>NC_134320.1:15950468-17150468 GCF_964195595.1 Calonectris borealis | reverse complement strand
TGTTCTGCAATTATCTTGTGAGACACTGTGAAACGCTTTTAGGCATGATTTTTTTTTTTTTCCAGCTCTGCTCATGCCTTTCTTTTGCACACATGCGTTTACAGTTCATTTTTTCTAATGGAAATAATGTCCTGCAAAGGTCTGGGGTTGAGGGAAAGGGAGGAGCTGCATGTGTACTCTTTTCATTATACTAGAAATGAGCGTTGATCAAGTTCCACTGGAGTGAATTTACTTGTATTTCCATGTAACAATAGCCTAGAAAAGACTTTTTGTCTTTTTTACACTTCTACCATGTGCATGGACAAAATGAGCTCAGAATCTAAATGAAAGATGTTGTGGTGTGGGGAGATGTCCATCTTAGTAGTTTGTGCACATGTCCACATTGCTCTGTTGTTATTCAGCCTGACATACAGTGTCTCTAATGTTTTTGTCAGCTTCTGTGGAAAATACCCCAAACTTATCAAACCTATTCTTATTCTCTATCAATTGTGCCTACAAAACTTCTGTTTCAGCATCCAATTACTCCTCTGAATGCACAGTAATAAGTGAAAAGCAGCTGGCAGTACTGCAGGACCAAAGCCACAGTTTAGTCACTAGTACCCATACATTATCAAAAAAACTCTGGCTGCCTTGTTGTTTCACAGCACCTTTTACGTGTAGAAGGACTTAACATCTAGATGGACAAGACAAAGAGTGGGAGAAAGGAAATCTTCTCCCTGTTTTTCTAGTGGAGAAACTATTGTCCAGACAGTTTCAGCAATGCATCTGAGCTTGTGTGGGAAGTCTGTAGCCAGCTCTGACCTGCAGTGCAGTAAGTGTGAGAACATCCCCCCTCCCTTCGTTGGGGCTGAGGACAGCCATGGTGTTGATGTGACAGGGAGAGCTGTGCACCAACTCTGTGGTCAGTCCTTGAAGGACGAAGCTTCTTAGTGCCCTCTAGGTCTGTCCAGAGATGAGAACCAGCACCTCCTGCTGATACCCTAGGGCTATTTTGAGCACTGAAGACCTTGGTAGTTTACACCCATAATTTCTCTTTCGGTGATTAAACAGTTCCTCTCTAGACTGGTTGGTGAGAGCATGTGCTCTGTACCTTCTTGACAAGAGTAAGAATCTCCCTGCTTATCTTGCTTGAAATCATCTATTTCACATTCATCATCTGAATTCAATTAAAAATAACCTGCAGCTGTAATTGTTAAGGGCTGTTTTTAACTGAACTCCCTTCATCCCAGAGTGTGTGGGATTTCCCCCTGCAGTTTCAAGAGCAGGTGGTCAGTGGGAAATTCCTACAAGCTCCTCAGTATAGGGTTGCTCTTGGGGGCTAGTCACGGCATATCAGATGTGACTTTGCATTCATCTCTACAAAACAGAAGGCTGATTACTCCCCCCCACCTCCCCGCTTTCTATCAATACCTGACACAAGCTATGTGAAAAGGGGGCCTATGGGATGCAGATCTGTTCTTGAGTTTTCACAGTGCATGTGTGTGCTGTTTGTAATAGCCAGCCAGAGCATCACCTCTAGATTGTCTGCAAATAAGTTTGTGCAGCATGCAGTACAGTGCAGGGACAAGATACGCCACAGAACCATTTTGTTTCATTTTGAACATATACAAGTTCCCTGAAACACTTATGTTTATATCATAAAACAATTAAAAGTGAATGGGTTTGGAGAGTGTTTAGGCATTCATTCGTCATCCTTCTCTTATTGTTAATGGGAAGCTTCCTGTTAAGAACTGGGTGAGGCACAGCCTTGCAGAAATGATCACAAGCAGCGTGAGAGATTCTTGCTTTTGTTTCTGCTGTGTGGGAACTGCAAAGTCTGAGCTCAGACTGAACTTCTGCAAAATCCACACCTCAATCATGGAGACATAACTTGCCATAGGAGAGAAGAGGATCTTGACTTGGCTCAAGTTGTCTTAGTTTTTCTATCCTCTGTCCCTGTTTTCAGGCACCCTGCTAAAATTTCCTCTGCATTTTTTTTCTTTTTAATTAGACTGAATTTTTGTGGAAAACTTAAGCCTCAGTGGTTTAACTCTTCTCTCTGACTAATAGCAGAGAAAAATGTTAAAACCTGTTACTCTCTCTTTTTACTCAACTTGGCACGTGAGGAGCAGTAGTTTACCCAGAGAAAATTTGGCAAAGAAACTATCTTGATTTCACACAAAGTTTGAGTGTTGTGGTGAAAATGGCTTTGGACTAGATGAAGTCAAAAGCCCTTGAAATCCTCATATGTACAATGTGAGAAGTGGAATCCTTCCCTTGCAACTTGTCATTGCTGCATAAATGTAAGCTCTGGGTGCCTCTTTCACTGGTTTTGAAAAGGCTTTGGATCCAAGAGCTGCCCTTAGGGAAAAGGCTTCTGCTGTGTGCTGGTTTACTTGGCAACATGGTCTTTCTCTGACTCATGGGCCAAGACAGAAGTCCACTGTGCATCTCCCACCCCAGTCAAATAGGAGCCTTCAGTGTGTAGCAATGCTTCCCCCAACCCACTCTGAATTTGGGATCTGCTCGCTGCACACGCTTCCATTTTGCAGCTTGAGAAGCTGTATTTCTACTGCAGCTGGGGAATTCAGCCTCCTCCTTGCCCTGCCTCCTCTTCCCTTAATGCAACACTAAGAAATGATAGTAACTTAAAAAGATACTGGGCATCCAAAATAACACACCTATACTGTAGCTCATCCAAATTAACGCCTCCAAAGCAACTAATCCTACAGCCCACTGATGACTTTTTTCAGTGCCAGGGTGGGGCCCCGGGGTACACCTTTGTGGCCGTTCCCTGGAGCCCAGCGTGGTGTTCAGCTCCTATTCGGATGTGTGTCCCTCCAAAAGTCTCCTACTACTGGTAGGTAGTTTCATTGCAGTGATGCGGAAGCGGTTGCAATTAGTGCTGCAGAGCAGCTTAAAAGCACCTTGTATCACTTGGGTTTTGCAGGGCTTCCCCTGCATGCGCACATCTGCTTTGTGCATCACCAGGCCAACTCTTTCCTTGCAGCGTGGGCTCTGGGGTATGAGCCCAGAGTTGCTTCCTTCTGCAGCAAAACCACCAGCACCACTTCCCTCTCATGCAAGTGGGAAAGAAAAGCTTGTAAAATGAATGTATTCCTTCCTCTTCCTTCCCTGCTGGGACAGATCATGAAATTTTTCAATTTTAACAACAGGCGAGGGGGTTCTGTGATTGGCAGACAGTGAAGTCAGATTTCCTAGGGCTTTGTCTGGTGGTTTTTGTTTTGCCAGAACTTTCTTTTGCCTACTGCATTATATTGAGGCTGCAACACAATAACAAGCATTAGAAATCCACAGCAGAGAGATCCCCGATGGAGGAATGGATTCCCTGCTGTGTAATGAAATGGTCTCCCCCGTTGGTACTTCTCCTACATCCTAGTTTTATGAATGTTCTCGTTAAGATTCTCTTAAATCTGGTAAAAGCTGGACCACTTCTTGCAGCCTTCCCTTCAAAGAGCACAGGGCACTTGTGTTTCCTATCTGCCTGGCCACCAGGCAGCATAAAATGTGTAGGAATTAAGTATTTTTAAGAGCATCTGTCAGCAGTGGTGAGAACTTGCCAGTTCCAAAAGCAAGGAGATTATAGATGTTGTAGAGGGAGAGGAAGAAAAGCATACTATCAAAATCATCTTAAAAGCTTTCTTGCAAAGACACTACCCTCTTTTGCTGAAACCTTTGTAAGGAGAGATGGGAATACAGCATTCAGACACTGTTACAGTGAACCAGACCCCAAAGAAAGGCATCTTAACGGCTCTCTGGAGGTTTCTGTACATGTGCTATAGGGATGCAAGTGGGAACGCATACTTCTTTTTACTCATGCTTGAGAAAATGGCTCAGTTCTTGCAAGTCTGTCTCTCTTTAGCAGCTTACATTTCCTGTCCTGTTCCACATGTTCTCACATTCCTAACTGGCACCACCGCATATATATCTTATACAGAATGGTTTTCATTCACTGATTCCCAGAAGGTCTTATCAAGTAAGAAGAGCCGCAACATCTGGATGCGGTTGGCATACAGACCTTACCTGAGCCAAGGAGTCTCTCCCTACTACAGCTATTCTTTGCCTCTTTCCATCTCCATCTGATACCTCTTAAGGGATGTGTGTACATCTCCTAGTGCAGCTTGAATCCCAAGCTACAAGGCTTTACAGAACCATCCAAAGCAGTCCAGTAATGTCCCTTTACTCTGTGCTGATCACATGGCAATTTCAAATGACTTGAGCATTTCACATTTTTGTGTAATCTCCTTAATGTGGGGGCACTTTGGGAGCTCTCGGATTGCAGGGAGTTCAGGGTAATTTTAACTTGTTGGAACACTACAAGTTTCCACAGATCTGAGCATGGAGGTTTGGTGGGGTTTGGAGCTGCAGTACTTGCTTGGGAAATGAGTGGTGGGGGAGGCAGCAGGTCCATTTGCCTTTCTTCTAGAGCAGGCATTTACTAATTGGCTAGGATTTACAAGGACAATTTACGAGAACATTGGTTGGCACCTAATGGCTGCCTTGGAGAAATAAAGGTGCAGGTGTGCCAGGGAGATGGGCATGTGCTCATTTGCAAAGGTGACATTTCTAATTGGACTGAATAGTGATGCTGTCTGTGAAAGTTGATGTAGTTATTTGCTGGACAGTTGGACTTCATTTTACAAGGTTACTATTCAGTCATGTTTTATTGGCAGCACATTGACACGCAGATTATTATGCAAACTCTCTGAAATGCTTACCTGTGGTTTGACACTGCTGATCTATAAACAGTTATAATCTCCCTGCCTCTATATCTTTTCCTTCTCTTGAGTTTTGTAAAATGTTACAGGAGAAAAAACTATTTTGGCCTGGCAGTTCCCCACCCTGAGTTCCTTGCGCATTGTATTTCCCAGTGATTTTTTGGGGGAAGTGTCTGGTAATCTGGTCAAACTTCAAAAGAATCAATGGATGAGCAAAGACATGAAGCATTTTCCATAAAAGAAACTAAGCTAAGCAGGTGAGGACTCAGCGTTGAAAAGTGAGGGAGAGGGGAAGTATGTTAGGAGTCGATTAACTAGTGAGTGGCGTGGAGAAGGTAATCTAGAGCCTTCATGCTTGCTCACTCTCAGGAGCTTGAGTATAAAACTAGACTGGTGGCTGCCAAGAGCAGGGCAACCCAAAGGAGACAGTGTCTGAAACTTGCAGATGTGTATGTTTTTTCTCCTTATCCGAGTTGCTCTTCTTGGTACACTGAGCAGTTACTCTGTGTAACTTGCTACCAGAGGAAGCTGTGGGTACAAAAAGCTTTTTCCAATTTAAAATTAGATAACTAATGAAAGATAAGTGACTGGGCTACTAAATGCAACATTAACATCTCTGGCTTGGGGTCTCCCAGAGCTGGAAAACATTGAAGCCTGGTAAAGTGCTGCAGGCAGGACCTGGTGAGCCTGGTGTGCTGTAACCCACTCCCTTAACCCAAGGGTGTGATTGGCCCCTCTCCCTTAAGCTTCTGTTCAGGGTCAGATGGAAGAGCAGAAAATGTGGGACGTGAATTGTCCTGTTTCAGCTTCAGGTTAATGAGACTTGCAAGGCACCAGCTTAGCAAGAAAGATATTGCTGTGGTTGAGATACCACCATCCTCGAGTGGTCATGCAGAAGGGAACCTGTGTTGAAGGCTGGGTTGAGCCCCCACAGGGCAGATTTTTTGGGCCAGCATCACTGATTATAGGGTGATGTAATAAACTTGTTGCCCCCTCCTGTTTTTTAAGGAAGATGTATCTGACTGGGCAGAACCTTCACGTCCTTTGTCTTCTAGTCAAAGCCCAGAGCATGGGGTTTTTTGCTTGTCCTTGGGAAACCTTGAAGAGGACAAATGCTGAGCCAGGTTAGGTCTCCTCCAGCAGCCAGAGAAAGGGAGTTTGTGGGGGGTATGTGGAACACCTGGGGCTGAATACAGCAGTGACAAAAAGCAGATCATGCTGAAATACAATGCTGAATGTATGTAGTCTTGCTGCAGAGAAGTTAGTTCTCCCTGAGGCATTAGTTCTTGCAACAGAAAAGCTGAAGTCCAGGAGGTTCCCTGCGTGCCGGCTACTCCCAGGGCATTCTGGTCATGCTCCATGCTCAGTGGCAGGGCTGGGGCTGCAGGACACTGCCAGCATCCCTGCCTCTGACGCCTGGGAGAGATGCAGGGAAAAGGACCTAGTTACCTTCAATAACTAGACTGCAGCTGGTTGTCAAAGGCAGCCTAATTTAATTAGAGCTGAACTGGATCATTATTTAATGAGAACTGAGACTAATTAATTTTTGGAGTCACAGTATGAAAGATGCTTTGTTCCTTTTGAATAGGTAATTAAGTGAGACATACGCAGACACCCTATGCTCTGCTGCATTTGCAAAGGGTTTGTTCTCTTTCTTATCTCCATCTTATTTGTATAAGCATTTTGGAATTAGGAATGAATTGTTTTGTTGCTAATGACATTGAGTATAATTATCTTGCTTTAGAAAGGCAGACTTTGTCCAAGTACCAGGGCTTTGTCTACCAGAGGACACTGACCAGACCAGAATTGCTCTGCAATGTGGTCATGGGTACAAAACAGAAGATGAGCTGCACAGGGATGATGAGTTGTCTTTGAATTGCTGAGCTAAAGTTACTTCTGCTCAGGAACAGAGTGGCTGAGTGGGAGCCACTGCAGAGTGGCAGGTGACAGCATTTCACAATACCAGCTCCTGTTGGTTTTCCAATGTAGACAAGTTAGCTTTCATGTGGCTTATGCTCACCTTGTTCTGCCAGAGCAGTGCAGTGTCACCACAATGTTTAGCTGCCTGTCTCTGGCAGAAGGAGATTTTGTCTGTTCTTATTTTGTTTGTAGTGGCCCTGTGTGCACCACTGTGCTGCACTGGATCAGAACAGCTTGGCTGTTTTGTTCCTCACTCCCATGAAAGCCTCAGGGGCTCCAATGTTTGCAAACACAAGTCAGCATCTCATTAATTGAAGTGACATTCATTTGCAAGCCATGGATTAATATTTTGAGTTCTGATGTTTCTGGAGTAGTCTTGTGTGACTCGTTCCTCATTGGCACCAGCAATTAACCCACAATGTTCAATATCTAGCAGGTCATTTCCATTAGAAAGCAAACTTGGTGTTTGAGCCCAGCATTTCTTAGGATGTTCTTGATGAATCCTTTTCATTTGTGAAGCTCAATACAGTGACCTTCATGGTTTCCGGCATTTGAGTTAGCACACAGCTGAGAAGAACTTTCTCTGTGATTTTTCTCTTGTTTTGCATATTTTGTGGGTTCTCTTTGCTTCCTCACTGCACATTTCTGTACACTGTGTATACCTGTGGGTGCATCTGTATGGGTCTGTAAGGAAACCATGCGACATTTACAGGACTTTTCATCCATGTGCATGGGCTTTCTGTGGTGAAGCCTTTTGCAAAAGCTCATTCTTTGAAGGTCGTGGGTTGATACAAAATCATGGTTGTATGACCAGTTTAAGTCATTGATGTAGCGTATGTACTAAAACTTCCAACATGACAGCACTTGCCCTACCTCAGCTTCAGCTTGAACCATTAATCCAAAAGAATTAAAATTGTAACTTCTTGTATGACCCAACCTTATTGGAAAGAAAAGGAATAGTTTATACTGACAATAGATGGAAGCTAGGGCAATGACAGTGTGTCCCTGTCAGGATACTTCCCTGCCACATCCCTAGATTGATGATTCCCCCCACCCCATCCATATCTTCGGAGATCCATTCTCGTGTTCCAATGTCTTTCTAGGATGATAGCAAAAACTTCTTTCAGAGGGCTATTGCAGAACAGTGCATGTTTCAGATCTGTTACACAAATGGGGAATGCACTGTTGATCCATTTCTGCCAACCCCAGTTTCTACACCTACATACTCAGCTTTGGAGGAAACCTGTGCTGAAACATGTCTTCAGAGAGTCCCTACAGCCTTAACTCTGGGACTCTAGCCTATCCTCTCTGCTGGGGTCTCTCTCTGCTGGATGCAATCTCTGCTATAATCATGCTTTCCTATCTTTCATTGCTTCAGGGCTGCTTTCCTATTCCCTGACAGTGTCATTAATTTTTTCCTACTCTTACACATCTTTTTCTATACCTTTCAGATGGTCCAAACCCCTTTGATTTTCTTCAGAAATTCCTAGCAAGAGGCATTCTGGTGTTCTTACCTCTAGGGCGCTCTCTCTAACCATGGGCAGTTAGTTGGCTGCCAAAATGGCAAGGCAATCTTGGAAAGATTTGTTCTCCATTTCATTGTGACTGGAGCCCTGGAAAGCCATGCTGGTGGCCACACCAGTTGTGTGCCTGCTGCGGGGGAAACCTTGGCCCATATGGCTCTTGCTGGGCAGGGAATGTTTTCAGAAAGGGGCTGATGCTCCTTTTGATCCTTTCCCTGTGGCAACAGAAGCACCGACTGCAGGGCTCTTTGCTCTTTCTCTTACCCTTCCCAGCTCCCTGTCCCAGCTCTGCTCCTTTCCCTGCTCGTGCTCCTGCACCGCTGGGAATTCTTGAGCCGCCTTGGGCATGGAAAGGTGCTTTGTGCTCACCTTGATGTGGCAGCGTGGGGAAGGTGAGGTGAGGGTGCTGAGGGCTGGAGCAAGAGAACCTGAGAGCAGGTGCACTGTGGTTAGGGCAGATGACTTTATCCAGTTACTCATCTCAGAGCAGGTCTCCACTTATTCCTCCCTCTCCTTTTCTGGAAAGTTACTGTAACTTGCATATTTGTGATGCTTTCTGCCCCTGCAGGCGGGATGACTTGTTTACTACTATCCAATCACCTGCAAATCACTTGCTTTAGGTCAGCTGCATCATCCAAAGACAGCCTGAATCTGCTGAATGCCTTCCCCAGCCTGGTTTGCACAGTTCTTGGCCACTGTGAAATGCAAGAGGTTCTCCTACAGTTTATGGATGGTCTGACCTGAGATGATGCTGGATGCATCGTGACGGATGAGGCACACTCTGAGCACAGACCCTTGCAGGATCAGACTTTGCTGGATGGAGAGGATGGCAATGCAGTGTTTGTGGACAGATGTGAGCCCCTGTCTGGTCTGGAGAAAAGCCAGTGCTGGTCTGAGCCATGCGGCCGTGGCTATGTTGGTGCTGGGTATATTGGTCTGCTCTTTTAGCCAGGCTCACATAACTGCATGGCTTTTGCTCCTGAGCTGAATGTTATCTGGTTAGGGCAGAGCTTGCTATGTGTCTGCTCAGAAGAGCAGGGCAGAGCAACTCAACATACTTATCCCGCAGACATGCCAAATGTGTCTACAGAAACTAGTAATCGATCCCATCCAGATTCCTCAACATTAATCTTCATCTAACATCACACGTCTTGAGGTCAACAGCGTTGAGATCAGCCAAAATCAATAAAAATCTACATTGTTAGTGTATCCTCGGTGCAGTGCAGCTGTCCTTGCTATGCAGGGGGCATAACTTAATCTCCCAGTGCGATGTGTTGAATTTATTGCTTGGCGACGTTCACTGAATATAGAGTGGTGGGTGGGGAAAATCCTGGCTTTTGATTCAGAATTTGTACTACATCTGTGAGTAAAAACACACATCTGATGTGCTGACTCAAAGCAAACGGCTCCCATTTGGACTGCAGTCTTTCACTGTGCTGCTTTCCTCCTTTCTCTGGGCTTACAGTACTGATCTGGCTGGTTCTGGGTGGATGTGGAAACTGACTGGGTGGCAAAAAGGGAGATCAGAAGCAGAAATCATTTTGAATAAAATTTATCATTGGTGGGAAGAAAAGTAAGCAGGTTTTTATTCTTTTATGTAAGGGGGGGAGCGTAATCATTCAAATGAAGAGATTGTTTCCCTTTTAACTTAGCTCTTGAAAAATGCCACAGTGAATTATTTAATCTCCTTAAGCGGATCCCCTAATCTAGCTTCCTCTCAGGCGTTTGCTCACAGTATCTATGTCAGCTTCTTAGCACAGGGTAAGTTGCTCACAACACTGACTCCTGTGCTAAGAGGGATTTCTGAATACCTGTTCCCCAGGCTGCTTGCTTGCCGAGTACTCCCGAGGACATGAAAAGTGGGAAAGTACCAAAAGGGGAAAGATATAGCTGTAGCCTCTTAATTAAACTGTAAAGAACATCCTAGTGGCAAAAACCTTAAGTCAGTGAGAATTCTGTTGTGACTTGAATAAGGATGGAGTTTCAGCCCAGATCTGTATCCCATGTGTCCTGTTAATAATGCTCTTGTGCCATTTGAACCTCTGCTTATATTTGGGTTTTGAACTTCAGGCTGCACTCTCATCCATGAGCTGCCCTTGTGGGAGTTGGCTCTGGTCACTCACAGATAGTTACTGAATGCAACATCAAAGTCTAAACCAAACAGGCATCTGTGGCGGAAAGGGAAGCCACCAGTTTCCAGGACCTTTGCAGAGATAAGTAAGACTGTGGCTTGCCTGAGGGCAAAGGGAACTCCGCATGTGGCTCTAGAAAGCTTTAGGAGATCTTTAGAAAACACTAGATTTTGGTCTGCTTCTTCCTTGAGGTGGAAGTAACTGATATTATTCTGCTGTTGCTTTTCTTGTGGGTTAAAGTTGAACTAGAATGACAGAGCAGGACTTTCTGGCTTTAGCTTTGCGACTAACTTCAAGGAAATCATGGAGAGTTGCTTCTTTCCATGCACGGTGTCTCCTGCAGTTATTCTCAGTGTGCACATTATCACCTTGTGTGATATATAATCACCCAGAGGCTAGGACATGCAAGCACATGGTTATGAGTACCCACAGAAATACTGTGATCCCTTGCCCTGATGCCAGAGATAAATGCTTTGACTCTGGACTCTATTATACTCTCAGAACCAAACCACTCAGCAAACCTGCCTCGTGATTCCACTCAACCCTGTCATAATGATTTTAGAAGAAAACCACAAGAAACGTGGTGGTTTTGGGTCCTTGTCAAAGCACAGCAGAAGAGCGTTGGTTGATTTTTCTTTTTTTTTAGTTCATTTTAACATTACATTCAGAGTGAAAGTCTGGGCATATACCTAAATGGACTGAAATGTATAGAGGGTCTTACATATGATTGTGGTGAGAAACCACTCAATTTCATCTGAAAACTTACTGTGGATGCAGGAGATGAGATAATTTAAAATATAACTATGTGAAATCCCACCATGAAAACTGAATGTTCTTCTGGGTTACTCTACCCGTTATTAGTTTTCTCTTTTGTCTGCAAAGCTCTATTTTTTTTCCTGGTACACTAACAAATATAAACATTTGAACTTCAGCTCTGTGTATTCAACATTTTCTTCTCCTGTTCACTTTCTTCATGCTTTCCCCAGACGTACACAAACAAAAAGTAGCCCATGGCATGTACCTGAAAAGGAGGTACCTTCCTCTCCACACCTGGGTATGAATGCAGTTGCAGACAGCCTCAGTGGAACAAAATCTTTTTGTGATAAATAATCATTCTGGAGCTTACTGTCCCTCTGACTATTTATTGTTGGTCAAGGGATTGCCTAGGTCAGTGGTGGTGTGCATAATTACAAAACACTGGGCAGTTGCCCAGGTGGTTTGTGTAGGCACAAGCACACCCTATAGCTATAAGTGTGCTTGAAGCCCTGGACTGGGCAGTGCTGTGGACAGGGGAGGGAGGAGGTGCGGTGGCACAGTCAGACAGCTGCAGCTGTGTCTCATGACAGTGGGCAGAGCTGTTGGGAAGGTGACTGTGGGGCTCCAGAGTCTGCAGCAAGTTTCTCCTCTTGGGCTATCCACCAGCCTATGGGCAAGGGCAGCCAGCCCTGGCTCTGCAGGGAGAGTTGGTAACGATGCTCACGCTAAGCAAGCTGTGCTGCATGCTAGCTCTGGCTGTTTAGGATGCTATCACACCTTCATCCAACCCTTCTCCCTGCCTGGCCATTGTGCTGAGATGATTATTGCTGCAGCAGGCATGAAGGGGACAGGATGGGGGCTTTGTCTTCAGCTGCTGCTGTTCACAATATGATGTCTAAAGACAGTCCCACCTTTCTTGGTGTGGATGAGACACTGGTCCATGAAGTGATACAGCTGAAGCACTTGCAGACACTCCTCCTAGTAGGATGTGTGTGGTGTGATAACCACAGCAAGAGGAGCCAGGTGGACAGCTAGGGGTGGAAGCACCTTTACCCTCCACAACAAAAAAGCCCAGAACTTACCTGCCAGAGTCCTTTCCAAATGCTGTAACTGCTGATGCTTCAGGGTACAAGCCTGTAGCAGGTGATCTGAATTGCTCATCCCTCTCTCAAGCTCTTATGGTATCACCAACATCTGGGTTAGAAGCCACCAGTAGGTAGCACTAGTTTGGTCTTCTGTGCCCTGGCAGAGGGTAGTTTGCAGTCCTTCCAAGAGGTGTGAAAGCTGATGTAGCAAAGGCCTCCTGGGATTAATAACAACAGCGAGCTTCATGTGCAGAGTATTCTTTCCTCTTCCCCAGGACTTTAAACAAGAGTGTGTAGGGTCCTAATGAAGCCAACCTTGCACACCATAGACTGAGCTTTCCTGGATCTCTTTAATGGTTGGAATTGTGAAATATTTGTGCATCTATAATTAGGCAGTAGAACAGATGGCTAGAGCTTAGTTATAATTAAAGTCTAATGCACAGTAAAATAACCCAATGCAGCAGTGAATCAGCAGCAACCAAAGAATGTTAATTCTTTCTTTGCTGGGCTTAAGCTTCAATTGCAGGAATTGGGACTTCAGGGAAAGTCTGTTGCATCATTTATTACATAGGGACATGGCTCTATATTAAAGGATTGTGTGGAAATTTTTGATTGCTATGTATTAAGTTATATTGTGTGGTCTTGCTTACCTTAGTAACTTGAAATCATGTGTGAAAAAAGCATGTGAATTGTTTTAACAGCACAGAATCTGCATGTTGCAATCTGTTTTAGAAAAGACTTTCTTAAAGCCTGTCTCCCTAGTAATTGATTGCTAATGCTTTAGGATAAGTTATTTGGAAAGAAGCAATAATGAGGTGCTCTTAGACAGGAACACATTTAATTTATAAAGCTGTTTTAAATGGTATTATCAGTAATAATAATTTAATATATATTTAACACCACTTTCAAGTATGGATTGTTAGAGACCTCATGATATTAGAACTTCAAGCCCGTGAAAAGCTTCTCGTTTCCTGGGAGACAAGGCTAGGAGCTAGCATCAGGCAAAGAGCAGTATTGCTGTGAGCTTTGCGGACTGTGGAAATGTTTAGGTGTTTTTATGTTTTGGTTGGGTTTTTTTGTGGGGGTGTTTGTGTGTGTGTGGGGGGCGTTGTTTGTTTGTGTTTTGTTGGGTTTTTTTTTAAACTTATTTAGGGCAGAGGGATGGCTGTAATACAACCTCCAAGGGTATGAGAGGCCAGCTCTCCCACAAGGAGAGCAAGCATGGTTCTGGGCCATTCCTGGAGACTGAGAAGACACAAGAGAAAATGCTTTTATGAGCAGACTATATTAATTTTCCTTTCCCCATCTTCTCAGATGACTTGCTGAAAAGATTCACCTATATCTACTTGGGATATTGGGATGTTCATCAGTATATTAGTGATGCACTTGCCAGGGCTACAGCTGCCTGAGAGGTTTCAGAGATGTCCCCTCCTTCCCTTCCAGCAGGCTGGAAAGAGCTGTGTCAAGTGATAGATTTTTCTCAAAGCTGAGATCAGCCTTAGGTGGCTCCTGCTCTTCCAGGACCTGTCCCAGTGTAGTGAATGTGAAGGGATCGCCAATTACCTGATGTTTATTGTGGATTATAGGCATGCAGGCAGCCCGTAACTGCTCAGTGGTTAATGGTGACAGCATGCCATGCATTTTGGTTGTCCCTCTGGTGCTGTCCTAAGCTGCAGCAGATTTGAGTGCAGGAGCTGTGTGTATGGTGGGTGGGCTCCATAGGACTTGTAAAAGCTGCTACTTTTAGCAGAGTTAATGCAGGTTGTGGATGTTGCCTGGAAATTCTTGAGCAGGAGGCAGGCAGTGTTAAGGTTTTCTGAACTGATGCTTTTTAAGCAACTTGTACCGTGCTTTGGAGCCCTACCCTTAAGAAGGGTGACTTAAAAAAAAAAAAGTAGGAATGCTTCCCAGCTCTGCATTTGTCTCAAATGTGGGCCTAGGGGCTAAAACACCCTGTTCTCCAGGGCTAGTGCACTCCTGCAAGACAGAGCTGACCTCTGCTTTCACACCCACAGAGACCTTGGTCTCTAAGTGAATCTGGAACAGCCCCTGGAAAAGGGCATGGAAAGTCAGGGGGCTGCAGCGATACTGCGAAAGGCAGAATTTGGCTTGTTCAGCCTTTTAATGGATGCTAATAGGATGGGGAACGGAGGGTCCTAGCTTAGCTTCGCTAAAGCTCATGCTTGCAGGACTTTTCAGGAAAGCTGACAGCCAGCAAAAAAAAAAACCACCCACAACCCCCAAACCCCCACCCTTACCCCTTCTTCCCAGATGGAGTATTTCTGACCTGCCGTCCCATGAGATGACAGCAGCAGCCCTCAGTGACGCCTTGCGAAGCCGTGTGCGGTGAGCACCGCGGAGCCGGTCCCACCGGGAGGGCTGGGCGGCCGCGCGCAGCGGGGGTCACCAGGTGGCACTGTTCCGTGCGCGCGGCCGCTCGCGTTCCTGCGCGGCAGATGTGCCCTGCCTCGAGACGCGTTGTATCGCTGAGGTTTTTTAAGAGGTTGATTCTTGGAAATCAACTGTCGGTTGTCAGTCTGCCCGATGTGCTGCACCTCGTACCAGCATTGCTGCGTGGGGGAGGTTTGATCCCCCAGAAGGAGGGACTGGGTTCCTAAAAATGTAGGATCGCCTCTGTGTTAGGTCCCTCTTGTTTAGCTGGCGTTACCCAGGTGGTCTGGCGCTTCTGGCAGGTCCCCTTCCTAGTGAAGAGCAATGCTGGCAAAGGGGAAATTACCCTGGTTCGAAAAGCTGAAGTCTGAGTTGAGAGCTTGGGACAGAGGGCTAATCTTTTGCCTGCTTCAAGAGTGCAATGTGTGATGTGCTTAGGCTGAGTCACAGCAGAAATTGTTTCACTTTGGAAAAAGTGAGGTGCGAAGTTTTGATCATATTGCATATGAGGTTTTAGGGTTTTTCCCAAGGATGCATAGATGGGCTGTTAACGTCAAAGTACAAGGATGGGGGTAATGCAAGAGACTCTCCTTAAGTCATTATCTTCTCCATAAAGACACGAAACACTGGCTTTTCAGCTTTCCTGAGCTTTGCTCTGAGAGGGGAAAAAAGGTTTTATTAACTTGCGCGTGTTACTTAAGTGGCACCAAACCCTTACTTTATGCCCATGTACTTTACTGTCGTTGATTAAGTGGGTTTTGCGCTCCGTCCTGAGGAGGATGGACTGACTAACAGAGCTGAGCATGTCCTCTCCTTACTGTTTTTCAAGCTGTAAGCCTGGAAAAGGACCCCTGTGCCCCTAAATGCAGGTGTTCTCAGGCTGTATCTCCAGCACAGTCAGGAGGGCAATTATTACCTGTGTGAACACACCCATGTTAATGGTGAGCTGGGTACTGCTGGCTGGGGAGGTGTGGAAGTGCAGGCTTCAGCAGAGGATGTGCAGGTTTGCAACCAGGGCTTCCATTGCTAGTGGTTAATGCTTTGGGGATTTTTGTTTTAATTGCTACTGGTTCTTGAACTGGCTTTAATCCCATTAGTTCAGGTATGCCTGCAGGAGCTGTGCTTGCACCTCTGATTGCAAGACAGACATTACCTTAATGCTGGGAACTAGAGCCCTGCCAGCCAAGCACTGAGTTTTTGTTGTATCCTGTTTGGAAATGAGAAATTCTTTTGAGACCGATGCTTTTGCATGGAGGATTTATTTTCTGAAGCTGCCAAAAGGACAGAGAGGTTTCTGCTTGTGCAGAGTATGCAGGAGACAGAAAACAGCAGGGGATGATAGCAGCAACAAAATGTTGCTACGATTCAGCTCAGCTCTGACTCACAAGGAAAAGTTAGAGGGAGTGAGAGACGAGCGATGCAGCAGTATTCACCCTGCTGCATTTCTGTGTTCTCCGTCGAGGCTGACGGCAAATGCCATTCTTGCTAGTGACTTTCTCTCTGAATTAATTTCTCCACGCAGACAACTTGCTGAAAGCTTTCACCTTGCTTCATGAAGAGCAAACCTCTTCTTTCATTTGCTTCTGGTCTGATGCTGTCGGCTGTTACCAGCACTTCAGAAGCTGGTATCCTTGATGCCCATGCACCAACCTCTATGGCTTCTGATGTGAAAGCCTGGGAGATGGGAGCAGAGCATGAGAAAACTCTGGGATGGGTTTGGGGTGAGAGGATGAGTGTGAGCCTATGCTCACAAGAACTGAAGGGAAACTGCAGGGAACTCCTGGTCCTGCCCTCCTCTGCCACCCACCCCACTGTACAGCAGAGCCAGGGCAGGCCTTCACCCATAAGGATGTGGTCACCAGGGTTTCTGTCCCCAACCTGGGCTTGACCCCACAGGGCGCGATGACGCCGTGTGTATTTGTGGCACGGTTCTCGCCAGAATGCCAGACATGTCGTGTGGCAGCTGTACGGAGAGGCCAAGCCTTCCACCTACACAGCTCCTGCCGCCCCTTTGATATGCAATCCCAACCCCATGGTGGGGTGTTGCCACCTGTCCCGGGGTGCTCCGGCCTCCAGCCCGGCTTTAGCCCAGGCTGTGGCCCCGCTATGTCTCGGGAACGCCCGGAGACAGTAGTGCAGCTGCACTGACGTCAGGGAGGGAAATTCCCTCTGCCCGGCAGGTCTGTCGCTGCCTCCGCGCTTTGGGCGGCAGGAGTTTCCCCGCAGGAGTTGCACAGTGTCCTGCAGCTCTCGAGGACAGGGCAGGCTCTGTTGGGACCAGAGCACTGCTGGGGAGCTGACTGCAGGAGGGGAGTCTGCTTTTGGCCTTGTTTCTGGCTTACCAGTACAGTTGCTGCTCACTGTGCCTCGCTTTCTTCCCGCAAGCATGAATACCATAGGGCTTGGGTTTTTCTCTTCTGTGGCATGCCAGGGAGATGGAGCAAACAGGAGCACCACTTCTGGTTTGGGGTGTTGGTGTCCTGATGTTGGTCTCTGAGGTGGTTCCTTCTGCTCCCTCTGCATAGAGAGAAGAACCCTGGTGTTCAGGAATAGATAAAAGAAACCCCTCCAGCGTTCGTATCTGCTCTTCACTGATGGCATTGCCCTTACAGTTAGAGTTTTGTTTGACTCCTCCTTAATGGTAAGAAAATTGAGACTGTGGCTTCCAAAATGCATGTTCAGCTTCAAGCCTGCTTTCATACCATCTCCTTCCTGCTAGGTGAAAACAAGGGGCAAAAATTCCCACTGTCCCTACTTCTGGAAAAAAAAAAAAGACCCAATGTGCCCTCCGTGGTGGGAATGCCTCCAGAAGAGAGGACATCCATAGCTGTACTGAGGTTTTACCATCAGACTGTGATGTAGGAAACTATGTCTCTGAGGATCTTGGTAGGGCATCGGTGAGATATAAAGGCTGATGCATTAGAAGTGAAGCCAGCCTCAGGCAGGCTCTTTGGCTCGGAGTGATCCCAAGAAAACATGCAGAGCTGGAACTTATGGGAGGCCCAGAGCACAGTCCCAATTAGCCTGCTGAGATGGGTGCTCTGGGCTTGCTCCTAGCACCAGTCTCTGCCCTAGGACCTGGGAGACAGGAAAACCTGGAGCAAACAAGGGAAGCCACTAACTGTCCTATAGGAGTTGGAAGTCTCCGTAAATATGTGGGACAACTGGAGAAGAGTAAAAAGTGCTTTGCTGGAGGCTGTGGGGTTGGAGTAGAAAGGGAAGCAGTTGGAAGCTCCTGTTGTAGCTGTTCTGGGTCACTTGGAAGTATTAATAGTTTCAGGGTTGCTCAAGCAGAGGACTATAACATATCCTGACAGACGAAGACTACAAAGTAGGTGATGGTGAGGGGGTAGAACATGGAAGATTTCAGCTTTTCTATTGTGCAGTAGTCAGTCTTGCAGTCCCTGTCATGTGAGTCCCTGCTGAGACAAGATCCTGGGGACAAATGCTCAAGAAGCAGTTTGTGCCTCGTGAAACCATTCGCTATTCCTGCAAAGGAAAACACCAAACTATACTGTCCTTTACTGCGAGTGGATGATGCTCTCGCACTACAGATGTGACAGAGGAGACACCAAAGGCAGCCAGACAGTTCTGAAAGTCGTTCACGTTGCCCTGCTGAGCAGGGCTGTAACAGTGCCACCTACTTTGTTACCTTCTAGCTCTATGTTCAGATTTAGCAGGAGGAGGATGTGGGGAGCAGTACATTAGGACACCTTTGTCAGCTGCTTCTTGGATGTGTTTAGGGTTGTGCTGGACTGCTTGCTGACTGAGTTGTCACCAGTCCTGGACCCAGACTTGGCCATCGGTGACCAAGCATGCCCTGGAGTGCAGATGTTGCAGCTGCATCCGTACAGCGTTCTCCTGGAGCTGCTGGGCTCAGCCCCTCGTGTCCCCACCAGCAGCTCTGGGCTCCCTGTGCAGGGCAGTGCCAGCATGGAGAGGCTGGGGTTTGAGTACCCTTTTTTTACTGGTTTATGTTCGCACTAGGGACAAAAGATGCTGGGGGAATGGGGAAGACTCTGTGTAGAACTGGGTATTTTTATTTATTAATTCACTTGTTAAGTTTGCTGTTCTCTTTGTCCCTTGTCTCTCAGTGTGGAGAGTGGGAAGGAAGGCTTGTACGAGCCAAAAGCAAGAAATCTGACACTTCTGGAGCAGTGGGATCAGAGATCCCTGTTGGCTGGAGGCAAAATGTGAATTGTTATGGAAGCTTTTCCCACCATCACAGCATTTGGGTAGATCCTCCAAAGTCTGTGAGGGTCATACTCCTATTGTTTCTTTCCCTTCACTGGAGTTACTGAAAAGTTGTCTTTCCTCTGCTTGCTTCTGTTCATGAAACTCCTAAAACTTTGATATCTGAGACCTTTAAACATCTGTAATATTTAGTTAAAATTGGAAAATGTGCTCAAAAGGGACACTGACGTTGTGTATTCCTGTTCCCTTGGATAGCCAAGCTAAAGACATTTTATTGCTGGTGGGAGGGAATTATTTCCCTTTCTTCAACTTTTTCTAACAAAAAATCCCCAAATATCCCACAGACTTCTTGCTCTTAAAAGAAATTCATTTTAACTTTAAAAAAAAAAAAAACCAAAACGACCACAACCACTCCCCTGGAAACCCCAAGCTGCGAATGAAACGTTTCATCCCCTGGTGTAAAGGGTGGGGCTGATTCCAGGCAAATCCTGAAGCCAGCAGTTGCAAAGGTGGCTCAGAGCAAAGCTGGCATCTCCTCTTCCCTGTCTTCCTTAGCTCCAAGCCGTTCAGAGGTCCTCAGACACATAGATCAGGACTGGAGCCACAGAGATGTCAGGAAAGCTGTCTCTCTCCCTTTCAGGACTGGGGCTAGCACATAGGCATCCTGGCACTGAGTCTGGGTGGTGGTGGGGAGACCATTATAAATCCCCAGCAGTCTCCTCCTGAGGATATAAATGTTTGCCTCCGCTAAAACATAATCTCGTGGTCGTTTCAATGACAGCTTAAATCGAAGCCATAGAGAGGGTGCATAGAGGGGTAATGGGAGAGTAGTCCACAGCTGTTTCTCTGGCTGTTTTTCTCTCCCAGACGTGAAAGCAGCAGTGGCGGAGCGATGCCCTGCATTCTTGCCCACCTACACACATGCTTCCTCCGCATATCCCTGTGCCGCCTGCTTACCGCAAGCACTAGAGGCTCGGCTGTAAATCCGCTAGCCAGACAGATCCCTGACACCCGGCTTCCGCCCTGCTTCTGCAGGACACGTGCCTGCTGCCGTTAGATTACCATCACCCTTGTTACCAGCAAGGAAACCTCCTAGGAAGGGTAGTGAACACCAAGACTATCACAAGCCCCTCTTCCTCTTGAGTTGACTACCTTTGAGGTCTGCTATTGCAAGAAGCTCCCCCTTGCGTGTGCTCCGTCACAGGCTGCTGTGATGAAGCTTGCTAGTCCTTATGTACCCACTCAGCCCCCCTCTGAAATCTTCAGCTCTCAAGTGTCTTAGGCTCCATCTCTCGGTAGATTTTTTTTTTTAAGGCAGTGCAAATGGGTTGGCCAAATACCACTGAGCCTTGAGAGCCTCCCAGCTATGCATGGGGTACTGGCAATACACACGCACACACCCTGTGGCTTGTGTTTCCACTGCGGACTGTGCTATGCAAAGGAGCGCCTTGCAGCTGAGTGCAGTTTGACGCAGTCTTACTGCAATGGTAGATATCTCTGCCTAAATTCATTGTGAATCAACCCACAGCTAAATGTTGGCTGTGAGCAGGAGGGAAGAAGGAAGCTGGGGTTAGGGGAGAGAAATCGGGAGACTTGCTGGCTTTTGCAGGTGGTTTTTGTGCACTGTCACCAATAGGTTTCCATGGCTCCATTTTCCAGCTGGGAAAAGCAAAAATGGACATTCTGAACTATTTCAAAACATGTCCAGATCTCTGTGGGAGGCTGAAAATGTCCAATTCTCTGGGAAAAGCAGCCAGGTGATGTGTGCACTGCCAAAATGAGCCAAACTGTGAGCCATTTGCATTTGCCCAGCCCCAGGCACGAGGGCTGGTAAGGATCTTGGGCAGTTGGTGGCCCCTTTTGAAGTTTTTATGGAAATGACCTTGCTAGACACCCTCTCCCATCAGTGCCTTGTGAGTGAGAAGAGAGCCCTGCTCCAAGCTACTACTACTCATTACAATTATGTGGTGCTTCTTTTTTAAATTAATTATGGTTTTTCAGGAGAAGTTATTCTTTGGTGTGAATTGTGAGCTGGAGACTAACTGCCTCTGCTTGACAGCGGTGCTGCTAGACGTGTTCGGCATTAAAAGCAGGAATCACAGGCTCGGTAGTTTGGGCTGTAGCAGACTTGTACTTAATGTGTCTGAGGTACCAAGGGGTACTCTGCTGCGCAGAGCTAAGGTGTAGTGTAAAACCAGGGGTCAGGTTCATCCCTGGAGGCAGAGGCAGCCCAGCAGCACCAATTCCAGGAGCTGCCTGTTGTACTTCACAAAGCCTTTGGGATGTATGATCTGGGCACACAGCATTATCTGGGCACATGCCAGGTGAGGAGACTGGCCAAAACCAGAAGAACAGGTCTGAGTCTTTGGGTGGCAATTGTCCAGCCTTCCCTTGCTCCCAACGCATTGGTCCTGGCACCCAGGCCATGCTGGGAAAGCCTCTTCTCCAGCTCCCGAGGGGAAGTAGGTAGAACAGGATTTCACGAGAAATGCTGTTTTCACACGACATTTCTTTTGCATGAGGTTTATTCCTTTTAGGCTGAAAACTGTCAGGAAAGACAAACTCTTCCAGGCTGTTGGGAGAGCACACAATACATGGCCACTCTTTTGTGAAGCCAGACCTGCCGAGGTAACAGCTAGTCTCACCATGGGCATGGTAGAAGAAATCCAACAAACTTCTGGTGTGTCTCTGGGAACAAGCATGAGGTCTCAGCAGCCTACCCACAGCACAGCCTGGTGCCTGCATGCACCTCCCCAGCCAGGCTGGTTATCCACACTCACACCCACGGGTGCAGATTGAAACTGAGTCCTCGAGCAAGAGAGCGTGAATCCAAGCTCTTGCTCAAATGGTTTGTGCAGGGAGAGGACTTGCCTGCTGTGCCTTTGGTTAAGGGTGGATGCTCAAAGCCTAGACCAGAGCTAGGCTAGCAGTGTGGACCACAAGTTTGCACTGGTCCCTGGCCCTCCTTGCCCATTCCCTGGAGGTATTTGCTGCCTCGGGAGAAGTGGCTGCACAGGGGTAAGCACAGCCCTGACCTCGGCAGCAGAAGGGGGATGCGGCCACTCTGCAGCCATGCTCCCTGGGCTGTATTGTGTGTACACAAGCCCCAGTGTGATTCACCCTCTCCCCTCCCCAGGAGAGCCTGGTTTGGACATTTCCACACTTCTTCCCCAGTGATGCAGGCTGCGAGGTTTGATGTTTACTCCAGGGCTCAGCCGAAGAGAAGAAAGGTGTTTCGTATTACTGCTGCTCCACAGGCCAGGCAGAGGAAGTGGTGTCCAGCAGCAAGGGAGCCCTTAACTTCAGTTAATAAATACGTCCTTCATTTCCAGCCTCTCTTCCTTGGTGAATGCCGCTTATCATAACGAAAGCTGCTTGGACTTGGCCAGGAATCAGCCCTGCGAGTTTACAGGATTCACAATTCACAGATGTTAGGAACTATCAGGCTGAGTGTGGGTGGAGAATGTCAAGTCTGAAATAGCTCCCCTGCCACCCTGGCACAGGCAGCAAAGAAAATGTTTCCACATGACATTCTTCGAACCAAAATTTCCTACAAGGAAAACACCGAGGGGAAAAATAAGAGGCAAGCGCTGCTGTCTGCGAGAGCTCCTGGCTTTTGCTTGGGAAGTTGGCATTTGTGCTGACGTCAGCTCAAATGATGCACTGTAGGTGAGCTATAGGGCAGCCCTTTCCCTTCTTTTTGTATACACAAACGTATACGTCTGCTTGAAGATGCAATCCCACTGGTGCATAGATACATGGACGCTATTTTTTCCTGCTGGAATCCATTTTAATTTAGCTCCTGATTCATATTTCATTCATTCTCCAAAACCACAAAACCAGGATAGGTTTACAGCCTGTACTATTTGGATGAGCCATGGAGGGGGAAAAACAGGGGAACAAACCAGGTTGCTTTCCTGAATTATTTTCTGTGTGAATTAAAAAAAAAAAGGGGGGGGGGATGGGATTAAAGTCTGTCTTCCTGTCTTTTTATTTTTCTTCAGGAAAATGAAATCTGCTTTTCATCTTTAGTAGTTTGGTTTGGTGGACTTCACTCTTGTTGCTTTAGGCTTCACTGGCCTGAAAAATATGACTCCTATTTTCTTTTTTTCTTTTCTTTTCTCCTCAAGATATTTGAAACTATTGTTGTTTTTCATGTGGAAAATGTATATATTATTTACAGAACACTAAAACAACAAAAGGTTTTTATATTATCTCAATTCCCTCTGAAAAAAAGACCAAAAGATATAGAGGGGAAACATGAACAATTACGTCTGATAGTTTTCTTGGGGGGAGGAGAGCAGGAAGGGGAGGCAGAGGAGCAAAAGTTCAGAGTTAATTTTAATTGAGGAATTTCCCCATATTCTGTCATTCAGCTTTTGAAACTGTGACCACAACAGACTGTTAGAACTGTGGCACGAGAGAGACTGAAAATTTCCCCAGGCAACTTTACGCAGGTATTAGCCACAGAGTTGACAAGGAAAGCTTTTAAAGTACGATGAAATTCAGGACGGGCACTGCACCCAGCAGAGGAAACTCCGGCCATCTGGAGACGAGGATGACCAGCGGCCACAGCAGTTTGCAAAATCGCAAGAGCTGCCAAAATTAAACTGTGAAGTCAGGCGGGAAGGCAACCAATGACCGGCGAGATCAGAAGTTCAGAGATGCCCCAGATGAGCTCCCAACAACAAGTGTGGCCGACGTACACCAAAGTTTATTAAGGATGTTGAGAGGAGGGGAAAATATCTGTGCAGAAGATGCCCAGCTGGTGAGGAGGGACTGGTGCTGATGCTCAGGTCACTTGATGAATCCCATTGGCCAAGTCCCTGGGAGATCCCACCCATTCGCAAGTGTAAAATAAATCTCTAAAGTTGTACCTCGTGTACCACTTGACCTTATTGCTTTTAGCCTGCTGGCTTTATATCTATTTATTTATTTTATTTTGGTTTGTACCCAAAGAAGGGCACGAAGGAAATGAATTTTGAACCGGCACCTTTTACCACCTTGCAGTACTACCCTGATCCCTGCATCCAGCGGTGAGTCTCTGAGCGTGACGTAACTCTCTCCTATCACAGGTTTGATCTGAGTATCTTGTGTAATTGTTAACTTTTCTGCTATTGTCCGGCGGCAGCTGGGCTGCACGCAGGAAAAAATGTGCCGCTCTCTTCATGCTCAGTGGAGCTTGTTATTATTTTTGGCTTTCTAACAGGTTACTGTTTAATTATAGGCATCCGTATAAGATATCTCCCTTTTCCTCTTTGGCATTAGAGGAAAAAGAAACGTATGATAAATAACACGAAAGCCGATAGTATCTTTTCGCTGTGTTTTGGAGCAGAAGGTTACTCTGTGCTTTGGGTAGTACAGGAATTGCTTTAGCTTTCTATACTGTGTTTATTTGTTCCTTTAAATGAAAAAGCTCCTGGAAAGAATATGAGCTTAACTATTAAGCTCTGAGATTTTGGAATTTAAAGGATAAATAAATCATTTAAAAGATCCAAAGAAATAAATTGCCTTCTAAGAGAGAACCCTTTTCCAAGAATATTCTTTCATTCTGTTTAACAGCCAACATCAGAGCTTGACAACCACTCTTATTTTAGCTTTGTTGTTACGCTGAGTTTTATAACTTCCCAGCAGATAAAAGAGCATGTCCGAATGAGGTATCACGGTATCACATTGTCAGTTTGTTTGTTTCTCCCGATAGAAGATACTATATTTAAGCATGTAAATGACATGTAGATGGTATTTTTCCAGTCGTAAAGTTCAGAGAGGTGAAATCCTCCGAGCGCAGTCACTTGTTGAGCTACTTTAAGGCTAGTTTCTGGCTGCATTTTGAAAAAGCCCTGGCTGGTGTCTCACCAAGGCATTCGATCCCCAGAAGGGTTAACTGTTAACTCTGCATCCTCTGCAGGGGGCTGGGGAAGGTTGCTTGTGCCGCATAGCTGTCTGCTGAAGAAAGGGCTTGACCACTGTCACCCAGCCCATGGCATTACAGGCAGCTTTGTGATCTCTTCTTTTTCTTTTTTCCCACTATTGCTATTTGTTGCAATGTTTGTGGGGTGTTTTTCCCCCCTTAATCCGCTGGGTGCTCTGTGCCACTGCTGTGCAACAGTCCTGGGGAGGAGTGTGGAGACCTGGCAGCGACTGGGGCCAGCGGAGGGGAAGGAGAGGAGGGGAGCTGGGAAATAGCGCACAGTCCTTGGCTGCGCTGCCGTGGCAGAGGAATGTGGAACGAAGCCGGGGGTATTGGTTTCCCCGGCAAGATCTTCCACAACACGAGCCCCAGGGCTGGCCGGGCACACGCAGCCCCGCTCTGGTCTCCTGCAAACCCGCCCGGCACCACTGACCCCGGCGGGGATGTGCGTGGCTCCAGGAGAAGAGCACTATGAGAGCGGTGCCCATCTGGGAAGGTGGATTCAGGCTGGCAGCAGTGGGGTCTTTAGCAGACGAAGAATTTTCAGTGTTTTCAGTGCACTGGGGAGTATACCTGAGCTCTGGGACAGCTTCCCAGCCCCTGTGAACTCCTGCCAGTCACCTCCCATCCTATGTCAAAGAACAGGTTCATAAAATCTGCGCTGTGGCTCAGGCAAAAAAAAAACCCAAACAGCTGGAGCAGGAATTGAAGACAAAATTCCCTTGGCTGTATTCTGTAGAACTTTTTAAATGGGCCTTTCTCACCTTCAAATCTGCATCCTCCAGCAAGTTAGGCCTTTCATTAGAAATGCTGCTCCTCACCGCATGCCTTAGCAGCGTGATGAGTTTTTAAGTGACCATTGCGGTGTGGGAAGCCTCAGGACAGCTTGGGACAGATAAAGTTTGTGACACCCCTCAGTCATAAAACCTGATCGAGATGTAGCTTAGAGTAATAACATGTCTCAGCTGTTATGCATGTCTGTTTACATGAGCTGAGAGTGGCATTTGTCCAGTTATTAGTGGCTCTGCTCTGCCACAGGTCAAAATCAGCTGAAAGTCGGTCCCAGAGATACTTCTCTCGGTCTGAAGACATAGATGGTCTTCAGCTTTAAGCTCCATTGGTTGGATATTCATGATGTGCTGGGTGACATTTGTCTGACTGATTTAACAAAATTGAAGTTTCATAATTGCATTTATTTTACACAGTTTGAAACACTTTTGCTTTGATGTGGTCAAAGTGCTTTATTTAGCTAACACCAGTGTACTTCTTTGCAACTTTAAAATTACATCTAGTAATAATCTAAACAGCAAACTGATAACGTTGAGTTGAGGCATGCTGGCAAAATAACAATAGTGAAAAGTGTTTGAAACCCTGTTAAAATGGGGGGTGGGGGGGTGTCACACTGATTTCCCTGTAGAACTGTGTGGAGGGGGAAGCAGTTATAAATCCAAGTTAGCTCTAAGATTTGTGGCTTGCATTTACCCTCTGCCGTTGCTTCATCTATTAATCTCTTTACTTTGGGGGTGTCCGGCAGGCGGACAGCGTGGGAGCCAGCTAAAACATTTCCTCTGTCAAGAGGTGAACACAGATCATGCTTAGGAGCGTTAACTAATGTGCCGTTATAATGCTTGTATACTTAGTGCCTGTCACTTCACAGCAGTGAAACTATGTGCTGCTGCTACGGTATATCTAACCAACACAGTAATTCACTGCCACAGATGAGGAAAAAATTCCCCGATTCCCAGTGCCGTGTGTTATTATTCAGGGTACTCCGGCCTCTGTCTGAACAGCCCAGCTCTCTCTTTTAAGCTGTTTATTTCTTTGTAAATGTGGGCATTAAAACAAGAGCACCCTCTGCATCCCACGAAAGTACAGACAGCTCAGCTGGGACATGGGACAGCAGCGTCCTGCTCCACAAGCCCCACTTGTTGCTGTGGGCACTGGAGTTTAGTGCTGGAGCTGCAGCCCAGCTGAGAGAGGGGCACCGGGCACTGACGGGGACGTACATCCCTGTGCAGAAGTGAGGAATGCAAATGTAGCGCATGAACATCTAAAGTGAGCTTGGAAGGGTATATCCTGAGTGGGCTCATCTTTTTTTCTTCTAGATAGAAAGAGCTGAGAGATGCTAAAATTCAGCAACAACAGAGTTGAACAAAAACCTTGTTGTTTTTCTACTTCTGCTTCCCTTTTAAAGGGATTTGCATGAAATGCTCAAAATCGGTGATAAAGCAGGCTCAGTGCTCTGGCTCCTGGGCCTGGGAAGGTGTTGCTGTAAGGACAGAAGCACCCACATTGAAGTGCCAAGTCGCTGACCCCCATGAATTACTTGTTCGGGTGGTATCATGGGAGCTCATCCTGTGCTGCAGAAAACGCAGGCTAGCTCTGAGTCATAAAATGAGCTAACTATCTGAAACGGGCGGGATTTCCACTTTCCAAGAAGTGCCCACCTAGCTGCAGTTGAAAGCTGCTAATGTAAGATGAAGAAGGCACTGTAATTATGATCAAAGTCCAGCTGTTGAGAGCTATGTAATTAGTCTCTCTCTCTAAAGCTGCTTTTTTTTTTTTCAGCTAATGCCTGGTTGGGGGAGTGATGTTTACAGATAAGTTACTTGTGTTCTTGGAAATAATGGTCATTAGGATGTGTTTTACCCAGGAGCTCTCTTCTTTTGGGGCTGTTGGGAATGCACCAGCTGGTGCACTGGACTGTGGTCCTGCCTGCTCTGCTCGCCCCTCTCCCCATGCCCAGGCCAATTGGTGGCCTCAGGATTTCCCATCGCTGATGTGCTGAAGGCGTTTGCTGTGGCTCACTCCTCCTTTTTGAATGAAAGGCCTCTCACGCAGAGCTGCTCTTTCCTCTTTCATTTCTGGCTTTGTATTCTCAGCACACTGTGATACAGCCCAGCCTCCCAAATCTCACTAATAGCAGAGGCTTGAGGAACAACCCTGAAATCCTTTGGTCCCTGCAGCATCTGTGCTGGAAACCTGGTTTCTCAGACATGGTTCTAGGTTTTGGGAGGGGATTGCCAAAAAGAAAAATCAATCAAGCAAAAAAACAAACAAACAAACAAAAAAAAACCAACAAAACAAAAAAAAAACACAAAACAAAAAGCAAACACCCTCCCCCCCCCCAAAAAAAACAAAAAACAAAAACCAAAAAACACCAAAAAAAAAAACCAAACCCCAAAAAACAACACAACCCAACCAGGTATGTAGAAAAAAAATTATATTTTTAGAAGAGGACGAGGGAAACTCTCAGAAGTTAGTTGGGGCATGGAAGGGTGGGGAGGACATGGGCCATGGCAGCATCACTTACTGGGTGCTGTATCTGGATGGATTTTGGTGACCAGGGTCTAGTTCCAGCCAGCCAGAGCTCCTAGGTTCAAAGGGATCTTTCGCTGGGAGCATTGCATGTGTCGCTTCACCTCTCTTCATTGGTTCCCACACGTATCAAACAGGGCTGGTAAATGGACTGCAATTATCAGATAGGAGTCTCGCCAGTGTTAATGCTTGCAATGCAGCACAAAGGTGAAAAGCTCGCTGTACCCAGTGCTCATCATTGCTAATAGGCAATAATGAAACAGCAGGTTTCCTCCCTTTGGGCTGGGAGGGGGCGCATTCAGGCAAAATGTGCTGGCTACCCCTCCTGATCACAGGCAGCAGCATGCTGTGTTCCTTCACGGTCGTGAATCAATGCTGGCATAAGCAGGTCTCCTTTCACTCAGGTATTAGCTGGTGACATTGTGACAGAGCTTTGCTTAAGCTGTAATAGGGTAATGTCTTGCAGGAGTGTTTCATCCCATGTGCAGGCTCTGCAGAATCTTGCATTTGGGCAACTGCACGCTTTTTCTCTTTCCTTATACTACACTTTGAAGAATAACTGAACTCCTGCTGTGGCAGGGTTGACAAATCTCATCTGCCTTCACCTTTGAGACGGGAGCCGAAATTTGCCGTGTTGGCAGAAAGACCTGAAGCCAAGTAAGGAAAGCCACATGACTTGGTATAGATCTATTTGCAGAAACAGCCAGTGATACAGCAGGTACTTTCCAAAGACTCAGAGTGGCCAGAAATTGTTCTGAGCAGCTTGTGGTGTGCTCAGAGCAGCCGGTGACTTCTGGAGGAGCAGAATTGGCTCCACACAGGAAGCAAAGGTGGAGGGGAGCCGGGGAGGTGCTTTTTTTTACTGGCTTCAGTGAGCTCTCCTGTGAGGTGGTGGTCACCTTCATGGCTGTGCTGTCACCCTGGTAGAAATCGCATGGGGGAGGGTCCCCAGCTGGAGCCGGACACGAGCAAGGGGACAGCGTGCAGAGTGCTGAGACATAGCTATCGCAGGGTGGCCTCGTGGGTGGGAGGGCTTTGCAGAGCAGCTCTGCAGGGAGGACATGCTGCTAGCATGGGACCTCTTGGCTGCCCCCCCGGCACCTCGCTAAGGACATGTACTGCTGGTGGTGCCAGGGGAGGGTATTTATCTCGTCTTTGAGGTCTGTTCTTTGGTTGCTCTCCTGTTCTTATACTGCAGTCTCATCAGAAGATGGGATTAGAAGATAAGATCTTTGCAAAACACTGCTCAAGAGCAGCACGTTAAACCACCTTCAGTTCTTTCTTCCCGGCAGAGTCCCTGCAGTCTGCTTGTCCCTGCTGCCCTCCTCTGTTTTGTCCCTGTTGGACCTCTTTGCTGTCGTCGTGTTGAGGATGTCGCAACCCCTTCACAGTCATTGCCAAAGACAGCACTTTTCTCTTTTCCTCTTCAAAACAGTATAGGCCCCTCAGAGTGTCATAAGAAGATATATGTCTGCTTGGAGATCCTTTTAGTGCTGCTTAAAGGATTAAAGTGGAACCAAATCAACCATTTTCTGTTTTTCCTAGCTCTCAAAGGACCGGAAGGAGAGTATGCAGTGTCTTTCATGTGGTCTTTTTTACTATGAGGACAGAATACCTAATTCATAGGATCTTGCTCAACTTCAACTTCCAAAAACACAAGAAATTTAAGAAGCAAGTTCTTAATAGCTCATCTTTTCAGAGATGTATAGGGCATTCATGGTACATGTTATAAGTATAATCCCCTGCTGATTTGCATGGTATCTTCTGCTACAGGTTAACTTGCAATGGCTCCTCTCAACAAACACAAGGATTTCTGGTCTGATACAGAGCAGAAGGGCTCAGCTTCAATTTTGGGAAAAATAAAACCTTTTGACAGCCCAACAAGTGGCCAAAGGAGTATTGAACCCTTAAAAAAAAAAGTCAATACATGTCACAAAGCATGGGGGGGAAGGAGGGTCTTAGTTGAGGAAGAAATCAAGGAAACTTGGTGCGTATTTTGGTGCCTGGCTCTAAGCTAGTTACACACTTATGTGAAAACCTTCATGGGAATTTGGGCATTGTGGTGGGAGCCAACGGTTACACTGCCATTCAGATTTTGATTTAATTTAGAATTTTGTAGCCCATGATCAAAACTGAAATAATCAGAAGGAAAATGTTTCACTATAATAGATTTCTGAGGTCTGTTTGACTGGGTCTGCTGATAATAGATAGAGAATATCCTTCCATCTGCTTAGATAGCTTTGTGAAAACATCTGTATCTATTCCTAGGGCTTACTTGGGAGTTTTTGGTGCCTGTTTGTAATCACTTACTACTGTGTAGCAGACTATCTCCCCACAGGATTTTGCTGCTGAGTCATCTCCAGTCAGGTGTTTGAATGCCATAGGCGGTCTGCTGTGATAAATACAGATGCATGTAAGCAAGGGGAATTCAGTTAGTGCATGGAGCTGTAAAGAGAGCAGCCACCTCCAAGAGTGAGAAGGGGGAAACCCTGCAGTAAGTGGTCGGGGGTTCAATAGGCTCTTTGCAACATAAAAATAAGTCTGCTTACAAAACCTTCCCCTGGGAGATTCAATGCCTGTCTAGTTTAGTAATATTGATATGCACCTAAGTCAATGCATGCTGAAAAAATGCATGGAAATAAGCTTGCAGTGTGCTGGCGAGCTGGACACTGCAAGCAGCAACTGCTCAGCTGTGTATTGCCGGCAGTGTCTGCCTCTAAACTCAGAAGTAGGAGCCAGAGCTGATGGGGCAAAACGGTGGGATTGCTGTGCTTGCTGTCAGTGGGGTCTCTGAGGTGGCTGTGACAGCTGTGAAATCGTAGTTCAGCTGGCTCTGAGAGTTCACATGGGCATTAGGTGGTCAAGTATTACAGGATTAAAAATCTTAATGTTAAACAACAAAATTCCTTTACGCTGTCTTCCCAGTTTGGTTGTTCATATTTGTGAATTTTCCTCTCAAAGTATACAGACTGGAAACACGAGTCCTGTTTTTGATGGAATGGGAGACTCCGATGTATTTGTAGCACTCCAGGAGCTGCCGCTTTAAGATAATCACAAGCAAAAATCATAAATCACATTAGGTATGGCAACGTATTGATAAAATTATAGGGAGCCAACCCTGTAATTTCTTAGCACCAGGCATAGTTGCAAAAGCGAAGATCCTGTGAGCACTCCAGGTAGCGTTCCCTTACACACCAGCAGTGTTTCTGATAAACAGTTCACTTGTTCCTGTCTTCCAGGACTATAATCTGCTCTTAATTCTTTGTCCTTCATCTGCCCTGTCTTGCAGTATTTTGTGACACAGAGAAAGGCTTTTGCAAGTGCTCTTATTTTTGAGAGAGGGATTCTCTGCGCTTGGGATTAGCAATAGCTGGCCTGCCACAGAGGTGCTACGTGCTGAAAAATGCAGCCAGCGTGGTATTTAGCAGAAGACTTCATTTTCCCATAGGAGTATCACTGGTGGCAGGGGTGGGGAGTGGAAGTTATTGTTTTATCATCCAAAACACATCAGATTTAGCAGGTTGGCTGTAGGGGTAACAAGTGGGAGCTTCAACCAAATTCATATTACAGGAATCTGCACTGAACATCTGCTTTGCTGGTGTTTCCGTTTTGCATTTTAATTATTTACTGAAACAGAGGATGTTGCTGTTTACAGTTTCCTGCTTCTAAAGTGTTCTGGGGACTTTCTGTATTATCATGATGATTTAGTTTATATTTTTATAAATTTCAGCCTTCTCGAGAGAGTTTGAGAGAGGGACTTTGTAAGTCCCCTGAGCAGTTCATAGGGAAAAGAATTTGCGTAACTAAAGACTGAAGCAGCTTTCGTAAGAGAGGTGCCTTAGGGAACCAAGAGTCTTACCTGGCTCAACTCAAAATGTCACAAGTCTTTTGCAGCAGACAGTCTGAGACCTTCCTGTCCGAAAAAAGAATCACGTATTTCATGTTCTCTGTCTGGAGAAGCTGTCCTTCTCCTCTCTGACTATATTTATATAACTAAATGCCCTGCCATGCATAGCATCCCAGGGCTGAAGATCAGTGTGGGCTGTGTGATTTCTCTTGCTTTGCTTCTTCCAGGTGGGGGGCCATGTTGAGACCCATGTGGGATGTCCCCTCGCCAGCCTTTCCCTGCTTTCTCACAGCAGCCAAATTTGGGGAATGCCTGTCCTGTATGAACTGGGCCAGCAGCAACTTGGCACCTGCTGCTCGGTGTGCAGGGGTGCCCAGTGCCTGCCCCGGGGTCATAGCTGCAGCACACCAAGCACTTGGACAAACAAACCCCGGGAGCTGCTGGGAATATCCCAGCAGAGAGAGGATCTGATCAAAAAGGCTTAAATATCAGCAAATTTAAAAGAAACTCTGTTCTTGGCAGAGTGTGTTAGTGTCCTGGGGAACATATGCCCTTAATGCTACTGATGGTGATATGGCACAAGCAGGGAAAAGGCTGCTTGCAGGAAACCTGTGCCAGGCTTTAAACAGCTCAGAGCATGCTGCAGGGCTGCAACCCCAGCACGAGTAATTGGGGCTGCAAGCACAGACAGAAAAGCCCATGCTTGTGCACCTCTGCCACGCCATGGAGCCTGGGTATTCCTGTTGGTTTGGTCCAGAAAAGCACACTCAGTTCAGTGGACGCAGTTGTAGCAGAGGTGGGAGGGAGCAGACAAACAAATTTCTCATTTTGTTTGTCTCTGGATGGCATCAGTGCTCGGGAAAGGTTTGGAGGGGATTGAAACTTCCTTACCAGGGCGAAGAGAGGCTGGACACTCTCTCTCCTGCTGGCTGGAAACACCCCAGAATGGTGTTTGGTGCAGGAGGGTGAGTACAGGTGTTCAATTTAGCCCATTGCCAAGACCAGATCTGAGAGCACAGCCCCCTGAGCACCTCAGTCCTGACCCACAAATCTACACCCAGCATCTTCATCCCAGGCACAGGGAGGGCAGTCAAACACCTGGAGATTTGAGCTGGGCTTACCTGGTTTTCCAAAGTCCATACTCACATGCTACAAAAGTCTTATTTTTCTCCACTAAGCCTCGCAGCAACAGGCTGAATGAGGCACACACATCTCGTGGTCAGGAGCAGCTGCACTTGAGTGGTCACACCTTTGGACCTGCCTTGGAAGGACTCCATGTAAATGCACCATATCTAATAGTAGAATCACTCTGTTAGTCCCCACACACTATAACTCTATGTGTATCTGCCACTAAATAGAGAATACTGTGCTTGAAATGACCTATTATCTGGTCAACTGGGTGCTATCTGTATACCGTGGTCTGGAGCATGTAAATCAGCAGTGTGAGAGTTCCTCAGATGATGCTCCATCCCTGCACTCCCTAGGAGAAGCACTGAGCCCGATTTCATCTCTGCAGGCATGAGCATTGCGTATGAGATGTTGTTGGGTTCTGACCATGTCTTTTAAAATAGATACAAACTAATGTGTTGGGTTTTTTTCTGGTTTAATCCTGTTACTCTTTGGGAGAAATACTGCTCTGGCTTTGCTCCCTAGACTGTAACAGTTGCTCTTTGCACCACATAATCTCATTTTTATTGTGTTAACAAGCAAGCCAATCAGGAACCCAAAGAGATCTCCCTGGCAGCTATGCAGCACAGTGTGTGTCCCTGGTTTGGGGGACCTGCTGTGCTCGTGCCCATGATCTGGGGGGTTCTCTCAGGTTTGCGTGGTGATGTGCTGCCTGCAGCTGGCACTTGCTCTGGTAGCACACAGTCCTTAGGAAGAGATGAGCTCAGGACATTTAGTGGTGGACTGGACTGTAGGAAGCTCAGCCTAGACCATGCTTAACTTGTCCACGCTACGTAAAATGAGAGGTTGGGCTTAACAGATCTCACAGTCATTTCCTCTCCAGACAGCCCAGACCTCAGGCCAGGGCCATGTCTGAAAAACGTGCTTGCATGTAGATAAGGGATAATACACAAACCAGACCTTGAATCCAGGCCAGACCAGAGGTGTGGGATGTAGCCGAGGTCTTTCCTTGCTGCTATACCCTGGCTGCAAGCGGAACTTTTCTGTTGGTGCCTTCCCCCCCCCGCCCCCAGCTCTGGCCTCTTTCAGAGCCTTGTAGTATCTATTAAGAGCCCGTTCCTGACACCCACGCTGCCCTTCTGAAGCTCTGATGCGCTTGGCTGAATTATTTTACCATCTATAATAAATAAAGTAATTTCTCATTCTGTGTTGTGGTCTCTGTATTGGTGTGATGGAGGTAGACTAGTGAAACTTGAGAGATGCTGGTTGCACTCAACACTGCAAAATTTCAGCAGACAATAGTTAAAAGAAGGAAAACCCAGGCCTCCTCATTTCCTGTGGGAAATACTGAAAGCAAGCTCCTTCTAAAAAATGAACAGCAATGAACTGCTGTAGAAATTGTTATTGGGTAAATGTTGTGCTCACAGGAGAAATACAGATGAGCAAAGCTCAGAAGGGGGAATTTGATTCAGCAAGGTCAGATTTCTGGCCATCGCCCTTCAGAACTTTTCAATTTTCCTTATTACGTACCTAAAATCATTGCAGAACCGTGGTGATGGTAGTGATGAAGGCCTGTAACAGCTGTATTTTGTCATGACTGTCATCTCTTGAAAATGACCTCACCTACTCTCATTTCTGGGGCTGTTTCTTTCTTTTCTTTTAATGTTCCCTGATGCTGCAGAGATCTGGATAACTGGAAAGGACGTGGTTAGCTGTTTTAGGCTGCTTTGGGCATTTAACCACCTGCCTTTTTCCCCCTCCTCCTCCAGAAAAAATGAGGGGTCTCCCCATTCTGTGCAGCAGAATGCAACAGCAGAGATCTCCGAGTCTCCTTATTCCCTGGCAGCTTGTGGACTGTGCCCCCAGGCCCTTGCTGCAAACCATTACTGACGGTGGATGAGTGGGTCATGGGGTGATTTTGGGTTAGGCAGTCCCCCCTGGAGGCACAAAAGATGGTCCCTGTTGTCTTGAATTGTAGCTGCAGCTGGGCAGCAGAGGCTGGCGTGGGGCAGCGGGGCTGGAGACAGCACCGACCTAGCAGGAGACCTCGCAGCAGAGATCTGCGCTCGTCCTCTCCTGCACCGAGGGGAGGAGGCATCGCTCCGTTTGTCCTGCTGTAGGACTACCAGGGCTGGCTAGCGGACTGCAAAAAGTCTTGTGTTGTGGTAAACTTTGAAAGGTAGACCCAAACGCATGTTCAGCTGGGTATCTAAACCTGAGCAAATCATCTTTGTTGTTTAGACCAAAGGGATTTTTTTTTTTATGGACTTGAAAATGTTTTGTGGTTTCTGAACAGTTTGCCTGTAAAGTTTATCTTACGATACTTATTTTTGGACTTGGCTTAAAAATACCTCAGAATTTTGAGGGCTGGGCCTGGATTTTCCGCTCGTGTTGCTTTTGAGAAGACTTTCTCACTTACTGCAGTAAAAGCTCTCACCTCTGCCCGGCAGCTCTGACTTCTCCCTCTCCAGATTGGTGCTGCTTTTAACCAAATAGGTTTGGGGAAGGGATTGACTGGAAAAGTGAGTTACAAAATAATACAATTTTTTAATTGTATTAAACTGGCATGCAACTGATTTTTAATTGTTTCTGGGTTTAATGCTTTTTAAAAATGGATGGAGATTTAAATTTTCTTTCATTACTTAAATTTGGAAAGTCTCAGGACCGTGTTTCCCTGGAGGTGTACTGATGGTCAACAGGTCTCTGTGCGCTTTATGAATTTGGTGGCACTGCTAGACCGGAGGAGTGGAAGGGCAGAGATGGACGGGCCACCCAGGGGCCAGGGATTGAGCTGGGTGTCCTGAGCCCCAGGCTTGCGCTCTAACTCTGGGCTTCCCCATGCGGATTGCTCAGGCTCCTGAGGTTTTCTGGAGGTTACGAGGGCTCTGTACCCCAGACTAGAAAGCACCAACTGCAGCGGGCAGGTGGAGGAATTGCTGTGGCGGTGCTTTCACCTTCACCAGAGCTTCATTCTCTCAGCCCCTGCTGAGAAAGGGAGTGGGTGTCAGGGCTGAGCAGAAGGAGAGGGGATGTCCGCGGCTGGGTGAGGAGGTAGTTTCCAAGGATGGGTGAGAAGAAGGGGAGGGTGGAGAAAGGGGTGTCTAAGGCTGAGTGGGAGATAAGAGAGAGGTCTGGGAAAGTTCGCAAGATGCTGAAGGAATCCTTGGAGGAAAAAAAAATTAGAGGTGACTTTGCTCCAACAATTAGGGGACAGTTCCTTTAGTGCTGGTGGAGTGATTAGCTGCCTGAAGCCCTGAGGACAAAGAAATGCCTCTATTATGTAGAAGTGGTCACTGTTGTCGGGCTGATAATGATGACATGTAGATAGCAGATATGATGAGATGTAGATAGGAGATGCGGTGGGTTCCCGGGCTGCGGGGGTTGCTGATAGCGTTCTGAACCCGTTCTGCTTCCAGAAGCCATTCCCAGTGGTTTGCAGGGAGCAGGCCATGCAGTGCCTAATCTGGGAACCCCTCGGCACGGTAGCACTGGGAATGCAGTGCTTTTTCTCCCAAAGGAGCTCTGCTGCCAGCACTGGAGCAGGGCACTGGCGTGGGGCCCAGGGCTGCGGTGATACAACGTGCTTTGAGGGGCCGCCGCAAAGCTGCAAATGTTGCATCCACTATGGGCATAGTCTTACTCAAGGTGACTCTAACTGAAAAAAGATGATGAAAGGAAAAAAATCCCCCTTGTGTTTTTTAGCATAATGAATTAGGAGGATCTTTCTGTGCAGCCAGTTTCACTTTCTTTGATATAGGTCAGTCTTGCCTGCGCACTGAAGGCTTGAGTAAAGAGCAACCAGAAAGCCGAACCATCCTTTCCTACCCCTTTCCATTCTGCTCACATACATATGTTTCCGAAAGAGAAATGTAAATCACAGGGAGATCGGGATGCACTGTTATAGTAGAGTTTAGCAGATCACAGAGTTTTTATAAGCCATGCAATCTGCATTCCTCTGCGACAGAACAGCTTTAATTCCTCTAAATATCGTATATCTCACAGTCGAAACAGGGTGTGCACAACACAAGTGTAATTTGCCTAGAAAATAGGAAGAAGTTAATAGTCCTCCCTAGGCTGTCCTCAATGGATGCTGCAGGCCACCAGCAGTGTCACAGAGCCCTTCGCCACTGTCACTCCTGGTTCCTTCTTGTGTTCCCCACATCTCCTTGGTTGGTGGCTACTTCTGAGATCAGGGTTCACCCTTCTGGCAGTTAGCTTCTTTCATTTTCTAATGCACGTCTCTGTGCCACTGGACCACTTTTCTCTCAGCTGCCCCTCTCCATAACCCATACTGCTGTCTGCATGTTTTTCAGTAAGATTGCAGGTCAGATCTCGGAAAAAAGAATGGACAGTTGAACCATAGGTGAAAGTTATATTCTATCTCAAAAAAATCCTGTGTGTTGGTGTTTGCTATTCCTTACATTCACCCTTCCAAACCTATGCATCCATCACTCTCCTTCCAGAGATATTTTATAGGACTAACGCATAGAAGCGGTGTTATATGGGAGGAAAATCTGAAGGATTTAAAGAAGTTGCTGGAAGTCTAGATTTTAAAAAGCTAAATCTGAAAGCTGGGCTGGAAATCTAAAGGAAAATAAATACCTGAGAGTGCAGTTCAGCAGGACCTGCCTCTGCCGGGATGGGAGTCAGTCTCTCTTGGGCTACCGTGAGCCAAGACCTTGGAATATGGCATGAGGCAGAGAAAGAAATGGGAAAATGCGTAGTACAGTGGAGTTCATGCTGGGAAGGGGGCCTGCTTGTTGATGAAGTAAACACAGAAAGAGGCATAGATAGAGGTGCAATAGAGAACCCTGAAATTCAACAGCCATCTCCTCTTTGAGGGGGGTGAGAGCCTGCCTGTCTACCCATGGGCTTTCTTTTTGTGCCCCCCGCCCCCCCATTTATGGCAATGAACCTGTTTGGTTCTCTAGGTCTCTCACGGGTGCTTCCAGGGTGTGCTTTGCTGGCTGATGCGGCCGTGGGGGACAAGCGTGCTCCACGCTTCGGGGAATTCCAGATGACACTGCCTGCCAGGCACACGCTTGTCCCGTGCTGCCAGACTCCGCTTCCTTCTCCTCTCGCACAGCTGTGAGCTTCATTAGGTAGCAATGTCTACAAATCACTGCAGTGTTAAAATGCAGAGCGGGGGGAATTCCAGCAGGATGAGGGCTGCCAAGTTCCTCGAGTTTTAACGGTGCGGTCCGAAAAGGAGCCCCCTCCCCACTCAAGAACTAAAAATACAACTAACACCAAGATTCAGGCAATTAAGCGTAATGCTCATGAACTTTAAATCATTTGTTTACTGTTGCTTTTGATGCACTTCAGGGTGTGACCGGAGAAGGCAGGGACCAGCACGTGGATTGGGAGCTGGAGCTGAGGCTGCTGACTTCTCTGCTCTGTGATTTACTCCTTTATCTGGCCCACACCCTGTGATGGTTGAGGGCCAATATATTAATCTGTGCATGAATTAAGGGCTGTTAAGTGGTTAACTGCTGTAAGTGTTCAGGAAGATAGATTAATTTTCAGTCTGGGCATCTGGGTTTGAATTCTACTTCCACCCTGAACTCTGAGTGTGGCTTAAAGCCGGTCACAGCATTTCTGCAGCCTTGATTTTCATTCCTGGGCATCAGCATTTTGGTCCCTGAAGATAAAAGAAGTTTGGGGGTTTCTTGCTCTAGAAAGCACAGTGCATACTCTACCTGAAGAAATTAAGGCCTTTTTGAATTTCTCTATCTAGACACCCAAAATCACTAGTTCCTTTTTGAGCAGCACCATACTGGGACTCAGGTGACCAAGGTTGTATTTCTGGCTGCACAACTGGCTGGCTGAGTAACGATGAGTAATCCTGTGACCTCCAGGTGCTTTAGTTTTCTCACAGGTAAAATGGGAGTAATTACACTGTCTTCCTTTGTAGAGCACTTTGAGAGCTATGAATAAAATAAGCCATATTAGATATCATTATTTAGACATTATTAATTATTCTTTGGGTTCATTTGTATAACGTGGAAGTGCTTTCCTCATAAGAGTAGATGTTCTTCTCTTTGTGTCAAAGTTTCCTAAGTACTCCACTAACAGGTCCTTTAGAGGAATATATCTCGTGAAAAAACAGCAAAATCTGTAGCCCACAAAGAAAGACTTCTCTGGCCCCATCTGCTTGTCCACTGACTGAGGACTACAGACCCAGTGATAGAGAATTGTACACCGCTGATAGACATTTGGTGGGGAGAAGCAGAAAGCAACATCCTGTAACTTTGGCAACAAGCAGAAAGAAAAGCTCCAAATCATTTTGCTCACCCCTACTGTGAAAGACTTATTCTCTTTACACTGTGGCTTTACACCAATATCAAGTCCTGAAGTTTGGCATCTATAAACCACACTGACAGTTTCCGAGAGTTTGCACACTGTGCGGGAGAAACACAAACCACCCCAAAGCTCCAGCTTCCGAGGGAAGCTAAAGAAAACTGGAGGTGCTTGGATCTCTTGAAACCCAACACAGCAGCTTCACTGAGATACCTTATTAATTTCTGGTTTCCCCATGAACTCTACTATTAACCCAGGAGCAGTTCAGAGTGTTGAAGCTCCAAGCCTGTTTTGGATGAAAAAACAGAGAAAACCATGCTATCTCTTGGTTGCAACAGTCTTTCTTACTTTTTGGAAGGAGGTTGCTGGACTCACGCATGTGCCCCAGTGGTGCTTGAGCTGCACCCTGCAACAGACCCAACCCTATATCAGTGAAAGCAGGTGGCATCTGCCTTTAAGGTTAAAGCTACAGAGGAGGGGCTGTGCATGCTCCATATCAAACCTTGGTCTTGCTTTCCTCAGGAGCTTGTGTCTTTTCCCCAGTGGTAAGTCAAACCTTGGTGTTATGGGTTTAGCCCTTTCTAAGGAAGGTCATTTGCAGTGAAAGGTGGCATTTTGGGTGACAGAAGTGTTGCTGTGTTGCAATAATGGAGTTTAATAGTGTTCTGCTATTGTTTTCTGGTGTGGAAAGTGGTTTGGGTTTTTTTGGTTTGCTTTGTTGCTTTTCTTTAATGTGAAGGTAGGAAGGGGGGAGAATGTGGTGAAGAGTGGAAGCAAGTGCTTAGAGTGAGGTAGCGGGAGCAGAAATGTCTTGTCTTCTCTCTGGTTTGCCACCAGTTTATGTTGTGCTGGGCCAAGCAGTCAGAGCTTCGTTTCCACCTGTGTTGGGACCCTCGGCTCCAGGAAAAGGCAACAGCAGTGCAGATGGGCTAAGGCTTATGAAAGGCAAATACTGTGCTTGCCAGGGCTTTTTTGTTTGGTTGCTGGTTTTTGGTGGGGTGGGGTTTGGTTTGTTTTTTTGGTTGGCGGGGTTTTTTTTTGTTGTTTTTTTTTTTGGTGAATTTTAACATTCCCAGCCTTCTGGGAGACTCTGAAATTGAGTGCTATGTGGGTACAGCTAGAGGGGTGTGTTGCTCTCATTGCCGTATTTTGCAGAGCTCTCACTCATCAGTGTGATGGCAAACTGAATCAGCTGGGATGCAGTCCCACTGGGGTGGGTTGTAACAGCACTTCTGGGGAAATGATCAGGAGGCAGCTGAACAACCAGTGTGCACAAGGCTTCAGCTCACAGAGTGAATCTGAAAAAGTGCTTTCACCTGGAGTCTGGGCTGCTCTTGCTTCAGCAAAATAAATAGGACGGAGCTGAGCTAGACCTCAGTGGGAGTGCGTTGCTGGCTGAAACCTGTCCTGGGATTCAGTGGTTCAGGAGCAGTGTCCCAGCACTGTGCCAGGAAACCCTGTGCTCTTGGTGAGGTGCTGCTTCTCAGAGAAGATTTAACCTGCTATTTCTGTTAATCAATAATCTGGTGGTTTTTAAAGGACGGGCTTGTGGGTGCAATGTCCTATGCAGCCTGCAGTTTGATGGCGGCTGTAAATCCCTCTGTGGTTCCAATCTGGTGCAGTTTGTGCTCTCTGCTTGTGGCAAGCTGCCTGCCAACTATTTCAGCAGTTAATGTAAGGAATTAGCTTGTAGACTTAAAGCAGAGGGCAAGCTAGACAAGACTTACTACCATGCTTTGTCCTGTTGTTGTCCGTAGTTTGGTATTACAGGCTGTGTTATCTCCTACGATACACTTTAGGATGAGTGGTTGTGGGTAAAAGGGGTATTGTTTAAATGCCTGTTAATAAAAATCGCAGCTGGTAGGAGCAATTTGAACAACGCAAACTCCTGCTATCTTGTGATTAACTTCGGGCACTCCGGGATTATTTTACTGAAGGTAGAGCACTTGCTGATGTGGGAAAAGACAATTAACTACAGCAGTGAAATTTATGTATAGATCTTGTGTAGGCTTTAACTGTTATTTTCTTGTGGAAGAGCAAATTTGGACACTTAGGTATGCTGTTCAGTAGGCAGAGGCTGCTCCTCTGTTTTGAAGGCTGCTTGTTAAGGAAAAAGGCACTAGGTTTAGATTTTATTAAGATCACAGGGAAGGAGACAGTTTAGCTTGCATGCAGCTTTGTGCTGTACTGAAGTTGGTTTTCTTGCAGCTTGACAGCTCTTTCCCACCTGAGAGCAGGATGCACCAACCTGAGTAAAAAGCGATGCTCACTATCTCTGTAATGCTGTAGCCTTCTCACAGGTGCCTTGCCAAGGTTGGCCACCTAATCCTGCAGCCTCCTTTGGAAATAGAGCTGTATGGGTAGTAAAGGTGTTGAAGGAGTCTTTCAAATTTTGCTTTTGTGAAAGCATTAACCAGGGAACTTCTTTTGCTTGGTATAGGGAAATGTGCTTTTTTGGCCATCAGGTAAGATCTGATAATGCTTTTCTTAGAAACAGTAAGCCAGGAGCTTGGCTGGGTACAGGGATAAAGATGATGCAGCTGGAAAATGCCTCTCTCTGGAGAAATTTGGAGTTGTATTTAGTACAGAGATGCACTGGTTGTGTCCTTAACTGGTGTGACTCTTTCCAACAGCTCTGTTAGCTTCAGAGGTGTAGAATAACAAACCTGGCTTTATCAGTCTGTGCAGCGATACCTCCCTCCTCTCCTGCACTGCAGGCTGTGGGCACTGTGAAGAGTGCTTGGTCAGGGTAGGTTTATGAGAAGTAACTTCTGCTTTGCTGCTGAATGGGACCACAAGGGCCAGAGCAGGCAGAGCTATTCTGCTTGCTTTGCCTTCTTGAGACCTAGGACTTTGTGCAGCTGTGAACCAAAGCTGGGGCTTGTCATGGCATGTAGAAACCTCATTGCACTGAGACTGTTTGAAGGAAAAGTGAAGATCTCTGAGGAAGGTCTGTTTTGTAATAACTCTTTTTGGTAAAGATGGTTCCTGTACACATAGTGACGAGCTGATGTGGATGGTTGTTGTCGCTACCTTTGCATTGAACTCCTAAAAAGTGGGTTTTAGTGCTTAAGTCAAGGGCAGTTGTCATAAATGGCAAATAACTGTTAAAAGTGAGCACTTTGGTGGTTTGCAAGAACCCATTGTGGGATTTCTCTGCCCATTCCTGGGAGGTCAGGACCGGCTGCCTGGGGTCCGTGGGTTTAGTGGCAGAGTGGGTTGGGGAGCATGCATTCCCCATTGCTCTCCTCCAAAGCTTGTTGTAGCATTGGTTCCCAGCTTGTATAGCAGGCTTTAGGCCAGTTCTGTTCTGGGTTTCAATACGACACTCTTGAAAGTGCCTTACCATACTGAAAGCTTGAAAGGAGTAATTTCTGGTACTTTGTGGGATAACTGCTGTTCTTGGAGGATTTGTGATTATTTATTCACATGTGTAGTGTGGGTACGTGCTCACATCTGTGAGACAGAGCTATTAGCTTCTGAATTTTGTATTTGTCTCTGGCTGTTCATAAACAGGATGTTGGCTTTTTTGGTTAATCACAAAAAGGATGAGCAACTGAAGTGATACTTTCACCTATTTTAAGGCATGCTCAGCTATGGCTCTGGGGGCCAAAACCACTTTGATTTCTGTTAGCTTAGGAAAACGGTCTGCTCCTTTCAGAGAGCATGCAGTTCTGTGGGCAGCAGAGGTGAGGAAAGCCCTGCTTTTTGCAGACCAGAGTCCTCCACAAAACATAAGAGGCCATACAAATTCAGTAAAGAGAGCTAGATCCCTCTCTGACAGCAGCCAGAAATAGATGCTTCAGGAAAAAGTAGAGGAAAAGGACAACTGTAGTGCAATCCTCCCTCTGAAACACTCTTCCTTAATTTTGGCAGCTTAATAAATTGGTCTTCCATGCAATTTGTTTAGACCATTGTGTTAAACAGCACCAAAATGTGCCAAACCAAATGTTAGTCAAATTCTCTTTGGAATCCATTTATAACCTTGGCTCATGCCATAGCCGTTCCCCTGGCAGGGAGCACAGCCATTCACTTGCATTGTGCTGAAACAACTCTTTTATATGAAAATTTTGCAGGCTGCCCCCATCCTTGTAGCAGGAAAGGCGGTCACCTGCCTCGTACTCTCATTAAGTTGAACCCAGAGTTTTTGTCAACTGCAAATATACTCGAGAAATTCCTCCTGCCCCCCCTTACATCCCTGCAGCCGTTGAGTATTTTGACACGGGTGTAAAAGCTGCTGTGTTTGAATTTAGAAATTGGCCAGTGGGATGAGAATGTGCAGCTGTGGAAGGCGCGAGTGCTCTGGCTTCGTCACTGCTCCTCTTGGGCCCACCTATTTCTGTGAGGCTTGTGGGAGCTTAAGGGGATAAAAATGGCCAAGGTAGTTAGCAGATCTGGCAGAAATCAGCCGGTCAGGCTCAAAAATTATCAGAGGTGAGAAGGCAGTAGACAAGCAGATATAATCTGATGTGATGGAACTTATTTCCATAGAAAATAAAGCAAAAAGAGGATTTTTTTATTGTTGTTATTCAATTTTTTTTTAAAAATACTTATTTTAGTCCAAGACCTCAGCTACAGTGGCTGGGTGTAGGACAAGTCACCTAAATCATCCAAGGGCGTGCAATTTAGAGTCAACCAGCCAGGGAGAGCGGAATCACACACCACTTAGGTGCTTCACCTGGTGCAAAGACTACCTGCTTTATATGGAAAGTTGATTATTTGGAGATAAAATGGAAGGCGGATTTTTTTTTTCCTCTGGGATTCTTATGACACAGCATCCTAGTGGACTCTGAGGGGTATTTAGCTTATTGGGAAGGGTGGCCAAATTCTCTCCCGTCTAAATACAGCATCTGCAGCAGTGTGGAATGTGTGTTGTACAGCTGTGAATGTTCCAGGCATTCAGTGTGTCTCCTTTTTCACACAATAGCTTCTATTTATGGGTTTTCGTTGAGTTGGGCTCATGCATTCAACATATCTTTGTGTGTGTTTTTCTTTTTTTTTTTTTCTTTCTTTCTTTTCTTTGGTGTTTGTTTTTTTTTTTTTTTTTTTTTGCTTTTGTTTTTTAAGGTTTGTAGAAACTCCGAGCCACTTCTCTTGGAAGGAGAGTTACTACCGATCGGCCATGTCCCACGGCTCACAGCCCCGGGAATTCCTCAGCCCAGAGGTGCTCCAGCATATCTGGGACTTCCTGGAACAGTAAGTAGTCCTTATGTGGAAGAAGGCATTTTGGGACAGGTTGGCTCTGTAATTAGGTTGCTCAGGGGATGGATGCTGGGGGTTTTGGAGTCTTCTGTACCTGTTGATTAGAAGATGTGGGTATGAGTCTGTGATGACTGACAGCTCTTGAGCTCTCAAGAGGTTCTTTATCTAGGCTATGGGGACCGAATGCAGAGATGACCAGTGACACTGACCCTCTTCAAGACCTTTGGTTGCTAAACTGATTGCTTTCCACCACATGGTCACTTAAGGTGGATGGCTGGCGTTTTCTCCTAAGGAAATGGGGTCGTTACTCTATGTCCAGGCTTTATGTTTTCCTCTTTTGCTGATGCCAGGGAGGGAGAGAAGGTGAGGATGGTGTAGAGTTCACTCTGTCAGGTCCGTTGAAGGAATAAAATTGACTCTGTTCCCATTCCTGACTTGCCATGACTGATGCTGGGACAGTTACTGCTATAAATCCTCCATGAATTCTGTCTTTGTGATTTAACTCCCGCGCTCTTACCTCATTTTTCTGGTCAGGGAAGTGAAATGTCCCTCCAGGCCCTCTCCTGTTCAGGGGCTGCTGTTAGCATAGCAGGTGATGAGGTAGTTGTTCACTAGTACTTACTTATTTGTCCTGAGACATGGTCATGGTCATGCCTAAGTCCTGGGTGACACCCTGGGGGGGGAGGGGGGGGTGTGAACAAAATGTGGCCAATTTTAACTGCGTTACTCTGTTCTTTTCAGACCAATATGCTCGGTTCAGCCGATCGATCTGAATTTCATCGATGGCCCATCTGAAAACGGTCCTACAAACAAAATAGAGATCAGCATGGACTGTGTCCGGGTGCAGGACACAGAGCTGAATGACCCAATGTGGGTGAGTAGTGAGAAGAACTTCCTTAACCTTTGGGGACAGGTGAGGAGTTTTTGCTGGAGCTATTCTTGCTGCGTTGCTCCGGGGCCATCTTCCCTCTCTTGGTGGAGGAGCTGTGGCCACTGCCTCTGACCAAGGAAGTTCCTTCTCGCTTTGCCTGTTGTGTCCCACCCACAGAAGCTGGTTGGGAGCATGGCTCTGCCGAGTGACTCTGGTGGTGGTGAACAGCAGTGTGACTGAACTCCACGGTGTGTGACCTGTGGAAAGGCATTGCTCCTCTGTGCCTTCCTGGGGCTGCGATGGGGAGCAGGCTGACTGCTTAGCTGCTCCTCCTCTCCTGCTGCAGCAATGGCAGGAGAGAGGGATGAGGCAGCTAAACAGGCAGAAGAGCTGAGGAGTCTCTTGCACTTGCCTGGTTGCTCAACTGTCTCTGTTCTCTCCTTGCTTAGAGCTATTTTATGTGGCCTCAGCGTTAAAATAGTTGACGTTCTGGGCACAGTTGCAATTTTGATGACCAAGGGCTGGGGCTTGAGGATGTTCTTCACGGGTTTTGCTTTTCTTGAAAGCCAGGTATGAACAAAAACTTGGTTTCAGACCATGGTTGGTTTTTTTGCCTCCTGTGTCTCTAGGTAGGCAAAGCCAGAGAGTGTTTGTAACAGGTCTTGGTCATGGGTGTCTCACCAGTATGGCTCGAGACTGGACTGCAGATAAAGCACTGGTGGTTGCTAGTTCATTGCCTTTGGCACAAACTGACCAGCTCTTTCTTAGCAATAGCTCTGGTGAAGAAGCCAGGTGCTATTCTTGTAGGCTGGAGCAGGAGATATTTCAGGAGTTTGAGCTGTTCGTGTCCTGTTTCTGCTCTTCCTGGGTTTTGTATACTTTGGTGTAAAAAATCATGTGTGGTTTGAAATTTGTGTTGGTGTCTGTAAATTTTCTTGTTCCTCTGTCTCCATCCTGAGAAACTGTGTCAGTTAATTCCCTGGCTAATCAACCACCATTTTTAACGTGCTCAACCAAGGTGTGTTGGCAGTCTGCCTGGCAGTGTTTGTAACCTGGAGGATCGCATCTGCAAGGAAAGGGCTCCCAGGTCATGCTGGTTGCAGTCCCTGGTGCCAGAAGGTTTGACCTGTTACTGCCTCTCTGGTCTGACTGCTGGGGAGACTGTGGTGCTCTCCTCTTTCCTTGCAAGACTGCAACGGGTAAAAAGGCCACTTTGAGGTTGGGTATCTGCTCAGCTAATGTGGTGAAGCTACTCTGAGTGCAGAAGGAGAAACGACTGATGTCAAGTCTGGTTATCTTTTGATTCTGCATTCAGGTTGGGTGCGGGGGAATGGCGTGCAAGCCTTCAATCGGCATCTGGATCTGAAAGGCCACTTCTCAGCTTTTTCTAGCACTGTAGCACAGCTTCAGTAAAATGGTGTCTCTTCAATAGCTAGTCCAAAAGATTCTCCATGTTTAGAGGGGCTCCTATGTTTCAAGATAGGTGGTAATGTTCTGTTTGAACTAAGTCCTCTTAAAAAAACAATCCCCAACAGTTTAAAGGTCATCAGCAGAAACTTTGCTCCTTCCATGCCCAAACCTGGACTTGCTGCACTGAGTGCGAGCAAAGCCTCCCCATCTCCAGTTCCTCTGAGCTGTCTGCAGAGCACTGTGGTAGCTGGCAGCCTCACTTGAGGCCCTTGTTCAGAGTCTCTCTCTCCCGTCTGTGGTGCAGTGAAACATCAATAGAAAATCCCTTCCTCTTGTCCTCTCTGAGCACTGCTGAAGCGAGCACTGGGGCAGGAGAGGAGGAAAGGCACCTTTTGTTGTGCAGTTACTTCTTGCTTATGATGGGTTGAATTCCAGCCTTGCAGGAGGCATTTCTGAAGAGGCTGAGCTGCACGGTGACTTCTTTAAGAAGTGTTTTTCACAGATATGACAAGCCAAAGGGGGAGCAGGGAAATTCCATCCCATCCTCACCCTTACTGTAAGGCAGTGGCTCAGAGTACATTAATGTATGTACATTAATAAATGTTCCAGTTTGTCTTCAGTGGAAGACAGCACCTTCGCTCAGTTGAGTGCTGCACAAAAGCCTTTACAAAGCAAAATATGCATTGCAAACCTGTGCAAACAGCCCGTCTTTTAAAAGGAGGAAAGCTCTTTTTACTCCCCTTACCACCACCACCTCCCTATAAATTTGCAAACATCCTTGACAGGTGACAACTCCCCCTTGCAGAGAAGTCCGTGTTTGCTTTGCTGTTTCTGGGGCTCGCAGCCGCTGCAGCTTGCATTGGCAGAGAATGTGTAGCCTGGGGCAAGGTGTTTGCTGTTTGTCGGCTTTAATCTGAAATACCTTACAACCCTCTTCCCCTCCAGCTTCTCTTTTCCTTTGGATAGCTTCGGGGCAAGAGCTCCCCTTGCACCTGTCTCTCCTGTAACCTCAGCCATGTCACTTCTAGACACGAGGTGCCGCACGCAGCTGATTGCAGCACAGAGTTGAAGAGGGCAGATAAACACAAAGGAATGTAGCAGTAACAGAGGGGCCCTGGGAGATGAACGGTGAGATCAAGGCAGAGTGCTTTTTATTATTAGATTTGTCTTAGGAAAAGAGCAAGGCCAGCTTTTCTCCAAAATGTACCACCATGTGAGATTTAAATAGGTGCAAAGCAATTAAGACTGGTTTATTTAAAGCAATTGTCCTTCCGTGGACTTTAAGGCAATCCCAATCAGCATTCAAAATAAGCTCTGCACCTTCTTGCAACTTACGGCTGAAAAGTGAAACTTTCAGCTTTAAAGATATCCATCCTTGATCCCAAGAATTGTGTTGGTGAGAGTTGTGATTTTTTTTTTTTTTTATTTAATTTTTAGGGGTGCAGTTGCTTGTTCACAACAGCTGGCAGTGGGGAAGGAGCTACAGTGTTCAGAGCAGTGCCTGAAGAAACTGTCCCACCGGTGGGCTGGAAAATGAGCATGGGTCCTGCTTTGCTGAACACCCATCAGTGGTGTTTGTTGCCTTGAAAAAGCAACTATCTGGGGAGAGAACTGGAGGAGAAGGTTGCATTACAAATGAACTTCTCTCATCTGAGCTACAGCTCTGTCTCTTGCTGAGCTGAGACCTTGCAGTTCTCAGGCTCTTCTTTTTAAGAAAGAAATATTCTTCCTCTGTCCCATGTAAGAAAGGGGTAAGAGAAACTAGTGATCAGCACTACCTTGGGATGAAAAGACCTGTCGGGGACAGGAAGATGGTTTGTGGGTCTGGTGTAACATTAGACAGTCAGCAGCCTTCCCTGGTCGTGTGCCTTGTGACCGGCTCTTTCACAATGTCCTGGGTGGCCCGTCTGTGAGGCTGCCGGCTGTGCCCCTTCCTCTCCCAAGGCGTTAACCACAGACAGGCTGGGAAATCCCAGCAGAGATCTGCCTTTTTGCATAGCTGGAGCGAGGGGCTGGTGGTCCCTGTGGGTGCGGAGAACATTTAGTCTCTGCCATGGCCCTGGCGTGGGAAGGAGCTGCGGATGGCCAGGAAGGTAAGTCGAATGTGTCTCCTTGTGGGCCGCCTGCCATTTGTTAGGCTTCACCAAATAAGGTGGTCCCCAGCCTCTTCCCTGACCAAGGATGTAGCCAGCAACTGTGGGGTCTTTGGTGGGGTGGTGGCCAGCTCCCCACATTCAAGAGCAACACTGGTCTCAAAGGCTGTCTCCTGCAGTGCTAGAAAACAGGTGATGTTATATGATCTCTCCTCCCCCCCCCCCCCCCCCCCCGACTGATTAAATGCCCTGGAGCTATGGGGAGAGAGGTCTGGGGACCTCTCTCTAGGAACAAGCGTGTGGCAGTGCAATAACCCCTGCGTTGCCCTGGAGCCCTCGCAGCGTGCTGTCAGCCTGCTGTACAGGTGCAAAACTGCTTTCCTTCACCGTCCCTCAGAAGTCCTCTAAACTGCTCACCGATGCTAAGAGATACTAGTCTGGATCCAAATGAAGCTGCTTTGGGCTATGGACTTCACCAGGCAGCATCCTGATAAAAGGGTTATTTGAGGGCCTTGCAGAGTCTGGAAGTCTCCTGGTCTCCTGTCACCATCCCAGCAGTGTGTCCAGGGCTCCGGGGACCTCACCAGCAGGAGCAGGACTGCTGTCCTGAGTGATGGAGTAGCTTGTCCCCCTCCCCCTGTACATACCTTCTTTTCATGCCCCTGAGCGAGCCGTCCTCCCGCAGCCCCTTGCCTAACCAGTTCAGTGGAATGCCTTTCCCCAGATAGTCAGTGGTCAGAGTTTTCTTAACCTGGATCTGTCCCTCCCCACAAAAGGGAGAGAGAATTCCTTGCCTTTTTTTTTTTTTTTTTTTTAATTTGTCCTTCCTCATCTTCTGCAAATCATCATGAGGATTTACTATGTGCGGCTTGGTTGGTTACTGCTGAGCTCCCCGTGGGGTGGGTTTCTGCCCTAGGGATGGTGATGTGGGTGCTTCAGACAGGGCTATGTCCTTCTGGGTTTGGGTCCTCAGCTTCACGGGCTGTGGGTGTCCCATACCTGGTGGCTACAGAAATTTTGAAGGTGCAACTTGTGTTTCATAGTTTTAAAAGTGACAGCTTCAGCTCTGTAACTTTGCTGTTCTCCTTTATACACAGACGTGGAGGAAAAACTAGGCTGTACAAGAGACTGGATGCAGCTCATGTAGGGCATGGGGGTGTTGAGGCTCTCGGCCTCAGCCCTCGTGCCAATGACACATCTCAGAGTTGATATTTGATGTTTCCCAATGGGAACAAGAAACCTTTCCCAGGTTTAACCTGCTGTAGGCTCATGGAGGACAACCCCAGCCACCTCGTGCAGGGTACTTTCCCATGCCGCAGCCCGGCGAGCTGGAGAGGAGTGGGGCTGAGGCCCCTGCAGAGCTCTTCTGCATGCTCTCAGCCTTAACACCAGGTAAATCCGTTCAGTAATTCATATTTGGTGGCCAGGCATTGAATATCTGAATCCCTAGGAGCCCATCACCTGTGCAACCTGAGGGCTGTGGTCAGGATCAAGTGAGCAAGAATATCATGGACAGACATAAAAAAAGCTAACCCACTGTCCAGAGGGACATCTGTTGTGTCCTATGCAATGCTTTAATATTAAAGTGCAGGCTCTGATTTCTGTTAACTTTCAATTGCTTCCTTAAAAGTGTTTTGCTGGGTCAGGAGAAGAGAACTCTACTTGCTGCAAGGCAATGGCTGAGGAAGCAGATGAAAGCTGGTAAAGGGGTGGTGGGACTGCAGGTCAGGGAGGACATCCCTGTGTACCAACAGCAGGGCATGGAGCTGGCGTGGCACGCGTGGTGTGGCTGCGTGGTGCAGGAAGAGTGTCTTGGTGCAGGGGCTGACTCACATGTGGTGTGTGCTTCCCAGGGCTCTGGCAGGTGCCACAGCGCTGCATTTTGTTGGGAAATGGTTTTGCACCTGGAGGATAAGGCTGATTTGATAAGTAGATGCAGCAAAGTGGGTTGTGTGGCCGTCTGTTTCCATGCCTAAGTATTCCCAGATTGACCATAGAAGGGAAGGAAGGACTTTGTACAGCATAGGGATGTGATCAAAGCTTTTATTACTGTCTGGTTTGTGCTTGAGAGAGTTTGAGGCTTGCCAAGTTTCTCCTCTCTGTGGGTATTTGTTCGTTCCATAGCTGTGCAAAGAAAGTTGAGATTATGCAAAGGCATAATGAGCAAATGCATTATTCTGCTGGAAGTTTCCCTCCAGCACCTCTCTTGTTTGCAGTTGAACTCACAAGCTCTGCTAATTTAGGCTTGGCTTTGTAATCCTGCTGTATGTTTAATCTTCTGCAGTGCAGGTCCCTCCAAATGATCTAATCATCACATTTAGGGCTGCAGATCCAAATCCAGAAATGGTCAATTCTTTCAGATAAAGGATGCACGTAGAGAATGCATTTCTACATTCAGTTTGACCAAATCCTGAAGACTTCTCTCGTTCTGTGTGTAGTAGGGCTCTAAAGACTTATTTATGTTTCTTCAAAGTAATTTTTCACTAGCTCCCTTTCCTGTGCTGTTTTGCCCTGGTTCTGGCTGCAGACCAGGGCTGACTGCATTTCTTTTTGTAGGAATGCAGCCTGTTGATGAGTATCGTTACACCAAGTGTTTTATTTTTAGTGCCACTTCCCTGAATTCTTAATGGTATTGAAGAAAGCCAATGGGTGATCTGTCTGCTGTGTTATAGATCCTTTTGGAAGCATATTTAAAATTCCTTTAAATATTTCTGCCCTTTTAGTATCTGGCTTTACATTCATCTTGGGTGGGAATAAACTAATTTTAAGCTGAAAAGCACAAACCTACTGGAAAAGAGCTCTGTGTGATGGGTGTTTTGCATTTATTCTGATCTGGCTCTTCTGGAGGGCTGGCTTTAAATCTCTGGCTCGTATTGCTGTGAGCACTTGAGGTGGAAGAGTGTTGCAATTGTGAGTCCTGTCATCTGCCTACATGCAAATACCTCCAAACAGAAGAAGCAGTCGCTCCAGAAAACATCTTCCCCAAGCAGCTAGGCCTGCCTCCAAAGGTTTCCATGGTGCTGCACGTGCTCCTTGCTTAAGTATGGAGCAATAATGTTAGTGCTTATTTTATATCTTTAAAAGGTCTGCACAAACACTTAATTAAAAGGCATCTTGATCTTGGAGCAAAAGACTGCGGGCACTTTTGCCGCTGGTGCAAGTTTAAGGTTTATGCTGTCTTGCTGGGAATTTCACTGTATGTCTCTAGTTGATAGGACACTTTTCTTTTTCTTTCTTTCTTTTTTTTTTTCTTAAACTATAAACATACTTTGTATATTATTTGTTGGGAACACTTTGATTGGGTTAGAGCCCATAAGCGACAAACCCCTTGGGCAGCTGGCATTTCAGCAAACCATGAAGCACAGTTTGAACACCAACAGAAGTGGAATGGCCACCCCCAAAGTTCACATTCCTCTGGAATTTTTTATTTTTAAACCAAATTGGTGGCAGGAAGGAAATGAGGCCCTTCTCTCTTGTTAGCTGGAAGTAGGGTGATGAGTTGAGCTGTCCATATCCAGCCGAATGAAAACCTTGCCGAACTTTGTGGTACCCCCCTTTGTGGGGTGGGTAGAGAGCACCTCACAGCCCTGTGGCAAGCTGCAGGGCTGGCCGAGCCTGGGAGGGGTGGCCAGGCTCACGGGATGCTCCTTTCAGGCTAAGACAAACCTGCAGCACAGTCCTGGGAGTGTCCCGCTCCCCTTCCTTGTCCAACACGGCCAAAGTGTCTGGACCGCAGCGAGCTGTGGGATGTAGCTTTTGTTTTTAAAGTCTTCTCTTGCATTAATTCGGATTCTTGCTTTGAAGAAAGTCTTATGCATCCAAATTGTCGCTATATATGTTGCTTTGTGGTTCTGCAGATCCTGCCCACAGTCCTGTTAATAACTATTAATTTTTCCTCCAATATTCTACGAGGACAGTTTTGGACTAGGTAATGTTTTCCTCTGAATGTCTCTGCCATCTGCTTTCCACCTCACTGTCACTGATTTGATAGCATTTAAATTAACGAGGGAGTGAATTGTCAGGCAGTCACAGAAAATTAAATCAATCTCTGCAAAGCGTAGATTAAGGAGTGGTTTGTGGCCTGGGTTAGTTTGCTCACTGCTGAACAAACCCTTTGCTAATCAGCATCTGAATTTGCAGAGATTAATGAATGATCAAAGGAGTTTTCAGTAACGAGTGTAACTATGTTGGCTCTAAAAACCATGGATTTTTATCTCCAGCCTGCTTAAACACAAGGAAAAGGTACCCTGAAGCACTCTTCTTTCTCTTTGAGGACATGGATGGGTATGATGGACCTCATGGTGATGTCCAGACTGGATTAAAATTAGACAAGTCAGAAAATAAAGTGATCAATCTTCTGGGGAAGGTCTCTGGCCAAATAACTGAACCCTATGGCTGTTGCCATGCTGGTGGTGGATGTGGCATGTGAAAGCAGGCAGAGGGCACCCGGACGAAGACCAGCACTGAGAAATTAAATGTTTCTGCATAGGAAACAAGGAACAAACAGGCCCCCGTCTGCCTCGGGGTGTATGTTGTGGCCCAACGTACCACGACAATATAGGATAACGGTGATGCGCTCGCATGAGAAGCGTGAATGGCCGTTGGTTGCAGGGCCAGGGTTTAACCAGAGGTTTGGGAGACTGTTCTCGAATTATTGCAAACTGGTAACTTCTTTTTAATATTGGATTATTGTACAAGGGCTTGGGTGGGAGGGAGTTGGCAGCATAGCAGAGGCTGGCTGGAAAGAGCTGCTGTGATTGTGCATTTATAAACAGCTGTGTGTTTCCCGAGAGCAATCTGTAGTTTATACAAGATAAGGGAAGAACAACACTTTGCCCTCAGCTGCTTGTGCAAGAGCAAACCTGGTCTGTCAACAGTCGCTCCTCTCTTGTAATTAAAAACAAAGACTCTCTAATCTGTCACTATCTCCTGCTTTTCCCTTTCCCTGACCGGAGCCCTCTGTCTCGTGCTGGGATGCAGGTTTGTACCATCCCCTGTCCCACCTCCAGCTGGAGGAATGGGGCTGTTCATGCTGCTCAGGAGCAACTCTCATGAATTTTCTTGTGTATTTTTCTCTTATTTTTGCAAAATATTTTACAAATGTGTTGGGGAAAGGTCAAGCATGCAGTGTTGAGCATCCGAAGGTCCTCATCAGGCAAAAATGCAGTTTGAATGTTGAGGATTGTTACTCCAACAAGAGAGCTGCTGAGGCTTGAACCTCCAAAGTCCCCTGGACATGTGTCCATGCTCGACTGTCTGCTGACCAGTGGTTTTGCACTCATCAGTGCAAAAGTGTCTGCTCAAGTGTCTGCTGGCCAGTGGTTTTGCAGGCTGATCAGCTGCCTTGCAAAGATCTCTGTATCCGGATGATTGTTTCCTTTTATCTCTAAGCATTTTTAGTGAAAGCAATTGCTCTTTAAAGAGAGTTACTAGGGTACAAAAAAAGTGGAAAAGTTAGATAAAAGGAGCACCAGGAATGAACAGACAACACTTTTTGATCAGAAATGATCTGTATGCTCGGTGTCCATCCTGCGTCGTACCCCAACTGTGGGAAGTGAGTCCCTGCTGGCACTTTGGGAATGACCTCCCTTGATGGGGTTGGAGGGGTTTTGGTTGTGCAGACGGTAGGGAAGGTGTGGGGACCTTGCATCATCTTGGCTGGAGAACTGAATCTCTCCAGAGGAGTGTCTTGTTCTCTTTTAAATGGAGCTCAGCAGCTGGAGGGCAGAGTCCCCAGGGGCTGCGTGCACCCTTCCTAAACCAATATTGCACAGCGGTTGTGAAGGGAACTGGTTTTGTTTCACAACTCCTTTCCACCTTCCCTCTCCCTGCTCCCCCCACATAGCGTTATCTCCTGACATGATGCCATTAACACTCTAATTAGCCCTAGGGGTGTTCTGGGGGAGATAACGAGGCTATAGGAGCTCAAATAAGCAGCGTGCGCAGATGTTTACCCAGGGTCGGAGGGCAGGGCTGTTGTGACAGCGGATTGCCTTGGGGAGGGCATGCTCCTTGGGGGAAGGAGAAGCCAACCTGCGCAGTGGGCAGAGCTTGGGAGCTGGGCTCTCCTGCCCTCGGTGAGTCCCTGTCTTTGCCCCCCACTTTCAAAATGGGGAAAAATGCAGTTTGAAGTCCTTGGAAGAAAGGATTGATCCTCAGTACTAAGCACTTGCAGCCAGGGCATGTTTCTAGCTTGAAGGTTCATACACTTGGGTGCTTTCCAAAGGAAGCTCTGGGCATCAGACCCGTCCCTGGTCAGTGGTGGGGAAGCCAGGAGGGCATCGAATTTTTGCTCGTGGGTACAGCAGAGTGGTTAACCCTGCGAGAGCCGGGGGTGCAAGACCCTCTCCTGCATCCAGATGAGCCGCACATCCCATGCAGTGGAGCAGCCTGCCCGGGATGCGCACAAGGATATATCCAGTCAGCTGCCTTTCAGCAGCATCTCTATCTTTTTTTTTTTTTCCCCTCTTTGTTTTGCCTTACCATAGATGGTGTGTTTTTTGTTGGTTTCTTTTTTGTTTGTTTTTTGTTTTGTTTTTTTTTTTGAAAGGGGAAAGCCCCCGTTTCAGCATGTGCTGGGTTCTTTTTCCCCTCTTCCTTGTGGTTTGCGCAGTGAAGACCAGCTCTGCATGAGTTTTCAGGAAGGGTGGGTGACTTTTCTGGTTTTTTTGAAAGTATTTTTTGTGTTCTTTTTAACCTGGCTGCATGCTATTACAGTTTATCACTTCTGTCCCTGTGAAGTCTTCACTGGAAAGACTCCCAAAGCCAATTGGCAGAGGCTCGTTTTTTGAGCATTCAGCAGTTATTCAGATGTAACAAACAAAAAAAAAACCACCCCAAACCCCATGATCTATTTTTTCCCTCCTCCTTCTGTTATCTCAGTCCTAATTTGTAAACATTTCTGAGCTGAGTGAATGTCACAGTCCGTGGTGACGCGGTTGATCCAGATGCTATTTTTATGAGTGGAAAGCTCTGAGCAGATTTTTTTTTTCTTTGATCTGCAGGAAATTCTGCATGAACCACTTAACGCGCGCACACGTGCCTCTTCTACAAGAGATTACACAATCTCCAATTAACACTACAATTCTGGCAATGACATTTTTAAACATTGTGATTTAGCACACTTACCTTGTGTCCAGGAAGGGTTATTAAGAACTTGCAAGTGGTACCAGTGAGAGAGGCTGGGACAAACCATATAACAGCACAGGGAAAATGCAGTCAAACAAAGAACCTGAATCAGCAGTTTGACTTGGCTGATGCCTCATTTTGGAAACTTAGGGGTCTTGTTTGCGTACTATTTTGTTTTCCAACACACCAGCAGGAGCCACAAAGCGTTGCCAGAAGCTCTCTAGAGTATCTGAGTCAGATCTGGGAGGGTTGCAGCTGAAACTTTCAAATTTAGCTAGCAATAATTATTTTTAGTTTCCTAAAGGATTGGAGGTAACTTGCTTTAAAGATACTTCCTTTTCCGAGGCTGAGCTGCTTTGCTTTTTTTAAGTTCAATCCAACTGAGCATTTGAAGTGTGAAGTGCCAGGCTTTGCACAACTCCTGATGCTTTGGGTTGATTTCTTTATTTTCTAGTTCTTTCCTATTGGGGTGGGGGTGAACTTGTTGGACTAGAAGAATAGAGTTAAACCTTGTTCATCTGGCCTCAATATGAAGTAATTCTTTTTAACATCTGAGAGGAGGGCCTTTGCCTGAATCTGCTTTTTCTGACTAGGCTAATTGGTATAATAAGGTATAATCTCTATCTACAAAGATTGTCTTGCCATGAGTTTCGACCATCACAGTTGCAACAGGACTGATGTTCGTGTTTCCCTTGGAGACTTGTCTAGAAGGCTCAGATAAATGATAGTTATCACTGTCCCATTGCTGAGAAGTGAGTGTGCAGTTTGAGGAGGTGGGGGGTGTCCCTTTGGTTTTGTGACTCAGCCATTTAAGCATACGCTATTTCAGGGAGTCAAGTTTCCCTCTGAGAGCCTCTAAGAGATGCTACCTCACTGCTATTAGGTTGTTGGAGACTCGTCTATGTGAAATTTTTGCATCTGCAAAAGGAGAGAATCAAATGAGACTCCAGGAGCTTTTCTTTCTCATGGTAAGGTAGAAAGGCGAGTGATCAAGCCTTCACTCTTCCCTTCCGCCATCGGTGCCTGTTTGAATATTCAAGGCACAACACCAGCCCCTGGGACAGGGGGAAGCATCTTATGAGGGGGGTGCATTTAGATCTGAAGCCAGCGAAACAAAGTTTGGAGCCCTGGGGTGATGAGAAGGGTACACCTGCACCTGGGCTGCATCAGCCTTGGTGGGCGCAGTGTCTGGTGCATGCTCCGTTACCTCCTGCCGCCTCTGTCAGGGTGGTGGTGGCCTGCTTTGTGTCACTTGTGGACAACTGATTTGCAAAAAGCCACTTGTCCAGCATCCACTTCAAGGTGACCGCACAGGCTAATGCCTCTGAAACACCGAGCCGAGTCTGGGCTGTGTGTACAGAGGGCAGGGATTTGTGCTGACATGTCAATTTATTCATGCTATATACATTTCTCCTCATGTTTGACATGCAGATCTCTTTGGATAAACTTCCACATATCTCTGTGTAGTGCATCTGGGTGTTGCTTCACCCACAACCACCTCCAGCCACCTGTGGGACAGAAGATAGCAGATACCCAACACAAGAGTGCTGCATTAATGACTTGGAAAAGGAGGATCTTCTGAGTTTCACAGCACAGCTAGTAAAAGAGGTTTTTGCAGTGACTTGCTGGGATTGGGAGATCTATGTATGTACCTTCTCCTCCTCTTTTCTTCCCCTCCATAGTTTTTGAACTCATGGGCCAGTATCAAAAACCTGAAAGTATTCAGGGGTCAAAATGGTCCTCTGAGCACAGCATAACTTTTCCTCCCTATTAGCAGAAAATCCACAGGTGATGTCCAGCTCTGTGCAAGCTTTGCAGTGGTGCTGCGAAGTGACCCGTTTTGGCTAGCGGTGCTGTGGCTGCTCCCTGCAAACCTTGCCTGTGTCTCCTGATTAGCACTTGTGTGGCTTTTTGGCTTGCACCCATCTTGGGTGAGATCAGGTAAGTGGAGCAGGTGTAGCCCCTGGTGTTAGGTGGTGCTGGGGAAGATGGAGAGGAGGGGAAGGGGCTGCAGCGGTAGTCTATTGAGTTGTTCCTGTGATGTAGTAGGAAACCTGCTGTGTGCTCAGCAGGCTCTTGCTGGTAGTTCGGGAGTGCTGGAGATGTGTGTGGCCCCAACCTGAGCTGGGATGTTGCTGTTGGTGGTAGAACTCTCCCTTGGGGAGGGCTCTGTGTTCCTCGCTGCAGCCCGTTCCTGGAAGCACCTCCTCGTGTCGTGCTCAGCAAGGAGGAATCGGGAAGACACACTGGAAATGCTTGCAAACTTTCACTCTTGTGCCCAGCTGTGCTCGCAGGGTTAGAGCTAAATGACACACCTACCCTGCTTCTCATGGCAAGGAGCTGTTGCAGGGTAGGGAGGGCACTGCAATCCTCGGCTCTGTGCTCTGGTGTCGGTTCCTGCATGAAGACAGTTTTTGCACCATTTTATTAGGGGCAGTTTTGTGAATGCTCTGCCTGTCTGCAGCCTGGAGAGAGGCTGGTGCGAGCTTGCAGTGTCCCTGGCAGGAAGTGAGTGGTGGCTCCTTCTGCTGCCATGTGCTGGAGAAGGCAGCCTAGAGAGCCGTTAGCACCTTGAGCAGCACAGCCTGCTTACTTCCATCTCCCTGTGAACCTGGAGTCCCCTCCCTCTGCGCTCAGAGAAGTTGGGGTCAAATGATGCCCAAAGGCGAGGGAGTCGGCGAGGAGCAGCAGCAGCTCCTGGGCACAGGCTCGACTGCACGGAGGTGCTGGGGCTGCGGGTGGATTTCAGCCCTGCGGGGGACCCCTCTCCCCCTTGCAGAGCACCCGTGGGTCGGTCGCTCACCACCCGTGGCGGGAGGTTCGGTGTTCGCTGCAAGCGCTCGCAGTTCGTGCGGGTACTCAGCAATTAGGCACCGGTCTGCTTCGCCACAGGTCCTCAAATAAAAGTCTGAAGCGCTGTCATTAGGCTGGGAGGGCAGGCGGCCGCGCTCTGATCTGGATGTTTGGTTTCCTCTCTTCCCCCCTCCCCACCCCTTTAAAAAGGTGTTTTGTTTCCCCTGGCTCGATGGCGCTTACCCCGCTCTTCGGGAGCAGGCGGGACGAGCCGGCTTTTGTTCTTGCCGTGCATCCCGCTTGCTCGGCGAGACGGCGGCGGACCCCTTGCAGCGGGGCGGCTCGGGGCGAGCTCCGCTCCCGGAGGGGCCGGGGCCGGCGCAGCGCAGAGCTCGCACGGCCGGCACGCTGCCGGGGGTCTGCGCTCCGGACACCGGGGCAAGGCGGGGGGTTTTGTCTGCTCGTTCAGAGTAAAATCCCAGCGGGGCCTTTCTGATCTGCCTGTCTGCTCGCTCTGTTCTCCCACAGATCGAGTCTGAGTGGGCTAAGGAGTCAGTGCTTTTCCTATCTGTCTTCTCAAAATCTTTGGTTTGCTGCGGGCACAGCGTCCAGGTGGTTTTTACTGAGTACCCAACAACTTCTCCCATATATTAATTCAAAATCATGGATCCCTTTGGACAAGTTGCTTTTTTAAATTTTTTAACACTTCCTGTTTGTAAGTGAGATTATTTTAAGGCTTATTACCATAAGCAATTGCAAAGGAGAAGAAAAAAAATGTAGCTGGAGTGATGTCCTGCAAACGCAGGACCTGTTGCTGTGAGCGTGGATGAGGGCACACAGATGACAGAGCATGTAGCTGGATTACGGTGCATGATTGCTTCTCAGAAAGCTTCTTGTGGGTTTTGTCCAAAACCTGCATGCTGCAGCAGCCAGAGGCTCAGCTGTGTTACTGCACCGCTGGTCTCGAGCGTTGCATCTCGATCCCTTCCCAAATATTTTTGGGCTTTTGGGTAGCAGCAAAGCCTGTGCCCGAAGAAAATGCTGGAATCTTCTCAGAAAATAAATAAATAGGAAAAATTTCTTGGAGCCGCTCCTTCGGAGCAACTCCATGGCTGTCTTTTGAGTTCCCAAACTTGTAGAAAAGTGACAGGGGAAAGTTACAGTTTCCTTTCTTTTCTTTCTCTCTTTTCCCTTTTTTTTTTTTTTTTTTTGGTCGTTTCCCCCCCTTCCCTTCCCTTTGCTTTTTAGAGGTTGGTGATAAGGAATTCTAACTACTTAATGAGCTGGGAGAGGCCTCTCTCCATTGGAGTGGAGGACTCCAGGTGGCACTTTGACAGATTGGACAGGTAAGGCAGGAGAGCCCCACCTCCTCCTCCTTGCCTATAGTTAGGTATATAAGGGAAACTTCAATTATGCAGAGAGGCACACTCCGAGTCCTGTTATCTTCCAAGTAGCATCACATATTTTTAGGGTCTTCTAGGGGGTGGGAGGTGTTTGTCAAAATCCTGGAGCCAGAAGAAAGAACAGCAGCATTGATCAATTTGACTGCTAACATGTTGTACCTGGAAAACAATGCCCAGTCCCAGTATAGCGAGGTAAGGATTCTAGGTTTGAGCTATCATATCTTTAATATATTTTTGTTTTTAGTGAACGTGTGCGATTTCTTCACCCCTGTAGTCCTGAAGTTAGGTGTGGAATATACATTTGTTTTTTGAAACTTTCGCACTTTACAATGGGAAGCAGAGTTTGCTGGGTTAGATACTGGAATGAGAGTGAACTTTGAATCTTTACATTTGGGACAGTGAATTTGTTTTGGGAAACTTGATCAGCCAAACATAATTTTCTTTCATTAGAGAAGCAAAGCAAAGCAGTCGCTTACTGTGGGCAATGCATACGGACTGCGTTCCTGTAGCAGTCTGAACAGTATCTGTGTTGACTGCATTAGAAGTCATTTACTAGTCTTTTATTGCCAAAATTGCTGCTCATTGTTAAAAGTGGGTGGTATCTAGGAAATAACCAAAAAATGCATTATAAACCCCTTCTTAGGTTACCTTTTTAAGTAAAATAATATGCAAACAAAGATTCTCTGCTGCAAATGTTGCATTAGCGTCCACACCAATAACTCTTTTACACAGTGCTGTTAATACCTCATGACTTGCAGCAGCAATATATTTTATACAGGATGTTTGTCTAAATATATTATATGACGATGAATGTGCGTACAATGGATGCATTTTGCTTTCTACAGTCCTTTGCACCGCATGGGTGCGAGTGGAACGCAAACTTCGATGCAGCTTCGATATTTTTTTTTTTTTTTTTAAATTTTTTAACTGCTTTAACCAACTGGGTCGATGCTTTGTAAGGTGGAAGTGAAGAGAATTGCCACATGCTGTGCAAATCTTTGAGGAAGTTACCTGGGGTTGAGGGAGATCTAACGACAATATTGGTTTACATTCCAGCGGAGACAGCAGCTGTGTTGACATTCGTCGGAATGGCAATGCAGCAAAAGCTCCTCTGTCTGTGTGCGAGTGCGCGCGCGTGTGTGTATTCCTGGTGAAAATGCTTCAAGTGGAGGGCGCGGGGTACGAGACGTGAAGCAGACAGCAGCTCAGCCACTTGGAAAAGAAAACAAAATAGGAATTGCAAGGCCGAGAGCACAGCTAGGAGATGCAATAGCTGGCAAGGAAAAGCCTGTTAAAAGTACACGTGGGGCTTGCGTGCCTGGGATGGCAGGTTTGCAACTCGGGGAGAGCGAGGGGTAAACTGAAACCAGTGTGCTGTCTCCGTCCCCCCTTCTGCAGGGAGCGCGAGCGCTCAGCGTGCGCTCGGTTCGTAGCTGCGTGCAGAAGACCCAAATTGGTGACTCTTTTTTTCCCTAGGTTAATTATAAACTCTTAAATGTGGAGAGAGTGCTTCTTGGAGTGTTTGCTTGGCATTATTTGTCTGCTGCTATCTGATCAACTTTCGCTGAATAGCAGCGGTGGGGCTGTGGAGTCCCTATGGTTGACTTGCTGAGCTCATCTGTCAGAAGTGATGTGCTTAGAAGCGTTCTCGCTCTGCTTAAATGCCGCTCATCACTGTTGCTGTCAGGGAAGGGTTTTTTAAAAGGCTTTAGCTCTGATTTTTTATTTTATTTTATTTCCCCCCCCCCCAGCCCCCTTTCCCTTTCTTGGATTTGAACATGGTGCGCTGACTTTGTTCAACCAGCAAAGTGTTGTATGCTGGAGAAAGAAAACCCGATTAACATTGACTTGGCTTTATTTCTGAGAAAGAGCAGACTTTCTAATGACTTGTCTTGAGAGACGGAGACTTGTTAGTGCTCAATTAAAATATAGTGGTGTTGTTGATGAACCTCGCCCATCCTAAGCTTGAAAACAAGATGTGGGATTTGGCATGGTTTCCTTAAAAAAGAAGGGGGAAAAAAAAAAAAGCTCTCAGTATGGAAATAGAAGTAAGAATTTGTTGCAACTGATGCTTGCTGGAGTTCAGATTTTAGAGCTGGATTGGGCAGAAGGCGGCCATACTAACTCATGAAAAACTTGGTATAGGCTATAGTTTGGGTTTAAAAATAGACAAAAGGGGGGAAAGGGGGAAAGTAAAATTTTTTTTTTTACCCATTGAAACCAAATTTTAAAATGGAGAGCAGGGAGTCCCCTCCCACCTGAAGCCCACTTCCTGGAGTGCCTTGCTCAGGCACCCCAGGATGCTCACTGCCTGCTTGCAGATGCCGAGCTCTGCCCTCTGCACCCGCCGGTGGTGCGGCGCGCTCCACCCCGCAGCCTGGGAACCGGCCCTTGCGCAAGCCCCGGCGCGGGCTGCGTGGTCAGGGCAGTGAGCTTGCACCATCGCCCACGGCCCTACGGCGCCCATGCCCGCAAGCGCGGTGCTGAATGCCGCGGTGAGATGAGGAGTTCCTCCCAAACGGGCAAAATCTGGTTGAGAAAAGCTGAGAGAGGGGAGAAGGGTGTTGAAGTGAATCACAGCCCTGAAAGGCTGGAGGTGGAACCTGCCCCAACCACTTTTCCAGTTTAATCTAACCCAGCATTTGATCTGGGTTGACTATAAGAACGATTAAGCTCTTTGTTGGCAGAGCACTGGACTTGATGACCCTGGAGATCCATTCCTGTGTGTTTATGAGTAGGAGATGTGAAAAGGAGAGAGACGTTGGGGCGGTTATAATGGGGTGATGAGGTGCTGATGAACAGGAACCCTTTGGATCTCATTGTGTCTTCCTACTTCATCTCTACCTCTGGAATTTTAGGGGTTGTGCACAAATGTTTGCGGGGGAGCATGCACAAAATTGGGTGTGAAGAGGGTATCTGCAAGTTTGTCCAGTCTTGTCCAAGTTTCCTGGGTGCTGGGAGGAGAGGATGAGAACGATAGATATTCCCTTTGGGGACTCTGGATTCTTCTGCAGATTGGCTGAGATGATGACGCAGAGTTTGGAGTGTTTGCTAAAATCAAATTAAAGCATTGCCAAAAGAATAAACACATCTTGTTCAAACACTGATAAGAAATATGTGCCATGACTTTTGATTATATCATTCAGCCTTCCCAAAGATCTTCCTGCTCTTTGTGGGAAAGAGACAAATTAAAGAATCTCTTTCCGTTAAGATTTTTATCATAGTTTTGGGAGGGGAGTGGGGGAAACTCATTTTATACTAAAACATCTTGTGCTCTGCTTTATGACTTTTTGGCAGCATTCCTTCACACTGGAAATTAAGCAAAACTGTATACAGATTGCTGCAAATATCTTTGAGGGTTAAGATAGCCTGTTCAAAAGGGTGCATTTTTGGTTTTGTTTTTCTTTTCCCTCTTAGCTTTTTAAATAATAATTCAGATGCACATGTTTGAGCTGTAGTGCCCTGGATGTGAGTCCTTCCTCTTTGCAGGAGCAGACATGTGGGCCTCTGGAAGGATGTCCTGAGGGAGCTGGAGGGGAACGTTTCCTGAACCTATCTAGGACATTGTTCAGCAAACATTAGTTTAAGGAATCTGGGAATTGAGCTGTAGCTCATTTTTGAGCATCAGCTTCACCGGTGTGCAGTAAAAGTGTGATTGGGGTTTATCCTTGCTCTCAGCCTGGATTTGGCTGTGAACCACTAAAGAGGACAAAGCTATGGCCCCTCTGGTGCTGCTTTCCTTGGCTGGTTTTGCCACATGGCAGTGGTCACCCCAACTGCATTCAGCAAAGACTCTTCCCCTTCTGCCACCCCTTCTCTGTGGCCCTTCGCCAAACCCGGGGCGAAGGAAGCAGTCTCGGAGGGACACTGCCTAGTCACTGCCCAGGAAAGCAGCCCACCTTCTCCCTTCCTCCAGTCTGGAGGTACCAGGGAGAAAGGCTCATCTGTGCAGTACCCTCTACACCCCACATCTCGTCCTACCCCAAGGTGAAAGCACTTGGATAGATGCTACATGAAGCCTAATGAGTTTCTCAGGGAAGGTTTTGGCTAAACCTGACTCTCTGTCCTATTTGTGATGATGTCTTGGGGTTCTGCTGGCTCCGAATAGGCAGACAACTCCCGATCCCCGGGAGGAAGCCTCTCCCTGAGCTGTGCAGGGCTCAGGTACGAGCGCTGTGCCTTTCAGTGGCCTCTATTGAAATGGTATCAACACCCCACATGTTTGGGCACAGTCTCTCATTAGGAGCAAGAAATAGGGAGATGCATTGAGGATTGTGTTCCGTGATGGTGTCCAGCTGCAATTCCAGCTACGCTTCCTGTATATCCATCCTTCATTTTTGCTGTAATTGCATTTAAGGCACTAAAGTTTTTGACATGTGACATCATCTGTGCAGGCTTGTGAGACACGTGTCTCATCCTTGGGCTGCAAAGGTTTTCTGCAAGGATGTAGAAGCCCTGTATAACCAGGTACCTTTTCCTCTGAGATGTTTTAAAACTGCAATCCAGTTGCAAAGATTTACCCTGAGATAGAAAAGCTAATGTAGACTTGTATATGCCTGTGTCTTTTGTTTGGAGAGACTAAGTGGGTGCTACTGCTCTGTTTGGGTCTGCCAATGAAGACATTGAAGTAGTCTGGAGAGATGGGCAGTGGGAAGCTGAGACCTGCCGCTTGCCGTGTGCTCCCATCTCCCTCCCAGCTGAAACAAGAGGACCACTCTGGGGGAGAAACGCAGGGAAGGGCAAGACTTAAGTGTTTCCAACAAGGGTCCAACCACTTTTTATTGGAGCAGGTTTGTCATGCCATGGATGGTCTTCTGGTGTTTTATAACAGGATACTGAAAAGCTGTGGTGATATCAGTCTTGATAGCAGAGGTAATGTGACCCCACGTTGAGCAGTGAATCAGAGGTGTTACCTGGAGAAATCTTTTCCTTGCTTTAGATGGAAGGACTGGACCTTGCCGGTCTAAGGCTGTGGGTGTAGCCCAGAAATAAGTGATTGTAACCTGTATGTGGGTGGAAAGAATGAATGAGTGTGTCCTTTAATAGACAAAAATGAAACCTGATGACGTTCTGTCCGTCTGCACAGCTTCAAATTCTCATTGCAGCGTGCAATACTTCTGCAGAAATCAGGATAGTGTGGCTGTGTGTAAAGTGTCATTACTGCTCAGTAACACACATTTTGTGGTTTGCATAGTACTGCAATTACACTGAACATCAGATTGAAAATTGCATCTCCATTTTACAGTTTTCTGTGCTCAAAATGAGGGTTAATAGCAGCCCGAAATCAGGGACAGGGGATCTTTTCAGTTGCTGGCAAATTGTGAGCTTGCTTCATTTGGCAAGGAACTAGTACTAGGTATTTTCCAGAATGAAAAGGTTTTCACTGTGAGAGATTAAAAAAAAAAAAAAAGCTGCCATTGCAATGCAGCGAGGATGTTTTACATCTTGAACCGGTGGTTGTAACTGATGACCCATTTTTGTTTGCTGTAAGTTGGCCTCAGTTGAGACAGGACAAAGTTAGCCATATACTTTCTGTTCAGGGTTATTCCTTGGGGAATACAAGAACAGCTGTTTTGACTGGCTATTTTTACCAGTCTGATGGCTTGAGTCTTCCACAATGTCACCAACACTTGAATTCTCCGATTTCTTCCAACACAAGCCCGGTTTATGTTATTGCCTACCTTCCTCAGGAGCTGTTTTTCTTTGTTTTTATTTTGTCTTTTTTAATAATAAAGTAACGGTTTTAAGTCAAGTGAAATTGCTTTTCTTTTCTCCATCCCTGAGCATAGAGGAACAACAGAAGGAAGCTTTGTCTGCCTTGAGTGTGTTTCAACCCATCTGGTGGTGACCTTTTGGGTTGCGTCTGCCAAGTTATGCCTAGCGGAAGGGTTTATTTCCAGTTGCAGCTCTTTTCTGTGAGACAGAAGCTTCACTAGTTTCATGAGGAAGACATGGTATCTGTAACAGGAAAGCTATGGATGTGGGATGTGAGAGGGTGTAAACCATGCACTTTGCGCTTGCTTTCCTCTGGAAGATGTTGGCTATAACTAGTGGAGAAACTACTTATTTCATTATCGTGAAGGGCTGAATAAAAGCGGGTGTTGCCTGGCTCAAGGCAAATTTTAAATTCTATTTACAAAATGTTCTCACTGAAAAAAAAATCTGGAAACGCTTCAGAAAGGAGCTCTTGCACCGATGGATTTGCGCTAGACACTGTTAAGCCCTGTTATTTTTCTGGCACTGCCTCCAACGCCTCTTGAGAATGTGCAGAGTAGGCAATAAAATGAATGCAACTCTTTTAAAGCGAGGTTGCATAAATCATCAGAAAGGAGAGGAGCTTCTCATATACCAACAGCAACACTTCACTCCATCCTCTCCAGCAGAGAAGTGAGCTCAAGCTCTTTATTTGTGCCACTTGACCTGGTATCAAGTGGAATTAAGAGGAAAATAATTTCTCTCCAAGGGTGTTGAGGTTCAACTTTTTTTGACTTGCACGTGTTTTCTAGATTCTCTGCTGTCTCAGTGCCATGATCGCCTTGCAGTCTCTTGACAATTAACCGAGGCCATGATCTTAGAGTGATACGTGAGCTCAGCCATGGTTAGGCATGTGGGTGGGTCTCTCCAGGTGAATAAACTTGCTGTTCTTCAAAAACTTCCTGTTTTGTTTTGGTTCCTTCAGTTATAGTATTAATTGATTTTTTGAGGAAACCTTTCAGTCTTTAGTCTCCCAAACCGAGCTTCCCATCAGAGCTTTGCTGTGCTGGGAGAAGATGCTGTAACTGTCGGAAGGATTAGAGAGCTGCTTTCCAGTCGGGGCAAACCATGGGACAAAGCCTTAGTAGAGCAGCCCAGGACAGACAGAGTTTGCAGACTGTGATTTGGCTGCGAGCTACTGAGAAGGAAGTGCAGTGAAACGTAAGGGTGAACCTATTTCTTGTAAACGTCCTGGCTCCTGGGGGAAGAGTCCCAACTCTCTTCCTTTGAAGAGCCTATGAGAGGCTTTCCAGGTTTAGCTTAGCTGCTTGCAATTACCTTGTGCAAGGATGAGATTTAAGACGATTGGGGTTTCATTTCTGTAAAGCTTCTAATATAAGGAGCAAAATCAGTAAGAAATGACTGTTCAGGAAGTCTCAGATAAGACACAGAAAGCTTTAGTTCCTTCTGTTGCCAAAGTAAACCCGAATCTTCTTTGGGAACTTGAATCTAAACTTGATGATTTTGTTTGAAATTACTGACCATTGTTATGACCTCCATGCATGAGCAAGCAACAAAAACATGGGATATTGTGTGTTTTGGTTTTTTTAGTTTGTACCAGGTTTGAGTGATTTGGGGTTGATCCAAGAACACTCAATGATACTTGTATTTTTGCAAATCCCCTGCCACTGCTGTTTCACGTAGAGTCTCAATGGTACAGCTAAGAGAGCAGTGTTTTAACCAGGCTGTGTGTGTTAGTATCTAGAATAGATGGCTTGAGGTGTGATGTATTTCTGGGCTTGTGCTCAGACGTCCGCTCTGTTTGGAAGTGGACCCAAAATGGCAAGGCTGAGCATGCTTGAAAATTAATGCATTGATTGGAGCCCAGCAGCCTCCTGGGATTGATTCCAGAGTTTGGATCCGGATTAAACTTCCCCCCAAGGACTTTGGGAAGTGGTATACAAGGGGACCTGGTGAAATTTGAGATGAGTCCAACTTCCTCAAGATGGCAAGAAGATGAATGTTTTTACCAAGGGCAAGAGAGTGGGAGGAAACGCCCAGTTTAGGGAGGGAAGGGGAAATATTTTATGGTGGGGTAGTGTCTGGGAATGAAAGGGATGGATTGTGTCTCGGCAGATATGAATCTTTCAGTTTTAATCCACATCTAGGAAGTAAATACAAAGACTCTTGCCGACTTCTGGGAATGGGGAGAGGGGAGGAGGTGCAACGCTGGGCTTTTCGGCTGTGCTGCTCGGGCAGAAATGCCTGTGCTGCAGAGCTGCAGTCCGGCTGCGTAAGGGATCTGAGGCACAGGGCTGGGGCGCGATGCCTCGGGAGCGGAGCTGAACAGAACAATAGGAATAGGTGGATGTGTGCTCTCAGCCTGTAGCTTTATAGGACTTAAGCATGCTGCCAACAAAAGTGTCAAGTCAGCAAGTGGATCTCTCTGCTGCATGGGAAATTACTTAAAGTATTTCATCATTTTGCTTGGGTTTTATTTTTTTTAGGTAACATCGTGACGTCTTGGTTGTACATCACAAAATACTTTTTGGGGGTGTGATTGCTCAAAGGAAAGAATAAAATTCTGTCTGCTCTGTAAAATTTGGATTCTGCAAGTTTTTAAGTTGTGTGTCTGAGATCCTCAATAGCCTCTGCAAGCCTTTACTGTGATTTCTCACTGCTGCAGTTTGTTCACTCCGCATTTTATCCGTAGCATAAGAATTGACTCCCTGAGGAGCACTGGTGGTGATTGACTAGAGCTAAGTAGATGAGTGAATTTCCCTCCACCCTCTTTCAGCAGCAGATGAGCATGCAAGAGGTTCTTAAAAAGGAAACTAGAACATACACTGGCTAGGTGTGATCTAATATTTTGCAAACAGGAAACTACTACTTCAATATTAAGGTGGGAAAACAGTGGAGACCAGACTTTGTCAGCCCACTTTGCTGCGTGTCTGAAAGGAACTGTGCATGTTCAAGTTGGAGGGGTAGGGAGTTAAACATGGTATTGGATGGAAATTAGTAGGTATGTTGTTGCTCTAAAATCTGGAAGAATCCCTTTTTGTCTTTGGCTACTCAAATCACATGCAGTCAGGGTAACTGTGGAGGCAAATGACTGGAAATGCCTTGCAGTTAGCTTAGCTAACTTGCTTATTGCAAGAAGCAACCACTAAAATTATGGAAGCTCTGTTTGAGCAGAAAATGTTCCTGTCTTTCTGCTAATGTGAGTGATTCCATACTGAACAACAAATCTATTGACTTCTCGGTTTGGATAGTGAAAAGCCTGTCTAGTTGAGTGCCTGAAATGTAGATCTCCAAAGCTGTACCTTGCATTAAATGACCATGGCACCGTGCGTCTTAATGTTTGCTGAAGTCAGCAGTATTGGACAGGGAGGGAAGTACTGAAAAGTGGATTTGGTTGTGTTGTTAGACATTGGAGGGCCCATACTAGGGAGCCCTGTGGAAATCCTGGGAGTTCAGAATATGTGATAACGTGATTTAAATGGTTGGGAAAATATTTTTGATGGTTGTAAGGCTGATGGATTGAATTCACTGTGGAAGAAGCACTGCCTTTGCATGCGCATTGTGTCCCAATACACGCACACACACGCCCCCCCCCTTTCAAAGATCACCTTTTGAGTTTGATGTATGCACAGCCTGGCATCTTTGGAAAACAGCATGTAAAACTGCTGCTCATCTTAAGAGCAGGTTGCAGCAGTGATGTGAAGCTGTGCTTCTGCCGTGTACCGCAGAGGGAGGGTGGTTAGGGTGGTCTCCTGGCTTTGTGCATGCTGCTGTACTGAACCCCAAAAGATCCTTGGGTGCAGGCGATGACAGCTCGGTGCAGGTCAAGAGCTGCTTTAATACACAAAATAAAGCGTTGGGAGGCAAAGCCCTGCCTCCTTTTGTTCTCTGCAGTTGGGGCATAATTGGGATTTGGCAGCCAGTCCTCTTGACTCCCCACTCAATCTTGAAAGCTTCTTGATGGTGCTGCTTGGGTCTGCTGTTTGGTGTCTCAGGCTTTTGAGAACATCACTCAGGAATTTTCTCACCTGATTTGGATACATGAAATGTCCAAATACAGCAGAAAATCCAGTAGATCTTCCTTTCAATCTATAGGGACTCTTGTGCTGCAGTGTAACCCTTTTCCTTTGCTTGCTCTAACTTGTTTTAATTTGCCCTTTGCCCTCCTATAACTCTTCTTATGAATTCTTATATTCCGTAGTTGCACCGTGCTTCAAAGTGTGGGTGTGGGGGGTTTATGTGTGTGTGGCTTTTTTCTTTTTTTCCTTCTTTTTTTTTTTTGTGTGTGTGTGTGTGTAACTGCTTGACTTATTTAACTTGCAGATGATCTGAATTTCTCGTTCTAACTAAAATGTTACCTAACTGGAGTATTTCACCTTGGTATCTGAAAGCTGATGTATTCTGGTTTTATTGAGCATAATGATGAATTTGGGAGCTAACTTCAACTCCTGGTGCTATTCTGACCGTGATTATTCATTGTCCTTGTGCCCTATGGCCATACTTTGGTGGTTACAGTGTCTGCAGCCTTTCACTGTGGATGACAGACAGATATCCTGTCCAGCCTAATGCTGCCCTCTCAACACAATAAAATGCTGCATGTCTGAAATGACTGATAACCATCGATGGTTACCGTCCAGTAAAGAGTTCAAGAAACAAGGCAGCTTTAATCAACTACTGGAGTTTTCCTCTCCAGTCCCCGCTTCTCCTCCCCATCTCCCCCTTTGTATTTTAATTGGTTCCTCTTATATTTAAAGATTTTTATTTTTTTTTTAATCCAACTTTTCAACATTGCTGTACAAACTCAACACATAGGATTTCTGGACACACAGCCAAGCTGTGATCCTACAGCCCTTCTTAGCCACTGAAATCAGGCAAAAATGTCTTGCTGAATTCTTGCAGTCTTTTTTCTGTTTTTCCTGATGTAGGTCTTTGTCTTCAGTTATGTTTACATCTCTTGGGAGTGTGAGGGGGTGCCTTTCCAAATCGTCTGTACTTTATGGCTCTTCAGATCTTTGTTGACATTGTGTTGTCCAGCTGGTAATAGGAGAACATAGGAAGCTCTTGGCCTCTGTTTTAGTTTTAGGAAGCTGAGTGTTTGGGTTATTAATCAATTTGCTTTCAGGTCATGGAGTTCTGATGTCTCATGATTTCCAGCATCTCATAGAGATGATATTGTATGATGTTCTTCCACCTCCCCCATTCCCCCCTTTATTTATATGTTTTCCAATTACATGTCAGATAAATTGCTGTGCACAAGCTCAGAGTAAAGAAATGACTGTCTGTGTGCAGGGGGTGGATCTTGGCCTTTTTCCTGTTTTAAACTGTCTGAATTTTCAAAATAACTAAGCATAGCCTAGATACTCTACTGAAAGCCTGCATAAAATCATCTGACTTTCAGAAATGAAGTTGTTTTCTACACAAGGAGAACTTTTTTCCAAGAGCTCAATTCAGATTTTCTTTTTTTCTTCATTAAAAGCCTAAAATACAGCTCTAGGGAAGTCACTGATATTATTTTTATATGCATTGGAAAATACTTTAGAAATACTTACACAATGTAGGATGTCCAGACTTAATATTTGTGTGAAGTGGGATGCACTGTCATTCTGATAATCCTCGAATTAGACAAGCTCTTTTACATGAACCTGTGGCAGGTGGTAGGAGTCAAGAATTACAGGCATTCCTGCTTTGGGCTGTGCTTGTTTTAAAAGGCACCCTGCTTCTGGCTGAAAAATACTTCTTTCTGAGTTAAAGTAAATGAATTAACCAAGGGGCAAAACCTCAAAGTTTAGCTAAAAAGGAAAACAATTACAGCTGGGGGGAACAACACGACTCCAAAGCTTACAGCATTTATGGGTGGACAGAAACTTGCCCTCATGTAGCTTTTCACGAATTTGTCTTGTTCTCCAAGCCTACGAATACCTGCATATGTGGACTTTTACTTGGACAAGAAGTTCTGCTGAGTTCAACAGAACTGTGTCTGAGTGGAAACACGTGGGCTGCAGCCTTACTGGGTATGGCTCTTAAAATTGTGCTGCTTATGTTAACCTAAAGGGTGCAGATGTGGCATGACACGCAGACCAGAATAGCTAATCCCAGTGAAAATCACCCAGACTTTCCTCCCTCCCCCATACAATATACAAACCATAGTGTTTTTCAAGTGTGATGGTGTGTGTTTGCAAATTACTGGCATGCACTGATTTCTCCTGTTTAGCATAGGTAGTGTGTTGTCTACTAAGCTGGCCACGGCCAAAGGGCTGATTGGCAACCGCTGAAGGAAAGGGATGCTGCGTTAAGTAGGCAGAGCAGGCAATTTTTTAAGCTTGCGTATCTGAACTTTAAATATGGTGGCATGATTTCAGTTGGTCACTTGTGGTTGGGTTTTTTGAGTTTTTTGGTTTGTTTCAGGTTTGTATCGTCTTTTTTTTTTCTTTTTTTTTTTTTCCTTTCCAGCTGGGTGAAATGAAAGACTCTGTTTTCTTGAGGTTATGCTTTATGTGTTTAGGTGCTGTTGGAAGCTGTCCAGGTGACCTGCTGGGGTTATCTTAATACTTCACATGAAATACCTGTGCAGGACTAGATATATATAGTTCAAGATGGTAGTATATATAAATACACTTTTTTTTTTTACAGGAGACTTGCCCTCTTTGGAAGGAGAATATTTTTTTTTTCTTTACTATACTGGAATTTAATTTCTTAGAATTGCCATGGTCATGCTTATTGCATAGCCCAATACATCCCAGATAGATCCCCTTCTAAATAATACAGGAGACAGTATGCAGAAATACTTGTGCTCCCTACTTACAGGTGGGATTGAGCTGAGGGGATGTTAAAGGTTTGGTTATGCTGCAGTGGGTCTAATAGCCAGGACAAGAGTTACTGAATCCAGGGCCCTTTCTAGTCCAACACACTCCATCACGCTGGGAACCTGTAATGCTACTGGGATGTGAAATAGTCTCCTCTTTTTCCTGGAAAAAGCAATGACCCAACAGTAAGATTACTCAAAGCAGATTGATTTGTTATGCTGCTAAAAGCCATGACACATGGTAATTAGAGCTTAGGAACTATAGTGTCTGGGAACCTATCTTGGTAATTGTTGATATCTTTGGTTGAACCAAAGTTATTTGCTCCCTCACTCTTCACATTGAGTATACGGTGCACATTATCATTTTATCTGTGGGCTTCCGAGCGTTTGATGTATTTAGCTGCACAATAGCTCTGGGGAAAACCTCTTCAAAATAGACCTACAGGATTTGTTTCCATTTTAGAAATAGAGCTGGGGGGAGTGCAGAGGCTGTGAGACCTGCCGCCGGCACCCCGGTTCTCTGCGGGGATCTGGGCCTGAGCTGGTGTTGAAACGACTGTACACGTGTTCCCCCCATGGCTTGGAGGGGACCAGAGTGATGTCCAAACTGAGTTTGTTCCTTCTGAAAGGAGCGCAGTCCAGGTGTACGTGAGCTGGGTGGAAAGTCTGACGCATAAAGAAGTTTTTCAGTCTCTCTTTTTTTTGATGAGAAAAGAGGCTAGAGATGCAAACCAAATCACATCTTTCATTGCGATGAGTGAGTTAGATATCTCTTTCGGCTTCAGCCCTGATCTTAGCTGAGGGGCATGGGTGGAGCCCTTTATTTTTTGGCACTTCTTTGTAATCGCACAAGCAGCGCGCCTACATCGGGTATTGTATCAGCTGCCTTCTGAGCAACTGGCAAAGCTGCGCAGTTTTGCAGTCAGCAATATCTTGATTAATAATTAGGATAGAAGCACTTCTGTTGAGCTTAAGTGTTTTATTTCCACCTACGAAAATCCTTTGCTAGGAAGGTTTGAAAAACTAGGTTGATTTAAATCTTTCTTGATACATTTGAGGTGTCTGTCTTCTGATTTGGCTAGGCATCGAGCTCTCTGGAAGACATCTATCCTGCTGCCCTTAAGAGAGCTGTTCTCCAACAGGAATCTAAATCTTTACCTGGTCCAGCACTGAAATATCACTGTAAGCTGGTTTCTACTAGTCCTGCAACTGTTAGCCCTGGTGCATCAGTTGTGGTGCAGTGAAGAACGAAGCACAGAATTAGCAAAGTGCCTTGCAAAATCTTATTGCTAACAGCCATGGTAGCTTACTGTATTAGTTTCGTCACGTCATATCTTTGGAGAATAAGCACCAGTGGTGGTGTTTTGCAAAGATTTTTGAGTAACTGGACAATGCTCTTTAGCCACATAGATCCAGTGGTAAAAATTAAAACTTTGTCAGTATGTGTGCACGATATAGGTGCATGTTCTTTTGGAGATATGGAGAAGGGGTTTGATAGGGGTGGGGGCATCTAGGTGTTCTACACCTGAAGATGGTAACTTTTCCTTTATTTTCTCAAGTGGAGAAACTCTCAAAACTTTCTCTGAAATGTTGATAACTGGGTAGTTAATAGCTGGAGGTGTGTATTTTAGGGGATTTTTAGTGTGGAAGTCCCCTTGAGAACTTTTCTTCACTTGCGTTACTTCCCTTGTGCCTTCATACAGGGGGTCTCTTTGCAGATCTGTCTCATAACTTTATCAATTAACATGATCGGCTTCAAAGCGTGCTGTGGCCAAAGTACTGGGGGTGGGTTCTTGCTACAGGGCAGGGTAAGAAGGGCCCCAGTTTGGGTGGCTGGGGGAATCTTCCCCGGCACATCAGCTCTGCCCTGTGCGGTGGAGCATTTGCATTGCCCTCTTGTGGCAGGTGCCCTGGAGCCGCTGGGGTCAGGAGGCTTTCTGCCTTACGTTATCCGTGGCGTTCCTCAGGATCCGACAGCAGAACCGTGATTAAACAATTCTGTAGTTTTCAGTCTGGTTTTTAATTCAGCAGCCTCTCCAGTGAAACCGTGGCTCTCCTAATCTTAAAAGCATGACTTAGCATGAAAACCTGAAAGTGAAGCTGATGGGATGTAGGAAGCGAAACCGATAGTTCAAGATACATTGTTGAAATGATGTTCCAAAATACGTAGTGTAAGATCTAATTGTAGCTCTCTAATTATTTGCAGTTAAACTCGCCTGAAGGTTTTTGTAATGCCTCAGCGATATTAATAGTTTCAGAAACTTGATGGAGGGAACAAAATAGAGAACAAAAGCACTGAAAATTAGATAAACCATTCTTTCAGCTTTGCATGCATTTTTCTTCTTTCCACCGAATAACATTCTCCTCCTGCCAGGAATCGGTGGTGGGATTAGATCCTGCAGTTGTTTAAAACAACCCTGCAGCAAAGCACGAGCATGTGCTAAAATCTGGGCTACCAACCTAGCAAGAATTAATTTCTGAATTAAATGCTGTCATCTTTCTTTCTGTAAATGGTGAAGGGAGGCTGTGTGTGTGTGCAAACACACGCCCTGCAGACCCCTCCTGGAGGGCGATGCCTTGCAGACGTGCCTGCAGCCCCTTACTCTTTGTTCTCGCCATCCACAGCGTGGCTGGGGCGAAGGGGGGTTTTATTGTGGCTGCGGCGGGTGAATTCCTGCGTGCGCCGTCCCCGGGCCTGCTGCCCCTCTAATTGTTGTGTTGTCAGAAGGCGTGTGCCTCCGAGAGCTTTATCTGATTCCTCCAAAAGCCTTGCAAGCAATTCAGATGTTGACCCCTTGAGCGCAAACAACTCTCTGCCTGCCTTGGGGCATAGCTTCCAGACGAGGTTTAGTGCTCGTGTGTGCGTGTGTGAGCCTGTGTGTGTGTGTGCGCACAAACCTCGCGGCTGGGTTTGTCACCGGGGATGGAGTACCTGCCTGGGGAGGGGAGCAAGGGGCCAGGGAAGGTGAAAGGCTGGTGGGACTTGGAGGGGGAGAAGGGGAGTCCAACAGCTGCTTGTGTCAGCGCGGGGATAAGTGCAAGGAGATTAATAGTTATTTAAAGAGCAAATGGGGACATGGCATTTGGCTGTGGCATGCGAGTGTTTAAATGCGGTGGAATGGCTGCTCCACTAGTAACATTTAGACAGATGGTCCCTGGACTGAAAGGAATGAAAAGGATCTTTGATTCTCTTAAGGATATCTTAAATTTAAATTTTTTTAAATTGACTTCCAGGCAGCACCTTCAGCGTTTCCAGACTGTGTTGTCTTGTTAACGCAACTGCCCGTTTGGCCATCTTTCTCCATCATCTTAAGCAGCCTGGGATTAGAGGGAATAGTTTTTAAGTGAAAGCTGAAACACTATTGTTTTGCTGTCTGTATGTCTGAGTTGGTTTAGCTGTTTTCATCACAGCCGTCTTTTCATCATTCTGCTGGTTAGGGAGTGTGTCTGATGCTAATCTCCATGAGAAATTAAACAACTGAGTGATACTTCTACATTTTTGAGAAGTCTTCGGGTCTTATTAGGTTATTCTGGGGCAGGAGGGCAGGGAGGATTGTTTTTTGATTAAATACAAAATTATTGAGCAGAAAAAAGACTGTTCCTGGTGCAGTACGCCAGCATTCTGGCTCTTTCCATACAGAATTAGCCTCAAGGGAAAACATGTACCAAATGTCCGTTAAACAGGTCTTAGTTGGCTGAATAGCCTGCAGGAGGTGAGACATAACTGTCATCTGCATTGCCAAAGTTGCCATCTCCTTTTGGAGAAGAAGAACCAGTCTGGATCGCTTTCTCCTGTGCCAACCATTTAGCATGCTTTGAGTCCCATCGCAGATACTTGCTTGCCCATCTAACAGGGGTGCTGGGCATTTGTAACATCCCTGCTGTTATAGATGGGGAAACTGAGGCAGGGAGGGCAAATGACTAACCTGAGGCAACACAGAGAGTCACTGGTTCACCCAGGATTAGGACTCAATATGTAATTGCTTTTATTACTCTGCTGCCTGAAGGCCTCAGACAAAACAGAGGCCCATTAAGCGGAGCGCTTTTTACATAGCAAGGAGCAATCCTTGCCCTGCAGACCTTGCTGCTGAAGTAGGCTGAGGGTGGAGGGGGAGGCGAGGTGGCTTGCCCAAGGACACAGTGTGTCGCTGGCAGAGCAAGGGAGGGAACCAGCTCTACCTTCTCTGTGCAGACCATCCCAGCTCCTAAAATGAAATCCCCTGTGCTGTTCACCACCGGACCTTCTCCTTCCCACTACGCCTCGTATTAGCAAGCTGATCCATCTCTGGAAAGTCTGATGTGCCTTTCTGAAGACCCAACAGCACCAGGCTCACCTTGGCTTTTAATTAAAACCCCATAAAATATCAGCCTCTTCCAGTGAAACCTAAGGAAGAGCTCTTTTTGGTGGCTCAAATTTGTCTACCCCCTCCTCTTCTGGAAAGACACCTGAGAGCACGAAGTGTTTGGGTGTAGGGAGGGCACTTCATCATCCTTGCAAAGGGACCAGCCTGTTTTCCTCCATGGCTGAAATGACTGGAGAAACTTGGTTGGCTTGTCCAAGGTCCCTGGGAAGCTCGGCAGGTAGCTTGTGCCATTCCCTTTCAGGTCCTTGGAAGAGTGATGATGTGCTTGAAGCTTCATTAGAGGTGGTGGGATTTGCAGTATCAGGCAAGCTTTTTGTTATGGGTCTTGCTGTTGGTGCTCTGACTCGGGGAGACTTTGTCGCTTGGCTAGTAATACAGAGTTGTCTCTGGAAAAGGAGCAACTGTTGGAAAGAAGAGGGAAGTCTGGAGCAGACTGGCTGAAGTACTGAGATACATGAGCTTGATGGCTCTGGATGGGATTGAAGATGTAGGATGTGGAGGGGCATGAGGTGCTTGGACCCTTGAACAAAGGGAAGAGCCTGAGTCCCTTCTGCCATGTCAGCTGCTAACTGCAGAACCAGGTGTGTATATTGCTGCGTATTCCTGGCTGATCCCAGAGCTGTCAGGGGTGGGTACCACAAACCTTTTGGATGCTGCTCTCCCTAAGCTGGGCACAAACAATGCCCTGTGGACACAAACAAAGACGAGACTATGTGTACCTGGCTGAACCCTATGTACCGCTCACCTGCTGCCCTGTCTCTGTGGCCAATGCTGGGTCCTTTGGAGGAATAAAATATTGGGGTAGTTGTGCAACTCTCTCCCCCCAGAGTACTTTCCCAGCTTCCAACTGCTCGTGCTTCAGAATTTTGAAACAGATATGCTGCCTTGATGGATTTTTCTGCAGCAGAAATTGTTTGATGCCTTTTTGAACACATGTAGGCTTTTAGTATCCGCAGCATTTTGTGGCAGAAAATCCATGTTTATTTGTGGACTTTGTGAAGAACCACTCTGTGTGTTTAAACCAAAATCCTGCTCAAGATGGTTTTTTGTCCCCTAACTCCTCTATTAAGAAAGCATGAATATTCGTTTCCTATTTGCTTTTTTGTGTATTGTTTAGGAATTTATTCACTTCTGTCTTACTGTGTTCCACCTCTCTCCTCATTGTCTCTTTTCCAGGCTGAAAAGTTGTCTTCTACTGCTGCATTACAGGAAAGTGTTGAAAGAGTTTGCTCATTCTTGTTACCTTTCTCTGAAATTTGTTCCCCTCTCATCTCTTTGAGATGGGGGACCAGGGCTGCACATAAAATTTAGGGCATTAGGATTTTCTGCTAACCTCTCCCTGATCTAACCTTTGCCTTTCTGTACTCCGTTGTCTAGCCTTCATTTTTGATGTCTTCAATTGTTTCATATGTCATTTGTACCTGAAGGCTGCTTTTGGGGCACAATCATGTCTGCTCATTTAGGTGCTACACACTGTGTAACTGCTGCTGCTTAAGTATGTGGGGAAGCCTTCCATGCTGCGAGCTACCATGCTGCTTGATGAGACCTTTAATTCCTCTCTACTACTGTCTGTGACCGGTCACTGGGAATTGAGTGCATGGTGCAACCTGGTTAAGTGCTATAAACCTTTTCTCCAGCGAGTCACTACTTCAGTGCAGAGTTAGAGTTCCTAAATGTCACTGTGCATAGCAGGATCGGATCCACAAGAAGAGGATCAGTCTTTGTGTAGAGCATGAGACCATCAGAGACGATGCAGCCTCGTACAAGCTAGAGCCAATTGCACTGTAATGAACCTGGTGATTTTTATCAGGTTATAGCAGTCTCTTCAGAAGGGTCTCCGTCTGAGTGTTGCTAGACATAGGGATCCTGTCTCCTTGTGATGGCTTGCTGCCCTGTGAATCACCTCTTTGTTAAGGGCAAGCTCTTTTCCCAGCTCGGCTGTTGATCTACTGTGTGGCTGTGAAAAGCTTTACTTCTTTCTGTTTCACTCACCGATGTAAAATGGGGTATATCCTTTGCAAATCTCCCTCCTCGTGGTGTGACACATGTTCGATGGTGCTGAAATCATGCTGTGCATCCTCCATCGTGAAGGCCATGCTGTGGCTAGCCAGCCTGTGCTAATGTTGCTTCTGTAACACTTCTGTGCATCTCTTTGCCTCTAGCCGCAGTACACGAACCTGGGGCTCCTGAACAGCATGGACCAGCAGATCCAGAATGGCTCTTCCTCCACCAGCCCCTACAACACGGAGCACGCGCAGAACAGCGTCACGGCCCCCTCGCCTTACGCCCAGCCCAGCTCGACTTTTGACGCCCTCTCACCCTCCCCAGCCATCCCTTCCAACACAGACTACCCAGGACCTCACAGCTTCGATGTATCATTTCAACAGTCCAGCACAGCAAAGTCAGCAACGTGGACGGTAAGGACGCAGCATCGCTTTGCTCCTTCTCTGGCTTCGGTCCTGATGCTACTAGTGATATTATTTGTGTGATACACATCCAGCTTGTGCAAGAGCGGAGTGACCCGTGTCCTCTTCAGTACATGTCACACAGAAGGGAGAGATTTATCTTGGCTGCTCTGGGAGGGTGTGGTGGGAATTTAACCCCCAGTAATATCACTAAATCCTAGGTGAATAAAATGCCTTGCAAAAAGAGTGTCACCTAAAGACCGTATGTGATGAAACAGTGGCTCTGCATTTGGGTCTAGCAGGTGTGCTGGAGTAAAACACGGGGTGGGTAAAAGCATGGCTTCAGCTCTTCCCTTCACTTTCTTCAGCTTCCATGAGTTTGCGTAACGTTTGGCGTGCAGGGCTGTGCCAGCAGGATGGAGGTGGTGCTCCCCGCTCCGACCCATGGAGTGCGGGGCTTTCTCTTTCTCCATGTCCTTCCCCTCTTGCAGCTGGTGTGGGAACCCCAGTGTCACCAGCTCGGGTCAGCCCTGTGGTACTTGGGTTATTAGTAATTTTTTTTTTAAATTTTCTTTTTTTTTTTTTTTTTCAGCTGAACACTCTGTTCTTGCTGTCAGAATAGTCCCTTTCTTATTAAAAAAAAAAATGTATGGAGCTTGAAACTTGAAGCCCAGCTCTTGATTTTTGGGGGAACTGGCGTGATTATTCAAGCTCTAGGAACTTTGTAGCCCAGGACACAGCACTGCTCTATGTCCTGTTGTGGTTTAGGGCTCTAGAGTAGAGATGTTTGCAGTGGAGAATATTGCTGTCTTAAAGATGTTCAGTATTTGCCTTCCTCGCCTTCAGGCACTTGGAGTAGGTGCAGTGAATAATGCCCTACCTCACGCTACCTGAATAAAAACAGGGACTCAATTTTTTTTAACTTTTTTTTTTTTAAAGAAAAAAAGATACATTTTTTTATCAAAAGCTAAGAGCATTAAAATTGTGTGGGGCTTTTTCTTTTTTAATCTGAGGAACTACTTTGATCTCAAATTTAAATACAATCTAGCAGGAATTGCAACTAACAAACAAACTCCCAGCCACTGCTGCCAGCAAAGCAGCGGAGCCCGTATGCTCCACTCTGGAAAAAGATACCAGATAACAGTAAATCATTGTAAGTTTGATCCTTTATATTTTGAAAGCCTTTTCCATGAAAATTTGTCTAAAACTGGTTACAATAACTTTGTTCAGTAATTTGTGTTTCATGGGGTTAAAATGCGATAGGTCTGCTCAAGATCACATTTTTTATTTGTTTATGCATAAAAGGGTGAAGGATTTTTAAGTGAGGTTGAAATTGCACCTTTTCCTTATCTGCATTGGGAGTGATGCCCTGCTGTAGTTCACGCTTGTTTTCATGTCCAGGTTTCTTCACTTACACTACACACACTATTTATTTTCACTTCCCTTTAAGTAAGGAAACCGACGGTCAGTTCTACTTTCCATTTCTCAGAGCAAGAAAATGCTGCCCTTGGATTTTTGCAGGCTGCTCTGGAGAGGGTCCTTTGAAGGAGATATGAAAAGACGCTCTCTTTTGATACGTATGGTACAAAGAGTTATCTAACGCAGCTGCAGGGAACCAGAGCGTTTGATGCTGTCCTTTCAACTACAAAAAGTGGTCTTTTGAAATGAGGTTTGAACGTATGTAGTAGGCTGTTCCAGCAGAGCTGAAGACGTGCGAGCTTAAAGTTAAGCAAGCACTCGAGATGTTTCGCTGTAGTGATAGTGGCTTTCTGGGGTGGAAGTGGAGGCTGAGCTTTAATGTAGATCTGGGCAGTAGTCAAAGATCAGATTACATGCTGGCTTTTAAAAAAATAAATAAAATTGCTCCTTGGTGACTACAGTTGCCAAACGTGTGCAGCCTGGGGGCAGGCACGTTTAGCTTCCCCTCCTTTTCTTTTGCCCTGATGTGGACTGTGCTACCAACAGATGAAGATGTGCTCCCTGTACCTCTTGCAGTCTGTCTAGGGATAAGTCCGTGTATTTTACTAAAGGAACGGGGTCCCAAACAGCTCTCTGATCAGGGAGAAGCAAGCGCGGACCAGGTGCCCCTGCGCCGAGCCAAGTGACCTAGATTTAGCTGCTTGTGCAGGAGCTAGCAATGCGCTGTGCGTTCACAGTGGATGATGACAGTCTTGCGGTGGTGGCTGGGGACCTTCAATCAATACGCCTTTCACAGCAGAGCATCTTTCCATCTTCGGAGCTCTGCCCTTCTGCTAATTAATCCACCAACTCGTTTCACATGGGCTCTTGAGCAGTTGGTAATATGCCTTCGACAGCTTTATCAGTGGGGTGGGTGGGGAAGGACGTGAAGGCTCTCTTTCCTGCTGCCTTCCTGAGAAATGTGGAAACATGCGTGAAATGTTGATGAAAGGAGGAGTGATTGCCCCATCCTCTCAGCAAGAGCAAGTTCTTGGAGTTGCTCATCCCCCCCCATGTGACTTCATACGCTTTGATTAATGCCTGTCGTCTTTTTTTTAATGATGGATTAGGAACTTACCCAACTGGAAGAGTTTCTTCCACTGCAGTGACCTATTAAAAGTTTAATTACTTGATGGCCCCACCCTTATTAAGAGTCCAAAACTTGAAAGCCTTGTTTCTTAGTTCTTTTTTTCCCCTCTTGCTGTTCCCCAGGGCAACAGTATTAAGTAAGGAAATCCATTGTATCGCACTTTCCCCTGTTTGGGAGAGGACGAGCCAGGCTGACCCACCTTGCCCTGCTGGGAAGGCTCGGTGGTGACTGGCAGGGGATCTGCTGCCCTGGCTGACGGCGTGCTTCACCGGAGCTCCTCTGAGCTTCTAGGCTGAGTCACGTTAGACTAGGTCATGGGAGCGAACGTTGTGGGCTTGGTAAGAGGACTGGGTTATTTCTCTAAAAAAGCAAGAGCTGCTTTCATGGGAGGATTAGAGACCTGTGAAGATGCTTCAGATTTCTTGGCCACTTTGTGCATTTAGCTCCCAATCTGCGTGCTTTGGAGGCAATAATCTGGAATCACGTGTAGATCCCGAGGTCGCTTCTTTTCGAGGTGGGGGAAAGGAGAGGGTACTCGCTGAGTACCTAAATGCTATGTCTCTGAAGACAGCTCTGGAATAATATCTTTTCCTAAAACCTCCCCCCCCCCCTTTCCCCATCCCCTCCCCCCGCCAAGTTCTGCAGACTCGTTCTGTGGGGCAGGTTTATTGTCCTAGGACGTGGGCACCCTTTGCCAAATCAGCAGTATTTGTATAGGATAGGCTGGGAGGGAGATGAGTGTAACATCAGGATTGCTTCTCTGCTCAGGTTTGTGATGGGCTCCTAATTAAAGGGGGAAAAAAGAAAAAAACCTGGCCAAAAATTGCAGAGAGAAACACTAGCTGCTGCTAGGTGAGAGGGTGATTTCATATGTATGAGCAGTTCACTTTAAAAATATTACAGATTTTCTCTCTGAAGTCTTTCATGACCTTAAGTAGGAATTCCAGTAAAACATGCTGTCTAATCAGGTTAGCTCTTCATTTGTATGCAATGATGAACTAATTAATGATGACAAATTGAGATTGGATTGCAGAGGGCTTTATAAGCATCCTTGATTATTTTTTTTTTAATTAATGACCTGAGAACACAAGTAAGAATATAAGCAGGTTAATCAGTCTTTTCAGAAGGAAAATCTTTAACAATTGAAACTCTACTGAAGTGTTTAAAAACAAAAGCCTTAGTAGTCTGAATTGAACAAAGTTTCTCACATGCATACTCATGGTACAATAAAACCTTCTTGAAAACCATGCTGTGAAGGAACAAGCAGATATCATTTTGTAATGCTGAGATAGAGAGTGGGTCCTTGAGGTTGAGCGAGAAGCCCTATGAATTGGGTGAAGTAAGAACTTATCCAGAACTGTGTGTCATTAATTGTGGGATATTTCCTCCACAAGAATTCCCATATTCCCGTGCCTTGCCATATCTCCTCCCGTTTCTGCAGCAGAAGAAAACAAGGCATTTCAAAAGTGTGCCACCTCAGATTTTTTTCTTTGTGGAAGTAAGTTGTGTGCCGATCTTCCCCACCCACTCTGAGTGCAAATAAATAAATAAACAACTGCACTGGCTTTTCCCCCTAAAAAAAGATTTGGCAATCACCTGTCACTAGCAGAACCTGTTACATGGGGAAGAACATGATTGCAGTAGGAAAGTAAAAATTAAAATTGTATGTCAAGGTAAGTAAAAGTTAACATTACTGCCAAATGCAAGTTATCAAAAAATGAATCGGATCCACCCATCCCCATAAGCAAGATACCACCTTATAAGTCATAAGACTCTTTTTAAAAGACAAACAGGTTCTTCTTATTCTCCCCCAGGTTTTTGAGCCTGTAGGGTGCATCTACTAAATCTTTTAAAGCTTTTCTTGCTAGTCACGAGGGTTAAGGAAAAAGAAGGCAGAAATAGCTTTAAGTTTTTAAATGAAAACTGAAATTTATTTGCAATTTTTTGATTCTGCTGAAGACAGACACCCAGCCCTGCAAGACTTGCATAATTCAAGTGTTGGCAACACCTGAGTTTAGCAGTTTATTCTCATGCCCTGCAGTAGGTTGGAGCTGAGCTGGGTTGGTCCTTGCAGGGCTTTGTTATGAAACACGAAGCTCTGCAAAGCTGCAATCCGTGTTCCAGTCAGGCTCACCGGTTCTCAAAACTGAGCTATACCCACAGCTATAAGAAAATGCTCAGATTTTGGACTCTCTCTGCTAGCAAAGCTGGATAGCAGCCTGTGCAACATGCTTGAAAGCAAGTAAACGGATTGTGCTGGCTGGAGTTAATGGATTTGGAAAAGCTGCATTTTAAGGAAGGTGAAAGGAATGCACTTAAATTAGTCCACGCGAGCAATAACAGGTTTCTGTGGTTAAGAGTTACAGATTCCTTGGTTGGGCTATCTCAGTCTTCGTATTTCTGATTGATTCATTCCATTTTCACTTTAAATATATTCCGTGTCCTGAACCACCTGGTAAAATTGGGAAATTTTTTTCCCAATCTCTATAAAATGAATTAGAGGACCGTGCACAAGCATAGTGAAGCAGTGAGAGGGCAATCAGATGTGCACATCGCCTTGACTCAACAGTCCTTAATTATGTGTTCAGTGTTCTCTTAAATAATCTGTTCAAATAGCGCATTGTTTCAATAACACTGGTAATGTCCACTATTGCCCTGGCTGCTGATTATCTCTCTGCATCATACATGAAAATTTTTTTTAAAGGGTGGTGACTCTCCCAATGAACATACGTGTGGGGCTGTGCTAAGTGTTCATGTGAAATCCTAGCTTTGTTATTCCTTGGTGGTGTGTTGGTCAGTGCAATGTGAGCTTTCCAATTTTACCGTTTAGTATTATTTTTAAAGCTGCCAGGAGAAGGGGAGTGGAAGTGGTCTTGTTACAGGATTTTGAATTTCCCTGTTGTCAGAGGCTCCCAGTCCGCAATGATGTAGGCTTTAGCTGTTTGTACGGGGCAGCTGAGAAGGGTCCTTGTGAAAGAGAGACCCATTTGTGCAGAGGGTCTGCAGACCTCGCCAAGCACTGAAATCTGTCACCTCCTGGCCACTCTGCTAAACCTTTCCTGCCTCTGAATGTAGGCTTTCTCTTCAGCCCAGCTGGTCACCCAGCAAAGTTAATTTTGCTGGCGATAACCCTCCTTGTTACAGCAGGAGTGAGGAAGGGAAACGATGCCTGTAATCCAAAGGGAGAGAAGCGATCTGGAAGGAGAAGGCACCGGAGAAGGAGATGGGGTAGCAGTCTTCAGATGCACACGCCGTAGGCTGCAAGAGCTGATGCAATGGTGTGAGCTAAGGGCTTGGCTCCCCACTGATCTCAGCGAAGCAAAAGCGCTTCCATATTTGGGCATTTGTCTCGGGTGAGAAGTGGCTAAGATTTGGCTGCCTCAAGTTCTCTGCAGCCATGCCTGCCTGAAGAGGCTGCTTCCAGCGCACGCTGCCTCTTGGCATGGAGCAGGCAGGGAGGCAGGGCGGGCGTTAGTTGCCACCACCATTCTTGTGCACAGAGGTTGTGATCGTGCTTTCCTGCTTGAAGACCTTGTCAAGTGTGTTTCCCTCTGTGTGATATTACTAAGGTTGTTGAGGCATATGTAACTTGTCCTAGGTCATCTACCTGGAAAGAGAGGAGCCGGGTTTGTTGTCTTTGAAGGAGGTGCCTTTCTCACGGCAGGGAGGTGTTTTCAAGTTAGCAATGCTGGGAAGAACCAGTTCACCTGTGAGAACCAGCCAGGAGGGGCCTGCTGGCTTCTGTTTGGGTTTTTATGCTTGAGTAGAAGGAGATCTGAGTGCATTAGGTTCCCATTAGAATGTAATTGTGCTTTTTCCCCCTGATCTCTTTGTCATGTATATTTTGTTTTTAATAGCAGTTATCTTCTTCTGTTACTCCTTACAAGCAGCTCTACAGACCTGTGTAATGGTTTCCAGAAAATGTCCTGTGATGTGAGCTGTCTTGTTTTTTTCTTCTCCTTTTTGTATCCTTTATTGTTTTCTAAAGCCTACCAAGGCAGTATAGCCTCCCTGTATAAACTGCTGTCATTGCAGTGAGGAGTTCTGCTCTCTGCTCTCTTAGACCCGCGCCCTCCGTGACAGAGCCGCGCTGTGGTGTAAGAGCACGCTGGAAGGGGCAGTCTGTACCCCACGCAGCTAGCGATGCCCAGGAAGGATGAGAGCGAAAGTTTACTTTCTGATTATATGAGGTGGTGCCTTCGGCACTGGGAACAGAAAAATTGGGTCCCCTGACTTGCAGTGATGTGTGCTCGGTTCTTCCAAAGCACGGTTAGTGTTGGGCACCAGCACGCCCGACCTGCTGAAAGAAAGCAGGCTTCAGGTGGTGTGAATGTCCTTCTCTTTCAACTAGGATTTAGCCTCTTGGTTGCTATGTTTGTGGCTGATTCTCTCCCAGTGTAACAGGAGACCAGTTAGAGTTACAGGTCTCCCAGGATCTGCAAGAGAAAAATGCCAAGACGTAGAGTCAGATATACGAGGATGGAGAAAGTAGTCATGGGGAGGGGTTGTGTCCTCCTCAGGGGCAGAAGATCCCTCTGCGGTTTTGCACAAGAAATTTCTAGTTGTACTGGCATCACACTTTTTTATTTTCTTTTTTTTTTCCCTTCAGAAAATTTGTTTTAATTATTTTTGAAGAAAAATTCAGAGGAAGAGAATTAGGTGCAAGAAACTTTTTTTGGTTCTTAATGAGAATTTTTTTTTGCCTATGTGGAGAGGAAAAAGTGTTAATTAAACATAATTTTCATCAATGCAACTTGCACAAAAAAGCCCCACCTACTTTCATGAGAAAGGAATAAAGAGAATCATAATCCTGGATTAGGTATCTTTCACTACACATATATAAAAACAACACCGTGTGAAAAGGGGGAAAATATATACGTATACACACACACACACCAAACATACCAATGTGCCTCCAGCAGTATTACCAAAGGAATTAACTTTACAAGAAACAGCCACAGCCTGGAAAGAAGCCATTTTTCAAATAAAAGCTGAATGAGACTTGTGGTTTCTGAGAACTATGAGAAGGAAGGGTTAAAAAAACATTTACAGATAAGAATAGCTGATGTTGGGAGATGAGTGAACATCTTGAAGGAGGGGAGGGTCACTATTTAAATCACCTTTTCTTTTTTTTTTTTTTTCCTCCTCTTAGTTAAAAATTGGCTTCTACTAAGAACAACATGTAGGATTAATGTAGTACTTTAAATCTTCAAAGTGCTGCACAAACATTACTTCCCTAATCAGCAAACACCTTTGCTTGGTAGGCAAATAAGGAGCGTAGTCGCCATTTTAGAGAAGGGGAACCAAGGCGCCAGAAGTGCCAAAATTTCCAAACTAGTAGTTTTTTGGAGTGGGGTTTTTTGCCTGTTTTTGTAATGCTTTTTTTTTTTTTTTGGGTAGTGTTCAGCATGGGGACTGCCTCTAATCTGGCTTATAAAAGCTGCTGAGCTCTCTTGGATTTCACAAGCGCTAAGCATGCAAAGCAGCGCGGCAGAGCTCAAATGAGGCATCGGCAGAGTCGCCTCCTCACCCTTCCAGAGGTCACGGCAAGCTGGGCCAGGAGAGAGGCAGCCCACCCTGGGGCAAGGAAGGTTTCCTAAAAAAAGTTGCCAGTTTCCTCCATACCATTGAGCTGTATAGCTTAAACTGCGTCAACTGAGCACTGTTAGAAGGTATTTCAACGCCACAAAAAGCTTTGTGCAAAAAAATATTTGTGTGACTTTAAGTTACTTTTGGGTAAAGGTTTTCAGGTAGGCTGGTGCAAGAGGTATTGCTCACCTTGCAGACAAAGACCACACTTGGAGATGATCATTTCTTTCCTTAGGTCAGCCGAAATATCGCGGTTGTCATAGATATTATTTCCTTGCCAACTCGGTACAGAACAAGCAGCAGTTCGGCGGTGTACTGAAGCAAGGATAATTTTGTGTGTGTTGCATTGGTGGTGTGCTGTACGCTGAGGGTTCAGCTCCAGTGCTTGGCAGACCATATGCTATGCAGAAATGTCCTACTTTGTTTAAAAAAGAAGTGTCCTGGGTAGGGATGGCTTTCTGTATGAAAGAGCATGAACTTTATTATGCAATGGAGACCTTTTCATGAGGTTTTGCTATGTGCAGGCGTGTCAGACTTGTTATTGTAAACACAATAGGATAGCTACCCAAATAAGAGCTTAGATCCTCTTGCAAATAGACCTGAGTATTGATGCAAACTTTATCGTTTCCAGTTGTTAAAGATAACACTTAAGCTTTGGAGCAAAACTCGGTGGAGCCACAGAAGGAGAGTGCTACTTCTCCCTCGTTTTTTCAGATGTATTCTATGGGAGTGTGTTTTTTAAGGAGAGCAAAATATTACTTGCCTGATAAAAAGGAGTGTTTTATGATCTGCTGATACGTGTTAGCTGCTGAAATTCATCTAAATTCAGCTTTACAGAAAGCTGAAAACTGTGCTTGAGGAAACGCAGGAAAGCAGGACTCGAAGGCCGACTTGTCTTTCCTGAATGAACGAGATGGGACTTGGGTCTAAATTTTCTGTTTTCTCCGTTAGCTCTGATGGCCATGCTGCCTCGCAGCACTGGGGAGGGCGATGCCCTCCCCTCTACTTTCAGGAAGATGCTCCTGTTTTCAGGAGCATCCTTGCAGAGGCCGTCACTCGGGGCTCTCCTCCCCGCCTGTTGTGTGCCCCGGGGTGCACCACGCTTTCCTCCTGGGGAGAGAAGCCGTGCTGCCCGGAGATGTCCTGCTGGGGAGCAGCATCTACAAGCAGCAGATTTGACTCCGAGCCCAGCCTCAGAGCTGCTCCTGCCCTGTGATTTAGATGTAATCTGGGTAACGTTGTGCAAGTCGTTCCCTCTGTCTCTGTTCCCCCTCTTCCTCCTTTCCATACACTCACCCTCAAATTTGGGGCTGTGTCACCATGATCCTGTGTTGTAAAACACTTAGACCCCTGATGTGAAATGCCTGGGGGGGACAGCTGGGGACTGCTGCTTGCTGTGCATCCCGTATCACTAGCCTTAGCTTTCAGGCCTCTTCTTTTGACTTATTTACGAACACTAAAGTCTTTTTACAAACTAACTTTTGAAGGAACCAAAACATATCTCCAGGCTAAAGCTTGAAACTGCCCGAGTGCTGGTTGGGTTATTGCTTCCCCCGCTTGAGATCTCGAGCTTTACTGGTGTCAGGCCGACCAGGTGTAAAAATTACTGACGCAGAGGCTGTTTGAGGGCTATGGCATGAAGGAAAGCCTCTTCCTCTTATGTAGCCAGAGCACGATGCTGTACCAGCACTGCTACGTTAGCTGCGGTGCCGAGCCTCAGCAAACTTGCCCTGCCACTTGTCGGGGCTTATTAGCTCAACCGTGTGAGCTGTGGCTGGGAGCTGACTTCCTCCTGACCTTGCAACGGGAGCAGAGTGAGACCAGGTTTGCTATCAAACCTGCACCCGGAGCTCCTTGGACAACCCCTCCCCCCCGCCTTAAAATGTGGGGCTGGAAGGGATTCCCGTGGGGAAGGGACGGGAGCGGTGCCACTGGGCTCGGTGCCCAGCCTGGAGGGTGTTCTCGGGGCAGGCAGCACACCCGTTCTCTTTGCATTGAGCGTCAGCATCACCATGGGTGGGAGAGAGAAAGTCTTCCTGTGAGACGTTTGTCGGGTGGCCGAGCGCTGTTCATTAATCAGCGAGGCGGTGGCTGGTTTTGCCATGAGTTCCTTGTCTCCCCGCTCTTCTGCTGCAAACTGCTTGCGTTACTTGTACTTAGTCATTTTTTTTTGACCCATCCTTGGTGGGCTCTTGTAGGCGTATGAGCAAAGGGGACTCCAACAAAAAACAGTCTGTGCATTTCTAGGTATTCTGCTAAAATTTTTTGCAGTACTGGCACCCATAAAGGAAGTACTGAGGCCCCTAGGAAAAGCTTCAGAAGAGTCATCGTTAGTTCTGTAAGGTTTGACAAAGACAAAGCATGTGGACCGATTGCTTTACAATACAGTTTCTATAAGGAATTAATAAATTTGACCTTTGTTTGGCATCCCCTTTGTGTGCTGACTTCTCTGATGAGTCATTTTTGCCTATTTCCTTTGCCATGCCTCTCAAAAGGGCTACAGAAGTTGGAGTCTGTCTTTCTGGGTTGGTTTTTCAGCAGACTGATCTGTGCAAAATACAAATGGGGAGAACTGGGTTGCTTTGGTGCTGCTGGCATGCAGAGGGAGCGCTGCAGTATGGTCCCTGGCTGATGGGAAGAGCAGCTCCGCAGGCAAGCTGGGTTCCAGGTTGAATTTGCAGGGACACCACTGGAAGAAAACCATTTCCATGCTGCACGTCTGACGTGGTGAGCGCAAAAACGCTTTGATGCTGTTAGCCACCCTGCTGATCGCAGTCAGTTTAATGGGGCTATTTTGTTTCAATACACTGATATTCTGATTGGAGTTGTGCAACTTATTTCGGGAAGCTTCCTAAACATGGAACTCATGGGATCTTTCTCCTAAGTGGGGTAGCTTAGTAGCATTTGAAGGGTTGATAAAGCATCGACTCTGTTGGTTAGTGATTGGGAATGACTAACTTGTGACCACTTCCCTCTCCACCACACAGGTCTGAGCTGTTGCCAACCACCCCCTTGCCTCTGAAAGTCAAACTCCTGGGGTGCACCTTACCCTGGACCCCCTGGATCATGCCACATCTGCAGTGTGACCCCAGCATAACCTGCTTGCTGGGGAAGTCAGCATTTCTCTGCTCCTGGGAGAAGCAGGGCTGAGCATGCAGGCAGGTGCTGACTGCCAGGGAGTGGTGCAGGATGGTCAGGTATTCCTGTGTGCTGGGGGCTCTCCGGCTCTGTGCAGCGTGCTGCCTTCAGCCTGCCTGGCATGGCTCAGCAAGGGTGTAACAGTTCACTCAGCTTTTTTTTTATTTTTCTTTTTTATTTTTCCACTGGCCATACCAATCTGATTACACCTTCGAGGGATCATCTGCCCCTAAAGCTTAATTAAGGAGCTCTTGTCTGACTCGTCACTGACTCACCTGCCACTGTATGAGCTCATGTCTGACTTGTCCTAGGAAGATAGTGAAATATGTCAGGCTTCTCTGAAATATAGCAGGGTTTTGTTTTATTGCACCCCTGACATTGCTGTTGGCTGCTGCAGAGGTGAACAGAAAGATGACTGCCCCAACTTGGTTACATTTATCTAAACTTAGTCGCTTGCCTCTTTGTGCCTTGAAAAACCAGATGGGGTTTTGCTTGCACAGCTGTAGGTATGTTGGAGTTAATAAAAAAAAAAAAAAATTAAAAATTAAATAACCTTTGAGTTTTGGCTTCAGGCAAAGTAGGTGAAATGATGTGTTTTGGAGATGAATGCTCTTGCAGGAGGCAAGATGTAGCTTGCAGGAGAACATCTGCAACCAATCCATTCTGTATGAGATGGGGCCAAGACTTGTTTGTATCTCAGTACCTGTTCAAACATGTTGTAGCACAGCAAAAAGAGGTTTTGAATGCATTGAGGAAGGGTGGGTAAGAAGGGAAAGAGACATCAAGCTGAATGTTTGCTTAATAGCTTTGATTTCTTCATTAAACTTTTAAGCACTTTAATAATTTGATTAGCTGCTTTCAGAGCACTGTAGAATTCTTCCCCCCCCCCCCCCCCCCCCTTTCTTTCTTAAAAGAAAAGAGAAAAAACCCTATTCATCTTGGTGCTGCAAAATGAGCTTGCTTTCTGGCCTGGAGCGAATCTGGTAACTGTTCGCTACCTTTGTGTACCCACCCCGAGGACTGTCGGAAGGATGTTCTGTAATACATTGATCAAAGAGTGTGCAGAGATTCAGTTACCAGGCTGACTGCCTGGACACCAGAATGCAGCTTCCCAGTCAAATGCTCCTTGCCAGCTACTCCCATCCTCTTTGTTCTGTAAGAACTGAATGTAGAATGAACATCCAGCAACTGCAGTTTGCAGAGCTCGTTTGCCTGCCTTTAATTGTGCACTTGAAATGCCTCTTTCTCAAAGCCTGTGGCAGTGTAGAACAGTTATATGACTCAGGAGCAGCTGAAGTGGTGAGGTTGGTAATAGAGGTTCTCATATCATCGTACTGATGGTTCTCATCATCATGCTGAGCTCTGTGGTTTTGTTTTTTTTTTTTTTTTTTTTAAGCCGACCCCCAAGATGCACATGCAGCTGTATTTCTGGTTTGCACATATAACTAATGTGAGTTTTGAATGCACGGACTGCAGTGTGACTGGGATCTGTTGTCAATGGAGTGTAGCAACTCAGATCTTTTTCCTTGTCTTATGGGCTGGATTCCTTGCTGGGGAGCTGGGGGGAACTGATTTGGGCTGAATAAGGTGGAGAATGTGAACATAGTGCCTCTAAAATCCTACCAGAGGAAAGGGGCATGCATTCAAAGTGCTCTTTTCTACGTGGATGGGGTTGTAACACTACCTGGGTAGTATTTTGCCAGTGCTTAAAACCAGCAGGCTACAATTATTATTTTATTATATTTATTTTTCCCCTTGCCTCATACCAAATCCTGCTGTGACTTTGCCAAAAGTGCTTGCTTAAGCAAGACAGCCCTGGTCATGTGCTAATGTTCTTCAAGGCCCCAACGCACAAGCAAATTAAGGAACTGCAAGATGTAGAAATGCCTGTCCTCTGCCTTTGATGTAGACAGGGCTCTTCCATTGTGCATTTGCTCATCAGAGTGAGGTTACTCTTACTCCTGTGTTTGCATGCATTTGTCAAGTCCCTAGTGACTCTCGGTGATGTTGTTCACCTGTGTTCCCTGGACGGCTACCAGGAAGGCCTCCTAGGGCTTGTCTGTGCTCAGCAGGTGGACACCTATGCTAGGGATAGCCTTAGGCTCCATGCCACGCTGCATGGACTTGCCAGGCTGCACTTAGAAAGAGAACTGTTGTGTCTGTGTGGTGCTGCAGCAACGGGTCGGGTTCATTAGCTCTGGCACGTTGCAACTTGAGCGTGACAGTCTGGGGGCTGTGCAGAGATGGCTTGGCCGTGTCTGAACTCCTTTCTCCTGCATGTCACACACTGGGTTAGCATGTGGCAAGTCAGCAGTCCCTGCAGTTGCACCATGGGCATGCCTTCAGCAGGCCTTGAGCAAGAGCACTGGTTGCTTTTGCCTTGCCCTGCAAGGAGCATCCTGACCTAGAAAGGCAGTCAGGGCTGCGTTCAGGTGCAGATTGTACCTCGCTCCCCATGCTTAGGGCTTCAGACGAGGGCTTTAGGTGGCCCTCATGTCCTTCCTTGAGTTTGCCGTGCTGGACTGCATGAAAAGCCTGATGTGTAATTCAAGTTGCCTGAATGGGTCTCTGTCCTGATGCGCTAGAGACTCGTGCAGTCTTCCTTTTCTGCCTTCAGAGCTGTGTGCCATGACACTCTTGAGCAATAGCAGAGCTCATCTGTGGAGAAATCTTCTTTTGGAGAAAGTTTCCAAAATGGTTGGCTATCCAGGGTTTTGCTTGCTTGCTTCGGAGCTCCCATCCCAAAATCACCGAGGAAGGTGGCCAAAGCTACATGGTGGGAATGACACTCTCTTACTCAAGCATTGGCTTAACTCTCCAATTTTATCCCTCTCCTGTGCTAACGTTGCCTTGTCCCCAGATTCCTCCAGTCACCCCTGTACCACACATCGAAACCTCTGCTCGCTCTTTCTCTGAATTGCGTGATGTAATTATGCCTCCCAGCCCCTTACTGCAGTGTGAAAATGGGTCCCTCTTGCTTTTGCGAGGACTTTTCAAGGAGCTTGCTCTTTGGAGAGGCGGCACATGGCGAAGCATACATCAGCCTGTGTGGGAATGGGGTGGGGGGGTTGTTTTATTTTGTTTTTTTCCCCTTGGCTACATGAGCAGCTAAAACCTGTAACCTACAGGAGTTGGAAGCTCCATGCAGAAAATTAGCTTAGGTTGGTGGAAGAGTTGAGATCGCATTTTTCTTGGCTAATTAAAGGATTAAAGGTGCAGAGATTTAGAGGGAACTGTCAGTGTGCTACAGAAGAGAGCCTTTGATGGTTGAATCCAACTTGAGATTAAACAAATTGCATTTAAATAAGAAATATGTGGCAACAGTTACAGCCTAGCAGGGCCTCTATCATTTGCTGTCCTCCAGGGTCAGGTAGCTGGTGTGCTGTGACTAGGGCTTCTCCTCCCTCATCAGCTTGCTTCTTCCCAGGTGTCTCCCTCTGGATTGTTTCTATCTGTTGCCTCCATCCTTTGTAAAACTGGGCTTATTTCTTCTCACCCAGTGCTCTGTGCAGTGGAACCTGGCATGCTACCTTACATGATGATGATCCCTTTGCCCATCATAGCAGTAGCATGGTCGCATCCTTGTGGTGTGTTTTGACATATCTCTGATTCTATTTAGGGGTTTTTTTTGCATCCTGGCGCTTTGCTGTCTGTAACTGGAGGGCTAAATACTTGTTTCCCTGTGGATTCTTTTCTGTTATTCAGTTGTGCAGCTGGTGGATGGAAAGAATCTTTTGGGTTATGCTGACAGTTTAATGCGTCTTCCTCTACATAGTGGTGGCTGGTAAAATTCTGGAGGGGTAGTTAGCTTCTGCAGGTTCAAAACACTTGCTTTCTTTGGTGCCGGTTAATTGTCTTCAATAGGCTATACTTGTAAATGGCTTGTCAGTGTTGGTCCCAACCCTCTTCCCACCTTCTCATTTGGATAGCATTAAATTCAGAGTTTCTAAGGAGCTGTTTTTAAGCCTTACCCTTGATAGCACTTGCAGTTGTGCAAGCTCATGAGATTCATGGTAGCTATCTGAGGACAGAGCTTGCTTTCTGCAAGGGCAGCATTGTGCAGGGCAACTGCATGTTCTGTCTGTGGAGGCTTTGCACCTTTCTCTGATGCATCACGTATGAGCTGTAACGAAAACGGGAGTGCTGGCCAGTGTGAGCCAATAACTTCTTCTGATGTTGCAACTCTGTTTTGTTTTGCTCCATTTTGTTTTATTTCTTTTTAGGGAGGAAGGGGCTTGCCTTTAGTTACCGTCAACCCATATAAGATTGTGAAGGGTTTTTGTTTGCCTTTTTTTGTTGGGAAGAAGAAGAGGAAATCACAAAACTGAAATTGGTGAAAAATCTGCTGGGATTCCATAATCACTCAAAAACATGGCATTACTTACTAATTGGGTGTGGTTAGTTGGGAAATCTGACTTTAAAATTATGTTTCCCAGGGAACTATTCCTGTTCTCATTGTTATCCAGTTACAAAGACTGCTTTTTGTTTGGGAAAGCAGTCTTGCTTTGAATGGGATAGGTAGTCTTCTCACAAAGCATCCATGGCTTGGGGTCTTCAGAACTTGCAGTCTGCAAATGGAGCAGCACAGAGGTAGCGAAGTCTGCAGGGACAAAGAGCTGTTTTTCTTGGAAAGCCATCTGCAGATTGTGGTCATGAGGTTTTGCATCTAAATCCACATTCATTCCTGTTATGTTTCCAGTTAGGTCATGCAGATAACATGATTATCTTCCAGTTACAAAGTGAAATAAATCAATTGCTAGGTATTGAGAGATTTGCTGTAATCTGTTTTCAATAACTCATAGATCTCTGTCGTGGAGCATTTGGGCAATTATTCCTGACAAGTTTACCTAGCAGGCTTGTAGATTTGCCTGTAAAGTGCATCCAGGTCCATGCAAGCTTGCTTTATGCACTTGCGCATTATTGCTGAAATTATAAAGCAGCCTAAGAATCGGCTAAAACAGGTGTGGACTATGCCGCATTCAAGCCTTCCATTTGTCATGCGACATGTTACTGCACATCTTCCTTTGGCTTGCATGTCAACTGGGATGTGGTTTTCCATTCTTCTCTTGGCGGGGTAGGAGATGCAAAACTGAAGATTTTGATTTCTATAAGAGGGAGAAGAAGGACTGCTCATAACATTTCCCAAACCCATTGCAAACCTTCCTCCCTTTCTAAATGTTGCTCTGCAGAATGGCTGTCTTCCCTTAGCCGCTGCAGTTGTGTAGCTTCAGGGCTGCTGGCGAGCATGAGAAAAACTGGAGGAATACCTCAAGCCTGGGATGGGCTTTTTGTTCTTCCTAGCAGAGAAGATGCCACAGCATTGACCTCACTAGCTGCCTGGGGGTGAGGTGCTGCACTCTGGAGCTGGGGATATCTCGATGGCCTCATGGCTGCAGCAGCAACACTGCTATGTTCTTCAACGTGGTTCTTAACAAACTGTTTCCCACGGTACGTAGGAAAATCAAAGTCCCGGTTCAGTACGGCACTCGAGCGAGTGCATAACCTCTAGCACGTGAATATTCCCTGTGAAATCTATTGGGTTCTGTTGGAGTCAGCAAGGCTGCTCCCATCCTTAAAGGTAAGCATCTGCTTAAACACCTTGCTGAATCATGTCTTGACTTTGAAAGTAGGCTCAGGAGAAACCACATCAGTTGACTCAAGGACTGTGCTTAGCTAGGTCATTGAGGATGGAAGGAGAGGGCTGGGAGAGAGGAGGATCTGGGTAAAACACAGATCCCAGAACCTTACAAATGCTGGTAATAGCTCCTGACTGTGTTCTTGTCTGACTTTCTTGCCGTTCATCCAAAAGCTTAATTGTATGAACAAAAGATTTAAAGGTTTGACTTAGTCACCATTCATCCTAAGTATGCTAGAGCTGCTGTCATGCTTTATTGATCTAGCTTAGATCTGAGTTACTGCATCTTTATGTTCTCAGTAAAACTATGACTTGCTCAATTAGGTGTCATTTTTATCTTTCCTAATCCTTGTGTTTTCTCTGTGACTCAGAACTAGAGTATGGCGTCATTGGGTCAGCAAATCCAGAAATCAGAAGGACGTTTGTAGAAATGGTTTGGTTCAGTTTGGATTCCCTGTCTTCTAGGAGGAGGAGAGGACCCTTAACAGATGGTCTTCATATGGAGGAAGAATATTTGTCCCTGCTCGGTGTCTGCGTGTTAGTTTGTTGCCTCGCTCACCATTCTGGCCAGAAAAGCTTTGCTGGCTTTTCACTTTAATTATCAATGAAATGCTCTGCAAGCAGGAGAACAATATTTGCATAGATGTAATTCTGGAAATTGAGCGTAATGTGATCAGGAAATGGGACAGGCCCTGGCTGTTATCATGGAAGAGGCTTGCTGGTACCTGCACTTTGTTTCAATGTAATAAGATCTGACTCAGGAAAGTTTCCTGGACGTTAATAGAGAAAACTCAATGCCCTTTTGGCAAGGGACTCGCGTTAACCTTTCTGCACGGGAACAAAAGAGATTTCTTGCAAATTCGTAAATCTGTTCTGAAAGGGCTGCCCACAGTACGCTGGAGATGTAGAGGGAAATGGTCTCCCTTGGAGCAGAAAGGCAGGGGCGTGTGTGTGTGTGTTCAGGACTTTCTTTTTCTGAGATAGAAGCCAAGGAACAAGGCGCTTGTGTGCGCTGCCAGTGAAATCTCAGCGGGAAGACATGATGCTACTTGCAAGGTATGCACAAGACAAGACCAGAGGCGCCGCAGTGCTTGATTACTGTCAAGGGCTCAGTTGGAACTTGCCTTTGCTCTTTGGCCTGCAGCGTTTATGTAGAAATTGGGGACGCTGCTGCTTGCTTCCAAAGCTTTGCCTTGATGGGTCCTGCCCACATCTTAGGCAGGGAGGAAGGGGGGGGAGCCCAGAGCCTATGAAGTAAACAGGAAAATTACTCACCTTAATGATGCATTTCACTGGCACTGCTGCTTTGAGAGCCTGTCAGATTTAATACTTTCTGTCTTTCCTCCCATCGCCTCCCATAGGTGTGATTAATACTTTATTAGAAGGATGAAGTGGAGAGGTATCTGTACTTTCCCTCAGGTGGAATAAACGGGAGGGAAAAGAAGGCAAGTAGGAGAGAAAGGGGATCGGCTTTTTCCATCAGAGCCATTCAGTTTTTGTCGAGAGCGCACATACAGAAGAGAGTCCATTGACTGACTTGGTTGGTGGCCCCTTATTCTATCAGAGCATTCAAGTTCACAGCTGAGACTCTTGGCCTCCCGGTTAGCTGCCAGCCCTGCTCCATGGGGTGCAGTGGCCGGTTCCCCACTCGAGGGACAGCCAGGGAGCAGTCCTGCACTTGGTCACAGGACAACATTGAAGTAGGCATGCCCAGCCAAGAAAATACCCACGCAGCCATCACCCTGCTCAAACTACTCGGTCCATTGTAGAGGCAGAGTGTCTTGCTCTCCGCTCAGGAAAGACCTAATGTGTTTTGGCTGTGGATTTTAGTATAGATAATAAACCCCATGTTTCACAGGGGGTGGTCTCAGGTGTTTTTGCATTTTTCAAGTTGGACTGGGCTGTGGTGTCCCAGAGCTCTCACACTGGCTTTGTCTGACCTGTGTCTTTGGATGGAAACTTTGGATGAAAAAAAGAGCTACAGAGGGCTACTGTAGGAGAGCCCTGAGCTGTCACATGCACAAATTCGGGATCTGAAGGTGTGGGTTGCACCATCTGAGGAGACAGGAGTGCTCAGCCAGACGTGCCAGCTTTCCCTCTGGATGAATGTTGCTGAAAACTGCCCCCTTTGAAATAAATCTGGCATCCCTTGCTTGCGTTGAACTACGCTGCCTGGAGATGTCCTGTAGTTTGTGTCATTAATGCGTTCACCAGCAGGAGGGTTGCTACTGAGCCATCTGGAATGAGTAGGGAAGCTGATCCTCTACATGGGTTATGGGGGAACAAAAGAGGGATCTCTTATGGCCATGTGCACAAGGCTGAATGGGTAACAGAAGTCCTACTATATCTTCAGTAGGACTTTAGGAAGGTAAAGAAAAGATACCAATCATCTCTATGTGAACTTCTTTAGGGGTTATTTGTCCTTAAAGTAGAATCCATTGAATCTAAACCCTAAGTCAAGAAAGAGTAAAGAGGAAAGAAAATGTATCTGGGCAAAGGTGTTAAGTACGAGAGGTTAGAAGACACTAAACCTGGTTTTAGCTTTGAATCGCTTGAATCTTCTCTCTTGTAGCCGCCTATCAGAACGATAGTGTGCAAAGACAATCAGCTTGCATCTCCTCTGAGCCTGTCAGTGACCCAGCTAGGATGATGGGCCCATATTTGACACATACTCTTACCCTTGCAATATGCTTACCCTGTGGCATGTTGCAAGTAGGTCAGCCCTTTGGCATGAGCTAGAATTTGGGTGGAAATCTGTCACCATCTAGCAAAGTACCCTGCTTTCCAGGGTGTTGAATGGCTGCTGCAGTCTGTGGCAGAGTGCCTGACACCTCCGGGTCTGACTGCCCCTAAATTGCAGGCTTGGGATGTTGCTGATTGAAAACACTACGTTGCCAGAACAACTTCATTGTGTTCTTTTTTTTTTTTTTAACGTGTTCTCCTGTCCAGCTTGGCTTCCCTCTGCTGTAACAGATATTGTACTAACAACTCCTTTCCTTTCCTCTGAGATATTAATGAAATCCCCTTATTTGCAGATGAGGGAACTAAAAAGAGTTTTGGAGTTAAGTCTTACATCTGGCATTTCCTTGTACCCTGCTTCCTCCCCTTGATCTTCAGCTGGTGTGGAGCTATCTGAACCTGTGACTGTATCCCAAATTGCTGAGGACCCAAAGCATACGTCTACTCTCGAGAGGGCTGCAAGGCTTAATCTGCTTGTCTGGGTCTCTTACAGCTGACTCACATTGATGAAGCCAGGCTGGATTTGGCGGGAGCAGGCTTATTTTGGAGAGCTTTAGGATTTTTGCTTTGCCATTTGCTTATCTTAATTGAGCATGCACAGCAACACTCAGTAGGGACAACCTCTATGTGCTGCTGGGGTTCTTCCCTCCTTATGGTTGAGTTCATCACCCTTTGACATTCAGCAGGGGACAAAAGTGACTGGGAGATACACTAAAAGTTGGTGTCTGATTACTCCAGACAATGTTTCCTCTGGCTGGTTAGAGTTTTTGGAGTTTGGCTGGTAGGATGGAGCATGCTGGAACATGCGGACTTGAAACAAGTGAGATCTGAGCAAACAGCAGCCTTCCTCTTTGGCTGAACCTGAGACAGATGATTGTAAGAAGGTTTAATCCCCCACGCCAAGCTAGCAGGAGGTTTGAAATGGCTAACCTAGGCTTTACTTAAAGCAGACCATGAGCAGAACAGGTTCTGGTGCTCAATATCTGAGGCTGATGTTGTGCACGTGAGTCAGCAGCAGTATGTGGTGGGGTGGGTTTGCTGTCGGGAGCCTGGATATATTCTTTCCAGTTCATTTCTGGAGTCCTTTATAAGAAAAATCTGGTTTCCTTTAAAATACAAATTGAATCAGACCTTTCTTAATTCCAGGTTTGGTTTCACAAATGCCTTTATGCAGAGGCATACTGGCTTAAGCAGGTGGAGGTTAACAGTGCTGTCAAAGGTTAAGCATATGCTGAAGTTTTTTCGCTAAATCAAGTCTTGGAGGTTTTTACCTGCATCTTTGGTGAATATGTTCTGGTGTAATGAGTAGAATTGGCTGGAAGGATTATTGTTGGTTATGTCACTGTCACAGTCTCTAGCTGGTGTGACACTTGGTGTCATACTAATCAACTTACAGTTCATGTGGTCATATACATACACTCGCTTGCATTATCTGCAAGCAGGTGCGTGTATTTTATAGAGATGCAAATACTCGTACCTTCAGTGTAGCGCTTCGTTTGCGGGGGGTTCCCTTTCTGCTAGGAGGATGTGAAGCAGCCGAGTGTTTTTGAGGATAGTGGAGCTGTGAAAGGAGGGAAGAAATGCGATGAAGTTGTTCATGGAGCTTCTTTTGCATTCACCGTAATGATTAAAAATCTTGCTGTCAACTTTTGACTCACTAATTAATGTTCAATAATTGAAGCTGATGGTTTTTCAATTCCAATTTTAACTAATATTTTAGTCTAACTTTGTTTACTCCTCACTATTCTGCCAAATGTTAACGCTTCATAGCCTTTAGGTGAGTTTGGGTAGTGTGAGAATGGGCTTCGCACAGCGTATGTTTCTTAGTGTTGTCTCTTCTTTGGTAGTCAAATGGGTTGCTTATGTTGTTGTGCATTTGTAATACAGAAGACCTAGATATCAACTTGAGAGTCTGAGAGCTGAACAGGATAAAAAGAGCCTGTGTCCAGGCCTCCCCCCCTCACCCTCCCCCCAAAAAAAAACCCAAACAAAAAAACCCCAACAAAAAAAAAACAAAACCCTGAACCAACCCCTCTCCCCCCCAAAAAAAAAACAAACCCCAAACCAAAAAACACCAATGCTTGAAGTATAAGAATGCAGCATGAGGCCCCAGGCATGGGAGGCTTTATTTGCAAAATCATCCTAAAGAAAAGTCCTTCAAGGAAGGAGATACCACACAGTTAGTGTTTTATTGATAGCCTGTAAATTGACCGTGTTAATATCAGTTAATCGTCAGAGCCTATGAAATAACATCACAGGGATGTGCAGAGTCACGAGCGGGGAGACACTCTGATCCTACGGCAATCAGCGCAGCGTTCAGAGCCTGGTACGCTTGCAAAGCGCCTGTGCTTTGGCCTCTTACATTGCATCAGAGGGAACCGTGCTATGGTCGGGATAATTCTTGGGTGTTTTGTGTGTGTGTAAACTTGTGTTTGCAAGAAGGTATCTGAGAGTGTACCTCAGATTTTGGGTAATAACATAAAAGAAACGCTCCCTGTGGAAGCTACTTCATTCAGTGAAAATTCCCACGTTATTTTGTGACGTGGGATCCCACCGCCAGTGAGCACTTACTGCGACCCACAGGGGAAGATGTTGTTCAGCACTGGCTCAGCTTTGGCTTTCAGCACATTCGCTCTCGTTTCATACCCTCACCTCACTTGCAAAATTTCCTGTGCGAAGTAGCCTGTCAGAAATGCAAATTACTAGACACTGTTAGCATCTGGAACTTATCTGGTACTGCTAAAGTTTCAGTCTAGAAACCGGCAGAGAAGCTGGATACGATACACAAGCAGAGTGTGAGCTGAGTATGCGAGGTAAGGTCATTTGAGTGCAGGAGTCTTATGGTTTTGGTTTTTAAAGAAATTAATTTCAAAAAGATTTTAAAGCAAAGGAAGAGAACTTAAGTAACAAAATCAAATTGTAAAGCCTTCTTTTACAGCCACCGCTTTGTGTCAAAAAACGTCCATAAAATAATTCCCAGCTTGCCTCTGCAGTTTTCCATCAGGGTTATTTTCTCTTGAAACAGGATACTTTTCAGTTAATTCTTTTTTTGTTGTTCATTTTAAAAAAAGTGTTTTCAAGCCAAATCTCAAGAGGTCTTCATTTGTTGATGAAATAGGTCTGTAGATATGAAACTGCAATGTAAAAGCCCTCAGATGTGAAGTTTTCAAATTTACAATTGTTTCACAGTGCAAAAGTAGTATGGGAAAATATCAGTGTGTGTTCTGTTATCATTGTGGCTTTGCTGGCAACATTAGGTATAAAAGCAGATAATACATCCTGATCAAGGTAGTTTCGAGTTAAAATCTCTGGGGACCCTCAAGATGCTGAAGTATTGTTGCATGAATGAACGATCTCATTTTCCTAAAGATGGGAGAATATAGCAGATGCTCCTGATTCAATACTGTGGGGAATTTCAGGGGGTCTCTTGCAGCATGATCCCTTGTGCATGTCCCTCTGCACGCCTCCTCAACCTGTTCAGCACTGTCCCCTGAGATGGGGTGCGTGGCTGGGGATGGGTGTTTATGGGGTGGTGGTAGGGGACCGGACGGGAGTGCAGTGTGGGGGAAATCGAAGGGGCTTGTACAGGGAGGGGGGAACACGGAGCTGGCTCTCTCTACCGAGGAGAGTAGGTGGTTGTGCACGCAGCTCCGCATCTGCCAGAGGGGAAAAAACTGCTTTTCTCTCCCCTTGCACCGTGCGATAGCACAACGCAGGAGCCGTGCCAGCTCAGCTGAGCGCAAGCGTCCCTTTTCAGCGGCTTGGTGGGCAGCACGCCTTCTCCCAAATCCCTGCCCGTGGGCTGAGCCCCGCGGTTAGCCACAGCCGGTGGGGAGAGGGCGAGCGGCTGCCCCGCGGGGCTGCACGCAAGGAGGGGATCCGGCACACCGGGCACCGTCCCGCTGAATCCTTGTCCGCAGGCTACGTTTCTCCGTTCTCCTCCCTGCCACCCCTGCCCTTCCCCGTTTACCTAAGCAGGTCAACACACACACGTACATACATATATATATATATAAAAAAATATATATATACATATGTATATATATTTTTTTTTCCCCACTAAGGTTTCCAAGGTGCAGCACCAGCTGCCACCGGCGTCCGGTCCGGCGTTGGGAGCGCCGCCTGCCCCGGGGCAGCACGGAGCTGCACCGACATGCTCCTCGCCGCTTCTCTCGTTTCTCTTGCGGTTTCCGTGGTGCTGGTGCTGCCCGTCCCCATGCAGCTCGTGGGTCGTGTCCCCCCCTCCGCCGTCCCCTCCGCGCTGCCGGCCGGGGGGACGCGGGGCCCACCTGCCTGATGTCAACATCTCGGAGGGTGAGGCTGGGGAGGAATGTGCCGCTCCCAGCCCGGCGCAGGTAATTAATCCCTGCGACTGACAGGTGGCAACAGGCGGCCTTTGGCTGCGGCTCCTGGGGAAAAGCGCTCGGAGGAAGGATTTTAATAGCTCATCAGCACCATTCGTGCGCGCCTGGCAAGGCGCGGGACGCGCGGCGGCAGGGGCGGGGAGGGGGCAGAGGAGCTCAAGGGGAAAATGAAGTTTAAGTCTCCGCAAAGGCGGGCGCCCTTGGGTGAATCGCTGCCCTTTCTCAAGGGGGAAAAGAGGGTGACATGGTTTTTCCTTTGCCCCGGGGTGGAGAAGTTTGGTAAATGTCTGCAAAGCGCTTGTGGGGCTGCGTCAGCATCCCCTCCCACTCCCATCCTCCCCAGCCGTCGCATGGTGGTTTCCCCTTCAGGCAGGGGATGCTCACAGGCGCGTCTCGCTGGTGCGGTGGGCTGTGAGTCTGGGGATTGTTGTCACACGTGGTGGATATGTAGGCACGTTGGGGCTAATGATCACTGGACCTATCTGTCGTGCCTGTGGTTTGAATGTCTGCTATATCTGCTAGAAGCAAGCTGTCCGCTTTTCTCTGGAGCCTGATGAGATAAAGGACTTCAAACTGGAGCTGCAACAAGTCAGCTAGTAAGTGGTGGGGTGAAGGTTATGCTGAGCTGAAGGTTAAATCTGGCAGTAGATGTCCAGGTCCGCAGCAATCCTGTTAGAGCTCTTCTTGGGCTTCCCCGCTGAGCGTCGTCTGGGTACAAGTCAGTTCCTAAGAGTGTGTGTGCATGTGCACACACGTGTATCTGGTGTACCCCCATGCCCCCAGCAGTTTTTTGTGAATGAAAAGTTAAATCGCTGTTCATCAAAGCGAAAACATTTAAGGTGCATGGGTAAATCTCAATTTTTATTCTTAGTAGGTAACTTCCTTTCTTCCCACTGCCTTTTTTTCTAAATGAATAAACCTTATGCAGGTGACTTTCTATTTCTAAGTGACTCGTTCTCATCTGCAAATTCTTTGGTGCAAGTAAATGTTGCTTTCCCACTCTTCTAACCTATTCTTTTTTCCCCTTCTTGGAGTTAGTGTGATAGGGGAGAAAGCACAGCTGACTGACGGCTTTGAAAACGTCAAGTAAAATAAATCTAGCGTTTAAATGAGTTGAACTAAAACGTGACTTCTTGAAAGAAGTTTTGCAGAAGATTTAAAAGACCTGTTGGTCTGAGCAGAAGGCTCTCACGGAGCTGTCACGCCATAAGCCAGGCTCTGGGATCACCTTCAAGTTGACATCAGTCAGCATTCGCAGAGCTGGCTGAACCCTGCTCCTTTTAAAGACTTAAGGGCTGTAATCCCTCGGCTAGATCAGATGGTAAGACCAACATTAGAGGTAGATTTCCAAAGTAGTGCTTGGGGGATTTTGCTGCATCAGAGTTTTACAGGGGAACTGAGCGCTCAGTGAAAAGCCATTGCAGCTTGTATTGCACTCAGCACTTACTTCCAGGAGGCTTCTGTCCTGTCTAGCAAAAATTCTTCATTTGAGAGGTGAAAAGTGTTTTGTTTTCTCCTTTAAACCCTTTGTTGACACACCTTCCGGAGAAGGGGCTTGCTGAGGAATCAGACAGGTGTTGCCTGATGGTAGCTGGCGTGTGTGTTTTGTGATACTGAATTACCAGCCAGGGTGCCAAGAGTGGGTAATACAGTATGTCTGCACAGGCAGGTGGGGAGGGCAGGGCTGCAGGCACTGGAATGTTTTCTTCTTTCCTTTTAAAACATATTATTAAGCAAAAAGCTAAATTCACTGTTGTTCTTAGCAATCTCTTGAAGTCTGCTTATTTGGGCATGACGTGCAGCACTCGAACCCCAAAGAAAAGTCTGAGCTAAAGCTCTTTCCTCTCCCTCTCGAACGGATAACACGTCGCCAAGCTCCACTCTTTTGTTTTAAATAACTTTCTGACCTGTAAGTCTGGTAGAAGTGGTGTTCACACTCCTCAGGCTGTTGGTGCAGCTTTTGTTCCTGCTGCTAGATCATGCCTGCTGTCATCTCGCTAAAGGACAGGTTTGTTGATTGGGTCCAGCTCATTTTTGGTATTTTTGCTCCCAATTAATTTAATTTTCCTACACTAGCAAGTAACAGAAGTGCGTTGACTAATAGTCATGCTCTGGATTTCTGGGAATTGCTGATCTCGTGATCTTACCCTTCATACAGTAAGCGTCTGTCAGTTCCCGTAGCAAAATGGTGGGCAGGGGGACTGTCACCTTCTGCGAGGTGGGGTGGTTTGGGGGCTGCTGGGGAGGGGCACATCTGCCAAGAGGGGCGACCCTTGCTTGCAGGCACTCTCTGAATGCACAGACAGCTCCTGCCTCCGGGTTTTTTTCTGATGCTTATTTGCTTTGAAATCTATATACAATAACCTGTCTTGCTCCATGGATATAGCGATTATCACTGATCCAGTACGAAGTCACCATGACCTAGTTGTTCACATCTATTTATGCCAATAGATGGCTGGGCGTCAGGTTACCCACGGCTGCGGCAAAGTTGGCAGGATGGGAAACTCAAGCCCCTTACTGTCTGACAGCAGGTACCTCGTGGACAGATTTACACCGGTGTTACATGACCGGCCGCTCAGCGATTGCACGCTCACAGCGGCTGTGCCTGAGGTAGATGTGAAATCACGGCCACGTGCTACGGCCCCGAGTCCTGTGTAGTGCCCATGAAGCTTGAACTCCTCTTGCAATCGGGTAACAAAAAGGCAGCGCAGCCCTCCTGCTGTCTCATCCGCCTCTGCTGGGTGCTGCTGCTTGCTTCCCTGTGCCCTGACCCTGTCCCGAAGCAGAGGTGGGCTCCTGGTCACACTCCTTCTCTGACACGCCAAGTTCAAGGTGTTGGCCAGAGCCTGGAGCTCTTGAGTCTGCCCTGTGTTTTGGGGACATATATATATTTCTTTGTTGGATGGGCTTGTTCATCATAACCCATTAGCCCTTGGCTGTTTGCTTTCTGTGAATTTAAGCTGCAGGTCTGATGCCTTCCTTGCTGGTTGTAGCCAAAGGGGTTTGGCAGTTGGGGTGCTGAAGGGTGGGCAAGGAGCAGATCCCTTCCTTTGCTGACAGACGGGCCATGCTGTTTGACCTGGAGCCTCGGTATTCATGCTGGTGTCGGGCACTTTTCCTGTCCTTCTGAAACCAGTGATTATTTTTTTTTCCCTTCTTGTAACCCCAGCTTTCTGTCTTTGAAGATATTATACATAAAATTACAGTCAACACCCCGATCCATGACTGAGGGGTGTGTATCTCCTTCCATTTGTTCAATTCTCCGAATGCCTGCAGACATCAGACACGTTGGCTCCTGGCGTGTGCTGTGCCCTCCCTGCACCATCGCACTTCCATATTTATGCTTTCATTTCGGCCCATCACCTTTGGGTGCCCAATTTCTTTACACTTCAATGATGTTAAGGCATCCAAGCGATTAGATGGCTTTTTGAGATTTTTGAGGCTTTCTGTCCTTGAAACCTTCACAACGCTATTAGCAAACTGATGTGTTGAGGGAAACAATGCTTTCTAAATTTTCTTCCTCTTTCAAATATAAATGATTCTTTTTCTACCTCTTGAGATGAAAAGACAACATAGTGAGCTCACCCTTACCTTCAGTAAGGAATTGCTTTTTAATTAAAAAACAATAAAGAATTTCAGGTTAAAAAGATGTACGATATAAATCACCATCTAGATCTGTTTCGCAACTTCTTTTTTGTAATTGTTTGGCATGTTCCCCGTTTCCGCGGGCTGGCTAAATCCTTTGTGGGTTTAATCTCTAGCCTGCAGGCACATAAAATACATTGCACAATTTGGCCTTTGCATTTTAAAGAATTTTTTTTTCCTTAGCTTAAATATCTGTAGCATCTTCTCTGCCATATGGCAGGGTGGCGTTGAGTGAGGAGGGAAGGGACGGGCTTGGCTTATTTTTAATCCCTCTCTCCTCCCCAGTGTCTCTCCCAACTTTGGTTTTTCCTATGTTAGCAATGTGTACACTTTGAAATGCAAATAATCCCTGAATATCGCTGGCTAATCCTTCTGTTGCCACGTCACCCGCTACCCACCCATGCATGTGCCGGCTCTTCCCATCCCAGCAGGGTGGATGGCCACGTCGTGCTCTTGACCTGTATGAACCTGTTGGTGCTCTGTTTGAACAGTTGGGACCGGGGCTGTATCAACCATGGTTGCTAGAGACATTTTTTTGAGAAAACAACCACCTTGGGGCTTTCACTTTTCTTTCTCTGCAAGAACCAAAGAGATGGAAGTGGGGAAATGCCAGCAATTCCTGTGGGTTACGTGGTTAGAGTTATTGGGAGAGCTCTGCACTCGCGAATGTCTGAGCACCAGGAGAAAACTGAATGCCTCTGGAGTGGGGTACTGACAAAAACTGCTGTATTTTGAAGGAACCTTGTACAGCAGAGGAGACTGGAGAGTCTCCTTCATGGGGGACATCCAGAAAAATGGGTTCAGGTTACACTGTACTGAACCACATAAGAGTTTCCTTGCAACCATTCCTGCTAAGCATATGCCTTTATTTCAGTGAGGGTTTTTGAACAGAAACCAATGACTTCAGCCCATACCTCGATGCTTTGCTGAGTAAAGGTTTCCAGATGTGAACACACTTCAGGAAAATCCTGCACCAGTGTTACTGCTTTAGTGGGGAACATCTTAAAAGAGGCAATCTAATATGCTCCAAATCAGCACAGTGAATAACAGCATCTTGTTCTGCTCCAGGTATTCATTGCACACCCCAGGACCTCCCTTTTGGAGCCAGCTGCTGGTTGTGCTCTAGGTCCCACCACAGACCTGGTGTTTGGACTGTTCAGGTCTTCTGAGCTTTGATTATTTAAAAAAAAAAAAAGAAAAAAATCTTTATTTTGTTTTTTACCTCTTTTGTGGACATAATGCTTTGAGTTTAGAAGTGTGGAGATTGCTACAGAGGTGGTCAGCAGAGGTGTGAGATGCTTTTAAAGGATGACTGAAACATCAGATTTGTTACAACTCACAAACTGGTCAGGGTCTTGCTTTCAAGTACTGTTCAATTCCAAGGTTCATGTTTTTATTTCACCCCTCTGCAAAAGTAGGAGGGCTTCTTACAAACCAGGATGAAACACTTCATGTGAGTGGTTTCCAGTGCTTCCAGGATTACAGTCTGTTGTGAAAAGAATAGCATCCATTTTGTTAGGTGGGAAGAGGGGGGTATGTGCCCAAGAGAAATAAAGGCTGTATTTGTTCATGTAAAAGCAGTGCTCTTTATCTGAAGATTTTTGCCTTTGGGAAAACTAATCTGTACATTTATACTCTGCTATTCTAAAACAAGTAAAGGTCTAGGAGTTTTGCCACTTGTCTGAAAGTGTGGCTGTTGTGTGAAAAAAGGCAATGCACATGCAGTAGCTGATGCATTCGGCTGCATGTGCAATCTCCATCCTCATGGCATGCTGCCACCTCTAGCTGAACATCCTGACTCTCTCTTGCTCTTTTTCCCTGTCCAGTATTCCACCGAACTGAAAAAGCTGTACTGCCAAATTGCCAAGACATGTCCCATCCAGATCAAAGTGATGACCCCGCCACCTCAGGGAGCTGTCATCAGGGCTATGCCAGTCTACAAGAAAGCTGAACATGTCACCGAAGTGGTCAAACGCTGCCCGAACCACGAGCTGAGCCGGGAGTTCAACGAGGGTAAGGAGGGCAGTGCTTTGCTGGCAGCCCCTCTCCAAAGCTGCTTGGCTAATGAGTGGCCCGTGTGGGGATTTGGCGGCAGCTTCACAGCAAGCCCGCTGGAAGCAGACTTCCCTGCAACGTCTTGTGCAGCTTTTTATTTCCCGTGCTTAGCAGGAAGCTTCATACTATGCTTTAGCTGTCCCTGTGCAAGCACGTCCTTGGGAAGAAAGTACCAAAATAAACCTCACGCCTGCCCAGGTTGGGTGGATGTCTGTCCCCATGGCAGGCAGTGCCCTTCTGGCAGCCTTTCCCTGCTCCGCTTTTGTTCCCGTGATGAGAAGCAGCTGTTCTTGTGCTCAGGAATGAGCTTCCATGTCACTGGGACAGGGATCTAGTAACAGGATGCAATATCATCTCCAGTCCTTAATCCACGCCTCAAAGACGGAGGGGCTGTTTATCTCTAGCAGGATAACACTAAGTGCGTTACTGTAGGCATCAACTGTAGGCAACCTTCCTGTACATTTAACACTATCGGTTCAATACTAATGTTTTAGTCTTTTACTTGCTTCTCTTCATGTTAGTGAAGTAGCGGCTGTTTTAAAAATGTCCTGGGGTTTTCTGCAAACTCATGGGCTGGGCTCTGTTTTGCCTTGGCCGCTTAAGTTCACGTAGGTTCAGATGGGCATGTTTTATTCTATGTGCGTTATTCATCTACTGTAAAAAAACCCGGTTGGTGTCAGTTAGCAGGATGTCTCAAGAGCCTGGATCCCTTTACTGGTTACAATGCAGCCAGCTAGACAAGCTCAAAAATAAGCAAGGACTTCAGAGTATAAAATCAGTGTGGAGTGAGACAGTTCTTTGAAGTAGTTTTTCATATTAGAAAGTGCTTTTCTGACAGAACTGGATTTTTTGAGGGTTGGTACCTGGTTCAGTGATGGAGTTTTAAGAAAGAAAATACCTAAAACTATAAATTCTTATTCTGAAATAATTATTTCTCTAGAAATACGCTGCATTTCAAGTAAGAAACGAACAGTTCAAACACAAAACAAATTATTTGGATGAACTCATAACAGGCTTCTCTCCTCAGAATTTAGTTGTATGTTGTAGAAACACTGAAGAAAATTTGCAGGAAGGAAACTATTTTTTTAAATTATTGGAAAGGGGCCTAGAAACAAAGAAGATAATGTTCCCTTCTGCTGCTGCTGTAAGCAAGTGTGATTTTTCAAGCTGACCATGAATTAAATGCATATTCTCCTGCTGCTTGAATCTTTCTAGCTCCTTAGGATCAAGACCGGGAGGGAACAGAAGAGGGCTAGCAGTTGATGGGGAAAAGAGTAGGGACTGAGACTTGAAGGAATTTGCTTTGTGTACACATTAGGGGGAGGAAAAGAAAGGCTTTCAGCTGGTGTGAAAATCCACATGGTGTTATCTGCTCGAAGAGTTGCTGTGAGCTGCCATTCAGTTGATGTTTGGGCTCGCTTAATCTGGGATCTTGGGAAGTGTTCAAGTTTACTCATAAGTGTCCAGCATGAGCTTGAGAAAAGTCTGCATTGCCTTTCATGTCTGTCCGTGGGCAGAAGGGATGCTTTAAGGGCTGGGAGGCACATGTGTGCTCTGCTAGACCTCTGGGGCCAGGTGCGGGGGTTTCTCTTGGTGTAAGGTCTTGCTGCCCTGCACGTGAGCTTGCTTCACTGAACGGTGTCTCTTGTTTTTTGCCTCCTCGCCCTTGCAGGGCAGATTGCGCCTCCCAGCCACCTGATTAGGGTGGAAGGGAACAGCCATGCCCAGTATGTAGAAGACCCCATCACCGGGAGGCAGAGTGTGCTGGTCCCCTACGAGCCGCCCCAGGTATGTTGTGAGCTCAGGGTGGTGGCATCCCAGCACACAAAGGGGTGGGGGTTGTAACCCTAGTCAAAGGAGTCGGGTGCTTTCCCTGTCCTCATCACAATGAAGCCCTTCGTCCTTTTTGTCAGAAATGAGCTTTTAAACACTCCCTTTATCCATTGAGAGCAGGAGTTCTTCATCTCTTTTAAGGAAGCCTTGTGGTGGGGCCTATTTCATGCTAGTCTGATTGTAGCACAGCTGTGGGACTACACGAGGAGAGCCTGGAAAAAGTAGAGCTTTCCATCCACCATCTCTTCTGCTCATCCTCTTTGTCTCATCCAGGTTGGTACGGAGTTCACGACAGTCTTGTACAACTTCATGTGTAACAGTAGCTGCGTGGGAGGGATGAACCGTCGCCCGATCCTCATCATTGTGACACTGGAAACCAGAGAGTAAGCAGTGCATCGCAAGTGTAGCCCTTTGCTTGAGAGGTGGCCTTCTGGGTCCTCTTCTGCTCGGGGCAGCATTGCATATCCTTAGGGACAGTTTGGTGGAAGGGGCCATAGGATATTTTTCAAATCTTTGCAGGTGGGAGTTGCCCAACACCTGGGACATCCTGACTGGGAAATGGGAGGTTTGGGTTTGTCTGTGCATAGTCTGGCGTGAAGTTGGGGGATGCTGCTGGCCCCCATCTGAGCTGGCAGCTGACGTTTCCTCTTTCACCTCTCTTCCCAGTGGGCAAGTCTTGGGCCGTCGATGTTTTGAAGCCCGCATTTGCGCTTGCCCAGGCAGAGATCGCAAAGCAGATGAGGACAGCATCCGCAAGCAGCAAGTCTCCGACAGCACAAAGAATGGTGATGGTACGAAGCGCCGTAAGTAGGGGGCAGAGCTGGGCAGATTGCAGATCGTGCTGTCAGCGGGTGCAGGTGCGGCCCCGGCGCTTGTGCCGCGGGGACGGAGCGGTGCTGTGCATGGGCCTGGAGGCAGGAGGGCATTAGACGTCTGTTCTCCCAGGGTGAATCAGCCTGAAAAATGAGCTGGTGTTCACAAAACAGCATTTGACCGTCTGGGTTTGTGGGCTCCCTTGCAGCGCTGCCTGTGTTAGATTAGCCGTGCCAGCAGTGGCTGGAGGGGGTGTTTACTTGCCACTCTCAAGGTACAAGGTTGGGACCCCGTAACCACTTTTTGAACTTTTACTGCTTGTTTGGGACTGTGCTGTCATTCTCTGCTCCTTCTAGCCAGTGTCTCATTCTGTGGCATGTGTCTCACAGCCACAGAGACCTAGGTTAAGGCTGCACATAAACCCTGCTGGGCATCGGAGGTGCTTTGGCAAGCGGCCTCGCTCTGTGCTCTAAGGATTGCAATGTACTCATCAGACATGCAAGATGTGGAAACCCAGCTTTTTCCACATATGCTTAATGATGGCACTAGGCTGAACAGCACGGCAGCAGGTTTTAACAGGAGGCAGATTGGAGGGGGGCTTCGTTTTTGCAGTGAATTCTGCATGCTCCCCGCCTGTTGTCTCGCCTTTGTGGATCACTGATCCACCGCCAGCTCGTGAGCACTGTAATACCGAAGCTCGCAGTCTTTCCTGCAAAGAGCCAGTGCTTGTTCTAGGTACGGCTTGCTGGGGTTTTGCCATATACCCAGCGCTGTTTGGCTGACGTGTTTCCCCAAGCGTTGTGGCCACCCAACATATGTGAAGTCGTGCCTGCCTTCTGGAGCCGGGAGCTGCAAGCAGAGTTCTGGAGTGGCTCAGGCAGAGACCCTTTCAGAGCACTGTGGATTTGAGTTGGCCATGCACTCTGTGTCTCTCTCTTGTATCTCTCTCTCTCTCTTTTTCTTATTCTTCCTTTTTTTTTTTTTTAAATGGGATGCTTTTGGGGTTTCTCTTCCAGCTTTTCGACAAGGAACTCATGGCATACAGATGACATCTATCAAAAAAAGACGTTCCCCAGATGATGAACTCTTATACTTGCCGGTGAGTTCTTGCTATCTTTGCATTTACCCTGTGTTTAGTATCTTCCTGGGTGCCTTGAGGCAAGTCAGCTGCTCACCTAGACCTCAGAGAGAACTGAGGATGGGGATGGGATGTGGAATTTTTTTTTTTTTATCCCCAGAGCTATCTATTTTAAATAAATATTCCAAGGGGGGGAAAAAAAAAACCCACCACCCCATTAGCTGCTGACTGAGAGTGGCTTGTGCAAGGCATATGAGAATATCCCAAGGAATCTGTCTGTCCTGGTGGAAACATTCTTTTGGAGACCTAACTGGATTTCCTTCTCTGTCATTTCTGGGTCTGTGGCACTTGAGCTTTCTCTAGAGCTAGTGGGTGTTGTCTTGCTGACAAAGGTGGATGTTTCTCTGGCTTTTATATGTATTGCCATCATTGTGGAATGAGAGAAGTGAAATACACTGTATTAAGTGTATCAGAAAGAGCAAGAAGTATCTGTAATTGGCTGTTTAGCTGCTTCCCCATGAGCCACATTCAGCTGGATAAATCACAAACCATGGTGTGCCTAGAGGAGAAGGGAGATCCAAACCCAACACCCAAATTCAAGTACTCTTTTCTTCCTCAAGGCATGTAAGATTCAGCATCTGAGGCAGGCAAAGACACTTTCTGTCTAACAGATTGGATCAGAATATCGCTTTTGGTTGGCATAGATTTACATCAAGCCAGATGACAACCCCAAGATGTTCATTAGCCTGCAGTGTCAGATTATCGCTCTTCAACATTATCTGCTGTACCTCTAGCACAAGGCTTAGCGGTTTTATTGCTTATGCATAGAGTATAAATAGAGTATTTGCATCCTGCTCTGGTTGTTTACATGACTTTATCTAAAACTTGCTAAGGTGGCTGTCCCTATAGATGCAGTCCTTTAAGGCTTTTCTTTTCCCTCTTCTTTTTCTCATGATCCAGGTGAGGGGACGGGAGACGTATGAAATGCTGCTAAAGATCAAAGAGTCCCTGGAACTAATGCAGTACCTTCCCCAGCACACGATTGAGACCTACCGGCAGCAGCAGCAGCAGCAGCACCAGCACTTGCTCCAGAAGCAGTGAGTATGAGCGCGCTTGCAGTGACCTGTGCAGTGGGGACGGTGTGAAGGGGGAGAGAGGAGAGAGACACAGAAGGCTTCTGCACAGTTGTTCGTAGGGATGTGCTGCTCAAACGAGGGCCAAGCACTCGTCAAGTACTGCGTTGGCAAAATCCTTTCCAACAGCATTGCTGCTTGTAACCCCCTGGTCAGAGCTGGTAGAAGTTGATGCCAGGAGTTTGGCCAAAGCCAAGTTTCTGGGCCAGAACTTGAGAGATTACGAGTTTGAGATTCAGATTTCACGACCTGAGCAACGGGACAAAGCAGTCGTCCTTCCCCAAGCGCACGTCCTGACTGCTCGCAAGGTCCGTCTCTAGTCTCTCATCCCACACAATTCACCTTTTGGCCTTGAGGGTGAACGAGGACAGGCTCAGCGCCTCGTTTCTGACTTCCAGCTGGAAGGCACAGCAAGGCAGCGCTGTTGAAAGCCTGCAGACAGAAACCCAATGCGCGTGTGTGCCCGAGCTGGGGAGCGCAGGGTGGGTGTGCTCTTCTCTCGTCTGCTCCGTGGGAACAGCAGCGAACGTGGAGCCACCTCCACACCTTCTCCAGGGTGTCCACCTGAGCACCTTGCCAAGAGCACATGAAGCTGGGCCTGTGAGCACCAGCATGGCCGAGCACTCAGACCCCGCTGCTGCGCATCTCTGGTGCTGTTGGCGGGCTGGTGTCTCAGTGGCGTATAAATACTATAGGTTCCTCAGCTATAAAAGGAGAAAATGAAAGTCCAGGAGCAAGGATGAAACATGAAAGAATTGCTTTGTGACTAGCGGGCACTTCGAAGAAAGGCTCTACGCGTGCACTTTTAAAGTGTTTTTAAAAACTGTACTTTGTCACATTGCGCATGAGAAACTTTCCACCCGGGCAGACGTAGTCCCTATCTGAACTTGGCTGGCAGGGCTGCGCCAGGATTACTTTGGGTGGTGTAAGTGGCAGGAGGACAGGGAGAAGGAGGGTCAAATAAGTGCCTGGTTTCCATTTTCCTCTCCGTTCCCAAAGCTTTGCAGTTACAGAGACTGGGTCAGAGAATGACTTCCCAGACAGATCGTAAGCAGTGTCATTCATGGGCATTGCTTCACCTGCTGTATCGGGTGACAGAAAATAGCTGCTCGGGCTGTAGGTAGCCACCAGCGGTAGTGCTTAGGATCTCACGCGTTCCTGCTGGTAAGCTCACGCGTCAGGAGGCTGCGGGTATAACTCATTCCTCTGCAGAGGTTAGCACGAGGCCAAGGCACCACATAAGTCCCGCTTGAGCCTGTAGGGATTTATATCGGTGCCTTGGCCTTGTCTCAGGACTTCTGCAATACCACGGCTTTCTGCCAGATCTCTGCATGTGTTCACATTTCGACCTGTGTGTTTTTAGTGTCAGCTGGAGTCTTGTGGAGGTGTGAAAAAAGCCTTATGCCAAAATGGCTGGAGCATCCAGGGGCTCTGGACTCCTTTTTTCTGAGGCGCATAGTAGTAGTAATAATAATAATGAGAATTTTATCAGTCATCTGCACTGTTTCTATATACTATAGCTTGTATTTACTAGCTGCTAGGCATTGCGGCCTGTGTGTGCTCAGCTGCTTGTCTTCAAAGCTCCACCTGAACTACAGCCATTTCAGTTGAGAAATGGTTTTGTAAGCAGAAATGGACGGCAGCAGATGACAGCTTTCACTTGGTGCTGACAGTTGCTTTGCCATAATTACTGTTTTCATTCTTCCTATATCAATAGGATGGGATCCTGGCAACTGAGGTTGGTATTTGTGTTACCTTTAAGACCAGTGTGTATGAGTCCAGACATTTAATTTAATGAAAGTTCTTTCGGCATGTCTCCTGGCACTTGTCCAGTTATATACTGATTTTTCTCAGCTGCTGAGTGTGCTCAGATACTGGGGAGAAAGATTAAGAGCTTTTAAGGGTGCCGGGAGTGGGGAGAAAAATAACTTCCAGTGTTTGTCCAGAGCTGCTGCAGTTGTCTCTGCCAACAGCCTGCCATCAGGCAGAGTCCTCTGTGCTGAAATGCATGTTCAAGCAACAGCTTCTTAGGTGCTGTTGGGTTCTGGTGCTTTTTCCTCAATAATCCAGAGCATGACTTAATTTCTAAAGGAATGTGTTCAGGGCTAAGGGGCACTTAAGCTGAAAAGACTTAGACACAATTGCACTCCAAAAAAGAATCGTAAAGGAGTGTCAGGTCTCAATGTGGGAATGGGGAGAGAAGACACTCTGTAGGAACTGGTTTCAGTAAGAGCAACCTTGCGTGCAAGCAGGTTCAGCGAACTGCGCGCTGCTGGGAGATGTCCTGCCACTGCTTCCTTGCCAGGCTGGCCAAACTCAGCAGCACGGTGACTCCTTGGTGGGTCTGTTCTGGCTCTAAAAGAAAATGCCTTTCACTTTATAAGTAGGGATGTACTCTCAAAACTCAGTCTCAGCTTGCTTTCATCCAAAGTGTATGCTAAAACTGTGAGCTAGGAAAGTACATATGCAGTGACCAGGTTCAAATATGTAGGAAGCTGTAGGTCCCAGCAGGGCTCTGTGGGGCCGGGATGTTCGTGAGTTGCCTTTGGGTCTTTATTCTCAAAATGGAGCTGCATCCACATGTGCTCCAAAGTCAAGCCTTGATGGAGGAACTGCTTGATTTTTCAGTTTACTTTTCTGAGCAATGGTTAACATAGAAAAGCTATCTAGGTGTGTGGGAAGAAGTTTCCCTTTAGTTCCTGCAACATGGAAAGCTTCATCATTTTTGAAGAGTGGGAAAAGAAAGGACAGATTATCATGGTGAAAGGTAGCTTTAAAAAAATAAATCTGTCACCTTGGAAAACAACAGTATAATTGTTCTCATGCACATACAGACCAGCATTGCATTTGACAGGCCAGCAGATGCAACTATCTTACTGTTCTGGAATAAAAAGAACAAATCTGGTGACAAACAGAAAGCTTTGTGTACCACAAGATGACCAAAAATACTACAATGCTCCACATTGTGCCAGACCACAATCTTTCTCTGTCTCATCTCCTCTCTCTGTTTGCTCCTTTGTGCATGGTTTTCTCTTATTTACTGTTATGCCAAATACCTTCATGATCATAGGTGGGAAGTTTTTTTTCAGCTGCAGATTCTGTTCTTCCTTTTTCACTGCCCAGTCCCGGGGCCCATATTTGAACAGCAGCACACACGTTTATTTAGAAGACTTCCTTTTCATGGTCTGCCACCATTGTTTAAAACATGGATTTGACAGAAGATCCCTGCTGCCAGAGATACCAGAGATGGTCTGTGCCTTGTTGGGGAGGGAAAGTTTCTTCAGTACTCTACTGTGAAATACATTTACCATCAATATTCCCAGGGAGTATCTGCACAGTCTCTAAGGGTTTCACTGGAAAAAACTTTTTCATATTCAACAAAATTTCCCATGGTGGGTTTCACCCTGCTGAGCACTGTTTTTGGAACAGTCTCTATTTGAATTGGCCATAGCATGATTGAAGGGATTTCACAAAGTCTTCTGGTGGCTATCAAGAAGAGGGCTCTTATGTCCCAGTAGACTCTTATATCGCAGAAAACATTTCTCTCATCTCAGCAGGGCTGCAGCTACCTACTGGCTGCCTTTCAATCTAGTGAGCAGCACAGCTCGTTATCCAGATGAGAGAGAATTAACCTCGCAAGTGAGGTGTGACAGAGCCAAGCTATCCAGTGCCTGGAGTGCTCCAGCTGAGATGGGAGCTGCAAGGATCCCAGCACTTGCTGTCATGGGGAGGGAAAGGACTGGTGGGGAAGGTATTCTTCATATTTCCACCTAGTTATCCTCATTTTGGTGTGGAAGCTAATAGTGGATTTTTGCATGGTTTGATTTGGTTTTGTAGTGTTGTGCTTGCATGTGTTGTGAACTCCAGGCACTTGGATAGCGTTCTCACTAGAGAATTGCCAAGATAAAGTAAGCAAGAAAAAGTGTGGGATTAGGTCTATGAAGATGTGCTGCGTTTGCTTTGCTGGCTCCGAGAGTGCAGTGCCTTCCACATCAGCTGGTGGCCCCAGGGACCCCTCGACTTTAGTGCAGAGGATCCCCTGGCTTTGCTGAGATGTAATCAATATGGCCCTTTCACTGTAGGCACCATCCTCTCTCTCTAGCACCAGCTTCTGGTTTTTAAGTAATTGAAGTCTGAATTGGGCTCAATGGCTCTCTCCTTTTTCCCCTTTGGCTGAGTGCTTTTTTTTCCTCTTGTATTTGTGCTGGGAACAGTATCAGAGCACCATTCGCACCTATGAGACCGGGACACAGAAATCGGATTTCCCTATCAACTGGCTGTTTTCTCTTCCTTGCCAAGCACTCACTTGTACCTGGGGCTTTCCAGCTTTCTAAATCTCCCTGTCGCATACCCTTACTGTAGGTGCTAAGACATCTACTTTTCCCCTCCTCCAAAGCCCATACCGTGATCATGAAGGTGGAAAGTGACTGTTTCTCTCGTGGTGGCTGGTGAAGGGTCCTGTACATTCATCTTTTTCTTTTCTTTGGTTCCTTCTCTACAGTCTTCTTTCGGCCTGCTTCAGGAGTGAACTCACGGACTCAAGGAGAGACCCTCCCAAACAGACCGATGCCATCCTAAAACATTCCAGCCCCCCTAACCCATCAGTATATCCATAAACTGAGCTGGTGGGGTCGCTTTGCCCAGCTGGTGGGACTAGGAACAGTGGGGCAAATACACAGCCTGATAGCAACAGAGTAAACAGTGAGAGCAATCTCCTGAAGGGACTCAAACTTTGCAAAAACAACAGACACTTCTACAGACCTCTTAGCTGTAGCCCGTAGCGTTGGGAGGTCAGGAACCACAATGTCGTCTGTCTTGGTGTAACGTTTTCTTCCTGGTTTTGTTACCTGTTGATACTCTTTCCCGTTACTTCTGTATTTGTGAAACTCGGCAGGGTTTCTCTGAGCAGGTCTCAATTTTAAAATGCCTCTTGTCTTGTGTAAATTAAAAATGTGTTCATGGGCTGGGGGGGATGGAAGAGGGTTGGGTGTGTTTAAACAGTCTGTGATAGTCAATTTGGCCTGTTTTAATGCTTGTCATGCAGTAATAGTGCAAGTAGATGAAGTATTTGTACTGCTGGACAGAGGGAGGTAATAATTGTATGAATTGGCACTGGTAAGAAATCAATTTTTTTTTCCTGTAGAAATGCCCGCTAATTTGGCATCATGAATTGTTTCCCCTTATTTCTAATCATAAAGGGTCTGATCTAAAATACATCAAAACTGTAGGGAAGTGGGTGATTTTGACTTGCACAAGCACTGCTGGCATTAATGCAGCTTTGCTGAACTTAGAAAGGTCCCTCCTGACTTTGTGGGCTCAATCCAAGTGGTGGGCTGAGCTGCACAAGGTGAACGTGAGCTTGGAGTCTTTCTGCATAATGACATCCATGTGTGCCCAACGTCCCTGTCCCTTTGCAGCTGAGGGTGTAAAGGGTAGAGTGTCCAAAACTGCTCATTGCCCTACTTGTGAAAAGGGGTCAGAGCTTGCCCCTTTCCTTGCAGATGTTCAGCAGTTATTAGATGTTGCTTTAGAGTATTCATCAACCCCACTATGTTTTACCCCATCACTACAAACCTCACAGATCAAAGGAAAGCGGTGCCAGGATACTTTGCAGCTGACTCAGCCAAGTGGCCTCAGGCCATGCCCACCTTGTCCGTTAATCCTGCAACCAGTGGCTTTTGCTTATTGTGTCCGTGAAGTGCATCCTGGCTTAGCAATTCCTGCACAAAAGACCATTTCTCAGCAAGGACTTGTAAATCTTTGCACTGCTTGTATCAAACTCTACCTCTGAAGGCCATTTGTATGGGGCTTGACAAGGTGGATTTGAACCCTTTGGAAACTTCATCTCTAAGTGTCAAGCCCAGACCAACACAAAGGAGGAATGATCAACAGGCAAGTAGCACACCGTGGAATTAACCTGGCATTGCTGAGTGTGGCACTAGGTGTGGATGCTGGTGATGAGGGAGGAGCTGGTTGAGGTGGGCATGATGTGTGCTGTGGCTCTCCCCACCGAGAGGTGCTCAAACATCCTTGCACGAAGAACAGCCCCTGACGCTGGTAGAGGAGTATCCTTCAACCCACACTCTCAGGCAGTGGCATCTCTCCTGAGGAACCCTCCGATGTTGATGGCTGCATGAAATAGAAATGTGAAGAAGTTACTGAAGGTACACCAGGAATGGTGCTCCCTGTGGGGTGGTGTCTGCCCAGATCAGTGGTGGTTGCAAATGCCTCCTGAGAAACACAGGGGGCTGGATCAATACTGATGGGGACCTGAGTGCCTGCAGCGCAGTCCATGCTGGATTTATTTGGGGCAGGTGCGTACCCAGCTCTGACACACTTGTGGTTAGGCACAGCCTGAAGAGAAGGTGCCTCCCAAATGCAGAGCGGGCCTCCTGGCCACCCACCAAGGAAAAAAGCCTGATGCAGTGGGAGAAGACTCTTATCTCTGAACATCGCATCATCTGCTTCCAGGCAGCAGAGCTGTGCTCTGAGCAGGTGATGACTCATACTAACATCTCCTTTGAGAGCCATATCCCATCTCTGGATATCTCCTTCGTTGTCCTAGCAGGATGTTGTACGATAGCACTGTGGGGCAGGGCTGGTGGACAAGAGCCCCAAATATTGTGGTTAAGTATAAATAATAACTAATTAAATACTAGCAGTGACTATTTTGTGCAGTTGCAGATCTACCATTGCTCCTCGTGTAAAGCTAACCAAATCAAGTGCTTCTTTAATTTGCCTGGAAACTCCTGGAAGTACTTCAAGATCACAAAGCAGATAACTATTGCTCTGTGCCTTTTTATTTGGGAGAAGAAAGGCAACACTATTCCTTTCCCTGTGAGAGGTGGGAATCTGAACTGCAAATGCAGCCCAGAGGCAGGATTATGCTTGGCACTGTCAGTCTGTCCTTCCAATGAAGATTTATTCCTGGATCTTGGTCTTGGCTGCTTGTGGATGGCAATACAGAAATACTGCGACAGGGACACACTAACCTCTATCTAGAGGTCTGCTCCAGGGCCTGTCCATTAGCAAGTTTGAGGAGGCAGCCCCCCAGAAGATACAAGGCATCCACAGCCTGCACCGGGAGATTCCAGCTCATGCTCCAGTTCATCATCTGGTCTGACCTCTAGGAAACCTCTTGAACCATGGTGGGCAGTACTTCCACCAAACAAGAATGTAAACTATTTGAATCCCACTGTCCTCTGGAAAAGTTTTCTGATTTGTCCTCCTTACCTATAAGAGGATAATGATTGTGAAACTGGTCTTAATGGTGACTTGATTTGCTCTCCAGCTACTAGGTAGTTATCTTAGAAGGTGCTTTTTTTTTTTTTTTTTTAATGAATAACCTGGAGCTGGAAGCAATTGGAGTTGCTTCATAGTCTGTCCTCCGCAGATAAAAGAAGAAAACTTTTTCCCAGCTGTCTTTTGCTGGGACTGCTTCTTTGTCATCTCTGGGGCTTCAGAAAAGTAAGCCTTTTCCTTTCAAGGAATAACCAAGTAGACTAATTGGGTCTTATCAGTCAGTCAGGTCATATCAGTCTATGTCAACTAGTTGATGTATATCCACTCCCTGTATTACAGCTCCATTCCTGGAAAGTAGATTGTATCCACTGCCTGCCTTGGGAAATTCCCATACCTGAAATCTGAGGGGAGTCGTCATCGCCACCCTTGTCCCTGTGCTGTAGTTGCTGTCTGCCTAGTGACCATCAGGGCTCCTCCTTTCCATGCTCCCAGTTAGTTAGCAAGCCTGCAAACCACTTGTGTGGTTGAAAAGATGCACTCTTGCTGGCTTTAGAATAGCAGCTGTTTGAGATGTGGAGAGCAAAGGCATCTCTCTGCTTTTTAGTGTCCTGCTTCATGGGCCTTCCAAGTGGATGGGTGCAACTGAGCATCATCTGTGTCACTTGTGTGCCATTACTAGACTACATCAGTGACATCCCGGTGTTATGCAGCCCAGTGGGCAACCTTACTTGAAAAAATGTTGCCAATGGGCACGTTGACCATGTGTGAACTTGGGATGTAATCATTGCTGCACTTGCTGTGGCTACTGTAAGGAAAGACAGGCCCAGAACTGGACAGCTTTGTTTCCAATTGTGTCCCTCTGCGTTGTGACTAGCTCTAGGTCTTCAGGGATAGAAAACTGTAGGCACAGGGGCTTGGGTGAAGTCTTAAACTCTCTGAGCCTGAGCTGCCCTACTCTTGCACTTAATGAACCTTTGATGTCATTTGCATTAAGGCTGCTTACGTGATGGTGTGCTCATCTAATGTGAATGAGGACTCTAGGACTTTTCTACTGAATCAGGTAATTGGTCTATCCAAGCAGTTTCCTACCTCTGGTGAAGGGCTGATATCCAGTGAGCTGGGAAAGTGCAGAATTACACAAGGTAACCTGTGAACTGAATTGTGCTTCATATGTGGGAGAAGGAAGATCCTTCCTGACCTCTTGAGATGATCAGTATATGCCTTGAAGCATGAGAGGCGATTTGCCCTCATATGAGCTTGCATAACTACAAATCTCATTGGCTAAATAATTACATAGCCACTTGAAGAGAGAAAATCAGTTGCAGAATGTGACTCAGTGCCTTTCGTATCAGACTGTTCCAAGAAGTTTAATAGTCCCTTAATTGAAGTCCTTATACCTTGATATTAAAATGCATTTCACTGGCATTGATATCAAAGAAATGTTAATGCTCCTACTTCTAATCTTTCTTGAGACATAGTAAGTATAATTTTAATGAAAATCACTGTGCATGACATTCTTATAATACCTGTTTAAAAAAAAAATTGAGAAAAATGCAATATATTTTAAATGAAGCCACAAACACCATGTAGTCCGTGTGTTTAATATCAAAAACATTTTCTTGTGTTTCTGAGGCTGTTGCTATATTGATGTGTGACATTAATTTTCAATAAAATTTTGCATCTTGGTTTATCTTGGGACTTTTCTTTGGCTAGATGGCTTTCTGCAGACCTTTTACACATCTGCTTACGTGATGGGATAGTTTAGTTGAAACGAGTATGGGTCGGAAGAAAAATGCTTTTGTTTCCTGTTTTATTCACTTGAGCTTGATTGTCTTAATCTTGATTCTTATGACTATGAATGAGATAAGAATGGAGTCCTTAAGCTATATGTTAAAGTATGCATTTGTTTTATATAGTGTAGGGTGCTTTGGGTTGGCTTGTGTTTGCTTGCTGCTTTTTTTCTTTTTTGTTTGTTGTTTTTTTTTTTTAATCCCCAAAATATTTTGTAGTCTCCTAACTAGCTTTGCTGAGATCACTGGTGGTGGTGGAGAGGGCAAAGTTAGGTCCACTACTGATCTCCTTGGAGAATCTTGTTTTGTAACAACAAGTATCCTTTTAGAGGGAATAAAAAAAAAAAGTGCTTCTAGTCATGAGCTCTCTGAATAAAATCTATCCTGAGCTTAAACAATGCAACTAAATCTTTTTGGGAAGTCTTTGTTGATTTGATTTGGAATTTCACTGTGTACATGGTGACCTCCTCACTTGCATATCATGCAGATTTTGCCCTACAAGACTACTCAGGTGTGTATTAATGTCAGCTGACGCTCAGTTAGGATAGGTGCCTGAACCTACCCTTACAAAGTAGAAATATTCATTTTGGTCCTAAATCCAAAAGCCTCTTAGGTTAAGGGTGGTGTCAATCTGACTTGAATTTCATGGCTGACCTCAACTTTTATAACTGGTGAATTGAAACCTCAGATCTGAATCATTCCCTTCACCCTGAAAAGTTGGGTCTGAACTTCATGGCTTGGTTTCACTTCCCCTTGGGAGTTGCTGCCGTCGTTAATATTAATTTGTGAAGCTTCTTGTGCTTTCCACTTCCTTGAGTCTATGAAGTTTGCTGGATCTCGTCCTGCATCTTCACTGCCAAAGGACAGTTCACACCCTTCTGTACCTCCTGTAATTGTGTAATTAGGTAACATTTCTTCAGGGCCTTAGATACTCTAGCCTGTTAGCATAGATGTTTTCTCCACCCAACACTGCAAGTCTTAAAAGTGCAGGAAGCTGGAGACAATGTAATTGTATGAAACTTGACCTTGAGTACTGAAGGTTTTAATAAATTATCTAGGAATAAGCCTTTTCTTTCCTTTACACTTCGCTTATTTGAAGTAATAACTATTCTCTTTGCATAGAAGGAAAGCCAGTTCCCAGGAATTGGTGTAACCAGTTATACCCAGACGAACAAGTTTCCCAATGGGAAATAAGACGGGAATGTACCCTTGCACATTCACCGTGGGGTCACCATGATATGGCCGAATGAGTGCCGGGCTCCGCAGCGAGCTGGGTGACCTCTGCTCTGTTGGGCAAGCACAGCTTGAGAGGATATATCGTGTTTGGGAAGCGTGCCCGCTTCTTCAGCACCTTTAACCAGTCTTGCAAATGCCCCTGGTGTCGGAGAAAGAAAAACCCGCGCTCTCGTGGCATGGCAATGCTCTGCCAATTGCGCTGTTGGGCCCGCTTTAATGATCACTTTCTGCATATCCCAAATAAGACCCCACTCCAGATGGAATGCCGCAGCCGTAACTCGATCTGGGAACTGGGCTGCCGTTCAGAAGTGGTCCGGTCTTCGTGCTCCGGATCGCTTACGAGGTGGGATTACAGCTGGGACCCTCAGGGAGGGGGAGCTTGCCAGCAAGCCTCTCTGGCCTGGTTCGTGGATATGCTGGTTGGAGTTTGGGGCTGTCTGGACTTGGGGGAGGCTCGTACTGTTGTTGAGTGGTAGTAAGAATCTGATAGTCTTTGCAGGCAGCCTGCAGGGTTTGGATACCGAGTTCTCTTAACACCAGCAAAAGCGGCGTATCGGTGTCCCAGGCAGCTCTGAGCATCTCAGTAGCGGTCCCTAAGGTGTATGGAGTCTGTCTTGCGCCGAGAGCCTCTGGCTGTTATATATACACCTGATAACAACTTGATCATAAGTATAACTAGGAATTTTGGAGAAACCATGGTGATAATGTGACCCATCTGAAAATTGTTTCTGCAGTCAGGTCTTAGGGGTAGTTAGGATGGTTTGAGATAGCTTCCTCAGCTCTTGTTCTTATGAAAAAGCCTTTGACCACAAGGAGAGCTTAACTTAAAAATACTATTTTCAAGTTTTGGCAGCTCTTTGCTGGCTTTGTGTATGTTCTCTTCAACTGAAAAACTGACGTAGAAACTTTTCCCTAAATAAAAAGAACTGAAAGTGAAGCTTCCCTTTGTCAGTATTTCACCTTTTGTTTTTTAAATGCCCAGAATATCTGGGAAACTTCTTATTTCCTGTTGATTCTCTCTCCAATGATCTTTATCTGCGATGCTCCCATGGTGTCAGTGATTTCACTAGCAGTAGCTCACCACTGCCACAAACAAAAAACGTAGCCCTTTGGATGTGCGCTCTTAACAACCAACCGCTGTGATTCCTGTCCTAACATCTCCTTGGTTTGCAGGACCTCCATGCAGTCACAGTCATCCTATGGCTCCAACTCTCCACCGCTCAGCAAAATGAACAGCATGAACAAGCTGCCCTCGGTCAGCCAGCTAATTAACCCCCAGCAGCGCAATGCCCTGACCCCAACCACCATCCCCGACAGCATGGGAACCAACAGTAAGAAACCCTCGCTCCTTCTTCTCCTGCTCTGTGCGCACACCCCACTAATCTAGGGAAGGAGACTTGGCATCTCCAACTGGCTAGCGTTAGTCCGGGGAGCCTGGAGTCATTCGTGGTAGCAGGGCTGGGAACCTGCAGAGCCAAATATTGCTCGCTGCTGTGCCGTGGGGCGAGTCACCTGCTTTCTCCAAGCTTCAGCATCCTGTTCTGCGCCTCACAGGGGTGAACAGAGCTACTTCTTGCTGCAGATCTGGCTGGCTGCACTGTCATCTGTCTTTCAAGACTTCTTGTTTCTTCCTTTCCCAGCAGCGGAGATGCAAACGTTGGCAAACTTTTTCCCCTCGGTTCAATTAAGACGCTTCTTAGTTTCAAAGGAAATATCTGCATCTCGCAGCTCTGTAACCTGCTTCCTCCTGGCTGCTGAAGAGTGCCCAGCAGCCCTGTAAATCCAGGATGACAGACATGGTTCTGGGGGCTGAGTTTTGTTGGGGTGTTTTTTTGGTTTGTTTTTTTTTTTTTTTTAAATTTCAAAAGTGCTGGGCTCTTGCCCACACCTGTTGCTGATCCCCTTCGGGTGCTCTCGGTGTCTCTGAAAACAAAGCTGTTTGGCTTCTGTATTGGGTTACTCCGCTGGCTCTGTCCTGCTCCTCTCCTGCAGCAGGGAAAGCCGAGACGCCTGCGGCTTGCTTAGGTTTCTACCGAGCCTGTTTGTAAGGGAAGGTGACGCCGCGGCGGCGGCGCTGCCGACAGTTGCTCTGGTGAGGGGAAGCTCCTGAAGGACTGTCTGTCACCTGGTCCTTGTGCGGCCATTGTGGCCTTGCCTGAAATTCCCCGTGAGCTCGCTCCGTGCGGGGCTTTGCAGGGGATTTAAGACTGCTTCGGCTGCGGGTGCTGTCCCTTGGCGCCATGCTGGGGGCGAAGCGGGGCTCTGGGGACGCCTGAGTAACAATGCGCTCCTCCTTCTTCTCTCCTCCAGTTCCCATGATGGGCACCCACATGGCCATGACCGGCGACATGAATGGCCTCAGCCCCACGCAGGCGCTTCCTCCTCCCCTCTCCATGCCTTCAACGTCCCACTGCACCCCCCCTCCTCCGTACCCCACAGACTGCAGCATCGTCAGGTGAGCGGGAGCAGGCTGCCCGGCGCACGTTTCCCACCCGCAGGGAGCGGAGGCCTCATGTCCGGAGCCTGAAGGGTCCTGCCGGGTCCCTCGCCCCGTTCTCCTGGAGCACTGGATCCCAGTGGGTCTTGGCAGTCCCGGGGCTGGTATCCATCTGGGCACGGAGCCTCAAACCCCCATCTCTGAGCAGCTGAGAGAAACAGGGACATTAGGACTGCAAGAAAGCCGAGGGATGCAGCATCTATTGGACTGGTGGAGCTGAGGGCGCCAGGCAGTCTTGCAAATGTTTCTTTTTTCTTTTTCCTTTTTGTTTTTTCTTTTTTTCCCCTTTGGCCACTTGACAAGCCATGGCTGGGGTCAGAAGCCCCTCTGCCCTCCATGAGGTTGAACAGGTGGAAAGATGCTGCCCGTAAAGGAGGAATCCTTTACGCTTAGGGAGGAATGTGCTGATTTGAAGTACTTTGTGTGCATGACGTGTCTGAGCCCCAGACCCACCGCCTTGCTGAAGCCCTCTATCTGTGCAGCAGTCTGCCGTGGGCTCAGCCACCTTCTGGGTGAAGTGACCTGGCAAGAGGGTCCACGTGAGCCTTCCTGCCCCAAGATCCAGGCTGTGTAGCACCCGCTCCTGACTAAGGCAAGGTGCTGCCATGAGGGTTGTCTGCTAGGAGCTAAGCTGAAGGACTCCCTCATTTGTTTGATGTGGCAGCGATGTGGCCTGCTGGCCTGGGATGTCTTGGAAAAGGTCAAGCCAAGGGTGAAAGCTTTGTTTCCTGTTGCTGCAGGTTGGCTGAGTGTTTGGTTTTTCTGTGGTTTGGGCTGTTGCAGCCAGGGTGATCCTTTTTTCTCTCTCCTTCCTTCCTTCCTCCTCTGCAGCTTCTTAGCGAGGTTGGGCTGCTCATCCTGTGTGGATTATTTCACGACCCAGGGGCTGACCACCATCTATCAGATTGAGCATTACTCCATGGATGTAAGTAACTCCTCACCATTTCCTTTGTTTGCACTCTTGGCCCTGCTGTAGGAACGGGTCAGAAATCCAGACTCGGTATATTTTTATTTTTATATGATTAGTTTGATTTAAGGCTGTTGCACATAGAGAAGACTTATTGTGAGGTGAAGAGAGGCCGGGCTCAGGGCCAGCATTGTAACTGCCTTGCCTGGCACAGAGAAAGAGTGTCTCCCCCTCCCCAACGTTGTGCATTATAGCCCCCGAAGTGGCCCCAGCCCACATACCTGTAAATTCTGCAAGGCTTGGTTTCAGTTTACACCGCTCTGAAACACCTCAGTCGCCTGCAGACAAGTAGGCTGTCCAGAAGTGGTCTGCGTTTTTCCCTCCCTGCTTCTGTTTTCTGGCCTTACCTTAACGATCTTCCCTTGCCACTGGCATCTCAGCCCAGCTGTTTTTTTTTCTCTTGCATGGCTTTTGCTGCAGGGTTGCTGCTTCCTCTCCTGTGCCATTGCTCTCCTCGGAGCTGGCTGTCCCCTTTTTTTGCCCCGAGACTTTGCAAGGCTGTGGTGCTTTTTGCTTCCTAGCGTGGGCTGCCTTCCTTCTGCTGCTGCTCTAATTAGAAAAGCTGACCCAAATTAACCAAAGCTGGTTGCTAATTTTTTCAGAAGCTGATATCACATTTCCCAGAGTTTAGGTAATGCTACCCTCAGATACTGCACCAGAGATGATGGGGCCTCAAAGTCCAAGTTTTCTAAGGTTATGTGTCTGTTCTTAAATTTTGGTTATGTTCAAGTAATTACGGCAGTTCCTATAGAGTCAGACCCAGAGCTTCAAGTACTGGAGCTCAGACTTGGATTCTAAGATCCTTTTGCAAGCTTTGAAATAAACACAGAAGTTTTCAAAGCCGTTGAATTTCTGCAGCCCAGCATCCCCCACCACAGACAACTACTAGATCTCCCTGAGGTTGTCTTGGAGGCCTTGCAGTCCAGTTAAACATCTAGCTTTAGGTCACCATATCCTATGCATGAATGTGTGTTTTGTGTAACTTCAAAACAGACCTTGTGTCATTAGTCCTTGCTGCCTCATGGCTACACATGCTTGTTCAGAAGTGAACCACCACTTTCAGGATTAGTGGCTCATCTTCTACAGTGCATGACGGCCACCTGGATTTTAGCAGCTTTGTTGGTTAATAGGCATTTGCAAGGTGGCCCATAGGCTGCTTCTACTCCTGGAGCCCAGCTTACCTAGGGATTGCCCTGTTAAGTCCTCCACCTTGCCTTGCAGGATCTGGTGAGCCTCAAGATCCCAGAGCAGTTCCGCCATGCCATCTGGAAGGGCATCCTGGACCACCGGCAGCTCCATGACTTCTCCTCCCCTCCCCACCTCCTGCGCACCCCCAGCGGCGCCTCCACCGTCAGCGTGGGCTCCAGCGAAACCCGGGGGGAGCGGGTCATCGACGCGGTCCGCTTCACGCTCCGGCAGACCATTTCCTTCCCGCCCCGTGACGAGTGGAATGACTTCAACTTCGACATGGATGCCCGGCGCAACAAACAGCAACGCATCAAGGAGGAAGGGGAGTGAGCTCCGCGGACCCTGCTCCACCCTGCCTCGGCCACAAACTTCTCAGCCCTTCATTTGTCTTCCTTCTGCTTGGTACTGCACCCCTGGACAAAGGGCAGAGGGAGTCTTCTTGCTCACTCATGCTAGTTATGCTCTTGATGCTGTCTAGGTCATACTCCTGGACCGTGACCTCCACCCCAGCTCTTGCAAGGGGAAGAGCTGAGCGAAGGGGGAAGGCGGGTGGTATTTTCTTGAAAGCCGTTGACCTTCTTGAGAAGGCATTGTTCTTGTTTCGTGTTTTCCGTTGGGGAGAGGGCTTCTTTTCTTGACTTTTGAATCCTCACACATCTTGTGGGTGTCCTGACCTACAAACTTGTCTCTCTCGTCCAGCAATACTGCTTTGAAAAGCAGGAAGGTTAAAATAAATTTTAAAAAAGCCAAAAAAACCCCACCCCAAACCCAAATGCAAAAAACCCAAAGCCACCAAACCCTGAACTGGCAGTTCATCCAAAAAATAAATGGGAATCGGTCTGCTGAATGTCGCACTTAAACAGCCTCTTCCCACGGAGCTGAGTGCTCTGTTCATGTGTAATATTCTCCAGCGGAGACAGCACATGCACTTTGCTGGGCAGGCCAGCGCTTGCGGCCACCTGCAACCCACTTTTTCCTTTTCCCTCACCTTCTCTGGGAAAAACCAAACCTGCTGTCTCTTCTTGTTTTGAATTTACATTCATGTGTATGTCCTGGTTTGCTCGTTTCAGGATATAAACGTGAATACAGCCTTCGGTCGCTCTTGACTTCTGTCCCCCACCCAACCTTTAGCCATTCTGTACTACTACTGACATTTAAGCTAGAGAATTAGGCTTTGCCACATATGCAGCATGGTTAGTTTAGCATAAGGATTTGCCTGCCTAGCCTCCAATTGAACAGAGGACCAACCGAGAGCTGCACACTGATTTGTAGGGCTTCAGCTATCCTAAACACAGACAATCTTTTATTTAGACCATGCTAGATTGATTTCCTGCCAAGTAAAGTATAACCGTCTTTAGATATATCTGTTATAGGCTGGAGCCTGTTGTGGTTTGTTGCTGGTGACTATAGACTAAGTGATGAGCAACTAGAAGTGGAGAGTAAGAAAAGAAAGAAATTTCCAACTGCCTTGGAACAAGGACCAGTTCCTGGTAATATGGGTATTGCTACTGCAAAATGTCATGTTTACATGAGAAATTGATTTTTCTCTGTTTTTTCTGTATTGGTTCTACAGCAGCTGTGCTCTGAGGCATTTCCTCTGACTGCCAGTGATCCTGTGGACAAGTAACTGAACAGAGTGCGTGTTTTCACATTTGTATTGGCCAAGGTAGTGAGACTCTAACATATACAAAACAAACCTAAACCAAGGAGCTCAGCTCAGCACAGCTGCTTTCAAGTTCTTTTTAACAGTAAGCCTGATTTTTTTTGGTTGGGGAAAGATGAAAAAAGCAGCTTAAATGTACAACCGAATAATCTCGTTTCAATGCAGTGGCTGTTTTCTGGTCCCTGCTATGTGCCACATATTTCATTTAAGTCTGATACTGTTAGCATCCTCCTCCATCTGTTTGTTGTGCCAGGTCTATGTTGCATTCAAAGACTGCCTTTTGGTAACTGTGCAAGCCTATTTTGGATAGCTCTGAATAGTAATGAAAGATGGTTACCCTGTAAAGTGTGTATATAAATATTTTTTTGTATGTGTAATTTTTGTTTCCTACTGCGTAACATGCCAATTTTTATTTCTTCTTGGGCTACTGGGTCTGACAGAACCACAAGAAAATATTGTTTGTTTTTCTGTTTTTTTTTAATTATTATTTTTATGCGGAATGCTTACAGTATACCTTGTAACAAATGACTCATCACTGAACAAATATATTTGTATTTTTCATACTGAGATTCCTGTGTTACTTTGCAGTTGAGGGAGGGAGGGGGCAGGTACTGAAAGCCTGTTTTATCATTTTATTTTGTAACACTTCACAGAGCAGCGTCCTAGATTTCAAAGTATTTAACATGCTCAGTGTGAAAACTTACTATGTCTTTTTTTTTTTTTCTATATGCTACAAAAGAAGCAAGTCATCCTGTTCTTGACTCGATGCAAGATTTAATTCAGCGGGGCAGTGTTAGTGCGGGGAAAGTGTTAGTTGCGGGTACTTTGCAAATTCCTGGAGGTGAATTAGGTTGTGCCCTTCTCACCTCCAAGGTGTTGCATCTCCCTTGTGTAATCCTTCTGAGCTGCTTCAGTATTGTACAAATATTGATGCAAAAATACCGTCATTTTAGGAACTAGGAAGCTTCTGACTATAAAGGTTAATGCAGTTAATGCTGTGCCCAGAGTCTGGGTGCAAGAACTTCAGTATCTGCTTTTCAACTCAGCAGTGAGATGGAGCTTTTCTGCTGCATCACTAATGATTAAAATATATGCTGTGAAAACCTTTTTTCTACTGTATACAACTATGAAGCCCACCATGTATAACTCGAATCTTCAAGTGAGTTTGAACTGCTGTAGCTTTTACCCTCCCCTGTAGAGCTGTGATATTTTTGTTTTGTTTTGTTTTGATACATCAAAGCGTATGGGTTAATTGAGCTGAGAATCTGCCAATGCTTGTAGCAATGACAGTGTTGCCTGCACCAAGACCTGTGTGTGTTTTGGAACACCCTGTTGTTGAAGTCAATGAAAATAAAAGCCAAACTGAAAATGACACTGAATTCCCAAACAGCTTCTTTTCTTGCCTGTGCGCCTTCTTGGAAACGAGCTGGAGCCTTTGTTGCTGCTTCCTTCTCTGAGCAGCCGGGGCTTAGCGTCACCTTTGCCCACGTGTGCAGTTTTCTAATCCCCATACCATCCATGGCACAAGGGTGTGTTATAAGGTGCCATCACACACCCATCTGCCTCCTTTCTGGCAGACCGAATGGGTCAGCCCCTGTAAGCCTCTTGGTGAACTGTGAAGTCTTCTGGCTTTTGCATCGTTTGCAGGCTCTTTTTTGCCCTTTCATCAGGTTTCTTTATTCTGTTTCTGAGCAGGGCTCCGGGAAGTGCCCCGTGTTCAACGTCCTGCTCAACCACAAAGGAGCTGTGACTGCTGTGTGCCCTGGCCGGGGGGAGGGAACGTGCGCTTTGAGCAGGCAGGGTCAGTGCTGCCCTTTCCTCCACACTTGTGAAATAGCCTTGCGCAGCCATCTCCACCATCCCACTCGGAGCTTGGGGAGGTTCGTCCTCCTTAGTTAACTTACACCAAAGGCTTCGTGCATCATCCCATGCATCCTCTCTCCTACCAAAGCCTTTTCCTTCGCACCCTAATTCCTCTTCCAAGAATTTGAAAGAAGAGCAGCTCAGAGCCAGTGGCTGTTCTAAAAGTGATGGAGTGGCTTTCATCAGCTGGTGGCTTCAATCTGTCCGTGGACCACCACATTAACAGCCCAGCTTCATGAGTGGTTTCTGTGTGGGGCCCCATGTCTGTCTGTCTCTTACAATTTTCCTGGGCTATGGTTGAGGGAGGATGCTCGGGAACGGGGAGAGTCCAAAAAAAACCCCACAAAGATGTCAAAAGAAGATCTGGCTTCCCTTGGGAGTTAGTTTCATGTTTACCATTAGGGCAGGGAAGGCCTGCCTGATTTCTTTGGTTCTGGTCACTGTTTTTTTTCCCTTTTGCCAAAGGATTAGAAAAGCAGTTGTCTCTGGATAACAATATCCAGAGGCATCAGTCCCCTGGTTGCACTCTGGCAGTCAGGGATTGCTTGAATGTGGTGTTAAAAACTAGCATGTTTCCCTCAAAAGAGAGAAGTGCTACTACAATGGCTGCAAGAACTTGCTGTTTCAGCTGATGGACTCTTCGCCTCTAGATGAGCAAATTGGATCAGGTAAAATAAGATTTCAGTTTCTATTAACCACGTCGGCTTGAAATATGTTTGCTGATGGTTGAAATTGCTATCTGCTGTGATCCACTGCTGAAGTAGGAACTTCTGCATTGCTTATGTTACAGCAAGGGTTTCAGTGCTGAGGAATCCCAAGCGGGCGCTCTCCATTTTGCCCTCCACCCGTACCCGTTGGAATTTTGTGTTTGGATGTTGGGATGCTTCGTATGCAGGCATGAAGTTTTCAGGGCAGGGATCCATCACAGGCTTCCAGCTGTGTTTTGCAAGCCTGGGTGGACCTCTGAAGACGTGCATGCCCTTCTATGCTGTTTTCTAAGCGTGCTGAAGCTAGCAGTCCTCTGGAATGAAACTTATCCGGACACAACAAAACTTGGCAAACTTCCGAGTGGAGCCTGTGAAGGGTGTCTTGCTCATCACGTTCTTCCTGTCCTGTATGGCTTAGCAGAAACCCCTGCCTTCCTGACAGCAAAGTGGCTGCCTGTGCTGCAGTGGGACGATTGCAGGACCTGGCCTCCCACTCTGCCTCTTTGCAAGTTGTTTCTCAGCGGGAGCTTGGGCTGTTTGGCTTTCTGATTTGCTGAGCTGTGAAATGTGTAGCTTATACAAACCGCTCTGTGAAGGTTAGTGAGAGGAGCTGTACCAGGCCAGCTGTTCTTTAGCCCCGAAAGGTTCCCTGCATATTCCTCTCTGTGGGGCGGCAGTGCATGGCCACTACCCAGACGTGGAGTGTGGCCACCTGGGCACGGGCTGTGCCGATGCTGAGGTTTCGCCAGGCAGGTTTGGCAAACAGCCTCGCCTGGCTGCCAGGCTCGAGCTGGCGGTTTCTGGGTCCTGAGATGTTTTGGCTCTCCGCGACCCGTGACAGCAGTGAATGATTTTCCTGAGTGTATTGCAAAGGGTGGAGGCTGGAGTTTTGGAGTCTTATTGTTAATGTTTCATACGCTGGCCATGATGGTCAAATAAACTGGAAGGAAGCTAAACTTTATGCTCTGTTGCCAAGGACTGGCTGCAGCTTTCTCCCAGCTTGCTTCCCTAAGATTAAGGAGCCAAAATTTTACTCAGAGGTATATGGCAGTAGCCCTTTCCTACAGCTTTGCTCTCCTGATCTGGGCCCCATGGACTGGTCCCTTTTCCTTATACGCCCATCCCCTCCCAACTGTATATACCATCCCTTCAGCACAAGGCCTTTAACATCAGCACTGTGGATACAGGTAGTTGTGGCTTTGTGTGTGTGTGTATTTCTATTAGTAGGTGCCTTTCATTCAGCAAGGAGTTGGAAGCCCTCCGCAGCCTGCTCCATCTGCCTATGGATGTTTCAGGGCTGTCCATCGCAGCCATGCCCTGCTGCTGGGTGAGTGTGGAAACGTGCTTCCTTGGCTCAAACTGTTCTAAGGCCTTTTTGGGGCGGGGGGGGGATCAGCTGGTTTTGTTAAAATGCTTTGACTTCCTTGTAAACAATCCTGTAGTGTCACCTGTTTTGTTCTTAGGAAACATCAGCTCTGCCTTCATGAAGTGAGCCAGATGCCTGGGACCACTGGTGAGTAAAGGAAAGGTTATGAGGGAGCAGCGGGCAGGAGGCGCAGGATTTGGGGTGAGATGGGGGGGCTGTAGCTGCAGCCTCAGGGCACAAGCAAGCACTGAGAGGCGTCTCCAGGGACAGTGCAGTGACTGGGCCTGCAGCATTGAAGCCAAAGGCTGAAGACTCTGAACCACATATGAGGACCTTGCTTGTGCCCATCATGTTTCTGCCTTGGTGGCTGCAGTCACAGCAGTACCACGCCTTGCTCTGCTCCCACAGCAACAGCAGACACAGGCCCATGGGCAACTGGATTTCAACCTGATAGCTCCAAGATTAAGTGTTTGGTGAGGGTCTCCATGTACCATTCCGCTGATTTTCTCACTGCTATTGCAGTGCAGTGCCCTTTGCATGCAGCGATAATGTGAGCACGGCAGCCAGTGGCTTTTTTGGCTGTGCCACTTTCCCGGACGATGGGGATACATGCTCCAACAGGAGGTGGGTGCCTTCTGGCATGCTCAGCAATTACTCACAGGCAGCTGGGCTGATACCAACCATTACAGCACGCAAGGGAGATGCTTACATTGTCTCTCCCAACTGCCTAGGGTAGGAGATTAGGCTCCCTGCATCATCAGGGCAAGAAAGTCCCTGGGGAGCCATTCAGAGCATATTAGCTTCCCACTCTGAATCATGCCCAGGAAGATGTGGTCTCATTATTGCCTGCATCAAGGCCAAGGGAAGACTAAGCTTGTTTGTTAATATTAAGCGGGACGGCTCTGTCCGTGCAATCAGCTTTGCCAAGGTCCTAAGGCTTGTAGGTGCAGTGCGAGAGACACTCTCATGGCACAGCCATGTGCAATCCAGTGGCAGGTAACTGGCTGCAGGGCTCTGCGTGTGGCAAAGAAACTGGTGCAGGGTCTGAAGAGAAAAAGGGAAAAACTGAAACAAAATAAACCAGCAGACCTGGAGAAGAGATGGTGCTTTTTCTCTTCTGTTTTAACGGCCAGCACTCTTGAAATGAGTGTTTAGCAGCACACTTAAAAAAAAAAAAAAAAAAGAAAAGAAGGAAAGAAAGAGTACAAATCGAATCTGGCATTAAAAAAAGTTTAAAAATTGAGACAACGGGAGATTTGGCTGCACTGAAGCCAAGGCGCTTCCGAGTATATCATCTCCCACCCGCGTGGGTTCCTCTGTCAAGGGAATTTGTAATGCTGTCTTCATAAAAAAAAAAGAAAAAAAGAATAAAAATAAGGAGGGCAGCGGTGATGCCGAGCCGAGCCGAGCCGAGCCGAGCCGAGCCGGCGGAGGCCGGCGCGCTGCCCGGGGAGCCACTGCCCTCTAGCGGGACCCGCTCCGGGCCCGGCCCTGCTCTGAGCTCTGGGGGCTGCTCTGCCGCCGGCAGCATGAAACGGGTGCAGGGCCTCGCTGCAGCTCCAGGTGGCTGTGGCTGGCTTGGCGGGGCCGGGGCGGGTGAAGGCTCATGGTGCCAGTCCTCCTCCTGCCGCCGTTGTGGTCCCGCGTTCCCCGCCACAGGCAGGTGCAACCCAAATCACGGAGCCTGTGTGCCCCCCTCAGCCCCCCAAACAACTCCTGTGCCCACAGCGTGGGCATGAGTTTTATAAAACTGCCTTTTCCAACACCTGTCCCCTCGCATACCATGTGCAAGAGCTGCAGCAGCAACTCTTGTTTGTTTATTTTGCATGGGTGGAAGAAGCAAGTGACCTGTTGGTGTTTCAGAGCAACTTCCACTGTAGCTTTCTCTTGGGAAAGCTGCTGCTCTCCTGCCCTTTGCTGTGCACCCAGGGAATCCCCAGTGTTGTGCCCTTGCCAACCAACACCAGCACAAACGAGAAATTCAGAAGATGAAGACCAAAAACCATCAGCTGCCAACATGGGAGAGATGGCTCCTCTTACTCCAGGCAGCTCTTGGGTGCAAAAAGCCTGAAGCTGTGCCCTCGGTTGGTGAACCTCTGCCCAGAGATGTCTCCACAGCCAGAGCCTAACCACCCCAGGAGGCTGGTTGGAGGCGCATTGGAGGCAAGCAGCCCTGCATGGTTATCCCGTGCTGCAACACCCTGCAGCCATGGCCAGCGTGCAGCAGTACCTCAGGCTCCCAGCGCCATGCGTGCCCTGCCCAAGGGCACGAGAGGTGCTCCACCTTCCCTCCACGCACACACATGGAGCCTTGGCTGCAAAAGTCCTCCCTGCCAGAGCGATACACATCTCTTCTTCCAGCTGAGAAAATACCACCAGGTATTTTGCAGGGAGCACACGCCGCAGCCAGGAACTCCCACAGCAGCACCTGGCTGGAGCACCGGCGGCCAGCTCCGGGCTCCCACACCGCCACGGCAGCCAGCTCAGCCAGTCTGGGTGGGGAGCCCGGCACCCCGCCAGGGCCGACCCGCCTGCAGCACCCAGCACCCCGCCGTGCACCTGCGCAGCTCCGCAGGGTGCTGCGTGCGGAGGGGGGCGCCCCCGGGGCTCCCCGCGGGCTGTTGGCTCCAAGGCCGTGAGCTGGCTCTGGCTCAGTTTGCTGGTGCGTGCTGTAAAAGCTCGCCCCACTCGTTTGGCCCACATGCGGTTCTGCCCCAGGGGAGGCCAAACGTGAGAGCAGCTCCCAGCACTGGACAGGCACCCGCCGCAGCTCAGGGCTGTGCCGTGGAGGCAGGTTGCTGCTCCCAAGTTGAAGCTGGGGAGCTGGAGAGGATGGCACCCACTTGGCTGGGAAGTGGGGAGGGGTATGCCGTGCTGGCAGCCATAGGCAGTGCTTGTGCGGGATCTGGGCTCCGGGCCATGCTCTGCCCACGCAGGCTCTCCTCTCAGCACCCAAGTGCCCCCATTGCACACCCCTACCCTGGCCTCCAGGTCCCAGCCCGGCTTTCCCGGCTGGGGTGGCCGTGGCCAGAGGGAAGAGTGCCCAAACCACTCATTTGCACATAAAGGTGTGAGCTGGATGCTCGGCTCTCAGGCGTGGACAAGTGTTTGTCAGGTGTTTGCTTTCAGTTATTCAGCATTCAGTCTGAGCATTTCCAAGCTCTCTCCTACTTGGCCATCTCCAGTCTTTACCTGCACTTTCCTTTCCCCCATCAGCAGCTGCAACAACATGAAGCTGGGCAGGAGCAGGTCTGAAGGGGAAGATGTTGGGGTGGCCTCTTTCTCCCTTAGATGGGATTTTTCAGCTCTGTCCTGGAGCGGTAAACTCTGGCAAGGTGTTTTCTAGGAAAGCCTCTGATTTCCTCCAGTTTTTCTTGAGCTTCCTAAACAGCACCCCAAGGAATCTGCTGACTTTTTTCTATTTTCTTCCTGAGGTTGTTTTTGTTTGTTGGCTGGTTCTTTTTTAGTTTTATTTTGTTTTCCCAAATCCCTTTATGAGCCTCTGATTAACTCAGGTTCTGATTCCTTGGAAATCGCCTCTGGAGACAATGCTGAAGATTTCTACACACGTGATTCATCTTCTTCTTGGCTGCGTAGCCCTCAGTGCTGGAATTGGGTAAGAAATGTTACAACAGATCCTAGTAGTCTATAGCAGGGATGTTAGGAAACAAAATATTGCACAGTGCTGCGTGAAAAACTCTTTGATTAATTAAAGGCGTGGGTGGCTACACAATTGCATCAAATTATCCATGCGCCATGGCGAAATGCAAGATAAATGCATTGATCTCTTATTCCAAGGACACGGTCAAGCAGCCTGTGCTGAACCTGGAGAGAGATGCCAACCTGAAGGTGAACACGAGTGTTTTCATGGAGGTATTTTTCACAGAAACAAGAGGTAACGGGCTACCTGTAGCACAAGGCAAGATGCCTAGAAGGTGCTGCAATGCTCATGTGTAAGAAGCCCAGCCCCAGAGCAGAGTCCAGCACCCTTCCCCCAGGGCAGTATTTGGCCCTCTGAAGGCTGATGGAGAGCCCTGCGCCCTGAGCAAATACCCAGCTCTGAGCGCCGGCACATGTGAGCCGGTCCTCTCCCTTCTGGCATTTAGGCTCTGGCCTGAGCCCCAAACCCACAACATCCTTTGAAAGTCCTGAGCAAGACTCGCTTTTTCTAGAGGAGCAGCCTGTGGCAGTGCCTGCCTGCCACTGAGGGTGATACCTGGAGGACACAGACCCCGCTGTTTGCTCTCCCGATAGGAAAGTTTTCTTCCAGCTTTAAGTGCTGTGGATAGCAAGACAGTTACTTCTATTATAGTTTATATTCTGGCCTTTATTGCTGCTTAATTAGTGACTTGAACAGAAGGAAGCCAGCGTTTAGGAGCTATCAGCGGGCGGGATTGTCCTGTGCATTGAAGGGTAAAGGCTTACGGTAAAAACACATGCACCAAAACCACACACAAACTCGATTTGCACAACTGTAACAGCAGTGACTCAGCTTGGCCCAAAGAAGGGATGGCTGAACGTGTTCCACCTGGCCCTGAACCTTATCATTTCACCCAAGGGTAAAATATTAGCAAGTAACCATTAAGGCAAGTACGTTACTGTCAGGCCATGGGCAGCAGCTGTCTCAAATTATTTCAGCCTTGTCTCGGGGGCGAGGAAATTGGACGTGACTGAAAGCCCTGCCAGGGATGCCAGCTGAATATGGGCAGGTGAGGAGGTGAAGGCGAAGGCACTCTGTGTCCCACACAGGCTGTGACCGGCTGCTGTCTGGTAGAGGTCTCAGGAGCAGAGAGAGCTGATTGAAATTTCATTTTTAATTTTTTTTTGTTGTTTTTGTAGTGGTGCCCCCATGGCCAGGAAGCAGCACAGAGCTGCGGCGTTTCACGGGAGATGAAGCCCAGCCAGAGAGTCTGGCTGGGAAGACATGGAGCACAGACTGCAGCACTTGACTCTTTTTCACATCTTCAGGAGGGACAGAGTAGGGCCTTCCTTCTGCTCCATTTGAGTGAAGTGACGCTGGGCCCAAGGAGCTCACTGGTTAACCCTTGCATGCCTGGTTAGGCCAGGGCATATGGAATACCTTTGAGAAGGCTCTCAGCTAGTTGAGACAGCCAAATCAAACCCAGTAAGGCTGCAGAAAAGGGTGCCCAAGATGGACATCCATACTAATATGGGCAAATTTCCTAAGCCTGCTTTTCTTCCCATTCATGCTGCTTTAGCTGGTAGTGAGCATCCCTATTGCAAAGGAGAGAAGAGCAATGCTGACCAGGGTGGCCAGGTATGACAGGGAGGGAGAACGTCCAGGTGATGCTCCCAGAGCTGGCCTGTTCCCAGGCAGCACCCTACCCTTTTTCCCCTCCCAGGGCGGAACAGGAGGACCCCTCCAGTGCATTTGCCCCTGTTTATACTGAGCGTGTCTGCAAGGCAGAACTGCCTTCAGACTAGCATGGCCTGGCAGCACGCTGACTAATGACTTGCAGAGCTGCTGAGGAAGGGGAAAGCAAAGAGTCCTCTTGGGTTTTCCTGAAAACTAGAAGGTATTTTTGAGAAATCAGCAGCAGCCATGTCATCCCTTGGGAAGAGTGGAAGTGCTGGAAGTGAGATGCACTTTGAAGGCAGCAAGGGAGAACCCAAGGCAGTGCCCGGGGTGTGCAGCACTTGGGTCTCCCCTGTTTTGCCGGTGCTGTGTGCTGGGGCAAAGAGGTGCTGAGTGATGGCAGCTCTTCTGCATAGCCTGGAGCATGAGCTACCCAGCAGGAGCTTCTGACCTGGAAATTTTCTTTTGCTGCTAGGCCCATCACGAGAGCAGGAGAGATGTTTGTTATCTTTTGTCTGGTGGCGCCAGCGGTTGAGCAAGAGGAGCCAGAGGCCGGCTGCCGGCATCTGTATTCGTGCCATCCGGAGCTCGCACCTAATCCCGCTGGGTGGAGGACTCGCAGGCTTGGTAACGTTCCTGGTATGGCGTATCTCACCTTTTGTTTCGGTGTAATTAGTCTGAAATGGGAGAAAGGATGTAGCATCTTCCACCTCAAGGGGATCCACTAAAGATTCGTTACGCTCCCAAAGCAAATGCAATTTGTGGATTTGGCCTGATTCCCCCCAAGCGGCGATGCTAGCAGCTCCAGCCACCACCATCGGTCCCAGCAGCCGAGGGGCGGGCAGGCGTGCCAGCAGCTCTCGGCCACGCAGACCCCGCGGTCAGGCTGCTTCCAGGGCACTGGCAGGGTGCGGGTCATGGCTGCCGGGTCAGTGCCGCAGCTCCCGGAGCAGCTCTTCAAGCAAACAGGGAGGAATGTTTTGGTGCTGGCTGAGCGGGGCAGGGTGTGCGCTCATCAGCCAGGCTTTCTCACTCCCTACAGCGCCTGGGTTTGGTGTGAGTACGTTTACTTTCCCTGCAGCATCTCGGGTGGCTCCAGAGGGGTGGGCAAGCCCAAGCTGCCAGGGGAGCCTGGTGGCAGCACCAGGGTGGGCTTCTGGCTGGCAGGGTGGACCTGGCAGTCTGCTGGGCGCAGGAGAGCCCAGCACATCGGTCGCTTATGGCTGAGCTTTTGGAAGATGCGTGTGAACATCCTTCTCTTCGTAGCTGTGAGTGAGATGGGAAAAACCCTCCTGGGCTGCTCTGCTTGCGGAGGTGCTGCGAGGGCCGTGTGAGTCCTGGGGAAGCACAGGGCACAGCCAGGCTCGGGATAAAGTCCGTATATACCTTGTCCCATCCCTGAGAGTTGCTGTCGGGGCCGCGTTTTGATGCGGGGATGGTTATTCTGAAAGCGTTCGCTCAGAGCGCCTCAGGGTGTCAACCGCACACAGCTCAGGGCTTTCCCTGGGGACCTTCGGGGACAAACGCCTTCCCTGCAGCTGTGTGAAATGAGACCGGACAACGAGGCCGGGATTTTCGGTGATCACTCCTGGACTGGCAAGGAGCTCACAGCCTGCCTCATCCTCTCCCAGTGCCATGGGCTGCCCATATTAAAGGCTTCATTTTCCTTTGACCAGTTGCATAGAGCAAGGAAGGATGGGCTTGCACTAGAGCTGTTTCCAGTGTGTTTGAGCCGGGGAGAGAAATTAAAAAAATGCTGTGTGAGGTGGCTGAGGGCTCTCCCCACCCAGCCAGCGAGCCCGCTCCCCCACACCCAGCTCCTCTGCTCGGAGGAGCCGGGCTGTGGTCCCGCCGCTGTAGGCAGGTAACTGTCACAGAGAAGATAGACATGAAACTACTCAGCTCCTTCTGCCTCACCCAGGGCCAGAAGGGTTTTTTGAAAACAAAAATAAAGGGGAAAATTCAGTCTCCACCCATCCACCCAATTTGGCCGGCAAATCAAATAAAACAATCTCGGAGCTGGCACCACTGGAGCGGTGAATGCCAGCTCCCAGCCTCTCACACGAGGTGTCGAAACGAAAGGAGATGAACAAACAACCCCCAGGTGCCTGGGGGCAGCAAACTGGTTTTAAGATGCTGGTGGGTTGTTTTTTTCCCGTGCAGTGGTGGGACCAGCCCCCTGCGATACCCCCAGGACCGGGCAGCTGCCCCGCACGGTGCTCGGCCATCCTTGGACCATGGGCATGCGTTGATGGGTCTCCATGAGAAGAGCTTCATGCAGAAATGCATGTCACCACAGATGGTTTTCGTGGGCATCCTGGTGTGGGGCCATGAGGCCAGTGACTAACAACATGATGAAGGGGATCACCTCAGCTGTGCCCAGCCACTGCAGAGAGCCCTGCAGGGATGAGCCTGGTGCCAAGATGCCCCACAGCAGCTGGGGCCCCTGTCCTGGACAGGCACACTTGGCCCATGCGTCCGGTTACTGCAACTAATATGAGGCTTTTAAAATACAGGGCTTTTGCTTCAGTGGTTGTCCAGTCAAAACTTCCTTGCTAGAGCTACGTACACTCAGAGATGGCTCTAGGTTTGCCGTGAACAGGCCTTTCACAGGCGTGACAAAGATCTTTGCAAAATTTGCCAGCGGGTCCACGGTCTCCTCTCTATGAGGGGGATCATAAGAGAAGCTTTTCTCCACCTTTGCTACGGTCCAGTTAAAGCACTGTGAGCAGCTGGGAGGTGCCTTGCAGGGCATTCGCACTTCTTTCCAGCTTCTGCCTCATTGCACTCAAACCAACCAGTTTGATTTCTTGCACTGGAGCTGCCTAAAGCGCACTGGTGGCAAGCAGTGGCCTCATTTCTCACCGACAAAGCAGGGACCAGCCTTTAGCCCAGCACTTTCAGCCAGCGTCGGGTGCAGAAGCACTGCAAGGAGGTGATGGTGGTGCTGGGCTGCACTGGGAGGTCAGTTGGGAGCAGCCGGGCCCCTCCAATGCAGCGTTTTTCCCCCGAACTTGGGAGCGAAGCCACGCTAAGGCCCTTGCGAAAAAGCCATGTGTGATAAAAGGGGTGTTTTTTTCCGGTGTTTTTCCCCGTGTGCCGGAGCCGTTGGGCTTGCATGCAAGGCAGCGCAGGAGCTGCTTATCGGCTCACCCCATCGCGGCAGCAGACTGATGGTGCCGTTACCATCTCTGCTGTTAATCTCCTGACAAATAAAGGAGGGGTAGAAGCTAAACTGAGCTCATATTAATTCCCCCTGCCCTGCCCTGCTCAACCTCAGGAAATACCTACTAGAACTGCCATTCTCGTTATCCAAACCACCCCTGGAAATGATCATTAGCTGACTTGCTCCTTTGCCAAGCGTGTCCACTCGCCAGCCTGGCTCCATTTGCCCACGGGGCCCTCGCATTGCCTGCTCCTGCCACGGCACGCAATGCGGTTGCCTGCACCCGCGCTCTCCTGCCACGGCCTCGCACGCTGCCCGCTGCCGCCCAGCCGGACCGAGGCTGAACCCCGCTCCCCTGCGGCTCACCGGCTCTCTGCCTTGCCCCAGAAACAAGGTGAGGGTGGCCAGGCAGCTCTCCGAGTTGCCTGTTTTGCTTTCTCAAGTTCCTGTAGTGTGCTGGACTTATTTTTGGCAGGGTTGGATGGTGGCCAGGGCGTTGGGACATGTTGACATTTATGATTTTTTTTACTTTTTTTTTTTTTTTGCATAACAAAGTTTTGCTAAATGAGAAGGAAACAAAGTCGGTGCCAGCTTTCACCATGTGTTTAAAACAAGATAAAAGTAATGCTGGGCTGGCTGTGGCATCCACTAGACCTGTGGAGACAGCAGTTCGCTGGTGCAGTGTGTGCTCTGGGGAGGGACGAGTGACCCACGCACACCACGCTGTGCTCCGGGAGGATATGAGGGGCCCCGCCGTTCTCAGTGGCATCTATTGCACCCGTCCGTATGGGCCCCCCGGACCCAAAGTGAAGGCAGGGCTGTGCCTGGGGTGAACAACGGTGCAGGATCTGGCCTCGTGCACGGCTGCACTGGCTTGGTTCTGGGGTGCCGGTGCTGTCGCTGGCACCAAGGCTCCTTATACGCTGGGTTTGGGTGCCCGCTGTGTAAATAGGGTGGTGGGAGGGGAAGCAGACATATATATGTGCCCATCCACATCTGGGGAAGACCACAATGTCGTGGGACCCAGGCAGGGTCATACCCTGATGCACAGACAAGCAGCAACATTTCCTGCAGGACAGGGTGGTTCTTCTGGTGGGGTGTGGGTGAGGGAGCAGCTGCGGAAACAAAAGATGTGCATGCTTCTTTCCTTTTTTAATATAGTTCTTCCCCAAAGCAGGACTAGCCCATTTTTATCTCACTGCCAGCATTATTAGAGCCAGCTGTTTTGTTCTTTCTTTTCCCCCAGGTTGGGCAAGGGTGTGGACAGGAGGAAACAACCTTTTTTTTTTAATGACAGGTTTTCATGGGAAGATGTTCGGCTGCCTGTGAGTGCTCAGCTTGGCTCTGCCCAGGTTTAACCAGGAGGGCTGAGCACTGCTCACAGTGCAAACTCCATCTCCTTCCTCTGCTCACATCTTTCCCCTGACCAAATCACCGGAGCTTGCAGGCAGCCAGCAGCTGTAATGCAAAGCTGACAAACTGGTCCAGGCTCTGCTCCCACCCACGACCAGCAGCCGCCTCTAAGGTGGGGAGACCCTTGCACAGGGACTGGCCAACCTTACGTGCGGCAGCTGGCGGGCATGGTGCCACCCAAATTGTCCATCACCAGGGCAGGGACCGAGCACCAGGGTGGAGAGATGGCAAAAGGGATGCAGCTGCAGGGTGGGATGAAGTGGCAGCAGAAGGGGGTCTCCAGCCAGGCTGGCTGCTTGCAGGGCTTGTTGCTGGGTCTCCAAGGGTCATCAAAGCTGCTGTATTTTGGGCGGTCAGTCTAGCTCCTGGGAAATAAAGGGGACATACAAAAGGTCCAAATATACCATATTTTATAAGCTAATCATGCCCCAGCTTGGAATCAATGGGGATTAGTCATGATCCAGTGGAGCTGCTGGACACTGACTTGTCCACATGGGTCTAAGCCTCCACAGCAATTTTGGTGAGGTTCAATCACTTAAAAGTAACGCCTCAAAAAGTCTCGCAGGCTAATGCCTATGGACACGCCCAGGTTTTAGACTCTGTAGCCACTGGACATAAAGAGCTTTAGGTATTTCAGCCTTGACTGTGGATTTAGGAATTTGTAAATATCCGCAAGTCTTATTTTCAGGTGAGGTTTCAGGGTGAGCTTTTGGCTGGAGGGAAACTTCCAGCAGCCAGTTGCAGTAAGGCATTTACAACCCAAAGGGGCTCAGCCTCAGACTTTCTGCTGGCCCCCGTTGGTGGTTCTTTGCTTGTACAAGGTGTTTTCCATGCTCCTACCCTCTGCACAAGGCATCGGGTGCCTTATTGGGCTACCATGACCCCTGCTAGCCACTGCTCCCCACACCTCAGTGCCCTCGCTGCCGCCAGCTCTGCACGCTCTGCTGCCGCATCGCTGACTGCGAAGTGCAATGATTCATCTTCTTCTTAACGAAGGCATCCATTTCATATGTACTTTTTCCTGAAACATTACTGACTCCCTGTTGCTGACGGCATGCCTGTGGCACAGACCAGCCTCCTCCAGTCCCCCCGCAACCCCTAGCAGCAGCGTTATGCAAGGGGCGACCAAACTTGGCTCAGGCCCACTTGAATGTCAAAACAAAACCAAAGCTCCTTGCTAGTAAAGGTCCCCTGGCACTGAGTAACACCGCGCAGGGCTTCACTTCAGAGCAGCGGCCGCACCCAAGCGCGCGCGCGCGCACACACACACAGAGCCACTTCAGTTGTTGTTTTAAATACTTCTTAATTCTATTACGTTTCCTTTATGAGTTTTCTTTTTTTTCTCGTTGAATGTCATGAATCAACCCTGCTAATCCACCCTGCATATATTATTAGTATTAAGAGGGGCATGGCAGAGTTAACAACGAACTAAGACACGGTTCAAGCATCTCCATCTCCAAACCGCTCCCATTGCCGGTGATAGAACCAGGACACGTATAACAAATGGCCAACACGTAAGTCGGTTGTGGTTCCCTTCGGTGGCCAGGCCTGGGCTAGAGGAGCTCAGAGCTGGCCCGGGAGCCATGAAGCTTGCACTGAAAAGCACATCAGCTTTATTCTCAGTGACGTGACTTCGGGTACTGCCTCTTCGGGGAGCTGCTTCATGTAGGGGCTTTGGGACGCAGCAATTACCAGACTGGCAGGGTAAGAGGGGAATAACCGGCATGAGCCAATGTAGCAGGAAGCAAAAATGTTAGTGCACCAGGTTGTTCCTGTGGCGTATTTGACCAAGGAGGAGTGTATACACTTGGGTTTTGTTGTTAGCTTTCTTTTTCCAGGGATGCGGGTGCCCTGTGGGCAGTTGGATGTGACCCTGACAGCTCTGCCAGATGCCCTACATCAAATCTAAGAGTTAAAATTCATTTCTCAGAGGCCAAGCCACCTTGGTGACAACGCAGCCCACTCGGATACAAAAGAGACCCAAAAGCCTACATTGTATTTTGGTGCATGTCCCAAAGAGCTCTGTAACTTGCTCCTGCGAGGCTGCAGTGTGCCAATAAACTTGGCAACAACCTCTGCTGTTGCAGCAGAAATACAAATCACTTCTGAGCTAGACTTTGCCAGAGCAGAGAGTTGGAAAAACAAACAAACAGGAGAAGTGCCTTTGACTCACTGCATTCCTGTTTCTTGGCTTCAGCCTGGCAGGGACCGCAGGCAGGTCTCGGTGGCAGAGCAGCACGGTGAGCGGCACGGCCCAGGCAGCCCGAAGTCTTTCCCCTTCTTGGGGATTTGGGGTTTGTGTTTGCAATTGAGTCCCAAAATGCTGCATCCTTCTGAGGCTGCTCCACCTTTCTCCACTAAAGCTGCTGTTTCTCCAGGAGCCGGCCAGCGCCCCGCTTTGCACCCCAGCCTGCTGCACACCCCAGCATTGCACAGGGGCTGCAACACCCTCCTCCTGCTCTCCAAATTACCTGAAGTGTGCCAAGGGTACATAAGTTATTAGTTGGCTGGATGCAGAGCAACGGAGATGGACAGGCAGGCAAATGCACACACACAACTTTGCTTAACCCCGTCCACAGCAGTGTCTCTGATGCTCCTCCAGCACGGGGGATGTGTGCGTGTGCTCTGGGGACTGGGGCAGGGAACCCCAAAGGGAGAGGCACCATTGTGAAACAAACCACATACCCCCCAGTCTCCCCTTCTAATATTTGGCGAAAGAAAGACAAAGACAGGCCCAGATACTGTGTTTGGTTTATTTCCCCTGGATTTAGACACAGCTCTGGCTAACCACCACAGCAGCAAACAGACCACTACCGGTGCCAGCCCCCCCCGCCTCCCCGCAGAAGGACCAGCTAGGGGGTCCCTGCAGCCCCCCCGGGAGGGCAGGGGCTGCACCGAGCTGCTTGGAGGGGGCAGCTCTGCAGAATGCGCTTGGGCAGATGTGGTTGTCAGGGGGGTGGCAGCACAAACTCACACTCAAGATGCAGCATGTAGGAGTCAAGCCTTGGATGCAATAGCATGGTGCAGACGGGGGACAACACAACCTGCGTTTCAGCTCTCCAGCTGCCCTCCCCTTCTTCCCTCCGGCTTTTCCTCTGGCTATTTTAAAAAACAGGGGTTAAGCATTTACAGGGGAGGCATTTAAGCAGGGAAGGGTCTCTGCAGGGTAAACTGTGGGCAGTTCCTTGGGGAGCCAACACGATGAATCTTTTCAACAGTCTAGGAGAAAGGGAGATAACCTCAAAGAAACAAGCCACACTGGTGGCTCAGAAACACTCAGAGCTTTCTCCCCTGCAGATTCAGCACTGGAGGATGTGCAGCAAAAGACCCTTCCATCATTTTCTAGGTGGTAATGGTGCCCCCTTCACAGTCTGGGCATTTGTTTTTACAGATGCACTGAGTTCCCCTTTATCTTGCCCAGGACCAGCTTTTGGGGAGGTCTCTGCAGAAGGACCATCCTTGTCTATGGCCTTTGCAGCCAGTGACTGGATGAGAAGAGCTACTGAGCCTGGAAGATTTGGGTAGGCACAAGCTGCATGAACAAATAGAAAAGACAATTCCCTATTGCAGGTTTTAAGTCCTGGGAATGCCAAAGCTGGCAGAGGGGAGCAGAAAAGGACTGAGAAAGTGCCAATGCAGCAGGGAGCTGAGCAAAACTGCTCAGGGATGCAAACTCCAGCCAAGATCCCCGCAGTGCTTTCTGGAGAGACAGCAGACTTGCAGTAAATTCAACAGTAAAGACTGCTGCAACCTGCCTTTTAGGAACTGCTTTCTAGCAGCAGAAACAGCTGTTGGGTCAAAATAAAAGCTGTTCCTATGTCTGGGATGTGGGCAATTCTGTGACTTCAGTGCTCGTTCTGATTGAGGTAGGGGCTGCTCTGGTCCCATGCACAGGAGTTAATTTAATGGTGCTAGAGGGATGATTTGCTACCTTAGCAGTAGTTATTGGCGTAGTAAATCTCTTGTGATAAGGAACATGTGCTTTCAATGGAACACCCTCAGACTGGGTCAGACATACTCCTGAGCAAATAGATGCTACCACACCATGAGCAGCCGCTGATTCTGCACTGTCAGGACGGGAGGATGCAGCCAGGACATCTGGAGTACAAAGCTGCACCATGATCATCTAACAACATGGCACTGTAACATCCCTGAGCCTTTCAGGTGCTTTCCAACATGGACCTGGAAATGATGACTTTTAACCTTGGGTTTTACCAGCAGCAGCACTGGGCTGGAAGCTCAAAGGAGGCGGTATGAAGCAGTTTCTTTCATGCGTCCCAAGTCATTAGCAAGAGCAGAGACTGAACATGAGTGACAGACCCTATTTTACCAGAGTCAGCTGCAAACCAAACCCCTTCGCGCTTGTGCACAGCTCATGCCCCTGCCCAGCAGGTGATTTCTGGAAGCTTTGCTCAGAATTAATACCCAAACACCAGCTTTGCATGGCTACAGAGAGAGACGCGTTTTGCTAGGACCCAGGTTTTGCTTTGTTTTTTCCCTGAAAAGCATATTTCAAATGGTGAAGGGCTCTGAGATGGAAATAACTGACTTGTGCTCCCGTTTCCCCCAGGGCAGCACTGCCCGGGTCTTCAGCCAGCACTGAGCAGGGTCCATTATCAGACCTGAGACATTTCTCTAGCATAGGCTAAAGAGAAGCAGCTATTTCTGGCTGAGGAAGAAAAAAGGAGTTCTCCAAGGGGTACAGTGGGCCTGAATAACTCCTGAGAAGTGCCAGGGAAGGACAGGGAATCCCAGAGGCAGAGTCAGTCCCAGGAGATGCTGGCACAGAGATGAGGAGTCCCAGCAAGAGCTGTGCTAAACAGAGAAAAGGCACTCCTGAAACTCCACAATCATATTAACCTGTTAATTTATACAGTGGCTCTGTACAAAAATAGAAGGGTTCTAATAAGATTAACAATATTAAATAAATATTTAATAGAAAAAGTCTTTGGCCTAGTTCATAGCTCATCCTTTGGGTTGATAGATTCACTGGGTCCTAGATGCTCCTGGTCCAACATCGCGATCACTTCATCCGCCTGGATTCGCTCCTGCAAGAGAGGAAGGGAAGAAACCGTAACAGCAGAGCTTCAGCGCCTGCTCTCAGCTTATTCAGCGCGGCTCAGACTGCTGGGAGGACCACAGCAAGCGGTTCATCCAAGGACCAGCAGTGTAGTTGAGAGGACAGAGGACAGCCTGAGAAGTGCTGGGGATTTGCTGGGCAAAATTAATCAAATCACTTTGCACTTCAATATCTAATTCCCTCCTCCCTCCAGGGGCTGCAATGCTTGGGGCAGAGCTGGGGTACCGCTGTTCCCTTATCACACTTCACTAGCAGCCACTGCCACAGCGAACCCTCCACTTGACATGGACTTCCAGCTCCCTGGGCAGGGCTGATCTCCTTCCACACATGCACCAAGCATTGAGGAATTTCAGCTAGTGCCAAAAAGCGGAGAGACAGCATGTCTGAAAACAAGGTTCTCCCACACCCTCGGAGCCCACCTGCTTCACAAGGCAAAGGCACAAGGGGTTTGCTCTCTCCCTGCATTTCGTTTTGCTTGGTCTTTTATCTTCTGTTCTTACAGAGCAGAATTGCTATCAAAGGGAGACAGGGGCTGGTACAGCAGGCTTTTAAAACAGAATTTGGAGGTTGCCTGTTGAAAGGCACCACAGACCGGATCTCCCAAGGCGTTCGGGTGCCCAGATCCACGGACTTCAGACTCCCAAACCGTCTTTGAGGACCTGGAGGCAGCCGCACAGTACTCTGGCCTCTGAGCTGTGGATGGCTGTGGAGGACTTCCCTGTTCATCAGGTTATTGCCACTAGGTGTCAGAAATGACCAGTCCAGCCCTGTGCAGAGCCCTCCCGCACCTCGCTCAGCACCCCAGCCCAGCCCTGCACCTTACGGCCCCAGGGTGACGGGTGCCCAGGAGCATGACCGGCAGGGTCCCTGGGCCACCAGATCATGTCCCTGTGGTGCAGCAGACGGGAATGCTGCTGCGGGGGCTGGGGGGAAAATAGATGTGCTGGGACTGGAGGCTGAAGATGGTCCAGGTTCCTCTGGGATGCTGTGTACCCCCCAGCTCCCCTCACATCGCGATGGAGGGACTCACCAGCTCTCTGTAAAGCGGGTCCAAGGTGAACCAGAGAGCCACAGCACACCGCTGGCCTTTGGTAACTGCCTTCACCCCATGGGGGTTCTCACCGCCTGATGAGAAGCTGATCATTCGCCCGCACTTGGGCTTGATGGAGGCCTGTGGGAAAACAAGCAACACAAGGGTGGCAAGGAGCAGCATGGCTGCACGTGCTGGCCATGCCTGGGCTTGTCATGGTCCAGGGCCTGGGATCTTACTGGGCATCTCTCTGCATCACCCCAGGACCCAGTGAGCTGCTCTGGAGGACATGCAGCGCTCTGGGCACAGCTGTAAAAATGTGTGGGGTAAACAGGGAGGTGCGAGGCTTGGTCCTGCTGCGCGGACATCAAGCAGAAAGGAGATGGTGGCATGGAGTTCTTGCAAAGCCTGCAGGTGACCACCTACAGCAAAACACGGCCACAGCATAACTCCAGAGAGGTTCAGGCTAGTCTTGGTATGGGCTGTGAAACACCTTTCTCCTCTCTACTGAGTCCACCACAGGCATCCTGCAGGACCTCGGGGCAGAAGTGCCAACCAAATCAACTCTCTGGCACTGGTTTCAGGTAGATGCAATCTACTCTCCAGCACCTACTGGACTGCAGAGCCCCAGCATGGTGCCTCGATGCTCTGTCCAACCATGGAGGGGGTGCCCAGCCTCCCAGACAGCCCCATGCAGAGATAGGGGCTTCTGCCTGAGCCCCATCTCTCTCAGGGACTGATGTCCACCACCGTGACCTGCTCTGGGCCAGGCACTGCATACGTACAGAGGCATTGCTTCGTGTTTGGCCACGAGATGGGGTGGGAGCTCAGCAGTCCTCCAGGCAGGGACGATTCTCAGCCATCCCTCTGAACTGCAGGTTTCCTGCTCGGCGCAGCCTCGGGACAGGGCACAGAAGGTCTGTGCACCTCTGCCAGCAGGATTTTGTATGGGCTCTTTGCAAGGTAGGAGCCACAGGCTGCCTGGGGAAGCTCAGAGCCCCAGCACAGGCTGCTGATGAACAGCATTTGGTTCACAGCACCAACTTACCGTCACAGTTTTGGCATCCATCTCGGTGAAAATGAACTCGCCTCCTTCGAAATCCGCGTTCATGTACAAGAGGGCGCTGGGGGAGGAAGCAGGAGACCCCTATGAGGGGAGCAGCGGGGAGGGCTCAGGGCTGACCCTCACCTCCGGGGCAGATCCTGCATCGCTCCACTGAGACGTGGCGGGGGGGGGGCTGCCAGGCAGGGGAGGTCCTGCTGTGGGTCTGGTCAGGGCCACCCAAAGTGTCCCCATTTTGGAGCCACAGCTGAGAACGAGCAGATCTCTCCTTGGCTAGGAACAATTCTCAAAAGGTCCCACTAGCTCTCACCCTCCTGTTCTGCACCAAAACCACCTGACAGAGACACAGCCCTGTGGGCCACAGCTGGGATCTCCCGAAGCTAAAATATCACAAAGCCATTACAGTTAAACTCTGGCTTGAAGCTTAGCCACGATGCTTGCTGCCACCAGAAACGACCTGCTGGATCTCACTTCTGCCATGGCTGGGATGTACCAGCTTTAGGTCTGTGGAGCGGGATGCCCTGCCTCGGGGAGGGTCCCTGGGGGCCCTCGGGGGCAGCCCCCCTTTTTTCCTACCTGTAATCCCGAAAGGTGTAGGCAGGAGGCTCCTTCCAGCACTCGTTGGCCTCAGGGTCCAAGAGGCAGTTGTCAGCGTGGATGGGGTGGCTCAGGTCATTCCTCCTCTCCTGCTGGCCTAGGCAGGACCATGTGGAGGAAGGGGGAAGGAGAAGGGGTGGATGAGATGGAAATGCCATGCTCTGTGGGGTCTGTCACAGTGGGGAGCCTGCCCCGACCCCACTCCGGGTGGTGGTCACAGGTGAGAGGAGGAAAGGAAAGGCTGGGGAGAAAAGGCAGCATCTGAGGACTCAGATCTGCATAGCTCTGCTTGTTCCTTACTGCAGGGAAGCGAGATGGAGAGCTGGGCAGGGTGGAAAGGAGAAGGGACAGTGAGAGGAGGCAAGAGAAGAGGGAGGAGAAAAGAGGAAGAGCTGGAGATATGAAAAACAAGAGACACCCCAGAAATGAGCTTCTCTGGGACAGCGATGCCCACCCTTTCGTGCTGTGGGGACAGTGACTTTGCCCAGCACTGGGGCAAAGTTTGGCCACCAGTTTAAGCATCAGGCAAAACAGAGCTACTCTCAGGCTTGCGTCCCCCACTCGTAAACCCCCTGTGGGGGGCTGAACCGCTCCCGTCCTCCCAGCCCTGCCCCACCACCGGCCCCCCGAGCCTCACCGGAGAGAGCGGTGCGGCACACCAGGTGGGTGTAGGAGAAGTAGAGCGTGGAGTTCAGCATGAAGTAGGACTCGACGATCCTGCGAGCCTTCTCGCTGATGTCGTAGAAGAGCCGGGCGCTCTTCAGTGGGACGCGGCCCTCGTAGCCATACTGGGCAAGGAGAAGGGGCGAGAGAGGGTCAGCGCTGTGTGCCAGCTGGGAGGGAGGGCATGGAAGAGGAGGAGGACGGAGCTGTACCTTGAGGGCTTTGAGGACAGTGGCTCCTTCAAATCTCTCATTCGGGGTGTGGGGGGAGGTTTTGCCCCTGTAACCATCTCCAGCCAACATGATCCCCTGAAAGACACAAACACAGGCGAGTGGTGAACTGGTTCCCCGGGAGAGGGGGAGCTGTAATGGAAGCATCTGGGACCCTCTTCCCCAAATCCCCCAGGGCTGCATTTACCAGGACAGGTGAGTTGGGTGGAAAGGCACCGCAGCTCTCCATGAGCACGGTCCATTCTGAGATGCTGGAAAACAGACACCCACCTCCCGACCGGGGATGTTCAGGCACCCTCAGTCCCTTCCCAGGCTCAGTTGAAGATGAATGAGAAGGCTCAACCAGGCTTGCGGATGAGCAGCCTTTGGGGTTGTGTATAACATGGGGCAAAGGGCTCTTTCTGCACAGGCTCTGTCTTGCAGCATGTTTCTAAGAACAACCCAAGAAGGAGCAGAAGCTCCTGGGCTGCAGTTATGGGGATAAGCATCTGACTGCTCTCCACGGGCATCCTGGCATCAGTTGCAACACTCAAAGAGTGAGGCATGAACCCAGAGCCTCTCCAGGGGCTGATCACACGCTCAGTTCTCACAAGCCAGAGGATGGGGAGAGCATCAGGCACTCAGCCCAGGTGGCAATCGTGTCCCCCCCAGGGCACTGCCTACTCACACTGGCCACCCTGTGAAGCTCTCGGCACTGCTCCTCCGAGATGACGTTATCCAGTAGTACTCGCTGGGTGCCATTCAGCTGCTGCGAATTGTAGACAAACTTCACATCGCTGTAGAGAAGCGGACCCCCTGATGGAAAGGGAGACACAAAATGACCCTGCTGAACATGCCCTGGCCTCGTTGACATCTTGTACCATGGCTGAGGGCCAGCTGAAGTCACCCGGGTGTGCTGCCAGGGAAAGAGCTTCATAGCGGAGAGCAGAGTTTAGCCTCACATCAGCAACAAAAGAAACAGAAGCAACGGAAACACCTGGAGATGGAATCAATTTGCTGCAAGAGCATTTTCCGCCTTCTCATTAGCTGCTTTGCAAATGCAGGGACCACAGCCTGAAAACGCCAAAACCCGATGGGACACGATGAGAGACATGGACACCAGCTAACCGGGCTCTCCTGCCCAGCAGCCAACATCAACAGAGGCCGTTAAGTTTCCATTGCATTTGCGCTGTGGGGATCTTGCCAGCTTGGCGTGCAAAGCCGCTCTCTGCAATTGTCATCAGTGGGGTTTTTTGTCTTTTACACACATAGAAAACCTAATGCGGTGCTGAGCTTGCAGCAAGCATCGCTTGTTCTCCGCCAAGAAGAGGGGCTGGGAGTGGGCGAGCCGGAGGACCCTGAGGACAATCCTCCTCCGCAGAGGCAAAGGAGCTGCTATGGTCATCCCTGCCACCCCTCGCTCCCCGAGGCTGCCTCCCTCTGCCTGCCAGAAGCCAAGGGCTTGGCTATGTTTCGGAGGTCCCAGGTAGCATTCCTGGGATGGGAATACAACTGTGGCTGGGCTTGCACACTGCTGGGCTCCCCCGGTATAGGGCGACTGAGCCTTGCCACGGGCTGAGCGAACGGGCACGGAGAAGAGAGAGATTGGCTCTTTACAAGAAGTTTGGATCCATCTCAAATTTGCCTGATCAGAAAAACACGGCGAGGCCACTAAATCACCGTCTTCTGAAGCCTCTTCCCCTCATGTCTCAAAGAAAGAGAATGAAAGAAATGGCAACAATAAAAACCTAAACCAGATGTTTCTCCAGGAGGAAGGTAAATGCATCTAAATTGTGGGAAAAATTATCCGTTGTCACAGAGACACGATAAAACAGAGGAAACAGAGCTGCAGAGCTCCTCTCACCATGTGGCACAAGGAAACTTCTCTGTTACACTGCTTTCATAATTACTACTTTTCCTGTCTGTTGAGGCACATTGTGTGTTTTTTGGAAGGTCTCCTTGGCCTATGGAGGACACGTAACCCTGAGGGCAGAGCTCCGCCACTAGCCCACGACTTTATTTCTGAAGAGTTAGGTTTCCTGGAAATGGAAAAGATGTTCCTCATGTTCACTTTGCTGTTCTTGTTGCTTGATAATAGCATTTATTATAAATGCAGATGGATGAGAAACAGGACCCTGAAATCCAGACCCCTGGCACACTCCAACTCCGGGCTGAGTTTTCCAGCTTGGATGTTGCTCTTCCCCAGCCGTAGGCACGAGGGATGAACCTGGAAGACATCACTCACCGCTTCCCCAGTTTCTTCTGTTCCTCCCGGGGAACTAGCAGGGCTGCCCTGTGCCGTGGACACTGAACCCTCGTCCCACAGCGGCAGTGCGCTCCCCGCTGTCTTCCCCGCCCCCACCACCTCTAAGTACCAGCAGAGAGAGAGACTTGTTTCCCGTGTGTATGTTCTGTGAAAAACACCCCAAAGAAACTGGGGAATTCTTTGGACTTTCGGGAGTGAAGGAATTGGCGGAAAGGAGGAAGGGGGGAAAGAGAGACGTACAGAAGAGTACAAAATTAGAACGGACTTTTCTTTTTTCTTTTTTGGCCTTTTCTCTTCTTTTTCCAAGTGAAAAGAGAGAAAGAAAAAAAGACAACAGAGAAAGAATGCAGCTGGATGGACAAAAATCCCATTTTCTTTTTGAACAGTTTCAGTTTTCCTTGTAAACTTGAAAACATTCTGCAACTATGCCAGAATAAAAGCATAGAGAGGAGAAAAAATAGAAAGATGCACTCTGAAATTATTTGGCAAACAGATCAACAAATATAAATCAACAAAATCTTGGCTTAAGCAAGCGCTTCAGGATCTTCCTGTGGTGTTCACCTATTTTATGTAGGCTAGAGAAGGGATAATACTCTGAACAAGACACTGAGCAGCTGGAGACAGCTTGGGCCATGGAAAGCTGTGAAATTCCCCAAAAAGCGTGATCAACCATTGCATTACAGGGAGGTTTAATTGCCTGCTGCTGTGGAGCTGGCCTGCTAGAGACACAAGACACCTCCTGGCTTGAGACCCCACTGTTTTGCAGCAAGGAGCACGCTTTGGTATTTGGCCACAATACAGTTTTTCAAAATTGTTATGGCAGAAATCTTGTCTTTAGTAGAAGATGTTATAGTATTTTCTGTGGTTGCTGAAAATGTGCTGAAATCAGTTGAAATGTCTGCCGACAGGCCTTAAAACCAAGTGATTTGATGCAAGCCAAGACATGAAATCACGAGCCAGTCTACAAACGGAAATGGTTGCTAATGATGTGATCCAGTGCACTTAGCAAAGCATCGGGACCGGAGTTCCCAAAACCTATTGTATCCAGCATCTACCTTTCCGCAGCCTGGACAACAGAGAACATTTTCATCTTAAAAGCACCTAGGGAAAAGACTACTGTTTGTTGGTGCCACCTTCCCCATGGTGAGGAGGACCCAGCCTCCCAGCTCTGCATCTCAGGTCTCTGCACCGAGCAGCTCAGCAGGTGGGAAAAGCAGGTCCAAGAGCAGAGCAGTGCTGGTGGGATCCACAGACCTAGAAATGCTGTGGCAGCCTCAAAGACTTCTCTGTCTCTTAAATAAAACTTCAATCCTCCCAGGTAGGATTGGCCCTCATTGCTCAGCTGCCAGCCTTTGCAGTCTGCAGTCTAGCAATAGGAAAAAACCTTCTGATTTTGTTGAAATATCTTCATCAGACTTACCCTCCTTCAACTCTCGATCTGGTTTTGGCATGGGTTTCTTTGCCAGGGACAGCCGGGGCCCATCTTCTGGTTCACTGCTAATACTTGATGGGACACTAAGGAGCAAGACAGAAGAAGAACATCATGACTTTGGACACAGGTCTCCAGTTCTGGGAATTGCGCTGTTTTGCACTCTTTGGAAACCAAGGGTGAAAAAAATGGGCAAATTGGTATTTTGTACAAATGCCACAACTGTGCAAGTAGAAGCCCTCACCCTGTCCCATGGAAAACCATATTCTTCTGGTAATGGGAACAACATTTTCCACCAGCAAAGCCCAGACACCAACTAACCTGAATAGCACCACTTGCCTCATCGACCAAGTTCCCTCTAGACAATTGCTCGTTGTGAGGCACTCAGCTAAAATAAGGTGCTTATTGTAGGTAATGGAATGTTTGTAAGGGGCAAAGAACCCTAATTCAACCATGATGGTGTGCTGGGGTGGCTGGGCAGCACCCCCCGAGCGGCAGGCTGGTACTCCATCATGGGCACATCCCCTTCACCCCGCGGCGGGGACCAGCGAGGCTGCGGGCGCAGGCAGGGCGGGGGCTCACCTGTGCTCATCCTGGCGGGCGCCGTACCTGTTCCAGTAGTTCTGTGGGAAAAGAGAGACAGGTCATGCTTCTTAATTTAATGCTCCAACCAAAGCCAGGGAGCGAGGCTCCGCCTCGCACACGGGGACATCGGCCAGCCTCTCTGGTATGGATCCATCCCACACAACTTCGGGCAATTGCCTGGGGTGACCAAACGGAAAATTTACCCCAAACCCAAACTGGCATCGTATGATGAGTACAGAAGGAGGCCAGTTTGCCCAGCCTTCTCTGTCCCACCCCATCACCATGGCAGTGGCTGAGACCCAGCCAGACACCGCGGCAGGAGAGCTGGACTGGGCTGTGTCTGCTTCTCCTTCACCCTGGGAACAGCTGCCTCCCTTGCTTTGCCATCACCCTTTTCCCATAGGGAACAAACCGGGCCAAGATCCAGCTCCTGAGTCACCTACACGGGACTCGCTTTGTAGGAGAGGGGGGGAAGCTGGTCCTAGAGCTGTGAACTCCTAAAGGTCCTTGCCATAGCAGACCCAGGCATTACCGGCTCCGTGTAGGCGTATCCGAGGCCGGCCGCAGCCACCTGCAAGAGGTGAGACTCCAGCTTATGGCGCCGCAGCAGCGTTTTTGCTTCCTGAAAAGAAGAGGAGAAGGGGAGTAGTTGCATGTGTAGCTTTCACCAGACACAGTCAATGCACATCTGCTTCGACAGGGGTTTGCTTTTTACACAACACTGTAGACTCCTACAGGGCAAGGGATGCTTGGGTCATGCCTTAGAGCAACCCTGGACACAGGGCTGAGCCACTCACTACATTACAGAAGGGGAGGTGTTCAGCAACTCATTCAGGAAGCCTGAATCCCCAAAATACATGTGCATAGCTGGCAGAGAGGGCTGAGCACCTTGCAAAGCCTCTATCTGGGCAAGAGGCTGACCGGAGAAACCCCGGCTGCAGAGTGGGAGGACGGTTCAGGCTGGCGGAGCAGGGACCCTGGCCGGGCTGTGCCTCCGTTCCCCATCTGCAACACAGGGCCCATTGCCCGGCGGTGGGTGGGCTGCAGCATCGCAGCCTGGCACGCACTCAGGGCGCTGGGATGGGGACCACAAAGCACAGCGAGCTGGAAATCGTCCATCAAAGGGATTTTTTTTGAATGAAAAATATGTAAACAAAACACTGGGTTTTCTCCTAGAAAATTACTTTGCAAAGCAAAAAGTTTTTTTTACAGAAAACTTCAAAACACTCGAAACGCTGACATGTTCTTGTCAACTTCAGGTCTTTTCCTAGATTCATTTTGTGAGGAAAAACGATGATTGTTCTTGTTTTCTTTTTTATCATTTCCCTTTTTTTTTTTTTAGCATTTCACCAAATTCACCTTGATTTTCCTGGAAATCAAGGAATTCCCAAGGGAACGGGAAATACAATTCCTGTCCCCCTTATGCTTACGGCACAAGGGGAACGAGCCTCAGCAGGGCTGTGATGGGATGGGAGGAACTTCTCCTCTTCTGCACTGTGAGAAAGGCAGCCCCAGGGCCGCAGATAAAGGCTGCCCGGACCGGAGAGGAAGCCTGTCCTGCTGGGTGACTGAACACATACTGTTTGGTTGTTTGACCCCAGCCTAACCCCGTGATAGCAAAGCTACTCCCCGCAGAACAGGCTGAGTGCTGAACTCCAAGCTCAGTGACTTGAGAGAAACACTGACATCCCAACCTTCCCTTGGGAAAATATTTCTCAGCCCTCTCTTAACGGAGGTTGCCCTCTGCTCAGGGCTTCATTGCATTCCTCCTCCGCGTCTTCTCCGGAGCACTGAACGAGGGGAGGGTTTACGTTGTTGAGGCTCTCGGTCATCGCCCTCCCTGCCCTCGCCTGGGCTTTGCTAGGCTGAAGTCCCCATTTAAAGAAGATCCTGCCCTCCAGCTTCTCCCCCACACCAGTGACTCTGCACTTGCACCCTGACAATCAGCATCACCAGCTAGGCCAGCATCTCCGCATCTGTTTTCGAAGTGGTCCCACTGTGGGAAAGCTGCCAAGCTGCTTTTATTTCCAGGTGATGCTTTTGTTAAAGCCTCCCACCAAGGGCTGTTAGGTGACACTCTCACCTTTCTGGGTTTGACGGTGTCTGGATCCATCGTACCTTCCAAGAGGTCCTTGTAATAACCTGCATTCTCCAAGACATCTTCATCGTCCGGGTGGAAGAGGAGGTAGGACTTGGCACACTCCAGGGCTTTTACGTAGTCACCGACTGGGAGGCAACACAACAGTTGTCAGGGGGGGCAGAGGGGGGCACAGCCCCGCCGCGGTGCCAGGGGCTCACGCAGAGCACGGCGGGGCAGCGCCGAGGAGGGGAGCCTGCAGAGAGGGAGGGCACAGCCTGAGCTCTCCGTCAGCTGAAGGACGACACTTTACAAGGCTCATTTGATGCAACTTTGTCTTAACTGCTCCATTTCACCGGTCGGGAAACGGAGGCACAGAGACATGACTTCTCTGTGGTCGTGCACAGGTTGGGGATGGTATCCAAATTGGATCCAACTGGATGAGCAGGATGTGGATGCTGTCTGGCAGCAACCTGCCTCTCTCATGTGCAGCATCCCTCAAGGCTCCAGAGGCTTTTACCCACCACATTAAACTTCTAATTGGGCAAAGGAATAAAAAAGCCTGTACACCACGCACGAAATGCTGCTGACTTCTCCAGCTTTCTTCCCGTTGCATTGATGAATGAAGAAGCTTTAGGTTTGAGTAGCAATTTTGACCCTCCCACATTCTGCCCTTTTCAGGAAAGAGCTCTTAGCACGAGCCTGAGATAGCAGAATTCTGCCTTGATTTACTTTTATCTAACAGAACATAATAAAATGCCATACAGGACCACACAACTGGCAATATTTTACAGCACTGCCAAATCCTGATATTTTGCAATGTTACCAACTCCTGCAACTTCACTGTGAATCTTAAAATATTTGATAATTAGCAAAAATTGGCATCTTGGGATAAGCTTGTGCTAACTTGCATATCTGTTATATATCAACTTAGAAAATGTATCAGTTGGTTCAGAAAATGTGAAACATATAAATCCCCAGAACTCTAATATCAAAGGCAAATGAAAGGATCCTAAAAAAGCATGATTTATTTAAAGAATAATAATGTTTAAGCTAAAGGTTGGGCTTTTAAAACCTCACTGATGATTGAAAACACTTTTACAAAAATACTTAACTGTGTGTTACAGTCAACCTGAAAGGAAAAGGATTTTCAAAGAGACAATTTCCAACATCCTTTGCTTCCTGACTCTTTCAGACCATGCCACTGCATCACTGTAGCACTGACATCATGGGGAAATATCCTGATTTCCACATGAGGCAATTCAAACTTGTACAAAATGCAACAAAACTGAGCAAGTGCTATGAGGAACAGAAAGACAGCCTTACCTCTGTAATAGGCAAACTGCAAATAGTCGTAATGGAGGGGAAGGAAATTTTCGATGGGCGAGATACGGCCTGAACGTGTGGCGAGTTCTCGGACGCAGTCGTGTTTGCAGGCCAGGACTTGCATGTAGTGATCTGCCAAGAAAAGGAGGAGACGGTCTGAACTGAGAAGGATGGTGACGGTGCTGAGACCAGGACAGACAGAGCGTAAATCTCCCCAGCTGAAGGACATGCAACTCGTGCTGCTCTGCTCCAGCAGGCGACTGCGCACCTAGAGAAAGAGCTCAGGCTCCTTCCCAAAGCCAATGGAGAGTTGCAGTCACATTTTTGCCCCCCCTTGAGAAATGCCTTTCTCCTTCTGTCAACTGTAGAGGGAGCTTGTGCATCTCTTTTGTGTGCCGGGAGCTGCTGCTCCTGCCCAGGAAAGCCGGGCGGGTGCAGAGACGTGCAGGTGGCAGGTAGCTCTTCAACCCCAAGAGCCAAACCAAAGGCGAGGACACCCACAAAGCAAGCAGAGGTGTGAAGACAAGGTGGTCACGTGTGCTGCCACACGAAAGCCATCTCCAGACTCCCTTCCTTCAGCTCATCTTTAATCCTTTCCTTTCTGCAGCAACAAAGCTCCCAAGGGCACGGGGAGGTTTAGATAAGAGGGGTCAGTGCAGCTTCTTAAGTACAGCCGAGCTAGGCACCTGTGCCGTGAGTCTGAAAGGTCTAAGGTGCAAATATTAGCAGCAAAATCCCCGTGTTTGCTGCTTCTCAAAGATGAGATATCTCTCAGGGAAACGCAAGCACGTGGTAAACATCTGCCATTAGCAAGGTTTCTTAATTGGTGGGAGTCCACAAGACAGGCGTTGTATCAGCTGTACAATTTCGAAGCCAATGCTGACATCTGATTCCAGTTTAGGGTCTTTGCTGCAATGTACTTACAAATCTACTTTGCTTGCTCTGTCTCTGTACACCATTCAAAACCTTAAGAAACAAACACAGGCTTGAAAAAAAACATGTGCTCAGCTACCAAAGCATTTCTCAGCGCTGCCAAAAAAACAGCCTGAGGAATTTGCGATGAAATCAAGTGGAAACTCAAAACAGTCCCCGTTTGCTCTGGGCAGGTAGTCTGAGTAGTTATCTGATTTACTATACACATCCAGGGTATTGCATTAAGAAAGCAAGAAGGAAAAGGATGTAAGTAATTTTGTTCTAATTTAAATGTATTTAAGCATCCTAGACCTGGAATAATCCATCACTGAGAAGCACTGCTTTTTCTTGGTACTGTCAAGGTGCCCTAGAAACCGGCTATATAGACTGGAGTCAATTCACTGAAATGCATCTGTCCCTGGGGCAGAGAGGTGAGAGCGTTTCAACCCCATGCAGCAGCACAGCAAACGAGCCTGGGACTGAAAAGAGTTTTGAAGAAACTTAAACTCTCTTTCCTTGGTGTATTAGTGTTCCCACTCCTGGCTGAAACATCTGGGGCTGAGCGCCCTTGGTCCAGGGGTAAACACTGGATTATACTGTTCCATAACAAATCACTCGGTTCCCTATAGGAAAGCAGTTGCACTACATAGCTTATTCCCCTCCGTGTGCCCCCACTTCCCTGTTTCTTTGGGTGCTTGAACAGCCCTGGGTTTTGGAGTTGTTATTCCCAGGCATATCTGGCCAAGCCAAGGCACTGCGCCTGCAGAGACCACTGGCTTGTCCTCACTTCCAGGTGAGGTGCTGGCCTGAGGACCACCACCATGACCACGTCTGCGCTCCGCATGGTCCGGCACAGAAACACCTTGTCTGCTCACTGGGGCTGCACTCAACTTGTACAGCACAGAAACAATTTAACAGAGACTACAACCTGTTCGATGAGCAGCAGCTTTCAGTAAGAAGGAAGGTGGGTTTCCTTTGCCACTGAACGCTGCTCTCTTGGAGGGCTTGATATATGCCCTTGGTGTCCTGGTCATGGCTTTAAAAGCAGACATGATCAGCTGACAGTTATACTGGTACCAAGTCAGCTCTTACAACACTCCTCATATTTTTTGCATGGGTAAATAAACCCGACAAAGGCAGCTTCCCATCCGGTATGTTGGTGGTTTCTCATCTTGGTCGTTTCAATTAGATTTCCTGTCTCGACACAAACAGAATTATGCAAAACCAAAACCCAATCTGTATCTGACTGAAGTATTTTCCACACAAAAAGCAAAATTCTGGAGCTTGATGCAGCTCCAAGACCATGAGCAGATAAATAAGACTTCTGTCACCAAACAAACCTTAATTTATTGCTCTTCTTTCCCTTACGACTAATTAAATGTAATCTCATTTCTACTGAGAACGAACCATTTTAATCCCCTCTGGCTCAGAGCCACATATGCAAATTTGAAGATTACATAGCAATGTACAGTTCTCTCCAGAGATTTCAGTGAAGATCATAATTAGGTGGGCCTCTGCTAATGACAAATCCATCCCTTTGGACGGGGAGGAAATCTATGTTCTGAGCCTTTTTGGCAACTTTCCTGGCCATCTGGAGTGTGGCCAAGAGGACTCTGCTGCTCTCTTCATGTGCACTGAAAAAACAGAGAAAATATAAAGAGGGGCCAGCAATATCTAGATTCCAGTGAGATATGTGAGACTGTCTACAGGGGGAAACCAAGGCAGTTTATGTTAAAGCACCTATACTTCCAGCTCTTACAGAAAGCTGCATTCGTTCCACACATCTGGAAACGCAATTCTTCCAGCCCAGCTTCTATTCAGGATCAAAATGAGATGTTCAAGTTCCCTGTCCTCTGTATTTGCATCTTCTGGCCTTACAAGTGCCTAACAAGCATTACTCACCAGCAGCAGTGATGGAAGGGAAGACACTTCACGAAATCCAGCCAAAGGCTCAAACTCAGTAATTAAAAACATTGCAGGAGCCAAGGGTGAAAACCCTGAAGATGCAAAAAGATCTCACCTGCAATAGCTTCGTAGAGGCCAGCCTTATATTCCAGGTACTCGTGCTCCTCAAATCTCTGCGGTCCCTCGCACATGATCTGGCAATCTTCATCCTCGGAGTAGTACCCTTTCAGTGCGCGCTCCAAGAAGTCAATGGCCAGCTCGTACTCCTCCTTGTCGTAGTGCCTTACCCCGGCACTGTAGTCCTCCTGCAAAGAAGGTAGGCAGAAGACAAGACCGTGAGCGGGCTACGCTGCTCAGACCACAGTATCGTGCCCTTGCCAACCGCAGGTGATTTTCAAAAGAAGGTACAAGCAGGCAGGAGCAGAATGATCTCCCCTGGTACCTACCAGACGTAAGCGGTTGTACCAAACCACGTTTAAGCCATCAATGGACTTTTGGACCAGTGGAATCATGTAAACCTGCCTAAATACTCTTCTGAACATCTCCGTACTTAGAGCATCCTCAGTGCCACTGCTGGATTATGTGAAAAACCACTCCTCTTCTCTGTTTTAACCCTCCTACCCAATAACGCTGAATGCCAAGGGAAAAGACTGCACTTGACCCAGGCAGATCTGTCTTAGCATCTCCATTAATTACACCAAATGGCTACTTTTCCTTCCTTGTGTCTTGTGAAGTCAGAAAGTTGGGGGTGGCCCTGGCATTTGTGTTGGCCTTTCACTTTGGGGAAGCAGAAAGAGCTGTCACTCTTCTGCCTGCCACCCTGCACCCTCACCAGCACAGTTACTCATGTGCATGTACCCTGCCCAGGTGGGAGAACCCAGCTCACAAGAAACACGTGTGAGCCAAGATCTGTCCATCAGTGCCCATGGAGACATCCATCAAAGCTGCCTCCTGGTGCGTGTTCACGGCCACGGGTTTCCCCAGAGTTCTCTGAAGAGAGGGACCATGTTGGGAACGTAGCCATCAAACAAACAGCCAAGAGTGCCTTGAAAAAGCAGGAGCTGGCTTGCCTTAAAGGAGAGCACTGAAAGGGAGAGTTTGTTTTGCTGTATCGTAATATGGACCTCGGCAAGACTCTCCCCATTCATAGATGATGCTTTCTTGGCCTCCTACATCTCTCCTCTCCAGACTGCCTGACTCTTAACCCGGGCACCTCTTTAGCTCAGACTCACCATGTGCTGCTTGGCCTCCCGGTCAATCAAGCTGACCTTCCCTGCCGTGGTCTTGTAGTTCTCGATGTCTTGCTGTATCTCCATGTGCTCAGGGTTTGCCATGAAGAAGGTGTGAGCTGCATTTGCTGCCTCCTCCAGCTTGTTCAGCTGTAACAAGATAAGAAAGACCAGCTGAGTTGGTGGTGTAGGACAGTGAACACAGCAGTTTATGCTGCACCCCCTGACACCTACACCTCTGACACCCTTTGGACACCACTGGGCTGGGCAGTGATGGGATAACCAAGGAAAACCTGAATGCAGAGGCTAAGGAAAACAGCTGAAATGAGAGGAAAGCCCAGTGCAAGGGAAATTGGAAGAGCTGGAGTTCCCGAGAGCCAGACAGGTTGCTTATCTGTCCGCAACGTGGTCTAGCAGTGACCGGGTCCAGCCTCTTTTCCAGCTGCACGTTCTCTGAACTCAGCTACTCCAACCCCCTGCACAGTCCTGGGTGGAGAGATGCTCTCATGAGATACAAGACGGAGAGAGGAGGGGAAAGCAGCTGCTGAGACTGCTCTCTCTACAAGCCTTGGAGGCTGAGATATGTCCAGGCTAAGAGCTTCTGCTTGTAAATGGGGACCTGCGACCATTTATTAAGCTTAGCCCTGTGTAGTTGGAAAAGGCCAGACTCTGCTGAGAGTGGCAGAGATATAAAGAGGAGTTTATCTTGGTATATCAAGTTACTTCGGATTTAGAGATTCAGAACCGAGACCACACATTAGTTTCACCCTGGAGAAAGCCTCCTAAACAAACAGAAATACTAGTGCTAAACACACCCACAGCTGCTGCCGGGAGCGCAGGGAGCAGGACAGATGTTCAGGTGAAACATCTGCATGACCTAGCAGGAGAGAGGTCACTTCCATGGCTAATGCACTTGCTCCTGAAAGAAAGCCAACACCACCGAGCACCAGCAAGCTGCAGAGTCAGGCCCCTGGGATATGTCTGCAGGCTGAGCAGGCTCACCCAAGCTTGTTAGCCAGGACCAGGCTAACGCTAGCCCTAGCAAGGCTGTGCCTCAGTGTTCTCCTTCATAGTGAAACCCACACCAAGCCCCGTGCCACTGCTGCTAGGCTCCTCCTGAGGCACCGGAGCCAGCGAGCTCAAGCATGTCTACACCACACTGCTGTCAAGGTATGGCAGCTCACCTGAAGAAACCTGCACACCTACCCATCGGACAACTCAACCGGCAAAATGATGAGAACTGAAAAAGAGACCTGCAGAGAAGCTTCACACCCTGTTATCCTACACCTGGAGCAGGGCAGAAAGGCCATGTGAGGTGAGGTGAGGTGAGGTGAGGTGAGGTGAGGTGAGGCCATGGCTGCCCTCAAGACCCTGCTCATCTCCAGGAGACAACGGCGTCTTCCTTGGGGCTCCTTAACACTGGATTAATACTTGCATGCACTTAATGAGCATCAGCTATAGCTTGCCTTTCAGCCAAGCCATGAGAAACATCCAAAACCTCTTTCAGTGAGCCCCCGTGAACTGCCTAGTACCCTGCATTTCTTGGGGGCTCAGAGAGGTCCTACAAACACTCATCACCAGCCAGGCATATAATAACTAGTTTCATCTCTGGCATATGATTATCTTCAGAGATGTGGCTGAGCTGTCAATTGTCTGAGCAGCCACCTCGTCAGCAGGTCGCTTGTTACCTCTCCAGAAGTGTTTGCAACCATCTTTGAAATTAAAATACACATCCAATAACACATGAACTTCTGTTGAACCAAGTGGGATTGACATCTGGGTAAAATCATGGGGCCTTCTCCTTGAGGGATGCCCCTGCATATGTATATCCTATGGCAGTTTTGCATGCGCAGCTTGTGCAAGCTTTGTGGTGAAATACTAAGGGAAAAAATGTGAAGGATTTGCTCAGGCTACTCAGTTGCAGCAACAGCATGGCAAAAAGTCACTGCTCTGGAGCAGAGCAAGAGCAACAGCTTTGATTCAACTGGACAAGGAGAGACCCCCTGGAAGCACCGAGCCCACACCAAATCACTCGGAAATCTGTTCCTATTTGGAAAGTCTGCCAGCATTAATAAAATACTCCAGTTGTTTAACCGGCAGAATGATGTCTCTTTTCCTACTGCACGTAAAGCTTGGCAAGACTCGGTAAAATACAGGGTGAAGACATGCATTATTTTTACGAGGTGACCTTCCCTAACGGCGCGGAGGGAACGTGTTTTGGGTGCCAAGGAAGCAGCCGGTGCCCTTTGAATCTCCACTCTCAAACACAATTTCCAAGTGGCAAATATTAAAAAATTACTGTAACAGGTTTCCTTTGGCCTTTCCTCAAAACAAGGTGGAATTAGAAAGTGCAGCAAGCTGCTGAAAACAATTTTTGCATTAAAAAAAGGAGATAGGTGGATGACCTTGATTGGGAGCCCAGCTTAAAGGCGAGGGAAGCGGGGAAGATGCGGAGCACAGCAGGACACGCACTGAGCCTTCTGGCATGCAGCGAATCCCCCAGCGCTTTCATCTGGGCTGTTTAGGTTAGGATGAGTGCAAACACGGTCTGCAGAGCAAACAGGGGGGCTACCATGAGTCAAACTGGTGGCAACTGGAGATATCATGGCTGTTGGAAATCACTGGCTGAGCTTGTCAGGGATGTCTGGGTGATTCTGATAGGGAGATATTGAATGGGAGCAGACACCCAAATCTACCAGGGGATTTGTGAAATTAGCGCTTTTATATCAGACGAGCCGTTCCGGACACACTCTCATGTTGCTCGCTGGGGCACGGAGACGTTTGGAAAGCCGGCGCCTGGATACATGAAGACCTTTTGGAGGAAAAGCCCAGCCGTTGCCACGGGGCCAGACCCACGCCAGGCGGGCGCTCTCCTAAACCCCATTTGCTGCTCTGCTGCTCCAGCACAGCCAGAATTGCTTATCTGGTTCCCAGAAAGGCCAGGGCAGAGCTGGCCAAAGAAGCACGCGTGAATACCTCCGAAAGGAAGATGAAAGCTCCAGTCAGACGGCATCTCAGCCCGCTCCCCAGATCTGCCCTTTGAACACCAAAGCACTGCTGTGCTGCAATGCCCACAGAAACGCAAAAAATTTGCCTTGTGTAAACTTCAGAAGTTTTTCAGGATTAGCTCTGTGCTGACAACGTATGCAGGGAAGCCAGCTTTTACTGCAAAAACAAGATCGATTCCAGTCCTTTGCTTGGAGTTTTCCTAAGGACACCACCCTCCAGCATAACCCCTTGGCTTCTCAGCAGGCAAGCAAAATGACTATAAGAATTTTTTATCCAGGACAGCACCAAAAAACCCCAAACCCCTTCAGTGTAGAAATAATTTTTTTTAAAAAAGAGACATTCCTACAGAAACATACATCCCATCCTGAAAAAGCTCGTCTCAACATAATCCCATCCTGGAAAAGCTCATTGCAGCTGGGCAGTATCTGATACAGGATAAAGAACTGACCAGAGCATCTCAGGATGGGAATTTTCAGGTCATGCTGGGTGTAGGTGGGACTGCCACTGCAGCTGGTAATTAGAGAGGTCGAGATGGGGCAAGAGGTTTGTTGGAGACACATGAGCTGCTGACCTGACCCAGAGGACTGCTATTAAGCCACTATTTGAGCTGCTCAGGAGAATTGCATTCTTCCACGCCACGCCACACCACACCACAGATTTCTCTTCACAGACAGCATCCTGCCTGTGCAGACTTAAAAGGGACCAAATGCATCTCAGCCAGGGAACTGGTCCCTCGAGACGCAAGCTGCAATAGTCTGTTGTGGGATGTTCTTTTTTCCTTTGGTTCTAGCTCCTTTTCAAAAAGCTGTCAAAAACTCTCACAGATCCTAGGATGGGCTTAGTTCTTCCTGGATAAAATCCACCCCTGTGAGATAGGAAGAGTCTGATTTCTAGACACAACAGAAAATCCCTTTCCCACCCTTGAAACAAGGCTCATACTGTGTCTAGTCCTGCTGGCTCTTCACAGCAGAGATGACCTTTGGCTTTTGCTAAGTGGACTCATTTCAACTCAACACTTCTCAATTTATCATGTCCCACATTTGCCTTAGAAACATTCAAGTAACACAAAGAAGCCAACAGCTGCTAAGTTTTGGGGAGTTTTTAAGTGGATGCGTGTATATAAAAGCAAATTCCTAACTGGTAAGACACATTCAGAGACTAGCACTGACATTAATTATGAAATGCTCTGCAGAAACTTTTGCCAAAGCACTCTGAATTCACAAGGAGCGGGATATTTTGGTGTTTAAAGGTCTGGGCTGGGACTCAGGACACCTGGACTCAGTTCCTGGCCCTGTCACAATCTCGCTGTGCAGCCACTGGAAAAAAACATTTTGTTTTCTTTGTGCCTGATTTTTCCATTGTTTTAAATGAATAACAATAAAATAATAGCATTTCTCCCACAGGGTAATAATTTTGTTTACTTAGATGGCAAGCAACTCGGGGTCCATAAGCATATGCAAGCACGTAACACAAGGGGATTTTGATTTTTGTACAACCATCACTGAATGAAAATCAGCAAGGAAAAAATGACAACTGTAGAATCACAACCTTAGTACGTGCTCTAAGGTCTTCTTGTTTACCCCACTGGAATGAGATCGCTAGACTATCGCTGCAGCTTTGCACCAAACCCTGTGTATTGCGGCCAGAGAAGACGCACGAAATCAGAACACCAGCACTGAGAGAGCCCCGGGAACACGCTGTCCATTTTGATCTTACCATGCCAACGGCTAGAGCCAAGAAGGGGAAACATAACATTTAAATGCTTCTGGTTTTTGATGCTGAAAAATATTTTTTTTTCCTCATTCAAATGTTAGGAGCGTTTCATTTCACAGAAAAACAGGAACATTTTTTTAAGCAGCAAAACCTCAGATTAAAGAATTTCAGCAAATTGCAAATGCTCGGTTTCATTCCCATCTGGGACAGTGCTGGCCTGGACTTCAATGAGACTGCGACTTCCAACCTGCAGTAGTGGCTTGAATTGGGAAGGCTGTTTTAATCGGAGCATTAGACAGGACCAAACACAGGCTGGAGGAAGGACCTTGAGTGAACTTCCTGAGCATCACTATACAATCGATGCCAATTCTCCTTGATAACAGCTGAGAAAAATCCTTTATGGAGCTTTCATGGACTGCATGATGAAACATGTAGTATAATGTTAACAGTCCCGTAATAGTTCATCGTCATTCTTGTACCTGTCAATCTACGTATCAGCCAGTAAACTCCATGTCAAGCAATCTAATTTGCACCTGTAAGGCCACTGTCACCAACCTGCCATGGCTAGGAAATAAACTGTCTCACTGGAATATGTCTAACTTGCTGTTTGATTTTATTATCACTTCGACTGCTGCGTCCCGCGAAGAGAAAAACAGAGGATTCACCTCATCGCTAAAATCCACCCGAAACCAGCTTGGACTGGCTCAGCTCCACGTGCAGGCATGTGCTCTGAATTCACACTTGCCCTCAACTATTTGCAGACGAATGAATTCTGACCAAAGCTGCTCTCGTGCCAAGATGCTTAACAAGCTTGCATAAACGCCTACCCCCTTCCCTAGGGGATGCGCCACACAACAGCACCGTGGTTTTAGCTACAATGATCCTGAACTTGCAGTCCCTTAAAGTTTGCTCTCTGGTGCTTTGCAGTGGGGATAACGAAGTGGAACAGGCATCGTGCCAGGTCTGTGAGACGGGCATCGCACAGCTTTACAGTCTGCTCTTGCAGCCGGGGGCACGGTGCGCCGTACCACCACCACCACGTTGCTTACGTTGAGCACTGACATGGTGCCGTTTATGGGGGGAAGCAGCTGTAGCCAGAACACCTACAGGTGCTCAGGTGCTCAGCTCACCCTGCAGTTTTTACGGCAAAAACAAGGATAAGAGAGGTGCAAAAGTCAGAGGATTTTAGAGAGAATGTAGCCAAAGCAATATCAGTTCTGACTGCCTGAGACAAGGGGTCACAGGGCATGATATAACCAAGACCTCAGACTATTATTGACAATGAGTCCCCATTTCATTGAACACAATATCAGATCTTGGCAACTGTCGTGCATTCTGTGTGACTGCCGTAATCCCACCTGTTTCTGTATTAAGGTATCTTCAGCATGTAAGACATAGTTTGAATTAAAACTTCTTTTTTTGGGAGGGGAAGAGAAGTAAGGCTTATACACTGGAAAATGTGTCAGACCCCTCAAAACCCCAGTGTTTCTTGCCATGCCAAGACTGGACCTACCTGCACATAACCTCCGTTAATTGCTGAGTGCATGAGCCTGGCATGGAGCTTGTGAGAAAAAATTTCAAACCGTTCAGCTGATCTAGAAAACAAAGTCTCAAACCTTCAGACAACTCCTGGTTTGCTGAAGAGACATTGTTTTTTTAAACTTTTCCATAGCTCCGCTGCTTCTCTGTTGTATCAAAGGCTTAGTGCACTGGGTGCACTGGGCTCTGCAGAAGAGGAAGGCTCTGGAGTCGGTAAGCACAGATAACAAGGGAAATAAAAGGTTCAGTGTCATGAAGGATTAATGTTGTTGTGTCTATGCAGAGCTTACTGCCTGGGCAAGTAGAAGCAAGTAGCAGTGAGATGGCTATAAACAGCATGTGACCTCGTCTCAACTATTTTATTATTGCAAATAAAGAAGGAAGGGAACAGGTACCAAGTGATGAAGTGTGAAGCGCCTTTGAGTTCATTAACACACCATCCCCTGCTCTCCAAAGAGTTTACCAGCTCCTTGGCTTCCAACTCAAGATAAATAGGGTTGGTCCCCCCTCCTTGCTACTGCTGTGACAGGGGGCAGTAGTGATGCCTTCCTGGAGGCATCTTTTCAGAGGTCTTCTCCATTTTCAAAATGCAGACAACCTCCAATGTGCTTTGGATGGTTCCTCTCAGACCACCCCAGCGCGCCTCGCTGTGTGCTCCTGCTCACCAGTCGCTCTGGTAGACCCAAATCCAAAACAGAAAAAATTTGGAGAATTGGCACAGGGAAAACTTCTCGTGAGAAAGGAAACTTAGGAAGGATTTGGGGTTTTTTGTTATTCCAACAAGCAATTTTTCAGTACACAAACATATGTGGATTGGTAGGTACACGGTCAAAAGAGCTGACTAGACGTTGAATTAGTCTCCAGAAAGTGGCAGATACTTGGAAATGTAAAACTAAACTGAACAAATCACTTCAATATTCTTCATGGAACAAATTCTTTCAATTAACCAAGAGAGAAATCAGATTTCCTAACGATCCTCTCACTTGAGCCATGCTGGCAGTATTTTACCTAAGTGTACACATGTATGTGCCAAGCGGACTGACTGCATCCCCCCGCCTGAAAAGGCCATTTTGCACCGAGAAAGCAAGTTAGACTGAGACCCTTCCTTCCTTCCCTCGCTGATGCGCTCCTCTTGAACTGTTCCCAGGCAGGTAAGGATGAAGATTTTCACACGTTTCTGGCTGTGCATTATATGCTTCAGTGCAGACGTGGTGTAGCAAACACTGCACAAGGAGCAGGGCATTACTCACAGCAAGTGACTTGCAAAACCACTTCCCAGCAGGAAGGACTCTTCCCACATAAATCTCAAACACACTCAGGCATCGCAGGATTCATCCGCAGAGCAAGCAGAGGGAAATGTGTTTGTGTTTACTGAACCTTCGATCTGACTGATTGTAAAAAACACTCCGAGCCAGATTTTGTCCCGTGTAAACACTCAGTTCTGTCTAACATACTCTGATGACAGCTAAGTTGTGTGTGAAACAGCATTTTCAACATGGAAAAATTCCTAGAATATGCAGTGTGGGCTCTCCTGGCAAAACCCAAAACCCCTAGAACTGGGTTTTTAAAGCTTGGGCAAGAAACCCCTTGTAGATGGGATTCTTCCCTCCGTGCCAGTGCACGACAGCCGAGATCACAGACAGGAGCTGGCAGTACACGGATTTCAGCGCACTACTCTGTACAAAAAAAAGTCCCTTCTATCAGCAGATAACTGGCCTGGTGTCCCCCTCCCTCCAGCTGCAAACACACGACCACACTGCCCACGCACGACGGCCAAGCCGCAGTCAGTGGTGCAAAACATCCTGCACCCTGGACCACGGGAGGGCTCTGAGCAGCTCCTCCAAAGCCGTGTCTGGCTAGAAATGGGCTCCTTCTCTATTTTTAAGGATGCTAGCATAATCTGAAGGCTAAGTAAGAGCTTCCCTTATAATTTTCCTTGGAAGAGGTGGGATGTATTCAGCCTCAGGAATCTGTGCAGACGGTTACCCATGAGGCTCCTACACCCCAGAGTTTTCCTCGCTCAGGTAATTAGAGATGAGCCAGTGGCCCTTGGAGATGAGTAGCATGGGAGAAGCAATACACTTACAGACTAATGGCAACAAGCAGTGCTAGATACTAAAAGGTGGGGGGTATAAAGCCAGCCAGGCTTTCCAGAGCAGAAGGTTCCTCATGCATGTCTTTCCTCCTGTTGTTATAGCATCCCTGTGGCAGCCCTAGTTGTTGCACACCTGGGAAAGAATCAGGCAAAGATTAGCCTGTGCGTTTTAAGCTAATGAAATCGAGCAGCTGGAATCAAGCAGTATGTGACTATCCCCTCCTCACGGACCACCAGCAAGAGTCCCACGGGCCACAGCCTGTTAGACAAATAATGAGTCTTCATCTGAGATATTGACTGATAATAGACAGAGAGGCAGGTGGTGCCCTGCAGGGAGTCTTGGAAATACCTGGGAGGAGAGGGGTGAATCTTGCTAACCCCGCCAGCAAGGCGCGAGGGAGCCCTTTGCTGTGAAGGGAGGAAGGTCAAGGCTGGAATGCTTCAATCTGATTAAGGCTAAAACTGATCGCATGCTTTTAGGGGAAAACCAGAACAAAACAAACTTGGCAGGCAGTTAAAAGGGCTGGGGGGTGCATCATCTAAGCGTGACTCACAGGAGGAAGCGGACAGAGCACTCTCTCCAGCAGCAGAGATGCCACGGGAACATAACAATATCCTACGTTTCCACAAAGTCTTCCAACCTCAGGAACCTGAAGGCATTTGATTTGAGCCAGAAACAAAGCAAACTCATCTGTGATGAAAGAAGTGAAGTGATGACACAGAGATGGAATGGGGGATGCCTGGGAGAGGATCACTGGATGGTGCTTTTGCAGACAGTCTTATGGTGTCTAAGATCCCAACACAAGTATAATCCACAACACAGAGTCATCGGCAAGGAAACAAACTTAACAGTGTTTATTCTAAGGAGGATGAAGGCCAAAGCACGGTGCAGCATGTCTCTATCAAAACTAAAGGATTTCATTAAAACAACGGCGACACACGAGCTCCTCTCCCAACGAGGGGATGCGAGATATACTCTTGTGACTAAATTGATTAACAAATACTACACAAGCGATGGTGAATAACCTGGGGACTGCGCATGACAGGCTGATGCCATCCATGTGCCTACAAGAATAAAGCAAAGCAGCTTATTCTGGCAAACTTCTGGTCATCGGTAGTTCTGCCTGGAAAGGATCGATGGCATTTCTCTGGTATATGTTTGCAAGAATGTAGCAACGCAAGTCAGAGACTGGACCCAAAATTAGCAGAACTGTCACATATCCTCTGTTTTCCAGATTCTGCGTTTTTCCTGCTTTTATGTATCTTCCCTCTCCGAGACCCATAAAGCAGCAGCTTTACAGATCAGATGTGAATTTTCTCTAGTATCCTGCCTCCCTGGACATTGGAACTAGTTGAGCTGCACTGGTTGATAACATCAGGCACTGGGGCAGACTGCTAACCAAGCTCTCTCCAACGTTGATATCTCTATAGAAATAATTACTAAAACACTTAAGAAAAACACAACACAAAAATCTGAGCCAAACAAAAAAATTCTTACAGCAGAAACTTTCCTCCCTTTCCAGGGTTTAGCAATGGCTCAGCACCTTTTAAAAGAGTCAGACACGATGACCTGTTGAATGCCCTTCGGGAGACAAAGTTTCCTGTGAAAATGCATATGCTTGTCTGCTGTTACTCAACATCATCCAAACAGCTACGTACGCCCCTAGAAAACGCCTTTCTGAGAGGACGCATGGATTACTCATGACCATCCTGGAGCCAGGAAGCCAGAGTCATCTGGTGATAAAATGATACTCCTCCTTTGCAGCCCTTTTCTGATGTAAATAGAGTTTTGTCAAATGGCTTATCCAAACCCTATCCCAAGCCTGAAGACTGCCTCTCCCTACCTTTTCCCTGAGCAATAGAAAGGTCATCTCCTACAGAAGGTACCGACTGACCCTAACAGTGATTATGGTCAGTTTATTTTACTAACACCAGAGCACTGGTTTGAAAAGCAGAGTGCCTAGCCCTGAGGGTGGGCTGCAAACAGGCCTGGGCTATCTGAGCAAGAGGTTGTTATCTCCCTCTGCCCTGAGCCACGATGGGACAGCAAAGGGAGAAGCAAACAAACCTTAAATCCCAAGGAGAAAACAGACTCATAGCACATCTATGCATCGTCCCCTCACACAAAATCCTTGACAGTCTTCAAGGAAATGCTGTTAATTACCATGTTTTTCCCAGACACGATGTTTCTGGAATACCTTTTCCAGGGCCCGAGTCATAAACCAATGGATTGTGATTCGCAACTGCTGAATGCTTGGAAACCATCGTGATGGTGATGGACATTAGGGCACTGCAGTCTTGATTAAATAAATCATCAGATTGCCATTCCAATTCAACAAGCATTTTACAACGACTAAAGAAGATCTACAAATCAGGGGTGGGCTCCGTTCACCATGAGGGGAACTGACTGATGCCAAGGGGAAGCAAACTGAGCTTATGCCTTAGGTGACTTTGGAGAAAACTGCCATCTTTGAAAAGAAACCTCTATGCTGATCTGATAGATGCACCACTACTGGGCCAGCATGGAGACATTGCATTTACTTTCTGCAAGGAAGCAATGCTTGTAGAGAAAGAGAGGGAAGTGAAAAATACATCCATAGTTCTGCAACACAATCTCAGTTGGTCTGGAAAGCAAAGGAAAGGTCTTGCAAGGGGCACTACCTGTATGGGCTGCCAAGCGAGTTCAGGCCAAAGGTTCATGTATCCCAGGAACCTCACCCCAGCAGGGGCCAGCGGTGGACACTTGTGGGCAGAGCGTAAGGACATGGCAGGTACACAGTGACCCTCGCACACAGGGTATCATCAGCGACAGCAGCAGCTTACAGGCTTCCTGAATCAGCATCTGCCTCTGGACCACTGTGCTTAAAAGCCACTGCTGGACCTATTCTCCAGGGAGCTGTGTAATCCTCTCTGGAACACATTTATACAAACTGCAATAAATAAGGGATTTGGGAGATTTTAAGACATCAGTATATTATTTTCACCAGAGTAGATGTGTGGCTGAGAAAGACCTACTGCTAGGCTATGTTAGAGTTTTCAGAAGACGTGGGGGTTGCTGTAAAATACACCTGCACACCCATTTACACGCCTGGAAGGCAAGAGCCATTGCAGCAGCACTGCAAACTTCCTCAGGTTCCTCCAACGTTCATTACACTAAAACTCAAACCGATCCGAGTAAAACAGGGATGGGTTTTCCCACAAAAATGCATCTTCTGAAATGAAGGCAGATGAAACAGAGCAGGGGAGGGGGCCCACAACCCACCCTCTCATCCAGGACACTAAAAGCAAGGTCTCAAGGGTGCTCTCTTGGTGGGCAAGATGAGTACGCCGACATGAGATGGACTGTGTTGATTTTACAGCGTAGCAACTGCCGTACATGTTCTCAGCAAAATCTGACCCTGCAAACTCTGGAGGAGAGGTCCTCTTTCTTAAGAGCTTCTGACTGCTGCAGCTGAGGTTGACACACGGAACGAAAGCACACTGAAGAACCCACCTTCATGCACTTCCACCTTCAGTTTATCCAACACTACTGAAGAAATATATATTTCATTTGGAGAAGATGTAACTCTACCCTTGCAAATGTGACTCTTACCCTACTCCAGCTCCCCAAGCTTTGATGAGCACTGTTACTAATTTGAGAGAGGAATTACTGGCTTTGAGAGAAGAGTAACACCGGTCTCCAGAATGACACCTCCGACACTCAGCCCGGAGGCACGTTACGGACAGCGTCCGCTGCTGCTCAGGCTCTTGGTGCAGCTCCAGCGTCTCCTGTGGAGTTACATCAGGGCGAATTTGGCTCGTGCTTCAGCGAGCGAGGCCACATACCACTTGGACAATTGCCTCCATACATGACACACACCGCAAGTCTCAGCTGGATTTGCTGCTTCTGAAATGAAAACACTTTGCTCGCTTTTCCCAGCCATAGCTTGGTAATCATTACTAAACACTTATCAACTAGACGGCCTTCATTTCCTGAGAGCCTGGACCTAATTACACCAGGAAACGCTCCGCTTTTTCTTCAGACACTGAGAAATGTTGGTTTCTGAGCCCTCCTCCTACAAAGTCAAACTTTGCTCTGATTAGTAGAGGGTAGGGAAGGGGAAAAAACGCAGGCAAATCTCAAAAGGCAAACTGCAGTGATTATTCACAGAGATGCCCTGGCTTCACTCTGCATCATTAATAATAACAACAAAATGTCACAGATATTCCATCTCCCCTCCCTCCCTATTAATTTTAGCTGAGCTCTGCGAGGCCCCTGCAAAGAGGTATCATTTTCCCCAGCTTGCAGGTAAGGAGTCCGATGTCTCACGGCAAATCAGAACCAGATCCCGGGGTCAGCAGCTCCTAACGCCATTCCTTGAAGGAGTGAAACAAGCCCCCTCAGCTCCGTTTCTTTATCAGGACATTTGATCCAGCGGAGGGATGACAGAGCCTTTGCCAAATGCGCTGCACTCAGAGCAGCCCTTTCAAAGCCCTCCTTTGGGCCATGGGGCCGGCTGGGATGTTGAGTTACAATCGCCTGCTTGTAACAGAGCTCAGAATACCACCATCAAATTGAACTGTTGGTTAATTAGTGTGTAAAAAAACCCCTACAAATGCTCAGTAATGGAGTGATAATGTCCGTAGCACTAAATCGCAAGATCTGCTGCTGCAGTGCCATTGGTTTTACCCTGTGACTGCCCAGGAGCTGCTGCCCGTCCCGGCGGGTGGCCAAGCAGCGGCTGCGGGTGCTGCGTCTGATGGGAGCCACCTACAGCAAACCTGCTTGGGGAAGAAAGGCGAGGAAGACTTATGCTAAGGGGTTGTGCTTCCTCTGACCAAGGTTTCCAGGCAGTCTCACTAATCCTATTATCCTGACTTGGGAAAGAGTCTACGGAAAGGCAGAGCAGAGCTGTGGGCCCTCCCAGTGCTGCAGTTTTCCCTTCGCGGGAAGGAGAGTTGGTGGAACGGCATGGGTGGGATGTGTCAGCTCCCCGTTTGGCCAGTGCATGTGTGGCCAAAGGAGTGACCCAGGAGGAAATGGGCACATGTATCTCCTTGAGAGCAACCATGAGTTGTGCCCTCTGCAAAGGGCTGATCAGCAGCGCATCCCACATTTCTGACTCTGGGTTGCTCTCCTACAGGTATGTACCTTCAGCTTTCTTCTTCCTCCCAGCCAAAAGCTGGAAATAAGACACAGACCCTGGGCAAGAGCAGTCCACAGATTGGACTCCTGGGGACTGATATAATCCAGAAGGGACGCCAGAGCATCAGAGCCAGCACTTCCCATTGATCGCTCCAGCGCTGGTGACCAAGCACCAAACTGGAAGCACCAAACAGCCTGAATGAAACAGAGCTGCGGTTTTTTGTACCACCATCCTCCCTGGCCTCTCTCACAAACACATCGCAGGTGATGCAGTTTATTTGTAACCCACAGTACATAATGCACACGGCTTGGAGATTGCAAGCTTGTGCCTGTATTTCCTTGGCATGCCTGCCTGGACTTTCCCTGCAGATCTAGCCCACCAGGGAAGTGCTGCAGGCTCAGGGTGCTTTGGCAAAGCACCTCTTACCCCGACACGTATTGAGTCCCGACCCTGCAGCTCTGCCACACTTGTAGCAACTTCCGTGGTTCTTCAGCAATGCCCGTTTCAGGCCGGCAGACAGCACTTTTGGGAGCGCAGTGCTTTGTGGTGGGGGAAGAGCTCAGTCCTTGGGCAAGGAGGCTGCTGAACCCCGACACCGTGTCCCACACGGGCTGCTCAGGCACAGGGACGTCTGCAACAGCTGCTTACAGAACAGGACTTCAGAGAGGAGACTTGTGTGCACCGCTGGAACAAACAGAGACAAAATACGCCAATATCTACCACTGAGCAGATAAACGCTTGGTCTGCACAGATTTCTGTACTGGGGGCAGATATGGGTAGAGCCAGGCTGGATGCCAGCCACAACCTGGACAAATTTAAACACATACAATGTTCAGCTCCAACTTCTGACATCCTCGTGGCCCTACTCGCTGGAAACCCTGTAGAGACACACTCCTCCACAACCTTCTTCACGTCAGGGGCTTAAAAGCATCCGCAGTGGTGGATGATCTTCACTGGTCTCCTATCCAAGCACTGGCTCCTCAGTTTCTCAGCTCTCACCGGCACCAGGAAGCAACATCCTAAAGGCACAATTTGTAGGCACAACGCAGGTGTTTGCTCCATTACAGTTTGCTTTGCTCTGCTTGCCTGAGACGGGGAAAGCAGCTGCTTGGTGCGGCTCCAGCGAAGGATGGCAGCCCTCCGGAGCGGGAGCCCCGCCAGCAACTGCGGGATGAACAGCAGCCCGGAGCCTGCGGGGAGCCGGACACGAACATCGCGCAGCAGCGCGCATGGGCGGTGGCGTCTCTCGCAGGGATGCTGGCAGGGGTCCCCCCCGAGCACAGGCTGTTACTACTCACAGCACCGACACGTTCTGCATCCCGGCTGCCGGTGCAGCCCCACCACGGATGTCACCCCAGCAGGTGGAGAGACGTTACCCGCTGTCTGGGGCAAAACTGTTTTCTAGTATGCAAAAAATGAGAAGCTGTCTGCCCTCGCTGAGGACACGGCTGAAGTCATGCTCCTGCCAGAAGCCAGTGTTTTCCAAGCACTTCGGCGGGGAGTCTGGGTTTCTGCTTTTAATTCCTGGCTCTGGTTTTGACTTACTGGGAATTATTCTACCAGTCACCAAGCATCCCCATGACTCAGTTTCCCTGTTACACAGGAGCACGAACCTTCTGGCCCTGGCTGCTAGGAGGCTGAATGACTGCATTTAAATACCTCGGATGACGTTTCAGGGCTTAAGACATTGCAAGATTTTTCTGTTGATCTTAAAATTACGTACCGGTCTCCTGTAAGAGCTCACTCAATCCTTATAAGTGGCTCTTTGTCACTCTTCCCATCCACACCCTGGTTCCTCTTTGAAAGGCAAATACCATAAAAGGCTGTTTATAGAGACTGAGATCTAGAAAGGAGAAGTCAAATAGGGTCAGGCTCACTACGGCTTTGCTGCCCTGAGCTGCGGCCAGGGAGGGGTGGCTTCCCGCTCCCCCCGCGATCCGCAGGGAACAGCAGCCCGTCTGTCCGAGGAGCCTCCAGCGTGGGTGGGTGTCTCCTGCCCCTTCGCAAAGAACCGTTTCATCTCCAGTGGAAATAGCTAAGACGGAAAAGGCGGAGACTAAAAGAATTAGGAAAATAGCAAGCATCCCTAATCAATCACGCTTGGACAGTGAGGGTTTTATGTGCGCAGAGACTTCACTTAAATTCTTTTTTGCATTTATCCACAAGAAAGAAAAAAAAATCTAGTGGCTGAGGACATTGCCAGATGTGGATTCACCCTTGCTTTTTGCAAATGTTTCCATTTTGTTGAAAACCCAATTTGCAAACCCAGAAACCCTCAAAAAAGAATTATTTTTTTTTTTTAGAAAATAAAACCTGCAAGCAGCTCCAATGACAGCACATGACGTGGATGAAGGCAGAGGAACTCTGCCATCTAGCAGACTTCATGCTGCTCATTTTTCCCTGGCCTGGAGCAGCAGAACCGAATCAGTCGCTCTCTCACTGTCTGGTACCAAGTCTGGGTTTTCCCTGGCATGGAGAAGAGAATGCTTAGAGAAACAGATATCCCAATGCAGGGATTTTGAAAAGAAAAGATGGCTACCTATATTAATAAACTTTCTTGGTAAGGATCCTAATCATCATCTGGTTCACAAAGGTCTTTTAACTTGCTTAGACATGATCCAGGGCCACAACTGAGAGGGGCAGAGGATGAAAAAGAAGCCACGGAAGGCAACGAGGTAGCCAGGATGTAATGACATCCCGTGGGACTCACCCCAAACACCTGAGCAGAAACCACGAGTCCTGAGAAATCCCATCACAACCAGTGAGAAGGATCTGCGTTTTGCATCTCAGTCCAAAGACAGCATCTCCAGTACAGCAGCCCCTTAGAAACAGCTCAGGGGTTATTCCAGTATTAACTTTAAAAAGGCATCACTTAGGAAATCATCTGTAACTTCATATCTCATCTCTCATAAGATCCAAAGCACACTTGCTCAGCCTGAGTAATCTGCAAAACCTAGAGCCTTACCAGTATCTGTGGCCTCCCAAAAAACCTAAACCTATGTTCTGGTCACAGCAGGCAATGGCACGCCACAGACCATGCAGCGAACGGTGGGGTTCCCGGGCCCCGCACACCACCACGCACCGCTAACAACGTCTCAGAGCATCCCATGCTGCGGAGTGCGGGAGCTGCACTGCTTTACAACGTTTCTGTTCTAAACATAAATTTACAGCCAGCTATTGATGGATTAAATATGAGAGGGGAGACCAAGTCACAAGTCTATTGTCTCACTCACTCACTTAGCCTCCTGGCATATGAGCCTAACCATAATATCACATTTAATTTGGATTTAAAAAGAATCACTTTGGACTTACTTTCCACAAAGCCCTTCTGTTTGATTTAGTGAACAACAGCTGTTCATTTCAAGAAGCTGTTGGAAAAACATTAATCTGCTCCCAGCCCAGACTACTGTTAAAAAAGCAGAGCACACTTCTAAAATAAAAAAAAAAAAAAAAAAAAAAGATGCTTTAAAAAGTACAAACATGAAGAACTTCTGACAAATGTGTTTGGGTCGTTGCTGAGGCTAATTCAAACCATAAATCACCGCAGGTGATTTCACTGGAAACACACAGCTTTCCATCCAAAATAAATCTGGGCCACAGAATAAAATCCACATGACCTAAATGGTGACTTGGTTGGCAAACAGAGGCATGGGCAGACTTGCATAGCTAGCAGCAGTATTGCATTCAGCCCTCTGGGTTTTTATTTACAGATGCTTCCTATGACGACAGCATCCCTCCCCTCCCGCTCCGCGGGAGCGCTTCCCCGGCACAGGATGCTCCTGAGCCTCTCCCCGCGCGGGACAGGACGGCTCACCGAGCTGAAGCCACTCCGCCAGCCCATGCAGTGGGGAGCAGGACACAGGTCCTTCAGTTGCATTGCAAAGCCCAGCAAAGCATGGCACGGCAGGGCTCAGCCCCGAGCTGTTCTGGGGCCCAGGGCCGTACCCGCAAGCCCTCGAGGTCTGGCAGAGCGCACTCAGCTCACGCTGCCGGGCTGCGGCACATGCGCACGCAGCAGAAACATCCCAAGAATGACGCAAATATAAAAAAAAGCTGGTTTCCAGTGACAGCAGCAGAAAGGTCTCGGGCTGCCAGACCACAAACAAGCTGGAGACATTTCCCTCCCTCATCCTACTTGACATAAGACCTGAGCCAAGCTCCTTCAGCAGCTCTCCAAAGGGTTTAGCATGAGAGCATCCATGTGTCTGACTCCCCGTTGCACATAGACCTGTCCTTGCACTGGGATGTCGAAAAGCTCAGATTTAAGGGGTGCTGCTGGCAGCAAAAGCAGTGTCTTGTGATGGGTCAGGAGGGACAACACTGACCGCCAATTCTCCAGCAACCCCAGGCTGGATTGTACACCAGACCAACAACAGCAGTAGCAGCTTTCGACTCCTCTGGAAAAAACAGAGATGCTTTGAGTGAAGCACCAGGAAGAGCCAGAGCCCCAGCTGAGCCTGCACACCTCGGTGGGCCTGGGCACGTGGGCTGGACGGGGTGGGCTTCTCCTGCAGCTCAAGATTCAAACTCCCCTTCAGGCATGGGCTGAGGGCTGCCCACTGTGCCTGGACACCTCAAACCAGGGCTGCAAGGCAACCGCTGTATCTCACTCATGTGCTGTGTCACACGCTGTTCTCTTGTGCCCAACAGCTCAGCTGGCTTGTAAGCCCTTCTGGTCCCAGGCTATGCAGGGAAAGAGGTCAGACTTACATGCCCATTAACTGCACTGTAGTCCTCTTCATCAGCCCTACCATGGCAAAGTTGTTACTTATGTAGCTGATGACAGTGGTCCTCCGTGCCAGCTGGCCAGTGCAGCCCTAAACACGTACAAGAAGGTGGGTAACTCCTTCTCCCATGCCCAGGTCAGCTAAGGGCTTTAAAATGCCCTCACCCGGGAGAGCTCATGAATGAGGTTAAGGAAAGGCACCAGAGACCAAGTCTGGAAGAGGAGGACAGTGAGGATGAGAGGGATACAATAAAGCTTAGCTTTTGGAAAGCAGATGGGCCCAGACCATACAAGAAGGCTTTACGATCCCTCAAGCAGGAAATAAGTGATGACATACTGTCATGTTGCTGTGTCAACAGCTGACACATCGCAGCAGGATAATTCCACGGACTCCCACGTTATTTTAAAAGCTCTCTTCGAAATTGCAGAGTTACAGCAGAGGAGCTTCAAGCCTTGCAGAGCAACGGCTCTGCAGAAGACCCGCTGAGGTGTGAGACCTCAGTCCCTCGGGAACCAGCCTGCGCAGAGGAGCCGCAGCCGGCCCTGCCATCCACAGAAGGCATCTGGGGCTCACCACAGACGACTGCTGATACAAGACCAATGCACCAGCCTCCCTTCCCTTTTCCCCTCCAAGAAAACAGTACTCTGCCCCAAAATGTGTTCAAAGGGCTCATTGTTGTCTGGCTAGCACACATGATGTTTGAAGCTAGCCTGGAAGTCCTCAAAGTTGTGGACAAAGTTCTGCATGTCTCAAGCAGGCTACAGCACTTCTGAGAGTCTCCTTTATCCTTAAGAGGGGCTTTTTGTTTGCTTTTAACATTATGCACCAGAAACAAAACATTCCCCCCTCCTGCTGCTCTCCCTCTCGTTCTTATCAGAAGCAGCCACTGGCATTTTCACCGACGCAATCACCCGGTTGTTTTTCCAAGAGTCTGCATATTTACCTTCTCTGCTTTCTTTCAGCAGTGGGACACAGGAGCCAAATCCTTGAGGACTGGCCCACAGGATCCTTGCCATGCTGGAAACCAGGAGGGGTATCTCCAGGAAACTTTGGATTTCACAGCGCTGCCAACTGGCACCGAGTTTCTGCTTCCAGCAGCAGGTTCGGCACAAGGCACATACTCATCAGCAGAAAGAACAAAGCCCATGTTCCCTACGAGCCTCATGGAAAGGCTACCCCTATTCAGCACAAATTCTGCAAAACCCATTCAATCTTTAAGGAACAGCTTCATTTACAATCTGGTTTCATTTTCCAGCCCATGATGTTAGAGATCTCTGCGTAGACGCATCTCCCACGTGGTTTTGTTTTTCAGAGTGATCCTGCCTTTGGGAAAAGTTTGCTGGAGTTACCACGTGAGCGCACACAACCCTCTCCCTGGAAAGCAACGTGTTAGGAAATGGGCTCATACATCAGAGCAAGCTTTTTTGCTCGTTAACCTATTCATTGACTCGCACTGGCAAAGCCTCCCCCCGCCCCAGGTAATGCCCCCGTCCCCTGCAGCAAGCGGGCTACGCGGGCATCCCCAGCAGCTCTGCGCTGAACCGGCCGCAGCGCTGCCGGCCAAAGCGGAAGGCAGGATCCCGGGCCACGGCCGTGACTCACTCTCCCAGCCCTGCCAAAGAAGTAGTTTTGGAGCGAGGAAGCGACAGGGAGACTGAAATTAGAAAGCTGGTGAAACAAAACGAAAGAAAACCCTCTTCGGCTCTCCTTGCTTGGGTCTAGCAGGGAAAAAGGGGCAAGGGGGTACAAAGCGTGAGAGGTGTCAGGGCACGGCGTGGTGCAGCACCGACACAGAGACAGGCTCTGACCGAGCAACTTTTTCTTCCACATGAGCGAAACACCCTTTTCAGCATTCCACCACCTGCTCTAGCGGAGCGCTGACCGTGTCCACGCTGGCATTTGGCACACAGCATGCGAGCCGATGCACTGTACAGGCATGTCAACGCGCTCTATAGGGTGCTGCCAGCCACGCTGGCGCTGGGCGGGTTTGCCTCACGACCCTCTGCCGTAGAACATTGGAAGAAGTAAAACACATCCCGAATATTTCCTCCACCACTACATGTAAGGCTGAAAGTCCACATACAGGTGCAGGAAAGCATCAAGACTTAGAACCACTACAGTCAATGGCAAATCTCCTAACACTAAGGGGGCTCAAAATACAACCACAGGTAAAGTGGCCCAAAAACCAGATGCTCTAGGTTTGCCTATCCCTTCAAAGCCACTCCCCAAGCCCTCTCTCAGTTTGGCAGATTAAACCCAGCTCTTTCTTACATACTGACTACATAGCTAGCTGCTGTGCTAGCGGGGCTGGCAGTCCCGCAGCAGCACAGACACGGGCGCACAGAGCAGACAGGGTGGTGCTCAGCCGACGGCTCTGCTCCCCTCCAGCTCACACTTCTCCCTTCTTCGCTGCGGGGACCCTCCCAAGAAAGACACGGCCGCCTCCGAGCATCACCACGGACCGGCTGGGTCACGGGGACCCCTACACACCTTCTGCCCTCTGTGGCCAGGGGTTAACTCCACAGCTTACTTAAACCGTTTTATCAAATCTGCAGATGGGGAGAAGGGAACTTTTTAAGTTTCCCAGGGCGAAATCCATATTTCTCTTACTGTACTTTGAGCACCATAATGTATCACCCTGACAAGACTCAACCATGCATTTAGTGGCAAGAAGGGGTCAGAGGTACAGCAGATCAGCATGAAGCACAGCCACAAATACTGACGGAAGAAATCTGAAACTAGGATGAGTGTCCTGCCCATAAACCACATTGCTGTGAAGAAAGCCGGAGGCATGCTGATGGTGGTTCAGGCTGGCATTACACTTGTAAGATAACTCCCTGCTTTGTTGGTTTAAGGCAGACCCTATTTTTCTGGCCCCTCAGGTTGAGGTCTGCTTAGGCAGATTAAACATATAATGTGCTATTAATAAAGATTAGAAAAAAATATGAGAGTGCCAGTGACTTGGACTTATAACCATCACACTGACCCAAGAGACCACTGTGCTAGGACCCACCCAGCCACATCCGCAGGCTCAGCGCGGACAGAGCTGAGAGCGGTGCCCGTGGCTGCAGTCAGCACCGAGCACGATGCCAACCCACAGCAGCATAGCTGTGGTACGCACAATGCCAGGACACGTGCTGGTAAGCCCTGGGAGCTCTTCAGGCAGGACTTGGTCACATCAGGTCAACACTAGCAAGGACAGTGTGCAGAGTAAGCTCAGCCCTGGTTGGGGAAGTGCCACGTCTCTTCATCTGCCCCAGCTCCCAACATAAATCCAGATGTTGAAACTCCAGCATTTGCCAGTGTAACTTCTATTTTAACATGCAAAATAAACCACAACAATTAATCGCACCTGAAAGCATCAGCAGCCAGAGTTTCCAGCGCAGAATCTCTTCTATTAATTCTCCCAGCCAACTTTTAAGGTAAAAAGCTGTCTTTGGGACTGCTGGGACATGGAGACGAGTCACTTGGGCTGAGTCTGCAAGCCAAGGAGAAAGTGCGCTTGGCCATGGGAATGGGCCTGGGCCAGCTCTGAGTTGATGGAGTAAGCAGACCCTTGCTTTTGGGGTTCACAGTCATTACAGGATACACATCCCAGAGCAGTTACACCAAGGCAAACTTGACCCCTCTTCCTGTGCTTATGTCCCTGATCCAGGATGCTTCCTACAGGAAAATCCATTATATCCTGTCCCACACACACACACTTTGCCCAAATACCTTCTTTGCCAAGTTTCAGCCCACGGCTGAGATTTGATAGCCAAGTTAATAACCCAGGGAGGTGTCAGTTCAGAGTAAGGAGGATGACAAAGTCAGGCTCACTTTTTCCCACAGCCCTCCGTGCCTGGTAAGTGGGACAAGGATCAGGAACGGGAGGATGCCGTGCCGCGGCCCTTGGGAAATCCCACTGCGTGACCGGCCGGGCAGGCTGGACCAGCTCTCAGGCAGGCAGCGCAGATATTGTCAAGGAAAGAAACGGTCTGATTAGGCCTTTCTACCACTAATAATATCAAAATAGCATATTGCTTTCACTGGCAGTCAAGCAGAAAATGAAACGGTGCAAAAAGGAGAAGCCGCAGGTGAAGTGGACTGGAATAATGTGGTGTCTGCAGAAACGACAGCCTTCAAGTGCCCTTGATGCTCGAGTTTTTCTCTCGCACATCGGGAGGTCTGTGAGGTACAAGCTATCAACTCCTCCTCGCCACCCCATGGGAATCCTCCCACGCTCCTGCCTTTGCATTGCTGGTAAATCGGCAAGTGTCTCTTCCAAGCTACAGCAACCCCTGGGAAACAGGAGCCGGATGGTCCTCTCGCCCACTCCGATGCGCTGGAGGAAGGACACCCTCACTTTCCACCTTCGGGAGCCATTAAAGTGCACTTTCTTCAGCACAAAGAGGAGCAGAAATGCTTTTGGCTGGCATTTAACCTCAGTAATGAATTGTGGCTCAAGAGTCTGACCCATAGGCTCTCAGCTCTTAAATCAGAACGTGCAGAGGACATCTCCTTGCTGCTACACAGAATGACAGCTTAGACTTTGCCAGACTTAGATGTCTTGGCTCTCCCGCGCTGGGTCCCTCGCATCCCACCTGCCCCACAGCCCAGCAGAGCCTGGGCTCTCTGGGGCAGGGGGGGTTTGGTAACATCCCTGTACGCTGATCAACAAACTAAAGCACTGACTTTTTGTGATCCCTGCTGCTATGGCAGCAAAAATAAATAAAAGCAGGAATACCAAAGAATTAATTGAAGCAACTTATTGGAACTGTCTAGAGTGTTCCTAAATTAACTTCTTTTTTTTTTCCTGCAGATCCTGTGCAAATCCCAGAGCACACAATGGGAGGGAAGCAGCATGCATATGACAACACATACCTAGCAGGTACCCTGCAGTGAGGGATAAGGGCACCCTATCAAGATGATATTCCCGGCCCACGGCTTCCTGAAAGCATTAGAGCGCTTACCGTCTGAACACACACGCGTGCTCATACACAGCAGCAGGCATGTTGCAACAGCGTGTAAACTGTGTACAATGTTTGTACAGACCGACATGCACTTATATATAATACATATATCATAACAAGGGCAAACTTTATGCCTGGAGTCAAAGCTAGGTGGAAAGCATCAGTTTAGAGGTGGTGCGATGTACCTCAGCTCCACAATTCAAAGAGCTGGATAGAGTCCAAAGGCACTTTTCCTTTTTCCTCTCTGTGCAGAGTGTCTCCTCCCCCGTCACCTTTACCCCCAGGAAAAGCTGAATATAAATTGTCGGCTAATTCACAAGAATAACTGACAAACTGGGCTGCAGCTGGGCTTAGCACGCTCCCGAGCTCAGCTGCCCTTCAACCCAAAACTAGCACCAGCAGGGCTCAAGAAAGCGACTGAAAACACCCGGGTTGCGAGGCTCAAACCTCAGCCTGCTCAGAGCTCTTTTGAACCCGCAGCCCAGCGACCGATGCAGGCGCTGGGATGGTGTGAGAAGGGTCGGTGCATGAGCAACGCCAATCTGCCAGCCTTTGCAGGAAGGGGACTACAAAGGGTTAAAGATAGGGACACTGGTGGCTGTGGGTGAGCAGGATGATGGAGCTGGCAAACCCCTGAGCCCTCCCCTTCTCTGGGATGCTAAGACCGGATGGCTTTTGCTGCTTTCAGTAGTCTGTGTGGAGAACAGATGCCTTTTCCATACACAAAACAATTTATTTCCTTGCTCTCAAGGAGGAGACACTTCCATCCCACACATACATCTAGTTAATTTACAGCTCCTTAAGGGGAGGGAAAGACCAGGGACCCCCATCCCACCTCAGCTGCTTAGCACTTCGTTTCCTACGGGAAAACAGCCCCTTTGCTGCTGGAGGGCAGCCCAGCAGAGCCGGGTCCCCTGGGAGGTGAAGGGCAGCAGTCGGGGCCAGGACTCGGGTCGAGCTGGCTGCTGGCAGCACTTCAGCGGGCTGTGCCAAAGAGGAAAAAAAAAAAAAAGATAGGGGGCTGGGGAGTTAATGTCATTAAGTATCTGACAGCTGGAAAATGTGAGCAGCCATTGTTTGCAGCCCCCCTACAGCTCCTCCCGCCAAACAAGTCTGCTGAAAGCAGCAGTAATAAAGCGTAAAAGCCAAGACTGGAAATATTGACTCCCCTCTCTGCCCTGCTGCTCCCACCGAGGGAACAGGATGGCTCTGAGCTCACGTCGCCCTGGCTCGCGGGCCCATGGCTCCCCCGCGCCCCCCGTCCCCTGCCCTCGTCCCCCCTTGCTGCTTTGAGGCAGCGGCTCTGGGATTCGTGCCGAGAGGCCTGGGGAGGCTGCGGCAGGAGCTTTCTGATCTTTCACCCGCTCAGAGCAGCTGTGCTCTGTCTCCGCACGCAGCACTGATGTTGCTGCTGTCACCACGGAGGTGAGCAAACTGCTTTGAGCGCGGCTTCTGTCCCCACTGAGCTGCTGCGGGGAGGGATGGAGCAAGCCAGCTACACCCCACATCGCCAAAAAGTCAGAAACATTGCTTCTGCCCCCTCTCCCAGCTCCACTGATGGGAGATGCTAGACACCCTAGGAGCTGCCAGCCGCCAGCTGAAACAAAGCTGGTCCTCTGCAGCCTGAGGAATGACCCTTACGCTGCCGCTTCAGTGTGCGTGAATGTTTTAGCATTGGCTGCACGAAAAGAGAAAGAAATCCGGAGCTTAAGACACATGCATCAGCTTTCACCAGCCAGCAGTGGTCAACGATTCTGGGGATATCCACAGCTTATTTATCCCTTAACCTTCAGGCTACCTTCCCTCCTAGTAGCTGAACCCAAGCCCACGCCAGGTTCCCCATGCGGAGGTTGGCCACCGACCTGCTCCCGGCAGCACCCTGAGCCTACCCCAGCGTCAAACTGATCTGGTGCCAACCCGAGTGGGAGCATGCTGGAGAACCCCACAGGGAGGAACCTAGATCTGGGAAGAAGATTTGATGGCAATTTTGGGGTTTTTTCCTTTAAAGCTTCCAGAGGATTTTCATCAAAAAATTTTCAGTCTAATTCTGAAAGTACAAAGCTCAGGCACTGAAACTACATCCACTGCACCTCCCAAAACGATGGGCAAGTAAACCAAAGATTCAGTTCCAGGAGGTACTTGCAAGCATCTCCAGCTGGTCTGACATTTCCAGGGGTGAGGCATGGACAGATGTTGTGGAACTCCTTTTCCTAGGTCCACATAGCTGACTTCAGGTTTGTACCTGATCACAGGCAGGCACTGGGCTCCACCAAAGTACTTGAGGGAATTGCCACTAGTCCAGTTCAATCTACTCCATGCTTCAACAACAAGTGCCTTCATAGCAGCGTGAGAATTAAAACTGACCTGTGTTCATACCTAGATGCTCCCTTTCGCAGGACCTTTTGGGTCCTCCTGCATCCCACATCAATAACAAACTCACAACCTACCCACAATTTTTTCAATCCCCCACACACGAAGGCAAGCAGCAGCTGGGAAGCAGCACTTCCAAGAGGTTTCCTTCTCTTGGTGGAAGCAAGCAGATTTGACTATTTTGTAATAACTAGCAGCTAAGAACAGACCCTAACCATATTGTCTAGGAAGGCATAATCACAGCTCCTTCCCTCTCACACCCCTGAAAACTCCTGTGGAAATGTAAAGGAGGACCTTGCATGGCGTGTGACTTCTGCATTACCAAAAGACATATTCCCCAGCACATCCTGAAGGAGACAGCAGGTAAAGGGATGTCCAGCTTAGGCTGAACCCACTGGTAGGATACAGAAAGTACCCTCACATTTCAAAAAGTATCCTTAAAACATCTGACAGCATATCCACCATCCAGGTTTCAAGCCAAACAGCGGTATGAGTGATGTGATGGCCAGACACTGGTTATGACAACCCACTCCTGCTTGGTCACAGAGAGGGAATTATTTTTCGCCACAGCAAATTTCCCTCTTCCCTGCAAATTTGCTAACTGCTGGGTTCTTGGAAAAGACCAGGGTAGGACTACACCTCTTCCTTGTGCTCAAACGCAGGTGCAGACCCATTCTTGCATGCACCACGGAACATGACTCTACTATAACCCTCTAATTTGAAGGCTCAAATATTGTTTAACTGGAATTGCAAAAAAAATGCGGTGAGGAAATAATTGAGAAGAAACCTAGACTCCTGGCTTGGTCTTTTTCACCTCATTGTGTCTCTTGACCTGACAGTCCTTTAGGAGTTCGGTGACCATGTTTCATAAGCAATCGGTGTCCTGGAGTGATAACACACACACACTGAGGTATCTCGTTAGCTTACTCATGTGGGTCAAATCCTGCAAAACACTGAGTGACACCAATACGTCTTGACCTTAAGAGCTCTTTGCTCAGCACCTCATCAGATGATACAACTGCAACAGATCTACAGCAATAGCACGACATATACACACACACACACACACACACACACACACTAGCAATAACTGAGATCCCAGAGACACTCATTTTCTCACCGCTTCCCCTGCCAAGTCCCACACACTTCCGCAATGAGCAGGAGGATTCTGATCAAGGCAATTCACGTGGGTATAAGCCACATTTTCCCTGGCATCTTCCTGACTGGATACTCACTAACTCCAAAAAGAGCCTCACAGCAGCTTGTTTCAAAGCCTTTGTGCCTCCTTCCAGGCCAGCTGCCTTCCTCTCCCTTGCCTTTGTCCAACTGGGAAACACACATTTAATTACATTCATTTATGTCCAAACAGGCCTACTGAAAAATAAGTGGATTAAAAGCTGGTCTGGAAAAATAATTAAACCCTATTGCGGCACAGCGCAGCCTGCGTACTTGGGCTGCGATATAATGCAGGCAATGGGAATTCTCCCCTGCAAGAGGCATTGGGAATTTAAAGTTGCAGCACAGCCAGCCCCGCTACCTGCGATGCATTTAGCAGATGGCAGAGACCCACAGCCTCATCCATCTACCTTTGATCTTCCAGCTCTTCCTTCCAAGTCTAAATGGCCATTAACCACTGGAGAGGCTCAGTGCATTTCTGCAGGTGCATCTAAACTGCTCTCTGAACTCGCAGGAGTAGGAGCTGCACGTACTCACCTCCAGGCAGCAAAAGAGTACACCCACTCATTCGTACCCTCACTCACTTCACTGTCATCCGAGACCCACATGTGGATATTCTGCTTGAACATGGCCTTTCCATCGCAGCAGACAGTTAATGCCATAAACAAGCTGGCTGGGAGCTGGCTACTGAGTTTGAACATGAATCCCTTCCTGTTTGCACTTCCCAGCGGTGAGCGTGGCCAGGCCAGCGCTGCTCAGCCTCCAGCTTCCCGGGAGAGGACCCCTCCGCAGGCAGTGAAGAGACCAAGGCTATGCAAGCCTTTCCTACCTCTAGACCTCAAAGTCCGGTAGCGCAAAGTAGTAAAATGCTACCAAAAAACCCAAAACCCAAAGAACAAACCAAAACAAAAAGCAAAAACCAACCAAACAAAAAATCCTATGAAATTAAAGCCAAAGAGTCAGAACAGCGAAGCACCAAGCATGTCCACCCCACGGGTGCAGAGACACCTGACCGTACGTAACACACGCTAACCACAGACCTGGAAGCAGTGGGGCTGCACAGCCCAGACATCAGGGCAACGCAGCTGGGACAAAATAAGCACATTTACAGGATGCTGTGCTGGACCAAGTTAAGTTCTGCCTGGAGTGTTTCTCAGCTGAGGGCACAGCAGTACGCAAACACAACCGTGCTGTTTCCAGACCCACACGGGTAACTCCGCACGGTGCCGCGCTGCTCCGCGCTGACGTGCTGGCCCGGGTGCTGGCTGCCACAGGACACCCACTTTCCCCGTGCTCAAAGCGACCAGGGGCATAGCTAGAAACAAACCTCCAGGACTTGCTAAGCCCAACACCTTCCCATCCAATCTATACCATACCTAGTTGCCGGCTCTTGGAGTTGGCTCTGTGTGGGGAAGAAAGGAAGGGACAGGAGAAAGAAAAAATTTGTAACAGCTTTTGCAGCCCAGTGAAAAAGTTCAGCAGCATTTGGCAGACCATTAAGACCTGCACAAAACCACTTTGCTCCAGGCTTCCTCTGAGCTTTCTCCCTCCCAACTTTGCTTCCCTCCCTTCCCTAGCACAGCCAGAATGCAGAGCTGCCATGCTCTTTCGTTTAATTAAGCAACAGCAATTAGGCAACACATTTTTAAACGGTTCTCTCGCAGTCAGGCTTGCTGTTCCTTGGGAAAAGGCTGGCTTCAGCATTAAACCAGCAGCTGTGTTCAAAGTGTCAAATCACTGGGTCAGAAAGAGGGAGCTTGATATATAAACAGCTTTGTCACTAATTACTCCGTGCCTTCGAGTGAATTGCCATGGCTTCACTCCATTAGAGCCTCGACTTCCTCGGGGCAGGGCGAGCAGGCAGGGATGCTGCAAGAAGCAAGAGTTTGTCTGATGGTTAAACCAGAGCCCGGCGGACGTAACAGGAACAGCCGCACTGAATATTTAGTGTTGTACAAACCCAGCCACCAAAAGCCAGTTACATGGAGTGGTGCCTGTCAGCACGGGCTTGGAGGATTTATCCGTCTGTCCCACAGGCTCTGGGCTGATGTTTATTACAGCAGATTGCATAGGACAGAGGTTTCTTTCCTGACTCCTTTGGAGTGGAATTCAGAGATTTCTGCCCCCTCCTCAGAAACATCTCGGGAGGGACCTAGGAGATCAGGGGGAAGGGGAGGACTCCGTCACACTGGCAGGGAATTGCACCCAGCTCTCCTCACTGCAGCAGGAACCAGGGACTTCATGTGATCCACGTGGTGTGGAAAACACGTTCCAAAATCCCTGAGAAACATGCTGAGCGACTCTCCCACAGACAGCGTTCAGCAGCTGCAAAGTGAGCAATGCCTGGAGGACGGCGTCCGAGGCGCCACGGCTCCGGCTGTCACGCTCCGGGAAGCAGCACGGGTCCCCAGGCAGCACCACCGCCCCGTGCCTCCTTTGCCTCCTCTCCATGCCTTTGGCTTTCACTGGGATGTAAGAGCAAGGCCATCTAATCTATGTGTTCAGGGAAGCCACAAGCAAAATTTAAAAAAATTTCCTGTTTTTTTAAAAAAAACTGTTTTAAAACTGGTTGTTCCTCCTCTGATTCAATAAGGGCGAAGGTTGCCAAGGACACCCACTAAATCTATCACACACACATGCTCCACTTCTCTCTCAGCTGAATATTTACAAATTTCCAAAGTGCTGAACCTCTTCAAGACATTCAGCTTCTGCTTTCATCTGTAATATCTATAGTGCTTCTGAGATTTTCCTGCAGCTATCCTAAATTATCAAAGATCGGAAACTAGGCTTCATCCGTAACCCTAAAGGTCAATCACATCATTTTGCTTCAACATGCCAAACAGGCAAGAAGAAAACAAACATATGGAGTTTCCCAAAGGAAGATGAATGAAGAGCCCTGTCCCAAAGGAAAGCAAAAGCCCTAAAATAAGAAGGATAATTTAAAATAGTTATTCCTATCTGTCTAGATAGTGGCAACACATGCAATGCCTGAATGCTAGCAAGATACTCCAAGCTATGTGGGTTTTCCCTGTATTTCCAAGGGGTGGTAAAACACTCCTTTCCATAAAAATTTTGCATTCAAAATTAAATGCAGTTTTGCACATCTGAAGGGAGTTTGGCAGCTCCAGGACAGCCCCAAGAGGCTTCTCCCCAGTCCAGCCCACAACACCGATGTTATTCTGAGAACACAGCTGCCAGGGCAGGAATCTCACCCTGGGGAATGGGGAGGGTTTTACAGACTGAAATTACTAAAAACACCAAATAGCAAGTTCCAGATTAAAAGTCACTTCACTGGATAGCCCTGGTTCCACCAATGTGGGCAACAGCATGCACTGCATGTCCTGTGCTCCACAGGTTGCCCCATTTGGTACCCATCTGGTACGGCTCCTCGGCTTTGGTTCCCAAGGAGGCGATGGGCACTGGGAGCATGGAGCACCTGCCTTAGGTCTGAGATGACCTAAATTTGCAGACTCCCAGCTATCCAGGGGTGGGTGGGACATGCCCCACCATGCACATTTCAAGGATCCAGTGCTAGCGAGGCGAAGGCAAAGCCACATCTCCAGCTATGAGACCAGCTAGTTCTGCCCTTGCCACCTGTGCAGCCCAGTAAGTCACACTCCAAGGGAGATGTCAAAAGATCACGTGAAGAGAAAAATACGGTCACCAACAGTTCTACACATGAGTTATGGGGCTGGAGGAAAAAGCACATCAAAATGAGTAATAGTGGTCTGAGGGGACTGCACACAGCTGGAAAGGTGAGTTTTGTTGCTCCTGCCAAGGCAGAAAAAAATCCAGCATCCTTTGGTAGCTTCCAAAAGAGTCTCTTTTTATAACCATCCCCATTCCATCTACGTGTGACCAGCGGGGAGAAGTGGCTGTGTATCACCTCTCATGGCCCATAACCAGAACCCGCTTCACTGCTCCAGACCCCGCACAGAGACTCAGATCGCAATCCCCACAAGCATTGCTCAGGCTCTCGGTGCAAGATATGAAATCATGCTCCAGGTGAAAGCAGACTATGGATTTAAATTACATGTTTGCAAGCTGTGTTTTCTCAGCAGTCGAAATAATCAAATATAAAGAAGCATCATGAAAGCTTCTCCAGGGACCTCCCTTTCTAGCCAGCCTTCAACTCTCCAAGTAACATCCCTCATTCCTAATTCATGTACTGCTTCATTGCCTTTAATAGCACTTTTCCCCAAATCTGCACTCTCTCTTCTGACTAAAGCACTAATTTCCATTACCTCAAGAGGTATCAAATTCCAAACCTTTGCTGCAGCTTCAGGTTTTCACACTCTGGTTACAGACACCTCATTAGCCTCCCCACATCTGGTCCAGGCTACAAGGTGTTTGTTCTGCGACACGCCAGAATCAGTCAACACAACTGTCTGATTACATACAGGCTCCATAATGTCTCATGTATAAAAAAAGGAAGAAATTAAGCAGATGGCCTGCGGAGCACTGAGATTTGCAATTTTCTTCCTGGAAAACTTCTGGTAACCCCGGTTCCAAAAATAATACTAGGAATAGCCTTCCATGTGGGAAGGAAGCATTTTCTAAAAACCTTTGATCTCTGTGTTCCAGAGGAGGGAATTGACACATTGATTAGAACATATTGCTGAATGGGGTTGCTATCTCACACCATAGGGCAAAACCAAAGCGGGTATTTAAACGTTGGTGGCCAGCTCCTGACAGAAATGTACTGTGTTGGGTTTTTTTTCCCCAGGATCTTTTTTCAATTAACAAAGCAGGAACATATCAGTTTAATTCTTCCATAATCCCTACTATCACCTCCCCTAAATCACTGCTCGTCTCCTACTAAAAATTCTTTCCAACAGTTCTCACCCAGAATTTTATGCAGGTTTGTATCTGCCCTTTTTGAATATGTATGTATTATGAGACTTTCCAAATACAATGAATTTATCTACGGCTACAAGCCTCATTTTACAAATGAGGCACTGAGACACCGTGGAGCACAGGCGTGCGCTTGGTGAGAACTTTGGTGGTTTAGATCCAAGGGATAAATGACCCTGGAGTGTCCCAAAACTCCCCAGGCTAAATGTCACACCCACAAGTGCCCTCTTCCCACGTAGGTTTCATTGCAAGCAGAATTTACAGGAAAATCACCCTCCAGACTGGACCTCCTGCATGCACCCTCCTCTCCACGACTTGTCACCACTCTCAGAGGACATCTGTGGAGGACACCCATTCTTGTCCATCTTCTCCCCAAATCTTTACCTGATCAGTGTGAAGGGCCCTTGTCATCTAATCCCTCTTTGTGAGGAGGCTTCCTCATTTTGGAAACAGCATCTTCAAGCTATCACTGGCCCCTTCTCCCCATACTCCAGCATCAGCAGAGCCAAGTCCCCGGACACAGGAGTACGTTGCAGAGCTCACGTCCTCTTACGGAATTGCCTCTGTATAGAGAGGCCACAAGCTGACAGCACTTGTTTGGATTCCTTTCTTGGATCAAACCTTGCTTGAAATATACTGGATTTTCTCGACTTCTTCCACTTTCCTTCTGTAACATGAAGCAATACTTTTTCCCCTATAAAAACTGAAATTGGGAGCATACAACTTTAATTTCAAGGTTTTTATAATTTTTGGCCCACGCAGTCTCAGCATCACCCTGCCAAGTACTACTTGCTGCTTGGAAGGCTGACAAAATGTGATCAGCTATAAACAAGTGAACTTAAACTCCACTATAGGACGGGATGGGACAGGGATGGAAGGCAAAAGGGGAAAGGGAAGTTAAAATTCTATACTTTTTAACTAGAATGCTTTAACTCTGGTAAAACCAAATGAAAAGAGAATAAAAAGGGTTCAAAATCAATACTACAAGGCGATAGATGTATCAAGAGCAAATGGTATCGGACACCTACCAGTTTTGCTCTTTTGCAATGGCGAAGGATGATGACTCTGCTGTGGAGTGACAGCACACTTACAGACTGGTCTGCTATTGTCTATTAGCAGCTTATGGTGAGTATGAAGCCAGGATGAGGGGAAGACAGGTTATCAGCTCTCTTTGGAGTCAGAGATTACAGAGTGAGGGGGGAAAGGTGGAAAACACATCTCCAGTTTTCTAAAGAGAGTTCATCTAAGAGCTGTAGCCCAAAGGAGCACATATTCTGCGTGGCTTTATCCATAGACATGATTGTAATAGAGATGCATGGGTGATGCTTACATCTGAGAGGGACTTAGGAAAGCTGAAAGTCAGCTACCCAATTTGGATAGCTGGAATTTGGCATAGCAATCTGACCCATATTAAGTTTCCATCCACTTGAGTACTACTTGGAGGAGATTCTTAACCACTGTTCTTGTATCCTGCACTTCCAGTTTGTAAAACAAGTTAATTGACAAAGAATCTGAGTTACCTCAGAGGAGGAGAATGATGAGAGACTTCCTCTGTCTGGATCTGATAATTCGTTACCCAGTGGAGGGGAATTTGCTTCTAAGGGCGACCACAGGCAACTCAGTAAAACACTAAGGAACTCATTGTCTTCAACACTAGTTGCAGCTTCATGGTGCTACGTAGATGGCTCAGACCCCGTGCTATGACCTTAGCTCCCTTCACCAGCTCCCTGCAAGGCAGGAGGCTCCCCAAATGGCATCTGCTTCCAGAGCAATACCCTGCAGCTCTGCCCCTGCTCTCTAGACCCCTCCTTATGAATTCAGCAGTGTTTTCCAATCTGATTGACAGGCAGCAGCATCTAGCATCTCCCGTGCCTACTGGCATAGCAGAGCACTCACGGCCGTTGCACTGCACACCATTAAGCGAGGGCTCAGCACCGTGAACTCTCTTGCCCTGGGAATCGGAGAATCCCACTGCAACACTGAACAACAGGAAGTATTAAATCAGCATCTCCTCTGGAAAAATACCACAAGAAACCACCCACGGGACTCTTCTGCTCTTGCTCTTCTGGCCCTGAATGCAACTTCCTCAGCAAATTAACCATCTCCAACAGGAAACGCTGCCTTTGTCCGTCCCATCACCTCCAAAACATCTGCTCATCTGCACACGCTGTCAGCGTTCTCGAGTAGGCGTCGGCGTCATCCCCCCTTGGTCTGTATCTGCGACAGGTCTCTCAGTAGGAAGAGCCCTTTCTACAAGCTCCAGCAAAAAATACCTCTTTAACCCAACATAGTTTTAACCCAAGCTTGGACTTACAAACACAGAGGATACACCTGTACAGCAAATAATCTGATTTCTGCAGAAAAGTAAGTGCTACAATAACTTGAAGAATGTGGGCTGCTCTTGCAAACAGCGTATCCGACAATAGCATCAGTCTTAACAGTCCCACGGACAGGAGCAGCAAGATATGCAAAGTCTATGCTTTGGGAAAAGTGAACACAAGTGAACACAAGTAAACAGAGTCCAGCAGAGTGGGGAAAAGAAAAAAAAAAAACAGAGAAAACAGCTCTGTAAGGTCCCAGGAGGAAGGGCTGAAAGCAGCGGTCTTCTCAAGATAGAAGTGAAAAACCTGAGAGGGGAGCTGAAAACAGCCTTCAAATGTTTAAAAGGAATATAAAAAGAAAGGTGATTAATAGTTCTCTGTATTTATTAGGGTCTATCCAGTGGCTTAGTTTGTAGTGTGCAAAAATGGTTATCTAGCTACCAGGGGAAAAACTCCCAACTTCAAGGATAGGCATCTCAGGGACATTTTCCTTTGGGAATTTAGGATTTCCTTCTCAGGAGGATTTTAAAAACACATAATCACAGCAGGTGGGGACTAGGTAAGTTTTTAAAGTGCCTCCCAACCCAACATTTGCACAAATCTATGACTTTGCAGAATTAATTTCAATTTCTAAAAGATCTTGAGGACGTTTAGTTCAGAAAATTTCTTAGGACATATGATTTGCCCTAGTTCTTCACGAATCACTGCAATTGCTAACCGCCCTTAATATTAGAAATAAGCATCCTATCTGTGCTCTGAACATGCCCAGTTCCAGCTCCTGTTGCAGGTTTGCCAGGTGGACCACAGAGCCTTCTCCTGGCATTTTGATTTTCTCAGACTGCCCTGTGACCTCTCCACCCGACCAACCTCCCTGTCCTGCCTCCCCGCCCCCAAATACACAGGCACATTATTAATACGGCACAAAAAGCTGTATGTCAATCATCTGCATGAAAGGACAATTTAAATAGCATCACCTACACAGGCCCCCTTTTTTTTTAATTGTTTTCTCAAGACCTTTTTGGCTTCTGAAGGAGTTGACTGAGTCACCAATAAATAAATACATTACAACGAGGGGCAACATGAGGAAGGAGGAGGTGACAATTTCAGATGAAAGGCAAAGTGGCAAGTCTTCACGCAGAGCATCATTACATTTTAAAGGAAGGAGTGGTGGATGCAAAACCTTTATGAAAGTTCAAAAGCAGCCAGACAAATTCATAAAAGAAAAATCCAGTGGAGGCTCTCACAGGCACAGACACCAACCTCAGATCTAGGCTGCTCCACAGCCACCAGTTCTGGAGGCTGGGTGAGCATTTGAGGCAAGTGTCACACCACTTTCACTGTTCTTCTGTCCTTTCCTGAGTGCCCAGTGCTGGCTACTCTTAGGGACCTTTATTCTAACTGGATACAGCTGCTCTTGCCTCAGTTGCTTCAAAACAAAAAACAAAAACAAACCTCCCCCTCCCACCATACCATTAATCATCTGTTTTCTAGTGCACACAATGTTACTAAGAGTAACAACAGCAATAACAAAAAGCCTGGGACAAACAGGTTTTCTCACTAGAAAATCCAAATGTGGTTTCCGCACTGCATGTCCATAGCCTGTTATTGCGAGGAGCTTCAAAGGAGCAGGATTGCAGGGAAGAGTTTATGACACATCTGGTATGGGGCTCGAGCTTATCTGGAAGGGAACTTAATTGAAACAGAAAAATCCTAATTAAGATTGGAATCCCTAACAACCTTCCCAGCACCCAAACAGGAAATTCCAGGTGGGAAACTGCTTCTTTTCCAACTTTGCCTCCTCCTGAAACCAGAAGTCAAAGGAGCCCTGTGTTGGCCAGGCAGCATGTCACCTCTGATTTCGTGCTGCTCCTTGGCACCCTACTGAACCCAATAGTATAGACCCAGGAAAGAGGTAGATGAAAATAAGTTGCTTGACTGATGTCATGGCTATCTTTGAAAACACAGGAGCAGAAAATCAATCTGTAGTGCAAGATCAGTGCATCAGGCGCAGGCAGGCAGCCACTCGTGCACCACTGCCTTCATTCAGTCTTCTCGGCTGGTACCTCAAGCTTCAGCCTAATTTACTGCTCTCCCCCAGAGCACCCGTAGAGCCTCTGATAGTTTCCTCATGCTGAGACATTTCAGCTAAAGTATCTATTGCAGGAGAAGCATCAACAAGTCACTTGATGAAATTCAGATTAGCACTTCACACCTTTTAGGATAAAAATAACCAAAGGAAACTGGGATTCGTCCCAAAACACACTAGACAATTCACATTAATCAGGGGATGATATACCTGTCTCATTTCCAATCCTTCACCTCCTCTTCTCCAGCAAGACAAATGGCAAAGAAAACAAACCAACACCCTCTACGTACTACTTCTGCAAGGATCCAGTTTCCATGAGACTAGTCTGCCTTGGCTGTGAGCTGGAAAATAAACCAGAGCTCTGCTCTTTCTCAAGGGCCAAGATGAAGACGCTGTGTACAACCAAGAATGAAAAAGCCCACGACTCTCTACGTTTTCCAGGCTCCATTCCAGGTGGGTTGCTTATAACTGAAGTTGTGAAAGAAGTACAGCAACTCTCTTCCCGGAAACAATCTTTTTTGGACAAATGTCACAATATAGGCATCTTCTAGCATCTTCCCCATCTGCCTTTCTGAATCAGCACGACAGTAACTTCCCAGCCCAGCAAGGTTTCCCGGCTCCAGGTGCCGCAGCAGCCAGCATCACAGCCCGAAACATCACAGCCAGAAAGAGTCCTGACTCCCCAAGGCTGAAGCAAGAAGGTGATCAGCTCTCCAAGAGGCTAACGCCAGCGTTTGCCTCTGGAACTTCAGTGTGAGGTTCACAGCAGCTGTCAGTGCTTGGGGCTTCTGAAAACTTAACTTAGTTGCTCTTCTATGGGATGAGACACCAAACTGCAGGCTCCTGGTTTCAAAATGATGTGACCAGATGTTCTCCGTGAGGGTTTGGTCCATTCTGTGACTTTCCAGACAAATCCACATTGGTATTTCTACTCTGACCTACTCAGTGTTGCTTCCGTTGACACAGTGCCAGTACAGCAATCCCCATATCCCAGTGAGGGGCTAAGAGTTGGGAGCAGTTCCCAGATTCGGTACATCGCAGGGCTTCAGGTGATGAGCTCCTGAAGCCATAGGATCAACCATGCTTCCTGCATGGAAAAGACGTAAAAATCCAGGTCCTTCCTCTGCTCTTTCCCTGAAGGATGAATCAAGTCCCTTAAATTCTATTTTTGGCTGAAACCACAATGACCAAGTGGGAGGTCTGCAAGGGTGGAAAAACCTGGAAAGTCTGAGATGCAACCTACATCATCTCTGGGCTACATCTGCTTGACTCAGCAAGCTGTAAGGGGTAGGACCAGCATCTGTGGTAACCGAGAGCCTCCTCCTCTCCTTTCAAAATGTGCAGTTGTGGCACAGCCAGATTGTTAGCAAGCACTGTATTTGGAGGTGAAAGGGAGGTAAAATAAAAATACTTTCCTTATCTAGCAGATTACAGCAAGACTTTCTCAGCAGGGAGTGCGAAATATCAGCTGTCTCAGGGAAGCAGCTCTAACACCACAACTTTTATGGTAAAATGGTTTCATTGCCCTGTCTACTGCGTATCACGCTTGAGACAGCCAGAGGGGGACCCGGTGGCAATGTCAGCATCCATTGAAAGATGTGGCAAACCTCTGTCTTAGGAATATTACGGAAAGACCAAGAGTTGTTTCCCCCTTACACCCCACTCGTGGATTGGGTTAGGTCTAACCAGAAGCACAGGGTGGAAACAAGTGGCTGCGCTGATGAACCAGATAGCATCTGGCGTGGGAAGGAGACACAGAAGAAAGGCAACATGAATTGCAGGCGGCAATTCACACCTGCTGCCCCACAACAAGTTTAGATCAAACATTCACAGCTTGCTAATGAAAAGATAACTCTTGTCAGCCTGCCAACACACACACTTCAGCCCAAGCACCACCGTGCCGTGAAGCCTTCTTCCTTCTGCAGTTATCTGCAATGAAAATGTGTAGAGCAGAACCTCCCACCTGCACATGAGGTTAAACAGCTGTACCTACATGACTGAAATTAATTTAAAAATGAAAGAGGGATGGACTTCAGGTCACTGGAGAGACCCACACTGTCCGGAGCAGGACACAGAGCAGCCCTGCTGCTCCATTTGCCATTGCTACCCTTCTGTCATACATTGCTTTTTTTTTTTTTGCATTTTCTATGGAAGGCAATTTACTGGGGCCTTTTAGTCTTCTAAACTGAATAATTCTAACAAGTCATGGTGTGATCTGTGGCAAAGCACATGATCAAACTTCTAGCCTCTTCATACCTTTTCATTTTATTGGGGTGGTGGGTGTCTGATGCCCGGCAGATTCTGCCCACAGTCACACACTGAGAACAGGGAAATCTCGTTCCTCCTTTCACCTTGCTGAACTTGTACACTCTCAGTAATTTATCTACCACATCAGGGCAAGCACTGCAGTCTTTGTGAGATGAAAGTCCATCAACCCCAGAAGTTTGTACGCCTGTTACTGGCTCTGGGCACCCCATCTGCTAGCATGGAGCAGAACCACACACGGCTCTGTGCGGATTACACATGAAAAAATCAGTAGCTGGAGAAAAAAAAACATCACCACCGTGAAAGAGGAAAGCTGTTAGATGAACTTTGTGTGCTTTTTTGCTCAGCTAAGGTAAGCTTCTTGCCTTGGACCCCCCACAGCACAGACAGAAGTAACAGCTTTTCTTTCTCAGGTCCCAGAAGTCTTCTCATCTTTTTTTCATACTCCAACAACTTTGTATCGGATATGAGCAAATAACATCAATCATTTCTGCCTGATTGCTACCTTGCTGCTTAAGCAACAAATAATGTGATTAATGAACCTCTGAGAGAGAAAACAGAGGCTTTACTAAACATAAAACACCAGCTAAGCACTATGAACTTTTCTTAAATTCCCTAAAAATGAAGAGCAGCTGCCTGGCACTGATTCCCCCAGCAGCAGTAACTGCAGCATTGGGAAGAGCTCTGGAAGCTTCTGAAAATAGGCATGATCTTGCGCCAAAGAAAATAATCCCTTAATTTTATAGGTGTATGAATAAAAAAAAAAACTGAAAATGAGAGTGTCTGGGGAGACACATAAAATGCATTGCCTAGTGTCTAAAAAGGTCTTTTCCTTTGCCTCTCTCCAAGCGTCAGCAAGTGGAACTTGACTGGATTTAGACTGAGAGTTCAGGGGGTTCAAATCAAAAACCTTTTCACTTGATGTTCAGTTTGCCATTAATTTCAGTTGTTTGGGGTCAGGCTACTCAAAAAAAAAGGGAAAAAAAGGCAAAAATTAAAATCTTTCCCAATACTAAAGAGGCCTAGCAGTATCCCACAGCAAGAAAAAGTCCTCAGCACCTCCATGTATTGGCTGCTGGCAGAAGTTTGCCTAAAATTTTTAAGGGGAGATTTTAGGCTCTCTACACAGCAGTGGCATACACTGTCACTGTCTCCTGGTGTGAAGCCAGCCGGGACAAAAAGCTGGGCGAAAAAATACATTTTCTGATCCTGGGTAACTCTTCTGGTCTACATTACCAGTAGCAGGAGGAGTCGGGTTGGAAGCAACCTTGATGGGGCTCAGTGGTGAATATGGGAAGGGGACGCTAACGCCAAGGAGGACATGTGCCATTCTGGGGAGGGCTGAAGTCCCTCTGCCAGGAAACCTGCACGTGAGAGAAGGAGTGATAGAGGAATCTTGTGACTGCCCGTGCCATGATGCCCTGCTAACCCAGTGGTGAATCACTGAAGCAACACGTGAGCCTCTGGAACAACTTCTAGACAGAAAGTGGGGAAAGCTCCCACCAGACCACGACTCAAAGCTCTGGAGTTATTTAAAGCATGGAAAATACCAAGAATGGCCCGTGAAACAGCAGCTGTTTGGGGCTGGTCTTTTATAAGCTACTCTAAAGAAAGCACTGAATATCCTACTTATGTTGAAAATTATACAGGTCATCTTCCATATTTAGTGCAGAGTTGCACAGAGGTAGCCAGGGGACAAGACACATTCCTACTCCATCTTTAGCACGACTGCCACCCAGATCCATATGTGATCTTGGCCTTCTACCCTGTATTTAAACTACAATAAGCTGTGCTCTGCATTCAAGGAAAAAGGGAAAAAAAAAAAAAAATGAATCCAGACCTTTGTGGAGAAGGTTTCAGTGAAAAGACTGGCTGCTTTTCTGTGGTTACTGAGGTAATGAAACTTCAACAGGGGCTTACACAATGTCAGAGTGGAAGAAATTCTAAGCATCTACTAGAAAGGTTTTAAGTTACTCAAAAGCCTTACTGATAGGATTTCAGAGCCAGCTACTCTATTCGGACACTAATGTGCAAGCGAACACGTCTTTCAAAACCACAGGCGGCCAGGCTATTCATACTCCCAGTCTTGTTCCCTACCATTCATAAGTAGGCGTGTGAAGCAGCAGGGCAAATCAACTAAATGACTTCATTCCTCCGGGGATATGAGCAAATGCGAACAAAGAAGCAAACATTTAGAAATTCAGGATGCCATATTTTTGCCAAGTTTTCTTCCAGTGGGGAACTCTGAAGGATTCAAGGAATACAACTGCTATCTTCTTTCCTAAAGCTCTGCGCCCATGAGTGCACACGAGTGCATATGCACAAGCAAGCTCTGAGATCTCCCAAATCCACAAGACTCCCCGCACAGCTCTGCAGAAGACATCACAGAGCAGTTTAATACACTAACACTTGGGAGATTGGATACAAAGACGTACGTCTCAGGTAAAGCAGAGTTTGGGGTACTGCATCACATGCCAGCTAAGTGTATCCCTTTTGCTAAATAAAGGCCAAAAGCTCCTGGAAATCCTCACTTTGTAGTAGAAAGGGTGTTTATGAACAGGCTAAGATACTCCCAATTGCTAACCTGGGAGCCATCAAAAGACCAATCAGCTCCATTGCGCATTTTCTTCCGTAACAATACATGTAACTGTATTTCAGAAAAGAAATGTGTCTATGCTTGCTGCTGAAGACCAATGCCCTACAAAAGAAAGGTTATATTATAAATATGAAATCTTCTAGTGGGATCTAGACCAAAAAAAAAAAAAAAGTCAAATTTTGGACATGCTTCAGTGATGGGAACACCTGGCGCGCAATACCTGAGAGCAACCCTGGTTCAACCTCTCCGGCTACCTTCCCTCCTGGGGGAAGGACCAAATCCCCCGCCTGACAGCGCAGGCTTTGCCAGACACCTGGCACACAGGCTTTACGGGGGTGGAAGCAAAGCTACATGGCCTTCAGAACCGTGACGCAGACAAGATACCTGACATTCAAAGACATGAATGACAGCTGTTTGCTTTCTGCAGGGCCAAGACCCTGCCAGATATTACCATCAGCTCCCTCTTTCCCAGCCGCAGCGGAGCCTGCCTGGCTGCTTCGGTCCCAGCACGAGCTCTTGTTCCACTTTTCTGCACAAAGAAGTTCAAATCCAACCCTTTTGCAAGTTCTCCTTTCAAAACAAACTGAACCCATCACTACTTATCCTCCTCGAAACTTGCGACAGGTGAGTGCCCCACAACACGACGGCATCCCCATGACCTCCTCCTCTGGTTTGGCACAGGAGTCTGCCAAGCACAGTTGATTCTGTGACTCGTTTCCCCTGATTCCTCTGACGTTTCTGTTCCCTGCCCCACTTTTCTCACTTACATTTCTCTTTTGACTCTTCCATGGGAGGAAGACAAACTGAAACATGCTCCAGAGCTGAAATTACAGTTCACTCCACGGATTTGAAATTAAGCAGAATACCGACTTTCCAAAAAATTCTCAATGGATGTTGAAATAATTATTTTTCCAGCAGTGATTTTTTTTCTTTTAAAGCAAAGCAATATGAAAAATAGATAAAGTCTTGCTGCAAAGGGAGAGTCACTCTCAGCAACTGTCCTCAAGCCGCACAGCTGCAGACAGGACGAGCTGTCAGCCCTGCTCAGCCCTGTGGCTGGTTGGGCTATGAAGATGGGTCTGACCCTCCCCGCACTCTCTCGTGCTGATTGTAGGGGTTTTGCTGATGAGGTTCAGCAGAAAGAAATACAGAGGTGTGCAGAGCAGATTCCCATGGGAATTTGTGGTGTGATGATGGGATGGGATTTATGGCATGGTGTGGTGATGTGACAAAGGGATGGGATGGGGTTCAGGACATTGAGGACCCCCACTTCACCTTTCATCCTTGGCCAGATGCTCTGTGAAATGAAAGCTGTTGCCCCTGGACAAGGCAGCTGGCTTTTCAGATTCAGTCCAGGTCCCAACCAGAAAGTGTTTGTAACTCAGGAACCACTCCAAAAAAAACCCTTGGGTCACATTTCCTACAGTGATCCTATCAGGCTTCAAAGGCCCAAAACAAGGAGAACCATTATTCTGCAGCCTGGTAATAATTTAGGGCTCCCATTCATCTGAGATGCTCAATTTCCCCCAGATCCCACAGATGTCATCAGGTTTTGAGGGCCCTTTAAACAGCAGCAGCAGCAGCTCAGGGAAAAACATCTGGAATAAAATATACTGAAGGTCCCGAAGTCAAAAAGATCTCTGCAGAGGTAATAAGGAATACCTAACCACAAATGTTTGCTGTATGGAGTCCTGTGCCGCTCAAACACAAGACACTGTGCTGCTCCCTGCGAAGGAGCTTTAACAAAGGGCCATGTCTGAAGCTGACCTGTCCTGGACCCACACGGCTGTCACGTATGTCTCCTCTTTCATATGTAGGACAGTTGTGACTGTCCACACTGCTGTACGACCGGTTGCCACTGAGAGGACGGTTCGCTCATGCTCTGCTAATAAGCCAGGCAGCACTATTGACTCTGAGCAAACCGCTTCCATAATTGGGCTTTTCTCTTGCAGTACAGGACATCTTTAATTAATCTGCTACTGTTTATGCATGCTATTCCCGTCGGAGCTCACTCGCAGTGCACAGACATCATGCAGCGCATCTGACACTCTCCAAACATGTGATGTCAGTTATGTCTTACAATGCTGATTACTGATGATAATGTTGTAATGATTATTGTAGTAATGATAATTACTGCACACCAAACTCATTCCACAGATGGGCAAATCAGGGCATGGAGTGCTGAGCTGGACCAAACCCAGCCATTTCTGTCCTGCCTCACAAGCTGTTGCTGGTGGCCACAGCAGCACTTGTCTGGGTCACACACTCCCAAATAAAACACAGTTGGGACCATCAGGCGGTTGCTACGTATAAGCATGAGGTCTGCCAGATCACACCTGAGCGCTGTGCAGAATGAAAACGCAACGCGCTGAATTCAAAATATGTGGTTCGACGCACAATGCAGTTGTTGTGCTTTAGTAAGTCACCAGGCATCAACCCGAGCCATTAGAACCGAAGTAAGTCAGTCCACAGCAAGTATAGGTACCAACCCAGCTAACTTTTTTTCTTTCTGCGTAAGCTAAGTCACACTCCCTTCCATTTATACTAACAACCTCCAGCTCAGTGCTTTCAGATTAAAGGACAGATATACCTATGCCATTACACAGTATAAAACTGCAAGTTTTATTGCTAATATCACCAGACTTCAAATCCAGACACCTGTGAGGACACTCTGCTAAATACATTACCAACTTACAGTGCAGTCTGGCAGTCAGAGCAGTTGTCCTCAGGATGGACCAAGAACAAAGCAAGCAACTCAGGAGGCTCCAAACCCTGCTATTTTCAGCAGCATTTGGTACATATCTCCGCCTGAAATTCCCTCGCGCTGACATCCTTCTGTTGTCACCAGTCACTGGCGGGACAAAGTCTCTGCTTGCACTGAGCAGCACCCTGGCTCTGAAACGAGAGATAGCTGAGCGCTGCTTTATGGCTCCTAATGCTAAGTAAAAGCAGATCTAGTTCTCCATGCTCAGGACTGCTAAAGCACTAAGTGTATATAAAAGCAGAGGGCAAAGCTTGCTTTGGCACATAAAAGGGGGAGTATAGCACAGCATAAACCTACTGCAACAGGAGAATCTACAAGGATAACCTCCAAAAGGCCTGATGGTCCTCCTAGCACATAGGAAACACTATGAAAAGAGAAGCAGCTTCTGCCTTCCTCGTCTTTCTCCAAACTCTATCTTTCCTACCCCAGGACCCAGAGCAAACAGAGCAAAATTAAATATGGTTGAGAGCTCAGCTGTCTGGGCTTAGCTCTCCTCCCTCAATAGTAGAGGATAACCTCCAAACTTGGCATTAAGTAGCTTAAATAAGATGGACACTCATATAATGCACTATTGACCCAGCTGTACCACGGCATCTAGAAGCACTGGTAGCTACACCAGCGTACTGCTTCACTTGGCACAGTAATCCTGATCACTTCCCAAAGATGCTTCTTTCTAGACTTGGGTACATTCTTACCCCACTGAAATAATCCCTTACGGGGCCAAGCGTTGCTGGCTCTTACACCTGAGCAGTCCCTCCTGTCTCAGGTGTGCAGCACAGGCAAACACCAGTAGGGTTTTCCTGTTCAGCACCCCAGCTCCACGCATATCTGCGCACGTGAGAAGAGCCTATGATGCACACCTAGAGCGTGCAAGAACTGTCAATCCTACTTAGCAGGACTTTGCTATTCAGCACAGGCTGGCTCCAATACCAAAGCAACCCCAAAGAGCAGCACAGAAGATCCCTAAGGACCTGGAGCCCTTTCTGAGCCCGGCTCCACCGCCTGACTCCGCCAACAATTCCACTCGGGAGCTGAACTGTAATATGCACTGTGTAAAATAACAGCAAAGGAAGAGGAATGTAAACAATAAGCCTGAAGCATGCAAACCCTTCCTATCTAATACTTCTCAAAGGCATCATGAAGGACAGTATGGTTTCTACGCTGCGTTTTCCAAGCTACCTGAGCGCACTGATTACTGGCAGGTCAGTGACAGCTTTAAGTGCTGTAACTTTCAAAGAAAAAGTCCAGGCAAATGATTATTCAGGTTTCTCTACCTGGTTTGGTTTGATTCAAAAAAAGAGGCTAAAAATGGTTTATTTAGGAGTCTATAATCTAGCTAGATTTCACACCAAGGATCCAAAAATAGATTTGCAAAACAGAAGTACGCTGATTAAAATAACAGTGATTTGGAGTTCAAAACACCGCTGCAGGAAGCCTTGTGCTACAGTGCAAAAGTCATTTTCCAGGGACTTTTTTGTTGAATATCCAAAACCCAAACAGTAACGAGGTTGGAATGAGTCCCCCAAGATGGGGAAATCTCTTTTGTTAAGCTCAGACCTGAGCTGGGGAACATTCAAAGAATCATAGAATAGTTCAACTCCCAGAGCTTCAGCCGTCACACTGGAGAGGCCAGCTGCCGAAACTGAAACTCTCCTGCACATCCCAGGCAGCTGGGGAGCTACAAGCCTTGTCCTCTACAAACCACTGCCTTGCAGAGCTGCCTCCCCCAGGCACCTCCTCTCACGCTGCTCACCACAGCCTTCCCATCATCCAGGCCTGAACTACCCACTCGGGCACTGGGGAACAACCAGGCACTCCTGTCGCATCTTGTGCCTTAGTTACACCCACGTCATTGAGGCTACTGGAATGAGACCCTAATCCAGCATTAAAGCACTGAGAACAGGATCTGCCCCTTTATACGGTGGTGAGTCAGGTCTAGGGGTGCTCAGGTCACAGCGAGAAAGATTCAGTCAGTTTGGGTGGTGGAGAGCAAACCCAAGCGGCGGGAAGGACAGCTGGGAAAGCACAACACACAGAAACAGAAGCGGCAGGAGGGTGCGAGGATCGTGCTGATGGGAGCCAGGGGTGCAACACCTTCAGCTCCCCCATGCAGGCGAAAGTGCTGCATGAAGCCTGCCCAAGCCAGGCTTCAGCTGTAACCCAGCTACAGGCTACAGGTCAGGCATGGACATTAGCTGGGGAAGGAGCTCTGCGGCAAACAGGCTTAGCTGCCTAGAGCTGAATAACTGCCCAGTGGATGCACATGCGCATAAACCAGGGCACTGTCGGTCTGCCACAGCAGGCGGGCGGAGGGGACTGCAGGGTGCACGGGCAGCTCAGACGCAGGCAATTCGGAGAGGTAAAGCTGTATGGGCACTGCTGGAGCTGACCACCTGAGATAAAGAGGGGTGGGAGCCTTAGGATGTCCTTTGCATCCTTGCAACACACTGAACATGCTCACAGAGAGCTACCAGAAGCTTGCAGCGCAGCCTGGGCTGTACAGAAGGGACAGACAGTCGACAGCTGAATGGACAAACTCTGCTTCCGAAAGCAGCACACTGCTGTTTTATTTGCTATTTGCCTGCCTTATAAAAGGATCCAGTCTGAAATTAAGTTTTATTAGCAGTACCCTACTGAGCCAAGGTGGCTGGCTGGAGGAAGAGACAAACTCGAAGAGGCAGTCACAGCCAGCGAGTCCGTGACTGACCTTGGAGCACCGACTCCAGAGAAGCAGCAGAGCCACCAGCAAATGGACACCAGGATGCAACGCTTATGTTAAAGGAAACGGAGTGAGACTGCCGACCGAGGGATGAGGGGAACTACCAGCTGCCAAAAGACGTCCGTATTTACAGCAAAGGGAACAAAAGTGACCAAACATGACAGCAACTCAACTCTTGCCATGCTGTCCACTTGAGAAGGCTGTGCTTGCTCTAAGGTGCCCTGGTCCACACCCACACCCGTGATGCTGGCACTGGGGGCTGTATTTTGGCTCATTCATCCCCCAGCTGGGCCCATTTGGAGACAACCTGGGAGGATTTAATCCCTTCTGCACCACACCGACCAGCCTCACGGCTGCACAGAGCTGTGCAAAATGGGTACCCTCTGCCTGCCCCAGGGGTGGGAGTGCTGGAGCAGTCCCTGCGAGGCTGCAGACCAGCTTCCCCAGCAGCTCAGAACAGGGATTTGCAGTCACTGCAGCACCCCGAAGTGCCTACGCACAGGGTGCTGACTCTGCACCACAGTAATTCATAGCACACGATGCACCAGCACCACTCGCTCAGGCTGCAGCAAGCCCTGCCCCAACCTCCTGCTCTCACAAGGGATCAGCAGGACTCAGGAACACCACCAAGCAATAAAAGCCTTTCCCAAAAACGACGAGAGTCCTCTCTAAACAAATGGCCTTCCCTCACCCACCTCCGGAGACGAGCGCATCTCACAACTCTGGTTTAAGAGCCTGCAAACAGTTCCCCAGGATCAGCGTTGCCCACATGTGAGACAACTTCTGTCTGTTCTCAGCCCCTGCGACACAGAGATCAGCAGTCCTGGCAGGTAGGGTGCTTTGCAACACACCTCAAAGGGACATGGATGAGGTGAACTCTCTGAAAATAACGTTTTTAAACTAATTCTAGCTTCCTTAAAATAGACTGAGGTTTAATAGGGTCCTTAAAAAAAAGCAATCCCTTATTACCTACCTACACATTTCCAGGAGTCCTTTTGCCATTTTTATCCCTAGAAGGACTCTCAAGAACAAAATGAAATGTTTTGTTCAATGAAGCATCTCAGAAATATCAATGCATAAAAAAAAATCCACTTATTACACAGCTCTGTAAGTAAGAAAAATGGCGATAAGACACAATGCTCTTTCCTCCCCATCGCTAAGGTATTTTCTTCAATCACAGATCCTTTGGATGAGGCTGGCAGCCCTGGATGAAGGAGTGTTTTCCAGCAGCAGCGCAGGGCAACGTACTGCAAGTCAGTGCTCTTCCTTTCAGACTATTTCAATGAAACCTTGCCGTTTCTCATCTGCTTCCAAAGAGACAGAGTAACTCAGGACACGGATGCCCCAGAATATATATAAGCCTTGGAACAGGCAGTGCCTTGGCAAAAACCACTTTAAAAACCGAGCTTTCTAAGCAAGGGAACCAACAGACTCTGCTTCAGTCCCTGAGCAGTCACAGCAACACCTTCAGCAAATATTTTGAAGGATATTTTCCAAGCTCTTTCTCTCTGTACCACACTGATCTTTTCTGGGAAGGGATACGGCTGGCTCCATCTTCAAAAGAAGTTGCACCCACAGCCCTGGGCTATGAACTTCAGCACATCTCCCCATCACACCCTCGGGAGTCCAGACCCGACCTCAAAGAGCTGTGGGTTTAGGCAGTGCCCTACCTGCAATACTCTCACGCAGGATTTGCCCACCCTTTGTTTTTGCAGCAAAGCTGCAGGCAGAAGGCTCTCTGGATTCAAGTGCTCCTGCCTCTAACCTTAACAGGACACAGCACGGTCTCAGGCTCATCTTTCTGCAGGGACACGATGTGAGATCAAGGTCATCACTGCAGCTGGTTTGGAAAAAACATGGTGAAAAGCAGCATGATGGTGTCTAACAACCATTTTTGTGATTTTTCTGGGGTTTTTTGTTTAAATTCCATTGCAAAATCCCCATGTGCTGGGAGGGAGAGGAGCATGTGCAAGACCCAGGGTGGCTTTGCACCAGAGGAGCAGAGGACCTGGCAAAGTGTCTCCATACAAAGGAAGGAGCAATGCCACTTGGCAAGGTGGCAAGCAAAGGTTTGGCTCTGCCAGGGTAGAAACCCACCAGCCTCGTGCGGGTCAGCAAGCAGCCACGTTATATCAGTTGCCATTTATTGCAGCCACAGCTATTCCCGATGGCCATGTCATGTCCAACCCCACTTACACCAGCTCTGTGCTGCGGTACCCGCCCTCACAACGCTACAAATAGCTCAGACATGCACGTGCCAGAGAGCGACTGCACACAGCGTGGTATCGCCCTGAAGAAACCCGGTGATGGGAGAGATGCAGCAGAGCACCTCGCACTGCTCCCTGGAGCCAACAGCATCCCCAAAACATGCTTCCGATCTGCTACCAAATTTTAACACCGTACCCTAAGTATGCAATTTGCTATAGTGGAAACAAGAATTGTTTAAACGTGCAAATATGAGTTTGGCTTTGGACCTAAATCCCAGTTTTCAAGCACTGAACGCATCTCCCGTAGGAGCCCCTGTCATTCATCACATTCAGGGAGACCGTTCACTGCACAAATCTGATGTTAGTGCCTTGGCATGAAACTCCTGGGACAGAGGTACGTTTTGGTGGTGCAGACAGTCCATTTTTGACAACGTCACTTCACGTTCTGCTCCTTCAGGTGTTTTCTGCCACCTCCCAGATGTTCCCTCCACCCTTAATAAAACCTTTAGTGCTACAAAGACAGAAATTTCTCCTGCCCGTGGCTATGCCACATCTAAAACCTCCCGGCTGCCCTGCGCCCCTGGTGCTAATGACATTCACCCAGGCAGCCCCTCTGCAAACTCTCCTGGCCTGAGAACCAGCATCAGGGCAGGGAGCGGAGGGCGGTGGCAGCTGCCACCAGACACCTCTCAATGGCCAGCCTGTCACCTCCGCGCTGCGGGGGACACGTTCCTCGGCACGACAGCATGGTCAGCGACTGTCCCACACCCTATCTGCTTCCCATCTCAGCATGAACACAGACTCAGCCTTTCATCCAATCCTGAAAGAACGTGTTTTTCTCCTCTTTTTTTTTTTTTAAGTGAACAAGAAGCTACAAGCGAGTATTTGGCCTTCACAACCGATGGGCTGCAGCCAAACTCTGCCATATGTTCCAGCTAATACATGTGGGCTTTGCTTCCCATCCAAGAAAGGTAAAAAAGGACATTTATGAGCCGGGATTCAGCAGGAGCATGTGGGAAGGAAGGGGTGGAAAGGGGATACTATTTTTGTTGCTATAATTATTCAGTGGCCAAATCCCTGACCCTTGACGTCAGCTCTGGAGGGTCTGTTTAACTGACCAGTTGTCATGGAAAGAAGGACTGGTTGGGAGGCACAGGCTGACGAGGAACAGCTCTTTGCTGCCTGAACCCCACACAGGCAGACCCCCTGCCTTCATTAGTCATCACCAGCTCACGGCCAAGAAATAAAAATGTCAATACCTTATTGCTGATACATTGGCTGGAAACAAAAGCATCCAGGGAACTTCGCGCCCTCCTTCCTGCCATCGGTTACTGTTAAAAAGCACAGGCCAAATTCTGATCTCAGTTTCCCCAGTGTAAAGGCAGAGAAACTCCACAGCCCTCAGCTGGGTCACCCCGGGTTCACATTGATGTATCCAAACTCAGCCCGGCCTCGGTCCAGACTACACACATGGAAATATGCCATATGCAGAGTGCAGTGGTCCCTACTCCTCGGGAACAAACTCAATCACAATGACTAATTCATAGCACCTCCAAAGGAAAAAACTAAGATAAATAACCCCTGAATCCCTTGCTCCAGATGTCAAGCACTGCCTTGAGCCCAGCGTCCTGCTAGCAAGGCTCCTGCAACGCTCAGGAGGTTGGCAGCAAATGGTTCAGTTACTGACACGATGGTTTCTCATTACTGCCCACGCCATCCACGATGAAATCACCAGTTGTACGAAGAAATGGGAATAATCCTTGTTGAAACCTCAAGCACAGCTAGTGAGTACTGGGCATAAGTTTGCTTAGCAGGGCTAAATTGCATTGCTCATTCACATGCAGTTCATTATGAGCTGCCATTAGTTATTTCTGTGGCCAAGGACAACAAAAGGACTCAGCAGAAGCCAGAGCAGAGCTCGCTAGGATGTATGGATGAGAATTAACAGGCAGCGCAAAAAGCCATTTAACAAATCCCAGCACAACTGCCTTGGACAGGGCAGTTCAGCAGCAAGGCTCTGCCAAGGAGCAGCCAGCGGAGGAAGCTGTCTGAGATGAGTGATAAGCAAGGTGCAAAAAACCACAGGAAACTAAGGAGATAAAAGAACAGGGTAGGGGCAGGTTCCAGGTTACAGCACAGCAGCAGGAGTCTGTTCTCCAAAGTCAATGGGCTCTCCTGCACAGTTTTTCCCAAATTGGGATATTCACCTAGCTCATGCATTGGGATGCCATTAGATCAAGATCTCAAAAGATCCAGTGAAACCGTGTGAGTCACAGTATTGTCTTCTCCATCATCCAAGCCACAGCACCAGGGATTGCCAAGAAATAAGAGGAATCCAGGCTTACCTTTTTTTCTCCAAAAGATGAGAAATTTTGCAGGCTGGGACCTGCCGCCAGTATATTTTGGAGCCCTGGCATGACTGCATAGCTATGAGGTGAGAAAGAGGAAGTTGGCAAGACAAAAAAGTAGTCCTGGCCATCAAATGGCTGACTACTAGCCTGTATGAAATGAGCTTAGTGGGTTTAAGACCAGTTTGTGCTAATTGGTTGTGTCCTGATTCGCAGCAGTGCTGAGCAGGGCTGTGCTAATTTACTGTCAGTTGAAATGATGTGGAAATTTGCAAACACCATAGTTTTGGTTTTGGATTTGTTCTATTAAAAACAAAACAAAACAAAACAAAACAAGACAAAAACCAAAAAAAACACAACCAAAAAACCCAGCAGAAAGTTACTACAACCATCTAGTCTAACTTTTAGTACAGCACCAGCCTGGAGTCAAGTCCAAAACGTCAAGATTGAGTCTCCTGTGAAGACAGCGAGGGAGTCCAGTGTAATTCTTGGTACATTGGTTTCAACTGCAAGCTCACCTTCAACACAAAAACATGTGCATTTGCTAGCGTCAGTATTGAACCACTGGGTCACCTCTTTCTCTCTCTGATAATACCTTCAACTCAAAATGAAACTTTTCAGAAACATTTCATTTGAAGTGGTCAGCAAGACCAGGGGCAGGGGCAGTTGGGTCAGTGTCCCGGGTTTAGGGCAGGATATTTAGTTCTGCCCTGAACCCGGGACACTGACCCAACCATCAAGACTCAGAGTTTTCCATCCTATAAACTGAGTTTATTTTTGTCTACATAATTTTAACTTTCTGAGCACTAACATTTACCCTCTGGTGAGGACTAGGAATGCTCTCTCAGAAAATCTAAATAAAGAGACGTTCCAAGAGATTAGTTCTGGGATCTATTTATTTATCCAGTATCTGAGTAATACCAATTCTCAAGATTAAAGATAAACAAACACTGCTAATAGTAATAATCCAAATAATAACGATTATCTGACAGTTCTACTATAGGTCTTTGTCTGGGATGTGTCATACAAATCCTACGAAAACAGCACCAACTGACCGGGCAGACCTCGCAGTACAGGTGGTGGCTGTGGTGAGAAATAGTCTCAGTAGGCTGCTCCCGCAAAGACTTTTTATTAGCGTGATTTTGCACATTATTGTGTGTCACTACCCATAAGACTCCATAAGTGAAATCACCACCTTTCCCCCAAAAGCTGCGGTTCATCCCAGGACAGGACACTATTATCTGCTTAAGTCCATGCAGTATTACAGCATGAAGGAAACAGAACAAAACGTTCATGGAAAATATCAGCCCTTGAGTGAAACAAACCAAATCCCCAAAGCAACTACATTGGTGTGAATCCAGAGTTACTCTGTGATCCCTAGGTAGGTAATCCAGACGTTTGTCAAGGAGACAAAAGACTCTGGCCCAGTGCAACAGCGCAGAGATGGGCAGCAGCGAGTAGTTACTTGAGGTGGAAAGAATTTGGTGGAGATGTCTTAACAACCATCCGGAGGCTTGCTACAGGCGCTCAGAGACAGACGTCCAAGCGTGGCTGGTGGTAGGGCTCACATAAGCACTGGCAGAAGACAGAACCATCAGTCTGGAGTGGTTAGAGGATTGGTTTTATACACACAAGTCTCCTCCCTTAAGTTGGGATTCCCATAAATAGGGAGTTTTCAAAGGCAGAACCGGAGTAGGGCAACAATCTGTATCACAAAGGTTTCTATGAGTTTGGGCTCCCACTCCATTCCCTTTTTTTTCTCCTATGGTCTTTTATCAAGTCATTATTGTGTCTGTGCTGCATTTCAGAAATCTTGGTGGCATGGGTGGGCACGAGAGCACGGTGCGACCCAAGGACACGCTCCCAGTGGTGCCTCCAGCACTGCCCCATCAGTTGCAGCGTGGAAGACCCAGCAGAGAAGATAACAGCACAAAGTCAATGTTCTCCCCAAACAACACCACTAGAAAGATTAAGCTGCCCATATAAAGTTTGTATGACCAGAATAAGATTTTTTTAAAAAGAAAACACTTTAAAGAACAAATAAACAGCCTTTCCTACAACAGGAAAAACCTAAACGTTATTGTTTTACGCTTGCAACACATGAAATCTTGAAGATAACGGAACTGAAGCACAACTCAGACACGGCAAGGGGGACCTCAAGACAAAGACAGAATAAGCAAGACCGAGTTGGACTCTTGCACCTTTTGTCCCACTTACAATCTCACATTACTAGGAGAGGAGTAACTTCCTATGCACTGGAGACTTGTTTTATTTATTGTTTTAAATGCAAGCAGAGACCAAAAGGCCTTTCATCATCTAGATCCAAGGCTGGTGGTTACAGACTACATTCATACAATTCCTGCCGTGCTTCACCGATGTGCAGCGGGGCACGCAGGCAAGTGGGAAGATGAGACCATTGCGAGTCAGCATTTACAAAATGGGAGCAAGTGCTCAGGAGCAGCACACCAATATACAGAGAAAATGAAAACTGGCTAGAGCGATCACCCAGCAAACAGGCCAGGGGATGCTGTGGCTGGGAACAAGATGAGACGAGGGAGAGAGACCGTGAGGGATGGGTTAGCAGGGCAGGAGAGAGGCAAGGCTTGGTTTTGTAACCGATACAGCGATCAACTTCTCCAGGTTACTTGTTATTTTTGGACCAGACTGACTTGCAGGAGTTAGCACAGGGACTGGAAGCGATGCTCCGTCACAGGGTTCGTGACAGACCATCCACAGCAAGCTCCAACACGGCTACTGAGTCAGCAGCTTGCGGCCAGCAAACGCTCGCACGGTGCACATTGTTTCCTCCTTCTCCACTTGCTCTCAGAGCTAGAAAACCCCCAGAAAGGGGGGCTTAGAAACATCATAGCCTGCAGGCTAGGTTTTAACAGAAAAAAGATGACTAAGGCAGCAAAGCAAAGAGGACGTGATTAATAAAATATTGAAGATGGCAAAGAGATTCCCCCCACCCACCCACTTGCCAGGCCTAGAGGGTATTTCACTGGCAAAGACCAAGCGGCCATCACACAGCATAAGGCAAACTGCCCTTCTGTCCACGGGACATGACATCAGAAATCCACTGAAGGACCTTTTCTCTGTGGGCTGGTGAGCCCACTGCATGCCCTACAAGAGTTAAACCCCATGTTCTCACCTCTGTTTCCACATCTTCTCACAACCTATCCCACTCATAACTGCCTCAGTTAGCTGTACCCAGTATATTTTTCTAAATTACCTGAAAACATCAGCTATCCTAGGAAAAGGAGGAGTCTTCCTACATGTTTCGAAGCTGCAAAGAAGACTCATAAGCACATTTGGACTTGGGCTGCTTGTTCAAAGCCATTTGTCTAAGAGACTGAAGTCAATGTCAGAGGCCTGATCCAGAGCCCAAAGACCACAGAAACCTTCAGCTGAATCCACAAGCTGTCCCAGTCCTGCAGTGCACCACAGTCTCCCCTCACATCATGCTAGAGTCACCAAAAACACTTAGATCACATCTGTGAAACAGAACAGTGGTCTTCAGGCGGCTACTGTTTCTATTTCAGAAAGTACAGAGGAAAAAAATAAAATTAGGAAATAATTTAGGGAACTGATAGAATGACATGGATTTAGAGGCTGATGGGACATGTTCTTACAGAGGGATAACCACACCATCACCTCCGTGCACCTCTACTGTGCTCTGTGCAGGAGTATCTCAAGCATCTGCTCAGAAGCAGGAGCAACGCAGCCCAGGGCAGCCGCTGCTACAGTCCAGTATGCAGCAAAGAAAGTCCCAAACCTCCAATTCTAACACAGTTTTCCACCAATTCACGGCAGAGACTAATTCATATCGACGACTGGGCCACGCTGTGCTGGCGCTTGCTCTGCAGTGGGAGATGGGAGGCAGCGGGAGACCCCAGCCTGCCCGCAGGGCGCACGGGGCGGCTCCGCTGCCCCAAAAGCAGCAGAGGCACAGACGGTGCTGGCCAACATGTGGTCTGTGCATCTGTCCAGCAGGACTAAAAGCCTTTGCTTTTCATACCCCACAGGAGTGCTGCAAGGATTAGCTCATGTTTATTCAGCACCATTTTTCAAAGCACTGCACAAGAGCCAAACCCTTCAATTTTTTATATCTACTCCTTGCTCTTTCATTCCCTCCTGAAGGGATGCGCTTCTCCCCTCCTGAGAAACAAACAAGCGCGAGGTCAGCAGGAGTGGGAGGTGGGAAGCACATTCCAGGCTGCTCCTCCTCTCTCAAACCACAAATGCCACCAACCTCTGCGGTCTGTCCAGCCCGGCACCCCGCGCAAGTGCCCAGCATCCAGGCCTCCCCACGCAGCCCGGGGAGGGGCCGGACAGGATACACAGCAGGATGTTTAACCTCATCTCATTTCCTTTTCAGTTTCAAGGAGCAAAACAGGGGGGGTCAAACAGCCGCCCCTGGAGCCGTGCAGCCTGCCCACGCACCCACGGCAAGGCAGGGGGGTCTGCACAAGCCCCGCTTTGCAGTTCCCCTTCTCAGACAAAAAGCCGAGCGGATGCTGCAGCCGAGGTCTCCCTGGAGGGTGCGTGTGCCGATACATCCCAGCCCTCAGGGAACATGCCAAAGCCTTGGCACTCAGCCTTGGCACGAGGGGATGGTTCACATCCGAGTGTATGCAAGTGCTAAACATTAGAACTCATGTTTTGTGCAAGTGCAGGCAAATCCAATGTGGGGCATTTTCTTCTGCGCACAGACTTGTTGAGCCAGATCAAAAGAGCAATCCTGGGAACAGAGCTCGCGCGCAGGCAGCAGCAGGGTGAGGATGTGGACAAACCACTACAGGTTGCTCTGCAGGACAAAGCTGATCAGAGTGCTGCTTACAAAACCCAAGAGCATCAGAAAGGGTTAAAGAAAAAGGTATTAAAAATGTAAACAGCTCTATTCAAAGAGTACCCTCCCTTGGCTACAGTGCCTGAAACCTGGGCATCCATGCAGATAGCAAGAACATCCGCTACTCCATCAGACAGCAGGAAAATCAAAGCGTTAGCATGAATATAAAATCTCCAGACGTTGCAAAAGCAAATTAAGATGAGTCATATGTAAAAAAACTGTTTTCACCACATATTGCTTTGATAAGTTGACAATGCATTTTTAAATAAGGATAATAAAAACCTCAGACCCAGCAGAAACAGAAATGGGAGAACAGACCCATTCCCTAATTCCAAGGAAAGTTTTTCAATGAGCTTGATGTGAGCAAACCTTCGTGACTCTGGGAAAGGCTTTGAATTCAGAAGAAGAAATCACTTAATTTTTTAGCATGGTAAATTTAGTGTCACTTCCCACAGATGGTGACATTACACAGAGCATCTTTCAGAGTAAGGACCCCAGGAAAATTCTGCCGGCTTCACTGGGATCGCAGACGAGCCAAATTATAGTGCCAGTTCACTCCCAGGATTTCTTTCAGGAACTCTATGCAGCACATGGACACGAGTTTAAGCCAATGCAGTTCTAATCCCTGACTTCTAAAAATGACATTAAGGCAATGACAGAAAAGGAAGTACAGAAAAAGCAACATAGCTATGATTTTCCAAAAGGTTTTAAAGTGCAGTAGCTGATTTTGCCTCCTTGTTCTGCTGCTGTGTAGGCACTGCACCACACTGGCACTGTCTAGGACAGATGTTTGCTTCTCCAACTGGAAATGGATTTCAGCAGAATCACTCTCCCCATGCTCCGCTGTGCAGGTCTTCACCTATTAAGTTGCCTATAGCAACTAAAAGGTTATGAATGTGCTCAAATAAAGCAGAAATCCAGAGGGAAATGTTCCAGAAATGTTTTAAACATTCAGCTTGGCATGAAATAAAATTCCCACAGTTTCTGTCCTTACTAGTCATGAACAGGAAGACTTACTACAGGTACCTGGCTTGACAGAGCACAAGTCTTGAACTAAAAGAAAAATATCATTAACTATCCTGGTGTGGGTTGTTTTGGGGTTTTTTGGTTGTTTTTTTTTTCTTTTTTTTTCTTCTTTTTGGCAAGGAAGTTGAAAGAACAACACCGGTTCCCTCAGAGAAGGTAACAGCTACAAGGCGGAAGTTACCAGGATAAGAGGATGATGCTCAGGATGTCAGTGGCTTATAAATACTGACTGTACAGTGTTATGCAAAGGATAACACGAGAGGATAAAGACCATCAGATCCCAGTAGCAGAGGTTATATACCTCTCAGCTTCACACACACTCCCAGCTCCTGGAACACAGCATCAGTTCAGTTTGTCTGAAAGGGAAACACCTCTGGCACGGGGCATCGGGGTGTTACTGGCGGGGAGTGTCTGGGGGCTTTTCTCTGCAAACTCTCCACCGAAGACAGGTCATTCTCAGAATTACACTATGTTACACTACAAGACAAACAGAAACATCCCTCCCCCAAAACAAAAAACAAAACAGGAAAAGCACAGGTAAGCCAAGGCTAGACAGAGGCCAAGTTGTCATCCAGGATGCTTCATGTCGGGAACAGGCCATGACCACTGACCATACACAGCAGTGAGAATGGAAGGGGGGACTAGACCATACCTGGGCAGCTTGAGAGAGATGGAAGGGGGGACCGCACCTGGGATGTTTTGGGAGGATGGAAGAGAGGATAATCTTTTGGAGGGGGCGGGGGGGGCAGCCCTGGCCGGGGGGGCTGGCGGTGCCTACCTGGATGTAGGCGCGCTGCAGGTAGCTGTAGGGCACCCGGCGCTGGAAGTCGGCGCGCACCTCCTCGGCGGCGCGGTGGCGGGAGGCGGCTCCCAGGCGCGGTTCCTCGCAGCGCCGCACGCAGCCGGCGCGCCGCAGCACCGAGCCGAAGAAGGGCAGGTCGCCGCCGGCACCCGGACCCGGTGCCGCCAACCGCACCTGCCCGCGGCAGCGCCGCCGGCACCGCAACCGCGCGGCCCGCAGCTCCCGCCGGCTGCGCAGCGCCCGCTCCAGGCACCGCGCCGCGCCCGCGAAGTCGCCGCCGTAGTACGCCTCCACGCCGCTGGCGTACAGCGCGTCGAAGGGCTCCAGCGGGCCGCCTTCCCCCGCGCACCCGCCGCCCGCCCGGCACGCCGCCGGCAGCAGCAGCGGCAGCAGCAGCAGGGCCCCCCAGGGCCGGCTCCCGGATGCCATGCCCGCCGCACCGGCGGTCCGTGCGATGGGTGCCCGGTGCGGTGGGGTCGGGGGTCCGCGCAATAGGGGTTCGGGCACCGTGTAGCGGAGCTGGGTGCGATAGCGTCCGGAGGCGGGCTGCAATAGGGGCGGTGCGGTAGGGTCCGGAGGTCCGCGCAGTGGAGTCCGCCGCGGTGGGGTCCGTGCAACGGGAGCCGGGCACCGTACAATGGATCTCGGTGCGATAGGGTCCGGGGGTCCGTGCAACGGGAGCCGGGCACCGTGCAATGGATCTCGGTGTAGTGGGATCTGGGGGTCCGTGCAGTGGGGCGCGGTGCGGCAGAGCCTGGGGGTCCGTGCAATGGGAACCGGGCACCGTACAACGGATCTCGGTGCAGCGGGGTCCGGGGGCCGTGTGAGGGGCTCCGCTGCGGCTCTGCCCTAGGCGGTGGCGGAGCCGCGCCGCGGCTCCCTGCACGCCCGGCCCTGTGCCGCCCTCCCGCGCCGCCGGCACCTCTTAAAGGGCCCCGCGCCGCCGGCCCGGCCCGCCCCGCCCGCGCCACCGGCCCGGCCCCGGCCCCGGCCCCGGCCCCGGCCCCGGCCCCGGCCCCGGCCCCGGCCCCGGCCCCGGCCCCGGCCCCGGCCCCCCCGCAGCGAGGTGGTGGCGCGGGGGGCGCAACCAGCGGCCGGGCGCCGCTCGGAGCATCCCCGCTCCGCGGCTCGCCCCGTGGCTGCAGGGATTTTTAAATGACGCTGTGAAATTTAAATTGCCCCGGGGTGATTTAAAGGGCAGCAGCAGCCTTTCCTCCCGCTTTTCCCTTCCGTGCCCCACGCCTCCTCCTGCTTCCCCACATCCCCGCGGTGGGCGTCGTTATTCGCAGGATGCAGCGTTTGCCCCTCTGTGAGGGTATTGCTTGGAGCCGTTTTTCGCTGGGTTCTCCACCCCTAGCTCCTCTTGCCCCGGCAGCCTCCCGCCGCTGGGAATTCTGCAAATAAATCATCTGGGATGAGTACAGTGAGTGGCTGGTGAAGCCTTTTCAGCTCCCAGCTGTGTGTTTGTCTCGCTTCCTCCAAGATTTCTCTCTTCCAATGCTGTAAAGCCCTACCCTGCCAAAAATGTTACTTTTATTTTTGCATGAATTTTAAGGCATTTTAATGATGAGATGTTTGGCAATGCAGCCTAGCGACACACGAAAAAAAAACTTAGTTGGCATTTTAAATAATCTCAGTGTTGAACACCTGTCAGCAAGAAGTTTTTCATATTAATACAGTTAATTTGACTGAAATCAGCTGTTCCTGAGTGAGAGGGAATGGGCAAATCCTGGATCCCATTAGGTGCTTTACTGTAAGCTGTTCTGGGCTTGAACACTCCAAAGTCTGTGCATACAACACTATGCTCAGTAGGGTTTCTCATCAGGGATTGTGGCCTTAGTTATTTCAGACATTTCAGGAATATCTCTATAGCTGTTGGCTATCTTTTCATAGACTAAAATAGCTGCAAATGGGAGATGCTTGAAACCCATTTGGTCCAGATTTTGTTATTGCATCAAGCCAGATGTTCCTCATGGTTGTGCTGTGCTTTCCCCTCTGCTGCTCTAGTGGCTTTGATCAAATTGTTTCTCGTTTATACTGCTTTGTCCAGGATCAGAAACAGGGCTCAGCACCCTCTCTTTGGGCAAGTGATCAGATTATAGAGTCTGGTTTATGACAGTTTCACGTAAGAGAACGTTTTTTCCCACATGGCTGGAGATTTACTAGCGTTCTTGGTGAAGAGCTTTCCCATCTGGCAAAGATTTCATAACAATATCTTCCTTGTTGCTTTCTTGCAAATTGGCACAAAATGTTTTAAAGGTTTGGGTGTCCCTCCATCCTTCTGCCCTGCCAGACTGGTGCGTTGGGGAGGGTACCACAACAGGGGAACCAAACACCGTGAAGGGAGATCTCCAGCGGGAGAGGTACGTGCTGTAACCACTTGCCCATGCAATATGAGTTCTCAGGTCCAGATAAAGCCTTTTGCAAGGGAAGTGTTATCAGCACTGCTGGGGAACGGAGGTGACATTATGAGAGGGCTACTTCAACCTTCTCAAGGGTCACTTGAGGATTTGCTGCCTAGATATGACAGAGGTGCCACTGCACAAGTTTAGAGTGGGAGTCAGCTCTGCCCCAAATCGCAGAGATAAAGCACCCAGCAATTTTGGGTGCACTTTCTGAAGGATGCACCTCAGATGATCTATTTGCAGAAGTGCTGTATATAATTCCATATTGTTTCCAAGTCAGCGACATCTCTGCGTGTGCAGTGATAACATTGAGGCCCTGCGTAGGAAGGAATGCAGAAAGTACATGAATGACTGGGGAGAGGACGAAGTCAAACAAAATGTTATATTTCATCCTGGTGCATTTTCTGATCAAAATGTTTCTTTCATTAAAAATCCTTTTTGAAACAGGAAAGAAAAGGTTCTTAGTTCTGACACCCTGCAGTCCAATTCTGTTGCATTTCCTCCAGGGTCTTCTCTGTAGGCACCCACTCACTCTAGGACCAGACTGCCACTACCCCTGCTTTGCAGTCTTCCTGCCTAGGGTCATGCTTTCTTTAGTCACAGAAGTTTGTGCTTTCCCTTACCTTGATGCTTCATTGCTACCTAATTGCAGCAAAGAGCTCAAAAACAGTTGGCACATACAAGGCACTCAATCCAGGGTATCTCTAGGGCATTCAGTGCAGTTGCTTGAGCAACTACCCTTATTTTTATACCCCTGCTCACTGCCCGGATGAAAAGCAACAAGCAGATGGAAAGAAGTTTGCTGGTCACCTGATTGGGGGTCTTGTTCTTGCAGAAGATCTGAACCATAACAGTTCAGCAATGCAGCTGCTACAGCCGGCAGCATGGTAGGCAAGGTGGGCTTGCCTTATCAGAGCTGGAAAGGAGCTGGGTTTAGAAGCGTTGCACATATAAAGGCAGGATTTCACCCAGCAGAGCAATTACTAGTTTAGGATGTTACAACTCTGAATCAGGCCCCAAGATGCCTGAGATATCCCTCATGCCTCTAATGAAAGGAATAATTCTAAAAATGTAACAACTCAGCCCGTGTTCAGATGTTGATCCTGGCCCCCGTGAAGTTGTTTTGAAAGACCTTTTCCTACGTAAACAGATTCATCTGAAGCCTTTTTTTTTTTTTTTTGAGAAAAACTCTGATATGTGGGTCAAACCACTGATGATTTGGCAACCAGATAAGAGCAAATTTTAGAATGCCTTTCAAAATGGCTTTTCAACATGCACATTACAAGCAGACCTAAGTTTCAAGCCCTCTCTGTTTCATTTGTAGACTTGCCTTCGTATTTAATTCATGGACAAACTTTACAATTCCCAAATCAAACATGGGTCACCTCTTCAGCCATGTACCTTAGTAAGAGAGAGAGTTTTGAATCAGATGGAAAAGTACAACACACCCTCACTGAAGGGCTTTGGTCCTTGCCTCATGTACAAAAGTACAGATTTATTGAATATATCAAAACCATTACTGAAGTACTTCATGATTTAGACCCGAATCCAGACCAGAATTCTGTAGAATGCCTCCATCTTCCCAACAGCTTTTTTATTCAAGAAAGTGTGGGAGTGATTGTGAATGTCAGTAGATGTCAGGAAATTAATACCAACTAAATCGTTGTGATGCACTAATAATCATGTGCCACATTTTGGGACTCTCCTAGGAAAAATCCATCATCAGAGTCACATAAAACTAGTATAGGTTTGGGAGGAGTGAAAGGATGAGTGACCAAGGAGGAATTTGCACTTTAAATTATTATTCTTGTTTACAGCAAGATGGAGCACATTGCAACAGAGCAGGATATGGATGGAGAGAATACAAGGTGCGTGCTGGGGATGCCTCCCCATCCGCTCCAGGTTGTACCTGTTGTTTCTTTACTGCTGACTTACAAATCTGCTTCCCCTCAGCTGTCCCACTGTACCTTTGAGCCTGTCTCTGACATACTGCTCCGGATGGGTCGCTGACAACTTGAGGTCAGCACAGGTGAACAGGAGGCCTTTAATTTTTCCTTCTAAACCTTTTCACTTTTACTTCCTTATAGCAATATTTCTGTAGACTGTGGACCTGGCAGCAGCTGACTCCATCATTTTCTCCCAAACAGACATCTGACCTATGATCAAATGCTGTATGTTCTTCTTCCATAACCTACAATCACAAGAACCTGGGAGGTCCTCTGTCCCGGCGAGCCTCTATCCCGACATTTCTCCAAGGCATGTCCATCTTGTATCTTGCTGATGACCACCTCTTTTTTATGACTTCCCCTTGACATCTGCAGAGACATTACCTCTGCAGATGGACAAAATTATAGCCAGCAAAGCTTTGCTTACAATGTTGCTGTAAGTGCATCACCCACTGGCATATCGTTCCTCACACGCATTGTCAAGGCCATCTCATATTCTCCTTTTCAGTGTCCAGTAAAGTTGCCTCAGCCCAGGCAGAAGACACGTGCTTGTCCACATCTCTGTCTGCTGTACTCCGTTATTAATAGCAGCTTTGACAGCTTATTCTTTCCTTTGTCCTGGTCTGGCCTGTCTCTCTGCTTCATTTCATGGGATTTACTGTATCTGTGCCTGTTTTAGACAAGCTTTTGTGGTCTAGAATTTGCCATCGCTTCTCTTCTGCAGTACAAACCAAAACCAACTCTCCAGAGCCATCTCTGCAACGATCCCTCCATTGTGCCTCTCAAGGCTTTGGACATGTGCTTTAATTTGCAGGCGCTTTGTGAAGCGCAGAAACCCCCGTGCTGGATCTGTTATAAAAACCTTAATACAAGAGCACAGACAAGTACAACACAAGGCTTGCTGTTGGCACTCAGCAGAGAAATACAATCATATAAATCACATAAGCAGAAGATTCTTGTGTCTTCCCATGTGTAGGCAACAGTATAACCTTATTAAATTCCAAGTGCCTGTATACTTTGCTTAGTCAGAAACTTGGACTCTACTGCCATTATAAATTAAAAGAATGATAAAGTTCAAAAAGTACAAAATACACAACCACAGGCGCACTGGTGTCTTGGAGCGGTTGGCCACATGCCTGTATCTTTGAGCTTGGGTTTAAAATACCTCCATGGCCTATATTATTTAGAATGACAACAACTAATAACACTAAGGAATTATTATATAGTGCTCTACATAGCTCTTTTCCTACACTGACAGCACAAGAAGTTTTACATATTTAGAGAGAGTTGCTGTTATGAACAGGAAGGTACCTATAAATGATATAAACTGAGAAAATTTAATCATAGAATCATATGACACAGTTATTTTCAATGCGTGGCCCGGAGTTAATGAGACGTGTGAATGGTTTCATTGTGTAACAGTCTGAACTTCAGCTGTAAGCTGTGGCAGTTTCAGTTTCAGAGTGTGAACAGGGTCCAATTCATGATTGCTGTAATTGGACCAAAGTCAGTGACATTGCCAAAATGATGGGTCAAGTGTAGAGCGTGTGCATGGACAGCTGGAGTCTGGCTGTAGCTCTAGGAGGTCCCACACACGGTGAATGGATAGTGGTGGGACAGGCTGGATGAAGCGGTCTGTTTGAGTAAGGTTTGAAGGACATAAAATTCATCTAGGAGGAGTAGAGCCATAGGTGACACTTCCCTCTGACATGACTATTGTACGCTGTGGTGGTGTGTGAAGGGAGAAGAAAGACAGGGGGTGGAGGAGACATGCCACACATCATAGCAAACCTCCTCTTCTGCCCAAAATGAGGTGGTTGTTGGAGATAAGAGTGTGTGGATGGAATGGCCCAGGCTCCCGTGCGGCTGGCGTGGATGTTTGCACCACCTCTCCAGGGAAGAGCTCCCATGAAAACCAGGACCATGAAAACCTTTGGGGTAAACATCTGGTGGCTTTGATTCCCAAGTTTCCTTGTGCTGGCAGCTCTGCTGCCTGCAAGGGGGCTGTTCACACTGAAAGTGTGAGGACTGAGCTGCTGTTGAGCGACATGGGAGAATCGCAGTTTGTGAAAGCGAGATGTGGGCATCAAAGTGGGACAATAGGGAAAATACTCAAGGACCCCTCAAGAGCTGTTTTGAAGCAGCTTGTATCTTTTAGTGGAAATGTCAAGTGAGCCCCCATTAAAATCAATATAACTGTCCCCAAATCCAGTGTGGCCATATTTTCCTCTGCATGACCTTGTGCTTATTTTTTCCTACACATTAAGTCATAATCTGGGCACCTTGATGCATTTATTATTTTTGTCATTCCCTTTATCAGTTCTTGTCTAGTCTCAAAATAGCATTCAGCACTTAGAAAACATTTAAAAATAAGTTTATGTGAAAGCCACAGGGCTGCTGTGCCTGCTCAGGTAGATGATGCATCCCGCTCTGAAACGTAACCTGCAAACAGCAAGGTTTTATCTACAGAGCTTTCTCCCCGAGTTGCCCAGCAGTGAGAGACTGGATCTCCAAGAGTAAATATTTCTTTTCCCTGCAGAGCTCTCCACGTGAGCCAGATCCCGACTTATTGTGGGAAGAAAGAAGGAAACATCAGGCAGGGGGAAGAGGCCCACGAGGAGGGCAACCTGCCGGGAGAGAAAGGAGAGTCGTCGCAGGGGGAAACCCAACGTCCTGCCCATGAAATCAGAGGAGGGGAGAGAGCTGCAGGGGAAGCCCAAGAGACAGAGAAAGTCCACTGAGGAAATTAAAAACAAATTTGGCAATGGTAGGACACCACGGCAGAGGCGGGGGCGGGGCTCTCGTGTTGCCAGTCTTTCCCAGTTTTGGTTTTTATGATTCAGTGAAAAGGCGGGGGGCTGAGAGACTATAAAAGACATTGAGCTCACTTCTTTCACAAGTATCGGGTGCCCTGTGGCTCCCCTTTCACAGTCCATTGTTTTTGTACATTAATGCAGTTCTGACTAATCCGACCAAAAGGCATAAATCAGCACCCACAGCCCGATCATCTGCAACACAAGGGAAACTGGAAGAAATGGTGTGCAGTTAAGTATAAGTCAGTGTAGCTCTGTACCTGCTCCCTGCTCTCCTCAAAGACCTGCCCTAGTTAAAAGTCAAAAATCTTCGTGAGAGTGAAGTGATGTTGGGGCAGATCATGGACACACTGTGCATGCAGAGATAGAGGCCCAGAGGTGGTTAAAACTAAATATACTCCAAAGTGCATTTGGCAGAATCATTTTTACTGCAAGGTGCTAGGTTTATATGGCAGTAGTTTTCATCCTAGAGAATCCTAAAATGCTCTGCTAATGCTATACAGATAAAACTCACTTCACTACAGCTGCTAGGCGGACAGGTTGCTGGCACACTGCTTCCCACCCAGGTGTGGGAAGGGAATAACCAACCCAGGACATCTCAGCAAAATCCTGTCTCAAGGGAAATTACCCCTGGGGAAGGAAGCAGAACTTGAATTCTTAACATTTCATGTAATAGGCAGACCTCTGCGGGTCCTGGTCTCTCCCCACAGATGTAATTCTGGAGGTGGAGCACTGAAGCCAACTGTGCGGCCCTGGGGCAAATGAGAGGAAAAACCAAGATTTCAGAGTTGGGCTGTGAGTGTGCAACAGACCAAGCCTGGATTCACCTGGGGGTGGGTCCATAGCAGCTACCTTGCATCGCTTGGTACCAGCTTGGTAACACACAGCAGCGGGGGTACCTCCTGGCTGCCAGCCCACAAGAAACTTCCCAACACTTGATCAGCCCCAACCAAGAAGCCTGACCAAATGGAATCAGGAGATTGAGGGTCCGTGGCCAGCCGGGGCGTGCAGGAGATTGCACTATCATTCCTCCTCTCACCCCATCCTTTGCACCTGTATCAATAACTGGGGAAAGCTAGATGCTGCACAGGTACTACACAGGGCCCTTCCTGCTGGAGGAAGGTCTGGGAGGGCTGGACGGGGTGAGTGGAGGAAGGAGACTGGAATGGGTGGCTGAATAATACCGTTATTTGCAGAGCTGCTGCAGGCCAGTGGAAAACATTCAGTTTGGGAACAATTCTGCCAATCCAAGCAATAACATGTTCCCTCATTCCCTTTTCTCTTTCCTTCTCTTCCCCCATGGCCAATTTTTAGGCTTCGTTAAAGCTGAAGTAAAGCTGGATGAATTCCCCTGCAGCAGCATATTTACTCTGGTTTCACAGCAGTATAAATTACAGAAAAGTTGAGTATTGAAACTGTGGGATATGGTGGAGCATCGGCATAAGGATGCGGAGTGACTCCAGTTTGCTCAGGATCAACACTGAAATCTGTGAGATCAGAACCTGCCTTGAGCCACCCCCTCCTTCCCTTCTAAGGGATGCCAAGCGCCAGGGACGCCAGCTGCACGCCAGCCGGCGGTGGCACTGCAGAGGGTGACTGTAACATCAGCTGGGGAACATATGGCAAGAGCAGGAAATCCAGATGGTGATAATGAAGTGGAGAGGAGCAAATATCCTGTCTCATTGAGGTGTTCCCTATAATTAGAGAAATTGCAGAAGAGGAACACTGCTGAAGAATGGGAAGGGAAATTGCCTCTATGTTCCCTGTGGTGTAGCGCTCTGTAAAAGCCGATGTTGCTGTGATTAGTAGCTGTTTCTCCAAGGAGAGCAGGAGAAGGCTTTGGAAGGAGCAGATTCCCAACACACAAGGTGCTGTGCACCCAGGCAGGGAAGCAAACAGCCTGAAATCACTCAGGACAGAAGAACCAGCTCTCCTGACTCTTCTCCCTGCCCTCGCATGGGGACACCCTTTGCTAGGTCAGGCACCGAAGGCAAGTGCCCCAGCAGAGAGGGTGTCACTGGCACAGGCTGTTCACTTCAGCTTCAGCGGTTTCTCCAGGGCTTTTTTTTGGCTGAGGATGGATTGGGGCGGGGGGGGGAGCAGATCTCAGCCTTACTGTAATCACTAAAAATAGACCCTAGTGTGCATTCTCTCCCTCTCTCCTAGATTGCATTACCTTTGGGACTTGTCCAAAAAAATATTTAGGAGGGTAGCCAAGAGGAGAAGATCTCTGAATACAGTAGCAAGGACTCTGTTTTACTTCATTTTCTAGTTTCTGTAATATAGCTTCTAGTGAAAAATAAGTAAGCCACAGACAGTGCTGCTTTTGTATCTGCTCCTTGCATCGAAGATCTCAGCTGTTAGAAATTAGAGTGCGGTTACTTCTTTGACCCCTGTAATTTCTGCAGAGAACAGTGATCTGGTCTCACAAGCATCTCCCTGGCCAAGCCTTCAGGACTAGGAGTGAAATTTGCTCGGTGTGCCAGGCCAAGGGTGCTTTTTGAAGTATATGCCCAGAGAAGGAGAGCTAAAAGCTTCAGCAACCTTTTGCTGCACTAATCCATCATGCTCTGACAAGCGGATGGCTCAAACGAGCTGGATCCTTTACGGAAGGAGGAGGGAGGTTTCTCATGAGAAGTGGGATTTTAATGGCAAGAGAGATATGCGAAAGCTTTAATCTTTGTGCCAGGGTGTGTTTCTGTTTAAGAAGATTCTGACCTTATCATTTGTCAGAAAGTTTGCAGTGAACCTGGCTTTGCAACTGGCCGGACGGTGTATTTATTTCTTTAAACAGCCTCCGTTGTTACAAGCCAGGAGGATCACTCTGAGCAGCAGCTGCTGAAGAGGCTGGTGGGCACCCCGAAGCAAAGGTCAGCAGAGCATTTCCAAGCAGGGTGTAGGGCATTTCCAAGGGATTAGCAGCCGGTTGGGTGGAGATGCAGTCCTAAAAAGCATCTCAGAAGGTCCTTGGCTGCAGCTGGATGCTCATCTGGGGGTGCCTTGTGCCAATAGGGCTAGTGCTGTTATGAATAATTACAAGCTTTTGAAACAATGCACGCTTCAAAATGCTGAGTTTGATGGTTTTGGAAAGGGGCTGCATGAACAGCCCTGGAAAGTGTGTTTCCCCACCGGCTCACAGCTGTAATCAAGGGCAGCGTTGCTGTGATTTTCTACCATGCTTTTTGCCATCCTGTGCTTCAAGGCCTGAGATCAGCTGGCATCTGAAAAGGCAGAATTGAGCCTTTATTCATCGGTGCTGTCCCTGCTGCGCTACGAACAGCAACACTGACGGTGCAAATCACTGCATATAGGCAAAATACAAGGCTCAGGGTTCACTATGGCATTTCCCACTGGAACAGCCAGCAGAAACCGTTTTCTGCCAAGAGTAAGCGGGATGTGAGAACAAGAGGGGGTTTCTACCCCATTTTGGGCTCAGACCTCTTCTTGCCACTTCAGTCAAGACAGAACTTGAAATCTCTTCTCTATAGCAGTCCCTGAAGGGGAAGGGCAGAGCATCCTTATGGCCAGGGAGGTCTTTAAAATGGAGCTCCAGGCAGGCTTTTGAAGCTCAAGACTCAAATTGAGGCAAGACACACGACAGCACACTTCTGAGGGAACAGGGCTCTTACTTCCCTGCGAGCATCAGTCTCCATAGGACGCGAGTGCTCACTGTGACATGGGTAGACTCCAAAATCCTCCTTTGCCACTATAGAAGAAGGAGGCAAAGCAACAAGAGGCCACTCTGAGGGCTCAGGGATGCTCTCAGCCCTTGGATAGAGGTGGCGGAAGAGCCATTCAGAGGGCAGAAGGACAGCACAGCCTCCAAAATTTTCTGAATGTCAGTCTAGAAAATGCCATCAAATGCCTGAGCCCTGCAGCAGAGTGGGTAGAGAGGCAAATCATTACAGCGGGTGGGGTCCTTCAGCATTTCACACAACCAGGCAAGGCTCTAGAAGTGACAGACTCCAAAGAGAAAAGAAATCAGGGATGATGGAGTATGTGATCAAACCTATGCCCCTTTGGAAGTCTTAATGAGTAGTCAGTCTGCTGTTTTGCAGACAGCAACATACCTTGGGACAAATTATGTTGATATGTTACAGGATTTTCAAGCGCATCTTGTGCTAATTTTCCAAACTTCTGGGAAAAGGAGAGCGTATGGGGGATTTTGTACCTAATTAATTTTATGGACTGCATTGAGTAAGGGTGGATTTATTTTCTGAGCTAGACATCATTTCAAACATTGCTTTGTGTTTCTTCGTCGGGAACGCAGGGTACCGTTTTATTGCCTTGTGTAAATTGCTTGTTGTTTTATTGAAGCATAAAAACACTTGGCAAGGCTACAGTGTCCCATTATCTTTCAATTGGGTGAGCAATAATTCTTTAAACAAACAGAAAACCTTATTAAACTCTCAAATACCTAGAAACCAAAACAACTTAAGAACACCGATGTCCAATACGCTGCAGGTAACGAAGAAATGAATGTGCTTTTTAACTATTGAACACAATTAAATCTGGAAAACCACCTTGAAAGTGAAAATAAAAGCAAGTCTGATGTTAGTGTTGCCTGCTCCTTGTTTTTCTTTCTGCTTCTTTCTCTGCCTATAAGCATGCTACATTGCTGGTTATTAGCGCTGACCAAATCCCAGGGAACTGCTGATACTTCTGCTTCCAGACAAGTTCGTAGATATTAATCTGCAAAGGAGAGATGGCAAAGGAGAGGCTGGCAGAGCTTCTTGTGTTTGCTCAGCCCTTGGAGAGGGATGCGTGCCAGTGCTGGACTCTGTGCTGGGGCTGTTGCTGGTCCCTCTTCATACAGACATGGGATGGAGACCAAGTCAACAGCTAACCCCCTTCTGCATCATTCATGCTTTGTGAAAGCTGACCTCATCTCAGACAAACCTCAGCACATTCATCACAAGGAATTTGTGAGTCATCCCTGGGAAACTTTCTCCCTCTGCACTAACCATCTGAGCAGAACAGCTCATACTGCATTGGCCAGAGCTTGGCTGCCAGGTAGGGCTTCAGGGGATTTTCTCTGACTCGCCATGAAAACGGCTTGTGGATCAGGATCCTGCACACCAGTGGCACACAGAGAGGCTGTGCCCACAGCTTTTTCTTCAACCCCTCCCTCCCCAAAGAGCGGCATCCTGGTAGAGATGCAGGGGTCAGTCCATAGGCCAGGTGGGATGGCTCATGGACAGCACAGCAACTAGAGGCAGAGCCTGAGGAGGAGAGAAGACAGCAAAATCCAGCTGCTATGACAGTGCCGAGGATTGCCATTGACATCAGGGTCAGTGCCAGCTAACAGCGAGTGGTCTCGGTGAGCCACTCTCAACTCCCCAGCTGCTTAAAAACTGCTACCACTTTTGGCTCCTGTCCTCAGCATGGCACATCTCCAGCCAGAGGTTACATGGGAGCAAAGAAGCCTGTTTTGAGCGTCACTCCCCAGAAATGAGGAGCCAATAAGATGTACCAGGAGCCCAGTGCCCCTACTGAAATGAGAGGCTGCACTGATTTTTCAAGCTTATGATGGCCAGGTTGACCGGAACACCAAAGCTCCGTGACCCTCTTCCTCCCCTATAAGTTGTGGCAGGTCTCTGCAGGGCATTAACCATGGCTTTGCAGAGGCCCCAGAGGCCCCCCTGCCCTAAGAACTGGAGACGTAGACGGAGACTGAAGAAGGACCTATGTAAAAACATACTTCAGCTCCGGGACAAACTGAGTTCAGATTGACAGGAAGAGATGAACAAGCAAGTAGAGAACCCGAGGCAAAATAACACTGCCCATGTTACAGTGGGGGAGATATCAAGTCACACAGCCCATCTGCTGGTGCTAGATTTTCCCTAATTGATGCTGTATCCATTACACAGAGACTTCGTGCTTCCACGAGGGGAAATACTGCCTGCTAAAGGAGCCCAAGGGAGGTGTTTGGTTTTCCAGGGGGGCTTGGGCTAGCACGTTGATTTTAAATGAAACCCTTCAATATTTGAACCCATCCTCATGGGCATCTGCAGAGAGGGCCTGCTCAGTCAGATGTCTTCCCCAAATTTAGCATTTAGGAAAAAGGAGGCTAATTCCTGCTCTCTGATGGGAGGATGGTGTGGAAGGAGTTCGGGCAGCTGGAGGAAATGGCAGTAAAGGCGTTAGGAATTCTCATAAATCATCTGTGAGCATTTGGATGCTTCGTTTTATGCTTATGCCAACATGCTCGCTTTCTGGGCCAAACATCACTGATTTTGTTGGAGTTTCCCCAATGAGGCTTGGCCAGGAGAAAATGGGACCTTTTTTCTTTAACTGTGTGTCCGCTTTTTCATCACAAAACGTCACAGCAACTCATTCCTCCCTACGCTGCACCCCCAGCTTTGCACACACACAAACATTTCTGCATGAATAGTGAGCTTCTGTGCTCAAGAAAGCATTACTTGAGGTTTGCGTGTGTCCAGCCTGAAAGCTATGTCAAGGCTGAGTTCCTTCTGCCCTGAACACAGAGCAGGGTCAATGCAGAAGTGGCAGAGTTAGCCCTAAATACAAGGGAAATCAGCTACCGGTGCCAGGAGCGCTTCGTCTCTCTGCAGGGGCTTGGCCATGGAGATTTCTGCTGCGCTTAGCACAGCAAAACTAGAGACTGAGACATTTCAGTGACATCCTGCATCTGACACTGAGACAATAAATCCTTGCATTTGGGAACTAAGATGCTGTCTCTCCTCATACCAAAGGGGAAGTGCGTGGGCAGGCACCTATGAATACAGACCGCCTTTGTCTACCCCCATGCCTCCAACCATCCTATTTGTCTTATGTGTGTCTTAGCTATTTTCTTCTCCTCCTTTATCCAAACAGCTAGGACAGAAAAGATCAAGGTGTCCTTCCCCTAAACATATTTTGAGCCAGATTTTTATCATATATCAGTGCTACCTATTTATTTCAAAGAGGTTTTTGCTGATTTCCAGCACAGTCTGTAAGGTCGGTGAAGCACAGAGCCGAGATCGGGGCAGCCACTTCTCCCTGAAGGGCTGAGAGTTGGGAAGGGATAACCAGCGCTGCCCGGTACCAAACGATCTCTTACAGTGACAGCTGCATGTGAGAAAATTCAGACAGAAATCTCTAGCCACATGTAATATTTCAGTGACTGTCAGGTTAAACATAGTAATCCTGCTACCGCAGGACAAGAACCAGGCAACTGTGTTGGTTTACACCTGCTATGGAGCTGGTCCAAGCATTAGACGTATAGGTTAATCATGCACCTCATCATGAGACCAGGAAGCCACATAACCTATTATATACACAGGAATTTTTAGAATACATACGTGTTATGGCAGCACTCAGGACTTGTGCAATGTGCTGTACAAATGCAGAATAAAAAAAGAACAGTCCCCCCTCTCAGGATCTCACAACATAAAAACAGAAAGCAGCTAGACACAGAGAAAAGTAGATAAAAAAGAAACTTATGATGCCTAAAAAAACCCGCCAGCATTCATCTGATTCACTCACCACGTTGAGTAGCACCCATTCCCTTGTGTCTGCAGTCAGGTCTAGCTTCACAGGACGACTGCTAGCTGGCAAGAGCAGGTATTTTGGTTGAGAGCATTGTGTAGGGACTGGCCTCCAGTGTTAGCTAAATGCACAGACTAGGGACACTGAAAGGTGGAGAGCAAAACCTTTTAAGGTCTCACCCTAAAAGTATTCCTAACTTATTAGTACAGCCATCAGATGTCAAGTCTTAAACAAGTGATTTTCTATAGGGTTTTACCACAAAAGGAAACAAAGATCTTCCAGACTCTCTAAGGACAAATAAAGCTGCTGCAATGGGGCTGACTAGATTAGTGGGTGCTACCTGAAGGCTGCTGCTCCCTGTGCCACACCTGCTGTGATCAGGCAGTCTGGCATGAGCTGGGAAGAGGAAGATCAAGGTTATATGGAAAAGTCTGCTACGTGCATCTGAGCTGGCAGACGGAGAGCACAGACTCCGGGCCAGGTCTCTGCATGAGCCTCTTACCTCTCTGGAGCCGCATTCCCAGGACTCTGGTAATGTTTGAGCAATGCTTTGAAGGCTGCAGGTGCTACATATGTGCTAAATGCTCTTTCTAATTGGAAGCCAATAGGTGTGATATTGCCTGCATTTGTGCCAAAAAGCATAGGGGTTTGTATGACTTCCACACTAACTTATAAATCAGCCCAGGCTCTTTGGGAGCTAAATGTGAACTTACTCAAAACTTGGCCTGCCTTTGGAGAAGGTGGGTGAAAGGTTTGCAAGCCAGAGTTATGGATTCATGATGACAAACAAACCAAGGGAAACCTCCCCCTTTCCATCACCCCACCCAGTCCTGAGTAATGGAGAAGGGTCCCAGCCTCCAGCTGCCTTCCCTCTCCTTGGTCCCAACCTGGCATCTCGGGGTGGGGGAGAGAAATGAACCCTGCAGTGAGTTATAAATTAGGTGTTTTCGACATTCATCTAATATACTAGAAAGCTGAAGAGATATCAAGGTCGAGCCTGGGCAGGTTTCTGCAAGAGGTGTAGGACCTCAGAGTTCCACAGGATTAACGCAAGCCCAAGGGAGGTCAAAGAGCTGGGGATACTGAAAGCAAACCACAAAAAAATGGCTTTATCGTGTCATGCAGGGAAGTTCTCTGTTCCTAAATTGGCTAAGCAAAACGAAGGATAATTTTTCTCCACCCCCCAGTAATCCAAAAGCCTGGGAGTAATTTATTATGAAAATAAGCTTAATGTTGTGCAAAGGTGGCTTCTTTGCAGAAGAGACCTAGTCAGGGCTCGCACGAGGAGAGGAGAAACAGAATGGAGACCCCACTTTGCAGACACACACCTAGAGCAGATTTTTAGGGTGAATATAGTAATAGAAGAATAATGGAGTTTATACATCTCCAGACAAGCAAACAAATATTTTCGTGAGGCATAAGCAAAAAGTTCTGACTGTGTATATTCACTGAATAAAAGAAGGAAAATATTACGAGAATGTGACAGTTGTACTGCCTAACACTCTGAAATTAGGGGGTATCAGAGCTAAGGCTGCTTTATTTTGCTTCCTGCTGTACCCATGAGATGAATGCACTACAGGAGGCCTCCAGGGCATATTGTTCATTATTTACTCTTTCTGCCTCCTTCCCCCTCAGCATTGTGGTTTGCTCAGATCACAGAGTAGACGTTCATGTCGTATGAAATAATTCCGTGTTTTGTATTCTCCTCATTCTTCAGCATGCAGCTTCAGGTCTTATTCAGTGCAAGCATTTAAATATTGCTCTGAGGACACAACTTCACTTTAAGCTTTTCTCTGACTGTTTTATGCTGTCCCTAAATGCTGCTCTGCCATTCATTAATTTCTTTGCGCAAGAAGGAAATACTATTAGCTCCAAGTTAGCTGTATAAAATTAATCCACACAAAATGAAGATGAAATACAGCGACAAATTTTGGTGTGCCTTCTGAGGCATCAATATGCTGATTTTTCAGGGTATGGCATACTTAATATATCTAGGACACAATTTCTATTAACATCAGCCACGTGAGTTAGCATACACAAGCACCATCATCCTCAGCAAGTTCTACCAGAAGGTTTTCAGACACCTGTAACTCGGCCAATTTGGGGAAAGCAGCAAATCTCCCCAAGGTGAGCACCTCCTGCCAAACCTCCAGACTTGGGCAGCACTTTGTTTTCTCAACAAAGAATGCTCAAAACTACATATGTGTCCCAAATCTTAGCCACAGAGAATAGGACAATTATAGCTGAAACTTTCCAAAAACACAGCAATGCCTGAGGTGGACACACCACATGGAAACCTTTAGCTCAGAGTGTTTGACAGAGTCATAGAGGAAGGTCTTCTGCTGGGAGGTGCTGCCCAGAAGTGCAAGTGGGCACCCAGCCCATGCTCCATGCCTATGGTGCCTATAGGGGCAGTGCCGCAGCGGTCACCGGGGCCGACCCAGCTGAGGGATAGGGTCCTGCGTCACGGCTAAGCTCTGGCATCCCTCCCAAGCCAGATGTTCTCACACTGCTGCCCCTTGCTGAGACAGAGCCTTGACGAGCATGGCTAAACCTCATTAAAAGCAGCATGAGTAGGAGGTGGCAGTGGAGGCCCTGTACAGCCTCTTGTATTCTCCTCCTCTGATGCTGAACAGAAGCCCAGATGGATTATATTCAATATCAACAACTATTTACTGGTCTGGGAGGGACTCTGCAGGACTGCAGCACAAACTTTGTTGTCACAGCATCCAGTCCCTGCTCCAGTGAATAATGAAAGAGCAACAGCCAGAAAGAGGGAGAAAAAATGCAGCGTAGCAGAGGCTGGTGTGCAGCACGCTGTGCCGGGGCCACCGCTCCTGGCAGGGGCTGTGCTAGGGTGGCCCGCTGCCCAGCTACTGTACGATGCGAGGTGCACAAAAGATTGTGCTGGACCAAGGTCTTGGCATGGATTTAGAGGGGCTGTAGGACTGGACATGCCATTTTCCCCCCGAAATGTAAAACAACTTCTGGACATTTTTACTCATTTGAAATAGCAAGTATTTGAGTGCTGGGCAAATTCCAGGTCGGATGGCATCATTATGCCTAGTTAAATGGTCATGGTGGTTTTTAATTAAACTCATAATTCTTTTTGATTGCCCTCTCCAGGCTTTTGTGCAACGTCACCAGCCACTAATAGACAAGTGTGAGACGGGATGTAAAGAGCTCTGAGATCCCCATGGCCATGCTGTAATTGTCATTGCTATGGTACCTTTTACAGCCAGGTTAACTGTTACTAAATCATTTCCACAGCAGATGTTGGTTATTCTGACTGCAAGCAGGTGTATCTGCCAGGATGGTTAATCTTCTCCAATGAAATCTGAAGGATGATGGCTCCAGAGCAAAGGTAATAAGCTGTTAGGAGTCCTGCTTGGACTGACTTGCCTAGAAATACAGAGAAAAGACAGCAAAAATTAAACTGGTGGGTAGGCATGTGTATGAATCTCAGATCCATTGATGGCACCTGAGACCAGAAAGACAGAGGTTCAGCACGGTTTCCTGCACAGTATGCGTCTTCGTTACCCAGGGTTGGGTTGGGTGGGCCCGTCTCATGATGCACTCAGTCATGGGCTTTACTGCTGGGACTGCCCTCAAAAGCAGCCAGGTTCGTTATTATTCCCTGGGCAAGAGGAGCTGCCGTGTGGCACAAGATTGAAGCCATCAGGCTCATTTTGCAGAACGCTTGTTCTTGACTCCTTCCTGATGGTCTTGCACAGTGGTTCCCGTGGAGGTCCCCGAGGACAGGCATCTCAGGACACCAGAGCACAGAGGACTTGAGGTAGCCCTTCCCCTTCCCCGTCCTGGATGGATTACAAGTAATCTAACTAATGTCCAGGCGTTGTGGGGTTCATGGCACCACTTTCTAAAAGAAGGCTGTTTGATGCATGGTACATTTGGGGTTGTGGAAAAATTTATGAAGTGTGCTGTGCTTGACAGCTTTTTCCAGGAGGGCTTTGAGTCGATTTTCTTCCAAGAGTCTGCATTCAGTTATAGTTCGGAATATGTGATCTCATGGTGTTTGTATTTATACTTCTCACAAAACCATTTTTACAGCATCAGTATCTATAGGTTACTGTGAGGCACCAAGTGAAGTCATCGTAAGGTCACTCACAGGGTACTGCCTCCTACGTGGAGCACATCAGTTTGGCTGCAGGATAGCTACAGCTGAAGTTACTTTCTGTAGCTATGAACTGAAGAAATACAAGCAAGGGAATTTAAAGTGATGAAATAACACAATAAAAAGGGAAAACACGCTACAGGGAAAACTCCCCCTGGCTGGGGGCGGTTATAAAGATTTGATAATGGAAGGGGGCTTTTCCATCACCTATTCCCGCATTAGGAAAACGTGCAGTTCCCTGAGCAACAAGCTCAAAGGGCTGTTTCTTTCATGACTTCTTTAAAGAGCCCCTGATGTCTCATGAATGAACAAAATTTCCGTACCGAGATATTTCTGTTTCTCGTCCAAGATTCCTATAAGCTCTCCTGAGAATATCCTCCCCATCACGCAGGTGACACCCTTGTTACCTATCAGTGTAACAGGAGGAGGCAAATCGGCTTCATGCCACATAAGAGGTTTGGCTCCTGCATGGAGGGCTCTTCTTCCCTTTTCTCAACCGATTTTCAGAGGGAAAAAAGTAACCTCCTTATTGGAGGAAGGGAAAGCATGGCACCACAGACCAGAAGAAGAAAAGGTGCAGCAAAGGTTTGAATCTCAGCCTTTGACTCTGAGGTTGCAGCCTTCCGTGGGTAGCTGAGGAGGAGACACAGCCTCTGTGAGTCTGACACAGGAGCTGGTGGCATGCAAACATCCACGATGTGGAAAAGAAGCACCCCACGGGCAGTGTGGAGCTCCTGGAAATCTGCACCTCAAAGGACCTCCTGAAATGAGCTTTGCTGCATACACAGCTGCATGAGTCTGTGGAGTGGGACTTGGACCTTGTTGTGCCATAGGAGTGTGATAAACATGGGCCTTTTGGGTAGTTTGCCAGATGAGCTCTTTGCTCAGAACAGAAATACCAGCTTGTCTGACCCGGGCTGCACGTTCCCGTAACAAACTCGGGTTAAGAAACACCCTGATTTCCAAACTGGTCAGTGCTCTAAGGTGACTCACAGTGCTCTGAATGCCCAGAGGTTTTAAGAAAAAATTTTCCTTTTTTTCTCCTTTTTCTGCATTCAGGACTTTTTTTTTTTTTTTGCATGAAAGACACCTAAGTGATAACACAACCATTTCCAGAGCTCACTGCTGCTGATTATTTTATCCGGTGGGAAACCTAAGCCCTCCTTTGCTCATTAAAACAGTCAAATTTATTCTGCCAAATAGCTCAGAGGCATTCCAGCACCCACTGGAAGTGCTGGTAGCTTTCCCACTGACTGCAATGGGCGCAAAATATTCCCAAGACTGGAAACCCCAAATTACCTGCATCTGTTCTGCACATTTCCGAAGCCTTCCAACTACTAACAAGACCATCATGTTGCAAGAATAAGTACAGCTATGTGAAACATTAGCGAGATTGTGTGTCTTGGTCTCAGTCCTGGTCTACTCCAGTTGATTGGAAAACTGCCATAAATAAATCAGGATTTGGCCTCAAGTGTGCTGAAAACTAAGGCCAGGTTCTTCAGCATGCTGCATGTGCAAGGAGCAGCCCTTGGCTTGGGGTGCATGGGAGGGTATTATTCAATATTATGATTTCTATAGCTGCCCAGGGAGTTTGAATGCTTCCCACTCACCTTGTCCTCAGCTGTGTGGCTACAATGGTGCAGGGGGGAGTAGAAGGATACAGCACCCTGTAAACTGGAACATTGAGGGTGGCTTCCCTTCTCCCCTTGGAATGGGGAGCAGGGCAAGAAGGAGAGTACAGGAGTATTATAGAGAGAGTATAGGGGTATATTGGGAGTATTTGGGGAGTTGCTGGAGGATGTAGCAAGCAAGCAAGGGGTCTGTATTGCAGAAGAAATTTGAGGTGCAGTGAGATGCAGTGATTGTGGGGGGCATGGCAGGAGAATGAACCACTGGAGAGAAGTTACAGTCTCCCTGGTCTTTCTCTTCCCTAACTCCTGCCCCAGCTCCTTGACTCCCCACCCTGCTGCCCTCCTCCCAGCTCTTCCTCTGGGGTTGGAGTGCAAGGGAGGATTGCTGAAAACTGATGCCAGAGCAGAAGACGGACAAGGATGGCCAAGAGGAAGGTGTGAGGGTCATGCTGGGTGCAGGCAAACCTGAGGGGACACAGAAAACTTAGGGTGTCACAGGCAGGAAATGACCACGAGGGAGACCTCCCCACTCCTAGGTGTGGGGGTGCTTGCCCAGGCTCCCATCCTGGGAGAATTCAAGTCTCTAAAATACAAGATCAAAAAACACCAGCCCATGGTAGGAAGTCCCTCCCTTTCCCTTCCCATGCACTTGTCCCACCCAGCACTGCCCCGTCCTGCCAGAGCGGTAACATGTCCAGGAGACATGCTGCTGCCCCTCGCATCCCCCTGCTCTCTGGTATCTCATCCACTCCGACAGAAACGCAGCAGTGCCGCAGCACTGAATTCATCCCCTCTTGGAGGACTAAGATGACTCCTTGCCGCCTGGGAAGCGTCTCACCTTAATAGGGAAATACAAAAAGGAAAATTAATTTGGTGAAGGGGTAAGGATTAAGTTTGCATAATTCTTGCATAACAGAGCTAGATGCTGTATAAGGCAAACAAAACCCAAGGAAAAGAGGAGCGATAGCACAGGCGAGATAGAGAGGGGTTGAGCCGTGCTATTTTGACATCTGAAGTTAGAGCTGGCAGCCTCTCAAAAAGACCAGTCAGCATTTTGGGGGCAAAGCTGCCTGGCTCTTCTGAGGAGGCAGAAAACACGCTTTGAGACCAGAGTCACGCCTTTTATTGACAAGCATCGGCTCAAGGGGATTAGCAGGGTACAATGCCTCCCTTCTGATTCACTCGCCGGCCTTTCATTCCTTGCAAGGCGGGTAAGCAGCCGCCCCTGCATGCAGGCGGGGAAGAAAGGGGCAATGGCAGGAAGGTCAGAACCAGCTGGTTTGTAGGCAAATTCCTCCCTCCTTCCTCCGCACGGTCACTCGGCCAGAGGCTGGGTAACAAACACCGGGGACCCAGCAGAACAAAGACCGGCTGTAAGCAGCACACCCAGGGTTGTTTGAGATACTGTGAACTTTTGGGACTCTGGGCTTCTTGTAGCTGAGGGCACAGGGCTCTGCATGGCAGGATTTTGGGCTGAGGGCCCGGTAACCCAGGCAATAGCTTCTGCTCCCCGCGCAATGATCCGTCCTCGCTGCATCAGCGCCATAACGAAGCGGTGCCAAGATCACACCACCATCTACCGGCCTTTCCTCGCCGCGCAGCCGCTGCAGCAGCGCCGGCGGGCGCCTCTGCAGCCCGGCTCAGCCCTGCTACCTGCCTCTCCCTCCATAGGCACCCTCCCGGCTCCTTGGCAATGCCTAGAAAGCCGCCCTACCAACTGCACGAAGCTTTCCCAGGGCTGGTAAGCAGCTCCACATCCGTGGGGTTTCTCAGAGACAGAGATCCTCTTTACTCTGCTGGCTTTTCCAGCCGTGTGCAACAGCCGTTTTCCCATCACATGGTATCGCCTGGTACCTTCCTAATTGCCCTCTTCTAGTTTTGAAGCAATCAAGGCACGCTTTGCTCCATACTGTACTGCTTGGATTTACCATGCGTGAAAGTGTAAGCGGATTGATGCTATTTATGTGCTTCTTGCCAGCTTACTCAGTATGGAGAGTTTGCAAACCTGCAGGTGAAGCCAGGCCAACAGCAGCCCAGCTGTGCCAAGAAAGGCACCGGCCTTGGTCCAGGGGCCTGAAATCTCACGTGTCGGTCTCTGCATCAGACAAATGAACTGACGAAAGAACCATGCCTGACTACTAAAAAAAACGAACAGGATCATTGCAGTTTATTTCACAGAGACTGGTCACATCAGCCCTGACAAAGTCATATACACAAAAGGTTGCAAAAACTGTTCTGGGAGTCTTAATGAGAGTAGTCTTCTTTAAATTCTCAAATTAAGTGAACGTTGCTTGCCTGCGCGGAAGGCAGTAATATTAACGTTGCATTTCAGACATCAACAGCACTTTGCAGGGATTAACTAGTTAATCCCCATAACAGCGCTCAGCAACTTTTGCTGAGGCATCATTATCCCCCATTTTAAACATCACAGGTGGAGGGATTTCTCCAAGCCTAAACTTCAGAGCCAGCAGTTCCCAGACTCTGGGCTGGTGGTCAGTCTAACTGACCCCGCTGCCGTCTTCTCCAGACGGATGGATGAGCAAGGGCAGTGCGCGTAGGCACATGAGATGGGGTGCAAAGTAGTCAGGAGGGACCATGCTCATGTTTTCTTAGGTTAATGGGATCAACACACATCCCATGAGCAGTCCAGCCTGAATGCTGTGCTTTGAACAAGGCTAGAAGCCTGATGAACTGACCATCTCTGGCTCTTTTTCTCAGCTTTGTTTTCATGTACCAAGGAAAATTGTTGAGTTAAAAGCCTTGTAGGCCAGTGCTCCTGTTTATCTTGTAATCTTGTACAGCAACAGCAGCCACCGTGAAATCTAACTTGACAGTGAGTCAGCCCTGGGCTGAGGAGCCTCTTTCTTCCTGGGCAGTTTTTCCACAGTCTGCTCCAGTATCTCGACATTCTCACCTGTGGAGAGTCTGCCGAGCTCTGCCCACAGACATCTCAGAGCAGGTGCCTTTCACAACACACAGCAAACTGGACACAAATTGCATATGCAAGCCCCACACTAGGTTTTGTGGGATTGCTGTTAAAAAGCTTTGCATTGCTGTTATTAATAATGCAAGACCAGAAGCCCCCTCCTCAGTCATGGCTCCTCCCAGAATATTGCTTTTAGTTGCAGATGAGGATGTTTAAGGTCTTCCTTATATCCTCCTATCCCCTTCTTGTATAGTGCTATAGATCACACACTACTGGGTCAATGCATTAACCCTGCAGCTGCGGTTTCAAAGGTGTGCAGAGCCACCACCACAACCATTGCAGCCACCAAAGGAGCAGTGAGAGCTGCTCCGGTCTTTGGATGATGCGGGCTCTCCTTTTGGCCGCCAGCGGGCAAAGAGACTGGCCACAGCCCTGCACAGAGCTGGAACAGGCTGCCACAGTCCCCTGCCTGTCCTGAGGAGCACTGGGTGGAGAGGGACACCGGGATGATGAAACGTTGTTACAGGCTTAACTGTTGATGGACTTTGCACTGAGGCCAAATACACCTTCCTGCCTGCTCCGGGGACAGTGTACGGGAGTAATGTGGGGAGATGGGGACAGGAACCTCGGCGTGCTCCTTAGACCACCTTCCCAGGACTTGCTGCCCATGGCTTTGTGGTCCTGTTTCTCCAGAGAAACCCAGCAGCAAGCAGAACAACTGCTGGAAAGTTTAAAAATGTGGATGTCAGCAAATGGTTCACATCACACCAGGAGCCTGTGTCCCAGCAGGGACCGGAGCTAAAGATACCGCCACACACCCTTCCTCTCCTCATAGCTAGACGATGAATTTCTCCTCAGTGTCCCAGTGAAATCCTGTCTCTAGGGAAGATCTGAAGGAGGATAAAAAGGATCTTACAGACTGGTTCAAAGAGTTTGGAGGGTGAAGCATGAGAACACGCTATGTGGTGGGGCAGGCAGTGGGACAGCCGGGTGGAGCAGCACCCCGGTGTCGCAATGAAGAGCAGGAACCCGACAGAAAGAGCCAGACAGCAACGGGCTGTGCAAGCCCAGCATGACCAACGCAGCCTGGTTGGAAATCCACACTGCACGGAGCTGAGCCTTGTGCAGGCACAGCCTGGGCTGAGCACCTGCAGATGGAGCTGCGAGAGCGGCTCCCGCGCAGCAGCAGCAGCCAGCGGGCTGCAGGCAGCACCCGCCCTGCCTGCAAAGCACGGGTGGGTGATGGGTGAGGCAGGCAGCAGGGCAGGAGTGGAGGGGAGCACATTGACCCTCGCTTGGCCACAGACTTTGGCACAGGAAGGTCGGGACTCACCAGGCATTTAATCAGTCTTTGTATTCGAAGGAATCCGGCAATGCTTTGCAAGCAGTTTCCTAAATAAGGTAGGAGGGAAATCCCAGGGATGGTGAGGAAAGGCCCTGACAACAGCACAAGTACCCAAACCAACAGCCACTAACCCAAATGTCAGGATATTTGCATAGAAAACAGGCTGAAGTTCATGTTCTGCACAGTTTAAGGCAGGGAGTGGGACTACCACCGTAAGGACCTGTAGAGGCAGCCTTCGCCTTGCCAGGCTATTCAATTAGCATAAATACTCAATATTCACTGACCCAGAAAGACTGACCCTGTCCCCAGGGTTTGGCTATGGGAGATCCTGCTAGACTCTCCTTAGATTTCTGTCTTTTCCTGCAAAAACTCCTTCCCGAACCGCAGACATTTTCCCCAGAGAAAAACCTAAATGCCACCTGTTGCCATGGAACGCTCTGCAAAGTTTTCCAGTTTTGTGGAAGATTGTTACTGTGAGCCCTCCTCCTGCACAGCCTCCCCCGGTGCAGCAGCTGAGGCAATGCTCCCCCGCAGCTGTACCACACCCTAGGGAAGATGCGGGGTTCCCCACGCATCCCCCCCTTCCAGCCCCACGTCCCTTCCCTACGCAAGGCTGGCTGCTCCAGGCACTTTGGGGTGCTCCAGCAGCCTCTGCCAAGCGCTTCCCGGGAGGAGTGCAGTTCTCCGGCAGCTCGGCTGGCTGCACTCTCAGCTTTGCTTTGGAAGCGGGAGCGCTTGAAGCGGAAACTCATCTCAGAGCCGTCCAGGAGCAGCAGGTTCCTGCATTCTTGGCAAAGGAAAAAAAAATCAGCAAGTGAGCAGAGGCGATGGTGGTGTGAGCAGAGGTGGGGAATGTTCAGCTTCAGCTACGTGTATGTCAGTCCAGGGAGGGGCTAACATCAGGGTGCTACAGTCCCTGCAGAGTGCTCTGCTGGCTGGTAAAACACTTGGTCTTTCTATGCCGTTGCACCCAGAAAACAGCCCATCCCTATGCATCCCTTCCGCGTCAGGCATTGGGTCCCATTTCACCTGAAAAACGTCTTTTTATTACTGCTGTTTAATGTGAGAGCAGCCAGGAAGGGTGAGGGTGTACAAAGAAGTGGTCAGCTGGCGAGGGAGAAATGCTCAGCAATACAGCCGAGCTCATTTCTCTGTCGAGCTCCTCACAGCCTCCCAAGTCCGTTTTCTTGCCGGCAGTGGCAGATTCCTGCTCCCCGTGAGATGCGAGCCCTACCTGTGGGTTCATTTCCCAGGCTCAGCTGCTCTGAAGTGACCCCGCTCCTCGGGAGGGGGCTGCAGGCTCCAACTATCCAGGAGGCCAAACAAGGAAAAACCTTTCTTGGCAAGGGAGAAAAAGGCCCTGGGAGGCCCCCTCAGCTCAGGTGACCCACCGACCCCCATTGCAAACAGCTATAAATCCTCCCGCTTCCCCGCTGCAGCATTCCCGGGCTCTCCCCCTCTCGCTGGAGCTGGGCCTGGCTCTGCAAAGCATGTCAGTGCTGGCCGGCGTTGGAAGGTAAATACGCAGCTGGCTGACTTATTTATCAGAGGGTTTTTCTGGCTCAGAATGGAGCCGACTTTAACCAGTGCATACAGAGGTGAGGACAAGCTGGCTGTTTGGCTCTGCTAGGCTTCCTGCAGGACCGGTTCACCTGGACCCCGTTATCCGACTTCATCAAGGCTCAGTGTGGTCCCTGCTAGGAGCCCCGGGGGGGTGACCTGGCACCAGGCACTCTCATCCCGCTACCATCAGACTGGACTCATTCGGTCTCTTTGCATGTGCTGAGTTAGCGGTGAGCGGTGCATTTCCAACGGGTGCAGAAGGATGGGGCGTCAGGCCTGGCTCCTGCATACCCCGTGGATGGGATACCTGCTCAGCAAGTCTTTAGAGAAGGGTTAACTTCATAGACATTAGCTGAATCTCCATATCTATGCTCAGAGCCTCTCACACCTCTATTCATTTGTGGCAGAAAGCTGGGAAACAATCTGCCACATTTCCCTTCCTCTGCTGGCTCTTCCCCCAGCTCCATCCCATCACCCCAGCAAGGTTGCTCCTAGTGTCCCCACATTCTGCTGTCACCTTCTCACCCTACACCTTCACCAGCCTCTCCTCCTCAGCCAAGCCTCCGAGCACTCCTCCTTCTCCAAATGCCCCCTTCAGTGCAGCCTGTCCTGCCTCCTCCCTTCCAGGATCACCCCCCTCTCTACCTCCTCCCCATCCCAAGTCCTTTCTTGCTGCCTTGGTTCTCTCTCAAGATAAGCTGCCAGGGAGGTGCGAGTATCCATCTGCTCCCCACGCAGGGGAAAGCCCTCTGGCAGGGCTGTTACCTTGGCTCCCTGCCACACAACGTCACAGTTTTGGTTAGCCCAGGGCAGCGGGAGCCCATGGGTGCCTCTGCCAGAGACCAGGGGGGTCCAGAAGCTCCCAAGCACTCTGCCTGCAATTTATCATGGTTCATGGGTGCCCAATACCCTGGAAACTGGTGTTTTATAGAAGTGATTGCTAATCGTCACCACGGGGCTTACCCATAGTAATGGCATAAATAGGCAGCAGTCCCCGTGAATCACAGCGGGTGCAGATCTCAGCTCCTCCTCTGGCAGATGGAGAAAGAAAATGCACCGCTGAGATCGTATGGATAAGGGCGACACAAACTTGTTCCCGCTTCAAAGTGCCAAGGGATCACCCTGCAGGAGGCAGGGTGCTGGTTTAGGGGTGCTGCCCTGTGTTGCGGCTTCTGCCCCGTCCCGGCAGTCACAGCACAAGCTGCCAGCAGGGAGGCTGCAGCGTCCTGCCCCAGGTCTGGGTCTCAAGGGCCATCAGCAGAGGACGCAGGTGGCGGTGGCGGGTGTGGTGACAGGCGTGCAGGCAGGGGAGTGGCGGCAGAGTCTGGCAGGGCAGTTTCCAGGCAGAAGGGCTGCGACCCATGCGGTGCTCGGCAGAGTGTCAGCAGGTCGGGTGAATCATGCCTTCCTCCCAGTTTCTCCCCATCGATTATGAAAGGAGCCGAGATGGCTGCCGCAGATACCAGTGTGTGTCCCCCCGCCCCCCCACCGGCTGCCGTGGGCTCCGCTCCACCGCAGCAGCCACCCACAGGGTGACCCGTCACCCTACAGTGATGCACCATAGAGGCCCGGGCCACTGAGGATTTGCAGCCCTTGGGATAGAGATCCAAGATCTCTAAGATGTTTTTAAGAGGTTTCTGGCACTTTGGTTAAGCAACGTCGCTTACCTGCATGGTGTAGTTTGCAGTGCAAACAGTGCAGAGGGACCGCTTCCTCTGGAGCTTCTGCTCCGGGGAGCCCAAACCTGCTAAAACTCACCAAACTTCCACCATCACCTTTTTTTTTCCAGCTCAGTCCTTAAGCCTTGACTGCCCACGACTAGCTGCGTCCCACCCAACTTTCTGAGATTCAACAATATTATCCTTGGGAGTGTTAAATACATGAGAGTCACATGTAGTTAACCTAAATAACAAGCTGAGGGCTTCCAAGAGATACTTCCTCACCAGCCTAACCCAGCTACCCAAGTTGCGTGTGCCTCTGAGTGATAACACCAGGCAGCATCAGGATATTTGCCATCATCTCCAAACCTTTCTATTAAACCATCTTCTGGGGCTGCACTTGTTCATTATGGTCCTGTGTTTTAAATGGATCCAGTCTTGGCTCCTGTTCAGGGCAATATTGCAGCCAGGGACATATCCATCACCTCTTTACCCTTGTGCAGTGCCTGCATTCGAGCTGGAGCACCCCAGTGCTCAGATACGCCCCCCCATCTGATTCTTTTTCCTGCTTCAAAAGCCATCAGTTTCCACTGGCAGAATATGCCTCTGGGTTTAGGCAAGACCTGTGCTAAGAATTACTGTTTAGAGGGTGCCAGCTCTCTCAGTTGTTCCACACTTCAGTCAGGAATGCCCTTCTTTTTTTTTTTTTTTTTTAATTTTCTTTCAGGAATGTTGTAAGTAAATTCACAGCTGAACAACAGTGGGAATGGAAACCTCAGAGCTGAGGGCTGCCGACGTTACAGGTACGGTAATTCCAAACTGATCCTCCTTTGTGCTGATAACAGGGCTGGCTATTGTTTTCCTGAAGTCCACATGTCCGAAAACACCGCAGGCGTAGATAATTGCAGTGAGCATGTGCTTTTGAATCTGTTTCTAAAACACGCCTGGGATTTAAGCTTTTTTAAAATCATGACTCTGATTCTGCTTTTTTCAAACTCAAAAGCAAAAATTCCCTTGGCTTGAAATGAAGAAGGGTCTAGCTCTTAAATACAACTTACAAAGGGGCAAACGTGCCCCTCTTTCTTTCTTTCTTGTGATGTAAGCACAAAGCCTGAAAGCTTTCAGCATTTCCTCAACTTCTTTCTTTTTTGTTTTCTTTCCCCCTTGATTTTATTTCCTTTTTTAGCTGTAGAAAGTCAGATCTTCTCTGAAGTGAGTGGACAATTTGAAACTCCCCCACTTTCGCTATTTTCCTCTGATGATGATGCTCATTTAGGTTAAGCTTTGTCTTTGGCTATAGAGTAGGGTTTTCTTTTAGCTTTTGGTTGGGCACTTGGCTCACGATGGCCACCCTTTCATCCTTTCATGTTGTGCCACTGGGCAGCCAAGACTGTGAACTTCATACAGGTAAAGAAAGAAAATGAGTGAGGGATAGCTTAATGAGCAGGATGCTTCCATAGGCTATTTTCTGGTGAAAACCAAGGTACCTTTTGGCCTCTTTACTATCTAACGGGGTAGCAGAAGTTTGGCGGCTGTTCGCTTGGGCTCTGAACCTTCGTTTTACTTTTGTTGGATGTGAGCTGTTGCTCTGCAGTCCCTTCATCATTGATGCACCACCAAAGCACATGACACACAATGGAAAACAGGGGAAAAATCCTGAATAAATCACTCTCCAGTTAAATATTTTTTGGATAGGACACAAGAAAGGAAAAAAAAAATTGCTCTATGTCCCTGTGTCCCTCTTCCCCATCTCCTCTTACCCCTAAAAAATTTTTGGCCTGGCCAAGGTATGATGCGCTCCTGGTTACATCATCACGGAGCTGGCTCGGCCGGGACAAACATGAAGTTGTAAACATGTTGTTATTCGGGGCCTAATTCCCCTTGGTGTAACATGGCTGCACGGCTGATGTTTGTATCGTGGATCCTTTGGCTCCTCGTGTCCCAGCTTAGAGGGATCATAATTACATCTCACCTTACCGAGCTTTTTGGCTTGCCTGCCTTGAATTGCTTCCACAGACCTGCTCGACTTGTTTGGCTGCTGCTTATTATTCAGCACAAGACCCCACCCACTGCCCTTTCATGTACATTCATGTTTGTGTCTAAAAGCCACAAAGGGACATTTTTTGAGGGGGGAAGGTGATGAGCGTTGGCTGCGGACCGGACCCCCGGCTCCCTGGACTCCTGGGGCCAGTCGTGGGGCAGGTGTGAATCGAGTGCTCGGTTCAGCACACAGAGCAAGGACAAAACAGCGGCTGGCTCGGTAAGAGTGAGTCACTCCATTTCAAAATACGGAAAATTTAATGAGACGCTTCCTGAAACTTGAGTTTTGCTCCCACAAAGCACGGGAGCAAATGCAAACCAGAATAAAGCAAGAAGCTAAGGCAAGGGTGTAGATAGAGACTCAATCAGAGACAGAGCCCGGTCCCTTCCTGCTCCCCCTCCTTGTAACTCCAAAGTGGGTGTCGCACAGGCGGGTGCAGGCAGCACTGGTGGAAACAACCTCTCTGGGTGAAACTTTGCTCTCTCCAATGATGCCAGCTCCTGTCTAATGTGGAAAACTTGGCCTCACACTGGCCCTTTGAGCAACATGGCTCTGACACTAGCAGGGAGAATTCCCTCGCTGAACATGGGGCTGCTTTTTGACTCTAGGCTTGATCCTACTGGTTGCAAAAGGACTTTCTATGTGTAGGGAAACACGCTAAGGGTTAAGAATGATGCAAGAGATTGCAGACTGCTCTGATTCTGCGTGAAGAAATGGCTGTGCAGCTCCGCAAGCAGCAAGGAAATGGAGGAGACTTTTGCAGCAGGCATCTTGCTGCCTTAGACTGTATTTGGTATTGCCCTTTAGACAATGACCCCAGCCTAAGGCAGCAGTTAAGCTTGCTCTCAAATCCATAAATCCTAGAGTGACTCCTTCGTCGAGTGTCTGATTCACCTGAGTCTGAAGTCACACCAGGATTTAAGAGGTGCTCCTCAGTGAAGCCGAATGGGAGAGCTGGGCTGAGTCAGCCACCGAGACTGCTGATTGACTGGTCTCAGCTGGTGGGAACGGGCTGGGCTCCCGGGCCATAGTTCCTCACTCAAGGGTATCCACATACCCAGAGGATCCCAAGCTTTCACCAAGCCAAGGTGCCCAAGAGCTGAACCCCTGCAAAGGAGCAGTTCAAGCTGATTGCTCTAGAGGAGAACTCACGGGCATTTCCCCAACCTCTGCCCCAGGCGTGCTCAAAGCCGAAAATAGGGCCAGCTTGAGCAAAGGCAGCCTGGGCAGGTGCTGGCGGTTGGGGTGTCCACATGAGAGGTAGGAGATTTAATTCCTGGTGCTGCTCTGGTCAGTTTGGAGGCTGCAAACGTCCTCCCAAGGGACTGCCCTAACCTAGGGCTGGTGGCTCTTCTGGGTGGCTCCCTGTCCTCTGCTCCGGTCAAGGTGTGCCTGGGTGTGAAAACACTCGTCAGGAAAGACAGGACTCAGACAAGACTCCCGTGCTCCTGGTGAGTCAGTCTCACTCCGGACATCTGAGTCACTCAATATTTGTACCCAAAGGCCCGGCTCCAGCAGGTGCAATCCCTCCATTCCCGCTCCCCGCCTGGTGCTGGCTCCGTTGTTGCAGGAAAACGCTCCGCGGCTTCTCTTTGGGTGGCTGGGTACAGGCGTACCAGGGGAGTGGGGATCATTAAGGTTTCATCAGACTTCTGAGACGCTGGCGTTGGAGCAAGCCTGAGCATGACTGAGCGAGGCAGTTGGGACAGCAAATTCCAGGGGAGGAGAAACTGCACCAGAACAAAGGAAGTTTGTCTGAGGACAGAAACACAAAGAAAAGTCCTCGTTGTTGCAGCTCTAAGAAAGAGATGAAACAGTTTCTAAAGTTAGGCGAAGCTCCCTGCCTCCCAGCCATCCCTCATTTGTCACCCAAATTATGTTGCGTCCTGGGGCAGCACCTACCTTTATTAAACTGAGTTATTTGCATCTGAAAAGAGTTGTTAAAAAAGAAGGTTCAGGAAATGCTACTGATCTTGTTCACCTGACCTCCTTTAAGATTACGGTCCAACTTTGGATTTTATTTACGCTCCTCTGGCATTTGATTCCAGTGGAGTTATACCTACCTTGCCACAGTGTAACTGAGCTGACAATCAGATTTATCGATGCAAAGAATATACTTCCCCGAGTGGTGCCAGCAAGGAGCTGTGGCAGAGGCAGACACCTGGACTCTGCTGCCGGTGCTGCCAGCTCAGCCTGGCGCTGTGACCAGGCAGCCTGCCCTGCCTGCTCCCCGCTGAAACTGCTCCTGACCTTAATGGAAAAGGGGAGAGTCTTTCTGGATGACTCACAACGTTGAATATTATGTTGGGAAATGAGCAGTTTAGATCAGTAAATGCTTTCGTTTTCGGGAGTGACTGTTCTGTTGGATGGGGATCAGGGAGGCAAAGGGTGGTTTGTTTATCCGAAAGGAGAAAGGGATTACTTGAAGTTTGGTGGCTGATGAGAGTCCAGAGTCGGTAGGCGAAGATTGCCTCGGGGCACTTCCAGATCTGAAAATCTGATGGCATTTTCAAACAGTAACAGTCTGGAGAGATTGGGATCATTTCTGGATTTGAACTGATGTGAGCACCCAAATGAAGCAGGGGCTCACTGCTAGTATTGTCAGAAGCTCGTCAACTGTTTTAGCTCAGAACTCAAGAGCTTTCTATTTGATCAGCTGCAGTCGGGAGTTTCTATCATCAGAACTAAGCGAGACCCTTTCCTAATGGGGTCCAATATACCCCTTCCTGCACTAGTGTAAGGAAAGTTAAACGTGTTACATCTTTGATCTGCTGCTTGCTTACTTTAATCTAGATAAAAGCTGGCTGTAGCTTGTTACTGTTTACTGAATGGTAGCTATGGACCAGATCTAGTTTGAATACAGACCTCAACCAGATGAGAAAAGGGATATGATGACAAAGGTAGCTGTAATAGCAGGATAAAAGGAAAACCTGTTCCCTTCCTGTGTTGTTACAACAAACAAATGGACTTGGCCTTTTTCCCAGTGGGAACCCCATATAAAAATAACAGAAATTGCCCCACAAATGGCAGCATTCCCAAACTTTCATTACTCTTATGATGCTGCTGGAAGCCTTTTTCAAGCAGATGCTGTGATCTTCTCTAACATTCTGGCGTTCGTCCTTGCAAAGTCAGTCCAATGTGCATATGTCACCTACACGTGTGCGTATGTCACCTACATGCGTGCACACTCGCACAAATACATTTTTACTCCTGCAGGTCCTAGAATGGATACCCATTCTCCGCTCTACTGAGTAGTTAAACTTCACCCTGCTGGAAGGCTGCCTGTGTTGGGCTGTGCTGTGTTACACTGACACACATGCGCAGCGTTTCCAAAAGGCAGAATTATCCTGAGAGTCTAACTTCACCAGTCAGCTTAAAATTTGACTGATCATCTGTAACAGAATCTCACTAACTGGTTTTCACAGATGAGTAAGAACAGATACTGCTGCTTTTTTTTATTGCTACCATCAAGCTTAATTGGATGTTCAAGCTGAATGAGTGTAAGTATACAGAGGCGGGTGTGGGAATGTGTCCCAGATTGCACCCACCACATTCTTCTGGTCTTCTCTGGAAGTAGATATCATCATTATAGTAACCATCCTTAGCCATCCCACAGGTTGTGGGCTGGATGGAGCCCAGAGCCTCCCTTCCCCACCTGCCCTGGTCAACCAGAGATAACGTGTGGGAAGCTGACACTGCCCCCACCCCGTTCCTCTGGTCTGAGCATTCAGCAGCCTCCACAAGCTTAAGTTCACTGCCTTTTGCCAGAATTAAATCCACACGAGAAACATCCACCAGGAGAAAAGAAATCTCTGACGTGGAAGAGATTGCACTGCCGAGGGGGCTCTGAGGAGCACGGGGAGGAAGGGAGCCGGTGCTGAGTTAGCAGCGTTAGGAGCAGACCCCTGTGCCATGCTTGCGGGGAGGGACATCTTGTCCCATCCCAGGCTGGGTGTTATGGCACGTCCATCAGCAAGTGCACCGGTGGTCTCCACAAATACGTGTGGCCATCTATCCTGAGAAGAAAAACACTGCTACAGATGCTGACAGAAACAGCCTTTCGTAGGAAATCACCTCAACTGCTCCTGAGAGGAGAAGGCACAACTCTGAGAGGAACCTTTCCGGTCTCGATTAGCTGCATTGTGAGTTGTTTTGCAGATGAATTCCAGGGGGAGAAGGAAGAGTGTTTGTTTAGCTTTTATCAGCATTTCTTCAGAACTTCTTTCAGTTCTACAAAAAAGTGAAAACTCAAATGTCCTGCAAGAATCTCCCGTGGGAAGTCATGGATGCTGTAATCACTGCTTTGAGCTCCCATTTGTCCAAGGGATGTGAATCAAAATCACCCATGTCACAGGGGAGCCCCAGACAAGCCTTTCTCTGAATCTCTTCGTGGAAATACTCGCACTGCTTTACTTGCACATCTCCCCTCTGGCAGGAAGGGAGCAGGGCACGCCCTGCACTTCATGTGTCGTCTGCAGCTATTCCGTAAGAAATGCTTAACTGACAAAACCAGGGATGGGACCGTGGTCAGTCCTGGGACCCTATGTGCTTTATTTGTCCTATCATTTCCATAGGTATCCCTTCCTTAAAATCTGTAGGAACAGCCAAGTTGCATCCTGAAGGGGAGTCCAGGTGCTGCAATTCCCAGTGTGGGCTCAGGGACACTGAAGGCAATGCTGCCTGCTTCACCAGAGCTATTACTGTGCTTCGGTCATGCATGAGCAAGTTGATTTAAGTGTATATATTTGGCTCTGTCCCACCCTTAATACATTATTTATTTTTTCAAGCTCTGAGCTGTTTGTACAGCAGTTGGCAACAGCTAAACTGAAACCACTGCTCAGAGAGACTGGGGAAAAATATCATTTATATAATACTGAAAGAATTGGGGTTAGCAGAGTACTGATGGAAACCTCTGCCAGTTCCTGTGCAGAGTGTACCACTGCCCCTTTCACACAGCATGGATTTCATTATCCAGGTGAATAATAGGAGGAAAGGGAGGGCGAACTTCTGAAAGCCAGGACATAGATAAGCAAGTTTGCCAATATTAGGAGGGGGTAAGCTGGCTTAGAGCAGGTACTTTACGAATCAGCTTGAATTCCCTCCAAAGCCCTTGTGTTTTTGGGTCCAAGCAGACAAAGCAATGCAATCCTTCAAGTGTTCTCAGTGTTGACACACACTGCTGAGCTCTGTGTATGCCAAGATAAAAAGAGACAGCCTCCACTACTCCATTATTCAGTGCTAGACAACTTGATTATGATGGAAACAAACTACACTTTTGCAATATTGACATTGTGATCCACAGTAACAAACAAGTTATAAAAGGCCTGTCACATTTTGAACTATTGCTATGGCTGTAATTAATGTTTTTAACTCGATCTGAAACACCTGATCTGTCTTCTTTGGAAAAAGGTTTAGGCAAAGTGCAATTCTCTAAGAGCAATTTTCATCTGCTCCTAATTTGAGTCATGATGTCATCACCTTTCAAAGCTGGCCTGAGCCTCGTTCTGGGGAAAAATTGTAAGGAAATTCCTATTAAAGCATGGTCTTGTGGTGATAAGAGCTGCTCTGCGTCAGGACTAATTCATGCCTTCAGCAGAATTAGGTGTGCGCAAGGAAAGCTTGGCTCTTTCTCTGCAGCATGAAACACCAGAGTCTTACTTATTTTATGTTCCAGTTTCTGAGAAATTCTGCAGAAAGCCTGGGAGCTCTGCTGGCCTGCCATGCCCCGGGGCTCACCAGTGCCAAAAGCATGGTCCTACCCCACCGCCCTGCTTTTCTCCCCCTCTGAGCTGAAGGGTCTCAGCCGTGCTCCCTGCCTTCTGCTGGTCTGACCACCACATGACAAACCTGGCAGAGAACTATTTGCTCAGCTCAGTGTGCTCCAGAGATGGCAAAAAGAAGGAGGTAAGAGCACATAGCCGGTGAGGATGGAGCAAGGGAGACCTCTCCCTTTCCAGGACAGCTTGAGGACAATGTGGTCCATCTTTATCCTGTGCATGCACCCAAAGCCAAATAACTCATCACAGCTGGTCAGTCCCAAACCAACACACATGGCGCTCCCCAAGTGCGTGGTGGATTTGTGGAGGAGAAGAGGAAGATTAGAGCACCAGCACAGATGACAGGAGACTCAAATTCAAAGCCTTATAGATCTGTAGGCACTTCCCTTGGTTTCAGGGATTAAAGGTTCAGGGCTATAGTTTGCCTGCTGCCCATCTGTAAGCAGAATGAACACACTGTCCTAACCCACCAAGCTGCTCTGAGGATGATGAAGACTTCAGGTGTGCAGATAAGACTGTAAAGAGCCATGTAAGTCCTGTGGAGATAAATACCCACTTTGCAGTTGGCCTGAATTTCAGACAAGTACTTTCTCTATCTGCAGGGCTTAGTCCTGCAGACTTGCCCTGAAACATGAAGCAGACAGCCTGGAGCAGTCCTATGAGCTCAAGTGCTGCATAGGTGTAAGCAATTATCAATGACAAATCTGTTAGGCAAATGGAGAGGCATGTTTGAGCCATGACAATGTTGTATCCCAAAGTAGGACCAGATCACAGAGCAGTAATTATTTGCTCTCGGTGCAAATCTATTTGTCCAGTGTCCGTGCAGGGTATATCACCCTGGTACCCCAGTCTGTGCCTTGAGATCATTCGTGTTATTTCTGCATCGTTGTTGGTACTAACAACAATATCTTCACCATCATTGTCTGGACTCAGAAAGCAGCAGTTAGGGGAAAGGTTGTAGATGCGGGATGGAGCTTTCTTTTTTGACACTGTCATCAGTGATTCGGGGCCAGTTCCAAAGCTTTAGGGAAATATTTCTTGATCCAGTGCTAACACTTTAAGTCTAATTAACCTGGGCAATAGCGCTTAACGAAGAGCCAGATGCTGGGCTGGCACATCCTAATTGGCTCTGGAAGGTTCAGGGGGCTGCTCCCACCTGATGGAAGTCCCGACAGCTCAGCCCCAGCCGAGCTACTGCCCCGTTATTTTCACAAGGATGGTCCAGCCACAGCCCAGTGTGGTGTTGTTTTTCATGTCGATGGAACATACCACAGCTCCAATGTGAGCGAACACATTAACATCAACACAGCCTTTTTCCCCAAGCTAAACATATTACGGCATCAGCAAATTACAGGGCACTGTAAATTAGACTCCCTCTTGTGCAGACTCTGCTTGCTGGGCCAAGGCCACATCCCTCCCTTAAGGAAGGCAGCAGCAGAGGGTTTCGTTACTCCTCGGTCTCCCCTGCTCCTTGCGCAGGGCTGTGTGCTGGGGCATGGTCACATTTCTGCTCATGCTCCCAGAGCATGCCACCCATTCATACTCCCTAAAGGTTGCTTTTGTCATGTTACACCATGCCAGTGACCAATAAGCCTCCACAAAAGAGACAACCCATCGGTCTGGGTCAGTGGTAGGGCATTTCTACTGATTTAAAAAACCATAATGCACATGGGAAGGGACTGGCTTCCCTTTCTGTCCCCAGTTTCTGAGCACCTGAAGTGAGGAAAGATTCAAACAACTCCCCAGAGCACCTGCTCTGAAATCCTGGAGTCAGGTAAACAAGCAGACCTGGCTTGCTGACAGATGTGTTTTGGCTGATGTGTTTTTACCAGACCTTTTCTAGAGAACTGCAAAGTGTGGAGAAATGTTATTGCAGGTCTGGGAAAAACAATAATTAAAATGAACCGTTGAGCTCTTTTCGCTGGAAAAACAACAAATGCAGCCCACACTCTCCCATCCCCCTTACCGCAGCTGGCAGCTTTGCTCGCAGGAGTAACCCGGGGCCACCGGCTCCAGCTCCAGTCGCATGTGGCAGAGCTCTGCCAGCTCTGGCACCGAGGCTGTGCCACACACACCTCAGGGCAGCCACCCCTCCTTCTTCTTTAAGAAGAAAGACCCTAAAAAAAGCAGCAAAAGAGGAGCACACACAGGTAAATGATTATTTACAGCTGCTGCGTGGGGAGCGTTACACAAGGGGAGGGTGGAGCACGTTCCACCGCCCTTCCACGGCTTGTGGGCAGAAAAGCCTATCACCACTGTGGTGTTTCTACTCCCCCAAGACAGAGTTAATGCTGTTTACCTTGTCATAAGAATGCTATTTCTTGCTTTTTTTCCCCTTGGCTGAGCTTGTTTTCATGGCTCCCCTGCTGCTTTCCTGCTGGGGGAGCTGGCTCTGAAGGCAGCCAGGAGCGCTGGGCTGGGAGTACCAGCATCCCACCCCTCCCGCCTGCTGAATGTTGCTGTGTGGTTCCCAACTTAAAAATCAAAGCCCTTGCCTGCAGCAGGAGGTGAATCGATGGCAGGAGAGAGCACTAGTACTAGCACTGAGCAGCTCTCACATAGCTTGGTCTTTCCTAGGAGCCAGGGAAGTAGGAAAGCTTGGCACTAGCTAGTCCATGTTGTTCTTCCCTCCCTGCCTCCTGCAGGATAGAGTCTTTCTCAACTTTTTTTTGTTTGTTTGTTTGGTTTTTTTTCATTAAAAGCCACCTGCAAACTATAGGGCATTAGCAAAGGCTGTCTTTGTACCCCTCAGTCCTGAGGGACCTTGCTGGGAATACAGATGGAGGTCCTTAACTGTGATGAGATGGTTTGTTCTCAGCCCTGATGTGAAAATGCAGTTTTGTTCGTATGTCAGTCACATCCTTCACTTTCCTGGACAAGAGCCAGTGATGTACCTTTCGCAGGTATGGTATTTTGTGATGTGGTAGGTGAAGTACAAAAATATCATGGTAAGAATGGGACTTGTGCAATGTCCCAGACAGAATGTGCCACCAGCTTGTCTAACCCAGCCCGGCTGTGCCGGTCAGGAACAGCCTGGTATGGTCAGATGGACCTGGTGATGCAAGGACTTTGGAATAGTCCCTCCTCAAGGAGGATGACCTGGACAACTGTAGAGAAGAAGGGCAGGAGGGGAGCAGAACTCAGTTTCAGAGCAAGGCAAAAAACGAACACACAAAAATACCTAAATATGGGAAACAACATCAAAATTCAGGTTCCTGACATGAAACCTGCTCCTGGGCCTGGCTGATGAACCAGACAGGAGCAGAGGGCAGTTTCTGTGCCTCAAGGCAAACCCAGTGGATGGGTTGCCCAGTGCTCGGCCCCCAGCCCAGGCAGGACCCACCAGCCAGTGTCTGCTTGCAGCAAAGCAAAAGCACCCACAGGTTCCCATGGCCGGGGGCTCCTGGTGTCTTCGGCACGTCTCTGTAGGAAACGTAGACCTTAGAAACAGCAAGTCCCTGATGCAGTATGCTAGGAATCCAGGCAGGGCTTTTCTGGAAAAGCAGTAGGAGTTGGGATCTTTTCCAATCAAGCACATGAGGCTCAACAAAGGAGTGTTTTTCCCTTTCTGCTCAGTGATGCAGATGCCATAGCGTGCAGGACTTCTGCAGGAACTGCAGACAGGGTCAAAAGCAACATGCGATAGAAGAGCAAGCAGGCTGGACTTCTAGAAGGAAGGAAAGAGCAACCAGGCAAATTGAAGAGCCAGTGAGATTGGAGGAATGAAAAGTCTAATGAAGGGGGATAATGAGAAAATCCTTGCAATGCTGTTTGTGTTGCAATCAATGGGCCAGTTTGGAAAGTCCAGGTCAGTTGCCCAGTTGGATGCAAAGCCCTGATTGAAACATGTGGTTGTTGTGAGTCTGTGGCAGGTGGGGTAAACTGCGGCACTCGCTGAAAACTGAGCACACCTGGACCAGCTCTGTGAAGAGCAATCCTATTCCTCTGGGACCTCTGCAGAGACAACAGAAATCTGAACAGAATAGCTGAGAAGGGGAATTTTTCTTGAATATAGCGGTGGGGCTCATGGACAGTTTAGAGGGACTTTGTGAGAAGCAAACCCTTCATAGGTGAGGTGTAAGTAATAAGACTCATGCAGGTTGAAGGGGAAGGAGGAATGAAAAAGCCTCAAGAAGAGCAGACAGAAATGCAGTCACAGGCAGTGATAAGCTCCCTCTGGGGATGCAGGTAGAGAGATCCCGAGTTCCTGAGGTGGCAAGGTCTGCTGTCCTCTATCTTACCTCACAGCAGCTGTTCCTGTGGGCAAGGGAGGGAACCCCCTTGCACCCCTCCGCTCTGCACGACACCAGCCATCTCCTCTGCCAGTTGGCAGGTGCTAAGGTGGTGGGCAAACAACATCGTGGGGGAGAAATCCTGATGGCATACACATGCATATAGGTGCCATTTCCGAGGTCTTACATTGCAAGATTTGACTGCAGCCCTGCCACTGTGCAACGAGCTGACTCTGCGGGATGCCTTTTCAGGTAGACCCTGGAAGAAGATGCTGCTACTGTTGGCATCTTTTAGATGTCCTTTGTGAAAACACTTGAGACAATTTCACATCACTGTCAATTCACAGGCTGCCCCAGAGTTATTCCACATGTATCAAGGCTCAGGAGAAAGGCTTGAGCTCTTTCAGGCTGGTTGCTTATCTGGATTTGTAAATCTGCTACATTTGAGCAACTTCAGGAAGTTACTGGCATTTCTGGGGTTTGCTCTTAAGTAGAAGTGCTGCATTAACTTCCTTCCCTCAGTAATGCTGTTCTTTCTTCTTCTATCTTACATTAAAAAGATTCTGAGCTTGTATGAATATTTCACAAACATTTCTTATCACCAGCTGTCACCAGCTCTATTGATTTATTTCTGGGATCTCTATTCTCAGAGAGTTTTCAGTGCTTCAATACACTGTATCTATGTGCTCAGAGCAGTACAGAAAACAAAGGCAGATTTATTATAAGAAGCTCATGTGTAAATCAGAAGCTGAACCTGATAAAGGCATTAGCACGGACAGTTTCTTAAAATTATTGAGTTGGAGAAGCCAAGAAATCCAACAGGCTGATGCTATTCCAAAAACATCTTGAGCTCTCTTACTACTTTGAAATATCTAAGCAATGTAAATAAGCATGTAATTCCCACTGACAGTGAAGTTCCCTGCACAGTATACACAGCTCTGGCACCATGCGAATAATAAATATGGCATGGAAGAAGATGCCAAGAAGCAGTCAAAGTTCCCATTGTCTGTACAGACAAATGCTATCATTTCATTGCAAGATGGCTTTAACAGCAGGAATGTCAGTCACATGCAAGAATTGAAATCCAGTGGGAAACTCTCCCCCAGCTTTCAACCCATGATACTCCTTTTCTATGCAACCTACAGCAGAGGTGGCCAAAGGGCTGTTGAAAACATGGCCAAGTGGAATTGCATGATCATGCATGAAAGGCCGGGGGAAAGGGTTGGAAAGCTCCCTCCGACGCAGGGTCAGGATCATCTTTTGAGACATCAGCCCTCCAAGAGATACTGCCCCTTGTCACCACTGGACAGGAATTAGGATCACAAGCCATATGAAATTATGTTTACCCCCAAACTTCATCCTTGGCTTTCCAGCCAGGCTGCTGGCAATCCACAAACCGTATCCAAATGAGTTTGGCTGAGAGTTTTGTCACATTAAAAGTATAGCAAACAAACAAGCTAGCCTCTGGTGCCTTCCTCTGTGCTGGTCTCACACGCGGATCTGTGTCTCCCGCAGTGGCCTATTTTTGCCAGCAGCTGAGAAGTCCTACTGACCATTTTATAGGTGGGATTGCTTTCCTTCCCTGTTCTTCTGCTCAGGACCTTACTTCTGCACAGGAAACTTCACAGTGGAACTTGCAAAAGTCCTTGGAGAGGGAGTGAGCATGAAAACATGGGAAAAAATTAATCTCAATGGAAATCCTTTGCTAATTGACAGGTTGGAATAAGAATGACCATAGACCCCAAACTATGCCAGGCAACCAGTCTGCTCCAGGCACTGCAACCTCACTCAGCCAGCCACATGCCTGGCTGTTTTGCTCTGCCAGCTTTACACGGCCTAATTAGCACTATTCCTTTTGTTTGTAATTACAAAAGCAAACAGCCCTTGGAGAGTGAGGGAATAGAGGAGGCAGCTCCTTGACTGAGCTTAAGAAAATGTTTTAAATAAAGTTTGCCTCTCATCACATGTACTTGAAAATATGAAAGGGATGAACACAAGAGCCCTGGTGAATGGAAAAAGGTTTCCAGGCCAGGTAGAAGCAAGGGGGGGTAGAGCCTTGCTACCCAGGGGAGGTATCAGTGCAGGTTAGAAGAGACCATCCCCAGCTGGAACCATTCTCTACCTGGCCTGCAAAAATGGTACCCCTGACTGGTTGTGCTCATTGTCACAGCTGGGAGAAGCACAGTACCCTCCCAAAGGGGCTTTAGAATGAGATGGATCCTCCCCACAGCCCATCTCTTCATGATCCTGTTAATCTAGAAATGTCAAGGAATCGCACATAAGAGTTTAAGCAGCACATATAGATCAGCAGGACTCTTCCTGCTCTGGAGGCAGAGCATCTCATGCAGATAGCCACAGCCTGCACATACCCTACCCCAGATAAAGCTGCAGAGAGCAAAACACCACCAAAACGCAGGAGCACCTCTCCCGGGAGTGCCTTGGCTCCACACCCCATCCCTTCCCCATTCCTGCAGCTCCCACTCCCCTGCAAGGGAGCCATCTGCCTTCCCCCTGCCCCTTCCTGCTCCACCCAGGGTGCAGCCAGCCTTGCCGAGGAGCAGACCTTCTGGTTCCTGGGCTGCAATCGTAGCAGATTACTGGGTGAGTTTCTGCCAGAGGCCACAACTGCCTGACTCACTGCAGAAGATCTGTCCCCACCTATGTCTGCTGTAGATACACACAGCTAAACAAGCTCCATCCAGGCAGGCAGGCTCCCAAAAGCCTCCCCTCTTCTCTTCCATACACACTGTCCAAGTTCTTGCTCAAAAACAAGAAATGAAGTAATGCAGTCTGATTTTCCTTAAAAAAGTCCATTTATTGAAATTGTTTAAACACTTTATACAAGTTCCCAATATAAGCATCTGCTCCCTGGCTCAGGGTTAATGCAAATACAAAAGCACAGACTTCAACAGCTCTTTAATGTGACCTGAGCTGCCACCTCCTAAGACAAGGTCTCATGAGGCAGCTGCTGTGCACGGGCAATTTCCCATGGAGAAGTGGAAGCCACATGACCCAGCTCCAAGTACAGGCCAACATCAACTCAAGCCTGAAGCAAATGCTCTGGTTGGTTTCTTTTATAACTTTGATTTATGTTGCAGAGAGTCAGGTCAAACAGAGGTACAAGGCTTATACAAACCACCAATGCCATGGTTGTACATTGCTCAGCCCCAGAGGCTCTCCCTGTCTACAGAAAGAAATCAAGAAATCTGATGCCTCTGAACACACACACACAATTATAAAGCCTGGTCAGAAGCAACCAATTTCCTTCTGTAGAAAAAGCAAGGTTGAGCTTTGGAGCACTGGTACCATCCTTCTCAGAATTATGAGACTTAACTCCAGACAGCCTCAGCCAGTGTTAAGTCAAACACCTACTGACTGACTGGGTGTTTCAGAGGAAGAGGAAGTGTTGGGAACTTTTGATGAGCTGCATTATTTTTTTTTTTAGATACAACTTAATATGCAAGGATGGTTTTATCTTTAAAATGCTAGTTTCTTCCTCTTTGGTGAGCTTGGATTAAAAAAAAATGCCATAACCTTTGGGTCAGTTTCCTTGGAATTTGCCTTCATATCATCACTGAAAGTGTTTAGTAGAAAAAAGACAGGATCAAGTGGCAGCATGTGAGGTATCCTTGGGGAAACATCAGGGAGCGGCAGTGCATTCAGTTTGGTTTAACACATTCAGCTGCATAAGGCAAACTGAATTTGGTAACTAAGCCCAAATGAAAAAGACTTAAGGAAATAGGAGTTTGTTAAAAAGTGGCCTGTAACACACACAAGGGGAAAAGCTTCAAGCTCAGTTAGGTTCTAGGGTGGGAACATGGAGAAACAATCACTGGCAGCACTTGGTGTCTAAGGAACAGCAGCAACAGCCTCACCGGAGACACCAAGTGAAAACAGAAGGCAATCATTTTTCTTTAACTCTTCCCTGGCACCAGGGAAACCTGCAGCTGCTTTGGGAGTTTCTTAACCTCTGTAGTTACGATTTTGCAGCCTTTGGCTCAGATACAATCAACTTACAAGATCTTGTCAAAAGAGTGATGACATACAGTTAAGCCAAGCCACCTTACACTGCATCTTCTGTTGGCCAACAACATGTGCCTGGACAGCTACAGGTTTCAATTTCTTAAGTCACAGCAATTTAATTGTCTGACCCGTTGTCATGCCAATCCACACAAAGAAAGGTGCTGAAGATGACACCAAGACAACACAAGAGCATTTTAGATCTCTTCAAACATTCCTACATGTAAAGTCTTTTCCCTAAAACTGTTTCCCCTTAAGCTATTGGTTTCATCACTTTGTATATAATATATGTTCCTTTAATTTCTACACACACCACACTGGGCTCTAACTTAATGGGATATGGGACTGAATTGTTACCATCTATTTTTTTTAAAAAAACAACTAAAAAAAGCACCAACATCCATCTAAAAAAACAGTATCATTTTTCCCTTTTACTCCCAAATACTAAACTTAACCCAAGCTTGGAGGTTTCATCTTTCCAGTGGCAATACCTATGAACCTAGGCTAGCCTTCCTCCATGGGCTGGGAGAGAAAGGAGAAGTTATGTCCAGTAGCAAAGAGGATTACAAAAATATACACATTTTTGGGAGAAGAGGAAGGCAGAACCTAGAGTCTGAACCCTGCTCAGGACAGTGGCATTGTAGTGTCCTCTCCAAAATGCTTTCACTACCAGTGCTGGCGGTTCCTCTTCTTTGTTTCATTATACATAATCCTTCCCTGTGGAGGGGGCATTTTTTGGATAGCCTCGGGTGGGTGGATATGAAGTTTCTCTCCGTGGACAGGAGCAGCAGAGGAAGGCTCCCCCCAGCATGGCCAGAGAAGCAGCTGCCCAGCCAATGAAGAGAGCTGATCCAAACTCAAACCTGGGGGAGAAACAAGGAAGAAAGTGAATACTACAAATAGTGCCTCTGGATTACAGCGTTAGCATGTCCACACAAAGCAGAAGGGAGCTGAAACTGGGATGCAAGTGGCTTCCTACAAGACAGCAGTCTGGAGCAGCCCGAGACTCAAAGCCCCGAGCTTTGCCCACTGGGTTAGTCCAGTCTGTCAGCTCACCCTACAGCTGCAGCAGGGCCAGCTCTGTGCAAACCAGGCTTTAAGCGTTTAATGGAGGAAAAATGCAGAAGTCGCAGCAGTTAGGTCTCTGGCAGTGATGCCGCCTTAAGTCTTGGCTTTGTTTTAAGAGCAACACGGATGATGAGATCTGGTCCTAATGCTCCTTCTGCACAGTATGAAGCCAACCCAGCTAGCTAAAGAAATACCCTTCTTTGTTTTGAGCCACTGCTACTGAAAATTAAGCCCTGTGAACATTTGTCATGCTACACTATAGTGTTATATCAAATGGGTCGGTACCTGGTGTTGACAGGGGTGAAAGGATCATAAAAGGCCCGAGCCACCCTGTTGCCGTACCATGACGTGGCCACCAGTGCTGCCAAACCTGCACATGAAGGGAACACAATGTCATGCCTTACTAAGAAATCCAAAATAAACAAAATCACTGCAAAAATTGTGTAGCAGAACCAGCATCCAGAGTGATGCTGAGCTATTACTTAGTGCTGGTTGGGAGAGAAATTAAGAAAGGATTTGAGGTCACCCACAGTTACATTGCACCAAAAGCAGGACTGCTGACAGCCTTTCACTGAAGCAGAGCATACAGGTCAAACTCAGCTCTGCTAATAGAGATGGAAGGCATGCAGTCCATATGCAAAGCATAATGCTGTGCCAAGAGACCTATTTGATGCCTCAGATAGCCAGCAGCTACTGTGCCAAAGTCCACTAGGGAATTCCCAGTGCAAAATGCTCTTGGAGCCATGACAGCAAGCCCTCCCCATCCTCTCACATCCTACGCAGGATAAATACAATTTAGGAAATGGCACACTTTAATATTAAACACGTCTGTATGTTACCAACCTGCAATGATGAAGATCACCCCACCGAAGACAGCCATCCGCATCTTCTTCACCTGGTCATCTTCCATGCACTTCATGCATTTCATGCCAGTCACAGAAACAAATAAAGCCACAAGGCCCAGGAGTATTGCAGCCACCATCAAAGCCCGAGTGGCCTGCAGACTGCCTAGAAGACATTAAGGTTTGAGTTACCACAAATAAAACTCTAGATACAAATAGAAATTCAAATTACTGGGCTCAGTAACCATGTGTCAAAATACTCTGCTCTGTTACACAGGCTACAACAAGCAAGACATTCCTTTTTAGCTTTAAGCTCCAAGAGACTGTCATGCATCAGGATCAGAGGACTCTGGCCTCTTCTAAAACAGCCCTTTGCAGGAAATGACCTGGGAATTGCCCTCAGACATCTTTTGTTCCTTGATCATTTGAATCCCAATTGGAAAGACATGTATCTGTTTATCAAAAGAAGTATTCAGATTTAGGTTCTACCTTGACAAAGCATTTAGGCACATGTTTTAATATGAATAGCACCATACATATGAATAGTCCCACAGCAGACAGCAAGGCCGCTTTATTGCTCAACACTTCCAAAACCTGTCTCTCATACAAATACCTCCGTGCTGATTTAGATATTTTTGCGTTAAATCCTCAGTTTGAGTCCCAGAGGTACAAAAATACAATTGCAACAGAAACAGGATTTTCCCAGCCAAGTGAAAAATAGGATTTTTTTCCTGCCTAAAATATTTAGCTTATTTGACTCAAAGATATTCAAATGTTTGAAGAGCCTCTTGTGCTTTTGAAGAATTGGAGCATGGAGTGATGTCTCCCATAGGCAACAGTTGTATTTGCCTGGGTTCTCAGCAGACTTGATGTACTTTATCCAATATTTGGCTTTATATTGACTCATCTGAAGGCATAGGCACACTAACCCTATGTACCTGAGCTACTGAATTCAGATTTTCTTGATACCAAATGAGAAAGAAAATAACGATACAAATTAAGTCATTACTGAAAAAACTCAGGTGACAAAACACCTGAATAGCAGTGAAATGAGAGCCTGAGCTTTACTGCCTGGCAAATCAGGTTTGTCTGAGCAGCACGGATTTTAATATACAGTCCTGTTAAGATCTGGGAACAAACAGGGCTGGTTAATCAAAGGAACAAGCTCCCAGGAGCATGCTGTAACCAAGGCAAAAGTGTCCCCTGACACAGAAGGTTATCCAGCAGTGGCACATGTACAGTTTTAGCAAAGTATCACCAGAATCTGTTCCCAAGCCTGGAGCTCAGCCCTCAGAGAGCACACTGACTCTGCAAAGCACTTCAAGCTTGGACAATTGCAGCTGCAAGATTTAAGCCAGAGCACCTGCAAACTCTGTCAGCACTGGTATGGTGAACCCACCAGAGCCTGTGCTACAACCAACGGGCTCTTTGGTTCAACCTTAAACACAGACAGGACTTCAAATCTGATACTGGCCAGGAGGGTAGCACAGCTGCACAACTATCCCCTGCAGCATCTTTACTGCACTTTGCCCCATGGCACTGCTTGTGCAGAGGAAAATTCTTGTGACCCACACGAACAACAGGCTCTCAAGCTCTAGTTCTGCTTTAAAACAGATCTGGACCAGCCTCCATATACACAGCCTTATTGTTCTGTAAATAGATTATGAAACCAGTTAAAAACAATACAATAAAAAGGCAATATTCAGAGCAATAGGAAATGACACACTTTTAAAAGAAGAGACTCTTGGCTTTCTTGGGAAAAATCCCACAATCAGTTTGGCTAAATGTCATCTCTCACTTCCTTCAAAGGGGAAGGGTGACACACCTCTGCACTGCCAAGGTGTTCATCAAAACCCAACTGCTGCATTGATTGCAGAAACCCATTTGCAAAGCTATTTATCACTTTAGCATAAATCACAACAGCAGTATCCAAACACATTTTTAAGAGATTTATCTCCAATGTCAGAGATTACACTCAAAAAATAATTTCTAGCTTACAAAAGTTATGCCAATTTTCAGAAAGACTTCAGCTGGCAGGTTACCACCCAGACAACCAATTCAGCTGCCATACATTTAAGGCTAAATTGTGCATTAAGCAGCAGCTCTGGAGAGACCAATGGCTGAACACTAGTTCATGCTTTGCATGGGAAAGGGCATTTTCTGCAGACGTACCAAATCTGTTTCATCAAGTCTACAGTAAGTTGGGCTTAGTCTTGCTGCAGAAGAAATTACTCTATAGCAGAGGGTTTTGAAAGAGTTCTTTCATGAGGCTGAAAATACGAAATGTTATCTCAAACAACTAGAAAACTAGTTATAAGGGTGGGAAGAGACCTCTCACCTTCAAACACGGTACTAAGGGACAAACACAGGAAGATGCTTGAAAAAGTTTCTATGACCTCAGAAGACCTCGCTACGAAACCTGCTAAAATCTCAAGATGTACAAGTATTAACTGGATGCATGCCATGACAGCTTTGCAGAAGCAGCCGAACAAAAAGCAGCATTGTGAGCATTTCCCAGGGCTGCCCCCTTTCAGCAGCAGACCCTGCAGCAACATCTCCTGGTGTCCTCACCCCTCCCTTATCCGTGGCTCCATGGCATAAGAGGACAGAGGCATTTAGGAAACTTGCAGTAGGACAGAAAAACAGGTTGGAGCATTTGCAGAACAGACTCTCCCTTTATCCCAAGAAGTTTTAATGTGACATGACTGTATTAGCCAACCACCCTCCCCTCTGCTTGGCCTGGCTGCCCTGTGCTCATAGCACGCTTTGGTCTTCCCACCACTTTTGCAATGTATGCAGTACATTGACTGTAGTTAATCATCATACAAGCTATTAGTTACTATGTACCCATTTACAACCACACTTGTCGATGGAAGCTGCACATCCAGAGGCTGAGAAAGCTCATTTAATATTAGTTCTGTTGTTCACATGGGCCTTTCCAGGTGCTTTAAAAATCCCAAATGATATAAGTATAATATTGTCTTAACCTGCTAAACAGGACTGGCTACTGACAACAAGCAGAAGTATCTATGGCAATTTAACTTCACAAATTCCATCATATCAGAGAGAAACAGGATTTCCCCACACACTCCTTGCTGTTCCAACTGTCTCACCAACAGGAACAGGTAGTGCAATGCTTGTAGCCTCCCACGCCATACACCATGGCTGTCGGAAAGCCCAGGCAGTCTCAGGAGCCCTTGGGGAAAAAACACGGTCCTGCACAAGGCGAGACAAACTGGCCTCGCACCCAACAACAGCTGTCAGATGGCAACAGTATTTTGTCAATACAAACCACTATTGACTCAGAAGCCAAGCCTTTTTATTGCTGGTTAGTAATGAGAGACCTGGCCTGAAAAGCCTATAGCAAGAAAGCAGCAAGTACTGAAGGACAGAAACTTAAAAACCACTGAGGATGGTTAATAACAAATGTGAATTCTGCAAGCCATAAAATACTGTGTAAGTCCACAAAAATGACACAGCAGCTCAGACCTGTTTCACATAGTGAAACCCACTTTTTTTAAAACATGCTAACAAACAGTTCTGACTTACTGTTAGTGGGTTTGGACACAAACTACATGATGCAGTTTATCTGAAGCCTACCTAAGACTTTTTCCTTCCCACAGCTATCATTACCTGACACAGAAGTAATTGCTAGCAACTGCTTGGTTATAAAAAAAGGACTTACCAGCATATGTTTGAGGTTATTTTTCTGTCATCACATTTCCTTATTTATTCTGTTTATGTCATCTACGTTATAGAAAAGCTGTTGGGAAAGTGCCATGGGATTTTTGTAATGCCTACTTGTAATGCAAAATTGCTGTAATGGCTCTCTGTGCAGATTATTTTCTGATAGGGATGCTCATTGACTGCCTTGTTTGTATTTAAACTATACTTTTCCTTCCCTTCCCATGGGCCTCCATGCAACCAAGTGATGACAGAACACAGGTGAAACAGGTGCTGTGCAGCTCACTAATCTCTGCAAGGGAAGTTCTCCAGGAGTTACAAGCACCCCTGTAGTGTAGGAAGCATGTTACACTGTCCACCTCCAAGAGAAGTCAGCAGCCTTCAAAACCTTCCCACTGGGGTTTCATGAAAGGTCAATCTCCTGGAAGGAGTAGGATCTGAGATCCTGCTGTTCTGCCCTGCCAGCATGTGAAAGTTACTTTCATGCAGCAGGCAAGGGAATGAAGATCTGAGCAAGCAATAACAGCTTCAGAGTAGCCAGCAGATATCTCCCACACTTTGCAGTCATTCTGGCTGGACCCAATGGCATGGAGGCTTTCAACCCCCTTACCAATCACTGCAAAGACCCCCCACACCCATCACCATCAGATATTACAGTCTGGACTCCTTCAAAGCACCTCCCCACAAGTCTAGAAGACCGTACAGAGGAATCTGGGCAGGACACAGGCTCAGACAGGGTCACATTTCTTGCCAAAATGGGAAGGCTGGGAAGTCCTCACTGCACATCCAGTGCAAAAGAGGCAAGTTCGGTAGGCGACAGTGGCCTTGTACTCTGCCTACCCCAAAGCAAATAAGGTTCAATGCCCTCCTGCAGTCACTCAAACAGCAGAGAAAGCTTGCTGGTAAGACAGGCCACACACAGTACCGCCATTTCCAGATTCCTGGTCAGAGAAGACCTGGGCAGCCTATTTTCCCACGAAGCCTGGAAATTCCCTTACCAAGAGATTTAGTAATACATAGTAACACTAGCTACTAAAGCTGCTTAGAAGCTGCTTGTAGAGCAATAAAGCCGATATATTGCAACAGACTCCCATACCCTCTTGCAGACACAACACGGGACTGCACAGGAACAGCCTCGGTGGCATTCCAAGTAACCCTCTACCTTCTCAAAGTGCAGCACAAGTGAGACTGTGCCTGTTTTATCACTCGATCATGATTGTTGATGAGGAAGGAACAGGGATTGAGAAACATGGGAGCAAATTAACCCTTAACCCACATGAAAGCACAGATACCAGCAGGTTCTACCTGCTTACTCCAGATCTAAAGATGGAGAGGTGACAAACTATTTGGACACATTTGTCCCTCGTGTTATAGCTTTGTCCCTCCCTGGGCCACGCTCCCAACTCCCCCACCATCAGACAGAGCAGCAGTAACCTGAGCATGAACCCTTCCTTCCCCCCACCCATCCTCTTCCCCAGCTCCTGGAACAGGCTCAGCCAGGGTGGTAAAGATTTCACATTTCAGTGATGCTGTTTGACCCAGAGGGCATCCAAACCCTTGTTTATTTTCTGGGCTAGGGCACAAAGGCTCGTTGTGGATGTACTAGGTTTGGTGATGAAGTGATAGATGAGTCTTAGCTTGTCTCAAGCACAGAACCTCTCCCAGCAACACCAAACAGGGCGATGAGTATCTTCTGCTAAAACAGCCTAGGCAGGACCCAGAACAACCTCTGCTCTGAACAGGAGAGCGTGGTTAGGTGGGGCTGAAAGCTTCTAGAGACAGGTACCAGGGGCCCTTCTCTCTCCTGTCTGAGACCATCCCCCTGAGACCCCGGAGGAGCACAAAGCTGAGCTAAGCTCCATGGACGATACTGGAGGGCTACAAGAACAATGCTGAGGCTGTGCAACAAAGCCTTGTTGCAAGGGTGGCTTTTGTTGCCTCTATGTCTGCATGTGGCCACGCACTGCTTTTCACGTAAGCCAGCAAAACGCAGCCTTTCTATTGCCTGAATAGGAGCACTGACATAAGCCCTCAGCTGAATGCAGCTGCGGGAGAAGTGCCAGCATGGGTGCACTCCAGCAGTGTGGCCACACGGGAAGCTGGAGGCCCCTCAGTTGGCTAATGGTGCTCATCAGCTTGTGCCAACCCCATCTCTGACACGCAGCATTAGTCCAAGCAGCCAAACACTGACACATCTAGAGGAATGGCAATAGCTACCAGATATCCAAAAGCTTGCTGGTAAAACATTCTCACAGCTGTGAATTACTGCAAGTGCAATGAGGCTCAGTCCTTTTTACGGGGACAAAGTAATTGCAGATCTGAGCCTCTCCCATCAGTGCATGAGGCTCTGACATGTGGCTCAGAGCATTCAGGGCATGTGAAGCTCTGGCAGGGAAGCATGGCCAGGTGGGATAAGTTTTTCTGCCCACATAGCTGTACCACCTTCATGATCAAATTAATGACAAATTAATGCCATAAAGGAGCTCTTACTGCACATGGGGTATAAATGTTTTTGGTTTTTTTTTTTTTCCCCACACTTCTACCCACCCTAAACAGCACTGCTGGTCTCTGCCCAAGCCTGTGTGGCTGCAAGACCTTCAAGGGAGACCAAGCAGGGAAAACAGCAGAGAAGGTGTACGTCCCTAGGCATGATCTGCTTTCAGGCGGGAAAGGCTCAACCTAAGCAAGCAGGGGTACGAAAGACCAAGGAGTCCTTTAGCCAACCCTCACTGACTTTCCCAACGAGAAAAACATCCCCTGCGATTTCCGTATTTCTTGGGCTTCCCGGGAATTTTCAGGCAAGCGTACCCTGCAGGGCCAGGGGCTCTGTAAGAGGACAAAAGGCCACTAATAGTTCAGCCTCAGTCCCTGACACCTCACACCTCCCTCCCCCGTAGCCTGGAAGAGAAGAGCCCTTATTGTTTGCAGGACAAAGGTGAGGGGAGCAGCTGGTTTTCAGCACTCAGCCATGAATGGGACAGGTCTAGAGGTCCTGGGGCAGGTTTTTAGGAGTCCGTTCAAGCCAGGCTCCGCATCTGATTCTGCAGGCAGGTCTCATTTACAGCACAATGGGCTGCAGCCACAGCCCCCGAGGCAAGTTTACCTTTCGCAACCCATCCAGGGGGTGGCTGAAGATTCCTCAGCCCTGTTGGCATTTTCGCCCCCCACCCCCTGTGCGAGATAAGAGGCTTGAAGCTGAGCTTATACATAATTACTATTCAAACCACCCCGCACTGTGTGCTTAGCCCAGCCCTGATTATCCACAGCCCTGCACCCTGTTACTGCTAAATGGGTGCACCGCACTCCTGAAGGGAGTAATTTGCGCCTCTGCCAGCTGCAGGGCCCACGGGTGTTCGGGGCAAGGGAGCAGGAGTGATTGATGTGGGCTAGCAATGAAGGTGGGGCCCCGGGTGTCCGGCTTCACTGCGTGACACACAGGAAGGGTTGGTGGCAATCTAACTCGGGGATACTCCCCATGGTCCTCGGTTTATGTGAAGCTGCCTGCTTGTTCCTTTGGGAAAGAGAAGGTGACCAAGGTGGTAATTATTATTTTTATTAATTAGGGAGGGAGAAGGATGAAGGTGTTCCAGGACACTACTGGACTCGGGATGAGGGGGGGGATATTGAGAAAGGATGATTTTTTTTAAACCCCTTTGGGTGTCAGCATAAGTTAGTTATATGCTCCAGCCCTCTAGAAACAGCCCTCACTGGGGCTCCAGCTCGGCGTGACCGCCCCGAGTAACACCCCAGCAAGCCAGGTTGCAGTTCCTGCATGCATGAGATATCTTGTCCTGCGACGGCGAAGCTAAGAGCCCCAGAGATTACCTTGATACGCTGGTCTGCCTACAAACTGCAGGCAGTGCTACTTGGGCTAGAGTCCAGCTCACCTGCCAGCCCTTTGCTTAAATGCCCCACGGGAGTAGCAGCGACTTTCCCAGAGAACAAAAGACCAAAACAGTCAAACGCAAAAAGAAAACTTCAGCACCGCTGATGGACTCCGGTTTCTGTTGAGCCATACCCAACGAATGCAGTCCCTATCTGAACTTCTATAGCCGAAAGCTCTAGTTCGCAATCACGGCTCCTTCCCGAACACACGTGGAGATCTGACCCTTCCCTCCTCAGGACGTTTTTTTGAGGGACGGGCAGCCGGCGTGCGGGCAGGGGGCTGCGGGACGGCTCCGGCTCCCTCCCTCGGGTATTGCCCCGCCGAGCCCCACCGCTCCCCAGCCGGTGGGGCAGTCCCGCCGCGGGATGCGCTTCAGCAGGCGCCGCGGAGTGCCGGCTGCCCCGAAAGGCAGTCACCGGGGGAGTGACCCTCAGCCCCGGCGGGGAGAGCCACCGGGGGAACCCCAAGAGACATGCATCCGAACCCCGACGGGACGAAGGGCCACCAAAAAGTTGGGTGACCCTGAGCCCTGCACCTTCAACCCCGAAGGGACAGGTGGCGTAGCTCCAACGGGAGACGGCATCGGCACCCCCGGCGGGACAGGCACTGGGCGAGGGGGGGCGACAGGACTAACACCCCCAATCCCAGCACTTCAGCCCGAGCCCCGACACGACCGGCACCGGCGTGGGTGTAAGGACCCTACGGGACCGGTACCCTCAGCCCCAAAACGAGAGGCATTGGGGCGGAGGGGATGACCCCAACGGGACGGACACCCCCAACCCCAACAGGACGGGCACCCCAACACCCGCACCCCCCAGCCCCGACTTACCCTCCAGCTTGAGCAGCGAGTCGTACACCTTGCACTGGATCTGCCCCGTGCTCTGCATGGCGCACGACATCCACAGCCCCTCGTAGAGCGCCTGGGCCGTGACGATGTTGTCCCCCGCGTAGGATGCCATCTTCCACTGGGGCATGGCGGTGCTGATGATGATGCCGATCCAGCCCAGGAAGGCCAGCACGAAGCCCAGGAGCTGCAGTCCCCCGCTGGCCATGTCTGCGCGGAGCCGGGCCGGGGGGAGCGCGGGGGGGGCTGCTCCGCGCCGGCGGAGGGTCGCTGCGCGGGGAGCGAGAGGACGCAACCGGCTCCGCACACCCCACTGCCGCCCGCGCGCCGCCTCGCGCACCTTTTAAAGCCGCGCAAAGGGCGCCCCCTGGCGGCCGCCCTCCCGCCCCGCCCCGCGGGGTTTCCCGCGGTGGGACGTGGCCCCTCGCACCCCCCCGCCTTCCTCCGCGGTGAAGCCGGGGCAGCCGCCCTGGCTGCTGCCGCTTCCCCGCCCTCGCCCCTTCCTCCCTGGGGCGCAGCGTCGGGGGGATGTCGATACCCCCGGCGTGAGGGGGGCAGCAAAATGCCCCCCTCCCCCTCCCCGGGAGTGCCCTCCTCCTTCAGGGTTTCGCCCCGACCCACAGCTCAGTTTCGTACCCTCCCTCTCACTGCCTCCGGAGACACGGCTGGTGGGACTGTCCTTTCTGTCCCCCACGGGGCGTGGCAGGGGATGCTTTGGCACCCTTGGAGGTTTTGGCACGTCCGAAGGGTGCTCTGGTTGTGCTCGTGGGTCTCCCCCCTTCTGGAACTGGGGGCCCTTGAGAGCATGAACCCACGCTCACCTTCCTTGGTCTTGCTGCCTGTTGCTGTCCTTTAGCAGCCGGAGCGATAAACGGCCCTTTTCGGTGAAGACACCCTGAGCCAGCACATCGGACGGGAAAGGTGGAGATGGGGCTGTGCCAGTCCTACTCGTCCTGCTGGTGTCCGTGTCACCCACCTTCCCCAGCCCACCCCAGTGCCGCCACTGCAGGGCTAGGGCAGGGGGCACTTCCCACCTGGCAGACTCACTGCCCGGCTCCCCGGGCACGCAGCACATGCGGGAATAAACTGCTGCAGAGGAAGCAACAGAGAAGTCATGGAAATTATCAGTATTATGATTTTAAAGGGCTTTCAAAGAGGCAGCTGAGCAAACACTCATCATCCATGTACAAATGCTGCCAAGACCCTAAATCTACCATTTTGAATCTACCATTTTAATAAGGACGATGTGCTGTACATCTTTGCATTACTGGGTTTCTCTCAAAGGAGAAATTTCGATTTTTGAATGCTTCAGTGATTTACTAAGGTTTATTGAACAAGGGGATTACAGACCAGGAAGGAGTGTCCTCTTTCTCGGGTGTGTACTTGTCCAGTTACTATAGTTTCCCTTTCTCCTAGTGAATATTTGAATATTGACAGATCCAGACTCAGAATAGGCGGAGTGAGGAAATACTGTCTCCTTCAGAGGGCCCGGGGAGCACACGGCATGGTCTGGGTGGTGCTGCCTGCCTTCACCAGGGCCTGGATGGAGGGGACGTTTAGCCGGGACCTGCTGTAATCCCAGGCTGTGGTATAAACAGGTGATAATTACTGATAAAGGTCCTGCTGGAGGTAGGGATGGGGTTATATTGTTTTGACACCGTGGTTTGCTGCATTCTGATGACTTAGGAGATTTTGCTGGAGCTGCTTCCTGAGATTTGCGAACAGACAAACAAACAGACTCGTGATTACCTGACCAGTCCGCGCAATGCCGGGGGGTCAAAGGGGAAAAAGCAACTGCAATCTCACCACACCAGGCAGAGACAAAGCAAGGCTGGTTTGCTCTGAAAACGCTTGCAGCTGTCGGTCCCCAACGTCCGGGCAGCAGCGCTGGTGTGAAAAATCCATCCTAGTTACCTGGTAGCAAACTTTTCCAGTTGTGTCCTTTTTAACTTGCAAAAGAAATAGGGAGCTGTGACTCTGCAGCTGAAGAAATGGTATTTTTCTGTGTCTCTGTGGGCCCCGGTTTTATAGCTTTGGAAGGGAAGAAGAGGAAAGCAGCAAAGTTTTCTTTGGCAATGCAGAGATAACAAAGTAGATTCATCTCTCTGCGTATTCATCAAGAACTCTACTGGAGGGAGTAGAGAAACCAGGGTGGTGCTGGCAGTTGGAGCTGGTCCCCGGGAGGAACAATTCCTTGCCCGATGAAGAGGCAGGGCAGAAACCCACGCAAACCTGAGGAGAGCAGGGTTAGGAGTGTCTGGATTTGATCATTGATGTCTGGGTAGTCATATCAGTCTGATAATGTCCATCTGCAAAGGAATGTGCAGTGTTCCCAGGTGCTTCAGAGCACTGAACTGACTCACCCCTTCCCTGACCCTGCTGCCACCCCCCAGGGAGATCAGGCAGCTCCTTGCTGATTCCTGCAGTGTGAGGTCAGCTCTGGACAGGGGTACAGGTTCCAAAGATGCTGTTAGCAGATTTAGATCCTTTTGCTACAGTCTCCAAGCAGCCAGGAGGGGGAACAGAGATGTTTTCTGTGGGAAGGACTTGGGCTTTCTACTGAACCTTCTAGGAAAGTACAGGGAGGAGTCCTGGGTGGCAACAATTTGACTGCACTTGCACTTGGAGGGACATCAAGAGTGGTCTTGAGGAGATGCATGTAGCAGGCATGCAGGCATGTGCTGTATGATGTAGCACTCTGATCATGCTGCTGGCTCTTGGAAGGACTGCAAACCGTGCATACCCTGTACTTGGGAAAAGCTGGGTTTAGGGTGTGTTCCTGAGGGGCTGTGCAGCCATTCCATTGCTCCTCTGTGCCTGATGGGTGCTGCGCTGAGTGCTGTTACTGGGTGAATGCTTGACAGAGTAGCCTTGGGTCAAACAAAGCTGATGAAAGGCAATACTGAGATACACCCATGTGCTCTTGGACCTCTCATAGTCCACATAGGCTGCAGCACAGGCTCTTCCCTGTGCCTTTGTGCATACTTTCTAGGCACAAATTCTGTGCCTGCATCTTGCTTTGTGGAAGTGAGAGCTTGTAGACAAGTTGCTCATGTCTCTTTGACCATTGAACACCCCTCACAACCCATATAAACACTCATGGCCAGAGTCCCAACTTCATGAACACCCAATTTATATTTTGCTTTCCAGAGACAACTTGAAGTTGATACTTATTACTCACGTTTCATGAAAGATTTCAAAACCCAGCAAATCTTTCTGTGGACATCACAAGGAATTTACAGAGCAAGGTAAACACTGAAACTCCACTTTTCCCCTTCATCACTCATCAGTGTTCTCAGCGCTCTGGAATTTGCTGAGAATTTTACAGCATCCCTAAGATCATCAAGTCTCCTATTCTGGACTTCCTTCCTTTCTTTGAGACATGAAATATCTTCTTTCCTTTCTTTAGATGATTTTCTACAATGGGCAAAATAAACCCCCTCTTTACTCAATAATCACTGCCTTTCCTTCTCTGCCTAAGATTCTTTTTTCACTGGAAGTCCCAAAGAGTTTTCACCCTATTTTTGCGTATTTTTTCTACCTGACTTTTGGGGAAATACCATTCCTTCAGATCATTAATCTCAGCTGAAAGACCTGGGTTTATCCAAGATGTTGCAATCTCCTCTGTATTCTCTAGGCTAAAGGTACACCAGTACTGACAGTCCTTAGTGACTGGCCTGTTCTTAAGTAAACATGTGAGTCTTTTTTTTTTGCTCTTTACAAGAGCAGGATCAAGTGAGAAGGGGCATGTCTACAGACAGTTACTGAAATTAAACTGGGATATTTTAGTCTGCAGGTAGACAGACTCCTCTAATTGATCATAGAGATTGTCCTCATGTGCAACAGTCCTTGCTGCACTGAGCAAATGCTTAACACCTTGGTCATGTCGCTCCTTTGGCTGTTGTTACTCAGACAAGCAGCCTCACCTCTGTACTCAGCAGAGATTTGTGCTCTGTGGGTAGTAAATGATACCTGTTTCCTTTTCTGGCAAAAACAAGCTTTAACGCTTGCCAGGACTTGCAGGTGAGCAGCCTGGTTTCCTCTTCTCTCAAGCATTCCTCGGGGAAGGTCTCACTGAGCAATGCCTGTGTTTGGAGAGCTGGGATTGCATGTGATCCTCTGTTGTGGTGTCCCCTAATGCTGGCCTCTGGGTTGCCCTGAATTAATCTTGAGCTAAAACTGATGTATGTGGGGGAATCATCTCCTTCTGATTCTAAGTTATTATAAGTAGGGCCAGGTGCACAGCGCAGGCACAGCTGCACGACCCTGGTTTCAGAGTGAAGACATGAGCTCCACATCTGGACCAGAAAATGGGAATGGCCAGACAACATCAGCACAGCCCGCTGTTTCTGGTGGCAGCCAGTTGTAGAGCCAGGGAATAACACAAGCACATAGTGACACTAACCCAAAATGTGTTGCAGCCCACCCTGAATATATCCTGAGCCAGTACCGGTACTTTTAACTTTAAGTTTGCTTACTGGATTTTTCCTCCATAAATTTGGCTGTTTGTTTTTTGAAACTTCTGGCACTTGCAGCATCCTGCAGCACAGAGTTTTGCAGTTTTAACTCTGTGTTTCACAGGGAAGTACAACAGCTTGTTTCTTTTGAACGCTATGACTTGCTGTTTCATTTGAATGTCCCCAAGGTTCTGGGAAAAAAAGGCCAGATTGATGGGACCACATGCATTTAGCTCTGGTTTACATTGCCTAGGAAAAAAACCTTAAAATTACTTGTTGTTTATCTGCAGGCTGCTTTTTCTTCTCTCTCTCCCACTTACTCCCCCATCCATCCAGGCAAAACACCCCTGCTGAACCTCAGCTCCACTGTTTTGCAGGCAGCGCCTTGATGTCTTTGCCCAGATGTCAGGAGGATCTAAGACGGTTGCAAATCTTCCCTGGGATTAGTCAGGGATTGTGTCCAACCCAGTCTGCAGCGAGGGGCAGACGTTGTGTTTGACCATGGTAGCAGCTGAAGCAGCCAAAGATCACAGCTTGCAGGGCTGCAGAGCACAGCAGCACAAAGCAAGCTTAGCCCTTCATCAGCAGCTCACTATTGCAGGACTGCCATTTAGTACAAAGTTTTAAAAAAGGTTGTTGGAGAAGACCTGCTCTAAATGACTCATTGCCTAAAAGGCAACAAGATAGCAAATAGCACCAAAACTGGAGCTTTTCCCTGCACTCCCGGATTGAAATCTCCATTTCCAGGAGGAAAGTTCAGATTTCCTCTTTGGAATTGAAATTTGTGGTTGATGGAGGCAGCATCAGTTAGAGAGACTGACTGGACTTATTTGATACTGACTACACACAGGGAATATATTGTAAAAATTGGATTTACAATAGGCTGTATGAATTACTCCTTCTGCAATGTTGGGGGTCAGAAACACCATAAACCTCTCTGTGTTTGGTCAGCAGACATGACCTGGAGTTCCTAATCTGCTGGAGATAAACCAAGCTAATAATCAACCCTCTTCTTGCAGTCATTCAAACATTTGTATTTCCTCACCGGCTGTAATAAAGCTACAGTTTTGGGAGTAGTTTCACTCTACTCTTCACATGATGAATTTCATCTGGCTCTAGTTAAAATGTGCTTATACGTCGTATACTGAAGTTGCATGAGGCTGGAAGCTGGGTGAACTCCTGGCTTCTCCTCCAAACCCTCCGGTGAGGGCTCTGGGAGGGATCATGCCTCCTCCCTGTCTTCTCGGTTTTCACCTGTTGCCTTTGTTTTTCCTCCTCTTGTGAATCAGCAACCCACAAATGACCACAAGGCCCGAGACTGTCCCTCAAAATGCCCCAAAACACTGAAATCATTCCCGTCTGTAAACAAGTGGTTTTGGCATGTATAAAGCTGCACCGTGTGTGTCATTACCCACAGCTCCCAGATCGCCGGGCTTGTCTGTGCAAGGCAGTAAGCTGCTGAGAAATAAAGGTGGTCCTGCATTTGGCCGCTCACGTGTTGTTTTCCAAAGCGATACTGGAAGCTCTGATAGAGATTCCATGGCATGAAACCCATCCCATGGAGGCCAAGAGATTTGACCCATACGGTAGGATTTATTTTGCTTTCGATTTTTCTATTTTAGGATTGTTCTTTCACTGGACATTCTGTACGAGAGGCCAGATAGAAAACAAAAGTCAGACACAGTCAAATTAATGGAAACAATGAGTTTCACAGTACTAGAGAGGTAATGGTGGGAAAAGCAGGGAGTTATTAAACTTGCTTCTGCATGCTGTCGACAGAAGGTAGCTCTATGTCGTATCATCAACAAATGTCTTTCTCAAAATGTACGAAACTAATCATGGTGTCAGATGATGGGATAGGTGTGGCGGGGCATCTAGGGAAGAGACTCAACAGTGAAGTGGCAGGTGGAGAGCATGCCTTGTTGGAAGGGTCAACCACAAAGTGAGGCCACTTTCCCCACCATGTGCCACTAGGGCCAGGTGGAGAACAGCAGCTTCTGGTGTTGGAGTCCCACGGCAGGAGAGGGGGAGCAATGAGAATAAGTGAGACCCAGGCCTGACTGAGAGGGAGAGGAAGGCAGATCCATGTGTGTGTGAGTGTCATACTTGGTGCATGAGCCATGAGAGATGTGCACCAAGGTCCTGACAAGATAGAAAACTCTTCCAGGGATGGTACCAGGGATGAATTTTAAGTGCAGTTAGGAAAACATCTCTCAACTCCTTCAGGGAATGGGATCTGTGAAGATCTAACTCTTGGCATCCAGCGATCCTGTTTACTCTCACCATGTTCCTGATGCCTGCAAGGTCTTGGTCCTGATCCTCCAGGGACCAGTTATAGCAGGGATCACATTTCTACCCGTATGTCACCAAGTCTCCACCAGGGACTCAGTGATGGGTGGTGACTGTGCTCATGCATGAGCTTGATGGCTTAGTTATGGAATGAATTTCCTGAGTCTGGCAAGAATCTGATCACCTTCAGGATCACCACTGAAAAATTTTCCTCTTTGGAAGAACCTCAGGTCATTATTCCTGAAATCAGATGAAGGAAGGAGGAGGCATTGGAATGATATAACAAATATATAGAAGGAGGAAGAAGAGAAGATGCCTAATGACTAGATCTGAAGTCCTCCGCAGGAACTGCTGTTAAGCCAATACTGAAGACAGAGTTACCTCCATGAAGCCAGAGTTACCACCATTTATGTTGCTCACCCAGTGAGCAAATAAGCCATCAAGCTCAAGTACCTGTGAGTCTGGTTTTGGGGCAACCTTCATGTCAAGGAAAAGCCCAAGCTGTATTCAGCATTTTAGAGATTACTCAAAGATTCCCATCCCAGGGTATGGCTATGTTTCACCTTTTTGTGTCTGGACCACAACCTCTATCCATTTCCTCAGCCCTTATGACATGTCAGATAATTGGTGCTGGGAAGATAAAGTGATCCAGGGTCCTTCCTAGAAAGGCTCTGCCATAAACTGCTGCAAGATTTGTAGATCAGACTGTTCAGGGGCAATGTAAAGGGTAGGAGATGAGGTTTCAGGTCTTTCAGGGTTGCTGAACTAAGTTCCTTCCACATATTGCTAGGAATTCCTCTGGGGATCCATAAGAGCTAACCTATTTGGGATGTACTTGGATATTGGAACAGTTCAAGATACACAGATTACTGTGCTGTAGGAAGTCTTATGAAAGGCCAGAACCGGTGAACAATTGCTCAGCATTCTCACAGATATGCTGGCCCTGTACAACCATCCTCCTACAAGTAGTTGTCTCTGGAAAGTGAGAGGAGCAGTAGGATGGGATTTGTAAGTATTGATATTCAGTATGCTTCAGTCCCCTTTAAGACACTGAAATCAGAGCCAGGTATTTCTGAAGCGCTCAGTAGCTTCTGCTGTGACGCACATGGCTGGATTTTCCAGTGGGGAGCAAGGTCAAACATTTAAAGAAGTCATTAAATGTGGCCAGTTATTCTAGTGCCTACATGGGAATGAAACTCTTGAAAATCCCTTGCTAAGTGCAAGACCCATCTGCACTGGAAGCAGAGCTTGTGCATGCAGATGTGTGCAAGGCAGAGGAGGAGGGAAGGAGCTTCTCCCCTGGACTTTATAACACACCCTTTATCGTTAGGATGGGGAGAGCACATTGGCAACCCAAGGTCATATTTCACTGCCTAGAGGGAGTTTAAAACCCCAGTTATCTGGCTGGAGGCCAGAGGCTGGAGGTGTTTCTCTCACAGCTGTGTCTCTCTGCTCATCAAAACTCTTCCTTAAGCCTGATGTACACAGAGTCTTTGCTGATGGGTGATTCGGGAGCACTCGGGTGAGCCCACACCCTGTGCTGTTGACAAAGAAGGCGCGAACGAAGCCTAAGCCAGAAGCAGGCGGAGGGATGGTCTCCTTTGGGAGATCTTAGATGAGGAACAGCACATCTCCATAAAGAACAGAGAGGGAAACCAAGCCCTACGTGAACCACGACCACCAGGGAAGAATAGGGACAGAATAGGAGAAAGAGGGAAAGGACATGCTGTGCCCTCCTCTCCTAGTGCACAGAGAGACTCTGATGTGGGGGGAGGACAGGGCAGGAGAGACAAGAGGAGAGGAGGCCTCTGGAGACACTCCCTATATAAATGCCTTGGGTGAGGTGAGCACGGAGGCTGGAGTCACCCGCTGTTGTCTCCCATCCCCGGGCTGGGACTGCAGCCCTGCCCATGTCTCCCCATTCCTCAGGGAGTTTCCGTTAAGGATTAGGCTGTCCTTCCCCTTCCTCCCTCCTCTTCCTCCATGGTTTTGTCCTCCAACCTACAGCACTGCTTGGCTGCAAGGTGAAGGCAGAGGGTGATGGGGTGTCTGTGAGCCACGAGGGGCTCTGCTCACACTAGTTTGCTCAGTGGCGGGGGCAGAGGCACCCCTGCCCTGTCCCCTACCCACGCAGGGAGAAGGTTGGAGCGAGGGGCTGGCCTTGTGGGAGTCCTCGGGGCGTTTGCGGTTGGCTTCTCCCCCTTGCCGGAGCCCGGCTGTGCACAGAAGGTACGGTGCCTCGTGGGGGGGCAGGCGCGGGGTCACTCTGCGTCAGCTCCGGGCAGCGCTTGATGAGCAGCTTGGATGCTGGGTAGTAAACAGAAGGGGACAGTGAGTGTGTGTTGAGGGACTGGTGACGGGCAGGTGGGCAGACACTGATTTTAAGAGAGTCGCAGCCCCAGAGCTCTGCAGGGAACTCCTTGCAGATCTTGTACCCAAACCTGACCCACACTCACCTAACCAGGTCCCAAAACTGTCCTGTGCTCATGGGCTATGAATCACAGCAGCAACTGTTTTCTCCAAGCCTCAGCTCTTGCCCTTCTTGCATTTTTATAGCAGATCAAACATCCTGTTACAAAACTGTGCCTTTCTAACCCAGTAGTTACTTTTATCCCCTCCTCGATGAGTCTCCTAGAGGGTCTTTCATCACTCTCCGATAAGCAGGTTGGTGAATAGGAGCGAGGGGCACAGAGGTCTGAAGCGGATGTTTCTTGTGAAGTGAGTCACAAGAGGGGCTGGATTTCAGCCAGGACAGCCTGCAGGGTGAAGCGCACGTACGACGGCCCCTCTCGCTTAGGCTAAGGTGAGCCGAGTTTCTGAGAAGCAGCCGCCGGAGCACAGACACAATGCAAAGCACTTCCACCACGGGACCTTTCTTCCTTTGCTTTTCTCTGGTATTGTGGAAAGAGCTAAATATTCACCCTGCTCTCCCTTCCCTTCCTGCACGATTGCTATTAGTGGCACAGACCTTCTGCTTCACTCGCATTTTATCACCTTTGCATCAGGGCACGGGAAAGTTCAGGTTCACACTGGGGAACACACACTTGGATGAGGATGACACCATTGGGACGTGGCAGGGCATCAACAGCCCCTGGGGAGCTTGGGGACAAGGACTATTCACTGGAACTATTGACATACCGAGAAAAGGTGTGTCTAATCCACTGCCCAGCTCCTCTGCCTATACACGCCTGCGTGAAGCTGGTATGCAGCGACGGCACTGTGCGTTCTCGGTGGCTGCTTTCAGGAAACCCAAGTGGTCACGCATGTTTTCACCGATAAGGATCTTACCCCGCCCATGCAGAGAGTGCTGCCTGGCTGTTAAAGAGGAGCGGGGCTGTGACTCCTCGCTCTTGAACTAAGGCACTTAGTCAGTGCCTCAGTTTCCCCAACTCTAAAATGGGATTAGTAATACTTCGTTGAGATTATGTGTTTCTCAGATGTGGGATTTCATAGATAGCTATAAAACAAAATTTATTGTACTGAAGAGAAGTTGCATGGTACTTTGAGAGCCTGAAAAGACTATACTGAAATGCTTATTTTATTACTTATTGCATTGGAGTGATTGAAAAAACTGTTTTAAACGGGTGTATGCAAGCATCATACCTGTGTGTATAGTATCCATACACACACACACACAGAGTTTTTACTTACTGATCCTTTAAAGTCATATCTACTAGAAAATGCCTTTGCTTTCCTATTTTCTTTTAATCCTATATATTGCCGGCTTGAAAAGTCACAGGTTGCTCAGAAGTCTTACTGTTTTCCTTGGGGATACCAAGCTAACTCTAAGCTAACTCTTAGTGTTTTGTGACCATATGAGCATGGCGAGAGTGGTACATTACAGCTGACACACACTGATCCGTAATTCGTGTGTGTACGCATCTCATGTCCAAGGAGCACTGCTCTGGAGATGAAGACACTTAGAGGCCATGGATGGTGGTGTATGAAGCAGGAAAATGGAGGGGGTACAACCAGGAGTGGGGAGTGGGAAGGGCTGGGTAGACAAGCCCATGGAGTCTTCCACATCAGCAGAAGAGCTCTTAGGGAAACCCCTCCTGAAGCTCCCCATCACCTCTGGCTCCTGAGCCGTGCCCTTGGACAAGCCCCTGGCTCTGAACATGACAGTCGCCTCACTGACTGCTTGCTTGCTTGCTTGCAGTTAGGTCCATATGTCATGCATTAATGTGCAGCATCACAGCTTCCCTCTGCTACACTATATATTAGACACTGTGGAAGTAAAGGGAGGACACAACCCTTCCCTGCTCACGGGACTGCGACCTCATTGGGGTGTTGCTGCAAGAATGGTTTTGTAGGTAGACGGATGAAAACCAGCTATGATCCTCCCAAGACTGGCAGTAGTTTCTATTGCTCTCTGTAACATAATGGCTTGGCGTTAATGGAGAGCACAGATCATATTGTGTTAATGAGTAATAAAAGCAATCGACCCATAGTGCATTTGTCTCTTAGCTGGGAGTGTGTGTAGTCGAGGTGATAAGGCTGTTACATTAGCAAAGTTATGCTGCATTGATACCATGGAGTTTAAGAGCCCTACAAAGCCACGCTTTGATAATTAAGTATTAGGATACCCTAATGCTTTTTTTAGTGTCAAAGTACTATAATGTTAAGTTAGCCCAGGGAATAAGGTACAGTTAGCATATATAGTACAGCCTACAAATCCATCTGAAAGCTACACTGAGTCATGTCATCCAGGTTTTAGGCTATCCAAAGACATCTTGGGAGGTTATTTTGGGAGAGCTGTTTTCCGAAGCTGAGGGGACATCTGTCGTGCTAAGCTAGGAAGGCAGAGTATGATGAGAAAGTGCTACAGACTTTGCTTCATGAAGATGTTGACTTGTTTTAAATAAAGAGTATTAAATATGTACCTTGCCAGTTTCTGAATAAGAATATTGTATTCTTTCTAGCAACTCCAGCAGTTTCCATGGGACTGTTTGGAGACACGGACCTAAAGAAGGACTAGATATTGGATTGGCCTCTCTGTCAGCTGAAAATCACAAACTATCTTCATTGTGTGGCACACTCTGGAGCAGTCTTACACCAGGGAAAACTGCAGGATCCTGACCTGCTCTGCTGCCGAGGCCAGGATGCTCCTGAGCCCTGAGCCAGATGCAAATGGCTGGTGTGAAACCACTTCCCGTCCCTGGTGACTCACAGCCAGGGAAGCGTTGGCATCCTGCTCTAGGAAGGGTCACTTGCCTGCCCTGCCCTGCAGGGAGGGTGAACACAGCGAGGTGGATGGAGCTGGGACAGCAACACAAATTGCTGGGCATGCAGAAAATAAACAAGACTTTGCCAGGACTGCCGTGACAGCTATGGAGAGATGGAGTGAAGCACAGGCAGCACTGGCACCTGGACACGTTGCCTTCATCCCTTAGTGGAACTTGCTCCTTGGGCTGACATGCGTGGACATCTGATGTGCTAAGCTGGAAGAACAGAGTACGATATGCCCATTAAAAAAGCTTAGAAACAGCGCTCTGGCTATTACCGTGGTCCTGCTGTTCCCCTGGGAGTTTTTTGCTTTCTACCTCAGTCACACTTGTACTGGGCACACTTTCACCATGCACCAAATGAGGAAAAATGGCCCCATTCTCCCCAGGTGGGCTTACCCTCTCTAAAAGAGGCTTGTATTTGGGTGCAGGACAGAATGAGAAGGCAGGGAGATCCATATGGCTATAATACGTTTGCTGGCTAATTCTCTGCTACTGTAAAACTCTGCTCTTGCCACCTCTAACGATTTAATTCTGTTTGTGGAAGGCTGTCTCAGATTTTCCAGGTCTTTTCTGAGCTCATCACACCACTTTTTCTGAGTTGCTGCTAATAACAACTGGCTAGGATACTTTGTTTTCAAAACTGGTGCAGACACAGGTTAATTAACACAGTGCAAGACAAACACAGGAAGATGATGCATATTATCGGTACCTGTCTTATATCAATGCAGTCTATGTCTATGTGGCTAACGAAAGTCGTTATGCTTTATGGGACCTGCATGGCCAATGCCCTGTTCCTGTGGGTCAGAACTGTTGGAAACACAGCTCTACCTTTGTCAAAGCAAGCCGTGAAGTGAAGATCATGAGTGTTTTTGCCTTATATAGACACTTGGATGCCAGAAAACTCAGCAGAAAGCATCATACCCACACAACCATATCAAGACATGCATCTGGCAGAGAAGTAAAAAGAAAAGTTCCTCACTTGTCAGCTTCTAAGAATGGAATTAGAAAACAGAGAGCAGAAATCTAAAGCAGCAGAGAGTCCTGCAGACCCTGGCCTTTTGACTTGGGACTTTTGTTCTCTATCCAGTGTCTCCCAAAGCATGTGCTGAGGACCTCTTCTGCGGTGTGACCTCTGAGTGATCCCGGGATCAAGGCAAAAGATTGTTAACTCTGACAGTAAAACTGCCTCATGAGGGAATTATATGGGTTATATATTGTAAGAATAATAATTTTTTTATTGCTATTGTATTTGGAGGGAAATCTCGGAGAAGAGAAAGCAAGCGTTGAGCAGTTCTGTAAAAGTACCGATTGGCTCCATCTGGAGGTGACAGCTGAGATGACAGACACCATCAGTTTGGGAAACCAGATTGTAAGCAGAGCTGAAAGCAAAGCGAGAATCTGCTCCTCAGAGCCCTGTGTTGAAGACTTGCCCACTAAAGGCAGGTCTCCAGTCTTTTATGGCTTCTCTTTTAAAAAATAAAGATCGCTAAGGATGTGATGGTTTCTGTGCATTTGTACCTTTGGGATGGGAGGAATTTCTAGTCCTGCTCCCCCTTGGTTTTCCTGGAAGGTGCCCTGGAGCCCTGCTGGGTTTCTCGGTGCTGTGTGAGAGGAGGCACTGAGTGAGAAGCCTCCTTACAGAGGCCCCGTCCTTTTGTCCCCAGCAGCCTGTGTGACCCCTGCTCACCCAGGGAGTCCTGCAGGAAAACAGGAAGGTTGCAATGGCAGTAAGCGAGCAGGCAAAATCCAACCAAAGTAAGTCCCCCAAAATGGCACTGCCTTGAAAAGTTCAAGATTCCACATGGGACCTGGATTCAGGCCATGAACAAATTGAAGTCCAGGGCATGAGAAGTATCTAGGTTTGGCTTAAATACAGAATACAGAGCTCCATATCTGAGCTGGGATGGTTGTTGGTGTTGGCTCTGAAGGCCCATGACTGCTACCTTTTACCTTCCCTTCCTAGTGACATTCCGGCATTGAACTAGACCATCACTGCATCAGAGACCAACAGGGTAACCAAAGCGCCTGGGATCTGCACCAAGACACTATAGTTGCTCACTGCTAAGGCATGAACCAATGTACAGGAATAAACATGTGTGTGCACGAGAGCAATGTCCCTTAGCAGTGCTCAAAACTTCTGCCCTGAAGAACAAGTTTTGATTCTTTTTTTATTCCTACTTTGCCAAAACCTGCAATGTTATCTGTTTTCCTTGCAAGTCCAGGACTCCAGTTACCTGCATGCCGCTTCTGCACAACCCCATTTCTCTTCAGCCAGGCATGACAAGAGCTTTAACTGTGCAGGGCGGATTGGCTGCAGCAGCTCCCGTGGGCATGCTCACTCTCCTCCCGTCCCCGTTGCAGGTGAGCGTTGCTCCTGCGGCCATCACTAACGGATGGCATCTGCAGAAGTGAGAAGTTTCTGCTGCACATGGCCACAGGAAGAGGGTGGTGGTGACCTGGGACACTGAGGCTCTGCCTCTACCCCAGCTTTAAGAACAAGGGCTGGGCACTGTTTTTCTCACCTCCTTGGATGTGCTCAGTACCTGCTAGCATGAGGTTTTTCCTCCAGTATGTGGGCTGTTTTTTTGCTTTTTTCTCTACTGGGTTTTTGATAGCATCTACCTGGACAGACTGCTGGATGGTGAATGCTGATGATTCCCTGGAGGTAAGATCGGGATGAGGAGAGCCTGATCACCAAAACAAATGTGTCCTAGAAAGAGTTTGGTTCCTGGCATCATTGCTCCACTCTTATGTACTTTTTCCCTGTTGTGCTGGATGAAAGTGGATGAAAATGAATGAAAATGAAATGAATGACTCTGCCAAGAGCAGGGGAAAAGTGATATTTTGTGTAATCATCTCTGCCAGACTTTATTATCCAGACTCTGCTCTCACTTAGTAAGTTCAGGAAAGGTCTACAGGCTCTAGGTTTAAATGTGCATGAACTTTAGTACCGTTATCCTACACCTCCGGTCTGCATGGATATTTTGGAGATGTTTCTAATTCTGTAGGTCAGACTTCTTGGTGGAAAGGTCCAGCATGTACACCTGTGCTTTTCAAGTCTTTTGCTTAACAGCCATTGAGCTATAGGGTTAGCAGAAATTTATGGGGAGCATAGGGACTGGCGTCAGATTCAGCACTCAAAAATATCTTTTTGAACTTGTGAAGACATTAGCACTCTCATGTTAGAGAAAAGTATTGGCAAAAATAAACTGCAAACAACAAGGGAGCAGAATGCCACATAGGTGCAAGCTGCGCCCCAGAGACTCCAGACCCCAAACTGTCACCATTTCTCCAGCACTCGGTACTGCAAGTTTGTATTTTTCTTCCCAGAGCAGTCAGCCAGCACTTTCTGTATATTTAAAGGCTGCAGGTCCACAGTGTGGGAATCTGCTCTCTGATAAAATGGATGCTTTATGCAGTGAAGGTGGAACACCTTCCAAGACAGAGAGTTTTGCTCAATATATCAGGAGGAAACTTTCTACTTGCTATCCAGCATAGGAAATCAGAAAAGCTCCTCTGCACGCAATGATTGCAATGCAACATTTAGCTGCATCACATCAAGTGATGAATTATCTGAAGAAAGAAGGCTAAAAGTGATTACAAGAAAAATACCTTTTTTCTCTATGCCACGTGAAATCCCAACAATCTGTCTGCCACCCTGGAAGGTGGTTGTAGATGCTGAGATGGTCATAGATCCAGTGCTGTGAGGTTGCTGATGGTCAGTGTGGCTGCTCAGTGAGGCTCTTTGCAGGGAAAACAGTGTGCAGCCGCTTACGCTGGCTGGAATATCACTCTTCATTTGTCATCGTAATTGAGGAGATATTTTAGATTCATTTCAGAAAGCTGTGAATTGCCTGGAGTCAGCTGAAGATATCATTATACTCAGAAAAGCCAAATGGATCCCAAATTGTGGCATCATTTCTAAGAAAATCAGAAGAGGGAAACCCAGCTCCTAAGTAAAACGAGTCCAGGAAAGAACCAGCCCATTACCCTGAGGCTGGGTAACCTTGTCTTCTTGGCACAAAGGCACCTGCGCTGTCACTAAGTGCTCCATTAACACCCAGTTTGGCTATTAGCAGCCACTACGCTCACATTCCTGCTCTGAGTGTGAATACTAAATAATGGAGAAAAACGCCCCCAGCCTTAATACCTGACCGTCTGATCTCCTTAATGGCCCTAATGACTTACTGCCTCTCTAAATACGGGAATGCAGGTAAATTGCCCATGGCCAGAAAGGCGTGGAGTCCGCAATGACTCCTGTTTTCAGCTGGAAAAAGGGTCATTCGGGCAACTTTTGATTTCAGGAGAAAGGAACTCCATCATCCAGCACAGAAAGTAGCCTGGCTTTGACCCTGGCCCCCAGCAGCTGGGCAGGAGGAAGCCCTCGCTGTGGTCCCGTTGGAGAGGAGCAGCCCAGGAGGAAGAGGCCAGGGAGCGCCGGGACAGCCGCCTCCGGAGGGGCCGGGGGGCCCCGGCCAGCGCTCGGCTCTCACAGCCCCACGCCTCCCTTTCAGAAAAAAACAGGTCGCGGCAACACAGAAAGTGGTTTGAGCTGGTGCACTCCGTCTGAGCATCAAGACAAGCCTGGGTGAATTTTTGCAGTAGTTTGTGCTGGAAAAAGCCGTAATCTGCTTCCCAACAAGCACAGTATTGTGTCCACAGTCCCTCCCTGTTGCAGGCGGATTAAAAATATTACCACTACTGTTAAATGCTGCCTGTTTTACTCTCATGTTGGGCTTGTAATCATTGTATGTTGGCACCTTTTTACAGTGCGGTAAAACACTCTGACTAATATCGCTCACATGTTTGTCTTCTGCGCTTTCCCCAGAAGGGGAAGCGTGTGCTTGTTCTGTCATTTTTTTGTATTAGAATTATTTTAATATTAATTATACATTATGCATAGGATATAATTATATATATTACAGCCATTATGCAATTTATGTTTTACATGCATACTTGTGTTAGGGAAAGCAGGTCGTGGCAATATGTGTTTCGTAATCAAAGTGGGAAATGAGGAGTTTGACTGTGATGCTTAGCTCCTGGGGGAGTCCTTGGCTGGGCCCAGAGAAGCTGGAGCAGATTTGCTATGGGGGGAAAGAGGTGATGGGGAATTAGTGCTACCAACATGGTGCAAGGGTCCGGCTATGGGATGGAGAAATCCATGCCCCCTTGTGCTAGTTTTGGCTGGGGTAGAGTTAATTTTCTTCATAGTAGCTAGTATGGGGCTATGTTTTGGAATTGTGCAGGAAACAGTGTTGATAATACAGGGATGTTTTAGTTATTGCTGAGCAGTGCTTACACAGAGTCAAGGCCTTTTCTGCTTCTCACCCCACCCCACCATGCCCACACGATGCCCCCGCCAGACCTGACCCCTCTCCCGTTTACAGCAGCCAGTTGCTGTGTGCCTGAGGGTCTGTGCTGTCTGCACAACGGCAGATGCCTAAGGGTGGTTTGGGAGCAGATTAACAACCAGAAGGACAAACGGTGCACAAAGCAGAGGGGAGCAAGGGATGGCCAAGGAGGTTAAGAGGCAGATAACAGAAACCAGAATAGTTCAGCAGTGGCTCAGGCCAGCCACAGGTCCCCTCCGCGACATCTGTTCCCGTCACTCCTGCACAGGCAATGAGACATTTAGCCCTGGCTTGCACGTGCTGCATAGAGATCGGCTGATCCCTGGTTTTGCTCATGTTCAGCGCTAGCAGGAGTAGGTGACAACTGAAACATCCCAAGACACACAAAACATTTATCAAGTTTTTTCTAGTCTAGGAAGCGATTGTTTCACAAGCTAGACATGATCACAAATGTTGCACCTTAAGACCTCTGTTTTGCTTGGAGGCTAACGAAGCCTGGAATCCTGTTAGTCTCTTTATAAATAATTTAGATGAAGATGCTGCTTGTAAGATTTAAAAAACAATTCTAATGCGAGCAAGTGAGGAAGCAACTCCGAGTATTAGCTGAATACAGAGTAGTATGAATGAGCCTACGGTGGTTTGGGAGGAACATGAAATGCTATAAACACAAGTGGAACAAAATGTAATTTAATAAAAATATGCTAATTTCAAGCACAGCCTGAATGGTGGTGAGTTAAGACAAAAGAGGAGTTGTAGCTGGGTTAAGAGGGTCATGGTAAAAACTTATGTCTGATATAAACATGGCAAAGTGTTTTACATGACACTGTTCTCTTGAAAAACACAGAATCAATGAAACCAGGTTTTTCCAGCATTACTTCTTATTTTTTTGTGGTATTTTTCATTAAACCTGCCCCAAAATTCTGAGAAATTGTAAGTAGTTTTCATCTTCACAAAACAAAACTGGTAGATTGTTTTCATTCAAACATAAATAGTATCTTTTTTGCCAGTCTGAAGTAGCGAGTCATTTTTACTCACCTTTAATCCACAGCGCACTGTCACAGAGAATGTGTACAGTTTGGCTCGAACATTATATTGTGGAGAAAACATTGTGGCTGGCTACAGGCTTCAATACATCCTGAATGAGACTTTATTAAGTGGCTGAGATATGTTATTATCTGCTTTGTGATTTACACAGTCCAAGAAAAATTAATTTGTTGCATCATCCAAACAAGCCTGGTCCCCTTCATCTGTGTGAAACCCATTCCTCGGGAGAGTTTCTCCTTCCATTACCTGCAGCGGGTGTCGCTGGCAGCAGCGGGGCAGGCTGGAGTCCAAAGCTGCACCGACATTCACTCTGCTCCTTGTATGAGCAATTCCAGGAATGTGTTAGAGCTGCTTGTTGCCATATTTGCATTGGTAATGAAAATACCTCCCATATTAAACTGATTTATGGAAGGCTGGGCTGGGAATGGTATCTACGGCTTCAGGACAGCGGAGACAATTAGCTATGATGCTACTGCAATGTCTGCCGAGTCTTCATGTCTCAGCGATGAGTGTGGCTCGGGCACGCGTGGTCCCATAGCCGGCAGCATACTGGGAGCCCCAGGGCCAGGATCAGCGCTGGCTGCCTCTCATTTCCCAGCGAGTGTTTACAACTGAGTCATTTGTGGGCAGCCCTCCACGCATGTCTGGAGAGGGGCTCACATCCACACCTCCGCTCTGCAGCAAAGCACTCCTTCACCCCGCCACGGCCACCTCCCGTTGCGGGCGCCCAGCTGCTGGTGCAACTCCTGCCCCACCAGTCGCACTCCCCTCTGAGCCGCTCCTTCCTCCTCAGCCTTCTTGGCAGGAGGATGGTGTAAGGGGAGCATGGACAGCAAAGTCTCAGGTCATCTGGTCCATAGCCCTGCCCAGCTATGGAGCATTTGGTAACAAGTGATCAAACCCGCTCTTAGATATCTCGCATCAGCCACCCCCCAGCTCCTGGCAGAAATTTCCTTCAGAATTTTTATCCTTAAAAATAGGAAGGGTTTTTTTCCTAATGTTTAGTCTGAATTTCTTTTGCTCTAATTTATAGCCATTAGCAGGGACACAGAAAACATTGTCCTTTTTCTCCATCCTGCCGCTTTTTTTCTTCAAGCTAAACAGCTCAGGTTTACCATTGATAGAGCTGGACCAGGATTTCTGTTGAAGGGCCTAACTGACCATACGCTGTGTCGGTGAATATATTAACTTATGGTCTTTTTTCCTTTTCTCAACCCACAGGTGAGTACAAAGTGCCGTGGCCTGTGGTGGGAATGTGTCACAAATGTTTTTGACGGGATCCAAACTTGCGATGAGTACGACTCCATCTTCGCCGAGCACCCCGGTATGTAAAAGTCAAAGATGTTTCTACAAGTGGTGGGAACTCCTGAGTGTAGACAAAAAGAGCATCTGTTCTACTCAATGACAGATAATTTGGAGCACATACATATTAGAGCCATGTTTCTTTTCTCAGTGAGGTATTACTCCCAGGGGAAGCTGGAGAAAGCTTCACCCCAGAAAAAAATGTTCCTGCAGGATCTGATCCCATTACCCACCCGCATTTCCATTCCTTGTGCACTAGAAAGATCTGCTTTTGTCCTGCAGTGAAGTTGGTGCTGACCCGAGCCATGATGATCACAGCAGATATCCTGGCAGGATTTGGATTTCTCTTCCTCGTCCTGGGACTGGACTGCGTGAAATTCCTTCCCGATGAGCCGCTCATCAAGCTGCGCATCTGCCTGGTGTCTGGAGTTACATTGCTCATTGCAGGTATTCGTCTGCTGTGCCTCCACCCTGCAGAACACCCTTTAGCAAGGGCACATCTTGAAAGCCTTCTCTTATTTTGGAGAGAGGAGTTGGTGATTTTCTAGAGAGTAAACATGAGGGAAGGATGTTTATTTGCTTTATCTGTGCAATATAGCTTCCCCTGTTCACTGCCCGCCCCTAACAGCACATAGTTGAGTTCATCTGCTTTCATTTCATACATTGACCAGGTGACTTGGCTCTGAGTTGACAGACTTCCATTTACTGCTGTTTTACTGTGGAGAAGTCAGTGTTGTTGATAAGGCAGAGAGACCTAATTGCTGAAGGACTAGAAAGTCCCGGCATCCTGGTTCGGTTCCTGGCTCTGCCACAGATTGTGTGACCTTGGGCAAGTCACTTAGCCTGAAATCTCTGCAGCCGATCTCTAATAAAAGGATAATAACACATCTGTCCCTCCTAGGTTATAAATTCCTGACTGACTGAGGTGCTTTGCTGTTACAGCCAGTGGGAGAATTTTAAATACAAAAATAAATAGACAGCCAACTAGGTACCAAGTAATTTCCTTTGACTTTATGCCAATAGCGAGCGTCTCCCTCTGTTTCAGTGCAAGCAGATTTAACATATAACTCAACCCAGCCACGGGGAGCACATGTAAAACACTTTGAGAGGTTCTTTTAAACATCCTCCATTCACCTCCCAAAGTTTGTCTAAAAAACACTGTCAAAGTTCTGAAAGTCAAAACAGATTAGAAAATTAAATTCTTGAAGCAACTTTACAAGAAGTTGATAAACAAGCTGAGAAGGGAGGAGCTTTCTGCCTTTTACTGCAGAAACCTGAGTGCTGCCTCAGCACTCCTGGTATCAGCAGGAGCCAGGGTGAATCTGCCAGGGTGACTGGGCTGAGACTGAACAGGGGCCAAAACCTGCTGTCCGAGGGAGGTCTTCCCATCCTAAAGTCTGACCCAGCAGGCTATACCTCCAGATTTTATGTTTGTGATCTCCTCATGGTCCACCTGGGAGCTCTGTGCGGCACCTCCCTCCTGTCCTGCAGGTCTCCCAGGCATTACCGGCTCGGTGTGGTACGCCGTTGATGTCTACGTGGAGCGCTCCTCTCTGGTCTTCCACAACGTGTTTTTGGGCATCCAGTACAAGTTTGGCTGGTCGTGCTGGCTCGGCATGGCGGGGTCACTTGGCTGTTTCTTATCCGGGGCCCTGCTCACCTGCTGCATGTATCTTTTCAGAGGTGAGGAACCGCGGCAAGGCTGAAACACAATTCAGAGATAGAGTTATCGCTCGGGGTGTGCTACAGGCACACAGGGTGGGCAAAGTCCTTCAGGGACATCCTTCAGGATGGTTGCTCATCCCCAGTAGCAGTATCTTCAGCTGTAAAATGGGAATAGTGTTATTTCAGCAGCTCTAGAAAGCACGTCAAGGTCTTCAGGTGGAAGCTGAGGTGTAAGTATGACATAAAATGTGGTATTATGTCATATGTTGGAGTGCTGCTTTGCATTTCGAGGCTTTGCAGCTGAAAGTCACCAAGCACTCATTAGCAGATCCTGTTTCTCTCCCTGTGCCTCACAGAGACCAGCTCTGGAAGACTCCACTCTGCTTACTCCTTGAGGAAAGGCTATTCCTCAGCTGGGACAATCGTAACAAACGTGCATTTGCCATCCTCGCAAACAGCCACTGCCAAAATGTATGCAGTGGACACAAGAGTGTGAGGAGGAGGTAAGCGCTCCAGAAGGAGCTCTACTTTTATTTGTAGTGGATTGCACAGAGGCCCAAGCTCCTGTGGTTGTGATACAGACGCAAAGTTAAATTTCAAGGATGTACTGTATGCTACAATGTTTGCATTATGAGAGCTTCAAAAAAACCTTCCTCAAGAAAGTAATCTCTGAGAAGATCTTGCTTTAGGGAATCCTGTTGTCTTGAGTGCTGAGGCCACTTGCATAAGCACGGACTGAAATAACCAACACAAACTCTTTCAGCATTTGGCTCAACAATATCGGTACAAGTGAGATAAATCAGCCACTCCTGGATCAGATACCAGTGTTCCACACGTAGATCTCCAAACTGTAGGATGGATCTGTTCCGTGTTTGGTAATGTGTCGACAGAATGTACGAAACAGAAAATACAGGCGAAGAGAAGGACTGATCGTCTGGCCAACATCTGGACCCTGTGCACCCAGCATGGGGGTCTGCTCCTCTTAAAGGCAGCTGGAGAGTTCAGCAGAAGATAAAGAGCTGTGTTAAATGCCTGGCCCTCTCTTTGGCCCATGAACCTCTGCACTGAGGAAACACTGCAAATCCAGCTGCATTCTTCCCTGCAAAATACAGTCCTTCTCAGTAAGTGTTAAAATGTACATTACAGATGCTCTAGACCCACGAGATCTGGAAATTGCCAGCTTCTTTCTGCTTAGTAAAAATTTTGCCTGGACAAAGACAAAGAGAGTGAAGATCCAAGATCTGACCTTGTGCATGACAACATGTCTATACCAGCTAGAAACTAGGATAAATGATAGTAAAAGTCATTGTCCCTTTCTATCAAAAGATACTTAAATCTAGTTCAGGACTGCTGTATCCTGCTGCAATCCAGGCTGCCATAGGCCATGTCTTCACTAGGGTTGGTGAAAAAACTCAGCGTGGTTTAACACATTCGCTAAGGATGGATGCAAAAGTGCTGACAGCCCTTCCATGCCTTTGAAGAAAAGAGAAGCTGAGACACAGTTTTCTTAGGCTTGGGAGGAACTGCCCAGTCCTTTCTACCATGGGCACTACATCATACGGTCATGGTCATAGGCACCAGGGGTTAAAAAAAGGCTCTCAGCACAGAGATATACAGGGGGAGTGGAGAAACAACAGTGGGGTCTCAGGAGAGTGTGCACAGCCGTAGGTACTGCGGCTTCCTCCACTGACTGCTTGGCGGGGAGACTGGATGGAGAAACTCCCTTCCCCCCCAGGCAATATGGAATGAAGCCTTATGTTATGAGAGCTAGAGGGAGATGGAATGGCTGTGGATGGAGTGGGCTATGTCCCAAAGAGCACCTCTGATAGCCCCTACAATGGAAGATGAGGGGCTGAGTCCTCTCACGGATTATCCTGGAAGCAGCATCTTGTGCTGCAGCACAGAACTGACCAGCAATGGTAAAACATAACCCAGTCCTGACATGGCTCCTAATCAAATAACACTCAGGCCCTGGGACAGACGGGACAACAGCAGGTCCATATGGCTTTGCTACGGGCTCAAGCACCTCTAAAAGGCTCAGACCATAATGCAACCATCTCAGCAAGAGCCCTCGTGGCAGCACTGCTGCCCAGGCAAGGGAGGCTTCGTGCCTGCAGAGTTTATGCTGCTTTGGTTGGCAGACGCTTATGTTAGCCAAACTGAAAGCAACTTATTGCCAACAGATGAGCTATAGTGAACAGATGTAAACACAGTAGGAGAAGTGACGGAGGCTTTTTTACAAAGTCCTGAGAGACGAGGAGTACCAGAGTTATGAGCTATGTGATGAATTCACGGATTATACCAAGAATGCACAAAGAGATCTGGAGGTGATAGGAATTTCTGCCTGTTATTGCAGGAAACTGGAGAGGCAAGGCCACATCTAGAGCTTTTTTCTTTTTTTAAAAAAAACTTTTTCACAATCACGTCAGAAACATGTATTTGCTGTGGGGCTTTCGGGGTGGAAGAGCTGGAGCTGGTACGCCGTGCCGGGGGAGGGAAGCTCTGGGGACGTTTGTGGATCTGGTTCCTGGGCTGTGCCTCTGTTCCCCTGCTCCTGCAGGGACACGCCGGGAAGGAGAGGGAGGGCAAACCTGCTGCAGAGGCAGAGCTGTGTTCTGCCACTGCTCCAATGCCTGCGTCCCTCAGGAGGTCCAGGGAGGCCAACGCTGCCTCAGCCCCCCTGAGGGAGGAGAGATGCCCCGACGTCCCGGGATGCTCCAGCCCGGTTCACCCAGCACAGAGACGCTCCTCGGGAGGAGGTACTGAGCAGACATCATCACCATTCAGGACCAAAATCCTGAATCAAATCCTTTCCAGACTATGCAGCCATAGCCCCCACCATTAGCCCTCGCCATTAACACTCAGGGACACCTGCCAGCCTCTTGTTGCTGTTTTCTACAGCTCTTTCTGAGGCATGAAGATTATCTCTTGCTGGGAGGATTTATTTCTTGTTTAGCAGAGGAGAAATAGTCTGGGATCGCCTGCTAAGGCGGGTGTAATTGCAGATCTCAGACCATTGATTTCTCCTGTTCTTTTTCTCCTGTAAGCTGTAGTTGAAGACTTCTGGGCCTTTGTCCTAACGGACTTCAGCTTGTTTTAACGTGGTGGGAGGTGTTTTGTGACTTGCAACGCATGGGTCACACCAAGCAGCAGCTCAGTAGACACTTTGGGATTAAAGTTGTATGACCTGGTCAGGGGTCAATATAGCAGATTGGTCTCATTAGTCCCTCCAGCCCTGTGCTCCTCCTGGGGTACACAAATAAGGTACAAGCATACCCCAAATACTACCTTAACTCAGGGTGCATCATCCTTAAATATACACGTATACAAAGAATGTTGCATAAACATTTGTGAGGCTTTCTCTTCTTCAGTATCTATGTAGAAATAAGGGTTAATTCTTTAACCATGCTCCTGTTCTAGCCACGCTCTACGATAGCTTTTGAGGATCTATCTCCTGCACAAGAGGACCAGGAAAGGGTCACAGCAAGCCTTAGGTTTGCCGGGCTAATGTTTTGTAACAACCAGTCCAATGCTGCATTGCTTCATTATTCAAATCCTGCTGACAGTCTATCTGATGTTTTGATCAGTTGTTTTTAATTGTTAATTCACTGTTTGATTTAGTTCTGACTCTGATTTCATGTCTGCAGTATTCACTCCTCATTAGCTCATTACCGTGCCACAATGCAGATCTATTTTAGTTTGGTGGTTTATTCATTAGCAAGAAACCTCCCAGAAAGTACACAGGACTTATTTTTTCTTTCAAAATCACAACCAGTCCCTAAGGCTAAAGACATTGCACGTGAGTTCAGATATTAAGGTATTTTATTAATACCTACCTACATCCCATTCAGCAGCAGCTCGCTAGGAATGACAATAGACTGACTTTGCCTTCCTGATGGCCATTGATGGCTTACCAAGGCTCTTTGCTCAGTTGCAATTTCTAGCTGAGGCCCAACATTTAATCTTTCAATGCCAACAGCCTTTTAGGCTTCTCCAGATTTTCACTAACTTCCAAGGAGTATTTTTGTATGTTTGGGCATCTCAGTCTCATTGCTTCGTTTCCCAGGGTATAGGCAGAGTCAGGGACTCCCACGTTTCCTCCCTGCTGTATCTGCCCCGCGGTGGCTCCTTGAACCTGGGGCTCCCCATTGCCCTCTCCACTGACAGCACACAGCTCGGTGCAGTCTGCCAGGGAGCCGGCTGGTTGCAGGTTATGGACAACAGCAAAGTCTTGTAGGTAAGCTCTTTGCTAAGTTGATTTCATGCCTTAGAGATAGGTATTGATTTCCCATTTTGATATACTCAAGTGAAAGAGATAATAAAACAATGCCATCTGCAATGGCGTCCTTCTCTGCATGCAATATTTCATCCTCTCACTACCTCGATCAGCCTTGTTCATAAGGGCTCTTAATAACTCCGGCTGTAATTAGGACTCGCTCTTACTGTGACCTTGTGAACTAGACTATCTCCTACTGCAGCTGAATGAATATTTCCCAAAATATGGATTTCACACACATTGTAATGTGATTTTGGTGTGAATTCAGTAGATCTGAACAATTATTTTCGGTAGATAAGAATGTTACTTCAGAATCTGTTTTCCTTACATATTGTAACACCAGTAAGATATAATAAATGCAGTTGCCTTTGAGCGTCGTGTTTCTCTAACCCACGTCCAAGTTTTGCCCAGAAAGGTGCTTTGCCAGGTGACCTGCTCTGACTCCTGTGAGGGAAATCACTGCTCTCCTGCAAGGACACACAAAAGGCAGCAGCACAAACAGGACCAGCCCTTGGAAAGCTGGGGTGTGGTTTTGGAGGCTGCCCAGACCTTTGCCGGTAGCTGCAGACCCCAGACCCCAGTGCACACCTACAGCAATGGCTCTTTGACAGCTGTAGACTTTATCCTCAGTTTAAACACATCTACTTATAGTCAATTTATAAACTTTCCAGGAGAGAAAAGTAAAATTCCACCAAGAAAGCAAGTTTTTTTCTCTCAGCTGGGGCTGGACCCCCACAGTTTGCTCTTCTGCATCTGTTAAATATTGCGGACAAGCGATTAATGACCAAATACTCTGTTCAAGCACTCTTACAGGGAGCGGAGAACAATTTTCTCCGGGTAGCTCTTGGGTCCCTGCTGTTAGATGCCTTTGAGCGAGAAAGGAAAGAGCCAGAATTGTGCCATCTAGTGACCCGAAGAGAGCAAGCATCTGTCCCCGGCCCCATCCTCTTCCTCCCTGCGCAAAAGCCTTTAGCCCATAATCCAGAGTCTTCAGATGACAATAAAAAACAGATTAATGAGCACTTCTACTATTTCCCCATCTTTTGTGTGCCACCCTCCTGGCAGCCCTGACCGATCCCCTGTTATGACTCAGCTGCCTTTGGTTTTGCTCTATTTTGCCTGAAAGCCAGTTTATGACTTTATTATTCAGCTCTTGATGTGCGGAGGTGAAAGTCCAGCCATGCGCCTCACCACGTTCCCTTCGCCTCTTGCTTCCAGATGGTCACCAAGCAATTAGCTCCTCTGCACTGCTCCCGTTTCCCCCTCTCAAGGCTTACTGACAAGAAGTTCCTTCACAAATACATCTGCCTTCTAGTGTTTGCTGGGTTTTTCTAGAGCAGTTTGCCATTTCTTCTCAAAGTCAGCAGGAAGTATAAGTCAGAGGATGAGTGGCAGCCAGAGGTTCACAGCAGAACAAGTGCTTTTCCAAAGTGGACCCTGTTTCTAAGGTGATGAATTATAAAGAAATGTCTCATCTTTCCTTATAGCTCTGGAAACGTTATACCAAACTGCATTAACTGCCCTTGTTAAGGGCTGAGTGCTTACAAAAGCGTAAGATACCAGGCAAAATCTCTGCTTTTGTAAGAATGGGAACAGAGGTCTGTAGAAACCTTGCCCTTCTGCTGGTGTACCTGAGAATAAGGGGGCAGGCTGGGAGAAGCAGCTTTCGTAGGCAACGGTAGGTCAGTAGGACCATCCCAAATACATTTGTAGAAGGAAGGAATCCTTCCTTTTCTCCATTTCAGTGATCAGGAAGGCAAGGACCAGGGCAGCGCCCACTGAGGCCCCTCTCATGGTACTCTCCTTCCCCACCCCAAGCCAGCAGCAAGGTCAGTTTATGCCCCCCTCAAGCAACCCTACACAAACCCTTTTTGCAGATGGGTCCAGCTGGAGCTTAATTTTGTGACAGCCAGTAGCTTTCTTTACTATAAGCCACCTGAGGCAATTTTGATGGAATAATTTTATTCCTTTTGTGAATAATTAAAGCACCCCAAACATGAAGCTGAATGCACCCTGGTAGCACAGAAACACAAACCTGTTTCCCACGAATGTTTCTGCAAGAGCAGCAGCCGCCTGGGCGCGTTGCTGAAAGCCTCGCTTGCCCTCTGTTGGGTGTCTGGGGAAGGATTTGCCGCCTCGGTAAGGAGTGCCGCTTACTGGACCTTGTAAAATAGGGATGCAGAGTGATGGAGGCATTGAAACCAGAGCAGTCCTTGCTTGTTAGCCTCTCCAGCCATCTGATTAGAAGGTGACATTCAATGAAATTAAAAGCAGCAATTTATTTAGAGCCAAGCAATTAAGAAGCTGGAGATGGTAATGTTCTATGCAGCTTATAATGCAGACAACCTGTGGAGTTCACTTCCACGAAGGAGTCACTGAAGCAAATGCAGCGTGTAGGTGGGAAGGAAGCGATGGTTGATTTAATGCCCACTAGCAGGCTATGCAAGCTGAAGTGACAAACATAATCAAATCTCATGCTTCAGGGCATAAATTGAAGGGGTTGAGTAGTGGTAGCAGTTATGTATATAAAAGGTCTGATCCTGAGAGGTGCTGATTACCTGCAATTCTTACTAAGTTCAGCCAGCGAAAGGACACTCAGGAATTGCTCGACTTCTCCGCTGGCTGAGTCTGTACTTGCTAATTTTCCTTATTAATAAATTCTGCAATATTTTAGCCTGCTGGCACAAACATTCATTTTGCTACAGTAACATTTATTTCCTTTCATACAAAAGTCAAACATTAAAGCTGCTTCTAAAATAAGATTTTATGGAGATAATTTGCAGTGGTGCTGGCAGAGAATTTGTCTCTCAAAATATGCTATAATTCTTTATCTAGTGAAGGTATTTATATAGCCTCATTATGAGAATATGTGAGCACTTCACAACCTTTAGTGCATTTATCTTCCCAGTTTCCTTCCTGAGCAGGGGAACTGGTACTAACCCCACTCTACAGGTGGAGAGCTGCTCCACGAGACAGGCTGTGGGTTTCCATTAACTTTTTGGGATACCTAAGACGGATCCAGCTGCCCACTTTGTCTGTGAGCTCATGGCTCCCCGGGCATGTGGTGCATGGCACTAGGTGTGACATTTACCTTCTGCACCAAGAGGTGTCTGATTGCAGCCCCCAGCCCTCGCCATTGAGAAAGCAGAGGTAGAGAGGTCAGGCGGGCTGAATCCAGCCTTCAGTGACCTGCCCATGGCAAACAAAGGAAATCTTTGCTTTCATCTGGAATCCAGCTAAGAGGGAAATTCAGCATCTTTCCTCTAATTTGAGAAATAGGCAGGCTAATACCTCCTAGGAATGGCTTAGGTAGAGCTGATACTGCTTGGGTATAAGGCAGCCTTCTTGAAGTCTCTTCCCATCCTGTCTGCAGTGGTCACCTCAAAGAAAATGGCATTCTTTATCCTAATAAATTTCTGTAGCTAGGCACCAAATACCTAACCCCATAATTCATGTCTGTGGGAACTGCCATGTGGGTCCTGGGCCATTCAAAGCCTGTAGGTCTGCAACGCTAGGGCAAGAATAGCTGGGAACAGTCACCATGAAATTAAGAACAGCTTAAATGAACAAACTCACTTTTTTTCATGTTCTGTAGCCAGCTCCTGCTGCTGCCTACTCCCCACATAATCCCCATCTCTTGCTTTCCTTCCCTGGCCATAAATTTGCTGCCTTTTGCACGAGACAAATCTGATATGCTGTGCTAAATATTTTAAATGTGGCAAACGATCCTTCATCGCAGAGTGGCATGATTGCATTACAATGTATTAGAACAACATGACTTTGCCAGAGGGTGTTTTTTGGCACCGTGCCGAGTGAAGGAGGCAGCCCAAGTTTGAGAAGTAACTATCAAGTCATTTATCAACATTCAGTCCTAAAACACATGGGGTTGCACCAGCTCAAGCAGCCTTAGAGAGATAAATCTGGAGGCTGAGCCAGAAAACCTGAATACAGACAGACCTTTGAGGGAGCTTCTCAAAATCCAGAGCCCTATCAAAATGTCAAGCTGAGCTCCTGTGACATATTCAACACATGCTTTTGGCATTTATTCTGTTGCATTTTGTCTCCCCTTTTAGGTTCAGATGAAATATGTGCTGCTTTTCAGTCTCTCGGCCAACCTGTGGAAAGGGCTGATTTGATCTCACACTACTGTAGCATAACGGAAGATCTCTGATGAACCGAGTGGAATCTCAGAAAGCCAACAGGTGGCATCTAGAGCTTGTTTTCCTTCATAATATCCTCATAGGATGGAGGCAACTCAGTTCCCCCAAGGCTGAACCGTGGGGCAGGAGAAGAGGACATCTCTGCAGTCATGCAGGGGCTCGGAGATCCGGAGAACGGGCACTGAGGCACTTCACTTGCTGGAAAAAAGCAAAGCCATAACCGTACAGTAGATAGGCGTGAAGAGTGAGTGTGGGGATGAGAGGGGTGAGCCTGGGAGGAGCTGTCAAACCACTTGGAAACAAGAAAGACATAGATGTAATTTTTGAAGCATGGCATCACAAAGCCTCTCACCACAAATTCCAGATGCAAGAAGTGAGAACAGAGGAATTTGGGTGGGTTTAGGGTGGGTCCTCCCTGTGGAGACACTGTTTATGACCACCCAGAAAGCAGGCAATACCTCCTCTGGGAAGGTCTTGCTCTAATGACAGAACTAGCTTTATTCTTCTTGGAGAAGAATTGTCTGGCCCAGCCTGCTGGTGCTGCTGGCAATACCCCAGTTCAGTGCTGGGTGCTACACATAGTCATTACAGCCCAGTCCTCAAAAGCTTGGGTGCTCCTGGGGGAATGCTGTGGGCGGCTACTGTGATGAACAGCACCCACCAAGACAACTTTTTGACAGACCCCAGTGTGTATCAGCCAGTCGAGCTGCCTGCTGGGGTGGCTCAAGTAGACCGGTGCGGTCTTGCCTGAGTGAGAAATTCGGGTCACATGTTGGAAAGGGCTGCCTGACCCCATGCGGTGCCCGTGGCCGAGTATGTCAGACAGCTGAGTGCCCTGGCACCAAGGAGAAGGTCCCACACGTCTCCAGTGTTACTATGGCCAAGCCCCAATTGGGCACCTTTGGGACACACAGACACAGGGAGAGCGCTGAGTTCAGCTGAAGGTACGGGTGGGGAAAAGAGGACGTGGCTTGCTTAAGCCCTCCAGTCCGTGGCTCCCACTCAAGCCTGGCTGCTTCTTACTGGGCTACAGATGGGCCACACAGGAGCCCACCGGGGACCTTGCAGTGGGTAGGGAGAGGACTAACCACAAAAGACATCCGAGCTGCTGAGCGCAAAGACGGCCAGGGTGCGTCGGTGGGGGAGGCAGCTCCGCCGTTTCAGCCAGCACTGCAGGCAACAGCAGATCCCGCAGGAGAGGAGCAAGGCCAGGAAAAACAACATCAGGAACCTGAGGCAGAGGCAGCAGGGGAGGAACAGTACCATCACCATCTGCGGGCAGCACCGACAGATGGCTGCGTGTCTTCAAATTAACATATTCATTAACATCTTTTGCAAATAGCCGTTAAATGTTGTGGTTTCCTCATCAGCGTACTGGACATGATCAAAGTCCCCAGAAACCAATGTCTCAGTGCTGAGTGCTCAGCGCCAAGTGCTGGCTGGAAATTCAAACATTTCTCCCCAAAATCATTCATCAGTTTTGCCCAGCTCAGTTGTCAGTGTACAGTGAGGAGGATATGGATAAATGATTCCCATTAGTCAGTAAAGACAGAACACAGGGACAGCCCAGGAGCAATGCTCTCTAGCTATCAGTCTCTCTTAATGCCTTTCTCTCTCTATATCCATCAAAGAATATTATTTGCCAGTTTTTCCCTCTAAAACAGATCTAAAACTTACCACACATACCAGCTGCTAAAGTTTTCATCGCTCTGCCCGACGCACCTAACAAGGGAAAAATAAAAGGAACTTTCAGTCCAGCGTGAGGGGACTGCACCGGCTCCAATCCACGTCTACCAACACGAAGAAAAGCATCATCCGTAAGTAGAGGATTGAGACCTCAATCAAATGAACCCTATTAAAAGTTTCTCTATGTAGATGGGAGCAGATGCAGATGATATACAAAGCAGCGTGCAACTGGTTTGCCTTTGAACACTGGCTCTTGCCACCAGCGTTTTTGCTGAAAACCCAAAGGGTTGCCAGCCTCCCTTTCCTCTTTTGGAATAAAAACTAAACGGCCCTTGTTCCTTTGCCGTGTCAGTGTGCCGGGCAGGAGCACAGCATTCCCGAAAGAACCCAGGGTGGGAGCAGCCGCGGGTGAGAAAACGGAGAGCCACACTCACCTCTCGCCAAGCTCACAGTCCGACTCAGAGTCTGCTAACTGAAAACACACGTGTCAATCAGAGAGGGCAGATAGGTGTTGGTTTTTTATCATTTACCAGTATCGTTACTGATCTTAGAGCGGGAAGTCGGAGAGGAAGAGCCATACAGGTGCTGGGTCCTGCAGGGATGAAAACCAGACCCCTCCCTAGCGACCGCAGGGCCGAGCTCTTGCCTCTGCGCGTCTCTGGTCTGAGCTCGCCCGTATCGAAACCAGTGGATAACCTCGCAGTGAGCTCGATCAGTTCAATAGTTTGCAGATGAAAGCCAGGTCATTTCTTTTGATGTGGAAGAGGGAAGGATGAGAGCAGGGAGACACAAGCAGGTGTCAGACCTGTTTACAGAACTGGGCTTTGCTATTCAGAAACGTCTGCTGAAAATGTCCCGTGACCAAGTTCTTGGGTAGCTCATTTTCCAGTAGCTAATTGTGAATGTAGCTGTAAATTGGAGCTGTTTTGACCAGACATGTGCTCTACCCAGCATTTTCCTATTTTCAGATAGTAGTGGTCTATCATTCCCAGAGTCAGGTTTCAGGTATTGCAAATATGTGAACCTGAAACTTGTTTTTCAGGTATATTTTCTACTCTCCGCTCAAGGAAGTTTATTTTTGCAAGCCTTGTTGATCTTAGCCTCAGTTTCAGATTATCTGGGCAAAAAGTAACCGGAGTGGTTCATCAGTGTGATTGAATCAAATTCAATACAATTTTTGGCTGACTCGTGTTAGGTGTCTTATAATGCCCAAATTTGCTACAAAAAACTTCAGATCAGGTATAGAATTGCAATAACACTGGGAAGCAGAATGAGCAAGATGGAAGAATTTAGATTTATTTCTTGGAGAAAACTATTAGAATGTAATTTGTAAATCATTACTTTACTTTGGATTTCCTTCTGCGTATATCCAAAACATGTAGAGATTTCTGACTTTCTTTGAGTCATACTGGAAAGCTCTGTTCTGTATTAGAGATTTCTATCAAATATGTATAATTGAGAGATCTCATATTACATCTCTAATTAACAGGACTTATTTATAAGAATTTTGTTGGCACTGTAAACAGCAAGAAATCACCCCACAAATCTCTATAATGTGTCTGATCCTGTGCACACGCTGCCTTTCAGTCCCTAGTTTCACCAGAGGTCTTTAGGTATAACAAGTCTTTCATATAAAACATTATCTATGAAATTTCACGAGCGGTTGAAACCCAAATGAGGAATAGAGAAAAAGACAGAAGCTTCAACTCTTCCAGACATGTCCTTTTAAAACTGAGCTAATTTGCCATGTCACACATGCACCCTGGTGCAGAATATTTTAATTTTGTTTTTGCACTTCAACTGAGTATTAGAATAACAGGTCAAAACCAGACAGCTGATTGCTGTGATTACGTGTACCCTGAGTATTCTTCATGGCTGAATGACAACCTCTGGACTCTCTTCTATCATCCTTCAAACTACCTCGGCAGAGCTACCTTAGCGTAGTTAAACTGCAGCAAAGTACATCTGCTCTGAGGCAGTAATCTATCAATGCAGCCAAACACCCACCCGTGCTGCTGAAGACCCATGCTCTTCCATTTCAATAGCCACAGACAGAATAAAGGATTAAAGCAGTGATGTTTTCTCTCCATTAATTGGAATTCTTGCGAATGTTAAATCCTCACGAAATTCATCAGGTCCTCAAAAATTCTTCCCCAAAAAATTAAAAAGGGCTGATGACTACATTCTATAAAAGTTGAAATCTTCCCCCCACAAAATCCCTAAAATCAGCCTGGTCCCAGCGAAGGGTTTGGTTACCTGGAAGAAGGTTAAACACAGAACTCCAGTTCCTGTGATCCATGAAGCAAAACACAAAGCTCCAGGTCTCTGCATCACTAGCAGGAAAAATGTGGGAAGAGCTTTGTTTGCAGCAGTGTTTTACCCTCTGTAATTTGGAGCTTTTAAAACTTCTCTGCTCATTGTGCCTTCAGCCAGAGAACACGTTACCCAATGGCTTCCTGCGCTTCAGAAATTACCACTAGCCAGGGAACGAATTTGGGTTTGCATGGACACATTCAAACAGCTGCTAGAAGTTAAAGGAACACTAGTTTAAGGTCAGCACCTTGCACTTGTTTCGGTATTTTCATAGCTGTTCACAAATTCCTGCTGCTGAAGCTTAGTTCCATATTAACCCACGGCTGTATTTAACAGGACCTGTTACAAATAAAGAATCACTGGAGACCGTATTGTAAGGCCATGCTTTCATTACATGTTGCCTTCAGCTGCAATTCTGGCATTACAGAAAAAGAAGAGCTACCTCCAACCATCTCCTATGCACTGTGCCTAACCACCTCAAACGTGCACCAAGGATGAAGGAAACCCTTCCCAGCCTGAGACAACCACCACCGGCACCTCTACTGCTGTTAGGCAGCTGCCAGCGTTGGTTTGCTAGGAAAACGCATCCGAAAAAACACACATCCCCAACGGTTCTCATAAGGGATACAAAATTTCATTGCACAATATAAGGACTGATTTGATCCTAATGGACATATCCAGATGATGTAGTTAAACAGGGGTGGAAGACGGATTGCTCTGTAGCTCTGATCACTGCAGAACGGACGATCCCGGTTTGTTCGGCAGTCAGTAATAGATTGTCACTGAAGTTTACAGCCCGTGGCTGAAACGCACCATTAACTACGGTTCTTCCACATTTAACACAAAGGGTGTTGCCGTGAATATGTTTAGCCGTCACTCCAGAAGTTAAGCATTATGTTGTGATGCCATTACCTTAGTAATGATTGACAAAGCTAAGCTGCTCTTCAGATATACCTCTGTGGCTTTGCTTCAACTAAAAGGTCAAGAAGTCTAACCAACTCTGATACACATACTCAACCCAGGTTTGTTATTGATTGTTAAAGTTTTGCGTCCAAACCCTGGTGTTCTTAAATGTTTACTTTCAGCTCACTGCTAATTAAAGGCAAGCCTCTGAAACAATGCCCTCTGAGAAAGCATCTCTCATCATGTTGCTGAGTGCATGTGCTACACAATATAAATGGTCTGAACATGTTGGTGTCCTGGTTCAGACCAATCCTTTTCAATTTTGTTCAACAGTAAATTGCCAAACCAATTTCTTAGCTGTTTTCTTAAAAGAAAAAGCTCCTGCAGTATAAAAATGTGCACAGCCTTGCTGGGAATCTTGTGACTCTTACAATTTCAGACTTCAAAGAGATCATCCATCAGTGAACTAATTTCAGATTTCTTCCTCTCACAATTACTTCCCTCTTGCCGGCACCCAGGATATTTCCAATTTAGAGCTACTGAATGGATCATCCCCAGTATTTTGGGGGGCAGGTACCAAAATGAGCTCCTGGAACTGAAAAATAATGCATAGCATCTGTTCTGTGTCTATTTCTAGAAAAAAAAGGGAAGAATTGAATTCTGCCGCTGCTCAGCTTCCTGGCCTAAAGGCAAACTTTGAAGTTTTTTGCTGGTTGGCCCCATACAGAGATTTCAAGAGGTGGTGGCAATTTGTCGGTAACAATGTTGGGAGGAGAGAGAGTTGGCTAAGAGGGGGTCCACAAACAGCCTGTCTCTTGCTTGAGGGGTGATCCCGATACTGAAAAAAGCTGCTGCTTCAACAAGAAAACTCTCACTGTCTGCGATCTGCTGAGCAGCTTGAATACATGAATATTATAAAGAGCCCCAGCACTTGCTCTAAGCCAGCCCAGACCTGACACCGAAAGCCCAGAGGAACTCTGCACCGAAACCCATGGTGGGCTGCGACTCCTCCTGCCCGCTGCCTGCCTACTGTGGCATTGCTGCCTTCAGGGTTTTGCAACACCGAGAGACTCATCTTCTGGGTAGCCTTGTGTCCGAGGGTTATCTCCAGTCTGAGGGATTTTTCTAGGCTTTTTGTCATTCCCCCCATGAGGAGATATATACACACATATGTATATACATACATGAAAGGTAACCCCTGCTCCCTCCTCCTCATCCACTTGCTGATGAAAAGTTTGGTATCTGTTGCCTCCTCAATCAATTATATCCACCTCATCAGTGGACTTGGGAGGCTGCTCTCTGATAGATGTTAACTCATGGCCATTAGATTAAAAATCTGTTATTTCCTCGTCACCTTATGTCGTTGCTAGGTGACAAATGCATCTCCCAGGCAGCAACAGGGACTACTGCAACATACAGCAATTTATGATTGTCCATTATCTCTTTGCTTAAAGTGCCTGGTCCTTTCGATGGGAGGAAGATGTGCAGTTCTAGGGTCATCCAAAGGGTGACTTTTAGAGTTGCCACAGAAACCACTTCCACTGGGGGCTGGCTCTTTCTGGGCTTCATGAGAGGGGATGCAAGACTGGGAGACAGGAAGAATTTGGGAGAAGTTGATTTAACTTGTCAAGTCTGATGGGGCCGAGTTTGGATTAGGGGACTGAATTTCAGGAACTGAGCTCGTTCTTGTATGTACGTGCACTAGAAGGGATGGCCTTTACTGCTCGAGTGTAATATAATAATTTTCAGTCGTGCTTTTGGTTTGAGCCAAAGTTTCAGGGAACATGCTGGGGATGTCTGGATTCTGGTGAGAGTGGGAAGGAATTTACTGGAAAACAGGAGCCCACACAGAGCCCCTGGCAGCTCATAAGCACAGCTAGCAGTTTAAACCTGTTTAAAGCTCTGCCTTAGCTGCCTTCAGAGCATTCGGTGGCTGCTGGGGATGACTTTTGAGAAAGCAATCACCTTGCTAAGCTCTGACCAGCCTCCCAGTACAGTCCAGAATGGGACTGTGAAAGACTTTTCCAGAAAGAAAGCAAGAAGGGAGAGTGGCAGGAGGGGAGGTGGGACAGACACAGGGAAGGACATAGGACAGGACAGAGAACACAGAGATGAGCTGTTGAAGGGAGACAAGGAAAGGCAGAACGGCCCTGCTCTCTACGTTAAAGTCGACTGACAAGAGTTAATTAAGCATGTGTGGGCTTTTTCATGTTGCAGCGTTTTCATATCACCACCACAATCAATTTTTCCTCCAGCCCAAGTCCTCTGGGAGCTCTCCTCTCCCTACGCAATTTGACTGCTGTGGCTGGCTCAGTCTTTGCTTTTGCAGCTGCACCCTCGGAGTCTGAGCTCAGCCAGGCTGCGATCATCCCGGCTGCAATCATCCCTCCCGGCCTGTCCTGGGAAGACTCGGGGCAGGTAAATCCAGCTTACCCCAAGAGAAGAGCAGGGTAACAGGGAGGACCGAGGATTGAGCATTACCTCTCTGCAAGAGGAGAGCTAAAGCAGCTTCGGTCTCGTCCTTATGAAATGAAAGCTGCAAGGAGCTCGTTGCTCCCTACAAACACACCGAGATGAATAAATCCAGCGCCAGGGAGAGCTATTTAAGCTAATGGCCAGTGCTGGCATGGGAACAAATGGGAGCAAACTGGCCATAAATAAATGGAGGCTGAAACACAAAGAAGGTTCACCCCATCCAGAGCAGCGAGGTTGTGCAGTAGCTTGCCTGTGGGAGGAGTGTGGGCATGAAATCAAACAGCTCCCAGGATGGAAGTCATTGAGCTCCTTCAGGGGATGTAACCGCTTCAGCAGGGCTTGCTGACCCAGGGAGTCCTTTCCCACCCCATGGAACCCACCCCAGCTGGTCCTTAGACCCTCAAAGCCATCTGCATGCACAGGAGTCAGCCAAGACAGCCCCGGGCTTGCGTGAGCAAGGAGGGATGAACTCTTTAAGACAAGCCTTGGTAGAGCTGGCACAGGCTGGCACATCTTTCAAAAGGATTATAAGTAGTTGCTGCTCACTGATGAATACGGCCCTTTGTGAGCCTGTGCGAGGGACATGCTGCACAGGGGGAAGGAAAGAGTCCAGGCACTGATTTAAATGAGTGCAAACAAGGGTGACATTGTTTTGCTGCATCCTCCCCAGGAGCAAGGCTTTGCAGGTCACCCTCAGATCTGAGACAACTGCAGCTACCTCCACTGTTTTGGATGGTCCAGAGAGCCCTTTTGTTTGTCTTGGTGTATCAGTAGGGAAAAACCAGCAGAGAATGGGGTCAGTGAAGCCTTTTGCCTGGCAGAAAGCTAAAGGAAAAGGTATTTCCTTTTAGGTTAGTTATTTGTAAAAGGGATTTCTCCTATATGTGCGTACATATTCCAGACTGAGAACTACAGAAAACTGTCTTCAATACATAGGTGTTCATGGAGTCCTCAAATCCTTAAGTCACACATTCATGGGAAGTCAAAACTTTAAAACTATCCAAAGTATAAAGTCCACTGAACTGTTGTGAGAAATTGCTGTGAGTTGTCCAAATACCCTTGTTTCAATCCTGCAATAAGCACCTGAAATAGATACTGCAACAACTAAAATATTGAGCATACATGAAAGGATTTAGGCAGGAGCTTTCTTGCTCTGGAATTCACAGGGGGAAGCAATTCTGAGAAGTGCACCTTTCCAGCAAGCATCTTGTGTATGCCTACAACTCTGGTACTGACTCTGCTCTCACCATTAAAAACAGAAAACAGTGCGCAGTGTTTTAACGGAGAGCTGTGTTGTGGTGGGGCAACGGGAAGCTGCAAAAATTTTGAAAAGTGGTTTGGTTCCCCCCCCCCCCCCCAAGTTGAGTTTTGTTTTGAAAACTTAAGTTGGATCCTAAAAAAAGAAGTGCCAAAATAACAGGATTTAGGCTAAGCCTAGCAGTTGTTTGGTTTTACAGGAGAATTCAGAGCTCAGAATTACATTTTAAGATCTACTGCACCTGAGGAATAAATGGTAGTTTGGCTCCTCTTATTTCTGGCTTGGGCATTAGGACTTGATACAATTCCCAGCTCTGTCACTGACTTCCCACATAGCCACAAACTTATGTGTATTACAGCCCACCTGGAAAAAGGGTGTAGGAGACCTTTCATCTCATGAGCTCTCCAGACACGCACTGTACCTCCCACAGAGGATGTCAGAAATCAGTTCAAAGGGCTGGGTAACCCTTGAGACTTGAGGAACAGAAAAGCAGAATTAAGGGTAAAGCTGATAAAATTAAAAGCAACTTAAATAAAGTGAAAGATGAAGTATACCAGAAATGGAGTCAAAGTAATCACCAGCAGAAATTTTCCCCTTTGGTTTTTTAATGTGAAATTGAAGCTGATTATGGCTACTTGAATCCTGAAGCCTGCTGCTGTTTCTTTGTGCTCAAACAGGTCCTCTTACTTTTAATCAGTTAAAATTGTATTTTAACCATCAGAAATTATATTTGGGTTTTAATTCTTTTTCTTAATTTCTCTTCTTTTTTTCTTACTCTGTTGCCAGGAGCTAAGAAATTACAGTTAAAAAATTAAATGTCTTTTGTATTTTAATCCCTGTAATTTACTTAGCTGCTGGATGTAAAAAGACAAAAGCAGAATAAATTGCTTGAAAGCAGATAGAAGCTTCATTTTCCCCTGCCTTTGAGTTACTGATAGCACATTGGACACCACATGGGAGGTTTTGGCTGAGAAATTAGCATGAGAATATCTGGCACATCCTGAAACACATTTTCAAGTCAATTTTCCAGGCAGAACCACTTAGCAATGAATGCTGAAACACATCACGCTGCCGGTCATTATCAGCTGGCACATGTACTACTTAGCCAAGAAACCCCCAGTCTGGGGGCTAGCTCTGCAAGAGGGGCCACATGGGCACAGGGACACATACGTGTCTCTCGGTGCCTCCTGCGACACCCAGACCCAAAGCACCAAAGGCTCAATATGCTGTGCCCCTAAGTGAAGACACCTGCTAACGTTTCAGCCTAAGGCTTCCCCAGATTTTCCAAATACCTAGTGACTGTTGCCACAGTTGGTTGCTTATAGCCGCACCTTGCGCCTTGAATTCTTGTCAGTTGCCCTTTATGGGCTTATTTTGAATTGTTGGGGGCCTCAGGTACAGCCTGTCCCCTGCCAAGCACCCCCAGCCCACCTGGGCTGCAGACAGGGAAGAGCAGTGCTCTCAGACCCTCCTTTCTTGCAGTCAGTCAGCTCAGGACAGGCTGCAGCCAAACACCTGCGCACCCAGGATTAGGGAGGGCTCACATCAGCATTTAGGGGTTCAAGAAACACAGCATCAGCAGGCTGCTCTCTAGCTTTCCTCTTGTGACAGGTAAAAATTCAAATGCTCTGCCTGGGAACATGGTGAGTTGATGCTTGGGGTGAGATGCTGGGTACCCACCTGCCTTGTGCTCCCCAAGCATGCTGCGGCAGCGTAGGTGGGATCAGGGTAGGGATGAGACAATGAGGCTCCTCGGGGTTTGCTCTCTCCACATCAGCCTCCAGAGCCCTGTAGCACAGCCAGGATGCCCTCCAGCCACCCAGCTCAGCTCATCTTCTCTCCACACTGGTGCCAGGGTGAGAAACATTGGCTGGAAAACCAGATGGAGAGCATGCATCTTTTTCCGTGCTCTGCAGGAGTTTGCTGCATTCATAAACAGAGAGAGAAAGAGAGAAATGGGGGATTCTTCCAGAAGACCACAGAAGAGACACGCTTAGCACAGCCCTTTCTCCCCTTCACCTTGCAAATCCCCCACCAGTTTTACTGTTTCACCTCATCTCCCAGTTTTATACCTTCACCTAGTAACACATCTGAAGAATGCACTCCTGTTTTTAGATTCAACCCATTCAAACAGCAAGGCTCTGCACACTTCCTTCATTTAACCTGTCCCTTAAAACTCACCCTTTGATTTCCCCACTGACTCCTGCTTCTGCTCCCTCAATTTCCCTCTGGCCAAGCAGCAGCATCCCAGCAATGTAAATCTTCCCAAGCTCATCTCCCCTCCCTAGAGAACCGGCTTAAATTCACCAGAAAGTCTTAGCTGGGCCTGAAGCAGGTTTTTATAATCCCCCATATCCCACAGGCCTTTGCAGCTCTGGAAGCAAAAGGTGGAAACACTCAGAGCTGCCCTGAAAACAGGTGAGGGTGGTTGTGTAGGACCTATTCAATAGGAGGGGAAAATGATCTCTCCCCTCTTTGCTCTGGTGATAATCTCTCTTCTAGAGCAAACAAACTCCAACTGGCCACTTTTGTAAACACCTTCCTTGGATTTGTGGGGTTTTTTGTGCTGTAACAGCACTTGGATGTGCAGGGTGATAGGGGCTGTATAAACAGTCTCCTGATACACGTGAGAGTCTGGATGTCAGAGAAGTGACATTCTTCTCAATTCCACCTGGACAGCCATCGGCATTAGATATGGATCTATTTTTCAGACCTCCCCATTCTCACAAGGTATTACTCCTGCCCCACCTCTCCCTGAGTCTCTCCAGTATGCTGCAGACATCGATTAGCCCCAATCCTGTGAGAGAAGAAGAAAATACTTAGATTACGTTGCCTCTTGGGATGCTTGGGCACAGTGTTTGAGTGACAGAACAGAGACTTCCAGGGACGTGATGGCAGCGCTGGGGCTGGTATCCAGGCGTGCTGAGGTTCAGCTGCACTGTGTTAAGTATCATAGCTTACACACCTAAAAAGTATGCCTGGGGAAGGCTTTCTGGAGGAACATGCTTGGAGCAACAGAGCAACAGCAGTACGAACACTGAAAATCACAGCTCAGACACCCACCTCATCTCCTGTGCACAGACCTCATCTTCCTTGAGGTTCCCATCCATGCTCTCATGCTTTTCTTACTCTTGCAAGCTCTGATGTCAGGGACAGAAAGAATGAGCCTAATCCTGCGAGACGCAGAGTTCCCGCTGCCTGCAGGCAGGGCGGATGGCGCGGGGTCATCCTTGGGGCGAAACCCGGGCAGTTGGCTCCTGCCAGGGAGGATGTTGCACCAGGGACCCAACACCGCACTGGGCCAGTGCGAGCAGAGTGGGCCCTGAATGGAGCACAACCATCTGTGAATTTACTATTCCTTCTCAAATGCTAATTAGTTATTTACATAAAACTTTAGAACATTTTAATGAGTTGCGTTAATTTAGAATTCACAGAAAGAGAGCTATAAAAGTCTATTATATGGGACGCTTATTCAAATGAAGCTTGAAATGGCACATGGTGATGTACTCGCAAATCTCCTGCCAACACAGTGAGAAAAAAGAGAGGGTGGCCAGGCTTTGAGCGAGGCAGCGGGGAGACTGGCATTTCTGCTGCACTGGGTAAAGCTGAGAAGCCAGTCCTGGTTAGGGAGATGGGCCTTTCCCACTCGAGGTCTCAGCTTGACAGCCCCAGACTCATATTGTCCCAATGTCATTGCATTTGATGTGTCCTCCTCCTCAGGGGAGCATTAACATCTCTCTCTTTTCTACTGGTTAGCTATTTTTCCTAAACTTGTAGAAGTCACTATTATGTTTGAGTTGATTTGAGGTGATTCAAATCAGACTAAAGATGGTCAACAGTTTGTGGAGCCACAGGAATGAGATAGATGGACATCAGTCCATCAGTCGTATAATCACGCTGCCCTGTTTCTTTAGGAGATCAGGTGATGCAAACAAATGCAGTTCCAGTACGGACATCCAGGTGGGCTATAAGTTCCCCTGGGACTGCTTCACAAGTCTTTGCCTTTCAGCTCAAGTCCTGGCATGGGCACCACTGGGCAGCAAAACTCCCTCCTGCTCTGTGCAGGCTGTGACAGCATGCCCAGACATCGTTCCTCTGCCATCCCACCTGCGCTGCCTGCACTGGCAGTAAAGGCAAAGTGTGCTGGTCCTGCCTCAGCTGGACCTTTGTTCTCAAGGTAGGTGGAGAAGGACTTTCTTTCATCAAGTTTTTCCTTTCCTCGGCACTGAATTCAATTAAAGCAAAGCCACCTGGATGTGGCTAGACTGATAACTCTGTAAATCCATCTGTCTCAAGTTGTTACAGAATCTAAATTATACCATCACCATTAATCCCACGATAGAGAAATGCCCAAGAAGCTATATAAAATAAGAGACACTCTGCCCTAAAATTTCATCTGGCAGGGAAAATTGTTTTCTGTATAAAATACTGCACACGTTACCTCTTGAGGTTAAAGACTTGATTCAATAAATCTAGAATTACCCCAAGTATACCTTTACTTGGAAACCATCTTCCTTGAAGCAAGGTAAGTTCCAGCATCACACCCAGTTGTGATATAGCTGCTGTCTGCCTGAAGAGCTTGAGGACAGCATGGAGTGAGGGAAATGCAGTGCTCTATCCAAAACATTACAAACAGCGTGGTGAAATGAAAAGTTAGAGGCAGCCACAAACTCTTGTCTGCTCCATGACAAAACACCTGTTCTCTTGGGGCTCACAAGAAGTCTAGGAATATTTTTATGTCATGTTCTAAAAATCAACAGAACAGTAGGAACATTGCACTCAAACAGATCCACTCCACTAAAATCAATGGGTCAGTTGGGCTTCCTGTACTTCTTTGATGACCCATAGTCTGGTGTTTTGCAGACTGTTGGGCAAATAATGCTAGAAAGACTGTGTTTTCAAACCAGAAAGAAGGTTTTGGCTGCATAGACTCCATGGGCATCTATTACTCTGCACAGATACTGGAAAATATAAGTCATTGTCCATAGCAGGGAAAGATCACAGAGGACTGTCATGAGAGGAAAGAGGTGACTATCAGGAGCAAATGACCTGTTCATTAGTCTATGGGTTATACTTGCAGAATAAGAAGCAGGGATAAGTCCTGCTACAAAACCTGTTCAGAAGGGGAGTGGAGAACATATTATAAAGTTCAGCTCTGTGTTGTCTGGGAAAGCAGGTGGACCACTTAACCTAAGGATGGACTAGTTCATCTGGAAAGGGAATAACTAACCTGGAGGTGGCTGCTTCCATCTCTAAGGTCTTTGGCTTCAGGGGAAAGGATTGGGGCATAGCTCAAGACAAGGGGCATGTGTAATCCCATGGGAGTAGATGTGTTGACTTGATGGAGGCCCGTCTGGGACTGTTGTTTCAGTCTTTGTCAAAGATGAAGAGCCTGAAGATGCTTCGAGAATCACTGCCACCATCAAGGCAAATTGGAAATATTCTCTGGGCAAGAATTTGCTTGATAGCAACAACAGAAGGAAATGAAACTAGAAGGCACTGGCAGCCAACTGGCAGGTAGTTCATGGGTGTCAAATCCTTTAATCCAACCTTTTGAAGCCCATCAAAAGGTTTTACAGCCAGTATATAAATGTCCTGTGAAATACAAGGCTGCTGGAAATTATTGAGGACAAGAGCCAAGCACAATTCAGAAAGAAATTGGACATCACCATGGAAAAGGAGAATTTGCAGAACAATGAAGTTTTTTTTGGAAAGCCTTTCCGTTTTGATGCACAAACTAGATGCACACTATCAGAGGTGCAGAAGAAACATAACTCATAATTACTCTCTTACTTTCCTCTGGCTGCTGTGGGAGCCAGGACACCAGAACAGTGCTCAGCAGAGCAATCCCTATTTCCAATTTTGTGCTCTTGCTGTTTATTCGGAGCTCGCCCATTGACCCACCTTCCTGTCACAGACTGATGAAGTGCACCTCAGAAGGACTGCCTGCAATATAAAGCAATCAGTGAAAAGGAAAAGGGAACTGGAGGGTATAAAACAAGTAGCTTTTTACTAGCGACTTCACTGTGAAGGAGCTGGAAGTCACGGCAGGGCAGTGGCGCATGTCAGGATAGTCCAGAGGAAAGCCATGGAAATGGCTGGGGAGCTCAGACCAGAAAAACCACCTGCAGTCTTGTGTTGGCCTGAGCGTTGATGCCCGTCTCCAGGTATATAAAGGCAGGCTGCCAGGGTGGGCTCGGAAAGGTAGGCACAGCATCACCTCACTGTGCACACAAGGTCCACCCCAAACCTCATTCCTACCATCCCCACCCCTCGCTGGTCTATCTCAGCGTTGCCCTATGTAAAAGCCTCTGGAGGACCAGCTCGTAGGAGGCAGGGACACACCGCCTGGCCCCTGTGCATGGAGCAAGCAGGCCTTCTCTCATCATCAAAAATGAATAGGCTTGGTCTCAAAGTCTTCCACGTGCGGGATTCAAACCATGGTTTTAATTAAACTGAGGAGGAGAGGACAGAGAAGGAATGATGGAGGTGTGGAGGGCTGTGGTTTTGTTTTGTTTATAAGTTCAGTATCTCGTGAACAAAGAGAAGTGGAACAGCATGGCAGAAACCGGTGCTGGAGAGTGTTGGTCCATAGCATCAGGGCCAGGGGTGATAGGAGACGATGCCCCAGTGCCCAACGGCTGGCCAGTGCCTCGAGTGACAGCCTTGCCGTCTCCCAGGCTGGCCAGGTTTCCCCAGGGCTGCAGCCAGAGTGAGAGAAAGAGCTTTGAAGAAGGGGTAGATCTTTCCTCACCAGCTGGGAAGGGTGAGTAGATCTAACTTTACACTTCATCAGAAAACAGTTTCGCAAAGCTTGTGTACTCAGGTGATGAAGAATTGCACTTGGCAGATAGCAAATGCACATCATATCCCGTAAATCTTTCCTAAAAGAGCATCACAAATTAATCTCTCTGCTGGAGTTCTTCAGTTTTTTGGAGCATCATTTATCAATTTAATTTAACATTACTTCAGTTGCTAAGGAGCCATGATTGGAAACCTGCACCAAACAGGTTTCAATGATAATGCCTGGTCATCTAATTGGAAAATATTCAAAAAATCAAGCTGAAGTTTATCCTTTCCAGCCACACTGCACAGAGAGACACAGAAATGTTCCCTATTACATATAATAACGCTGTTTATTAGTCAAGACTTGTAATTGTTGGAGAGAATAGCAAAATCCCAAAAGGTTCAATAAAAGTGACTCGCAAATTAATCTCATTACGCCTGAAATTGAACTGCTTTCCATGCTCCTGGCAGAGATACCTCAAGGATACTGAAATTGCCTGTGCCTCTGTATTGCATTCATATCATCATCCTTCTGCTTTACACAGTAATGCAGTAAGTCTCCATCAGGCCAGTGACGAGACGGGGGATGTTTACTTAGTGATGTGTGAAATGATGAATAAAACTTCAGCAAATTTTGGGGGGAGAGGGCAGTGAGGGGAGAGCTTTATTACATTATTGGGTCACCATCGATTCCAGAAATCCAGAAATTTTGCACATCTTTCAAATAATGAACATCGAATGGGAGGAAAAAAGAAAGGTTCGATGCTGGTTCAAATTTCTGCACATCCGAAAATGTATCTTCATTTCAATTAAATCTTGACCTATTTTTAGTCAAAAGAGCCTTCTGTGTCTTGTTACCTCAGAAGACTGGCATTGCTAGCAGGATGCTGAAATCTCAGGTCCCGGCTCAGCGGGGAGCGATGGAGGCTTTCCTCGGGGCAGCGCGGTGCCGGCGCCGCATGCAGGCAGGTCTGCCTGCGTGGGGCCATGGGCTGCCTCCCACGTGTGTCCAAGTGCCCTTCCTCATTGCCATCGCTGCAGGGGAGGGCTAGAGCAGACACAAGGACTGAAACAACTTATCTGGTGTCGTACAGCAGATCTCAAATGTACCAGCAACTGGAACCACGAGAATGAATCAGGCCCTCCAGCTCCCAGCCCATGCAGGGCAGAGGCTGGGGCATTGCACTGAAGCCCACTGTGGGATCACAAAAAGGGACCTAAGCTGTCACTGAAAGAAACAAGACGGAGAGCCAGACCAGTAATTTTTCTAAATGAGTATTTTCAAAGAAAAAGATAGAGCGATGTTTCGAATAAGCTCCTGCGACATAAATAATAAATAAGCAATATAATATCTATATACAGACATACACACATATACACATGCATTATGAAGAGCTCTTCTTTACTCATTAATTCCCTTGGGAGTTAGAAAATCACAGCTGAAAACAATCGTTTGTATGCAGAAATAGACAGAATTTTCTGGTTTTTACTAAGACAATACTTTTTGGCCAAAAAAAACCCAAATTAATGTGGGACATGGTCAATAATTTTGTCTAAAAAAACCTGAAAGAGATATTTTCAAGAAGTAAGGAAATAAAAAAGCTGATTTTTATATTTGCAGTTTCGTAAGGTTTAATTTTACAACACTATTCTTAAGACCTGACCCATTCAACCCTTGCATAAGGCTTCTAAAAACTGTGTATTGCACTGGGAGTGGTTCAGCATGAAATGGCGGCGGGGAGGTACTCACCAGAAAAAAGACAAAACCCCCCAAATTTGATTTGAAGTGATCTTAAACCAATGCGTCCACTTTTCTGATTCATCTTCAAAGCCAAAAAAATTCCCAGTTCTACCAGGCATGCTCATCTTTCTGACAACTGGGCAGGTGGGCCATGAGCCAGCAGCTCTGCGTGCTCCTGCCAGTCCCTCTCGCCACCAGCAACAGGCAGTTCCACTTCTGCCCCAGCACTTCTACTTGTGTGTTGCATCTTCAAACCACACGGCACGAATCCTTGAGCAATAATATTTGATCTGATATTGCATAATCTCCTGAGCATATAAAAATTGGGAAGGCCACAATAATGTCTACCAGCAGAGTGAGTTTGATGATACTGATTGATTAAAAAAAAAAATTATAAAAAAATTCAATGTTTTCCTTGGGTCTGGGAGGACGAGATGCTCCCCAACACTTAAAGTCACTTTCAGACAATGTTTCCTGCCGTTTTCCTGGCCTTTTGCAGCATTCCCCTGACTTTATTTCTGATCTTAAACACTGAGGATTTAATCAACCATTGCTCCCCCTGCTCTTGAAATCAAAGCAGTTCAAAGCACTCATATTTACTGAGTATCATTAGATCATGGTGATGAAGTAGCTGTGCTTGTATCCTTGATCCACTGCTTATTACAAGGCAACATAAGATAGAGTTGTCTTTGCCCGATAGCACTTTACCAAGTAAAGCCCTGGACACCAAACACAATGATGGGAGGAGGAAAGGACAGACCTTCCATATTTTTCTAGGCTAATCTTAAAGTTAATGGAAAGAAGACAACAGATTTCTTGTGAGTTTTTTCTCTGTGTATTAAACCTTCTTTCTTGTGTTGAATGCAAGGCTGGGTGTTCCTTATTTTGTTACAGAAACTAGCAGTAGTTGATTTTATCCATAGTGCCACCAAATTTTATCTACCTAACGCCTGGAGAGTTGTTTCAGGAAGAGATGACAGATGCTACCAGCAATAAGAAAAGCACATGCCCTTTGGATATATAACTGAAATGCAAAGGACTCTCCTAGCTACTTCCAGCAGTACAAGCAAACCTGGCTACAGCGGGAGAGAAAATCGAGAGCTGCTCCCTGAGGACTGGCAACAGCTCCTTTCCGCTGCAGGCAGGCACATGAGAGGCCTGGGGGATTCACCAGCTCTGCTACGCGGGCTGCACATACTGCTGCTTTAGGCAAGTCTCTAGCAATCCACCTTGCTTGGGTTTTCACGATCTAGAACAAGCCCCGGTGAGGACTGGGGCGATGGTTGTTCCAGAGATCCCCTTCCACAGAGCTGCAAAACTTCACGATGCCAAACACTCCCTTGTTAGGGCTCATCAGGAGTTAAGCTAATGATAATATCTGTCATAAATACTTCCAGGAATGACAAAACTTCACTCTGCATTGCAGTCATTGAGTTGTTGGCTGTGCCTCGCTGTTCGTAAACACATGCTGAGTATTTTGAACAAATAATTCTTAAACTTCAGACTCTTCCCTTCAGGATATTCCCTAGTGACAGTTTGTGCTTCACTTTGAAAGAAACTGATTCTTCATTCAACAAACGAAATGTTTGCCAGAATAGCATATTAAGAAACCAAACTCCCTGCCCGTCTACCACCAGGCAGGACCCAGCTTTACCGGCCTGCAGAAGGGACCATGCTGCTGCTCAGCCATCAGTGCACCTTGAGAAACTCCCTGAGCCCTCCTCGCTGTGCGCTCCTCACCTGCATCGCCAACAAATACCTCCAGAGTCAACATTTCTGAGGGAGCCACGGCCCTTGGGGACTGGACCTGAGATACACAGAGCAGAGGTGTCTGCTCAGAGTCACTTACAGTCCAAACCACACAAATTCTTTCACAAGCAGATGCAATAACTCTGAGTTGTTTTGCCTCGAATATCTGGAACATTTCTTTTCCTTGGGCAAGTAATCAAATAGGTGTTACCCTCGCTATATGTAAAAGAGCACTTAAGTGTGTCCTTAATTTGTAGTATAGTATTTAAGATTAAACTCATGTTTAAACAACAAGCAATTTTTTTTCCTTTTAATTAAGATTTATACAGGTTCCCATCTGTAGACTACACGATGAAGTCCTAATGAGCAGGGAGCCTAATTATGATCATTCTGTAATTGAAATAATGTGTCTCTCAGAATAAGACTATTATGTTGCCAGATAATGGACTAATGAGCTCCAAAGAAGGACTAACAAAGGTCTGTAAAAGACTCTTGCGGTTCTTATGAGGACATGCCTACTTGCAAACACCTCCATGTAGTATTCAAACACATATAATGTGATATATAGCATGACATGTCCAAAGATGTGTATCAAGGTGTTGGTAGTGGCTGAAGTTCAAGGGCATGCCTAAAAGCAACAGAATTATTAATGCAAGACAGAAGAAAATAAGCCAGAGAAGGCTGTGACGTAGGAGACAGATCAGAAGCATAAAAAGGGAAGTCAGTGGGAGTCAACACTGGGAAAACAATCAACATCCACCACAATATTCGTCCCATCGGCTGAAACCAGCTCCCTCCACACTCTGAATGATGAAATACACTTGAATCCAATATTTTTTCTTGCCTAAATGACCAGCTCTAATCATGAGCTCCACACATTGCCGCTTTCTTCATCGTTCAGCTGGTCAGGAAAGAAAAGATAATTACAGAATGTTTGTTTAGTAATTGTCTGGTTCTATTTTGGAGTTTGCTTCTGGTGCTAACGAATGCGACTCCATTATGTCATTTATCATGTGAACAGTCAGGTTGAGGAACATTTTAAATCAGGAACTATTTTGGTTTGCATGAGAAATAACCCCACAGAACAACTGACAGCATGTGTGAGCAGAAAAATTCCATGCCTGAAAATGATAAGTTAGGTGATTTCACTGGATAAAAACCTAAAGGAAATCTCTTTTCACCAGCAGAGCAGAGCGTTCATGGGGAAGGGAAGAGTTGCAGCCCCATATTCCTCACGAGGAAGTCCAGATTGCAAGTTATTTAACTGGCTTGCTAGGAGACATTTGTTTTCTGTTACTTTTTCTACTATCACCCGTTGCAAGGGAGAACTTTTATTTAGATCTTGAACGTGCTAAAAATTATACTCTAAACCTGACTTAAGTACAGATTAAATAGGTTGTAATTATATCTCAGGTGTGGCAAGAGCAGGAAAGTGGAGCTAAGGGGAGGCACCAGCCAGACATTATGCAGAGATACATCTGGAAAGCGATGGGGAGTCACAGCTCTTGTCTAAACACCTCCCTCCCCATAAATCCACGTTTGCATCAGAAACATTAAATTCCCTGTGTTATGCCGTAGCACCAGGTACATGACTTTTTCCTGACTTAATATGGCCCAACGCAATGCACTTCTCCATTGGGGTGGGATCTCACATGTATTCCCTCTCCTATGGACGGGCGTCATTCTTGGTGAGCACGAACATGGTGATTGGGCTCAGCAGAGAGAAAGGCGGCTGGGAGCACACAGCCATGTGAGAACAAACTAGAAATTTCCTCTGAGGGTATTTTCAACCTCAAAATAATTTGCTAACTGATTGCACAACTGTGGGTTGAGAAACCTGTCTGAAGTGACTGGTCAAAGAAAAAACATCCATTTAATAGGGTACCATCCCAGTAATAGTGGAACAGAAGTTCTTTGACAATACTTCGGGTAATATCTTGAAGACTGTAGGTGACTAATAATAGCAGCGCCTTTTTTCCAGAAAATATGAAAGTCATAAAAATGATGGTTTAGAGGCCCAAAACTATTTATAAACTGAAGAATTCAGTGAAGAGTTTTGACTAAAAAGGAGTAGAGGGGAGAATTTTAATGTGCTTGAAATAGAAGTCAAATCTTAAAGAAAAAAACCACAAATTTAAAGTATTTTAAATAGTTTTAAAAAAAGTTGAGTGGCTCAAACATGAAAGGACACCTTTTATGTCAGATCAGATGAAGATTTTATGTTTACCAGGATGAGCAACCTTGCTTTGAAACGTCCTCTAACTTCAGCCTTCTGAGGATGGGCAGAGGACTTCAGTTCACCCAGGATCTTTCATCCAGACTATACACAGAGAAACAAAAATACAGAGAAATTTAACTGAAAAAATAATAAAAATTTCCAGGAGCGTTGATTTTCCTCATAGGGTTTATTGTTCGTTTCCTTTTGGCCAGTTACTCTCTTCAGAAGTTTCTCTGGCGTATTATGAAGACTAAGTGTTAAACCTGGGAGCCTGTCGAGCACATCTTTACATCGCTGGTTAACGACTTGTGAACTTCATTGTCAGATGCTGCTTTGCGACTTTGCATCTCCCAGTTGATGGCTTTCTGCCATAAGCCGAGCAACTGCCGGGGTTCGAGGGTGCCTCTCGCCCTTGTGAAATTCAAGTTCATTCTTTTTCTGCTCCCCTCGCTTTCTCCCTGCAAATTTATGACTTGCTAACAAATGCGTTGCTCTTGATTGCCTCCTCTTCAGTGATCTTTAAGATCTCTCATTTCATGAGGAAGAGGCAGGTGGGTGATCTGCTTCCAAAAAAAAAAAAGTTTCCATAAGCGTGGCTTGTGTCTTAAGGTTGCCTATAAATCTATCCAATTTCTGTTGACTTAATTCAGTCTTTTTTTGTCAAATCACATAGCAATAATTAACTGCCCTAACCAAAGTGTTTTCCTCAAGGTGCCCACATTCCTTAGAGCTGTAGGTTGTTGTACCCACACACGCAGGCAGCATCCTTTCATCATTCTTCATACAAATTGAATACTTCCTCTGCTGATCTTTTCAGCTCTTCTCCAAATACCATCTGCAATTAATGAAATATTCCTGTGGCTCACCCATTCCTTCAAAAAGCTTCGTCCAAGCTTGTTATGCCCTAAGAGGCAAATAACATTTATTGCACCTTTGCAAATTTTGGCTCATCCTTCTTCCTGCTACAGGAAAGAAATAGTCTTAAGGGCTTCTGATTTTCCCTTGAAGATAGATGTGGAAACCCAGGACTAGAAGTTACCCAGAGTATCCCTGAGTCCTGCCCTCTGCTTTCACAGAGGTCATGATGACATTTATAATCATACTGATTTCCATTTAAAAATGGATCGATCTGTTAGACTATTTTACCCTTCCTGCATCTGCCAGGAGGCTGCTCCAGAAACTTTCCTCCCTGGTGCTTCAGGAGGTAAAGAGAAAGGGTGGGGTGGGCCTTTAGCAGAAGCCACCCATGTCCAAGCAGCACCATCGCTGCGACACAATGCCAGCCAGGCCAGCACGTCCCCCTGCTCCTGCCACCGGAGCTGGCCCACTGCAGCCGCCCGGGGCTGCATTGCGCTGATCTGGCTCCCGGGAAATCAATAGCAGTCGGGGTGGGAGGAATTACAGCACGTTCCTAGTAATTGTGCAAATGCAAATTTATTACTCCGAAGTCTTCTCTAACGTAAATCCAGTGAGGTCAATGGAGTTAGAGCAAAACTGGCCATTCTGCTTCTTCTGTTATGCTCATTTTTATAGTGATGGATAGCAGCTATTAAGAGAAAGGAACTTTCAAACGCCTGGAAATACGCTAACCTGGGAAATGAGCTGCAAGGATGCCAGGCATCACTCTTTGTGCAGATGGGTATTCTGCCTAACCACAGCACTCAACGTTGCCAAAAACCTCCACCAGTGTGAACTGCTACAGCTCCGTCAGCACAGCACTGATTAACGGGAGCAGAGGGTCCTGCCCTTTGGTTAAAACACGCCAGCCTGTTACGGAGGAATTCCCGATTTTGGCAAGTAACAGCATCTCCCTACATCAAGGCCTTGCTAAACCGCAGCTGCCCTCTCCAGGGATTGTGTAAGGTTTTCTGCAGTTTCTTGAGTTTTCTCCTAAAATCTTCTGTTGCTTGTGTAACCTTTCTAAGAGTTACACAAAAGGATTGTTTCCCTTAAGAAATCCTTAACTTATGCACAGATAAACTGAGAGTCTAAAGGTTAATGTTGCTTCATCACTGCTGAAGTGAAATCAAAGATTTAAAAGGCCATTCTGCAGAATGATCTTGCATTTTTAGGGGGAAAAGTAAACTGTTATTGATTATAATAATAAGCATTTGGATTGTGGTAATGGAATTTTTTCATTCACTAGACCTGATGTTCTCTTTTTTTCCATAACCATTGCAGTTCATCATGGGACAGATACTCAGAAAAGTCGGGTTTTGTTCAGAAAAAAAGACTATTGAAAAGACTATTAAAGCATCAAAACGTGTATAAACTTACATCAAGACAGGAAGAGCTTTTACAATTAGGGAGGATAAAAACAGGCCGTATGAAGGCTTTTCCTACTTTCTTAAGATCTTTTAATTGGCTCCATTTACCCAGGAAAGACAGTGTGTTACTTCAGTGCCTTTTCCATTTTGCAATGGTGTCAGCGAACCACCAGCCAGAGAAGCAAGGTGTCTGAAAACAACTCCAGGGACCACTCCGTGTAGAAATACCCAGCAGTAGGGACTTGCCTAGATGACCAAGGCTGTATTCAGACTCTCCAGCTTTATTAATCTGCTGACAGCCTGCGGCTTCTCGCTGGCATCAGTGAGCAAGCAAGGTAAGCTGCAGCTAATTAATGCCCAGGCTAGATGCTTTCTTCAAAGACTGTTTGAGACAGATGCTGGTCTTGCCCAACTGAAACGCCAACCCAGTTCGAGTGTCCCTGCAAAGCCCACGGTCAGGCAATTTATACAAATTCAGTATGTTTGAACGTGTTGTGCAGAAGGATGTTCAGGCATCCTAAACAGAAACTGTGTCCAACATGTGTATACTTGTGGGTCAGATACTTGCCAAAAGTTGAAGCCTTTGGCAGGATGACAAGATTTTCCTCTCCATTGCTGATTTGAAATAGTTTTAGCTTGTATGAAACACAGACTCCTAGGACTGGAAAATATCTCCGGCCTTAGGCTGTATCAAAACATTTGTGACAGAGATTTGAATGGACTTAGGTGCAAGTAATGTAAGGTCAAGTTTCCATTTGAAAACCGTTTGCATGAGCAGTCCTACCACGATGATAACACAGAAGAAGAGACACTAACGATATTTAGCACATGAACATGGACAACAGCTATTTGCTACGTCCTCAGGAATAAATGTAGATGAACTCATAATGAAGCTGTACTTCCAATCCCTCCTCGCTCTGCAGGGTTTTTATGGAGGTTCACACAACATGACTCACTGGGGAGTGAGATGATGTGAGATCTAGTTTGGACATAATCAATAGGGCAAATGATACATGATGTGTGTTAGTCAAGCTCACCTGACACAGACACAATTGCAACTCCTCGTGCAGTTTGGTGAATGAGCAGTGCATACCTGTCTGAAAGCCAAGCGTGCCTGCACAGCCAGGCACAGGTTCCTCGTTGGAAAATGGTCTCAGCAGGAAATATTCAGCCCTTACACCCATGTGTGGGTAACCTCAGCTTCCTTGACAGAAGCAGATGGGAGGTCCATGTGCTGCTATGTTAGAAATGTCTGTCATTCTCTGGTTTCTTCTATGTCCTGTATCTTAGGTTATCAGGCGTGCTCTTCTCAATGCCACTTAAAACGTAGGTGTAAAACACAGAAGGCACATTCATTTATAACTACACAGACTATAATTATATGTAGTCTAGGGTTTGTTTCCTGAACTAGGAAGGAGGAAAAATGGGTTAGGTGGGTGTGAGTAAAGTAACAAGCAGGAACATGTCTTTTAGAGGTTATGAAACTACCTTGATATCCCAGTATCAGAAATGCTGGCTAAGAGCAAACAAGTCGGAAGACTGCGTACAGGCTGAGAGTTGGGACAAATACAAGAGAATTGGGAACTGACAAGGGAATAGTAGCAAGTTTCTGATCCAGCCTGGGAACTTCCTATTGCAAGCAAAAATGGAGGAGAAATATGAGGTCACCGCTACAGCTTAGTTGCAGAAAGATAAATGCAATCTTGGGATTACCAGGTGAGATATTTCAGTGAGAAATGGGGACTTCAATGTCATTGTATGAAGCATTAGTGAGACCTCCTCACATTTAATACTGTAACTACTTTTGGTCACCCATATGCACTTTAAGATTAATTGAAAGCAGAGCAGATGGAGGGAAGAGGTCTGAGGTGAACTGAGAGTCATTTAGGAAAGAAGATTGAAAAGCCAGTTCTGTGTAGCTCAGGGGGAAAGGAGGCAAGAACCATCTCCATAAAAATACCTGAGTAAGGAGCAGTGAACAAAACAGCTACTGAAATGAGAGTGGATGCTGGTGACAGAACATGTGGGAATAAACTGGAGATGGAAATGACACGAAGGTTCCTGACCATCAGGGACATGGACAGTCTAGGAGAATCTCCCAGAAGGAGTAAGAGGCAGCAAACACACACTTGTTTTAAGTTGGAGCATGGTCGTTTCATGAAAAGGACCGTAAACAACATTGTGCCTGACATGCGGAGAACTGGGCTGTATGATCCAGGCTCCTCCTGTGCTTCTAGCTCTAAATTGACTAATGGGAATAGAACAGCAGCAAACCGAGGCCTTCGGCCACTTGTTACTGGAGATCTGTGGAATGTTTTCGCAGCAGTGGCAATGCCAGCAGCTCCAGCGTCCTGGCGAAACACCAACGCATTCCTCTTCTATTTAAGTCCCCCCCGTGGTTTCACTTAGTAATGCTACTCTTTGCTCCCTGCCCAAAAATGGTGGCGCAATGCTGGTTTTTTGTGCTTAAAAAATGTTTTCTATTTACTGAATTGCTCTTCAAGCTGTAGTATAATCCACTCCAGGGTGTAACTGTTTTGCATTTTAACCTGCACAGAAATAGCATGTGCAAGTGTGGAGAGAGGATGGGAGAAAAAATAGCAATACAAAAATAATCCTTATGACAGCACTGATCCCAAGTGAGCAATATTACCCTTATTTTGCAGTAGGAATTGATGGTTCTTTTAATCTATAAGCAAAAAGGGTCTGAAACCTTTCCCATGAAAACACAACAAGCAGGTGTGGTTTGGGGCTTTGCTGTCAGTTGTAGCCTTAAACAATCTCTGGAAACTTGGTCTTGAACTTTAATTCATGAACTGTTCAATGAAGTCTAAAGATGAATTCTGGCTTTCCGTCAAAATCAGAGAAAATTAATGACACTGGGCTAAAGACCCTAATTTGCACTGGTGGAGGCAGGCTAGGATTTTGGAAGGGTATGAATTTCGCAGGGTATATGTGTCCATGACTGTTAACCTGCATTACTAGTATTGCAACAGTGCCTGGATCCTCCCAAACAAGAATAATGACATGTCCTATCCCAGATCTGTATCTATGGATGGCAGATATTAAGTAGAACAAGGTATCATTATTATTATTATTTAATTCTTATAACAATCACCAGAGCAGCTGAGCTACTCCCACAGCTGCATTAAATATCACGACTAAAATATGCAAACCTTTTGTTATTTCATCTTCTGTGAGAAAAGTGGACTGTCGTGTTTCAATAGAAGATTTTAAGCACATATTTCTCTGTAAGTGTGTTGGAAAATACAGCTCACAAAATGTGCCTTGCTATTCCAGTTTTGCCTATATTCAGTAATGCAGCCGAGTGCACAGATACCTAAAGTAGCTCCAGACAAGATAGCATGGCTGCTGGAGCTGTGCAGGTAGCATGAAGCAAAACACAGACTAATCTGCCCTAAGAGTGGGGTAAATTAGTCTACGTAGAGCTCTGCCTTAGCAAATTACTTGCAATACTTGGATAGATTTTTGTTAGAGATGGCTTGAGTAGAGCTGACTCTAAGCACAAGCCAAGTAGGCAAATTTTCAAGGGCATTCACCACCAGGACAAGAAAACTGCTGAGATAAGAAACTTTCTGCCTAATTTTGCCGTGCCAGAGCCCTGGGAGGGGAAGGGGAGAGAGGTGCAGGAGGAAGAACTATTCCTGCCAGAGCAGCAGGAACAGCGCTGGCCTCCCATCGCAGCTCCTTCACACCCTGTGGCACAGCCAGGCCAAGGCACTCTTCCTTGGGGTGGGGAGAACTTCAGGTGTGCCCACCTTGATGACCTGGGGTGGGCTGACGAGGACAAGGACCTCCTTTCCCAGTGGCAGTGTGTGTGCAGTGGTACCTCACACAGCCTTGCGGAGAAGATGGGGAGATATGTTCTAGTGGTGGCTGTGAGAGGTTGCGTCAGGTGCAACAGGCCAGGCCCTGCTCTCTAGGACAGGTTTATTGCAGAGGAGCTTCACGAGGTGGAGTGGAATTTGGTCTCCTAGATATCCTGGAACCACCTCCTGGGGATAACGACTGAAATCTTGAATTCAGTCCAACGCGGATGCAGTGTTGTAGCCAACAGTGCTAGGAAGTGCTGCAGCACTTTGAACTGACAGGAGTTTCCTTAGCACTAAAGGCTTTGTGTCCAGATATACTGCTTTGCTGTCAGGCTGCCAAGGGGTAGCAAAAGCACGAGTAAGGCCAGGTCACTTGCTGCCAGGATGGAGGAGCCTCCTGGCCAACCTGAGAGGAGAGAGAGCTTTCCTCTCTGCCTGGGGCAAGGGCACTTCTGCACTAGGGGCTGCATTGATTATCGCTGGCCTCATTCTCCAGGAGAAGGTGCCAGCCCAAATTTCTGCAGATTCTTCTTCCACTCCTCAGACTCACTATTATTTCTCTTGCAGTCCATTTCAGGTGCCCGCTCCTCACCCATCAACAAATTCAGTCTCATCAGAGCCGCATCTGTGGCAGCCATACAGCAAAAGGTGTTGGTGTGGCTGATGCGGAGAGGTGTGCCAGGCGTGCCGGGCAGCCCCCGCAGATGTCAAAAAGGGGCAGCAGGAAGGGCCCGCTGTTGGCAGAGCAGTGCCCCCAGCACCTCTGGGCACGTCCCACCACAGCAGATAGGCGTTTTATTTACCGCGTTGCATTGAGCAGGTGCCACTTCTCCGGGACGAGGTGGCATCGCAGCACCCAGGGTGCTGCGCCGTGCCACGGCTCTCGCCAACGAGCCCTTCCCTCCCAGCACACGGGGGAGAAGGGGAAACTTGGCTTTCCCGGGGGACAAGCGACCCGCAAAGAGCGGAGGGGGCTGCAGCAGCGTTAGGGCTGTGCACGCCAGCCCGCTTTACCGAAACAGGCAGCGGGCTGGCTCCAAAGGCTCCCGATGTCCCTCGGCCGCCCGGGGGACGGGGCGCTGACTTCAGGCAGCTGCCTGCCCGCCTGCCCGCCCGCCCCTCCACCGCCAGCAGCTTGGAGCCGGCAGGACAGCTCAGGCCAGGAGAGGGAGCCGTGGCCCGCGCACGGCCGCGGAGCCCGCCTCCTCCCAGCAGGACCCCGCAAACTGCGAGAGGGACATCGCGGCAGCCTTCCGCTGCCTTCCGCGTTACAAACCCGCCTTTGCTCACTCACCGCCCGTCGGCTCGAATTCCCCCCCCACCCCGGCTGCTGCCTGTTCCCCGGAGTGACCCCCCCGGCGCGGGGCGCGGGGGGGCGGGGGCGGAGACGGGGGAACCCTCCCCGTGGGCGTTAAGGAGCGCAGCCGGCGGGGAAAGGGGCGGCCGGTGAGCGCGGGGCGGGGCGGCGCCGGGGGGCGCGGGCCGGGGAAGAGGAGGAGGAGGAGGAGGAGGAGGAGAAGAGTGCGGCGCGCGGGACGTGGCCGCGCGCGCCCTCCGCGTTCTCAGGTGAGCCCCGGGGCGTGGGGCTGGGAGGGGTACGCGCGTGTTTCTGTAGGCGTGGGCGGCGGGAGGGAGGCGCGGCCCCGCGGCGCGCCGGGACGGGGGCGGGGAGGGTCTGGCCCGCCCCGGCCGTGAACTTCCCCGCACTCGGAGGGAAAGTTTCTGGCGGAGGAGGCGGCGTCCAGCCCCGGCGGTGCGCGGGGGCGGGCGGGCGGCGGCGGCGCGCAGCAGGCAGCAGCCCCCGCTCGTCGGCCGGCGGCTTAAAAAAGGAAAGAACGGAGAAGGGACGCTCGGGAGAGCCCGAGGAGCCTTCCCGGCGTCGCGGCAGCAGCGCGGGGCGTCCCCCGGACGGAGAAGCCTCTGCACGGTGAGAGCGAACGTGCGCGGCCGCGTCCGGCTCCGCCGGGCTGGGGGTAACGGGAGCGAGGGACGGAGGAGGCGAGCGGGCGCCTGTGCTGCCGCCGGGGCCGGGGGAGCCCCCGCTGCCCCTCGGTAAAGGACGCAGCCGGTGTGAAGGCAAGTCTGAGCCAGCTGCAGGACCGGAGATTCGTGTCTCCGCCGCTTCTGCAGCCGGGCTGGCCGTGCCTCCGGTACACGAAATGCGGAGTGCTTTGCTTAAATTCCCTCCTTTGGGCCAGGGGAATTTGGATATTCCTAGCTGGAGCGCTACGTGCACTGATGGATGCAACTTTGATTTTCATCTGCATTGCAAATGCGTGAGCCTCTGATACCTGTTCTCTTCTGCTGTCAAACAGATCTTTGAAATGGAAGGGGGGGAGAGGAAGGGATCAGACTTAAGCCGCAGCAGGAAAATAAAGTGGAAGAGACATGTCCAAGAAAACAGCCTGAAAGCGATGAGATGCTGGCAGCAAGATGCCTTTTGCTATGTGTTTGTTGGGGACAGCAGCCCCCTTATGCAAAGCATTTTGGGGGGTATCTGGATGGAAGCTGGATGGTGGGAATGCTTTCCTGAAAAGGAAGGGGGGGGGGGGGGAAAGACTGTCAGGGCTCTAGTGCTTCAGGTGGCCCTTTTCTGTGCCAGTGTCATTTCCCTTCATTACAGTGGCAGTGCTTGTTCCTCAGCCTGGGCTGGTTTCTCGAAGTGTGTCTGTACTGTGCTTGGCACAACGGCATCCTGATCGCAGGGCCTGAGGATGTTGCTGCAAACTGGATTATAAATACACTCTCGCATGCATGCTCTCTCTTTCCATCTTAGCCTCTGCTTTGTGAACAGCTGGTTATAATGCTCGGATAAAATTCTGTTTTCTTTTACAGATCTTCTTTTCTTATAAAATGATGGCTTTTGTTCCATGCATTTAGTTTTGTTTTCCTAGGAAAGGCGTTTTACTTCTGGATTTTGGAGATTGCAACAAGCTCCTTATCTTTTTTAAAAAAATATTTGCTATGTAATTAAACAGACTATTTTCCTGACACTCCATTTTTAACTGAGGTCCCTCTTGGATAAGAAGAACTGTCACTGAACTTACACTTCCATACGCAGAAGGATTGTGGGGTATTATTTATTAACTGTGCTGTGGAGAGTCCGTATCTCATAACTTAGAGGGCCATTTATAACAGGTTGCTTTTGGCAGCTCCGGAAGATTTACTTGCTGTCCTGTGTTCATTGCAGGAAAAGCCTCTCCTGTTTGTATGGAGAGCATCACTCCAGCCCAAGGGCTTTCTGGTGGGAGGGCTCGGTGCTGGGAAGGGTCCTGCTTTCTGCTCTGATTGCCTGCCTGGCTGTGGTAAGCAGGGAAGGACAAGCAGAGAGGATTAAGCTCTTGAAGTAGGTGTGGAGTTGTTCCTGTCACTGGGAACACCTTCTCTGAAGGAGCAGTTAAGGATGCAGAATAATGCAGGATGCGGAGAGTAAGGCTGTGAGGACTTGGGATGGTGGAAGTGGGCAGGGTACCGAAATGATCAGGAAACATTGAGCTGGGAAGATGGGAGATGCTGCATGGAGGTGAAGCAGAGAGCCGTGGGGTGAGAGGTTAAGTTTCTAACACACTGCCTCTGTGCAAGGCAGAGGGCAGGTCTACACGCACGCAGCCCTGTGACTTTCTTTCCATGTCTCTGGATGTAGCTTGAGTTCAAAGTGTCTGTGTATTACATAGGAAGAGCTGTGGTTGCTCAAGTCTGCCCATGCCTGGTCCCTCCAGAGTCCGTGAAGGAAAGCTTGTGTCTGAACACCTCAGGGCTCTCTCCTTCCAGACCTTTGGGACTCTGCACATCCTGCACAGTGTGCAGCAGGGATGAGTACTGCACTGGTCCAGGCTTGAGCAGGCTCATACCCTGGGTCAGGCAGTGCTACCCCAGAGTGCCTCACAGGAACACATAGGTAAGAGAGAGACCTCAGAGGGTTGCGAGAGCAGTGTAGCAGGAGGTTGGTTGGTGCCTGCGTACATGGAGGGATGGGGAATGTCTCCTTGCTGGCCCCAGTGCTGTAATTTTATGCTCTGAAATACGCATATAGGAAGGAGGAGGCAGAGAGAGCTTGTTCCAGCTTTATTCCTTCAATACCTGCATGTGCCAGATGCCAGCATCAGGGAAGAAGCATTTCACTCCTTCAGAATAAGAGGCCAGAACATGTTCTTTTATTCCTTCTTCTCACTTATGTTTGGATTTTTATGTTGGTTATTTTGGCAGGCACATGATTCGTATTCCTTTCCCCATCTGCCATGGGTCCCCCACTGTTGTCAAATGTCCTCCCATTTCAGCAAGACACTGACTTGCAAAAACTTGCCACGAAGATAACCCTTTCAGCTGGTGGTGTGGGAGAGGAGGTGTCCCAGCTTGGCTCTCGGAGCACAGGTTGCATTAGCAAGGTGGACAGTTAGGAAGATTATAACCAGCATGGGAACGCATTCATATCTGTGAACGCATATCTGTGAGCATCCATGCTGTCCGGTCTTTCTTTTCATCATGCAGCAACAAGGAATGCTTCGGGAATAAAAATAGATATATGGAAAAGCCTATATAAACTGAAATCTGTGAACAGCGCCACATTATCTGGGAACTGAAACACTTTCTACAGTGGAGCTCACAGTTCAGACATTGCCTGCTCTCCTCCTTCTTCCTTGCCTTTCTCTTGACACAGCTCACGGATTTTGCTGTCCCCATAAGCAGAACCAAGAGCTGTCTTCTCTGCGCTGCCAGGCTGATGCAGCCTGGCCGATAGCATCTCTGTACCCAGCGGGTAAGAGTTGGTGCTCCTCCGGCTGCGCGAGGTGGGCCAGATGCAGAGCAGAAGGAAGGCAAAGCTGGCTGTCGTCTTTGCCACGCTTGAGCTGACCCCCTCTCTCGCGCCAGCTCTGCAGCCTGGGTGTAGCTGGGGGGCCCACGTGCAGGTGGGTTTCTTTCCCTCCACGGTCTGTAACCGCTTTGTTCTGCTCTGCCATCAGCAAAATGTATGGCTGAGATTTGGTCACTGCTAAACTGGAACAAAACAGCTTCTTCTTTTGGGAGGTATTTTAGGATTTCCCTTCCCCCCCCCAAAATGTTTTCGCAAGGCAGAAGGCTAATCTCAACGTTTCTCAGCCGCAGTGTTGTTACGTGTAGGGCTTTTGCATGCGACTGAGCCACATGTACGCTCAGAGAGAGTGCAAGAAGGAAACTGATTTGGGGAAATTAGTTCAAATGGTGCCTACGCTTTTGGGAATTTCAGCCTTAGCCAACGTGCTTGCTACCTTCAGCCTCAGAGGTCCCAATGAGACACATGCACAGATCATGATATTCATAAATTCAAAGTCTTATTTGACAGAAAATAAAATACAGGCATATGAATGCACAAACGTATATATTTTGTTACAGGGTTCCTTAAAAATTGTTGCTGGTAAAGCAGGATTTCTACTACAAGTGAAGAATTGTATCTTTAGTCAGTCCTTTATGATTTAGCAACTCTGTTTCATCAAATGGGGGCTATATCCCCAGGAATTCCTCTGACACAGGTTTCCCCTGAGTCTGGATGATTATCCAATTACAATTTTAAGAAAATTACTGCAAGGATAACTGTCTGAAGATAGAAGTCTCTGAGAGTGTTAGGAAAAGAGAAGGAAAGAGTGTGAGAGCATGAGAGCTTCACTTTCTCGTGTGACTAAAATGCGGAGAATTATACTGGTCCTTAACTTTTGTGGTGAATGGAGTCACGGTCCCTGGTGTCGCGGCTGGACCTGCTTGCTTTCTTTCCTTCTTTCTTTCCTTCTACTTCTCTCTCTCCTTTGTTATCTGCCAACTCCATATTTCATAGAATCATAGAATATCTCGAGTTGGAAGGGACCCATAAGGATCATTGAGTCCAACTCCCTAAATATTTATATGAAAAACGTTGATTCTTATGGAGTCTTTTTAGATTTACATGTGTTAACAAAAAGGGACCGTTAACTTAAAAGCTCTGTTTGGGGCAGAGAATAAGAGATTGCTGTGAATCCTGGGCTGAGTCAGGAGAGTGGTAGGTGGCTCCTTCTCCTGGGAACACCAGGGAGGTGCCAGAGAGCCATTACCTTGGAAATGCCACCCAGAGCAGGGTCATCAACAGCTGCTAGCTCTCTAGATGTCCACAGAAGGAGACTGTATTATCATGCCTGGAAGGAGAACTGGATGGTCATGCGCTCGCATCCCATGTCCATCATGGGTGTTGGGATCCCTGAGCTGGCATGGAAGAGTATGCAGTCGATGCAGAAACATTTGAGGGCATAACATGCCCTCAAGCCCGCTTACTCTTCTTTATTGCTAACAGCTCGCTTAGGCATGGGTGGGCAAGCTTTACTATTTAACTCTTGCAGCTTCGGCTCTGGCCCTTGGCTTCAGCCAGCGTGGCCGTGGGTCAGCGGGTTGTCCGGGCACAAAGTGGGAGCTCTGCGTTGCAGCCTGGAAGTACCACGGTAAAAGGCTTGTCGTTAGCTGGGCATGAAGCTCCTCGGACAGTTTTGTTGTGTGACTGAAAGGCAAAGATACAACATGAATCATACACTCGCACAAACACTTTAGAAGCCTCTTCAGCTTTACTAAGGCGTGGTGTTACTAGAATTAGCAGAGGACTTTAAAAAAAGGAAAAAAAAAAAAAAAAAGAAAAAGTAAGTTTTAATACCTGTCTCTCTAACTGGAAAAGCTGCTGTGTGGTTTTTGGTTTTGTTTTGTTTTTCCTCCTGGTTTTGCTTAATCCCTTGCATGACTGAAATAAAAGTGTAATGAAATATCTTGACTCCCTTAGGCCTGATCCTGTCCGCTCATAGGGATGTGATATTTTCAGATGTTTGGGGGATGATTCTTATCTATTCGATCAACTTGTGTGTAAAAGCTTGCAAAACTGTGACCTAAATGTTTATCCTTAGTGCTGACAGGATGCTGTGGAGCTGTTTAACTATATATTTATAACAATTATGCTGCTTGGTGAGAAAGACATGACGTTTTCTTCTCGGAGGGAATTTTTGCCTTTTTCTGCCTGTGATTTGTGGTTATAGTTGCCTTTCTTTATCATTTTACCTTTTGTCCTAGATGTAAATAAGGAGCTAATTACAGTTAATCTCAGTGCAAGGGAATGAAATTTTTAAAGAGTGAAAAATAACTCCCATCTGTTAGATTTTCAGTAGCGTTTTGGGGTTTGCCTTCTACTCGGAAGGAAGCCAAAACTTGTCTTACTCAATTTAAAGTTTTCCTTGCAATATTTAAACTGGATTTTTAATCATTTAAAAAACAAACAGAAACGGAAATAGCTTTTCAAATTGTGTTTCGCCATGTGCTTAATGTGCTGATTGCTAAAACCTGAACAGCTCTCTCATATTGCTACTGAAATGAGTTGAAAACCCACTACCAAATTCTATAGGAACAGGTTTGAGACCTTATTCTGGAAAAAACATCTATTTTTCATAGTAGTATATTGCATTTCTGTGTTTCCTGCCTGCTGGGGCTCCATGTGCCCAGCCAACCAGTCCCAAAATGACTTGTTCCAAGGGAACTGCTGCTTAAGTAGTTACTATTTAAGACAGGCTCAGAACCCAAGTTTTCCATGGTGGGTATGTGGTACATTTAGCCCCATCAGCTCCAGTGACTGCTGAGCTCAGGGAATTAATCTATACTTTGCACTCATCTGTTATCTTTCATCTCGGCATCTCTAAGCACTTTAGAGACATTAAGATGCACAGCTGTGGTGCGTGGTGGGGAGAGGCTGTTATAAAAGTGGCTGGGGAAACAGAGGCACAGATTTCAGAAGCCTCTACTAATGCGCTCGGTTCAGGGGACAGCCGTTTATAAACTCTCTGATGCCTGATTATCAGGGAGGCACTACAGTTTTTCGTGCACTACAGTTGGTGATTGTTGCCTCTGCAGGTTTCATGTAGATTAACCAGAAACTCATACCGCTACCCTAAACTAGTAGACTGTTTTAAAATCTTCAACCTTAGAGACTTACAGGAGCATAGTAAATGGCAGGGGCAGGAGCTTTTTCTAGTTATTTTTTTTTTCCTGAGGTTAGCCCTATTGCAAAAAGCAAATCTCACAAGGAACCAAAAGTAAAACAACCTCACCTCCATCCCATCATAGTAACCCATAGGGCCCCACCTACATAAATTTATCAGCAATCTGTTGATTCAAAGCTCTGGGATCTGTAGAAAATACTTATTTTGACAGTAAGAGCCGTACAAATTCACTCTAATACAAATAATTGGATTTCTTCTGTTGAGAAATGGCAGCCTCCCCCCTCTTCCCTCAAGCACAGACACCTCCCAGCCCTTGTTTATAAGGAGGGATCCGGATAATGGGAGGAGGGTGCATGTGTTGCTGCCCAGCGTGATAACGCTGGCAGGCTGTGCAGGGCTTGTAGGGCACCCAGCCTCTTTGAACCGGCACAAAATGTGTTGCTCTAGCAAACTGTGCTGGTTGCAGTTGAGCCGGACAGGGCTGATGTGTTGGGGTGACTGAAAGACGTTCCAAAACTCAGACTCCGCTGGACTAACATCCCCATAGTCTGCGTTGTCTTTCCCCGTCTTCCGTCCTGCAAAAATAGCTTCAGCCTCACTGCATTTACCTTTTTCCACCTTCCTTGTTCTCTCTTGTGTTGCTGTGTGAACTTTAGGGAGACTCTGTTTAATTCTGGCTCCTTGGGAGGTTGTGCACACACAGACACCCCTGACCTGAGGCCATGGAGAGGTGGGAATGCTTTTCTCCAGGCTTATTGTGTCCTCCTTCTTCTCCCTTTGCACGGGGGAGCTGCATCTTGACATTTCAGCCCTGCTGAATAGCCCTGGGTTGTGGCTACCCAGGAAGGCAATGTTTTCCCCTTGCTAAGCTTTTTTCCTCCTTGTCTGCCACGTGTAATGACTCTGTAGTTGTTGACAAGAAGTGTCAAAGAGCAACAAGGAGACTCAGCCCAACTTTCCAAAGACACTCAGTGATTGCTTCCTCTCAATGCAAAGAGGTGAGCCAGCCCAGGGCTAGGGTCGGTGCAGATTTGAGAATATGAAGGCATCTGCTTCCTGGCATTGAAAGTGCTCAAAAATGAAAATTTTGGAGACTTTTCAAATTTTTGGTCCTTTGCAGCAGGGTTTTAACACATAGCGGTATTTCCTTCTGTCGCTGCTCCTTGTAGCCTTTGGAAATGTCAGCAGCGCATATATTGCCTTTTGTTTGTCATTCAGCTGGAGAAATGAATTCATTGCCCTCGTGAGATCAATCATATTCTCCCCAAATAATTAATATTGATGACAATCAAAGCATACTGCTGCCTGCAGCTCCCTCTCAGCCTTCCCACTGTGTAGGTGCTGTGGGTCACAGAGCAGACCTTCTCGCAGGAGGCTCCTGGGCTTGAAAATTCAGGGTGCTGTTGTTTGAAGGTTGAATTTAGAGCTGCACTGATGGGGTCAGTGCAGGCAGAGCCCAAGCAAGTTCCCTGTGATAGTACAACCTAATATTTGCAGAAGGAAATGTTAGAGCATTTCCCCAGGAAATGGGGAGCAAATGTGATACACGTGGCATGGGAAGGATTGTCTTGTTCTGTTTGTCTTTTCCTCCTCTGTTTCTGTCTGTACACAGATTTTTCTAGTCCCCTTTGCAGAACGCAGCTGTACTGTGCTGACCAGGAAGGGGCAGACATGCAGAAGAAAGTTGCTCTGATAGTCACCAGGAGGACCAAGTGGGTGGGTTGGGAACGTGGAGGCCCGTGGGAGCACTGGAAGGACCTCAGGAGAACTGCTTGTAAGTGGAGGGCTCTCCTGGGAGAGGCAGGTAGCTCCTGGGCTTTCAGTGCCTTTGCTGTTCCTTTTTCTATTGCTTTAAATTTTGCTGTGGATTAATGTGTAAAGCACACTTGCAGAGCAGCCTCTCTGAGCTGGGGGAGAGGGAATGAAGCATCTTCACGTCTTATTCTTTTTTGCTTCTTCTCATAAGGCCAAATGCGATTAATTTAACATGGTTAATATAAGTGCCAGGTTTGGAAAGACTGTGTGGCCCAAACTTGAAAAAGAAACGCTCATCTGACTTGCTTTTACCCTGGAATATGTTGCTCATCCCAGAATACCCGGAGTCACTTGAGGAAATCTTCTTTTTATGCCGCAGGGAGAGTTGGAGATCAGGTCTTCACCACTGGCAGCAGCATGGGTAAACCTGCTAGCGGTGCTGGAGACATTGCAATCTGCCTGGGGATTTTGTGGCAACGGCACAGTAAAAGAGATGCTTGGAAAGGGGAGTGAAACACAGTGATGTTGTGCTCTGGAGCATGGCAGTGCTTGGAGGCTTTTTGCCTGCTGTGTCCTTCTCTGGGGGAACAAGAAGGGGAAGATGTTGGCTGAATATAGAGCAGCCATCCTGGGAATCTGGTCTGCAAGCACTGAGGGCTATAAGGGGAGGAGATGAAGTGAAAGAGCAGGTATGTAGCTGGCAGCAAGGGCTTGAACTTAAGAAAAGAAACTCTCGGAGCATTTTTTGAGTCTGAGAGCCCATTGCTAGCGCTCAGCAGAGCTGGGTGCAGCCCCTTTTGTGACAGTGGGGACATGCGGTGGGGCTGCAGAATGCTTGCTGTGCCAGGCTGGGCTTGTGAGGAGGCTCCTCTCCTGGGAAAGCTGCTCTGGGCTTCAAGAGTCCCAGGCAGGTCCTGTGAAAGACGGTAAGCCGAGCTGATAAACCTGCTTGAGTCTGCATTGTATTCTCTGGATTTAGAGACTTGGGCCGAGCTAGCTTGGGGACGCTGCTGTGCAATCTGTTGCACAATGTGGACATGCTGCTATGCCCACAGGGACAGTGGAATAACCCCTTAAGGAGGGCAGTGGAGTCGCTTACATCTAAAAGCCGTGAAGAAGGTCAGGAGGCAGAATGTATAAATTAAATGCTTGTTCTCAGATGTCTCCAGGTGCTCCATGAGAGCTAATTGGGACTCTTCCAGTGAGGAGGGAATCTCACTCTGGATTCCTTAAGTATCCTGAGGTCTTTGAGCCATGTTGGTGGTGGATTTCTTTTTTTCTGTGCAAAGATTAGTTTGTCATTTTACTTTCTGGTAGCGCAATATGTGGGTATTTCTCAGAGCTCTCCTTTCACTCTAACATCGCTGTCCAAAATAGAAGCATTGTGTCTGGCTTCATGGAAGGTCTCAGCTCTCTTTGAAACTCTGTTGGAAGCTTTTCATTCCCTGCCTATTCAGACTTAAAAAATAGACTATCTTGTAGATTGGTGTTTGAACTGCTCAGTGGCCAGTGTGTATGCATTTGTAATCCGTGCTGTTTGATTTCATAGCTGTGGCTCAACTTGCCGTTCTTCAGCCCACTCCACAGATCTCTCAGTGATAGTCCCAGCTGTTTATTTGTCTTGTCCAGGTGTGCATATATTTCAGAGAGGTGACAGATTATTGAACTAGTTTATTTTAAATGTATGAAATGCAGCATGCTCTGCCTGCTAAACAGCTGCCGGAATATAATCAGCGGCACCCTGGGCTCCAGCAGAGCAGTGTGCAAGATCTGTAGCATTTCTGCTTTGCCAAGCCCTGGGAGGACCCCAGGAGAACTGAAAAGGGAAGGAGGGGATACTGACTTTCTTCAGATGTATTTTTCAAGCCCCTCACGCTTCTCTCCACATGTCTAGATTGCACTTTTTTTCTTTTCTCTTGAGAGGGGGGGGAAAATAGCTTCTTCCTCTGAATTCAGATTATTAGTGTTAAATTTGTTGAGCCAAAAGGATGCCAGGAGATGGTATCTAAATGCCAATAGCGGATTACAAATTCCCTGCCTGGCAATCGCCTCCATGTCCCAAACACTCGAACTGGCAGAGGCAAATCTTGTAATACCAAGGTAGCTCCCAAAAATGACTCACCGTTAATGAACGTCTCCCCGCTTTTCCCCAAGCCTCTGAGCTCGAGGTGGGGCTGCTGCCTGCCCTGCCCATGGGAGCTCTTGGTGCTCTTTGAAGGTCAGCCTTGCTCCTGCAGTTTGTGCTGCCGTGTTGAAGGAGAAATAGCTTGGGACCACCTCCCGGGATGACCCCTGGAGTGACACACTGCTGGGTTTGTTCATTCCCGTGTTGGGGATTTAGTAAAAAGTAATTAGTAAAAAGCCAGCAGACTGCAGCCCTTGGCCTGGATGTGCAATGCAGGAGGCCAGGGAGAGGCAGCGGTGGGTGACGGGCAATGGGGCCACTTTGGATGCCTGGTGTCATGTCCTCAGCTGGCGAAGAGCTGGCTGAGCCACTGACTGAGAAGATTGTTTCCAGGTTTTCTTGGGGTTTGTTGTTTTGTTTTGTTTTTCTCTCCTCTGGGTACTCGGTAGACCTGGGTGTAAAGCTGTGTGTGAGCACCGTAGCTCGCCAGTGCTTCCAGGTCCTGTGTGATAGTGGCCAGCTCTGGCCAAGGAAGGCAGAAGATGATTTGTGCTAGTGATGGGGGAGACCTCTCACCAGGGCAGCTTTCCATCTGACTCCCACTAGTTTAATTTTTTTTTTTCCCTTCTGCAAAAGCAAGTGTTTAATATTTGCTGTGATTCTAGCTAGTGACAAAGTTTGAGTCTGCTCAAATCTAAATGTTTCCTTTGGTTTTAATGACATAAATTGCTTTTATAATAGAAACATTCTAGGACAAAATCCTTTCAGCCCACTCTGTTGTCAGGCAAGTAATAGCCTGGCGAGTGCAGCTACCCCAAGAAAAGTGAGACTTCAGCATCAATCTCGCAGGTCCCTGCCTTGGATGTGTCACCATTCGATGTGCTGATTGGGTCGCGCTTACGGCTTCTGCGGTATCCCTGATTGCGGTCCAGGTTTCAGCCCTGGCTGATTCCTGCCGAAGTGTGCCTGGCTGCTAGGGAGCTGCTGCCAAGACAAATTGGGCTTAGGAGGGATGTGAATGTTTTTCTGAGGAGAGCGTTGGGGGCCCTTTGTTGGTCAGTGTGCCTGTGTTTGAAGTGATGAGTGTGGCGTGGCATGCAGGAGAGCAGGGAAGGTGCACTGAGCTGCTTATGGCGTTCCTCATCAAATTGCTGCCGGTTTCCTCCCCGTTCTGTTCCTGGAAGCTGTCTGGGAAGGAGAATTTTACTGAACATGCTAATTCCTCCTAGGGAGAAAAGGCTGGACTTCCGAAACCCATCGCTTGTCTTTCTACCCACGTCTCCAGAGATTTCAGTGTAACGTTAGGTTGCTCAGGAGGACTGGCCAGCTCGCTGCAGGAGTGGCTCTGCTTTGGGCAGGGGCACGAGTGGAAACGCTGGTGCCGAAGCAAAGGGCAGTGCCGTGCAGTGCCCAAATGGCCTCCGGAGGAGAGGCAGGGTCAGAGAGACGCTGCGCAAATCCCGGCTAAGTGGCACCAAGATGGTTTATGCTACAGTAATTCCCTCCTTTGTCTGACTGACTCCTGCACATACTGAAAAGCAAAAGTGTTTCCTGGAGGGCTGAAGGGCCTTTTCCCACTTTCCATTAGTGTTTTTGCTATTACTTTTCTGCAGCTGCTTTTGCAGGCTGCCCTTTGTCTACCTTTTGGATTCTTTGAATTTACTTGGACTGTACATTTATTTTCCCCATAAGAAAACCCAGCAAACTCATCGAGCAGCCTTCTCCAATGCTGCTGCGTGACGGTGCAGGGACCCAGGGCTCGTGGGCACGCAGTGATGTGAGAGCAGAGGAGCTGTGCCCCTCTCCTGAGCACCAGCCCTGCTCTGCAGCCCATCAGCCTTCAGCCCCGAGTCCACATGGCGTAGAAGCAAAGCATTTCCTAAGCTAGCCCACCCTGGTTTTTGCTAGCCTTCCTGTATCTGCATCCCTTTTCCTGGGGCCAGTCTTGCGCTGTCGAATGCTTTTGACTCAGAGGGGCTTGGGACAGAATTAGAGAAAGAAAATAATATGTAAAAACCTGTTCTGTCCGGTGTTATTTTTTTCCTCTTTCTGAAACTGCTTTATTTTAAATGCCCTTTCAGCCAGAGCACTTAGTGGCAAGGTTTTGAAGGGTGCTTTTGTTCTGCATGCCATAGTGTGACTTCCCAGTGAAAAGCAAAAAACCTGTCAGCTCTCCCTAGGTGCCTGTGGTTAGGAGGGACAAAGGCGTTTGCTTGGAAAATGCAGCATTGTTCTGTATTATTGGTACAGTGTCTTTGAGAATAGGTGTACAGTAGTTACTTTGAGTGCAGTTCTCTTCGTTAATTATTTGACATCTGTCTTGGGTTTTGTAATCGTTTGGAAAGCGCGTAGGCTTTGCGGGGTCCATGCTGCTAAAGGCAGGAGTGAATGATTCCTTGCCTAGGTCTGTTTGGGAAGGTTGTTTTATTAAAAGGTGTTTTATATGAAAATATTAATATTTTTTCTGACATAAAGGCTACTTCTGGCCAGTGTCAAATGAAAAACCAAACCTTTCCACCGCCTCTGCTTTTAAGAACAGGAGACGCTTCCATGACTGTGTTTCCCCCCATCCCGCTTTTCTTTGCTCCCCAGTAGACAGAAGGTGAAAGTTTGAAGAGGAAAATGCTCAGGAACGAAAAGGAAACAATTTCTTGTTTGAAACAAAATGAACATTCCAAGTTTCTTAAAAAAATATTCTAGCAACAGCAGTGATGGATTGTTTTCTCCAACCGCTCTATGAATTATTATTATTAAAATGTTAATTTATGGAGACATTAAGAACACCTCAGGGTATATTGGTCTCGTGAGAATTTCCTGGAGCGCTGAGGATGTATCAGAGCTCTCCAGCCTTCTTCTGGCTGCTCTGATTGCCTGCTTTCTAGCTGTGGTGTGACTTCTGAGCTGGTATGCTCTCCTGCTCACTGATTTTATTCCTGGCTCCCTTTAGTGTTTGCTTTTTTTTTTTTGTTAAATAGAATCATTAAGGTTGGAAAAGACCTCTGAGATCATCGAGTCCAACGTCAATGCAACACCACCAGGCCCACTAAACCATGTCCCTAAGGGCCTCATCTACACGTCTTTTAAATACCTCCAGGGATGGTGACTCCGCCACTTCCCTGGGCAGCCTGTTCCAAGGCCTGACCACTCTTTCAGTAAAGAAATTTCTCCTAACGTCCAGTCTAAACCTCCCTTGGCGCAACTTGAGGCCATTTCCTCTTGTCCTATCGCTTGTTACTTGGGAGAAGAGACCAACCCCCACCTCGCTACAACCTCCTTTCAGGTAGCTGTAGAGCGCGATGAGGTCTCCCCTCAGCCTCCTCTTCTCCAGGCTAAACAACCCCAGTTCCCTCAGCCGCTCCTCACAAGACTTGTGCTCCAGGCCCTTCACCAGCTTCGTTGCCCTTCTCTGGACACGCTCCAGCACCTCCATGTCCTTCTTGTAGTGAGGGACCCAAAACTGAACACAGGATTCGAGGTGTGGCCTCACCAGTGCCGAGTCCAGGGGCACGATCACCTCCCTGCTCCTGCTGGCCACACTATTTCTGGTACAGGCCAGGATGCCGTTGGCCTTCTGGGCCACCTGGGCACACTGCCAGCTCATGTTCAGCCGGCTGTCAACCAGCACCCCCAGGTCCTTTTCCTCCGGGCAGCTTTCCAGCCACTCTTCCCCAAGCCTGTAGCGTTGCCTGGGGTTGTTGTGGCCGAAGTGCAGGACCCGGCACTTGGCCTTGTTGAACCTCATACAGTTGGCCTCGGCCCATCGATCCAGCCTGTCCAGGTCCCTCTGCAGAGCCTTCCTACCCTCAAGCAGATCAACACCCCCGCCCGATTTAGTGTCACCTGCAAACTTACTGAGGGAGCACTCGATCCCCTCATCCAGATCGTTGCTAAAGATATTGAACAGGACCGGCCCCAAAACTGAGCCCCGGGGAACACCGCTCGTGACCGGCCGCCAACTGGATTTAACTCCATTCACCACAACTCGGTGAGGTCTGTGACCTTTTTGGGTGGACGCGGTTGGGTGAACCCCTCCGCTGCAGCCTGGGGTTTGCACTCTCTGACCCCTGGCTCCTTCGGTTGCAGCCAGAGATGCTGCTGTTTCAGTGCAGCGATGCCAAATTGTGCAAGAAATTAATCAGACACCACTTGAATTGCATCATATACAGGCAAAATGGCAACATGCTTTCTGATGTCACGAAACAAAGAAGCAGGTTGCTGGAAAAGGCTGAGAAAACTCTTCAGTTCCTGGCAAGACCGGGGTGGGTTGTAATCCTGTGGCATCACGTTCTTGGGGCATTGCAAAACCCACCCTCTCTCTGCGACTGAATGGGTGCAATGCTTTTTTTCTGGTGTCACTGGCAGAATCACGTTATTCTCCCTGAAATGGGGGGAGATGACGATATTGTGTGACCACAGGACTGTTGTGGGAAGACCTTTCTCTTTGGGGCATGTCACAGATTTCAGGCCATTTAAAGCAAAGCATCACAGTGCTAGCAGCACTAGTACGTAAGAATTGGTCCCTGTGCTGTGTTGGTAGTACGAACCATCAGATCCTGTGACACTGAATTTTTTGGAATAATCATATGCCACAGGGACGGAGCTGGACTGCAGAAACTATCCTGCCTTACAGTCCGCTCCTTCAATGTGTGTGCAAGCTCTCCATTTCTTTAGCAAAGGGGGAGAATCCTTTTCCTTCATCTCAGCTGGCAAATGCTGGCGTGGTCAGGGCATCCAGGAGGTTGTGATGACTCCCCTTGACCAGCCCTCGACTCTGTGCACCTGCCTTCCACGGCCCCTTGTATTTTGTATGGTGTGAGAGCAGCCAGGGCTGTGGTCATCTGAGTCCCATTCCTGTAATGGAGAAATTGCTGCAATCTTGACAGGCTCTGTGTCCGTCTGTCTCCGCTGATAAGATCTCTGGAGAGCCTGGAATGAACCAGAAGTAAGTCACGCTGTGCAGGGCTTCTTGCTCTACCCAGCTATAAACGCAGAATTTTGCTGCTAGCAGGGAGAGCATGGAAATCTTAGATACCTTGCTCGTGGGAACAGAGACCTGGTGGCTCTTGGAGACAGTTGAAAGGAGCATGTTCCTATGAGCATAGTTAATAGATGTAAATATTAGCTCGCTGCAGAGTTCATGTATCACTGAGTGAAATGTAGTAGTTTATTTTGGCCTCAGGCCACGTAAATGGCCTTGATCTAAACGAGAAAAACTCATCCGAAGTCAGTAGTTGTCCGTGCTTGCTTCAGGGCTAAATTCAGTCTGATTTGTGCAAAATGTAGGAGAGAATCACTGGAAAGTAAGGGTGAGTTAGGACACGTTGTGCATTTATCTAATGACAATGGAGAGGGAACCATGAGGGATATTTATTATGGAAATGAGTCCTCCCACTGTTTACACTCCTTCTCTTCCAGTATCTGAATTCCCAAAAGTTCCTAAATTCTCACCAAAAGTGCAGCATTGGTTCTGTCTGCCTAATCTGATGGCGTAAAGATGTTTTATCTTTCCTCAGCATTTCCAGAGGGGAGGAGTTCTTAATTTTGTTTCCTCCCTACAGAGTCTTCTTAAGTGACATTGGGAGCTGTAGATGGCAATAGAGAAGGGTTTGATTAGCAGCTGGCATTTCAGTTTGGATGAAGGAGGTAGGGGACAACCAGCCCTCTCAGCTGGACCCCAGGGAAGAAAACTCACTTTCTTTCCAACTTCTTGCCGGTTTCTGAGGGCCTTATGGCTTCCGAGGCAGTCTGCAGCCCTTTGCGTGGGCCGTGCTGGGAAGAGCAGGCTTGCTCCGGATTTCCTTTGTCTCTTAGAGATGGGCCCAGCAGAGGAGAAGCATCGTACAAAGGCTTTTCAGATGCCAGCACTGAAAGGGAAGGATTCAATATCTGCTGCTGGATTTTGAGTAGTACAGTTCACACATCCCGTTCTTGTTAATCTCCGCAATATGTGCGATCTTAGGTGCTCTCTACTTATGCTCCAAGCCCTTCTGCCTAATGCAAATATTATAGACAGGTTTATGAGGGACATGTTTAAGTGAGCTCTGTGGCTTCTCTCCCCACCTTTTTAGCACACCCTGATGGAGCAGATTCCCTGTCCTCTCATGAGTGTGCTCCTGACAGTATCACCATGCTCATTACCGCATCTGCCCGGCGGAACTGAGGTGCTTTGATGAAGTTCAGCCTTTTAACCATCTCTTCTCCCTTTGTGATCTGACAGCACCCAGGAATATCAAACGCAACCTTCGCCCCGTTAATGAGAGCATCTAGTAAATGTCAGCTTTTGTGACTAACAGCTTATAAGTTGCATCCTGGAAAACCTAGAAACACAGGGAAATTTAATTCTAGTGTGTGAGCAGCTCTGAGAGCCGAATGCCAGATACCGGAGCGGGCAGCAAGTAAAACTCTGGCAGTGTACATTTATCTCAAATTACAGGAAATTGTGCTCTGTAGCGGGAATGGACAAGTCTGGGATTGTTTTCTGCCTATCAGTGCTGCTTTGAAAGTATAAATCTTTGTTCAGATCACTTCCAAAAAGTGTACAAACCCGGTGCTTGTTTATTCCTGCAAGGTGGCCGTTCCTGGGGTTTGACTGGAACGAGCTGGTGAAGCCTTGTCCTGCCTTGACCTGCCTGCAGGAACAGGGTGAAGCAGTCAGGGCTCTGGGAGCCAGCCTCTTCGCAGGTCACCAGCAGAGCTTGCAAATTCGGACTGCTCCGGCATGGTTGTCACGCTGAACTGTCAGATGCGTGTTCAGTGCAAATGTGCTTCAGCTGCCGCTCACCATCGCGAATGCTTTCTGCACTTAGAAACGAGCGTGTGCGCTGGCAGAATGAGGTCTCAGCAAAGGACCTTAGTGCTTTGGGACTGAAAGCTTGGGATTTCTAGCCTGCAAGCACTTGCCTTACTCCTTGTGCCCATGGACATAGACTATTTCAGTGGCTTAAGTCAATGAGCTCGGCTGTCCTCTTCTGCGCCATCATCTCCCAGGTTCGGAAAGCTCGCGCAGCTGCCTCCAGGCAGGACAACGCTGCCATACAGATGCTTTTCTTAAGGAATCTTAATGAAATAAAAAACAAAAGAACATACCAGAATTAAAGGATCATTGGATGGGCAGAGGAATAAACACATACACTCAGAGTTAAAAAATTGTCTGCAGTGCTGAAATACTGTAAAATAACCAGAACCTCTGTGTGTGCTTTGTCTCAGCAGGTTGAAGATGGTTGGTGCCCTGCTGGTTACGCTCTGGCTGTGCATGGTCACCCTCGGCAGCGGCTCTGGTAAGGACGTGGCATGCGATGGGTCTGCCCGATTATCACGGGGAAGAGCTGATCTGAGGCCGGAGAAAGAAAACTGGCTGCAGGGATTTTTAAGCATTTACAGTATTCCTGGATGAAATGGTCGTGTGTGAAATACTTTAGCAAAATGCATGAACGGGACATTAGTTCTGTGTGGGTATTGTATAATGCTCACGTATAGAGACTACGAGCATGGTGTAAAGGGTGCATAAGCAAACAGCAGTAAGCATCATCTCAACGTAAAAGTGCTTTGCAAATTCAAGCTGCCCACTTGATCAGTGTTGTTATTCCCCTTCTGCGAGGGGTGAAACTGGGGCTTGGCACGTGGCTCTGACTTGTTACTGAGTTGCGAGCAGGACCTGGGCTTGAACCTGAACTCTGCTATTCCTGGTTGGATCCGGAGGGGGTAGAAATTCCGGCTCTTGGATTCTGACTCATGCCTCAGCAACGCAAAGGGAGAGGGGAACTTCTTGAGTAAGAGGAGCTCTCATACCCGTCTCACTGAGTCACTTTCCTGACAGGAAATATGTTGTCATGCTCGCAGCTCCGCTGGCACACATTCAGCCCAGCTCTTGTGAAGAGGCAGATTGTGTGCATCTCTGCTCCGGACTTCCTATTTGGGGGTGGAAGGAGACAGCATGATTTGCAGGAGGCGAGTGGAAAGGGGGAGGGAGGAAAGAACAGGCGCTGGCTTTATAGGGGGAAATGTTCAGAAAAAAGGACTGTGCAGGGGATTGACAAGTCCCCCCCATGAGCCCTTGCCCCTCTGCAGCACTGGCAAATGAGCAGTTATAATACCCTGAGCAGATGAACAGCTCTTGTATCATTATCTCTTGGACCACGCGGAATTATCGGGGCCAGGTTCACAACATGCACCTCAGCAAGGTTCATCTCAGTGCGGGGTTCATTGCAGAGGCTGAAGGCTGGGAGGCTTTTCTCCTTGGGTTGCCCAAGGGCTGCAGGCATTCACAATAGGCTGTAGTCTTCAGTAGGGGATGTCCCATTCTGGCTAACGGGGGCCTGGTGGAAGTGGTGAGCAATGGGGAAACAGCAAAGAAGAAAGAATATATGGTCCAGGTCTCCCCTGCTAAGGCCTAGGTAGTAGGAGTGCGTGGAAAAGGAGGGACCCAGCGACGCAGATCGCCGCTGCTCGCTGGGAAAATCCCCGCTTTGCGGGTGCTTCTGGACGTGCTGTTCTGCTCTCCACCAACGCAATATCCTCCTCCTGCTGAGGCAGCGTTACGACACTCCACGTGCGGTCATCTTGGGCTTTTTCAGAAATGGGAGGTAGGTGCAATTGAATCAGGATTGCCCAGGAAATGTTAGAGCAACTCTAAAAGCTGAGGCTGTCAGCTGGGAGCTGTGAAATGGCACCCTGGCGTTTGGGTCATGCAGGCTCCTGCCAGTTGATCTGGCAGAACCCTCCATGCATTTCTGCAAGGTATTTAGTGCTTTTTAAATATTCCTCCTTTAGCAGAGGTTTTCTGTACGGGATGGTTAAAGCCCTTGTAGAGTGCTGCAAGAACATAAGTGTCAGAGGGTGATGCATGGGACACATGAAAATACATTTCTTCTGCAAATCCACTGTAGTGAGTTTAATTTTCTGCAGATCTGTGGGTGACAGACTCACTCTTCAGTTCAGAGCTCCCTTTTTGTTCCATGGACATCATAAACCACTTTTATCTTTTGTTGTTCTATATGAGCTTGTATGGCTGTTTGTACTTGGACGGAGGGGCGGCCGTCTGTGCAACCCTCTGTTACACTGTGGGGTTTCCTGGAACTGGCACCAAAAGGCAACTGGAGCTCGTTTCACCCTTGCAAAGTCGTAAACACAGACAGTGTGGGAGACTGGACATGCTCTGATAATGTTACAGCATTTGGGCTTGCTTTTTCTTCTCGGAGCAGAGAGCATAGGTGAGGGGAGCAGAGCGGAGGCTGTCTGGAGTGAATGCAGAAGGGCTGTGCACAGCCTGCAGCTTCCCCGGTGGTCTCCTAACACCAGGCGAGGCCATGGAGATGGGTCGCTCTCACCGGGGAACTTAGCTCCTGGGATATTTAAGGTGTATAACTTGGTAGGGATGTGTCATTTCAGCTGGATCTTCTTCTGTGCTTTGCTATAATGGTCATGGCTGGGGGCTGGAGGAGGCTGGAGGCAGGGGCAGGAGCAGGAGTTCTGTTGTGGTTTGCTGCCACTTTTCCTGCCTGCCTCTGTGGCCCTCCCAGGGGAGCAGCGTGGTCAGCGCAGACCAGACTGCCCCAAGCCAGGGGTACCAGCTCTGCTGAGTCCCGAGCTCTCTGAGCTTACAGAGGGGATAAAGAGCAAACATTTACTAAATTTCAGCTATGAAACACCAGCACTGCTCTGGCTGTAATGCAGACAGCCTTTCCATCCAGTTCAGCCAGCATGGCTGACAGGCTCCCTGGCAGTGCGTCAGAAAGCTTCAGCGTTGTACTTCAGCCTACTTCTTGCTGGAGAGAAAAATCTGCAAACTTTTTTTTTCCCTCTAAAAATTTTGCCAACCGCACTGTGGCTCTAAACATCCGTTCTTTGGGCTCTGCTGTTTCTGCTGGGTATGGAGGCTGGTGCTGAAACAAAATCATTTGCTGAAAGGGAAAAATCATTTGCAAGCTGGAAGAGGAAAGAAATGCGATCTGAGTAGTGTAGAGTAAAAGACTTGGAGTCTGAGACTGAATTTGTGCCTGAGTCTGCTACTCACTCATGCTGTATGCGTGGGCAAGTCTCTTCTGGTCTTGAGAATATACATGATCTGCAGTGCCTGGGTTTGAATTCCTTACTCGTGACCTTTGGGACATTGTTTGCAATGGTACTCGGGGTCTTCTGCTTTCCTTGCCTCAACTAAGCCATCCTTAAGATGGAAATAAGGCTTAGATCTCTGCACTTGTGTTGTAGGGTGCTTAATGAACCCAGATGCTCTGATATCCAGAGAAGGATAGCAAAAAACGATGAACCCAGTTTCGGTCTTACAATGATTTCTTTGGTGCTACTGAAGTCATATAAATATACACTGGCTTAAAAGAGATGAAAAACCAGTCGGACAAAGAACATAACAGCCAGTATGAATACAGAATAACCCTATCTTCTTGTTTCCAAACAAAGCTGGCCTATGTTAGATTCCGACTTATTTAGAAGATGTAGCTGTAGTTGTGCTCCTTGTTCCATTTTTCCCTCTCTGCTAACCAGGCTGCTCCCTCATTCTCCAAGAGCTCCCAGCTTTCGCAGGGCGAGGAGTATTGTCTTGGGGAATTAGAAAAGCAGAAGAATATTGCTGCCAGGAGAGGAGGAGCAGCCGCATGCTGATTATCTAAAGGACCCACCTAGTGTGAACAGGTAACTGCTGTGCATAAATAGCCCTTTGGTGGGAGGAAGCATCGTGTGTGCATAGGAAAATCCACTGACAGCTCCCCTGGGAGCTATCAGGTGGGCTGCGGGGTAGGATGAGCCCAGAACTGGGGCCAGCTTCTGCCCAGAGTGACACCACCCTGCTGTAAAGCAGCCAGGAGCTTATGTCCTGGGAGTTTTATTTCAGGCTTTGCTGTTATTTCCTGGGTTCTGAGCACGTCTCTTACACTCCCCCATACCAGAGGCTCTCAGGCACTGGTTTTGTCCCCTCTGAAGTTGGCTCCAAAGCGCCAGACATCACCAGTGCTTCTGGATTCAGGTGGTGGGTGGAGCAGCAAAGGTCCAACTGCAGCGAGCCAGAAACCGAGGTCCGGCTCTGGAGGTCAGAGCTGCCGCCTGCACCATCTCTCCCGTGTGCCGATCTGCACTGCATGTCTCTCGTGCTTAGCAAAGAGGCAGAGTAGTTACTTACGGCCAGGGGAAATTTGCAGATTAATAAATTACTGTCTGTAAAATACTTTGAAGATGGAAAGCCCTGCGCAGTTCCTCAGGATTATTACTATATAGCTCTTATTCTACTGATGGGGTTCCATTGGCCTTATTTTCCTTATGATTTATGACAGCCCCAGAAGCTGAGAAGCTTATTTTAGTGTGTAAAGTCAAAAGAAAAATAGATTAAACGGCATTATTGTTTTCTAAAGAGACTAAATCCCTCACCCATCATCTTCTCCTGGGATTTCCTGACTTCCTCCTACTCTTCCAATATCAGCTTCTTGCTGTCCTAGTTTAGGACATGATTTTGTAAACCATCCATACCCGTCTGTGAGTTATTGTGGTTGTAGAATTTTATGGCACTTGGGGACATGAAGTTATTCAACACCAAGGATGTTGAAAGGTGCATAGCCCTGAAGTGGATGGAGATAAAACCTGCAGAGCAGAGCTGGCCTGGGTGCAGATGTGTAACCGCAGCCGCCAGCCTCCCTGCGCACCAGCCAGAGTTGTGCCCGCTGAGGAGATAAGACCTCGCTTCTGCGTCTTGTCAGCTGAGGAAATAGGTTGTGAGGGGTGAGTTTTGTGCACGGAGGTGCAGAAACATATGGAAGAAAGCAGCCCATTTTGGGTGTGGTGCTGATGTGATATTGGACGGTCTCTTTTGCTCCTCTGTGTGTATCAAATAGGGCGTCAGGGGACATTGGGGACCTGCCTCCTACCTATATCCATCATGTCCCCCCACTGCAGCTGCACAGTTGTGAGCTTGGTCTCATACATTTTATTGCACACAAGTGACTTCTGCCAGGCTCGTAGACCCTTATGGTACATTTTACTGCCTGCTGCATTTTTTCAGTTCCTGTCCTCATCTGAGAACAACTGCTGCAGTGGTTTTTTTTTTTTATGCAGACATTCCTGTGGATGTTTGTAGTTGGCAGTGCAGAATTGTTGACTGTATTTTAAAGCAGGCAACAGAGACCCTGGCTAAGTGCAATAACTAAGCTGCGTGGGTTTAACTAAGCAAGCCTGTGGCAGAGCCAGGAGTTGAGCCTGGACCTTGTCAAGTCCCAGTCTGATGTCCCAGGCACACAGAAGAGCCCCTGCCAGTTTGAGCACAGCTCTACGGTGGTGCTAGTCAGGTAAACCTCCTTTTCATGCTGCCTCTCCTACAGATGGTTTTGCAAGGGGCCGTTCCGTTCCCCCCCCTCCCCCCCGTGCTGCTCTGCTTTGCTTCACGCAGCGGTTTCCTCAGTGAAGTGGGATGGAAAGTAGCTATTTGCTCCTTTTCTCCTTCAGGCTTTGAAGCAGTTCATACCCCTAACTTTATCGTTTTGATTTTTTGATCTCAATTTTAAAAAAAGCCTCCAGGAAAACATGTCAAGTTTGCTGGAGAAAACCGAAAATTTTTTTTTTTTGGCCCAGTTGCTGGAGGTAACCAAAATGCTCAGTGCCACATACAGTAAACACAGCTTTACGCACAGATAGAGAGTGAAGGCATGGAGCTCACTGTGGAGGAGTTTTAAAAGACACAAACAACAGCTACCCTTCCCCGCGTTACAGGCTGTGCTTGATTGCGTAAGGAAACTTGGAGTCAGGAGCTATGGGCTCCATTACAGAGTCACTGTTTTCTGGTTGTCCTGCCTTGGCTGCTTCCTCTGGGGTTCTGGCTGTGCTGAAGTCAACAGAAGTTTACGCAGTCAGCTTGATTTTCGTGAAGTTGGCAGAGAGGCAGACTGTCACACCTGTTTAAACTAGACTTTCAGGATCTAAAGTTAAACAACCACGATGTATAAGTGCTTTTGGAAATGATGAACCATTCTGCAACAGAAAGTCCTTTTCCTTCTTCCTTTCTCGGCTGTCCTATCTATTTAAATGATAAAAGTGGTTGGGGGGGGAGAGAGAGAGACTCCATCCTTGCGTGCAGCATCCAGTGGAGCTGCTTCCATGGGGCATCACAGCAACACAGGATGAATATGGTAAGACTTGGGAGAAGTGTAAATCCACATCGCCTGTGCCATTGCAGCAGAACCGGGCGGGTGGGGCCGGGCTGTGTGCTGTGCGTTGGAGCCGGTTACGGGGAAGTTTGTGCCAGGACCACTTCCATTTACTTGCTCTATTGGAGAGGCTGTGGGAACAAGGCAGTGACGTTAAAACGGGCCCTTTTTGATGCGTTTCCACTGGAAGCCAGATTATAAATTCCTGCAGAGTTTGTGCAACTTCCAGGCTGAGCCTCCAAGGCAGTGTTGAGCTACGACCAGTTTTTAGGCATTCTCTGTCCATTATCACTGCTGTGGAGATAGTGGGATCAAATGAGCTAGCTGATCTTGGCTAGGGCTTAACCCAAGCTCTCTGTCATTCCCACCGATTTCAGTGTTTGGGTCTGTGCCTCTTCTCCCAGTTCAGGGAAGATGTTCTCATTTGTTTTGTTCCATGCTACCCTCCCTCTGCCGTGTTGTACGGTCAGATGGGATACAGACCGCATGGGAAACGCTGCCCTGCCACGCTGCCTCATTGCGCAGCAGCTGAGCAAAGCACACGGCCGGGGAGCGTGCTGCCGTGGGGTGGTCTTGTGCAGGATGCGCGCGTGAAAGGAAGAATGCAGACGCAGTGGAAGAGTGGGTGCTCCTGGCACCGTAAATGGAAAGCTCACCCACGCGTGGCTGCTGGCCACAGCTGGTACCTCCTGTGCTCACAGCGCTCTGCTCCGTTCAGCCCCACTTCCTCTGCTTCCTTCTCACTGACTGCTCTGAGCTTGAACGAGGGTGGGGGGAAAAAAATTTTAAGGTAGTAATGGTTAATTCTCACTTAATCGCTTTGCCTGACAAGTTTTTTCTGCCTTATTGATGTTGATTCTTGCATCAAGCTAACCGCTGGCCTGGCCGTGCTCCCCAGGTGAAGGCTGACTCATATCAGCTTTGCTTTAAGGTGATGCAGCAGGGGTGGGCAAAGAAAGTAGGAAGCTGTTGAGGTAGTGCAGCCCCATTTGATGTTACTGCTGAAATGGCGTGGGGAAGAGGAGTCTGCCGTGTCATTCAACTGGCAGCATTGATGGCTTCGTGTCCTGCTGCCACTGCACAGTCCCAGACTGCGTGCAAGGCAGGCCCCCTCCCAAGATTAGAAGCAATTAAGAAGGGTGCATCAATTTGGCAAATGGCAGGGTAATTTGTGCCGGCATGATAGATGGCTTCTCATAAGAATGGCTCTTTGTTATTTCTTCCCAGAAATTTTAACTAGGGGAAGCCTTTGTTTGTTTAACCAGGGGAATGCCAGGGAGGGAAGGGGTGGAGGTGGTCTGGAGCTGGTAGAGTTTTGGTGGTTGAGAATTTTTTTTTTAAATGCAGGTACTTAAGATGACTGCATAGAAATGCCAAACCATGGAGAAAATGGGACAGTATTTCTTGATGTGGCCTTACTTAGGTTTTCTTTTTTGATCCATGGGTTAAACAGTTTGAAAAATCCAAATAATTGCACCAATTTCATCTCTGTTTTGACTGTGTGGGTGCTTTTCATGGGTGTTGCAGATGCATCTCAGGAGCATTTCAGGTGTGTGTATTCAGAGCTCTGTTCCCAAGGGGGTAAATCAGTGCAATAAGTGAAAGGTTGGGAAAGGTTTCTAGAAGTGTCTGTTTTCACCTTTATGCAGCTGAGCAAGATCTTTTTTTTTCTTCTCTCCTTTCATTTTCTACTTTGCATCTGGAGAAGCCACTGTCTTCAGCTTTGTTTGGCTTCTGAGAAGGAATCTGTTTTGGGATACCTGGTGTTTAAGGGCGTCGTAGCACCAGATTCAAAAATGGGACAGATCTGACTATTTCTGTAACAGAAGATCAGTAGTAGATACCCCTATGAACACGGATACAGTCCAAGCAAGGAAGACATTTGGAGTGAACTTTGCCAGTTCACCTAGTTCCCAGTGCGCATCAGGGAGGAGCAGTAGCACAGCAGCCCACTCTTATCTTTATCTCAAGGCACATGAAATCAAGATGGGCATCCTCACCCTGACCTTTCTGTCTGCATTTTCTCTTCCAATATTGGAGGTGGTGTTTCCTTCTACCATGCAGCCTCCCTCCAGCCTGTATAATCTCCATCCCTTTTCCCAAGCAGGGCTGTGGAAACAGGACCGTTTCTTGCCTTTTTCCTGCATTGTCTGTCACGGGTAAGTGTTATGGGTCACAGGCTGCCCTGCCTGTGATTACAGAGCACCCAGCAGTAAGAGGGGTCAGTTGAGACATCTGCAGTACACCTCACCAGTAGTGAGAAAAAAATGGCTTCTTTTAAAAGTGTTTTGCAGAGGCATTTCTAGGAAGATGCATTTGAGGGATGGTGGATTTTTAGAGAATTTTATTTATCCCTCAGTTATGTGTGTAGTGCTCCGTTCGCTGCAGCATGGAAGGGACCACGGAGTTGCATATAGCTCCTCTCTTCACTGGTTTCCATTTGTTAGTGAACCTCTGAAGTCAGAGCATGAATGCTGATCCCACTTGAATGCTGATCCCACTCGATTTAATCAGGAGCTGCTCTTAACTCTGTTTTGTGCAGGAAACATTTCAAGAGAGAAGAAACTCCCTTCCTAGGCTTAGCCACTGAAAACAAGTGTGAGTTGCTGCAAATGGGCACAGCACAGTAGAAGTTAGTGCTGTTTCTTACAATTAGAACTGCGTTCTTGCATCTTCTTTCTGCAATGCCCTTTCAAATATTGTTACTGGAGCCAGGATGTGTGTGTGTGTATATGTGTATTTTTTATTTTCTTTTCATAGTGGGAGCTGCTTTATGCCATTTTTTTCAGGCTATCTCCAGTTTAGACTGACATCCAAGTAGCTGCATGCTGGTGTTAGCAGCAAATAGACTCTGAATATCCAATAAAGATTAAAATAGTGGAAGGGGCACAAAATGTTGCCGGGAGCTGTTGGATGCAAATAAAATGATAGCAATAATAATGTGAGCATCCCCTCCGCTTTACACATGTGTGGGGAGTGCAGCCAGCTGCCTGGGCTTGACCCATCCGCTGGGGTCTGCTGCAAAAGTGACACTACGGCAAAGTATGTTGCTGGCACAGGGAGAAGAGCCACATCATAGCCGAGGACGAAGAGGCTCATAACGGCGTGTATGAGGGATGCCCTGCAGTCCCCTCACATGCCGTGTCAGGCAGAGCTCAGCTATCTCAGGCATAAAATGCCCCCAAAAATCGAAATAGCAGTACTACTGTCAGCATGGCATGGGGAGGAGGGAAGTTGCGTGAAGTGCCACGACTTCTGTCCTGGGTGTTTTATGTGTGAAGGAGGTCTCGCTCCAGCCCATGGCGTTTCTGCCATCTCTGCTGTGAATGATGGGCTGTGGCTTTGCTCCCTGAGCCCTCGGAGCCGTGCTGGGCTGGCTTTGCCCTGGCAGCCAGGAGGAGTCCCTGCCAGCAGGGTGGCAAGCACAGCCTGCGATCTCAGGCTGCACGGCTGCTTCTGCGGTCTGTGTGTAGCTGCTCGTTACCACACGGTTACGTGCTGTGTTTGGGGTTCAGCTCAGAGCATGCAACACCCCAAGGCAGGACAAGTGTGGGGAGCCTTAGGACTAGCTGTTCGGTGTGGTGGTGTTCCTGAAGTCAGGCGAATTAGCCAGCTCTGAGACAAAATCTCCAGGTACAGCTCTTATAGTAAAGAACAGTAACAGTTGCCTCTTCCCCAGCCAAGAAGACAAGGCCCACACATTGCTTTTGAGTAATCTAGGAAGAAAAAAAATAAAGTAATTGTATTTATTTTCAATAACTCATTCAGGTAGAACGGGTAAGTAGTTTTACAATGCTGATTCATGAGCTGTTGCAAAATGCAAAAGCTGTTCATGATTGCAAATTTCATTGATCTTGTCTCCCAGAATTTCAGTACTGTAATGTTTTATATAGTTTTCTTCCTCTCCAGTCCTACCATTTGAAGTAATAAGGACAATTTGCCTTTATGCAGCCCAAGAGGAGACAGCAAAGTCAGGTGCCGGGAGGAGAACCTGGGTGTCCTGATTTACAGACCTAGGTCTGCTCCTTTCAGAGGGAAGGCCTTTCTTTATAAAAACAAATGTCCGCCCTCCATGAATAGTGATCAGTCCTTTATCACACGATTAGCAGGCAGCCTCTGGCAGGCTCATTTGTCTCATTTACCACTGTATGGAAACTTGACCATGCCTAATCCAGTAGCTTTACCCCACCAGCATAAAGCAGCGTACTGGTTCCAGTTGGCCTCGACTATAGTGGTGACTAGGCTTCCAATAGTGGTTTGGTCTTTCAAAATGAGCCTTGGCGCTGGCTGTGGTGGCAGCCGTACTGGATGATGCTGTGGAGTTTTGAAAGAAATGTCTATGCGTTTCTTAGATGAGGAGCGATGGCACTCTCCAGCCATTTGGGTTTGGGGTTCCTGTTAGCAAATACTTATACTCTGGGTAGCTTCACTGCCTCTTCCTAGCCTGATTCACTCTCTTCCTCCAGAAGTAGCACTCTGTCATATGGGTGTTTGGCATACCATAGGAGGAGCAGTGCAGTTTGCATTTGCATTTATGTGTAAACCTGCCAGAAAACATTTCTATTCTTACTGGCCCAGATTCCTCCTCACTGTGACTAACCATTGCTGAGCCACAGGAGTTAGCATTGCTGCCCATCTTCTCAAAGGTTTATCTCTTTGCTTTTTTTAATTAAGTATGAATTTGGGGCCAAGCTACATCCCACTGTCTATTTAAGGAAGATAAAATGCCAGAAATCCTGCTTTGGGCCTGTGAAGTCAGATCAGAAGAATTGGGCTCAAAGAGCATATTGTATTCTGTTTTTTCTCTCGGTCCGAGTTCTTTTACTATCTGCAAACCGGAGAGGCCCTACCTAATGCCTCCCAGCAGCTACAAGAGATGCCCTGGGAAGCGTGCCGTGCCACGCTCTGCCTCGTCAGCATGGGGAGACAGGAGGTGCAGTGACAGCAGCTTCTCCGTGTCTCTCAGCTGGCGCCAGCAGTGCAGGTTGCCCTCGGGTTTGCTGACACCCTGGTGCCGTGCTTTGCTTGCACCGAGTCCCTTTGTGACTGGGCATCCTGATGGGTAGGAGGAATGGAGTGGAAAGGAGCACTTGGCAGAGAAATGGGTTTTGACTGTGCTGTTTGTCCCAAAACTATTCACTAATCACAAGAATAAATTAAAAAAAAAAAAAGGCACTGCACAGCTTTTTCTCATGCTACCCAGTTTCTATGTCAGCCTGAGTCTGCCATGAGCCACGCTGAGCACGTTGAACTGTGCTTGGGGATTGCACCTGGGGGCTGCCTGGGGATCCCCAGGAGAACCTGCTGCCACCTCCTCTATATTGTCTCTTCTGCCTCTCAGCCTCCCTTCCCAAACTTCACTATAAGCAGTCGCTACATGTCATTTATTAGTGCTTGTACTCTATGTGTTATCATAGCATGCACAGGCGTCGCATGAATCCATCGCAGGAAAGACAGTCCTCGCTCCCAGAACCCACAGTCCAGCTTCTTCTGGCAGGGGCAATGCCCATAGCTCTAAGGGAGGGTTGATGTTTGCAGTTTGGTTTTTTTTTTTTTTTCCTATTATTCAACACCTCTATCTCCATCTTCTCTGTCACTGTGCACGGATGCACACACACCTCTAGCATTGTTTTCATCCAAATTTTGTCTTCCCACACAAAGTTTTAGGGTTGAATCTTCTTGGAGCTCTCTAGGAAGCCTGGTGTTATGCATCCTATTGTCCTGATGGGGGATAAAGAGCTTGGAAGAAATGTAGGAGGTGTACAAATGAAAGGAGAGGTTTGCAGGTTGTCTGGAAATGAACACAGTATTCTTGCTCTGCTTTATAAAAGCCCAGTTTGCTTCCACTGAAAACACTATGTTTTTGCCTCTGATTTTAATGGGGACAGGACTAAGGGCTGTGGGGAACATGGGCAGAACTGTTTTTCTCCTGCAGACTTGCAAGCTAAGGTACCTTGTTCTTCCTGGCTGCAGAACGCTGCGATGACTGGGGTGTGGACACCATGAAGCAGATCCAGATTTATGATGGGGAACCTGCCAAGATCAAATGCCCACTTTTTGAGACCTTCTTGAAGTACAACTACAGCACAGCCCATTCTGCTGGCTTAACCCTGATCTGGTACAGGATCGGGCAGGACCGGGATCTGGAGGAGCCCATTAACTTTCGTCTCCCAGACAATCACATCAGCAAGGAGAAAGACACCCTTTGGTTCTGGCCTGCTCTTCTCAATGACACTGGGAATTATACGTGCATGCTCAGGTAGGTTGTGCAGTGTGGCTTCTTTATGTCTTCAGCGTAATCGAAGGACTTCCATGGACGTGGGAAAATTACGCTGTTAGCACCAGATCTTCCTGTAGGGAGAAGACCATTTACATAAGCATTAATGGGAAAAGAATCTTAGAATTATAAGACCGCTCAGTGCTGAGCCAATTTACATCGTAACAATGCTTGGAGCCTTGCAAACATTAATGAGCATGCCTTTCCTTGCTAGCTGCAAGTGTCCATGAAAATATCATTGCTAAGCCTATGGCAAAATCCATAGGCACTCACCATTAAGAAGTGATCTGTATGTCTAGAGTAAAAATAGCTTCAGAGGCAGGGGTAATGTTTTGACTGCATGTTAATTTGGCAAAGATTCATGAGATTCAGACTTCTAGGAAATTAAAAGTGTCTCTAAGTGTGGTACAAAATGAACATAGCATCTGCTATGCACTGAGCACAGGAGCTCTTTTTGATCTTCCTCATGTTGTCTCTTGTTCATCATGTCTTTGACCCTATTATCTGCTTTACCAGCAGGGGAGTGGATGTTGCTTGTTAGTCATCTTTATAGGCTTTTCTGAGCTAGTGTGGCCACCTCTGATGGTGTTTTCTTTCCCATTTATAAATGAGTCAACTAAGGCTGTATGTACCTCATCAGCGCTATCATGCTCGTTATTGCAGATGTGATTTTTATTTCATTCCACTGCTATAGGAGTAAACAAGTTTCAACTAATCAGCCGTATCCTTCTCTGTCCTTAGAAATACAACCTACTGCAGCAAAGTTGCATTTCCCTTGGAGGTTGTTCCGAAAGACCAACACTCTTGTGTGAGCCATTCAATAAAACCCGCCGAAGAGATGTTCTACTTGGAGCATGCCAATGAGAAGATCATATGTCCAGATATTGACGGGTTTTACCCTGCCAGTGTAACACCAACTGTCAAGTGGTACTTGGTAAGAAGGACTTATTTGGGCAGTGGGGGAATGCAGTGTTGTATCTGAAAAAGCAATGGTTGGCATGAGAATCATGGAGCTGTGTTTCAGAGTCTCCCCGGTGATGACTCTGTTTAATGAAGCTTTACTAATTTTAAGAGCTTTGTTTCCATTGAGTTCAAGGTTAAAACTGCTCTTGGAAGGGAATTGAGAGCTAACACTGAAACTTTTTTGACCAGCGTGCACAAGAGGAGAATACTCTGGCAGGGATTTAGGAACCTCAGTTCTGCTGCGGGCAGTGTGAGCCAGTCACTATCCCTATAAAGGAAACTGTGATTCATAGTCCCTATTCTATAAAAAACAAAACAAAACAAAACAAAAACCACCACACACACACACACAACCCCAAAACCCACACCAACAACAACAACAAAAAAACAACACAAAAAAAACCAAACCAAAACAAAAGAAAAAACACCCACCTGCTAATGAAAATAGCATTCTTTCCAAAATCCTTTGAGGTCAGGAAATAAAGTTGTACATCAGGCCTCTGCAAGGACTGTGGGTGCCCTGTTTGACATAATTCAGCAAACCTTTTTTCTGAAGACAGAGACATCCCTACCCCACCCTCCATACTGCTCTGATAATTAGACTATCTCCAGCCATCCTCAGGCTCTTGCCTACAGAATTACTGTTCAATTTTATTAAATTTTGACCTCGGTGTTTTTCTCTAGGTGGATGCCTTTAGTCAAGAGAGAATAAGAATTCTCAGGGGATGTACAGCCAGAGGGTTATGGGACTGAATTCTCTAACTGCTTATAAAGCGCTTATGGATTTCCAGATAGAAGGTTCTGTATCAGTGAATTTAATAATAAAGATAAACAACAAATATATCTGCTGATTTATAAAAAAAAAAAAAAGAAAAATTAAAAAAACACCCCAAAAGAAAAAAAAACAACTCTAAAACCCTTCAGGAAAAACTTTCTTTTGTATCCAAGATGAGCAGTTTCACTCCAGTAGTTGAAATGCTTTACTTGTACCATTCATTGAAATTCACATCTCAACAATCAATTAGCAGAATGAAACAAAAAGCCCATGGAAGTAATTTTTCAGGCAGCAAGTCATCTTGTGCCTAATAAAAATAATTAAAAATGGTATATGACCCCTGTCTTAAACTGCCCCATTAGGATGTATCTGATTTGGAAATGTACCATTCAGAAATAATCTCTTAGAAAATGTGCACAGCTTTGGGTTTTATGACAATCAAGATGTCATCTGCATAACTCCTTTCTGAAAAGGAATCTCTAGCTTGGTACTTGGCAGAGGTTTTCCTGCCTCTCTGACAGAAAGAGAAGAGTTATTAAGGTTTCTGTACTACAGAGTCTCGTTTGCCGGTTGCCAATTTTGGGACCTCATCCTCAGCTGAAGACAGTCAGGGTAGCTTGATTAGTCCCGAAAGAGTTAGACACTCTGGCATCAACGGGGGACACGTCCTTTAGTCTTAGTATCCGTTTGTGAATACATCAGCATTTTCTTCCTGTCTCTACTTTCACTCTTCACTCTGCTGAGGTGCTCACCTTGATTGCAAATGTACTTCTGGATCAGAGACCTCTCTTTTAAAAAATTGTCTGTATTTAAGGGGGGGATAAAACTATTAGGATTATCTGCTTCATCACCTCATTTTCAAGGTGAACATACCAGTTTGTATTCCAACATGCTCAAAGTTCATGGTATTTCCATCTGACCTACATCACAATCCCAAGTATCATATTCATAGTTTAAAAACAGATCTTTGTAGTCGCATTTAAACCAATATCTTCACTTTTGAATCCCAAAACTCAAGTGTTTTTCTGCCTGACTCCAGAACTGCAACTTGGTGGATGGCTTCTATGAGCGATACCCCCAAGGGCCCAGGCTTGTCATCGGCATTGTCCGCAGTGTGTATAAAGGGAATTACACTTGTATTGTGACATTCAAGGACCACGGAAGAACCTATAATCTCACCAGAACCATAAAGATGAAGGTGGTGGGTAAGAATGACTTTAAAATGTGTAAAATGCAGGTGGATAACTGCAGAAGTGGTGAAAACAGCTGGAAGAGTCTGTCACAGGATCCATTTGTGGTTGCGCTCAATCTGCGTTACTCAACTGACCTGGTATATTTTTGCTTGCTGGGGTCAGCCTTGTGTGACTGCCCAGGACATGTTGCACTGGAGGTCCTACCCACCACCATGTCAAATGCCCCAAACAACGTAGAGGGTGACCAGGCTTAGGCTGGTGAGGTACAGCCCATGAGATGGCCAGGGGTACCCTCTGCTGGCATGTGAATGCATAACCCTGGCACTCTTGGTCATTTTTGTCTCCAGTGCCCTTTGCTCGTCATTATTTGTGGGATTGCCCCATTAGAGCCAACTTGCTTTGGTCTTCTTGCAATCTCAATGCCTTGTGTGCTGAGGGTGAGACTGTTAATCAGCCAGGCAGGGCTCCAGTTACCCAGCCCAGTGCTTGGACAGGCCCGTCCCAGGCACAAGGGCTCAGCCTACCTGCCAGGGAATTGTAGACAGAGCTTAAAAACCTAGTGAACGGTGAACAGAGCACATGCTGAGTCCCACGGCAACTGCTGCTTTAAAAGCTGAATTAAATACTTGTGACAGGAAATGATGTTTGTATTTTGTTTTTTAAAAGCAGCAATAAAAAGAAACTGGTGTAGGTTGTGTCTTGTGGGAGATGTTGAGTAGGAGATGAGAGGAGAATGGAGCTCTTCTTGTAAGAGGCCCAAAAACTTGTATCTAGACTTATCTAAACTTTGGAGGAGCCTCAAAACCTGAGTCTGGCCCTGAGTTTGGGGACTAGGATTAGATTTCTCTTTCCATGGAACTCTGCAGCAGGATTGTATTAGATTGGGGCATGTGCAGCGGGGCACGAGGGCATCATGAGCGAAGCTGCAAGGACCCCAGGTTCTCATGAAGTCTGGGTCCCCGTGGGGGGCTTTCTGTTCTCTCCCGCAGGATCTCCGAACAAGGCCTTGCCACCACAATTCATCTCTCCAAATGAGAAAGTTGTCTACGAACTGGAAGCAGGTAAATTACAACACTTACTGCCTGCTATCGCTGCCCTGGCAGCCTGCCTGCTGGGACGGGGAGACCCAGCCAGGCACAGCAGCTCTCCCCTTCCACTGCAACCCCGGTGCTTTCCCTCGCAGAGCACGTGAGCTGCCACGAGTTGCCTGGCAAACAGCGTGGGGTGCCAGTTCTCAATGCCAGAATAGGAGAGCACAGCTTTGAAAGTTTATTTTTGCAAGCACAAATAAAGATAGATATTCAGGCACGGAGATGCAGGACTGCAGCTGCAGAAGCAGACGAAACGGGGACCCTCAGCTGCTTAGAGAAATTCCTGTAGGACCTTGTCCCAGCCCTGTCCCTGGCTGTGGTTTGCTCCAACCCTCCCTCATTCAGCCCCTCAGTGGCTTCAGCCTTCTGGCCACTGCTTGCTCATCTCCTCTCCCTTTTTGGCTGATTACTTCCTAATTAATGACAGCTCTCCTTTTGCTGGCCTCACAGCGTTGTGTAACAGGGTACCACACCCCTTCCCCCACCCCATCTGTTAGACTGATAGCTCTTTGGAGCCATTCCCTGTATTGAATGGATCATGTCCCATTCCATTGCTGTAATAAATGTGGCGCCGATGATGATTAGCAGCAGAGTCTTCACTTTAAAGTACAGCTTTTTTGGCTCAGAAGGTCAGACTTCTTCCATAGTCACTCTATAAGATAAAATCACTTATGGGCTGATCACAAAGATATTCACGCTCCCAAGCCTGATCTTGAGGGGAGCTTAAGTGCCTGAACAAGGGTTCCCACACCAAAATGCTTTTGTGGACCTGGATCCTTTGCTTCATGGCATCTGTCCCCTGTGCAGTGGGGACAATTAACGCTGCCTGGCTTTCCAAGGAAGCAGTTGGCACGGAGCATCTCCCTTTGGGTGGGTCACTTGGTGCAGTCAAGGAATTTGTTACACATTTGAGAAGGCAGGATATTTTTTCCTATTTATTTGTCTCATGAATCAACATGTCTGGGGTGTTAAACTGTTATCAGATGTCTGAAGGCGGATGCTGGCCTCATTCTCTCCTGAAAGGAGGCAGAGCTCAGGCTGGTAGGATCACTGGAAAGCACAAAAGTCAGGGTGATGCTGTTCCTGCTTTGCAATACCTCACCGTGGTCTTTTCTTCCCAGGAGATGACCTTGTTCTGTCCTGTGAGGTCTTCTTCACCTTCCTGAAGGACTCCAGGACTGAGGTGTGGTGGACCATAGATGGGAAAAACACAGATGACATCATGGACCCCAAGATAAAAGTCACACAAAGGTAACATAGTAATGTGAACCTTCATTTGTATCTAACCCTCTCTTGGGTCCTGCAGAGGGGTGTGGGTACAGACATGCCACAGTCCCATTTTCCCTTGCAAGGGAGTGTGGAGTCCCCCACTTCCCTGTTAATCAGAAACCCCTGTGTCTGCATCATGCTATGATGAGCACCAGGAGCTCCAGGGAGGAGGCCTCCAGACCTGGACAGCGTCTTGTCTTACAGAAGGATTTGAGGGAGCTTTGTTTACCAGTTCACATCATCACTTGTTCAGGTCCTTGTAGTGGTGCCAACAGCTGGTGCTATTGTGGGACTTCTAAAACAGGGGCAGACACAATTTTGTTTAGAGGAATGTTCCCAAATAGCAGAAGTGATAAAAAATGTTTCAAAAAACAGAGGCTGAAAACAAAAATGTAGTATTACACGTAGTATTGATTAGGAGGAATAGAGATTCAGTTACACGAAGAACCCAAATGAGGTTTAGAGTCCTGTTTGCTCGGTGCTGAATTACATGTGGAAGGCAGTCGCTGCCCCAATCAGTTCGCAAACCTGCGTAGGAAAAGGAAAGGCAAGAGGAAATACTATTATACCCGTTTTTCAGATGATCAATTCAGGCAGAGAGAGACAAAGTGACTCATCCAGGATTGCACAGGGAATGTGACGTGGGCTCTGAATCCTGAGTTCATGAGATCTTGTTGCTTTGTAGGCCAGAACTTCCTTTATCTCTAAAATGCAATGTGATACAGCTGCAATGAGAAAACTTTGAGTGACAAAATAAATATTAAGGAAAATCAGATAAAGGAACAGCTGCAGCTATATTAAAATCTGAAGTGTGTATCGATTTATAAATACCAAGTTTAGGTGTTTTAGCTTTTTAAAGAAAAAGCCGGGTTATATCAGGGAAAGGAGTATTTGTCATTAAGAACTTTTACATATGTAATGCTCTAGTTTTTCTCTTGCAGTGAAATTACTAGAGATTTTGAAGACAAAACTGTCATAAGGACTCTAACAGTTGCAAAAGCCACACCGGAGGACTTGAAACGGAATTATACTTGCTATGCCAGAAACGCCAAAGGCGAGGATCATAGCCAGGCCATAGTACGCATGAAAGGTAAAATACTTGCAGAGCATGGGTGTGAAATGAGGCATGCTCAGAGAGAACTGTCGGTCCTGCCTTGAGCCTTGCCCTGCAAACAGTAGGGGAACAAATAATTCCATCAGGCCTTTTTCCCCAACACACGCTGTTCTGTATGCACCGCTGTATTATTGCTGTCATGCTGCACCACGTCTTGGAGGCAGGGAGCAAAGGATGCCTGTCACATATACCCTACCATGGTCAAGTGCCTGAGGAGAGAGGGGGTGGATAGACCTGTTGTTCTCATCCCATCCATGTACCACAGTTGAAGCAGACCTGAGGGGACGGGCTGCTTGAAATGATTTCAGCTTGCTTGATTGTGTGAGGGTTTTGTGTGACACAACAGCTACCAGTTGGCATCCTCCAGAAGGCAGACTGCCTTCGCTGACATTGCTCAGGGAGTGAGACAGTCTAACCATGACGCTCTGTGGTTTTACTTCTTGCTGTGATGATGCTCCAGTCTAGATACAGCCATCTCAGCATGGATGGTATGGACTGATCCAGCTCTGTTCAGTGTTTTCCTACATCTTTCTTTCATGAAAGATTTTGTTCCTGTTTCCCAGACCCACCTCTCAGTAATAAGAACTGAGCCTTCACTATAGATATGTGAGGTTTCCTGATTAAGGTGGATATTTCCTCCTCCTTATCAACCTCATCTAGAGCTTCAACACCTGCTTGCTGTAGGTCGGACCTCCCCTCTCCTCCCCCATCCCATAAGGGATGCTGACCTGCCTTGTGTAGCTCATGCCGGACATCATCTTCCCCCCACTCTGCCGTATTAGCATGGGAAGGCTCACAGAGGTCTGTACTGGAAGAGCTCTTTCTCTTCCTTCTTGGTACTTGTCCTCCTTTTTAGTCCCATTCCTTTAGTCCCCTTCCTTTGAGACAAACTTTTCTGGATCATTAGGAAGGAACGAGAGACCAAACACACAACTGAGAAAGGCTGAAACCATCTGCCAGTGTGTTCATCCTACATGCATAATTCTTCTGCGATGATAATGTTTGTACATGTAGCAGAAGCGAATCTAAAATCTTCAGATTCTTTCTCTATACAGCAGTGCCTGAACGCTGTTTTCTAGGGGACTGACCTGTACTAACCTCTCTCTTCCTCCCCCGTCTGCTCCTGGGCAGTTGAGTGGGTTTGCTCTGAGCAGACCTGGTTACTCGCCACCCCTCCTTTCAGCTCTGTTCCACAGCAAAATCCAAGAACCATCCCTGACCACTGCTGGTAGAGCAACCTTAAGCTAAGCTCACTGCAGACCATCCCACTGCGCATAGGAACATCAAGCATGCCAGAACCTAACCCCTCAGCACTTGTCTTCCAGTTTTTAGCAAGTAGCTATATATGTTGGCTCCAACTCTTTCATTACATTAGGTTATATACATTTCCTGCTTTTTCTGGATGATTTCCCTCTCCTTCTCATGTACTTCTGCTGCTCATCACCTAATGAAAGTTGTTAAATGCCTTCCATTTTCTTTTTTGTAATTCAGTTTCTAATAAAACTTATTAAATCTTGGAATTTGGTGATGTTTCCGCTCACTGCTGTTCTTTTATCATGCAGTTTGCCAGTGTGCATGTCAGCTGCCACCAGAATCGCCATAAAAATGGAGTTGCCCAGAGATACAGTTAGAATAGTTGTTTTCTGTCCTTAATACGAAGAAGCAGCAGTGGTGTGTTAGACACTGTATGAGTTGGAGGTGGGCTGTGGTGTTCTGGCTTGATGTCCACAGGTTGTCCTATTTATTTGCAAGCATTTCAGCTTTTCTGTAATGAACTCTGATTCTTCTTTCCTGGTAGAAAACAATCAGGCCATGGCTAGTTATACCCTTGCTGTCAGCCTGGGACAAGCCACAAGAACTGTGTGTATTTGGTGGGGAGGGAAAATGGTGGCCATTTTGCTGCAGGTGAGCTTTGGCTGGCTTTCCTACAAGTAAGTGCTGTTGTGTTACCCCAAGAGTTTGCATATGCTGCTGAGATGATCACGTTCATGAGCTGGCTTTGGACTGTGCAGGTGGTTTCCATCAATGGGTCATTCTACCATCTGGCTGCTCTCAGGGTCTTGCTCAGCGACAGAAGTCCAGCGTGTGCTTTGACTTGCTCTGCCAGCCCAACCAGACCTAGTAACCCAGAATGGGGACTGCAGGGTAGCTAGCCATCATCTGTCCTGCCAGAAAAGCCTTGGCATGGCCACCTTCCTCTGAAGGGCCAGCTTGGCTCTTGGCTGTTCCTCTGTGATGTTTGGCTGCATGTGACACAAGCTTGTTCCTGCTTAGCTGAAGGCCCAACCTGTTCTGTAAACCAGACCCCCTCTTTCTTTTCAAACCCAGTTGTAGCGCCGAAGTACACTGTGGAGCTGGCCTGTGGACTGGGGGCAACCATCCTGCTCATTGTGGTACTGATAGTCGTCTATCACGTTTATTGGCTTGAAATGGTCCTCTTCTATCGGGCTCATTTTGGAACAGATGAAACCATTCTAGGTAAGGAGTTAAAGGGCTTACATTTATTTTATCCTGCTACAGTCCAGACCCCTTGTTTTCATATAGGAATTTTCATATAAGCTATTTTTAACCTTCTTCACAGCATAATGACATTTTGACCTTCCATTTCTATACCTGCGTTCAGTTGTGTGGGTCATTTTAGAGCAAGAGGAGTCAGGGGAAGGAAGAGATAAGTCCTCTGTATTCTCTGCAGAGGTGAAGCATATAGACGTGTCAGGCTCCCTGGGGGACTACCCTGCCAATGGCTAGCTGTTTCATCTGATCTAGATGGTCAAGATGAGTCACCAAGTTTCAGTAAGTCCCTGGTTTCTCTGGTGACTATATAAGGATTCACAAATCCAGGATGATTTGCTTTAAAATGTGGGAAGACATCCAAAAGGATGGATCTGGAAATCACTCTTCTATCCTCAGTTCTTCCACAGCTTCCCTGTGCTACTGGGAGTTCATCTCTTGGGACTCTAAGCTGAGATTTCTTCCTCTGTAGGATGAGGAGGGTGTTCAAGCCCTTGTAGTGTGTGGTGTGAATCTGCCAAGGGGGTGCGGCAGCTCTCGGAGGATGTAGGCAGGGTGCAAGCCTCTGTCTGGTGGGACTGCTCATGTGGGTAGACAGCAATGAGAGGAAGCGATGTCAGAGATGTCAAAAGACAAAAGGACCCTGGACCAAACGGGTTGGTCATCCTGCTGCGGTCTTGTACCTTCAGCAACCCAGCAGTGTCTGGGTACCTGCACATTCAGGCTGGGTAGTCAAAGAGGCAGCACTGCTGTCTTGTAACTATGGAAATCGATGTGTCTTAACCTGCTGTGCCTGGGCTCAGCGAGCCTTCATACCTGCTTTTCCCGTGAAGCAAGTCAAAGGCTCAGCATGTGCAGTATCACAAGTGTCTCTTCTTTGTGTTTCTCTGCGCTCCCAATGCTTAGACGGGAAGGAGTACGATGTGTACGTGTCCTATGCGCGCAACGCGGAGGAGGAAGAATTTGTGTTGCTGACCCTGCGGGGAGTCTTGGAGAACGAGTTTGGGTACAAGCTGTGTATCTTCGACAGAGACAGCCTCCCTGGGGGAAGTGAGTATTTCACAGGGGGCTGTGCTCCATGCGCATTCTCCTTTATTGTTCTTTGAGGTACTGATAATTGATAGGAACTGGCCTATCCAGACTAACTTTATCCTTTGTTTTTTTCCCCATCTCCATTAACGATCTCTTGTTGGTATCTTCTAATGTTTTTGCTTCATGTGACAATGTCGCAGATGCTCCAGGCCATCAAAAAGGCTGCAGTGGGCAAGTGGTGGTTGTTGGTCATTTCAGTTGCTCTCTCCAGGAGTGATGTGCAGGAGTGATTGATCTATCAACATGAGGGAACCGGACCACTGACCTTCATGCAAACCCTCTAAGCTGCCTTAAAAAAAGGGGATAAAGTCAAGGCTAGCAAGAAAAGAGGCAGGGGGAATGTGATACTGGACCAGACTGGTAGCTCACAGAGGGTAATGGTGAGTGCCTGTAAAAACCAGGAGTGTCTTCTTCAGGGAGGTGTGGAGAGCACCGTGCCAACATCAGTGAGAAGATAACGTGCCCTCCCAGAAGGCCTCCCACTCACCCTCATTAATTAGAGAGTCTGTGTCTAACATGGCATACAACTAAGTTGCTATGATTAAGAGTGCTTTGTTGCAGGTAGTGAGACTCATCTCTTCACTAAGATGTAGATTTTTTTCACTGTTTCAAGGTAAATCATACAAGGTTCTGGACACAGCATCTGCTGGAGGGATGCAGGGAATCACCAAGAACGGAAATTTTTGAAACTCTCCAGATACGCTTACGGTCACACAGGTGCCACAGCCAAGGCACAAATCTAGCCAACACTCTCCATTTCCAGTGTCCTGGGGCCTCAGTTGGCTCTATGATCCCTGATGCCCACTAAAAGTTCAAAGCCTGAACTTCTGCCAGTGCAGACCGCCCCACATTAAATTAATGGGCTTTGGGTCAGGACCCCACTGATGACAGAACCTCTGCTGATAAAGTCCATCGGGTTCCCTTTTGGGTAGGACAGGAGGGACTGCTGGAGTCCCAGCCCAGCTGTGTGACAGAAGGAGCAGAATCAGTCTGGGATCTTTTATCTTTATCTCCTAGATCGTTGCCAGGACACAGCACGTCTAAGTTTGAAGGCAAATAAATACGTGTGCCTTGGGACAGGGAGACAGCTGCAATCCTGATGCTGTTCCTTCTAGAGAGAGCCTGGATGACATGGCAGGGCACCCTCCAGCTCTGTTGCTTGATGCCAGTGCCAGGCTCAGAGCAGGTTTGCTCTGAGCTTTTCCCACCAGTTGTTCCTGAAGACATACATCTCCCTCCCCTTCCCTCTGCCGCTTCTTGACATCTTTCCCCTTTCCCTTTGGAGGGTCTCATTTTCCTCCCAGCGCAGCTCTCCTGGGCTCCCTGCCCTTCACCCTCATGCCCGGAGCGCTCCCATCCCTCCTCGCCGTGGCAGTCGCGCCAGCCCTCCGGAGCACTGCTGGGGTAGCTCGTCATTGCACTGCCGTTTGCAACACTGCTGGGGTTTCCCCGATGCTTCTTAGCTGGGATTTGATTAATCTCCTTCTTGGGGAAGCACAGCGAGGCAGGAAATAGCTTTTGGCAGCTGTGTCATGCTTCCAGAGCGTGCATCTATGTCACGGGTAGAGAGTTATGTTGTCCTTGATGAAGAAACAGTGGGAGATGGATTATCTTGCAAGTTTGCTGACAGGAACTAATCAAACATGCTTGACAGCTAAATGAAGTTGCATGTCAGCGTTATTTTATTCTCCATTATTTTCTGACCAGTCAAGAGCATTCCCTTGTCAATGAAGTGTGGGAGATCCTGCAGCAGAGTGTGCAAGCATCGGGATTCACACTTACGAGGAATTTTCACATTAATTACAGAAAGGTGCTTAAGGATAGTCTACCTGCAGATGTTAGAAAATCAAAGAGGATCCACAGTTACCATGACATGTCTCCAGCTCAAAGGGTGTCACTTTTGGGACACTTCATTAGAAGTCCTCAGAGCAGTTTACTTGTCACTTCTAGAAACACTCAAATCTGCTTTCATTGATGACAGCAACAGGAACAGCTGGATGAGTAACAGGAGCTAGGATGGTAGTATTTCCAAAGCAAATTAACCCATGAGGACACTCAGGGAGGGTGTAGATACTTATTGCGTGTGTTTGGTGTGAGGAAACCGAGGCAAGAGGAGTGAAGGGATTACCAGAGTCATTCTGGACATCTGCCAGGGAAGGATGTTAAGCGTGGGCATTCGGGCTTCCCGACGCCTCTTCAGGCTGAGTCTTTTCCTTGAGCTCATGTGTTGTCCAGCTGGCAATTCTCCTGCTTTGCTCCAGAGAGCCTCTTTTTCCACTCACACTAGAAGGAAGCTAAATCTGAGCTTACCAGAGCAGCCATCTTGGCCACATGGCATCCTCATAGGATTGGGTGGTGTCACTGCCACATAGTACGGTGCCTTTTAGATGTAGCTACCTCGAGCATCTCCGCATAGCTTGGGGAGGAGGAAACACATCTGTAGGCAGCCTCGGGCTGGGAGTAGAAGATGTCACTGTATGGGGCAGTGGGTACCAGCCATGGCATAGGAGGCCCTACCTAGAATCGCTTGCAGGTTTGGGAAGCACCAGTATAGTCTCTAGAGAGGGCCTGCAACGGATTTTACTGTCCCTTTCAAAAGACATCTGGTGTCACGCTAGCAGCTTAGCAGCACGTTCTCGACCATCACTAACCACTCAATGTTTCTTTCTCCCAGTTGTCACAGACGAGACCCTGAGCTTCATCCAGAAAAGCCGACGTCTGCTTGTTGTCCTGAGCCCCAACTACGTCTTGCAGGGGACACAGGCCCTGCTGGAGCTCAAGGCTGGTCTAGAGAATATGGCCTCCAAGGGCAACATCAAAGTCATTCTAGTGCAGTACAAAGCCATCAAGAAGAGCAAAGTGAAGGAGCTGAAGCAGGCCAAGGCGGCCTTGACTGTCATTAAATGGAAAGGCGAGAAATCCAAGTTCCCAAAGGGCAGGTTCTGGAAGCAGCTGCAGGTGGAAATGCCAGTGAAAAAAATTAGCAGGAGTTTGAGCCTTGATGGGCTCATACGTATCCCTGAAAAATGTTTGACACCATCAGAAAACAAAACAAAACAAACCCCAAAAATCCACAAGTTAGGCCAGGGATTGGGAAGGAACTCAGGGTTTTTGCCGTGAAGGGCTGTCCCCCAAGCATTTCAGAGGACAGTCATGCCTCCCTGCAGCTTTTCTACTGCCCTGGCAGTAGAGAGACCAAAGATGCATACACCTCCTCTCTGCAAATGCACGCCCTTGTCATCAGCCACAAAAGCCCTGGGCTCAAGGTCTAAATTTGGGCTATCCAGGTGGGATGCAGCCAGCCCCTTGTGATAGCATGGTATTTGCATAGGCCAGTACTCCTAGATCCAGTTCCTACGGGACCTTTGTTAGCATCCAGGACAGAGCTCTTTTCCTCTCCTAAGTGGCTTCACTCCTTCCTGGGCCTTGGTCCCTGCTGCAGAGGCTGAGGAACAGTTTGAAAGGTGGCTGCAGTATAGAGCCTTTCAAACACGTCCCAGCGATATAGTCCTGATCACTGTGGAATCACAGATTTCTGCTTCAGTGGGGGGAGCGTAGACTCTTGAGGCTCCTCATCTTTGCTCCCCACATTTCTGTAGGAGCAGGTGCATTCAGATTGTTTGGCAATGTGAAATGACTGTTACAAAAGCATTTTAAAAAAAAAAAAGCAAGCTCTGCTAGGTGATACTTGTATTGTAGCATTTCTACTAATAAGTGGTCAGTCTCTGGGACTCTGCAGTCTCACGAGTACCCCAGATCTTTCAGGGCTGTAATGCTCGTAATCCAGGGGAAATCTCTCATTAGTACAGGCCATGGAGCATGTCTGAGAGGTGCTTCTTTGTAGAGTAAACTCAGGGACTTCACAAGCACTGCAAGGAACCCCAATTTACTACTGAACCCGCCTACTGTCTCTGTGCTGCTGGGTGGGGGAAAGCATCATGCAAGGTGCTGCTGAGGCCTCTGGGATGACACTGGATATATGTCCACTCCCCAGGAGACCCTACAACCTTATCTGAACTTATTAAAAACTACTAGCTCTGTCCAGCTGGGTAAGACTATGAAGAAAGGCTGAGAGAGTTGGGGTTGTTCAGCTTGGAGAAGAGAAAGCTCTGGGGACACCTTGTTGTGGCCTTTCAATACTTAAAGGGGGCTTATGAGAAAGATGGGGACAGACTTTTTAGTAGGGCCTGTTGTGTTAGGCCAAGATGTAATGGTTTTAAACCAAAAGAGGGTAGATTCAGACTAGATTTAAGGAAGAGATTTTTTACGTTGAGGGTGGTGAAACACTGGAAGAGGTTGCTCAGAGAGGTGGTCGATGCCCCATCCCTGGAAATACTCAAGGTCAGGCTGGTCGGGGCCCTGAGCAACCTGATCTAGTTGAAGATGCCCCTGCTTATTGCAGGGGGGGTTGGACTAGATGTGCTTTAAAGGTCCCTTCCAACTCAAACTATTCTGTGATTCTATGAAGACTCAGTGTTCTCCGCCTGGGTATGAACAATATCACCATTCAGAATTCAGGGCTCAGGTTTAAACTAGGCTTAGCCTTACAAAGCAAGTCTCCATCCATCTTGTTACCAGCCCAGAGCTGCAGAACAGAGGATGTATCTCAGCTTCTGCAACCTTTGCACAAAATGGAAATATAAAAAACCACTCAGTGCCAGTCCTTGCTTCAATGGGAGGCAGCAGGCATAGAAGAGGACCTGGTGAGCTAACCCCTGGCAGACAGGCTTTTCAGACTGAGGAGGGGAGTGTCCATTCCCTTGTAGGACAGACCAAAGCACAGCGGGACCCTGGTATTGACTGGTACTGTTGTTCACAATGTTTTCACGTAAAACTACAAGCTCTGGGGGTGTCTCCATACTCCTGCAGCTCCCAATGCAAGGGTCTGCCCACTTAATTGTGGAATTCAGTATTACGCACACTAAGTGCGTGCTTCTTTTTTGTCGATAATGGTTGCTCCTGAGCCACCTCTGACTCATGCTTTCGCTTTGTTTGTGTCCAGCGGGTGAAGCATAGCCATTCATAACGGCATTAAAAAAGCACTACAATTTGGAGTCTATGCACTGTTCGCCCAGCTGAGCAGGGAGGTTCAAGGGCATCCCAGTAAACAGCCCAGCCTTAAAGGTGTGGGGCGGAATCCTGGCGTCGGCAAAGCCCCTTGTTCTTAGCATCTTATGATTAATAATGTTATTCCAGGGCAGTGGGGAGCCGCAGCCACCCATGCCGTTGGGCAGGTACTGTACAAATGTGGAACAAACAGAGCTTCTCTCACCTTCCTCTTCATCCTCCCCTCCACGTAAGCTTTGCTTTAAGCAGGTAAAATTGCAGGCAGCTTCACTGAAGGCAGTGGAGCTCCTCATCTGCTCAGAGGTGCTTAAAAGCTTTGCTGTTACGAGCTTTTCTACTGTGGCTGTCTGTGGAGGGGCAGAGCTGCTTCCCACGCTCCAGAAAGCTTCATTTGTACGAGATAGCACCCAAAACCATGCTCAGCTTTGTGAAGCCATTGCAACAGTGTCATTTTGCCCAGCTTCACCCTTTTGTTTGTGTTTTCAGCATCCCTGTAATCGGCTGCCAGATCTGCAGGCAGAGGGAAGGCCCTGAGGCCAAAGCAGAACTGTGTTAGATTCCAATTTAATTTTTAAAAAATTAACTCAAAAATACGCATAAATTCAATTAACATCCCAAGCCTCACCACATCACATCTCACTTTTGGCTGAGGTACCAAGAGAACTTCTGCTGATGTTTTAGTTAGTCTGATTATTTTAGGAAGTTAAATCCACCTCATTTATTTTGCTAGTTTTATTCAAAGAGTTTTCCAAATAAACAATGGACCAGGACTTTCTCTGGCATTCATTGCAGTGGCCCTTGGTGCCATTGCAACCCCAGAACAGGATTACTGAGAGACATCAGCAGAGCACCCACAAGGCAAAAGGTGCGATGGTCTGAAGGGGGCCCAAGGTGCCCAGAGGGAGCAGCGTGGAAGGAATAGCGCTGCCCCGGGAGCTTTACCACTGGCTTTGCTGGGAGCTGTCAGGCCAGGGGTAAACCGCAGTCCCAGCTGTAATGCAGATCTGCAAGGCACCTCGAATACGCCTGCCATTTCATCCTATGCCACATGTGGTTTCCATTATGAGATTCTGTCACAGCATCTGTCTAGTTCAGTTGGGTCGTTTGAGTTTCTGTGCTCTAACCTAACATTTATCAATATGCAGCTCATACAAAGTTCCTCATTGTTATTTCATGGGGAAACAGCGTGGCACAAATTGGAAAAAATGTCTTCCGCCCTGTGCCATTTGATGTTGTACAGCTGTTCCAGAGTTTTCCCTTCTCTTTTCTGTATGTTTTTGCCTTTGTGTTATTTGGTCTGTGAAGTGTCAGTATTATTTTATTTTGCTTTTCAATAAAACATTTTCACTTTTGCATTTCAGTCCTTGTGCATTTCTCATAAGTATCATTTTGCTCCCCATTACGTCTGCGAAAGGCCGTTAAAGATGACTGTGTGCAGTCCAAGCATCAAGATCATCTGGGGACATCTCCTTAGAGGGGGACATTTTCCTGGCTGTTCCATGGTGTGCCTGCAGAGATCCTGAGGCACCACCACTGCTACCAGGGCCATGCAAGCAGGAACACAGTGACACGCCGCATTCAAATGTCACCCAGCGATGGACATGCACACACAGAAAGTCTCTGACCTGAAGGTTGCAATCACAAGATAGAAAGATGGGAATGAAACACCATCCCTTTGCTTGAGAGACCAAGCCATAGTGTTGAACAGAAGTCTTGGGAATCTGCCCTAACCACAGAAATCAAACTCGCTCTTAGGCTGCTTTGCCCGTCACCTCCCAGGCAGTTGGCTAGAAAATGTTCATTCAGCTTCATATTTTCTTATCCAAGCCACTTTCTTGGCTTTTTCCCTTGTTTGCATGCTAGCAGGTAAGTTGAGAGAGAGCCTAGCACTTCCAGACCACTAGCAAAATGAATACTTGTGACAACCTATGGATTTAGGGTCTCTGGGGTATGGGATCTATGACCCCCCAGCTTTTATTGGGCTGGGACAAATATGTGGCTTTTATACTCCTCTGTTACATCTCTGGGGTGCATTAGGGGAGACATAAGTAACCAACAAAAATACACAGTGACCTTCGTAGCCATGTAGTAAAGATGGAAGGTTTTTAGTATGAAGCAGATATCCAAGAGTTTCAAATTTTCAGCTCTGTTGGTACCCGAACCCCTGCAGCGTTATTGCTGCCTGTCCCATCCTGTGCTGTGGGTGTCACTGGGAGGAACCACCCTGCCCGCACACTCTGAAGTGGCCGCTCAGGATTTCTCATGAGCTGGGATTGCATTGTAAACTGAACATCCCAGGGTATCCTGGTCAGCCAAGTCTAAATGCAACCCGTTCTCAGAAATAAAATCTATCTTTGGGAATTTGAGCATTTTCCCTGCCAAAAAAATGTCGAGTCTCAAAAAGTGTTGCAAATTCAAAATTGATAAAAGAAAACCATCACTGTCAGCTCAATCAAAACATTTCATTTCAGCGATGTTGGAATCATTCACGTTAATTGAACCTGTGCTTTTTGAGCAGGCAGGTAGAATAGGTGACCTCCCAGGGGCTGCTCCTGCCTGCATTTCGCTGTGATTCTGTGATTCCAGTTTCAAAAAGAAAGACCTTTCAAACCAGCAGAGGGGCTTTTTCTTTCACAAAATGTTGAAGCTTGGCTGATTTCAAAATAGATCTCAATCAGTTATAGAAAGGTTTGAATGAGGTCTGGACTCAGTAAATTGGGAGATTGCTCCCAATTCCTTGTGCCTTTGAAATAGGGTGGTAAGAATGTTTCACGGCATTAAGTGACAATTCTGACAGAACTGACTTTATCATCTACTTTTGGTTTCAATGAATCAGTGTTTTCCTGTGTGTGTTGGAGGGGAAAACCCCCCCAAAGCTTGTATATAAGAAAAAAATACTCCAAATAATTTGATTTAAATTCCAGTATTATGTTAAAGAACAAAACAGTGCCTTACTTTCTCCATTAGGATATTATTGTTCAGTCATTTTTTCTATCCCAAGTTCTTGGTCCCCAAATAATCTAGTGACAATGAGTTTTACAGCTAGTCATATATCTTTGAAAAAAAAAAAGTATTGCTCTGTACAGTATTAAAAGAAGATGCATTCAGGTGCAACACGGTGTACCTTCTGCTGTGAGATAAGGAAAGAGACAGCCAAGTGCTGGAAGAATAGGAGGCATTGCCATTGCAGGGAAGGAGCAGTATTTTTATTTATATAAAAGACCAGTGTTCCACTGACAGGAAGGGAAGGGAGTCTCCAGGCTGAGGAATCAAGGCTTTAGCAGCGCGAAAGGCGATGGAAGCAGCCAGTAGCTCTTCTCCCCAGAACAGCTCTTTGCAAGACATTTCTACAAGGTTTTTCTCACAGAGTGTGCAAGAGCTCTTACTCCAGTGCTCCCTGTCCTTCTTGAACACCAACTTGTCCTCAGGCCACCCCCCATCTCAGGCACCAGCACTCAGGGAGTGGCTGGGGTTTTTTTAAAGTTTTTACAGTTCTGTTAATCAGCTTGGGTTAATTTGCTAAGTGCCATAGCCCTATTAATTCCCATCCTTTCCACTGCTCACCCATTAGCCATGACACCTTCATATGCTTACTGCATCCCAAGCTATAGATAGAAGTCCAAGGACACCTTTCAACGTTCATAACAAAAGAGATGCTGCCCTTGCCTGGCACCATTCCAGCTAAGCATCTTGCTGAGCTTTACAAACTGCAATTAATCCCAAGACATGCTTTGAAGGACAGTATTTTCAACCCCCATCACAGCTAGGGGAACTGATGCAGAGGTTTAAGGCTGACATTTTTGCTTTCTAAGTTTGGAGGCTTCCATTTCTAGATGAGAGAGCATGAGAGGGAGGGAGGTGGGTCTTAGCCTTGGCAGTGTGAGCTGTGGCACGATGACGTGACTGCTTCACTTTGTTCCCCCGTGCAAAGGGCTGCCGGAGCTGTGGGCAGGCGGTTCCCGAACAAGACCTGCCCTTTATCAGACGCCTGCTTCCCTGGGCAGGAGTGATGCCGTGCAGGGCAGAAGTCAGAGGACGGTCCTGGCTTATCCTGCCACCCTGGCTTCTCGTTTACCACTTCAGCCTTCTCAAAAACCAACTGCAAAGCAAAAATGCTGCTATTGCTCCCGCAGTCCCTGCTGGCAGGAGCGTGGGCAAGTTGGAAGTCACTGGGTTTGCAGCAGGTTTCCCTCTGTGGGGAGGGGGGATCCGTGCAGGTATGCCACCAAACAGCTTCCCTCGGCTTTTCCCTCCCTGCTCCCTCCCCCTTGTACACCCCAACTCCTCTGCCCTTGCGCTCCTAGATACGACCGAAGCCGTGTTCGACTTCATCCAGAGGAGCCGCAGGATGATCGTGGTCCTGAGTCCCGATTACTTGACGGAGAAGAGCATCAGCCTGCTGGAGTTCAAGCTGGGCATCATGTGCCAGAACGCCATCGCTACCAAGCTCATCGTGGTGGAGTACAGGCCGCTGCAGTGCACCCACCCCAGCATCCTCCAGCTGAAGGAGTCCGTCTCCTTCGTCACCTGGAAGGGGGAGAAGTCCAAGCGCTCCGGCTCCCAGTTCTGGAAGGCGTTGCGGCTCGCCCTGCCGCTGCGCAGCCTGAGCGCCGGCACAGGCTGGAACGAGAGCTGCTCCTCCCAGTCGGACATCAGCCTGGACCCCGTCCAGAGGAGAAGGAGCCAGCTGAAAGCACAGCCCAACCCACGGGGCGCCACGGCAGGGACTCTCGCTCCCGGAGGGATGGCGCCGGCCCCTGATTCAAAGGCCAAACACCGAGCCAAGCACTTCTTGACGTGCCGGTGTTGTGGGACCTATTGCAATGGCGGCAGCAGACTCAAGCGCAAGCATCGGGCTGTGGCTGAGCCCAGGTGGGACACTCATCTCTGCAAGCCGGGCTCGGGCAGGCCTGCGGCGCAGCGGGGTCAGGGCAGAAGTCGACCTGAGCCCCCGCAGGCGCAGGCTCCCGCTCTCGCCCTCTGCCATTACAGCGACCTGTCCAACAACAACGACTTCTACGTCCTCTAGCCAAGAGGCTGTCGGCACCGCAGGTGCTGGGCTGGCCAAAGAAACTCACTGCAGCCTCAGCTAAGATATTTTTACAATATCGCAGGCTGACGCGGTGTCGTTCACCATCAGTCCCATGCCAGCATGGAGGACTGCAGCAATATCACCGGTGCTGGTGATCTGAGCCAGGGACCTGCAGCCACACACAGAGCAGCAGCTGGGGGCTGCCCGTCCCCGTCCTTCTCCTTAATTTAAATTGCAAAGTGGAGCTGAAAACGTGTTTCTCTGGCGTTGTTTTTCCCCAGCTGTGGTCGTGTTTGCCACAGGGCTGCTGCTGGGGTCGGGTGCGGGAGGGCAGGTCCCCGGCCGGGGGTCGGGAGGGCGGGAGGGGGAGAAGCCGTGCTCCTGGTGGTAACCTCTGGAGAAGAGGGAGCAAGGCTGCATTTTGCAGAGGATCAAACTTTGCTAATGAGGGCAACGGGAGCCCCCGCCAGTGCGGGAGTGCACTGTACAGTACAGTGCGTTATCCACTGTGGTTTAAAAGAACTTGATCAAAAGTTTTAAGACAAGTCCCTTCTCTCTAAATAAAACTGATTTCTTTAACCTGCTGTTGTTACAAGCGCCGTGGGAACTGGTAAATGCCGGAGCCTTGCTCACCAGGTGGTGCCTGGGGAGGTGGTTTGCCCAAGCTGACTGAGGTCCCCTCCTGCTCCCAGTGCTTCCAGTGTGCTCCTGGGCTCAGTCCCTCTCCCAGCTTCCCCATGTGATGAATTTGTTCTGTCAGTTGTGTGGCCTTTTGCGCAGCAAGAAAGAAAACCATTACAAATCTAGGGAAATATGATTTAAAAAATTCTCCGAGTAGTCAGTGAGCTCAGGGATAGGAGCAAGACCTAAAACACTCACAGAAAACCTCAGGCGCTGAAGCTGAGGGGTCAAAACTCAACCACACTTCATTAAATAACCGAAAGAGGCTTTGAATGGTCTCCCTGGGGCTGCAGTTTCATCAGCCTGTTGAGCTGGCTGTCAGCAGTGTTTCCCGCACTTCATTTGCAGTGAAAAATTTATTTGCCTCATTCTGCTTTGTATAACGACTTGTCTCCCCACCGAGGAAGGGTGCTAATCCTGGGAGTCGGCTGCCCACCTTCAGCTGATGCTCAGACACGCCAGACTGGGTAATACACTGCATTCGTTTTCTTTCTGAGACAAAAAAAAGGTCTCCTTCACCACTCTGGTAGTCTGGTTGCTGCCTCTCAGGTTGGCAAGTAATTATTTTTCTTCTGCCTTGGAAATATGAACTGAGCCCTTGGGGTACAGGGTCTGTGGCCCCCAGGACAGACCCTTATCTGATGTCCTCACAAGCAGCCTTAGTGAAATTGCTGGAGCTGTGGGGAAGGAAGGGGCCATGTCTCACCCGTTTTAATAACGCTGAAGCCCGATTATAATTCAGGCATTGCTCTCCTTCCCTCAGCAGCCCCTCTTCCCCAGTATTGTCCCCACTTTTTCCATCCTTTCTCTCTGAGACCAAGCACAGCTGATGGCTCTCCCATTACAAGTCTCTGTGAGCTGAATCCTAACAACCCTGCTGCAACAGACCAAGAAAATAGAAACCAGAAAACCTGGTGCTGAATCAATCTAAATAAAATAAGGGCGAAAAACCCCTACCAGCTCATAGGAATTAGAAATTCAGACTCTAGAGAACTCTCCAGGTGTGGATTTCTCTGTAATTTCAAGCAGACGCATTTTAAATGGCTCAGAAAAGTTTTGTCCATATGTGGCCATCCTCAGTGCTCAAAGAGGAGAAGCAGGAATGAGATATTTGGAAAGCGAGCTGATAAATTGCAGAATGCTTTGTGAGAAGTAATCGAAATACCATTAAATGGTTAAATGGTTCCAGCTGCTTACAACTAGATGTGGGAGGGTACCCTCAATGAGGGTGGAGCTGAAAACATAAACTACAAAATACAAATAATTTGCAATCAGTCAACCTCCAGAGCCAGCATATTTGTTATTTGTTGGCATTTAAACAGACTTTATTGACAAACTTTGCCCTTATTTGACTGTGGTGTTGTCTCAGTCGACAACAGCAATCCAAAGACGTAGGAAACAACACCTGGAGCTTGTAACAGATGTACAGAATGGCCAAACCCAGCCTTTTTGGGCAAACTGTCATCTCTTCATGAAAGAACAAATGCAAACTGGAAAGGACCGTTGCTTCTCCTGTTGCTTCAACAGAGCTAGGGCAATTTTACTACCCCTTTTACTACCCACCAAACTGACCCAGGGTTTCGGTTGCTCTTGTAACAAATGCTGAGGCACGGCAGATGTCAGTGTGTGCAGAGCCTTGGCCCCTGAGGCCGAGCTCCCAGAGCCCAAAGGCACGCCGTACTGGAGGGGTTGTCCCAGCGAGGACACAGGGACTAAGCCCTAGAACCGATTTCAGTTGTCTTTGTCTCTCATCCTGAGCATGTTGGTTAGCAATACCCCCCAGCACCAGCACGAGGTCCTGCTTTAGGACCAGAACAGACTCTTTGCACAGGGTTTGATTTCTGCTCTCTGAAAATCAGTTAAAAATCTGTTCACGTCCCATCTGACAGTGACGGGTGCAGATGGACTGCAATAACTGCTCTCTTCTCTAGTACACGTGCATTTGTCAGTTGTGTACAAAAATACAATCGTCTCCAAAGTTAAGTCAGCACAATACCAGTGTGTCTCCTCTCAAGAGAACTGTTCAGAGGGGAGCAGGATTAGTATATATGGAGAATTTCTACCACATTCTAACATAAAAACATTCATACAACCTTGTATATACTACCTATGGCATGCGATGGTACAAGGCTACCACATCATAATGTGCAGAGCCATTTGTACAATATTTCCACTGTTACCTAGATGTTTTTAATCTGTGGAAGGCTGATGGTGTCATGAAGACACTGAACAGAGCTAGCTAGGCAGTTCAGGAACGCAGGCAAGTCACTTAGTCCATCCCAACATCAACCTGTCTTCACTTTAGTGACTGCAAAGCTCTGGTACCCAGGAGTTCCACTGGACATGCCAATAATGGGCTGCTCCTCACTTCTGAAATGTTGGATGAATCACTAACCTGCAGGAACTTAAACAAACATTCTTCCTAACATCAACAAGATTGTTATTCTCATCTATTACATGAGACGCTGATCTCAGAGCATCTGATCTAAGTGTATTTATAGCAGACATTTTCCCGAACGATGACAAGACCGTGAAGGAACCGACAGATGCCAGAAATAGGGAAAAAAATGCTTCAAACCCTTAATCCTTACTCTGTATTTATATTTTTTTCTCCTACTGTTGGTCTACCACAAATTTCTGTTAAGGGCAGCACCACCTCTGGGATGGTGTCTGCCCAGTGTGACGTAGCCAGTGTAAGGGTATATCCCAGAGCCACGTCAAGCAGGCGAGGGGACACCGTATGAGGGTACGCAAGAGGGTGCACCCATAGCTCGGAGCTGCAGCCTGGGGGATGCAGGTGCTCCCTGCTCACCACCCAGGCGCTCAGCCCCATCTGGCACCCAGGGACATGCGGTGCTGTTCTGGAAATGCATGTGTTAAAACACTGTGGCAAGAGTAGGAAGAAACTCTAATGAATGACTCCGTAGCTGCCTGCCCAAATCCATGTGAAAGAGGCAAGGTTTGACTCTTGTTCACGTGGGTGTTCATGCTGCGTACCATTACTGGTCATGCTGTGGAGAGGCTGCGGCTCTAAAAAGACATAATAAATGCACCACTCAGGCCCCTTTTGTAAATGAGACATATAAATGTTGCAGAATGGTTTGTAGAAGAATATGACTTTAATTCTTCATAATACCAGACACAGTAATGGCCAGACACAGGAGACACAACATTTACACTGATATGCCTGTATCATGATTTGTACTTTACTAAAACATATCTGCCACAAAGTCACTTGGCTTGAAAACATCAAAGAGTTTTTCCACTCATCAGTATTTGTTCAAGTGAATAATCAGCCTCACCCTTAATATCATGCCTGATTGTTGTTTTGCCTGGTTTTTGCTTCCAGACAGGGTTCTTGTTCTACCTTCCTCTGCTGCCGCAAAGAGACTTCTCAGGGATTTTTCTGTCCATGGGGGTATTTGCCAAATCATCTGGCAATCCATTGCCCATGAAAGGTTCGTTCTCAAATTTTCCAAAAGGTTTTCTTCCTTTTCTTTGCTGTTTAATCATTTTTAGACCGCGGGTGGCAGAGACGTCTCTCCTGTTGCGTGGGCTGCACAAGGAAGTGAAGTCCCTGACAGGCAGTTTGTCACTGTTTCCCAATGACACTTTCCTTCATGCCACCACATCTTAGTGGGAAACCAGACTTCATTGCTCATCCACTCCAACACTTTTTCCAAGGAGGTGTTATGGTTGAGGTGCCCCCCGGCACTCCACCGGCCTGATCTTAGATTAAATTTTTTGTTATGCTGCACTGTATCTGCTTGGGGCCAGTTCATCAGGCAAGCCAGATCACGTTGCATGCTTGGTGAAGCGGGAAATAGTGATGACAGACAATCTTTGTGCCATCTGCCACGGTTATTAGCAAATGATGTTTTATTTATCTCCAGATCAGCCATGAAGACACTGACTCCCATTAGAAACATGTTCAATAACAAGTTCTTATCTTTTGAGATCTATAGGTTAATGGATGAAGAACCAAAAACCTGTTGTTAATGTGCACAGGGTGATGCTTACAAAACACTGCCACATCTATGCACCCACAGTTACCAGCCAAGCTGCAAATACTATTGATGGAAAAAGGTCATTTGGGAATATCTGCTCCCATAGAGCCATGATCACTGGCTACTAGTTAATCACACTGTCACCTTGAAATTCCATATGTGGGTAATTCCACAATGACCAGTCTGGGAATGAGCCTGCAGTGACCCATACAGATTCACAAAGAATTTAAGTTTTCCATTCACAGGCAATCCTATTATTTTGGGTTTTTTTGTCTCCTCTCCTGTCATCAAGCAGAGCACAAATAGCACAAGATGACATCAAAGTTTTCCATGAAATTTTCTTAGCAATCTATGTCCATAGCAAATGGAAAACATTTGATTCCTATTTTAACTTCTATTTTCTTTAACATAAACACGTTTTGAAAAGTTTTTTAAACTAAGCTCAAAATGTGCTATACCAGGAGTGTCAAAAACATGTTGGTATTTCACTTCTGTTTTGCTTACAGCATGTTTTGTTAAGACTAGTCCTTTTTAAAACATTTCAACTTAAACGAAAACAGTGTTTTCCTTTGAAAAATGGCTTCTATTATAAACACACCATCAGATCTGCATTGGTTGTCAAACTTGTCCTTTTCTGCATATTGGCCCAGCATTCTCAGTTTTCAGTATTTGCAGTCTTCTAAGATTTATTAAAGAATTAGGTCAGTGATGCCATGAGCTCCTCAACCAACCCTCTAGCAATTGAAAAGCCTCGAACTGTATTCTTATAGGTAGCTGGAAAAAATCAACACGTTTGCATATCAGATTGTATCAGCTCCTCAAATCTCACTCATGTTTGTGTATCAGGTCCAAGAAGTTGGCTGTGGATAAAGCCTTACTACCTCCTTCCTCCTATATATTGCCAACACAAATGGAGATGTCTCTGAAGACAGTAATCCATGCCTTCTGTTTTGCTCGCGTTCTTTCAATGCACGCTGTTGCCAGTGAAAGAAAATTCCGGTCCGTTCATGCTTACATTTTAATTGCATGCTCCTTTCTGGAGACAGGCAAGAGTAACAGCTATCATTTTATTTCACATCTCTGCCTCAAAAGCATCTGCTCCACTTGTGGTGATGCATGAGAGAGCAGCTGCTTGCTCCCATTCAGTATCAGCCTCACTGGCACACGTTCATTTACCTGCATTTAACATCCTTATGGAGTCGGACAGTGTTTCAAACTCACTCACTACACCCTTCAGATTTGCACAGATGAAAGAAAAAAAATCAAATATCTGGCTGTTGTCCCCTAATAGCCGCATCTATTTTGGCTGGTTTCATGCACTCCAGCAGCACAATCCTGCCAGAGTCCTGGTTCACCCAAACAACAGTAAATGCTCAGTTGGTCTACTTTGGCCCAGCATTTGGCACAAACCTGGACCTGAATAGAGAAAAATGAGGGCATCAGGGCTATATCAGCACCTATTACCCAGCTTCTCAAATAACCATGAGACCCCATATAGGGCTGCTCTATTAATGATGGGTGTTCTTTTTCTGCTTGCCTGGCTCCCTTTTCCCTTGAGGTCTTCAAGGATACAGTTTAATAAACAGTATCAGCCAACAGTGTCAGCAGAATCCATTCATGTCACTCTAATTTTAAGTATTTATTATTGCTTCTTTTGGGACGTATGGAAACAGACCCAAGTAACCGGGCTGAGTTACCCTTTTCCCTGGGGACACCTTGCACCCCTGTTTTGCTTTGTGCTTGCCAGTGAGCCAGACCTCTCCCACACGCCCCCTCTCACTCCTGCCAAGCTCCTACACACAGACATCATGGGAAGATGCCCAGAGCTCACTCCAAACCTAACGCTTTGCTCAGCCCGGCTCAACTGCTTGCAACATCTCCTACATGAATTTTATGCCGGAGGGTGACCCAAGGTCATCACCTTGTAAACTAGATCAAGATGATTTAGCTTCCCATCCTCATTTCTAATTTAGCTACCCCTCTTTCTTGCCTGTCTGTATCTGAAGCTTCCTGATAACCATTGTCATGCACACAAGCAGCATCCAAATATTTCCAGCTGCTCTGCACACCAGCCTGACTATTAGAGGGAGACAGACTTAGCAGGTGGCTGGGACTCACCGTCTGGCTGTACTCCAGCCTACCTGTTTGCCTTCTTTCTCTCACTTATTCCTCACTGAAATATAGCAGCTTGCCTCCTGCCCTTACACCACTGCTATAACAGAAGCTGGACAATTCAGTCTCTAGCATATTCTTTCTCTCCATCCTCCAAGGGTAAGGAAGGGTGTACCAGGTGTCAGGAGACACCTTCTGCTCTGGAGAGGCTCTACTCTTATTTTGTGTGATCCCAGCTGCCATACACAGTAAACTTCCTCAGGTACACTGTGTCTCCGCAGTTTGGTCCTGCATACAGTGAAGAGGTCAACACAACAGATGCTTTTGAGCAGTGACTTCATCAGCAAATGTGGTCCAAATCTGTGTGCAGACGCCTGTCTGCCAGTCACCAGCGTAGTGCCGGAGCATCCAGATCGGAGCAGCCTGCAGGGTGTCACCTCCTGTCACCGCCTGTTTCAGTTTGGTGGGTAGCTTATATTTAGTCTCTAGTAGGTGACGTTATGAAAGGAGATGGAACAAGGAAAGATGTGACAGAGAAAATAGATCACATCATTCCAATTAAAAAAATGTATTCATCCTGGCATTTTCAGTTGTACTTTTATTTATGGTAGAATTAGGGTTGGTTTTTTTTTTGAAATACAGCATTTGGCAGACAAATAGCAGCTCTCTATTGTAGTACTACAAAGTGAAACTGTGGCCACTCACTTCACAGACTAAAGGTAACCTTTACTATTCCCTGTTTAGCCAATGCTTTTACAGAAACACTAGAATAAGAAAAGCAACTTGCCCAAAAGCAAGCTCTAGGGTTATTGTTGAGAATTCACAGCTGCCTGGCTGGCACCTTAGCAGCATTCCCCATTAGCTGCTGTCACCTTTATTGCTCAATTGGAATAACTAACAATTATTTGATTTTCATTGCTTTCCTCTCAGGTTGGCATTTGGCCTTTCTTTTTAAATACCACATGCTGTAACATCCCTCCCCTTACAACTAGGGATAGTTAGAAGCTCTTGCTATCTCTTCCCTGGCTGCAAAAGCTGAGCAGACAGGATTAATACTAGACAGTAGTTACATTAATATTTTCCTTCATTTTTGAAAGCCAGAAAGCACCAAATAATTAAGTAACATTGCTAGCAGGTGGCAGGGAGAATCCTTGCAACAAGTCCCACCTGCAGCAACTCTTTTATTGCCTCAAGCAGCTCCCTTAAGGGTCACCCCCGTTAACTAATCAGTCAATGCTTATTTATTACATCAGCTGTGTCTGAGGAATATAGCTAGGCAAGCAAGCCTTCACAGAAATGGCTGAGAAGCAGGATTGGGTTGAAGTATATCACCACATGCCTGCTTTGGAAGCAGGTGGTGGAAGTGAAGGTCACCAGAGATTACTTTTCCTATGGATCACCATGGTAAAGTATGACTTATTATCTCCCTTAAGAAAAAACACTGAGAGGTGGATATCTGAGTAGTCCCAGATACCTTACTCTAGATAATTGCCCCTGGTTACAGAGAGACTTCATTGTAGAGCAGAGGTAAATTTTGCTATTCTTAATCTTAGCTCATTCAGTTGAAATACAGCTTCTGCATTGTCTCTATAGAAAAACTGAAGGCAAATGTGCTGGTGCTTCCCTGCTGCTTTCAGAACGAGCTCCTTTGAGTTTTGGGTGCCCAGATTCCTGGTACTTGCAGAGCTGCCTCTCCTGTGTATCCTCATGTCCTGTTACATGCTAAATGGGTGTTTTAACTAGTGAGTTAATAGCCTTTAGTGCTCTCTCTCCTGCTCTGTGTTTTTTAGCTCTTTTTATGAAGCACCCCTAGACTAGCTGTTGCAATGCCTATTCTGGACAATCCCAGTCTGGATCAACCCAAAGCACTTTTTTTTTCTCTTGTGGTTTTTTTTGTTTGTTTGTTGTTTTGTTTTGGTTTTTTTCTTCTTCTGACTGTTTGCTGCTCCTTCTCTGCTGGCCCATTTAGTTTTGAAGAGATGCACACAGAATCTTGCAAATGCCTGACATTGTGTTCATGACTTGCTCTGCCCAGAAGTAGTCAGATAATCAGTAATGATAAATACATGTGAAATCCATACCTAGTTTGTACCTTTCCCACTGTGCCATCAGCTGTAGCTAGTACAGGCTGATGAACACACTGGGAGTGTATCGCACCTTTCTGAAGTGCCTGTGGAGCTGGGGGGAGGGAGGGGGGGATGGGATGGAAATGTAAGTAGGTTATTTTGTCCTGTTCTGCATTTTTAGAGATGTTTAGGCTCCTAATATATGGCTTCATATATAGGGGTGAAGGGTTCACTTTTTTCCTTGTAGCTGGAGCCTTCTAGCAACTGTGCTTCCCTTGCTATGTTTCCATTGCCAGACAATCATCTACAGAGATTAGTGGTGTTTTCTATGTATGGAGTCAGACAGTGCCCTTCAGGTGCAGCCTAAAAGGCAGGTTATCCTCATAGGAAAAGCAACCAGCAGTTTGCACTTCCCTCTGCATTAAGCACAACCAGAAAGGTCAGTAGTTGGGTAGCAGGGGGCCCTTCAGAGAGGATGGCAGCACAGGGCTTGGCTGTGGATCGTCCGGCTCAGAGCACTTCTGCTGGCATCCACCTCTCATGGGCACTGGGTTCATTCACGTTTCTACCACAGGACAACACACCTTGCCAATCTGATGAGGCAGCTCTTTTGAGACATCTTGCTTGCTCTGGACACTCTTGCGTGGAGGCGTCAGCTCCTATTGCCTTAACATGCATATCAGGAGTGCTGTGATATTTGCTCTGCGCTCAGGATGGGAGCTCTTCTAGCTTCCCCCACCTACTTCACACACAGATACACACACTTCAAGCTGTCCAGTGTATCTCAAGAGAGCGGAAAGTATTTGCTAAAAATATTTATGCAGAAATTATTTATGGCCTGGCCCACATCAACCCTGTGGCAGCCGTTACACAACGCTGCACAAAGAAGCCCTTATCTGGAGGAGCACACGGCCAGTTTTACAGCCCACAAGTTACCAAGAGGCAATCCTACTGGCTTTTCAATCAAATCCTAGGAATTTGAGGCCTGTACATTTAATTTAGATGTCAAATCTTGTCTAGCAGGCTCTGCCAAGCTGCTTTCTAATGCCTCCTAGTTTGAAGGGAGCTCTTGTAGAGCGGATCAGAAAATGCTGCACCACTCCAAGGCATGGTACCTTTCTCCCAAAAAACTGGGGGTAGGCAAAGCAGATCTCCCCCACTGGAATGTAGTTCAAGATTATAATTATTTTCTCTCTCTACCTGCTGTAGGAAAATATCACAATAGCTTATGGAAGGGGAAGGAGACTTACCCCTCAGCTGACACTGGGTACGTACCCACAGGGATGGGCACAGAAATCAGATCTGGCTCACAATGTACTTCACTGCTAGAGTGCGTATCTAGCCTGGATGGCTTTTGGCTCAAACCCTAATAAAACTATGGGGAGTTTATAAAACCCTTAATTTTTTTTTTTAATCTATGTCTAGGTTTGAAGAACAAAAATGACTCAAGATTCAGTGCAAGGGAGATCCAGCCTTTTGTTCTGGACTATCTCCACCTTCATATAGCTCTTTTGATTACATTTATGGTCTGCAGTGGCCTCACAGGTGCTGATCTTTAAAGGCCTGTACTAAAACTTCCAGCCTCATCTGTTATGGTAAGACATGAGAAGTGAGCTTATGCAGGTAAGAAAGCAGAAGGTACTCGTGATATAATGACACTGGTGGGATGCAAATGTAGTAGAAGAATGACAGGAATATTAGCACATCCCTGCCCAGCTGCTCAGTACCGGTGCCCATGAGTCAGTGGTGGTTAGCGTAATTCCTCAGTTCACTTATGAGATGGCGGAGGGGAAGGGCATTGAAATCCTTATTGCTCTCAAGCTAGGATCGCGCACATCAGTTTGCCTTTCTCCACCAGGTCACTCGCCTTCTCAAGGAATTCAGATTGGTTTGACACACTTGTTCTCATCAAATCCCTGGTGGCAGGTCCTTATCATTTCATGATCCGTTTAGGATTCATGATGGGATGTTCAGTAATCATTTTTATGTCCTGGCTCCTGGCAGGCTAATCCCCAGAGCCCCTCTCTGCCCTCTTTTTGAGGTAAGTATTACACTTGCTCTTCTCCACTCCTTTGGGACCTCTGCTGTTGTCTTTGCTGCCTCAAATGCAATCACTAATGGTTCAGAGGTTTAGTTCAGCTAATTCTTTAAGCACCCTAGGGGCAATTTCAGCAGCCCTTGCCAGCTTGAATACATGGGGTTTTTTTAAGTCTGGATATTTCTTTAAATCATTCTTCCACTAAGCAGAGTAACTTATTCCCTTAATACAATTAACCAACTTAATTGCTCGGTTAGAATTTACTTGTTTGTGAAAAATGAAACAAGATTAATTTTGAGTTTGACATGCTTTCTTTCCCTGTTTGCTCTTTTTCCCCACTAAGTAATGGGCCGGTAGCATCTTTTGTCACAGCCTGTTCCTCTTTCCCTTGCACCTCCACCTCCCTTCTTGTAGATGGCCAGGCCAAAGCACTGCCTTCTCAGGACTCTTCATAGAAAAAGGGACAAAAGAAACCTTCAGAGATGGAGAATCAGGCGGGATTACATGCTGATAACACCTGTCTGCTCTTGGGAAAACCTTCATGGGACTGTGGGACTTTGTCAGCAGCACTTGGGTGCGGGTGGACAACTCTGAAGGAGTTTGTCTCCTCTCACGCATTTGCTAATTTTAGTGCTGTTAGATCTGCCTTGGGCAGATTTCAGCAGTGTTCAAGTGAACCTGTCTCTGTGTGTTATCTGGGTTCCCCAGGTTGAGGAGAACGGCATCCTCGGAGCTCCCACCCAGGAGCCAGAGGAGCTGTATGCTGCCTCAGCTGTGTCCGAGCCTACCCTGCAGCTCTGCAGAGCTGGAACTGCCCAGCAATACCCATGTGTTTGCCACTGAGGACACATCTCTACATGAAATGGGCATCAAACCGGCTCATTTAGATACAGCTATGGAGACTCAGAGGAGAACTGCTTCTGATTAACCCTTTCTACTTCTTCCTCGCATTCCTGAGTTCTGTGGCATGGCTATCAGCTGCCACTGTTCAGAAAAGAACATCAAATTTCTTTTCCGGATGCTTTTCTACCTCTTGTAGCTGTCAAGAGCAGCTAAGGAACATGATCCATGAAAATCAAGAGATTCAGTTTTAGTTTTCCAGGTATAAATCAGTTATGAGCTACTAAGATCAGTAGCAAATGAATGTGCAATAACAAACTAATGTGCAAGAGACTATCAAACATCTGCTGCTGTGGTTTTCCTTCCTGTGAAGTACTCGGTTATTATCAGAAGCAAGATCTTGAACACTTGGCTATGGGTTATGGAACAGTCACTCCTCTGTCTCTAAAGGGTCAAAAAACAGGAAGAAAGTTTTAAAAGCCTCAAAATCATGGTTTTAGCCAATCAGTATTTTCAGGCTTATCTGGTTTTGGAAGGACTGTCTGCATTAGTTTATAGTCCTCAGGGATGGTAAAGCTAAGCGTGGATATGCATTTGCATGCACTGTAGTTAACAGTGAATGCAAGTAAACAGAATTTGCCCATATAAGAGCAGTCCATGTCTTACAGATACCTTCTGGGCATATCTACCCATTTTTAAACCTAACTTGGGAAGAGTAGGGCCAAACCGAGCCCCCTCCGACTCGCCTCAGCTGGATGCCATCTAGTGGCTGCTGGGGGCCGGGAGCTCTTAGACAAGAGCACAAAATTTGTAGAACAACCCATTTTTGGGAAGCGAGCACTGCAAGTAATAATTATTCTTGGAATCACAAAGTTAAAAATCAGGTAAGCCCGCTCCTAATCATCTGCTGGCATTAATCGAGCCACCGAATCCATGGCAGAGCCCAGCACAGACATGGCTCGGCAGAGTTTGGCCAGCTGTAGCCTAGAAAAGCCCAGCAGGAAACAATCTATGAAAGTCAATTCTGTGTAGAAAAACATAGAAAAGGAGCATCCTTAAAACAAGAGATGCTGCTGTGAAGCTCTGGGTATCCAGCATGGATATGGAGCTGACAGCCAGGCAGCAGTTTCAAACATGGTTACAGACTTTGTGTGAGTCTTTCCCAGTTTCTTCCAAATCCTTCTGCAGTAGGTCTAAGTGATTTAACAACTGGAGCCAAACACTTCTCGTCTACCAACAGTATCCCAGCGGATGACACTGATTTGCAGATGGTTTGCAGAAAATCCTAATTAAGACTAAGTTCTTAGGTGCAATTGTAGGTGCTGTAATACCCAAATGAAAAATACGCTTTGAAATAGACAACTGAGCAAGTCATCTAACGCAGCCTTTTTTCTTTTATTTATGAATTAGTTGAGATAGACTTTGATTTTTACTGAGTCTGGTAAGTGGTGTGAAAGAATGGCTTCCAGTCTGCGTGGAATAACTCCTATTAACATTTGTACAAAACTAAAGACTATTTCTGGGCTTAAGTTTTCCATTAAAATTCATTTATGGCAAGGTTTTCTTGGTTTAGTGAACATTAGTATTCAAAGTGCCTTTTTTAATGTTCTTGTCTGAGGATTTGAGAAAATACTAATATTTACTGAACAAAATCTCTAGACTGAGTATAAGTTTCCGTAAAATTGCTAATGTATATATAAAACCAAACAAAAAAGTATTTTTCCATTACATGATCATAACCCTATTTTCTAACCACAAGAATTTGTATGAGAATTTCCAAATGGAAATTTGATTTCTTTCCATTTTTGTGATACTAAGTAACCTAACTACATTTGTTAATTTAGGGAGTCTTTTGCTACAGATAATCCAAGAAAGCAAAGGCAGACTAACACTTTCAAAATCTAAAATAGTAGTATTTAATCTTAGGTTTAAAGGAAAAGAGTTTGTTTCTATAGTGTTTTCAAAGAGCTTGCTTTCCATACAGCTCAGCTACCGCAGCTATCTAGATATCTACTCTAATCCCTCTCTTTCTTTGCTGCTGTTTAAACAAAGATCAGTGTTATTTTTCCAACTAAGAGCTCTTTTAATAGTCACTTACACAGACCATAGATCACAAAGTCTATGGCCCCATAGATCACAAAATATGAGCTCATGTTCTGATGAATCGTCAATTGTTTCCAAAGGGTTTGTAGGCAACATGGATTTGGAAAGGAATGTGGAGCGACTATTTTTGCTTTCATTATTCATCCATTCCTTTTTCCCCCAAATAGTCTCTTTTCAGTTCCAAGGCATGTGTGGACTAGAAATAGTATCAGCCCTGGAGGATTTTCCTTTACATTCACTCGGACATTCATTTCCCAATTTAGGGTGCTGTTCTCAACTTTTCAGAATAGCATCTCCTTCCCTTGCTCCATGCCGCATGCCTCCCAGACAGAGCGGTGACCAGGCTGCCTCGGGAGAGGGATATTCTCAATTAGGCCAAACGAAGTCAGAACAACCCCACTGCTTGTCAGCCCGCCAGCAGATGTAGCAGGACCTGATTTTTATTAATCTGAATAGATGGTGCAAAATTCCCTGTTTTATGCTTAATAGTCACTAGAGGGCAAAGCAGGTCTCCGTAAGGCAATCCTGCAGCCCAGAGGCAGGTTACCTGGCTCTTGCCTTTGGCTCATGAGGTTCTGGTGTGGGGCCCTCTCTGCAGGGACAGAGCTAGACAGTCCCAGCCTGGCTGCTGATCTTAGCTTGGCTCAGGGAACTGCTGGGTTGGCCCATGTTTACCTGGTTTGGGACATAGTCAAGTTTGCCCAGAGACAGTGATTCCTGTGCATTTCTGGTTTTGGAACAGAGTTTTGGCATCTTTGTTCTTGTTTTGCTTATGTAAAAGCATCTTATAAGGTCAGGGCAAGGGTTTTTGTAGCCCAGCGACCATCCAGCCATGCATCTCACTTATAGGAGATGCCGAGGGGAAAAATACATTGAGCTGTTTTCCCCAGAATATTCTCCCAGCCAACTGTGGCCTGCAGCTCAGATGATTCAAGAGGCAGAGCTGGGCCCTTTGTAGATAACACGTAGAATTTCTCCGATTGCTCTTTGCATCCCAGTAGCCCCTAGGGATCTAAAGTGCTCTTGCACAGAAGGCTCAGAGTTTACCTGGGCATTGCTTCATACCATGTCCCCCAGTGTTGATATTAAAGGCAGCAAGCTGAAGCCACCTTCTCAGCCTCAGCAAGCCCTTTGTGAGTTAAAGTAGCTCTGCCATGTTCTCACCTATTCGTTTCTCTTCTGGGATGAAAATCCCTAATATATGCAGTGGTTTGGGCATTCATTAAGTCATTCATCCTGAATGGCAGATCAGGAACCACCCCTTGAAGTCAGTGTGAAGCTAACCAGGGAAAAGTTGACTGAGAAAGCAGAGGAGGACACTGTGGGAGTGAAACCTGAAGATGACAACTCCAGGGCAATAGTGTATTTTTCTTGGCATGGCTGTGTCCTCAACATATTGAGAACCCACCTAAGCCAGGATAATAAAAGGAGCCAATGAAACCTTAAGTATCACACGTATAGGAGTATATTCTGTTGATACTGTCCCCAAAATAAGCTATTTGCAGTGTGCACTAAAATGCATTTGGAGAGTGCTTAGGCAGCAAGAAGCCCTGACTCTCTAAACCTGAGAGCTGTGCTGCTCAACTTCCCGATTCTCAGCATCTTGGTAAATATTAAGGCTCCCAAAACTAGAGCAGAACTGTTTCGGTGTTTTGAAAATAAATGGTGGACTTTAAGATCTGCTAATGAAAAAAGACTTCAATTTAAAGCGTTTAATGTTGGGTGAAACACTTTTTAAAAAAAAAATCAGTCCACTGTCCTTCACAGACCTGGAAACCCATTTTTCAACCAAATCTGCTAGAAGATTTTGAGTACCAAGATTCAAACCAGTGTTTGCAGTCGGTCTCCATCACCCCATACTCTGCCACTTACTAGGTCCTCCTCGCGTGGGGAGTGGAGGTCACTATGGGTCAGCCTACATGGCAGAATCAGTTTGGCTGTTGGCAGGTGTAGCTGGTGCCACGGAGGTGGATTGAGCTCCAGATGGGAAGGGCCTGCACTGGGCTGACAAGGGACTTCATATGAGCAGCAGAGTTTCCCTTTCCAGAATGCCAGCATATTTTTTCCTGCACGGGAAAGGCTTTTCAGTCCGTAGGGCTTTACTCTGAGATGGCGAGTCAGGTCATAAATAGCACCTCAGGTGAGTCAGTACATCCAACCCTGAGCCAAAATCAACAAAGCCTGTGCTCAGACCTTGCTGCTGAGAAATTATAATTGCTTTTTGAGTTGTGCAAATGTCTCACATAGAGCCATTTAGCTGACATCTTTTATTTCCTTGAAATCCCTGAAATGAGCAGGGTGCATGTAATGGTCAGCGAGGTCTACGGCAACCCAGAGGAGGTTGGAAAGGCCAGGACTTTCCAGTCAATGGGATCATGGATTTGCGCCAGTGGGTATCCAGCTCAAATTTGCACTCTCGGAAGAGGCTGATGGACTACCTGAGGGCAGCCTACACGATGCAGAGCAGGGCCAGAGCGTACAGCAGTTGCTGAGCCGCCAACTGGAGCTACTCTGCCTTTAGGAAAGACCAACTCTTCCAGCTCGCACTGAGAATCCCACAAAAGTCAATGGGAGGATGCATTTTATTTTGATGTATCTACATTTGACCCTACTGCAGGAAGGACAAGGATCTAAGGCTACATTTTTTTACTGTTACCCATTTAAAATGAAGCATCTGAATGCCTAGTCTGGACTTTTTGATTGCTAAGCAGCCACAGCTCACACTGAGCACAGGGATAATTGTAAGTTCTCATCACTTCTGGAAAATGGGCCGTTAAATAGGTCATTAAGTATAGCATTAGCTGCCTCATTTCAGCCACCCAGGCTGAAGAAATTTGGCTGTTGAAAGGCAAACAGAGGCACAGATTAGCGCTGGGTGCAGACTGGCTGGCCCTGCTGCTGTTTCCTGCTGCACCGCAACAGCATGGGCAACCTGGGAGCCTTCAAACACATGCCATGAAGTCCACACTGGCATTTAATAATCCACCTTCTCAGGGGGAATCAAACCTTTCCTGAAACTATGTTTCCAGAGCACAGAGGAGATCCACAGCCCCATAGGACCTCTGAAAGTGGCAATCGGAGTTTTACATTTTTAGATCATTGACTCATGCCTGGTTCTGGCTAGAAGGTCATTCAAACAGTGGCTCTTGGTATCCTGCTGTGAAATGAGCTACTGTTGTCCCTTTTGGAGCCTGTCTGTCCACAGGAGAAGGACCCTGGTTCCCCACCTAAGTGGTCTCCTGTGAACACGAGAATGGCTGTACTGCCTCAGTCCAAAGGTCCATCTATCCCGATGTGCTGTCTCCAGCAGTGACAAAAGCAATCCACGGGAAAACATGTAAGAACTTGGCAAGGACATCTGACTCTCCCAAATCCAACTATTTGCTGCTCAGGAACTGCCAGAGCCAGAAGGAGTTTCTCTGTCTTTAGTTACTCAATGTATTTCTCTTTCAGGAAGTTTCTCTGATCTCCTTTGTCTCATGTAGACTTGTAGCATCTACAGCATCCTTAGATGGGGATAGGCTGAATGAAACTGAGAAGTGAGTGGAGAGAATGGATATGAGGAACAGTTGGAAGCAGCATGAGAAAGCAAGCCAGCTCTCTTCTGGCTCAATATCTCCTTGATGCAGCCGTAAGGAGGCATTTTCCCAACATGCTGAGTCTTTGCCACAGCTTTGGATTTGCTGAACCAGTTTGTGAAGAATCAGGAACATATGGAAAAAAATATTAGTGAGGTATTTAGCATGAATGTGAGCAAATTAAGCCAACTGTGGGACTAGGGGATGACCCCACCCAAACCCGCATGTGTTCTATAGGTCCCGGAAACAAAACTGAGGGCTCAAATAGCATCATTGTATTACAGTGAGCTCTTTTTTGAAACATTTAATGATAAATGTTTAAACAGCTGCCCTAATAGGATTCAGGGAAGGAGAGCAGTAAGGCATTGTCTTGTATTAAAGCCACAACTGGACTTTGGCCAGAGCTGAAGAATTTGTAGGTGACCTGAGTACATTTTTCATGCATTTTGCTGAATCCCCTGCATGGCGTAACTTTCTCTGTGGGAGATTTAGCCAAACAGTCTGAAGAAAAGAAAGAAATGTGGACAAACCAGCTTCTGTGATTTATTGCCTCGAAGCCATTCAGTAGAGATTGTCCCAGCTGGTCATAAACTACATACTTCCTACTTCAGTGGAGGGGAAGAAGGGTACTGGATGCACATTTTGCCCAGATAGAGATCTCTATTCTTTAATTTATCTCACACACTTAGGACAAATGAATAGTAGTGTTGATCTTATCCCATGCTTAATTTCTTGTTTATTTTTCTTTTCTTAGTCCTTTCCCCCCCCCTTTTCTTCCACTCTTTCCAAGGTCAGGTGAGATTTACAGAGAGAGAAATAGGCCCATTCCTTATTCAACAGGATGGGAAGTTTCTTACATTAGCTTTATATGCGTCTGGAGGCTTGATAAAACTCATAAATCAACAACCTTGGAGATCAAGGCAGAGCAAACTTTATTCGTCTCATATTCTTAGTAACTTTAATGCCTCATCTGGTGTGATCCTAGAGAATACAAATACTTGAGGAATACTGAGTCCTTATTTTTTTTCTCTTAGCACTGCTTACTGTGACTTTCTTCCTAAATCTGGATGGACATTACAGATTCATTAATTAAAACCATTGTGAAGATCTAAGTGTGTGTCTGCATTAGTGTTTCCGTTCAGATCAGGAGCTCGCTTCTGAACTAGATTGGTTTGCATTGTGGTGCCATCTTAAGGACGCTTGAATTAGTGTCCCTTTGGAGGAAACTTACCCATTCCAGTCACTACTGGGAAATCAATCCTTAGGACCAGACTGTGGATGGCATGAATTAAAAAGAGAAAAAAAAACCAACAACCAAACCAAAACAATCCAGCCATGAAATGCATTTACTGTGGATGTCAAGTCCTCAGCAAAAATTTTCCTGGTCCATGGCTCTGTTCCTCTTAGTCCATCTTATTTTCTAATGCGGACATAGTCTTAGAAAATCTACAGATGATCCTCAGTGAATTTGAAGGCTTCATGGCTAAGCAATTCCAGCATAAACCACAAAGTAACATTAAGAAATTAAATGAGTCAGAGGCCAGGTGTGTGGTGTGTCACCTGTCTGCCCGCAATATATGTGAAATGCAACCTTTTCTGTTATGACAGATAGGGATTGTTTAATATACGAGTGCTCTTTTTTTATTTCCATGTGAATAAAATTCTTATTTGTACAATATGCTGAATTGTTGGGAAATTGTTGGGGGCTGGGAAACCCTCTTTGGAAAGGGAGCAAACCGGAGTTTCCTCTGATGGACCTGTAAGTGCCACAGGACTTCAAAAGCAGCTTTGCATTTCATGCCAAAACATTTTCTGCATATCCAGAAAACCCTTTATCATGAAGGCATTTATCCTTTGGGGTGCGATCCTGCCCACCTGCAGCACCAGCATCCCAGCACTGCCGATGGCTTGTCCTTCAGCCTCGGGGCCAACAATCCACTGAGCATCACATGAGTGCAAATCCCTACGTCTCCTCACCTTCCACGCCCTTCACCTCCACTGCCCCTTCAGATGACTGTAATTAAATCCTTCATTCGTCAGAGCTACCCAAGGTACGGTAACTGTAGTGTCCCGGCGGCAGAGGGGAGCAGCCTGAGGGAGGCTGCACTGTTGGGAGTGGGATTAAGTGTTCCTCGCCGTTGCACCTGGGTGTCTGCGCACCAGCCTTGCACTTGCACCTGAGTGTGCACACTTTGCTTTTTTCTGGTGACAAAGAAATCAAGTCAGATCAACTGAGACTGATTCCTTTGAGAAGGAGAGAAGAGAAAGCGAGCGAGACAGGCTGACACACGTCTGCTGCGGTGCAGGCTGGTGGAGAGGTAGCAACTGTCAAGCAGCGTGTCCTGCTCTGAGCTGAGTCAGAGGATGTGGAGGTAAAAAAGGAGATGCTACCTCTGCCACCTCACTACCCACAACGATTAAATATCCTCCAGAAGTGAGCTAGGGGATCATTTTGTTCAAGTGTTGGCAAGATCTTTGAGTTTACAGCGGCAGATTATGAAAGGTTTCTTGGCTTATTCCTTGGGACTTTCCATAAAACTACTGAATGCAAACTTCTTTCTCTTTCTGTCTTTCTCAGACACATGCACACAGGTACTATCACCCCACCTGATGTCAACCACCATTCCAGTAATAAGAGAGAATCACTTTATCCTCAATTTTTTACCCATAAGCAACTCAGTCACCATGGATACTTAGAAGGAGGTTCATGATGGTGCTGAACAAAATTCGATGTCTAGCTCTGCTGTACATTTTTTTGTTAAAATATTTTATCATTTAAAAAATTAAGTAAGTTCTGGAAAAGGTCAATAGTTCTGATCTTTTGCCAAAAAGCACTTTGGCTGGAAGTTTGCTTTCAATTAAGATGTGTTACTTCTTCAATAACCCGAAGTTTTAAATGTTCTTTTTAAGGACTTTTAAGGAAATTACAGGCAATTAAAATGTAAAGCATTGTTAACAACTCTGACAAAATAATATCCTACTGTATCTGCTTTGTTCTACTTCATTTTTAAATCTGTGAGGCCTGATACATTCAACTGCTGTGCCCAAGAAATCTGTGGTTTACCTGCTCTGGTAATGTCCAGGTGTGTAACTACAGTTGCTTTTTGGCAGATGTCTGACTTTGGGGATCTATTCTTTTCCAGACAATCTCGGTAGAAGCCTTGCCTTCTTCTTGCCCATCCTTTTCCCAGGCCTTTGTGGACACAGATTTCATGGAAGGAAAACTGATACAGAGAGAATTAATCAGCCAGCCTTCCTTACAGACATGAGATCTGCATGTGGAAATTCCTTACAAACACAGACTTTGAAACTCAATGTACACCCTTGGGATTTAAGGGCATATTTGAACTTTGGCAAAAATAAGCGACTCAGTGACTATGAATAGTCACGGCCTCTGTTTTGCAGCTTATGTACCGCTTCTGCAAACACAGTGGTTTATAATTGACTGAAAGGAGAAATACATCTTGCAACACCCACAGCTTCTGCAGCCTGGGTAGTTTCCAAATGGGGTTTCCCACCTGAGCGCCTCGCTGATCTGTTTCTATCCTGTGGACAGGTTACAACACCATGCCGGCCATGATTTCCTTTATCTAACAGGTGCTGGTGATACTTTATTTTGCAAATGAGGCATTTCATGAACTATCATGAGAATAAAGAACTACTACAGCTGGGGGGGGGGGGAAGTGAATTGGAAAGAAAGGGAGGGAGGGCAAAGAATGACTTTGCAGACAAATTCTCCACACTATTGAATCTTTGCTGGCACATAAAAAACAAACATCAGAAAAGTCACGCTTCAATTCTCCTCCGTTGCATTATCTTTTTCCTTTTCTTTTGCTAGTTCAAAATACTTACAAGTATGCTGCCCTCCTTGAAACAGCCTCCTTGAAAATTAAGTGTACATTTCAAAGACTGTGTACAATATAACTCTTTGTGTTTGGCTTGGAGAAATATTTGTTGGGTGGAAAGGAAAAAGGAATTTAAGTAGCTGGTAGTAAGCAAACGTTCCACCACTGCCTGGTCAAAACACATTGAAAGTAAGGACAGGTCTTGACCATGCTGGACAGGAGTTGCATCCTGCGACCTTAGAAAAGAGTTGGAGTTCTTGCCAGGGCGTTGCAAAATCAAATACCCCCAAGACTTGTCAGACACACATCCAGAGATGGTTAAGTTCACACTTGTGAGTGTGACAATGCCACAGAGCTGAGGTCTGGTTGCCTCAGCATCTGTCCCCAGACTTGGGCAGGGTCCTGAGCTCTCTGTGGCACAGCTGTACTGCTGGTGAGGCTGTTACTAGCTGGTTTGAAGTGTGCTGCATCTACATGTGGAGCAGCAGCAAAAATATCTTACGTTATCTGGTAACATTCCCTTCCTGTTCCCCCTGCTTTGACCCCTTTATCCTCTCAAAATCTCTGTGAGTCAGAAAAATGCCAGTATCCCATGTGTACAGGCGGGGACCCAAGGCCCGGAGAGGGAGAACTGGAGACTGCTCAAAAGTTACTGCCAGTTTGTGTTACAAGTTACTCCACAACATCCACTGAAGTTACCACTGATGAAAGAATGAAAGGGTTTTTTTCATTCCAAACTTGGCAACTTGATATTAAGTCACTTTTTCTTTCTTGGTTCCTCACTTCAGTCCAATGCTTCCAAAATAGGACTTCTGGTGAGCTGGCAGGAGAAATAACAATGAACTCACCCCCACAGGTGACACGCTCTGCCTGCTCTATGTTCCCCAGGCAAATCAGGGAGGACAGCCGATTTGGATCACCTTTTGTTTGCTGAGCAGTGTGCAGATGAGGTGATTAGCTCAAATAAGTGGGTAGGACTGAACTTTCTTAGTATATATTTGTTCTGTCCTGATTTCTTTTCATTTGGACTCAGGTGCCAACGCACGTTACCATGATGATGAATATACGAAGGTCTTGGAAAATTAGAATTAAATATGTGTATTTTTTGTAAGTTGAGACATCATATAAAAGGGAACTCTAAGTCTAGTGTAAATAACTATCAACCTACTTATGTTTGTTTTTCAGTCCAATTGTCTAAGTGTGCTATGCCTCGTGTTTTAAAATAATACTTGAGCTGAGCTGATGCCAGGCTGCATCTCTCTTCTCTCAAGACACCTAAGCAGCACGTATTCAGCTAAGGAGAACAGGATGGGAGCTTAAGGCTGGTGTTGTCCAAAGCTTCGATGCGCCACTCACCCAGCACTCTGCCACTTCGGGGCTGGGCCAGGGGTGAAACGTATCTGGATTTAGTGTCTTGCTTGGGCACTAAACAGACCAACAGGAAAGCTTTGCTATGCTTTTGTGGGTTTTTTTTTAATTTCCAAACTACCATAATTCTTCGTGAGTTAGCAATTGCCTGAGCATATTTTGGAGTTAGCTTAATAAATTTGGTTTTACTTGAGCCAGGACTTGAATTCTTCCATCTACATTCAGAGAAGATGGAAGACTTTCCCTAACTAAGTTTATTTGAAGCCTCAGTTTCATGCAACCCCATAAACGAAGCTCAATTTTATACATGCAGAAGAGGTACCTCAGCGCTTGAAATAATTTCTAGGGAATGCTAATTTCTCACAATCTGTATAGATCAATTCAGCATAGAACAGTCTGAAAGTTCTTCAGTTTTTGATTGATTTTGGCCTGAAGCTGTCCCACAGCAGAACTGAACATTTCAGGAGAAGTCATAATTTCAGCATATTTTGAATTCCAGACTAAAACCAAATGTGACTTCCCTTGAAACAAGTAAAAAACCCAATTGTTATTTTATTTTAAAAGATCACTTGGAAATAAAAAAATGGAAGCATTGAATTTAAAAAGTGTTTTAATGGTTTAGAAAAACTTAATTCTATTTTTCTTTACTACACTGCTTTTTAATTTAGATGAAAACAATGTTTTGGTTGACAAGCAGTTCAGTTAAAATCTCCCTTCTAGCTGTCTTTGTGCTCCTCTCCTGTAGAAGACATGCTCAGCAGAAGTTACAGGAACAAGATCAAAACCATCATCTTGATCTGGGCAGGCAAAGCCTGTATCCTGGGTCCATATTCTGAAAGATGTGCAGCTCCTGCAGCTCCTGGCATCAAATTGCTCCTTTCTTTGGCACCCATTACCAAGAGATGCCAGCTTGACAAAAGGATAGCAGTTTTCCTGCCCAGGGGCCTCTGAGGTAAGGTATTAGTTGCTTGCTTCCATGGGGAATAAATAGAGGAAGAGATGGCCAATGAAATAAAAAATGCCAAGTTCAAAACCAATTTAAACTGCGTTTTCCATTCCAGGTACAATCAGGCTGGAAATTCAGTGTTATTTGCCGTCATTGTGGTCAAGAATACCACAACATGCATAAAAAGTCTTGGGCTGGAGATGAATGTATATGTATCTCTCCGTATACATACACACATATCTCCAGAGTTATCATAAGTCATTCTAATATATCTGCATGTCATATTAAACCTTCTGCCACTGTGTTTGTGCCACAAAGATATTTAGACCCTAATCTGTCCTTAGGATCTAAGTTCCCATTGAAATCTAGGAGCCTAGATAGGCTGGTTTCCAAATACTTCTGTTGTCCTGCTATGGTGTGGGCATTATTCCAGCTCAATTAACCTGACCTGAGTGCTGCAGCTCCAAGCAGTGGTCTGCTGAGCCAGTCTCAGTGCTCTTGGAAATGAAAATGTGTAAGCAAGAAACGTGGCCCACCTGATGGCTCATATTTGGGTGGAGGAGGGCCAGGCTGCCTACACTGGCATCATGGCCATAAGACAGCAGGTTCCAGTGGGGTCAGGTACCTGGGACCCGCCAAGAATTGTATGAACATGTCCAAGTTGCAAGTTTCGAAGCCATTGGGAAGCAGTGAGTCAGTGGAGGGAGCAGAAAAGGATCTGATAAATTCTTTGTTAAAGGCTTGTTCCAATTCTAATTAATCACATTCAATAACAATTCAATTAGTGCCATGAGTTAAAAATTACCAAGTTAGCTGCATATACTGAGATGGACACATTCAGGGCTGAGACAAAAATAGGCTGGCAGAAATGAGAGGCATTGAATAAGGCAATGATCTCCTGGGACATTTCTGGAAATTGTTCATGGCTATTTTCCATGTCCTCGTTCTCCAAGTGCTTCTAATACCGCTTTCCTTCTCTGACCTAGGCCCTCCACGGCATTTCTCCCACACATTTTCTCTTGCTGATGAACAAGAGTGGAGACTACTGGTATGAGCGTGGTGATGTGGTTAGTCAAGCGGACCGGAGCCTCTCTGAGAAACTCAGTCCCACTCTGTTAAGAGCTCTCTGTACACATAACAGAGAGACATGCGCTGGAAAAGCCCTGGGAAGATGAATACAGACAAAAAAAACCAAGAAAAAGGAATATAATCAAATAGGATCAGTCTCTCTGAGAGCAAATGGTCCCAGCAGTTCAGCTGTCAGCCCTCAGGCTGCTGGACACCACACTCACGTTTACCAAAAGGAAATACACTGTACAGCATCTTCCCTCTGACGACTTCTATACGCCATTTCCTTATGTAGTTCACCTCTTCTAGCTTTTACGGCTCTTGGAGTGTGTTCACTGTTTATATTCCATCAAATACAACAGGGTTCTTACTTGCCTTTTTGGCTGGTAAAATAGGAAAGTGAAAGTCATCATCCCAGGCTTTAGAGCACTAAAAACATTAGTGATATAGGTATGCTGAAGGAACAGAGAAACTCTTTTACCAAGGGAAAACAGAAAACACCAGACTAAAAATTCTCAGTGATTCTTTTAATAAGAAAATAAAAATTAAACAACGGAAATCATCTTCTGCAAGCCAGGTCCATATTCTGCCCTCCATCTTTGAGGTGAAATGGCTTTTGGTTCCTTTGCTATGCATTTCTTCCTCCTTCTTCCACTTTTTAAGTTCTTTTGGGATATGTCAGGGAGAGATGTTTCACCGGAGGAAAAGGGAGCACAATCAGAATATCATGGAAATCTGAACTGTTGTGTACACACGTACACACACGCACTAAGATATCCATGCTGGCACACCAGCAATGTGTTATTGCTGTCTCTATATGCATCAAGCTGGTGGAGGTACAGATCCTGTCCCACTTGAAAGCTGACCTGTGGAGTAGATTCCCCAAAAGCTGAGGGTGTTGCTGAACATTTCTTCTTGGCTTGCAGTCAGTTTTGCTTTGCTCTGGCAGTGCCATCGTGAAGATTCTTCCCTCAGTTTCCAACGTTTTTTTTTAATTTCCAGAATCAAGAGCACTGTTTCGTTTCAAAACAAACTTGTCTTGCCTTTACCTGAACTCAAATTTCACTGCTCAAACAATATCTAACTGGAGTGTAGACAGGGTGACCTCTACACCCAGTGCATCTCCATGTGGCACTTCATCAACAAGTCAGAATATTGACCTCTAATTGCATTTTGCATTGAAAAGTATGAACAAATTCCAGTTGAAATCAACCAGAACAATATATACCATCTTGGGTAAATGATTTGGAAATAAAATTAATCAGAGCTGTTTTCCCATATGTGACCAAGAGACAGCTGGAGCAGTGCTAGTGATGGGGCTAACAGGCAACATGGGTGTAACTACTGAAACGGGGACCCTGGAGAGGAAAGCAGTGGCAAAATAAACCTTTAACCCAGCAGCCAGATGAGTGGTGGGAATGATTTCTTCAGCACACCATGCCCCTGTGGCTCCCAGCACAATACGTGTGATGTGCTGTGCACGATGATTCAAAGTCCACTCAAATCACGGGAAAGGAGCTTTCTATTAATTTCTTTGAGCTTTCTAATTGTCTTACAGAGGCAACTACTTACTTGTTCAAACCACAGCTGCATAAGCCTCTCTCTAGGATTGATTAGTGTGCTAAGGGATGTGCAACAAGCAAGCAGGAGGCTGCAGAAACTCTCAAGGATCCCAGAGTAATTTCCTCACTTCTAGTAGCTAATGGCCCTACTGACAAATGTGCAATCACAGCCTTTAAGATGATGCTTCTACACATGGGTTGGGACCCTGATGGCACTAATAGCTTTTAATTACCCTGATCAGCCTTGCCTGGGATCTCCTCTTACAGCCCTTGCTCATTGGCCCAGGGATCCTATTTAAGCTCAGACTAGGGCCTTGAGTTCTGGTTTGAGCTATGCTGCAGGAGAATGGTGGTTTGGCTATGCTCTTTGCTGGTAATGAAGCCTGTTGATCCAGACCCCAATGCATAGACGGACTTCCTGGCCTGACCCTGGCTATGCCTTGCCACTGTGGACCTGCCTGGCCATCGCTGGATCTGACCTGTGGATTGGCTTCCTGGTTTGACTTCAAACCTGCCTCATCACCATGGATTTCTCTAGTGATCTGGACTCTCAGCTGAACCTGGCTGCTTTCCATGGCCTGCCTTGCTTGGGTGGTGTGGGTGGGGTCCTGGGTGGTGAGGCCCCTGTGCTGCCAATCAGCCCTTGCAAATATGCTTGATACCTTGGATGCAGAGGATCTCTGTGCAGTAGCTGAAGTTCTTACATCTACTGTTTTAGCCATGGAATTGTCCAGGCAGTCTTCAAAGCGGGTAAGCGTGTTAAAGATGTGCCTTTACTTTCAAGGTTTGCTCTCTACTGTGACAAAAGTGGGTTAAGGCATGTACTGCTCCTGCACCCCACGCAGATCTTGCTTTGAGAAGGAACAGTTGCAGCAGCCTGTTCTCAGCTACTACCTCCTCCACATGCTCCTTAGCTGGGTGTAGTGCAGGAATCTGGCCCTTGCCATGACTCTGCATTCACTGAAGCCAGCCTTGGCAGAGGGAGGCTCAGGTCTGTGGCCCTTGGAGATGTCAGTACTACATAAATAGGCTTAACCAAGACCCCATAGTATGCCAAGATTGTAAACTCTTCTTGGCAAGGACTATCTTTTTAGTGTGTATGGACCTTTGTGTGGTCTTGGTCACCTTTCCAGGTGCTGCTGTAATGTAAATACTTACTAGAGTAATATCCAAGCTCCAGATGTCTTTGTTTTGCTTTTCATAAGCTCGCATACCAGAGAGGGCTGGAATTCAGGAGTTACCAATAATAGACCTCATTCTAAAGGTGATGCTGTTGTCACTGGCAGTATGTAAAGGTGGGTGAGGTATGTTGGCAGATAGCAGACATGGTTGCTCTTGGGATTGCTTCTGTAAATGCCTTGAGAATTGTTTAACCCACAGTACCTGTCCTGCTTGTTGAAAATACTTAGAACTATTCATTAGTTCAGGAGGAACTTGCTTTCTTCACTGTTATTATTAATATTTTTCAAACCTAGCCTTTATCTGGCTAGGTTGAGCTAGCTAATGTTGGTGACAGCTTAAACAATTTAGTGGGTTTTGGGAATCTGTTTTCGTGACTAGTGCTGGGAGGGTGAAGGGAGCTGGTTAATTTGAAGCAAACCACAACCCCCAAAAAAATCATTTCAGGACTGTCAAATTCAGTGAATTAATACTGGGCAAGGCTGCCAGTAGGGACCATAATAGCCACCATCCTCAATGAAAGGTTTGTAGAGCACCTGGGACAGTAGGGCCATGATCTCACCTGACATGGCTTAGGCCTGACCCCAGGCAATATTAGCACAGTCTTTCAGGAGCTGCTTGTATCCAGCACTAAAATGTCATCACTTCTGTGTTGCAAGCTTTTCTAACAGTAAGCTCTCAGACAAGAAATGACGTGCTCTCCAGAGCACTTTGTTTTTCTTTGCAACTTCCAGTTTTCATGTCAGACCTAGAAACTTACCTGGTTTTGGAGAGAGAGCAGTGTCCTTTGCTTCCTACCTCTTTCTAGTATGATTTCTCTCCAACTCTTCAACATGGCAGACGGTCTTTTGAGGCTGTTCAGCATTAGTAATGTATCATGGGTGCAGCTGAAAATGGACAGCTCTGGCATTTGGGTTTTGAAGTGGAAATCTGTTCCTTAACTACTCCTCTGCCTGAGGAAAAGCCTCAGACCAATTTGATGTGCAAGCAGATAAAGTAATAGGTATTTTGTAGTAACACAAGTACCTGTGCTGCTTAAATAGTGCTCAATGTGTTATCATGCAGAAGAGACTTCAGCTCTGTTTACATACATGCTGTCAAATATCTTTCACTTCTTAATAGAATAAAAATAATCTATTTGTATTCTATATATACTCACCACAATATATACATAGATATAACCCTGCAAGTGCACTTACTCTTGGTTACAGATGTTTTCCTATTGATGTAAATGGCACTGTTTGGATGAATAAGCGTTTGCAAGATCAAGTACTATACGTATATGTGTGTGTATATGTGTACAAAAGTACATGTATGTACAAGTTTTTGCTATCAGTCTCAATCAGAAATATAGGGATTAAGAACTCCCTCTGATAAAAGAGCAACTCATGAGGTATGGGGAAGAGAAGTGAAGCTGTCATGGTCTTGATCACAGCCTCCCAGTATTAGGAACTGTGCTTAAGCAACGAGTGCTATAAGGAATTCTGATGCCAAAACCTACCTATGACACTTCTAAACCAGCCCAAGCAAGCCTTCTTCCAGAAACCCCAGCAGAAGTGGACTTCATGTCTTATTTGAAGATGTTTTTAGTATTTGCATTAATTCCAGTGGGAAAAATATAGTGGTGGAGTAGGAAAAGAACCCAGTGATTGCAGGACATGTTGGCCAAGTTTCTAGCTCTTGGAAGAGCTGTGGGGTTTGAAAAACTAGTTTTTGTTTCAAAATCTATTTTGTCATATGATTTAGATGAGTTATTTCAAGGGAAAATTCCTTCAAATCAATGTATTGTGTTTTGAGACAAAACCAGAGCCTTCGCGGTGCAAACAATAGAGGCTGCAGTGCCAGCATCTCCCTTGCCTCAGCTGCAATAGTCCATGCACTTACCCTGCTCGATTGGAATCTGAACACCCGTGTTTGAGTGTTCAGAATAAGCTGGTTAAAATGGTCCAAAATCAGAGGCAAGGCTGCAGTCCTCAAGGGAGAGGGATGAATGCTGGGTTTCAGTGTGTCCTGTTGCCTTTGGTAACAGTTCACGTGTGGGGATCATAGCACTCTTCAGCGTGCTCCTTCAGGCAGTGCTTGCACAGACATCCCGGGGGATTCCAGTCTTTGATTCAGCATCAAACAGCTTAATAGCTAAATCTGTAGTGTCGGACCAAGTTGCTTTGTAAGGGAAGCCACTTTTTTTGAGCTGCTGCCCTGCCTCTCTCTTCCTTTCCTGATTTCCTCCTGTTTCCTCTTCCTCTGATTTCTGTTTTTCTTTCCCTCCACCCTCCCTGCCTAATCCTTATTTTTTCCTTGAACTTTTTTTACTACCTGAAAGCTGAAATTGTGCAGCATATGGGTACTTAATGCAGGCCACCTGTGCGCATCCAGTGGCCTCTTACACAGTCCATGAATTGTATGCTTGACAACCTCAGTGTAAAATGCTCTGCAACCACAGCCTGCAGATATGAGGGTCAGGCTGCTGCTAAGACTGGTGAAAACCCTAAATTGTTGTGTGTGATTCCTTTCCTGCCTGTAAATGTTGTTTATTTGCATAAATTCAGAGGAGCCTCCTGGACTTTCTCAAAGCTGCAGCTGTTCCACTGGGTTAATCTCAACCACCTCAACTTGCTCTGTTTCGTGCTGCAATTTTGCCAGCACCCACTGCTGTGTGTAGGGCACAGCTCTTTGGTTCCATATGTTGTTCTTCACCTAGCACATGCAGTAGCACCCAATGGTGCAAAATGTTACTAGTGGGACAGATCCAAAAATTTTAGACCTATTAAGTGCTTGGAATTTGGTCTTACAGCAATTTTGTAAACAATTTATGCAGTGGAGCCTAAACCTGCAAATACAATGGAAGTAGCGGATAGTCATAATTACAGTGCCAATAAGTGGTGTTTCATAAGCAGTCTCCTGGCAAGATGTCCTCCTGTGTATGCTATTATGCAAGCCATTTCCCCTTTATTAATTGTTGCTAATTATGCTTTCATTGTGAATGATCCATTAACTTCCACCCTCCGAATAAGTGAGTTTTAACAACGTGGATCTCATAACAAGTATTTGTTTTATGGGACTGGATATCAATGCTTATGCAGAAAAGCAGGGCCACTAGTGGGTAAAAAGAAGTTTAACTGAAGACTAATGTCTGTATAAACATATACAGAGACAGGCTTCATCTGATTGTGGATGCAACCTGGTTTCAACACCCTAATGGTATTCAAAAATAGTTATTGAGTAAAACAGATAGAATCTATAAACAAATATAACTATATATTTGGATAATCCACCTCTTTCTCAACTAAAGAGTTTAAACAATTAAAAGAGAATCCAAAGGGAGTAGGGATTTATCAAGCTGCTTGCTTGTAAAGCAGGAATATACAATTGGATATCACTCAAATCCAAGGCTCAGGAAATAAATGAGTCTTTGAAAATATGTCATGGTAAGAGATGTAATCCTGGATTTAACCAAGTTACATGCTGAAGCTATTACAAACAAGAGGTGAAGAGAAACAGTCTGCGGTTCAGATTACCAAGAGAATCAGGAAAAGAGCCGCCAGGCTGAGGCTATCAAAGACGATCAGCCCCGTCACAGTAACAACCCAGGGTTGGCATGAGCAGCCCCCTCACCGCCTGCATGTGGTGGTGCTTCAGAGGAAGGACTCCCTTGAACCATCTCCAGAGAGCACAGGGAAAATGGGGCAGTGTGAAGAGTGTCTGGGAAAGCATGAGCAAAATGCCCATGTTGTGCTGCTCTGGGGAGGAATTAGAGACCATCCCAGTGCTCCGGGAGCAGCTCTCTGGCACTGTCCCACTCCTTGACTCAGCTGTATTTCTGCAAGAGGAGCAGGGACCTTGGTTATTGCAAATACCTACTGCGATGATGTTTGTGGTCTTCCTCCTTTATCCTACTATATTTTATTCTCTGGTTAAATTTATTTATGTTCGTTGCTCTTTTGTTCTGTTTTAAATTCACAGTTAAACCCTCCAGCTTGTTCACCTAAAAGCTAAAGAGAGCAGAGCTTCGGGATTGGCCAAAAATTGTCAAAATGATTATAGATTCAAGGGGTGTGACGTGTAAATATTCAACTGCTTCCCCATTGTGGTGTGACTCATGGCCACAGGGCAGGTGCTCCCCAACAAAGGTGTAGGCAAGTATAGGGCATCCAGACTTCTCTTTTGTCCTCCAGTCTGCAGCATTGTGAACTGATTCATTTTCTGGAAATCTGGAAGAATTTTTCTGTGTGTTTAAATGAGCTGCAGGTGAAGGTGCTTGGGATGCTGTATTCAAGGTGGGAAAATACTAGGAAAGGTGATTTTGAGCAATGCTCTTCCACAATGATGCAGAGAAAATTGTTCTCAGCTTAGACAAAGCAGCCCTACTTTGTGCAGATGACTCCAAAAGCAGAAAGGACCAAAGAGGGTCAGTTCCCATCCAGGTGTCAGGGTCGGATTGAGAGCAAACACAACTTCTCCTATCTGTGCCTCTTTGGTGCATAAGCATAAATTTCCATGTTGACCAGGGCTGCAACATTGAATATCGGGGCAGTAGGTACAAAATCAGATCACTGCAAGCTGTGTGGTGCATATATTTCAAGCCTAGTTTGCATCCAGATCGGAAGTATATGGTGTATTAATGCAAGTATCATTCATTGAATATAGATTTTCAGCATGTATTAGCCTGGACCCAAAGATTAAAGTTTGCTTGAGGATACTGGCCTGGAAGAGATCAGACTGTATAGAGTGAATTTTAAAGGCTGTTTTTCCTTTATTAAGCGTGAATGGGGGCACTGAAATGATTGATAACCATTTTAATATAAGTAAAGAAGGGAAAAAACCTTAGAGTATAAATGCCATTTAAGAAAAAGGTTTCTGTGAGCTTTGCTTTTAAATACCTTGAAATTTATAATTTTTCACAGAATCACCTTTTTGAGCAGCTATTAGCGATGGGTGATGAACCGAGGATAGCTGCTTTTACATCCTTCCTGCGCATGAGCACATCACTGCAGCCAAACCAGAGTTGTGACCTATCTTGCATCTCTGCCCTATATGGCAGCTTGTTTTAGCAAGAAAACACACTACACCATTCTGACCAGAAGATGGCAATGAGAAATGAGGTTTTAAACTTAACTTTATTTCTTTATCAAGCATGGTACAGTGATGCTTCCAGCTTATCTCAGTTTATATGCCAAAGCCTTCCAGACAGATTTTTTGAATAATTAAAAAAAAAGCAGCTTAACCTCTACAGAAGTGAGTTATCAATAGGCTGTGTCTGAGGACATCCAGCAGTAGGGAACAGCAGGCTGTGGTTTAAAAACCAATTTTCCTATAATTGCTTTTTCATAGCTGGTTTCCGTGGACTGCACAGTGGTCAAAATGCCCAGAAATGTTCAGCGGTTGAGTTTGAAAGACCTTAGGAAGACCTGACAGGTGAAGCTTCTCCTGAGCACTGGGGTCCCAGTGTAACTACCTCCTCAGGGCTTCATCTGACTGGTTTCCCAGGTGTTTACTGGGAATTTTTAATAGTATGGGGGGAGTTGTTAGAAATTTTTGATTTCTCAAGTTTCTCACATTCAGTAGGAAAGTAGCAGTTTTAACACAAGGTTCATTGTCAGAGGTTCCTCAGCGCAACAGAAAACAAAGCTGTGTGGTCACCCCTCAGGAGCTGTGTGCCTGGGAGACCTGTATCTCAGGTCCCCCCACCCAAGGGACGTGAGGGTGTTGCTCCCTTTGTGGCTCTGAACCTGGCGTGGCAGCTCTGACTCCATCACTAGATCACTTTGTGCTGCATTTCTTTTGTTTTTACTCTCAGCTCTGGAAAGCCCTTGATTCTTGGCATAGGATGGGAAACTTCTGGGAATCTTCAAAACTGTTTCCCACTAAGCTCTTGCTATTGTTTTTATCATGCTGACTCCTAATGTATATCATGAGTAGCACAGTGGAGTTGGCAGAGGCATGCTCACAGTGGTAGAAGAGGAAATCTCTCTCCTCCTTTAGTATTTCTATGCTTGACTGCAAAAAGTGTGTATCCTATACATAGATATGCTGTATGGGGTTTTACTAGTGGGGAGTAACTTAAAACTGAGCAGTTCCTCCGACCTGAGTGAATTATCAGTTCTTTCAAACTTTCCCTTCAAACAGGAAATGCAGATAACAAAAATGAAGTGTTTGGAATCTTTGCAAAATTTATTTTGCTGATCCCCAGAAAGTGAGATCTGTTTCCAGCAGGAAAATGGACAGCAGGATACAGCCTGAACACTGAAGAGATCAGACAGTAGAAAAGAAGTAAAGCCACCAAGGGGAGAAGGTCAGAAGTTAGTGTCAGAGCCAGGTTGAGAGCTTGCCTTGTTGCCTAACCCACGCTCATTCCCTCAGGTGATATCTCTTGAGATAAGGAGCTCATATGCCACCATTTCACAGTCCTGTTGAGGCTGTTCTTTGGTTCTTCCTTGTGTACACAAGCTGACTGTAGCTCCTGGACCTGCTATTCTGCATCTTGTTTTGAGGGGGGGACAGTATTTGAGGCTCTCCCTGCAGGGTAAGGGGATAAGTCTGTGGTGTATGTTATGCATAGCAATGGCAATTTGTGTGCCAGTGATTTACTCTAGCTTCCTTGTTTGTACTCATTTCAGCTGTTATTACGAAGAATCTCCCGTATCCTCTGCTGTTCTTTAACAGCTCAACCAGACCTAGTGTCAACAAGGAAGCAGCTAATCAAAGCTTCTAGTGTAAATGATCAGATCCAAGATAACACCATTAATGCACATGCCTCCACAAGTGCCCCTTGCCCACTCTGTTTCTTTCCTTGGTTTTGCATTAACCTGGCTCTGCCATCCTCCTCCTCTCTGGGCTGATGATCACTGTCACTTTATGGGACTGCATACATGCAAGTATCTGGGTGCATCATATTCTCTACTTGCTCTTGTCATTTGCCAGAGCTGTGAATCAGCTTTCGTTAGGGACAGTCTGCAGAGGCTATGTCTCCAGTGGGAAAACTTTGGTTAAACAGTCCGCGTTGGTTTGTTTCTTTCATGGGATGTATTCTGATATTCTGATATCCTGATTCATGCTCAGGTGGGTTTGACTGCAGTGGCATATGGCAGGATGCAGCATGAATGGGTTCATTCTCTTCTGTCACTCCAGGTTGAATCCTGATTTTTTTGGAATTATTCTGTCACTCAGTGATTGCTCAATGTGTGCTAGAATTATAGGACCAGAACTGTGGAGCCGACACACAATCATAGGTTGTGGTGAGGACTCGGCCAGCAGGATGATGGATGTGGGGCAGAAGCTGAACATTTGCTGCAATACCTGGGCCTTCTGTGCCAGAGGCAAGGATGATGGTCATCGGGCACCACACAGCTCTGTGGTGGGAGTGGGGGTGACAGTTGGATAAGAATGTAAAATCAAGGGCTTATGTGTTTTAACGTGTGCGTTCAAGATCCTGTGTCCTGCGCAGACAAGGATTGTCCCTGATCTTTGACCCTGTTGGCACATTTTAGCTGCAGGCCATGTGCCAGTGGGCTGTTACTTTCCTAGCTTATTGGAGGCTACGGTGAGGAGGCAAATCGGATCAGGGAATTTCTCTGCTAAAGAGAAGTGAGCAAAACCAGAGACAAGTGCAGAATGCAGCACCCAAAGGTTCTTTGATAGGAAAATACCATAGAAAGGTAAAATAATATTGGTTCTGCCTTCTCATCTTCTCTTTTTTTCACTTTTTTTTTGTCTGTTTTTGTCTAGTTTTGCTTCTTTACTGCTTATATACCTCATTGCAGCCTTTCACATGCAAAATGTGTTTTGGCAGTGGGTATAGAGATGCCAATCTGACATTAGTCTCGGTCTAGCAGGGCACTTGCTGGGCCTGCTGGGCTGCTTAAAGTTGAATCTGCAAAAGTGAGTGTCTGGGGATTCAGCTGTACAAGACATGCACAGAGAAGCATCATGGCTGGATGCTCTCTTCAGGTTTTTTTTGACAGAAGAGAGGTGCCAAGCAATCAAAACCTTTTTACGCCATGGCAAGTAATAAATAAAGGCTCTGATATTTTAAGCAGTAGGTTGTGCAACATTCATAAAGAAAGAATAGGAGTTATGCCAGCCATGCTGGTTATTCATCTTCTCCGTCAGTTTAGCCAGCCTCAGGTATTCAAGTTGTTCTTTCCCTCCTTTTATTTCTTAGTAAGCATTACTTTATTTTCTAGGGAGCACAGAAATAAGAATAGGGAGTGAACATAATGATGACAAATGGTTGCTTTGGCCTTCTCTGGGAAGACTGTGATAACCTAGGTCTAGTCTTTGTATGTTCCTTCTGCTTCGCAGTATGAGTTCACTGAGGTGGCCCTGGACTGGCAGACCTCCAAATTGGCGTGTGTCTGACATTGTTCAGCGGGAACACTCTGTGCAGACCCAGGCACGCTCCTCTCCTTGGCAATAGAGGAAAGAAAACAAAAGACCTTGGTTCCAAGTTTGTTGGCTTTATCAGCACACATTATGGTTGCCTCCTCCATCTTCAAGAAGCTGTTGCAACCCCAAGACCAGATCATTGGTACTATCTGGCAAATGCGTCTGCATTTGCCAGTCATAGACAACTGGCTCGCTTGGAGCTGATGAGTAATGCTTCCCTGCTGCAAGCTGGTTATAAGCATAGAGGAACAGCTGAACATCGATAAATCACTAATTATTGTCACCCTGCCTACCTCCTTGTTCAGCTTAAGCACAGTTTTGGTGCAAAACTGATTCTGCCAGGGCCTCTGTCTGTGGGCAGCTTGATCTCTCACATGAGAGAGTTTGCAACTGATGGTTCCGTTTTCCCTGTTCCATCTTGGACTTCAAAGCTGAGGAAAACTTTCTAGAAAAATTTCAGCAGAACTGTTTTCCATCAGAAAATGCACTTCTCAAAAATGAAAATACTTCAAGAAATACTACTGCTTTTGAGGACATTTCAATTTCAGGCAGAAAATGCATCCCAAATATGCTCTACTTCGAAGTCTTTGACGTAAGACTTCTTAATTTTCCTTGTCCAGTGTTTTTTTAAAATGAAAACAGAAGCTATAATGTCAGTGCTCAACAAAATGGAATTGCCAGTTTTCAGCTTAGCTATAGGGAGAATCAGTCAAACTGTACTTGTAAAGATTGTTATTATCAGACTTCTCAGGTTGATACACGGGATGAATTACAGTGGAATTGCACAACAATCTCTTACAGGTGATTTTTAATCAGATTTCAAGTTAGGATGTAAAACTGCTTTTAGTCAGCCTGAACACAACTCTCCACTTCTGAGTAAAGAGCTGGAGTTGGTCTATGAGGGAGTGTGAGGGTGGGAGTGACTAATGGGAATATTGTTGGAATAGTTATTCGCCAATGTTACTAACAGCTCGATTCTATTAATAAGTGTAACGAATGAAAGGTGGTGTGAGGAATGCTGGTTGTGACCTATCTCCCTCTCACTTCATCCCCTGCTAAGGAAAACTTACCACCTCTGCTGCAGCAGCAATCTGAGCACCATCTCCTCAAGTCTGCAGCTCTGGGAAGGATGGACGCTTGTGTCCAAAGCGGCGCTTGTGACCATGCAGCTGAGCTCCAGTGCTAGCTGTTTCTCTCCTTAGGTTTTCTCTTGGGATTTCTCCTCTGAAATGCAACGGTGTAAGTTCATGATGGACTTAGCCTACTTTGCAGAAGGCAAGCATAGGCATAACATCCTGAGGGGACTTCTGCTCCAGAGCAAAGAATCATAGAATCATTAAGGTTGGAAAAGACCTCTAAGATCATCGAGTCCAACCGTCAACCCAACACACCGTGCCCACTACACCATGTCCCTAAGGGCCTCATCTACACGTCTTTTAAATACTTCCAGGGATGGTGACTCAACCACGTCCCTGGGCAGCCTGTTCCAAGGCCTGACCACTCTTCCAGTAAAGAGATTTCTCCTAATGTCCAATCTAAACCTCCCTTGGCGCAACTTGAGGCCATTTCCTCTCGTCCTATCGCTTGTTACTTGGGAGAAGAGACCAGCACCCACCTCGCTACAACCTCCTTTCAGGCAGTTGTAGAGCGCGATGAGGTCTCCCCTCAGCTTCCTCTTCTCCAGGTTAAACAACCCCAGTTCCCTCAGCCGCTCCTCACAAGACTTGTGCTCCAGGCCCTTCACCAGCTTCGTTGCCCTTCTCTGGACATGCTCCAGCACCTCCATGTCCTTCTTGTCGTGAGGGGCCCAAAACTGAACACAGTATTCGAGGTGCGGCCTCACCAGTGCCGAGCACAGGGGCATGATCACCTCCCTGCTCCTGCTGGCCACACTATTTCTGATACAGGCCAGGATGCCATTGGTCTTCTTGGCCACCTGGGCACACTGCTGGCTCATGTTCAGCCGGCTGTCAACCAGCACCCCCAGGTCCTTTTCTTCCGGGCAGCTTTCCAGCCACTCTTCTCCAAGCCTGTAGCGTTGCCTGGGGTTGTTGTGGCCGAAGTGCAGGACCCGGCACTTGGCCTTGTTGAACCTCATACAGTTGGCCTCGGCCCATCGATCCAGCCTGTCCAGGTCCCTCTGCAGAGCCTTCCTACCCTCGAGCAGATCAACACTCCCGCCCAACTTGGTGTCGTCTGCAAACTTACTGAGGGAGCACTCGATCCCCTTGTCCAGATCGTTGATAAAGATATTGAACAGGACCATGGTATGGTCTGGGCCAAATGACATCCCACATTGTTGTAAAAATTACTGCAATATGGAGTCTTCATACAACCTTTTTACACAGGGATGACCGCTACCCAGAAGAGAGGAAACCCCTGCCCTGGGACTCTGAGCCATGATGCAGTCTTGAGGGGGACTTGCATCCATGCTTAGCTAATGGCCTGTTAGAAACAGTGCGACAGGAGAGGCTTCCACTTGCACAGGCTTTTTCCAGTGTTGGACCTATTGGTTGGGTGATCAACTGGGAAGTATTAAGTGGAATCTAAGCAGCTGGTGCCTCTGATCTGTGTTAATGGGGGATAGCAAGAGACAAACAACTATTCCACTCATATTAAACATTAAACATGAAAGAATTGCATTAAAATGCCCTAGGAGAAAGGAATTAATTGAGTCTTTTTGATCTGTGGGTATTTCTTCTAGAAGATTTGATCCTGGCATGTGTCTGACTTGGTGCACCCTGTTATATTTTAAACAACAATAAGGGTTGAATTATCTTTTTGAAAGGGAATGAACATGCAGCTGGGGTTAATACAGAAACCACCACAAATAGCTGTCCTTCAAGATGCCTAGAGGAAGGGTTAGAGTGGATATCTGTAATTTCTGGATTCTGCTCCCAGATGCATTTGGACAGAAGGAAGAAAGTGTGAAGTTATAAGGAAAAATCCATAACTCTATATTATAGGGGAAAAAGGAAAGTGATGGATTGTGCGCTAGGAAATGATGGCTAGGCCAAGGCAGGTAAGTGCTGACTGATTTTACCTGCAGGTAGATAGTACATGAAGAGATGGCTGATCAAGTGTGAATTTAGAATCACTGAAATATTGAAAATCTGACGTAGAAAGAGACCTACAGAGGTTTTCTGGTCCAACTTCCAGCTCAAAGCAGGGGTAACTTCAAACTTGAACCAGGTTGCTCAGGGCCTTGTCCAGCCACATTCTGACTATCTCCAAGGATGGACATCACCTACCTGAGTCCTTGCTGCAGTGTTTGCTTTTATTGTGAGGAATTTTGTTCTTATCTCGAAATATATGTATCCTTAGTTGTCTCTGCTTAACAAAGATAATGAAAAGACAAAGGCCAACATAAATATCTTTGAGGGTTTCCTAAAAGGGACTGGAAACCATTCAGGAGAGGAAAGAAGACTGATGAGTGAATGCTGGTGTTCAGGAGATAGGCTTTAGCTTCAGGGCAAATAAGAACTGAAGGGAAAGATGTTCTTCCCTTGTAGCTAGATCAAAAAGAGCTTAAGAAACCAAGAAAGCCAAAGTAAAATAATCATCAAATGCTCCTCACCATTCATTGCCCTTTTTCCTCCATGAGCATTACTGCTTACCTCCTTGCTTCCCTGTCTCTTGGTTTCCTGCTGCCTTAGAGTCAGAGAGGAGAGATCTTGGGTAAGCACTGCAATTCCCTTCTCCACTTCAGGGCCTGCCAGGGAAGGCAATGGGCTTCCAGCTGCCTTGGACAAGCATGGTTTGCCGATCCTACGGGCTAGTGGCCAGTACATTTGCTTTGTTCGTTGTAGCCTCTGTTGGGATGCGAAGAGAGTGCCAGCCACAGATTTCATTAATTCCACCATCAGTAGGTCTGAATTCATTGCCACTAATACAATGCCTTTTTCTATGTACTGTGCCAGGGGTATTTTTTTTGACACCATGTGTGACCTCCTGTTATTTCTCAACAAATGTTGGCAGGCACAACACAGCCGACAGAGCAAAACAGCACAGTGTGTCACAAACTGCTGAGTGCATCCATGCTGAAATGAACAGCCAACTCCAGAGTGGGCTGAAAATTAAATCAATAAGGAAGGAACACATACAAGTATTGCTCCCCTCTACTCCAGCTTTGCGCCTTCCCTTTGCACATGTTATCTCCCCTGAGTTGGACTTGGCAACAGTCAGGACAAGGTTATATTTTATTTCTGTTCTAGCCTTCCAAAATTTCCCCAAACTACTGTAAACAGCTGTTTCTGAGCTAGTCCTAAGCAACTTACCAATTAATTCCTTTCTCTGAGCTGATGTTCATCCTCTGCTTTTTACAGGAAGGTTTGACCTGTTCAAATAATTTATTACAAAAAGTTACTATGGTAAATGGTGGTTGTTTCCATCACTGGATAACCCACTCTTCTCACCTTCCTTTTTCTTTGGGGTTCTGTGCCTCTCATCCCTGTTGCTGTGGAAGAGGGGGGCAGGGGGAAGTGCTGCAGTTAGTTGTAGGCAGCCTGAGCTTTTCTAGTGGCAGAAGTAGTTATGAAGGTTTTAACTGCTCAGATGCAGGACAGAGGACTGTGTAGTGTTGCAGAGCATGACTGCTGGGGATACTGGGTTTGCTTCTTTATTAATAAATCGCCTGCATCGTGTGCTAAGGAGCAGCTGTGCCATCCTACGAAGCCCCCCCTGCCCCAGCCATCCCACAGCCTACCCCAGCCTCACTGTGCATCTCTCCCCTCTGCTCAAGCCACCCAAGAGGGCTGAGTCACTGCTGTCAGCCCAGGGCTCTGGCTGCTGTGACGCACACACTCGGCCCTAAAGGTCTGCAGCTCAGGGTGGCTGACACACGGGGTTGAGCTCTGTCCCTCAGGTGGCTAACACACAAGTACTTTTGGGCTCCTATCTTCCGACAGGGTTTTATTTAGCAGCTGTCTGTTATGGTGCAATTAATTTGACCTGTCTTAGGATGATCATGGTAGGAGGCAAGTGCTTATGGAGCAGATTCATGCTGGGACACACTCTGCACTCTGTCAGAGCCATGCGTATATTTTGTGTGCTCAGTACGGTGCACTGGACTTCAGAGTCTGGAGACATGTTCCCCTGCCAACATGCCTTTCAAGAAGGCAAGGCAAAAAGAAATAGCTTCAATACAACCATCCTGCGAGCCTGGTTCTGCAGAGAATTGTCATTTTTTTGGCACTAAGGAGAGCATTTTAAGCTGATGAGAAAATGCAATAGGCTGATTTACTTGGATGCTTCAGTGTTTCTTTGACTTTAGCCCGGGGAGGCCATAAGCGGGGTAGAGAAAACCAAAATATAATGCTGCACAAGGCTTGTTTGTATGCACTGGGGCTTGCAGGCACTTGCTAAACTTGTACCTGCACGTGGGCCAAGAGGAAAAGGAGGGCAGGCAAAGGGAATTTTCTTTCTAATCAGCGCTTGAAGAGGCAGATTAACTTCCACTGTCAGCAGTCCCAAGTGAGGCCATGCAGCTTGGAAAAGTTTTTGAGAAAAGTGTGTGTGGGGGGGTATGCCTGCCTTCTCTGCAGTCATGCTCTCTTGCAGAAGATTTCGACTGTTCCAGGCCCTCTGGCTGTACCCTCCTCTTCCTCCCCATGGGTGCTGGCCTGTAGGGCTGGGGCCCACCAGGTGGCACTGGCGAGATGAAGTATCCTGCAAGGATCCGTAAAAGGATGGTAACAAACCCATTTCTCATTTTTTGTGAGCAAGCGTTGTTTTCCTCTCTGCTAAAGTGCCCATTCCAGAGCAAAGCAAAGGGTAAGCAGAAGCCCTGAGCGAGGTACCCCAGGGCAATGATATGTTGCTGGTAGGGTTGGACACACTTTTCTGGTAGGAGCCTACTCTATTTTCTGAAGATGGCTGGTCCGTTGGCTCCTTGGTGTCCCTTTCAAGACTGCAGCAGGGCTCTGTAGGCTACTGGGGTGACATTAATTGCTGCTCTGGCTGAAGTGTTTTGATGGCAAAGGATGGCACAGGCAGAAACAAGGATGTGAGAATAAACAAGTCCTGACAGAGGACACCAGTCAGCAGCAGTATTAGCTCTCTCTTAGAAATGGGGAAGTGTGACCCATCATCCTGGCCCCAGGGCTGGCACGAAGACTTGTACATCAGAAAGCCAAAGAGAGGGTATTGCAGGGGCAGGTCACTGGAGAATGGTGACAGTGACTCAGTCCCTGGTGGTTGTTGCTAAAGCTGAGCATGAGCCCATGCATTTGCAGTTGTTATTTTCAAAGAAAAAACCATGCCCTTGGAGACTTTGACTTTCAATTTGCAGTGCATTTAGGGAATGAGGTGCAAACAAAACTCATGTCCCTGTTGTGATGGGGAGCACAGCGTGGCATCTGTGGAGTAGCAGCACATAGAATGGCCGCTCCTGTGGCAGCTCCTGGACTTTTGTTACAGCACAGAGCACAGAAATCTGGATCACAAGGGCTGAGTGGTCTTGTGTCCCATCATGCTGCTGCCCCTAATTACACTCAGACCTATCTGATTGCCTATTCCAGAAAATGAATGAGACAAGAATTTACTGGCCACTCCTTTTCTCTGCTGCCTGTGTCATTAGTATCCAGGGGCTCAAACTCAATAGCGCCTGCTCTCCCAGCTCTTTCATGTGTTCTGGTCACATCTTCTGGAGAACTAGTCCAAATGTTGGGTACTGGTAGCTTCTCCCTTCCTGGCTGATAGGGTAAAAATGTCTGGAAGTGCTCCTGGTTTCTGGAGTTGTGATATACTGTTAGTTTTCCCCCTGTGAATTCTGAATTAAGTTAGGACTTGCTTTACAGGAAATTTTAGATAATGTCTGCCTGTGTTCACAGCTCAGTTCTTTGGGTGTAGCCCAGTAGTCTGAATAGCCTGTGATTTACTGCCACCAGTGGAATGAAACAGAATCACTTTCTCTGATTTATATCCTCTATTGTAGTTAAATATTTACACAGTATCAAGATCTTAGTAATTGAATGGCTAACAGATAGGTAGCAAATGTTTATATACCTCTGAAATGGCCACAGGGCCATTGAGATAATGATATTTCATTCTGATAAAAGGTCTTTTAGTAAGAAGAAACTTAAAGCTCTTTCAGCTCCATTTTGTTCTCAGGGGTAGTACTAACTCATGCTGATTTCAGTGTGTTAGTTCAATTTTTACAGATTGCAAAAATGACCCATTTCAGAAAAATACTTCCGCTGAAATGAAGCAGTTTTGGAGGAACACGGCATCTTTCACACAGCAGTATTGTTGATTGCTTCAGGTAAGAAGGCAAGAAAAAATGCCAGGCTAATATCAATCTTTGAAGGAAACTGAAGTTGGCAGGTTTAAACAATACCTACCAGTATTAAATCAGGACTTCTCCATTCACTTGCAGAAAGGTATCATTAAATATTTCGTGACCCATAGGTAATCAAAATTAGCCCTGTTTCCTGAAGCAAGAAGGGATCCTGTCATTCCTACTTGTTCTGTTTAATTCTATGTCTAAGTGAGGTAACTGGAATTCAAAGTAGGTACAACAGACATAACTGAGCGTGAATACTGCTAAGCTGAATTCTTGTTTTACAGTAATGTTCAGAGCTTGTAACTGAGCTGACCTGGGCTACAGTATTGTCAGGTTAGGATTTTGTCTAGCGCTGGCCAGGAGTGTGTATTTCTCAGAATTAGGAGCCACTTGTGTCTTGGAACTGTGTGGTTTTATAATCAAGAGAGATGTCAACATTTCTTAAAACCCAGATCTGCATAGAGGCTTTCTATTTACATAATTTTCCTTTTTTCCTTTTTTGCCATTGTTTGAAATTGTCAGATAATTTTGTGTTGCTGCATTTCAAATGGGACTAGATGGGCAAAGAATAGGAGATCAGTGGCAAGGCAGTTCTTATTATTTTGTCTTTTGATTACTGAAAATTGTTTTTGCAGCTGTTATGTAATTCCAGAGTGAATGTTGGGAAAAGAGCAGAGAAACACTATATATATTTCAGGTCTCACTTATAATACTGTAACTTGGAACAACCTTTTAGAAAAGAGGGAGGCTATTTGGGATCCTAGTCAGTGGAAATGACAACAGAATTCATTACAAAGTGGTTGAGATTTTGAATACAATTTCCAACATAATACAGCCCATATTGCTGTCGGGATAGTCTAGATAATCCTATAACATAAAGAGTAATGATGATTTTAATTCTCTAGTAAGAAATGTTTCTATAGTATCAAGCTTAATACCTGGAGCTTGATACTCAATAAAACATGGAATGCTTCAGAGGTTACGAGGGATGCTATTTCTCAAAGGTCCACAGGAATTTCTTGGTTTCACTGCCCTAGCTGGGAGGCAGTTGATAATCTCTTCCTTCTGTATCTGGAATAAATTGCAGTTCCTAACACCGGTAAGGAGATCTTTCCAGCTGACACTTTCTCTACATGCAGTGATATGTAGTAGGATACTTGACCATGCATGCAGCCTCTGGAATGAGCCTGCCAGTCACCCAGCTACCTCACAGCCTGGGCAGAGGAGCCCAGCAATATTTGTACCTGTAAACTGTGCCAGTTGTTTACCAAGGACACAGCCCTGCACACACAGTATTTCTGCCTGGTTCCTTAACCCCAGTCGTGTCATCAGGCAGAGATTACCTCGAGATTAAAGAAAGGTCATTCTTCCAACCAGGGCCATGTGCGACAGGGCCCTTTGAGCATTGGCAGCTGCTGGTAACGGGACAGGGGTGTTCCCCCCGCCTTAGCTGGTGTGGATTGCACAACTGCGTCTGAAATTGCGGGATCTCTCTCCGGCGGGGGACGCTCGCTCGCCCCGATGCTCTCGCACCTCCGCTGCGTCCATGAGCCGGCGCACAGCGGCCGCGGGAGCGGCGCGCCCGTTTCAGCACCCTGGCCAGAGCCGCCGAGCGCGGGCGCCCGGGAGGGGGCTGCGGGCTGGCGCTGGCCGCCACACCGGGGGCTCGGGGCGTGCGGCTGCACCGCTGCTCTGTCATACGCTCGGTTGGCACCACAGCTGTGGAGTGAAACGCCCTCAGCTGAAGCCCGCAACTGTGCGAGCCTGGGGCCTCAGCCCCACAACTGGGAATCAACAGCCCGGAGTTGCGCATCTGGGTGCGCAGCAGCAACACTGGGGCCTCAACTGCCCGGCTGCTGTTAGCTGCACAGCTGGGTCTTTGGTGGCACATCTAGGACTTTGGCTGCACATGTATGCTCTCAAATGTGCTGCTAGGCCTTCAATCTGCACAGCTGGAGGCTAGGATTCCTGGCCTGCATTCCAGCTCATCTAATGACATATTTTGTGCCCCAGAAAGTGTTACATAGCTCCCACGCTTCCAATTCCTGACCCTGTGTTCTGTGATCATTAGCAGGGAATAAAGTGGTGGTGGAAGATCTTATACGTGCAAACATTGCTTAGTAAATGAATATTTAGAGAGCGTTCTTTGACTAATAACAGCTTCTGAGACAGTTGTCGGGAGTTTCAGCTAACCATACCAGTATTATAGCTAAAGTTTGAGAGTGGAATTTTTGCATAAATCAGGGAAAATAGGGAGCTCAGACCTCCCAGGTCTTCATGCCCCTACTGATTTTTTATAATCTGTTGCTTGTGCTGCACCATAATTATACTGATTTGGGCTGCACTGTGTGTAAATATTTAGCCTTGAAATAATTCAATGATGCACAACTAATGAGGCAGAGGAATGACTGGAGACATGGCATTTTAGGTGAATCACAGCTCATTCCACAAATTATTTATAGACTGTTCTCTCTTTACGATGGGATGTCAGCTACCTGGCATCAAGCCAGAATGTTTGTGAATCATCTAATAGACTTATTGTGGCTCCTAGAAGAGGGCAAAAGAGATTAAGGAAGGCTCACTTTGTATCTTTTCATAAGTAATAAACAAACTCGCGTTCCAATGAAAAATAGATCTCTCTGGTCCCAGCTGTTGCATGATTACTAATACACCTGCCCATGATCAGAAAGGAAAGTTAATAAGTAACACAGTTTTACTTTTGGTGTTAAGTATAGCTGACTAAATAGAGGTTTGAATTCTTTACTCATGCTTTTCTCTCTTATCTTCAGTCTCTTTACACGACACTTCAGCACCATTTTACAATTCATCACTTCAGAGTCAGAATCAGGAGTACTCAGAGTACTATGATGAATCAGGTTGCCCTGGATCAGGATGCTCAGCTGCCTAAGAAAGAAGGTATAAGTCTATTAAGTGAGAGAGCCTGATGCTGCAAAAATAACAGAAGAAAAGCACAATACTTCCCTCTGTCCTAGTCAGTTTGTAGCACAGAATCTATTTCTGAGTTAAAACAATAAAGGATCACTGCAATATGCTGTGCAAGCCTGACTGAAATGAGCATACCTGTGGCTGTTACATCTTCACCTCTGTTACATTATGATCAAAAATTGCATCTCCTTGTGTGGACACTTGTGCTTGCAGGAAATAAAGATCCTTTTCAGTCCTCTGCAGAGGTGTGTAGGTGCCAGGTGTGATGCTGTGCAGTGTGAGCAACAGTTGAAGTGGGCAGAAAGAATTGTGTCAATTAGATGTTAAGTTTTATTAGACATAACTTAATGACACTGGTAAAATTGGCATTTACATATAATCATGGCCTTTTTCAATCACAAAAATCATGAACATCAACATATTAAGTGTTAAATTAACTTCCACTTCTATTAGCATACTTTTCTAAAAACATGGATTGTTTTAAAGTGTGCACGTTACATTCACATAATAAAGCAAACAAACTTCAAATAAAAAAAATAAAACAAATATGTTAATACAAAATGGATATTTACAGACAGTGAAGTTCACCACTGCCCAAAGAACCTTCCAGGGCCCCTGGGCCATTCAAGTCATACTTCCCTATCCTGGAGGCATATGTGCCAGGTACAGATCCTTAGCATGAGGGAATTTCTCATGCAGTTCGCAGCAGCAAGAAACATGTTTTCTTGTTAAATTGCTATGAAGTGGTCCAGTGGTAGATTCCATGGAAACCAAAGCACAGAAACAAAGTGTGATACCACAGGCAATATCAGAACCCAGAACTCCTGTCTCTTGCTCCTGTATTCCAGCTGCCTGATTTGTTTTTGAAGTTACAAGTACAGTACCACGCTGAAACTTTTCATCTCTGCTATTTCCTGGCTACCTAGTTGTGATGGCTGTGCGAAGAACTGGATTTTGTTTCCACTTTTTCCTTTCATTCCTATTGATCTCTAGCTACCTCTGTGGCATAGGAATGTGTCACAGGCTTCCCTGGGCTTTACCTTGCACTTTCCACGAGTAGCAGGGTGGCTCTGGCTCTGTTTCATCCCCTGGGAATGGATACAAAAGGGCAAACAGGCAGCATCAGGCACAAACCAGGACTGAAACCCCATCTCAAAGCCTGGTCTAGGCTTTGTACAGGCAAGACCTTCTTGCCCATGTCTCTGCAGGCCAAAGAACTGTGATGCAAACTGGACAGTAATTAAAAGCAAATAAGCATTTCCAGAATTTTATCTCATGAAGAAAAAGATGGTGTGTTAGGCTCCATTTCTGTGGCTGATTTTTACAAGTTCAATCTAGAGTGCATCTACACTGTGCACCTACACACCAAGGAGCTAGATTCAGCCTCACTAGTATCATGTTAGTAGCAGTGTTGCTGCTCCAGCCCCAGCCTGCACCTAAGGTCATGAGCCCTACCACAAGGTAAAAGCAAATAAGCTGGAAGCGGCACGGCATTAATGCAGCTTTTCTGCTTTCAGGCCCAAGAAAGTCATGTGGACACAGCTGGCCAAACCAGCACCAGCCCAGTCAGTAACATCCCCCATATCCCACCATTTGACAGTAATCTGCCGTAGGATGTCTTCAATCCCTTATTCATTTTCCACATCTATTATACCTGCATGAATTTTCAGAGGAACCAGGCAGTTTAGAGTGAGGTATGCTGAGTAAAGGCTTTCTTTTGGCAATAGGAGCAACATTTATCTAAATGTTCGGTTACTGGGACTTGTCCTCAATGAGAATTGCACCACTGAACTCAGCGGGAGTATTATAGAGAAACAAAAAAAGCAGAAGAGTAGCTTGTTTCTATTGTTCTTAGTGATAACCCAGGAAATACTAGTTCAAATGATGCTGTCGGGGAAAAATAAATCACACTTAGTTTTTTGCTAAAATGCTTTGGAGATTTTTCTGTTTCCTTTCCAGTGTGCTCCACCCACTACAGTGATCAGCATCATTATTAACACAGAGACCTTTGCTCAAGCAATTGTCTAAACCAGAATTTTAAGTTTGCATGTGCAAGTCAGGAGCACCCTTCAGCTGATAGGAGCTGGTCCTATCATGGGTCCTCTACCCAAATGAGCTCCAGTAAGCCAGGGTCAGACAGAAATCCCTGCCACAGGACTCAATACCTTTATGCTGAGTAAAATTCAGGAACCCACAGGAAAAAAAGGGATTCGTTCAGGTAAATTATTCATTGAGCTACTCACTTACATCTATAATTTATTTGCTATGAGACAAGGGGCCAGTCACCCTTTTTCAAAAGGCTGGCAAAGGTTCAAGCATCAGTTTGTTCCTACTGAAAACCTACTTCAAGATTGTACCAAAGATCTGACACTTTTGTTCTGGCTTTCTGCAGGAGTAGTTCTCACATGCAGTGATATAAAAATGTGGAAAGGAGATGTCAAACAGGTGGAAAGCTTTTTCTCTCTCTAGAGAAAAAAAATGATTTAATATTTGCTGACAGGACAAATGTACTTATTACTGCTGCTGACTCCATAGCATTGAAATACATAAGTAATAGCATTCAGTAGTGTTAGAAAACATAGACAGATCTTTCTCTACTTATGTTTTACAGCTGCTTTGAAAGATGTGGCATCTACAGCTGCTTTGAGTGCAATGCTCTGGCCACTGTCTATTCCCAGCACGCTGTTCATCCCCCACACCACACATACCAGGGTCTCCTATCACATATTTGTGTTAAGGTCAGGCATTTTCTACACTACCACACGCACTAATAAAAACTCCAGTGACAGGAGTATTTTCTTCAATGCTACCTTATATAGTAGGGCAAGAGAAGATTAATAGACAAGAAAAGCCTTGAGAAAGAAATGACTTGTTTGTAGGACAAGATTTTTCTTCCGCTTTCACTGAAAAGTTAAAAGTGCTATAGAAACAGTGGTCTTGTCTGACTAGTCTTCATCAGCTGGCCACATTTTTACCAACTACAACAAAACCCCCAAACAAATATTTGTATTTATTCCATGTGCATATTTTTTTTTTTTGGGGGGGAGGGGGGTTTGGGTTTTTTGGTGGTTTTTGTTTTTTGTTTTTTTTTTCTTTTTAAATCCACGGCAATTATGCCTACAATAAATGCTTTCAAATTGCCTATTCTGGAAGTCTGCCCTATGTCTTTAAAGTAACTATTCAGAAATACAGAGTTTGTTTATTTAAAAGTCTTCTGGGAAATCACTACTGTTCCTGATGGACAATCCCAAATACTGCAATTCTAATGCACAAGAGGCTATTTAGGAGATATTTTTACCCTCTAAAAATAAAAGAATATCCAGTTTTCTGTAGGAAAATAAGCCACTAGATGGAAATCCTCACATACAGTTATTTTTACGTATGTAAGTACTTCCTTAAAGTCACTGGACCATTCTGAAAGCAAGAATACCCAAATCACACTATTTCCAATACTTAGGCATCAAACTACTGTAAAGCAGAAAACAAAGGTAACACAAAAAATTACTGGCGAGCTTACTTCATGTCAGTTGACTTCATATCATTAGTAGTGTTACTAAAAGTCCTGTACAGTGCTAGAGCACCTTCTCTCCAGAGATTTTTAAAGCATTCTCAAGGTAGTGATGATCATAGCTTCAGCCCACCACTACCTGGCAGAGACATGGAGAGGCAAGAGCTGGTGTTGAAGGTTGTGGTTCCCAAAGACTCACTCTAACCACTAAGTGATGCTGCCTCCCCAAACCAGGAGAAACTTTTCCCATAGGAAGCATGGGGTTAGGGGAGGAGGAGGAAGCAGCCCTGATTCGGCTGATGTTGATTGCAGATAAATCTCTGTGTGCTCTCAGAGATCAGGACAAAGATGTCAAGAAGTTGTTCCCTAGAAAGAAAATCTCCAGTTTCACGAGTCCAGCTCTTGATGTTGCAAAAAAGCCCCACTGAAGCAACAGAAATTGCTTATGAAGCCAGGAGTGGCTCCCTTTTATAAGGGCTTCCAACATCAGGCAGGTAAACGTGGAAAAAATCCATCAAAAGACTAGAGGGGTGCTGCAGGCAAGGGGAAGGCATCCTTTGCAGAAGAAATAAGTGCTCTGAGTGTACGTTACCTACAGGTGAGAAAATTTCTGCCACTAATATATTGGGCCAGGGCCTTGGCTGGTGATGGCAGTGTCATTACAGCATCTCCAATTCTAGTTCCTGTTACAAGGCTCAAACTTTTTAAACTCATTTTATCTGACAGATAAAATACCTTTAAAACACAGTGTAGTAAACACATTAGAATCTTAAAATCCCCTGAATTTGCTAAATCACTTGTAATTAAGTAGCCTCCAGGCAATAGAAGCAAATCCTGTTTATTTTGAGGCATCATCAAAGAGTATGACAGCACCATGTGACTGCAGGTAGGTCAGTCTAGTGTAGCACATTAACAAATACCCATGGTTGCCTTAATCCAAGGCAATCTGTGTAGCCAAGAGAGACACAAATCACTTAGAAACTGCTGATCCTCAGCCTCTAACCTATGCTCCTTTGTAATCTGTGGATATCTGTGAGAGATGTGCTATTTCCAAACTGTATTCCCAAAATGCTTTCCAGTTTGGTGTATGTGGGAGCGATCATCAAAGCTGAAAGCACTCCAGCCTGGAAACTACCAGTTAACAAGGAATAGCTGATAGTAGAAAAACCATGAAGGAAGTAAAAGCAGGTATCTCAACACAGGCACAAGAGAGGTGGATCCAATTTGTACATCTGGCCTGGGGCAGATAATTGTCCAAGTGCGATCTGGAGCCACACCTGTGAAAATCTGGGAGGGAAGGAGGAGTGGGTAGGTGACAGAGTAGCATTTAACAGAGCCCAGAAGGGCTCATTTTTGATGCCTGAACCTGTCTCAAGCACCAGATGAAGTGTCTGTCTCCTACATCCCCTATGGCTGACCCTCGATGCAGGTGCATTATTCAGCCTGCTTGGGCACCCAGGTGAATCTCCATCCTCCATCATCATCCCTGCGCACGAAGGCTTGTCCTTGGTGGAAGGTGTGCGTTTTCACATTGCGGTGAGGACTTAGAGATGTTGTGAAGGCTACTTCTGTTTTGTTGGGTGACAAATCACCAGTCAAATAAGGCAACCCGTAGGCTGGGAGGGAGGAAATGCTTGGCACTGATGAGGAGACACATGGTGCTGAAGAAAACTGAGGAAGGAAGGGAGGGTCCTCACTGCATGGATGGGTACTGCTGTTAGCTGGAGGCACGTGGCTGCAGCTATACACTGCTGCCACTCCTTCACTGTGGTCATAGCCTACTGCTTCACCAGGGCTCAGGCAGTATGTGTCTTTTCCAAGGTCTGAGGGCAGGGCACTGTAGTTAGCTGAAGTTTCATCAATGGTGTTGACATCTTTTAATCCTAAAGTCTGCAAGACCCAGCTGTCCACAGCAGGGCTGGCTTGTTCTTCACAGGCAGTGAATTCATTAAAGAGGTTCTTTCTAACTTTGGAAGCATGAGGAGTTTCTTGAGGAACAAAGCAGTGGTCCTCTTTTAATCTCCTCTTGGTGCTTTTGAGAATAGCACAGGTTTTTTGGCCATGGCAGGATAGCAGTTTCTATTAAAAAAAAAAATGAGGTGGAGAGAAAAGATTAAAATCTGAATTTCTAGTTACCTGGAAGCAACATGTTTCTGATCTCAGATTTTAGATGGGCAAGATGGTTACTACTGTCCTTATGAAAGACACTTTTTCTTTCACCCTGTGCTTAAACGTATGGATATGCTTAACTATTTTGTATCTTTACAACTTCTGCAACAACCCAGTCCCTGAATGAGAAGAATTTGACAACGTCAATAAAGCCTGTGCTTTGATCGCATTCTCATTCAGTACGGCGTGAAATGAGAGCTCCTGCCTGGCTGTAGGGCACTCCTCTGTGCTGATGCTGCCAGCAGCATTTGGCAGGTGAGTGGGGTACGGGGGGGAATGTGGCAGCCTGACAAAGAGGGAGGATGTGAAGGTAAGTCATACTGGGGCAGGTGTGATCCTGGCCAGGGGAGCTCGGAGCTGCAGACTTGAGTGGCTTTGAGCTCATTAATCCAACTCAGTTGCCATTATCCCAGGACAAGAGCCCTTCAGGCATCCAGGGATGGTCAAATAAAGGGAGGAATAACAAGGAAGCTCCCCACCACGTCATGAATTCACTGCTCAGCCACCTCTCACGGCAGTTTCACACTGGACTCTCCTCCATGTGACATAGATGGGTGGCCATGTCTCCCTGCTGTGCCCCTTGAAGGAGACCTTTTCTACTGCCAGAAGCCAGGTCTTGGCATGGGAGGGGGGACATGCCACACTGTCAACTCGGAATAGGGTGTAAAATAAAAGTCTGCTTTTTTTTACAGGCCTTTTTACCTCATGCCCAATCCACAGAGCTGAGCAAATAATTAATAGTTTGGTTTCACAGGCAAATCTGGAATAGTAAAAAAATGTCTTTAAGTCGACAAGAAACAATTATCTTTATTTTGGAAGGGAGACAGGGAATCAAAATATTTAATTAAAAAAAAACCTTTACATTTAGTTTAGCAGAATGTTTCATCCAACATTGAAGTGTTTAATTTTGTATTTCACCTTTAAAAAAACCACACAACTTTTTAATTAATAAATTTGAAAAAAATTAGAAGATCAGTATTTCTAATGTAAATGAATAAAACGTATCATTGGAAGGTGACAAAACAAAACATAAAACAGAAAGCACCCAAAACATAAAAAAAGGAAAAATTAATCCTTATCAAAAGGACAATTGACAAAACAGACACATTCAAGAAATATATGTTCAAATTTGAACTTTTCCCTGAAAAAAGCTTTAGATGGAATAATATTACCTTGCTTATAAGCTTAACTTACTTATAGCTAACTTACTTATAAACTAAACTTAATTATGTCATGGGCTATACTGTCTCCACAGTCAGAATCTGATAGGATGTCATTCCTGGGGGAAACCATCACCTTAGACCCATGACCAGCAATTCGGCAGCTCTGTGATGTTAAATAGGTTGTCTACACTCTTAGAATTTGCACGTATTTTAATGGCATGTACCTATTCAACACATTTCTTCTGCACACGTCTATACAACAGGTTTGAACACAATACCTTGGCTTTTTCTTCTAAACACTTAATCAGGGCAGAATTCAGGTATTGTCGGAGATTATTATTTTCTTCATGTAACCTAGCAAGTTCCTCTTCCTTCTGAAGCAAAGTATCTTGAAGCTGTGAAATAGAGATATTGATGAATAGGTGTTGACTCTGTAACTTAATAGCAATTGCCCTATGGTACAGGCTGCTTGGATTTGATGACCTGGGTGTTTGCTTTGTGAACTCAACCCACCCCCTCCAGCCTCTTGTCTCTGTAAGTCTAAGTGGCATGACTGTTCAGTTTTCACTTTTGACTTCCTTTATTCTTTAGCAAGTGTTTGAGAAGATTACTCCAAAAAAACCTGTAACCATGGAATAATAACAGAAGAGAATTACAGGTAGCCCTGTGAACAACCCCAGCTGCCAGATCTCCTCCAGAAGCGGCAGTAAGCATCCCTTTGCACCCCTCTCATTCCCATTTATAGTTGGCTAGTGGGGAAAAGGAGATGGTGGAGCTGCAGGCTAACAATTTATGGGGGTAGAATGCAAAAGGAAGATGCAGCTTGCCATTCTTTATGATACAGCAGTACTCAGTGATCCCCTCAATCCTTGACCCTACTGTGCCAGTCCCAGTACATATACAGAGCTGAGATAATCACGGGTCCCAAGAGCTGAAGAGGTATGTTTTGATTTGCAGACGCCTAACACTTTTTCATGGGAAATCTACATATTTGCAGACAGATTTTTGCCTCTTGATCATAACTCTGGGGACTCCTTTAGGACGACAAAGGACCTTCTGCTAAGGACCCCGGGCATCTGCTGACCATAGGCTGAAAAGCACAGATTTAAATGATTGAGGTAGAGCCAAAGAAAGAAGAGTACACTGATGTCTGGAACTAGGGTTTGATTCCAGGGACCTTCAAGTTAGTAAATGAATTTCCACTTCACTGTGTCAAAATATCATTCCAAGTATTTGATCAGAGTGATCTGTTTGTAATGCCCCTTTGATGGGATTTACAAAAAAGGAAAGAAGAGAGAAAATGAAGTAACAAGGAAATGGTTGTTGGTCAAAATGGTTCATCCTCCATATAAGTAGGAAATTCTGGTGGAATCAGTGCTCATGATGTTAATCTGGTGGACTCAGGAAGACACACGCTATGTATTTTTAGTCAACAGCATAAGGCTCTGCATCATCAGAGCCTGAGGAACTCTCTGATCATGCCCCTGGTCTTCTCTAGCACCGAGGCAGCTGGTGCAACACACTGTAAGAGGGGAGAGATGAATAGGGAACCCCACAACCGTTGTTCCAGCTTCACGGGACAACATGGGGAAGACAAATACTTCAAGCAAGGAACAAAACCCACTAAAATCGGTTTGCCACCGTTTCCCACATCCACGCCAGTGAGAGGGGGTCGTGCCATAAACCAACCCAGAAGGTGCGATACATGATACAAAGTTCAGGAACCTCGGGGGGAGAAACCGAGGCTGCTGGGGGCGCGGAGCCTTTACCTGCTTGTTTCTGTAGAGCTGGGAGGACAGCTGGTCTCCCTGCCACGCCGCGTCCTGGGCACCGAGCTGCGGGGTGCAGAACTGGCCTGGGGGGAGCAGACCCGAGGGGTTAGCCCGCTCCCACTTCCGCGCCCAGCCCCGCTGCGGTCCCCGCCCCCCGCCCCGCGACGGCGGCGGGAGCGCACTTACCCGGCGGCCGAACCTCCCGCCGGCCCTGGCCGTGCTGCGGAGGCGGCTCCGCGGCGCAGACGGCGGCCCAGGTCTCCTTGGAAACCCCGGCGGGGGCGGACCAGGGGCAGGCGCAGCCCGGGCCCCCGGCGAAGTCCGGCTCCGGGCACGGCCGGCCGGTGCTCTGCGGAGACAAGGGGCCGTGGCGATGGGTGGCTCGGCGGATGGTGTCCCCCCCTCCCCGGGCTGCCGTGGGCCCCGAGGGGAGGCAGTGTCAGCCCCGCTCCGGCCCCGCCGCGAAGCATCCCAGCGCTGCGGGCCGGTCCCGGCTCCGCGGGGAAGCGCTCCCCTCCCGCCCCTGCCCCGGCCGGGGTTTGCTCAGGTACCTGTCGCAGGGGAGCCCCGCAGCCTCGGCCGCCCCTGGCAGGCGCCGCCTGCCCCCGTGGGAGCTCCCAGCCCTGACCCCCCCACTCCCCGGCTGGCACCGCACCGCCCTGCTACCTCCGCTGAGCGCCGGGCAGTGCCGCCCCCGCCGCAGCCCCCCGCAGCAGAGGGGCTCCGAGCAGAGGTATGCTAGGAAGGTGGCCGAGTTTCCTGCAATCCCTTGGGAAGTACTAGGGTCCTGAGAGGGTTTAAGGTGAAGGGAGGACCCAGGCTGTCCTTGGCCAGTCCGTTCCTCCCACCTTGGGCGCTTGATTCAGCTCTAAAGCAGCACAAAGCCAGCAGAGTCACCTCCAGGCTGCTCGCACTCTCTTCTGCCCCTGCAGTTCTGCAGGAGTCCCAGACCGTACAGCAGCAAAGCCTGGGGTTGTCTCCGGATTCACCCCTTTTCCCTCCTCCAGATAAGCCCCATCTGTAGCAGCTCTAAATCTCTGCAAGGCAACGGCAGAACTTGGAGCCTCAAGCAGGGAATCTGCTCACCCATGGGAAGGCACAGCAGCAGAGACTGCTCTTGCAGGTAGAGGAGAGCCCTCTTCCTTCCCCACCTTAAAGAGGGCACAAAACCTCCTTGCAAGCCCCCAAGGCAAAGAGACCAGCTTCTCCTCTTTTGCCTCCAGGTCGAGAGAAATGCAAAGAGCACTTACCATGTTAGTGGCAGAATGAAATGCAGGTCTTGGGAGCACGTTTCTGTTAAAGCCCCAGCGAGGTTTAAATGGCTCTGAAGGAGGGGGAGAGGGGGGAGACCGAGGAGGCGAGTTTAATCTAAAGGAGCTCCCAGTGACGCCTCAGAGCTCTCCTGAAACCCAGCAATCTGATTTGGTGTAAAGCTGTCAAACTTGTGACGTGAATAAACAGCAAACTTGCTGAAATCAAAGTCATTCTGGCCCCACAAATCAACACAAGGAAGGAGGGAAAAGAAAAGAAGGAGAGGGAGGAAAAAAAAAGCCTCCACACACTTCAGGACAGCACTGAACTGGTGTGTCTGAGTTTCACTCCAGGAAATGAGCAGGGATCCAAGGAAGCATCCCACATGTTCAGAGCAGGGCTGTTGGTATTGCTGGCGAGTGTTTTGTTTTGTTTTGTTTTGTTTTCAAGCCTTGTTTGCAGTTGTAAAATCCAGCAGGAAGAAGCAAGTTTGTCTAACATGCCTAGCTGAGGGAGTGGGTTTTCCATGGCTTCCCAGGGGTGCATGGAAGCAAATATGATTCAGAGCACTTCTGTGGACAGTTCTGAGGAAGAAAATGCAGGTTTCTGAACAATACAGTCTGCAATGACAAGCTCCTGCAAATGTCTCACTTTATTGGGAATTAGTTTCCTGTCAAGCCCCAGGCTTCCAGGAGAAGAGCTCAGGATATAAATGCGTTGTGAGTGCTGTAAGATTTACTATCATACAGGGTAATGTTGCAAAAGCCATACACAGGTGTGTGAAAGAGATTGTCTGTATACAGTCACCCCTAATTCACATCAGATTTCCACAGCAATTAAAATCCATGGATAGGCTTGAGTTTCCGCCCCCCCCAAAAAAAAAATCAAAACAAACAATTCTTCACTGAGAGTCTGTCTTTGAATAGCATAGGGGATGGTAGGAATAAAGCTAATAGCAGAGCAGTTGTTCAGTCAGGATTCTGCCTCCTGCCCTGGCAAGTGGTGTTCAGAGAGGTAACCCGACCTGCCTGCGGACACAATCTGCAGCCAGCCGAGGGTGAGGCTGGGCCGAAGGCAGGCCAGGCTGGCATATGCGATGGTCTTTCATTTCTCTCCTGGAGGATGCTCAGTGCTGTTACGCCGTTAGCAAGGCTCAGGGACAATACAAACCAAGAGGGCCATTTGCCTTCCATTATTTTATAACGGCATATTTTCCTAAGTTGCTGCCCAAGGTAAACCGGCAGCTATGCCAAATTAAATCACTGCCATCTCCCACCTTCATTACGTTTTTTCCAACAGAGGTATTTTGCAAAGGGCTCACGTTCCAAATCCACACCGCACCCAGTCTTGGGTCACCCTTTCGCTTTCCTAAACGCCAGCTCTGCACAGTACATTCGATAACTGCTGTAATAACCCACACTCTTCAGGTGCCAATCCCTCTCCTGCGTGCCTGTGTGTGGGGGTCACATCTGTTGGCTGACAAGAAACACAAGCTCTATGAAACACTGCCAACGAGCACCAAGGCCCAGCACAGCCCTCCCTGGCTTGGTTTAGCCCCTTTGCCCTTTACTTGGCTGCCTCAGGGGGCTTCCTGGGGTGCCGTGGCAGCGGTGGCTCCCTCACCCCGGGCACGCACGCCAGGCGAGGACGGCCACCCTGGGGCCCGGCGGGTCAGTAACACGCCAGGGAAGGGCCCGGGGGAGCCAGGTAAAGCCGGGACAGGCCGCAGCCCCGAGGCCGCCGGCACCTGGCAGGGGAGGCTCTAGGCCAGGCAGACAGGCAGGCGGCCGGGCAGCCTCCACAGGGCCGGGCGGTCAGGCAGGCAAGCCCGGAGCAGGCTGGAGGAGCCCTCAGGGCCCGGAGCAACCCCATGCGAGGCGCAACGGCTCTACAGAGCCCGCACAGCCCCGGCAGCCCCGCCAGATGCCGCGGCCTCGGCCTGGGGCCGCCCGAGACAGCGGCCATCTTGGGGCTGCCTCAGAGGCGCGGGAGCGCCGGGCCCGGCCATTGGGGGAGGCGAGCGGCCCCGGCGACGTCATCACCCCGCGCCCGCACCCACCGCAGGGGGAAGAAATGGTGGCTGCGGGCGTTAGCTTCGTTCCCCTCTCCTTCCTGCTTGGGCCGAGGCTGCCTTGCGCCTTCTTTCCCAGCCACATGGCCCCTCTCCTGGCGTCTCCAGGCAGCCTGGGGAGGTGCCTGCCTGGCCTTGGGTGGGGTGGAGGGAGGTGCAGAGCAGCCTGCGGTGGCGAGGCCTGGTGGGTGAAGGGAATGGATCCCCTGTGCAGGGGGTGCCGTGCTGCCCCTTGTAGCGCCCCTGGATCACCTCATAGCTCACCCCTCAGGGGACAGAGGGCGGCCACAGAGAGAGGAGAGTTGGGTGTCTAAAAGCACTCAGAAGTGTCTAGGGAGGGACAACAAGTGGGCAAAGTTTCCTTCCCACTGTGTGGGTGTGGATGTGGGGAGGAGCATTGCAGGCTCATGGCTGCTGCTAGACAGGGCCCTTTGCCTGGCACAATGCTGGTGGCTCTGTCTCCGCTTCCTCTTGGCAGAGCTCTGTATGCTCAGGCATGCTATTTGCCTCTGAGAAGTGGTGGGAGGAGTGTGGGCACACTTGTAGTGAAAAGCAGGTATGAAGAAAACCTGTGGTCGCTGCATTGTTGCTTCCGCAGAGCTGGTATCGTTTTGGTTTGGGTTTTGACAGTGCTTTGCTTTCTGAGTTCAAGGAATTAATGTCAACTCACCATGTTTTCTATGCTGGGGAGCGAAAGATGGTGCATGGATAAAAGACCACCAAATCAGAGCCCAAGAGCCTCGTAGGTTTGGGGAAATAACTGTTGAGTGACTTTCTGTCAAGGAAAGTCAGATGCTGTTGGTGTAAGAGAGACAAGAGCTGATGTTGCAAAATCGTGCATGGCTGTCACACACAGTGATAGAAGAGCTTCAAGTCATGGTAGCAATTACACATCAATGTATAGTGTAAAACAAAACCAGGTAACAATCATCTGCTAATTCTTTTCCTGTTCATCTGAAGCAGCCCCTCTCAGAGCTCTTACTGCTTGTTGTAGTTAATGATGCACTTCTTTATTTGGAAATAAAGTTCAGGGATGAAATGTTTATCAAGACTGCAGTATTGTTTCAGCGGAGATAGGATTTCACTTTGAGTGTCATAGCAGCTCTTTTCTGAAGTTTGAGAACACACTAACGTGTATTGTGGTGTGCTAATTCTGTGTTCTTTGTACCTATAATTTCTTCAGTAATTTCTATGATTTCTCATGTTTAAATGACAGTGATGAAGCTAATACTTCAGATTAAAAAAAAAACAAAACAACAACAAACTTGGATTTTTCTGGTTTAACTCATTTTTATGTAGAAATGGCCCTAAAATTGTGTTCGGACCATTGTGAACTGGCTCTCAGAAGAAATGGTACACAGAATAAAAATAATAATTTTTACAAATAGTTCAATTCAACTTTTATACCGGATTTACTACAGTGTGTGTTACTTTTCATGCTAACACCTGCACAGGTGTCCAGACCCACCCCAAATCCTCTTCACTTACTCTGCCATATTGCTGCTGCAGTGCTTCTTATCCCTCTTAAGAATGGTTAGTATATCAGTGGCGAAAGAGAGGCTCGCTTAGTAACTCCAGATATTAACCTATAGTCAAGTACACACAGGTATCTGGCACTTGCATGAATCTCTCACGATGTTTGTGAACTAAAGGTTTGATTACTTAAGACTGATGAGACTAATTTGCAAGAATGCTTCTAAATGGAAATTTATGCAGATACAGGTTCTGGTTGTTCTCTGATCAGTCTTCCTCCTTGAACACAGGACTAAAAGGCACTTCCCAAATCCAGTCCCCTGCTGTTGAGACATTCTTAAACTTTTCAATCTCCCTCTTAAAGCTAATTAGGTTATTTTCCTTATGTTATTCCCACTGTGAGGCTACACCATACTCCTAGCTCTGATGGCTAGACACTTTCTAGTTTCCAGTCTGAATGTATTCATAGCAGGTATAATCCCTTTTGTCCTTGTGCCAAACTCTTGCTTTAGTTTAGACACGTCTTCTCCCTCTGTAGTGTTTAGCCTCGATGTCTTTGCAGAGCGCTGTCACATACTGTCTTTTCCTTTTCTTTTTAGGTCAAATAAGGCAGGTTCTTTTACAATCTTCCCCTAACATAAACACCGCAGGAACCCATCTCAGATAATATTCTATCTGACATTAACCTGTTTTTCAGATGGATGACCAAAATTACTTGGTCTGCTGTGTAATGCACCAATGTTTTAGAGAAAAGCATTGGCAAATCTTTATCTCTTTTATCTCTTCCTGTTACATTTCAGGGTAATGTTTACCTTTTCCATCACTCTCTCACACCAGTTCCTAGTTTTGAAATCATTGTCAGCTGGCAGTAAATACACCTGTGGACTTCATTTGCTGTAAAATGCAGTTAGTCAAACTGAGTCTTCAGTGCTGTTGGGCTCCAGCTCTCCTGTGCTGCTACTGTCTGGTACTGTGGAGTTTCACAAGTGTTTAGGAGCAAACAAATTAAAAAGATGACTTCAAGATGGAAAAGCTATAATAGACCTTCCTGGGTTTACCTGCAGTTTCTCACAGCAAGAGTGGTGAGTCAATGGATAGAGGCTATCCTACCCAGGCCAGTTCTTGTGGTGGCTTCAATGCTTTCTTCTGGTTTGAAATGAAGGCACACAGCGCATTTAGGTATACGTGATTTTGTTTCTGTGTTTTCTGGTACACACTGGATGAGATTTAACCCTGATAGATCCCTAGAAGGGAATTTGGTGTTACTAGAGCTTAATTGTTTGTGTTCAGAAAGGGTTGTTTTTTTCAAGGGAATAAGTTGTATTTTAGCAGCAGTATGGAAAAGGTTAACACTTTATAGTGATCTAGAAACTTAATTTGGATATTATCTCATTGATTTGTATGTGTGTGGTACTATGTAGGCTCAAATTGAATAATGAAAATCCAACTGAATATCTGTAACATTCAGTTATTCTTTAATTGCTTTGAAACTATTTGTGGACTTTTAGAAAGTGTCGCAAGGTGCTCAAGGCACTCAGAAGTTTTATTCCTCCAGATTTGTGGTCATCTTCCACATTTATCCTCTGGGTAGCAACTGTGCAAGGAACTCATTATCTCCCTATGCAGACATTAAGATTTTGAAGGGATATTCTTTACTGGACAGGATTAATTTTGAACTGGAAAATCACATTATAATCATATCACATTTTCTTGTAAAAATGGAGTTCCATAGATTTGTAGCCATGCTTTGGGTTTATCTGAAAAAGTTGAAGATTTTATACATAGGTAGTGACTGTTTTATGTATAGAATATCCTTGCAGATGAAATATGTAAGGAGTATGTTTGAATAACGTGTGTGGCATCTATGTGTGCAATGTGTTCTGTGCGCAAGTGCTCACGCATCTGTCATCACCCCTGTTCTGTTAACAGCTAATCCTCTCCTGTGGATGTAACCATTGTTTCACAAGGGACAGAAGATCCCTGCTTCGAAGAGAGATCTGTTGGGTAAAGCACAGATAGCTACTCATGAAGATCTAGGACTAGAAGGGACTTCTGGGTCGTCCCGTCTCCTGCTTTAGTTAAGCAGTTGGTTCATAAAACTTCAGTGCCAGCCCTCCAATGCTTTCTCTTGTGACACTGGTTCTGCTTCTTACTCCTTGACTGTTCAAAATGTTATTCTAATTTCTGATCTAAATTTATTCATGGAGATTTGTGGCTTTGTGCCATTTTTGGACTTTAGCTTTTTCTTTTGCATCCCTTGTGCTTGCCATTTTGATGTGCTTATAAACAATGATCTATGCTGGTTTTGTCTGGTTTTGTGTAATTGTTTTTCTATTTTCTTGACTTAACACACCTTTAGTAGATAGACTTTATCTTTCATCAGTGTGGGTGACCATTGATCTTTTCACAGCCCTCTAGACTGCAGTTCATTACACCCCCAAATACAAGAATGAGGAATCATCTCGTGAAATGGAAAGACAAATGGAAAAAGTGCTGGGTTTATGTAGCACAGAGTATGTTTATAGAATTCACTACTACAGAATGTCATTGAGAGTGAGAGCATTGTGGTATTAAAATAAATAGAATAATGCTTTTTATCACTCTGGAGTTTTCTTTTGAATATTTTCATTAATTGTACTAGGTATATTGATCCTCTGTCTGAAGAGGACACTAATTGCACTGGTTTAGAATCCTAAAGGCAAGTTACCTCAGAACACATCCCAGTCCCTATGTATTGCATATGTCTTGCCCTTTCCTTTTGAGCGGCTGGAATTGTATCATAAAAAATGAGTTCCTGAAGAGATACCGACCTTGGGTCTGGCTTTTGACAAGCTGATGGGTTCTCCTGAAAACTACGGGTGGGAATCTGTTACTGTTGCCAGTCTGATTGGTGTATGGAAGAGAAATATGTTCTACTCCTGGGTCTGATCTTATACAGTTTTATAGTGGCACTTGTTCTGAGGTTTCAGACCTCACGTTTGTCACCTGTTTATTGTATAGACCCAAGTCAGTCTCTGCATCTTTGTGTTTCAGTTGCTCATCTATCAATCAAGAGTGGTGTGTCTGCTTAGATTTTACATTTGTGTAATCAAAAATGTACTCACATAGCCCCTGGCCAATTGAGTCCCTTTGTTCTTGGCTGTGACCACTGGGCTCCACGAAAGCAATATTAATTGTGAACAGAAAACTTTCCATGAGTTTTGGGGGCTAATTGGGTGGGATTTTTAACATAAAGCTTGGTGTGGTTTTGGAACCGAAGCCTATTCTTGGTCTGGCATCAGCAGCATACTACTTTCATGTTGATGTTCCTCCATCCAGAGGGTACCACTGAACTGAGTTGCCATGCTGCAGCTAAGTAACTTTTCATCACAGAAGAGTGATTCAGCGGTCTAAACAAATGCACTGAGGTAGTCCCTTCTGGTTAAATGACAGATGATAGAAACAGTTTCTCTTGACTGTGAGTGTTGACTATCATGGTTTGGGGGAAATTGCTGAGTGTACAGGAGAAAGACCGGTGTGCTGAAAAGCTGTGTTTTTCTCCATGGTGTTTTCTATTGAAGTCAAACTATTTTGCAGGGAAACCTGCCAGAAAAGCTTAGCTGACGGGTTTCATCCAAATTGGGATGAATTTTCATGGGACCAGATGCGGAGCTGAATGGGGCCCTGTGTCTAATCAGGCACTGGTGCGTGCATCTGCCTGCTTCATAACCTGGCCTGTGAGCTCCTCCAATGTGCACCGTGCTGCCAATACCTATGTACTGGGCTTCACCTATTTAATAGTGCTTTTCCTCTTGGCTGGTGCTCAGGAGTTGGCAGTCTGGCTCCCTTCCATCTCTCCTTGGGTGTAGAGCTGGGCACTTTCCATTCTTGGCTGGCAGTTGGGAGGTTTGGCAGCGATCTCTGATCTGAGTAAATATATGTGAGGGCATCTCTTCATTGCAGAGCTGTATGGCATTGCCTTCCCTAATCAATAATGAAAGAAAGATCCCAGGATGTGTGGAAATGTGTCGGGGGTCAGAAGGTGAAGGATGTTGTTGTCACGAGCTGAGAAAGATGTCAAGGTTTTTGTGCACACTATTCAAAGGCTGAGTTAAAACAGTAAGTCACTAGGGAGATACTCCACTAAAACAACTCTGTATACATAAAATCTCCAGCTCCTAGTCCGTGCAGGTAGTGTTCGATGAACTGGTGATGAAAAGGAATTAGTTGGCTGGTAATTCATCTAAAAGATTGGCAGAGGATTTTACAGGCTTACACCAGAGCTGGCTGGAGACAATAATCTCTTTTCTTGAAGAATGCTGAGGTCCTGACGCCCAGCTCGTTGGAATGAAACCTGAATGCTTTTTAATTCTCTGTGAGAGATTTTTTTTTTCCCTCTTTGGTTTTTGTTTTTAGGAAGGAACAAAATGTTTCATTGTGATTTTGTCAATGATTTTGATATAATGGATTAAAAGAGTAAATGTCTTCCAAATCCCAAAGCCTTTTAAAAGAAGAATTCCATTCAAAACACATCAGAGCTGTTTTCTCCCCTGAATTTTTGCTGAAATTTCATTTTAAGCAAAAGTTTACATACTGCAATGGCAGCGTGGGTTCCCTTGTAGCAATGATGTGCAGTGGAGAATAACTGCGAACAGGATATTTTTGTTTTGTTTTGTTTTGTCCAGTTGTACTTTATGCTATCCTGGAGGTGAAAGGGGTGGGGGGGAGGTTTGCATCCACTTGGCAGCCTTGTACTGTGCCAAAGCAGTGTAAAAAGGCCTCAGAGTGAATAAGAAACAAGAGAAAACTTTGGTTTTTAACTGCCCCTGGATGAGAGAGCAGGATGCATCGATGCCTTACTGTAATTTTACACTTGTGCAATCCTATTGCAAACTGTAATAGAACAGCAGGGAAATAAAGAAAAGGTTAGTACGGTGCCCCAGAGCAGGCTTCGGAGAGGAGGCTTTTTCTCTTGGCTCTAGGTTCTTGTGTCCTGATGTGACTGGAAGGAACAGAGACTTAAATAGCAGCTATTGAGCTGCCCAGAAGCTCCAGTGGGTTCTGTTCTGGTTCTCTCTTTTCTCTCTTTCTACTCAGACAGAAATGAGACCTCTTGCCATCCACAGATTCCCCCAATGACTGGTCTGTCATCTGCGGCTAGCACTGAAGCTCAGCAGCCTCCTGACATGCATGTTGGGACCTTCATTGGCTCAGGTCAATGTTCACTGACTTCCCTCTTAGAGGTGGAAAGTGTACTACTCTTTGAAAAGCTGCAGGTTCATCTGAAATGAGCTAATTTAATCTTGGATGCTATTATTCGCTGTTGGATGTTGTTTTGTGATTCCTCAAATTTGAAGGGAGTTTGTGTTTAGTGATAGGGCTTAGACTTATCTGTAATCTCCAGCACCCAGGAGATACGAGTCTACAAGGAAGAGTCTGGTCAAGCATACCTGGTGCATCAGGCATAAAGGAGCTTTGGCCCCACGGAACAAAATACTTCACCGGGAAACTGAAAGGCTCTACAGTGCTCATGTCTGGGTCAGCTACTGGCTTGCAAGGTGGCCTTCAACAATTCACTTTTATGTCTTTGTATACCAAATTCATGATGAGGAAGATACTACGTTAGGTGTTCTGACTGAGTGCTATACCTCAGTGCTATACCAGTAAGTGCTGGTATTTTTATTTTCAAGACTAACACTGGTTATAGACTTTATTCTTTTGAAGATGTGGTTTGGTACTGTGAATTAGGAGGGATAGCTTATTGCTGAAAATGTTCTGGTTTTCATGCATTCCTGGATGTCAGCGTGTTTTCTAGGAACGTGCAGTAGGTGGACACTAGAGGGCTTGCTCCCTCCCTCTGGTCCACCCATGCAAATCAAGAAGGTTGTTCAGCGGAGTAAATCAGGGAGCCTTCACTCGGGTTCTTACAATTATGTTTAAGTTTTGAGGAGGGGAACTGAGCAATATAGAGGCATAAGGCTCTGCTTCCCCTCCATCTGAGATGGCGCTGTGTAAGAAAATTCTGGTATTTCCAAATACTAAAGCTGGGAAAAGATTGGTTTGGATTTGGGACAGCCTGGGAGCAGCAGGCAATTGTTTTTCATTTATTCACTGAACACAGTTACTCACCAGATTTTTTCCATTAATAAATTCAGGTCTCTAGTTGTTTTTTGGTTTTGTTTTGGGTTTTTTCTCTCCCCACACCCCCCACCCCTCCCCCCCACAGCTTATATTCTTTCACCAGCATCCTCCAAATCCAAAATAATTGGTTAATTTTGTCTAATGATGTAAATCTGTGTATTTGCCCTCACGGGAGCAATGTTGCTGTTAGCCTGTTTTTTGAATCAAAATGAAAAAAGCTTTTTTTGATACTAAAATCAGTATTGTCTGTGTAAAGAGTTAAAATAACATAAATTATACTCCCTGAGTCTTGAGACAAACTATAGAATAATATTTTTTTTTTTTACATTTTTTGCTTCTTATTGTTAGATTTACCAAAGTTTGAATTTTAAAGAATTGCTGGGTGGGCGTTTTCTTTGCATTTCTGAGGCTTTTTAAGGTGACATTCTTAGGTAATTGTGTAAATACAGCCCCAGAAACTTGAGCTTTAAGACAACTTTTTAATATTCTGGAATATCTCTACTATAAGGAAAAAAAAAAAAACAAAGCATGGAGGTAGCACGGAGCTGTGTGCTCAGATTCTGCAGATTTGATTTCTAAAATTAGGTTCTGAAGTGTATATTTTGATAATGATTAAAGATTTAGTAACTTCTTTTCAGTCATATTCTGGAAAAAAACTTCATGAAAGTCCATTTCTGCATTTCACTGAACTGTCTCTTGAAGCTACTAGCAGTTACTATTAAAGACTTCATCTAACAGTTCATTTATAAATGCCATTGAAAAAATAAAGGAATAGACTGATAGAGTTAGATTTTTGTGGTTTTATATATTATATATATTATATTTTATATAGAATTCAGCTTCTATTTAAACATCATTTTCTTAGGGTCTGCAGTTAGCGAGTACTCTTTCTTGTGGGTGTGGTGTTAATATTGCCCATATACGCCTGCTGTATTGATGTAGTCATTTGGCCACGTTGCCCCTGCTATACCTGCTGGGCTATCGTTCAGACTGAGCGGGGTGGAGATGCCAAGCCCTCCCTTCCTGAAAGGAGTTCATCAGTGGCCAGGTACTCTTGACGTACCAGCATCCATATTTCCACATGCTTTCCAAACTCTGTGGACTAGGTGAATTTCATTTTTCTCTGGGGAAGAATAAAGTTGTGTTTATCACTGAAGAGCAACCAGACAGGAAAACAGAACATCTGCGGCTGAAATGTGCATGTGTATAAGCTGAATGAAGTTTCTTGAGCATGGGAGTTTGGCTATGATAATCATAGCCAAGACATCTTTCTTGGTGGTTGTTTCTGTTTGGGGTTTTGTTTTGCTTTCCCTAAAGGGATGAGGGATCTTTGACAAGACTACTTAATGTGAAACAAAAAGGTCAAGGAACTTGTTAAAATTAACAGTGTGTCTTTTATCTTGTTGTGGTTTTTAGAAGTCTGATTTTTAATTATGTCCAGGTTTTTAAAAATCAACCTTTTTCAGAAAAATGTTCTGTTTGATTTGAATTCAGGTGTGTTGGTGACAGAAGAGATCATGTTACAGAAAGAATCAGTGGCGGTGAGGTGGCCATGGGAAGCAGTGAGGGAAAGAATTCTGAAATAATTGTTTTCCCCTTTCTTGGACTGAACTGGAAATGTCGGTTAATAGATTTGACAGATGATCTAAAATTTAGAATTGTTCTGCTAAAATTACATAGGAGACATCCATAGGGTTTTTTGGCTTTTTTTTTTAAATGCATCAAAATGAAGTAGAAGAGCCTCCTAGTAAAGAGGGAATACTCAAACAAGGCCAGGGCTCCAACTTATTAGTTAAAGCACCTATCTGGGAGAGAGGGACTGGGCTCTTATTTCTGCACTAGCAGCAGTTCATGGATTTTATCCAGTAAATGTTTACTGTAAAATCGAAAACAGTGCTGGAAGCAGGACATGAGTTCTCTTTTTTTGTTTTTTTTTTGTTTTTTTTTTTCCTGGGAGTTGTATCCTGACCACTGGGCTATGAAGTTATTCTTGCTTTCTTTTTGCTGCAGAAAGTTTTGAATTCCTTTTTCCACATCCTCTGCAAGAGATTTGAGGCATGCCTGTGGCTTTGTGGCTAGGAGCACTCCTGAATCCTGAAAAGATGGTTGTGGAGTTGAGTCTTTCCAAGATTAGGCAGCAGCTTCCGAGACTTTTCAGAAGTACAGCCTGGACTTGCCATCCCATCCTGCATACAGTCTTCTCTAGGGTTTGCCTGAGCCTCAGTTGCCCCTCAGGGATGATTGATTGATTTGATTTCATAGCATTTATGTGTGCACATACACAGTAGAGAAGTGAACAGACAAATCTAAGCAGCTCTGTTGCAGAGGAGGAGGCAAAGTGCCTCCTCAGTGATGGAGAGTAGGCTGAGAAGAAGAGAGAAACCTGCTAGCAAGAGCAGCCAGTTTCTCCTGCAAAGGGGACTGGAGGGGCCAGGGCAACAGCAGCCTTTCTCAGAGGAGGGAGCAGTTATGGGAGGCAGCACGAAAGCGGGTGGGATAAGAACAGTAGTGGAGCAGCCTGGGAAGACTGCTGAAGGGCCAGGGCTGGCAGAGATGAGAGGCTGGTGCAGAAAGAGCAGAAACAGGGGAAAGGGATTCTTTCATGGCTGCATCTTCACAGGCTCCATCAGCCCTGGGAGGACAATAGCTCTTCCTCCACCTTACAGCAACAACCTTTTCAAGTGCATCTGTAACCAAATAAAAATTGCCAATGGGAGCACTGCAAACACAGAGTTTGTTTCAGTTAAAACTCCAGGCAGGCGGAATGATTGCACTAGCAGTTAACTGCAACCATTTCAGCATTTAGTTGTGGGTGATATTCGGTAGTATTCAGATATTCAGGACTCTGTGGTCCATGGAGGTGCGGGGACCTTAGGATAGGCAGGCTCTGGATGCAAGTGTTGTGGATCGCTTTCTAGAAGTCTCCAGCACGCTCCATTGCCTGTAGGGAGCCTGGCTGAATATCAGGCAGTGTGACTATTGCCATGTGCTTTCCCAAATCAGGGGGAATATCTGATCTTAAGCTGGTATCAACAAACTGAAAACACAAGAACTTTTTTTAGTGTGACATACCTAGGTCTGGACCATCACTGGACCTATTCTAACTTGCTCTTTTCACTCATGTTTAAAGAAAAAAAAACCAAAAAACAAACCCCACAACCAAAAACCAAAACAAAACAAGCCCAAACAAACAAACAACACACCATACACCAAAAAAAACCGCAAATTGTTTGTTTTGTTTTGTTTTTCTTTGTTTTTTATAACTGCATCTCCTGAGGTTCAGAGCGGAGCACTGAGCACAGATGACCGCCATGTACTCTGCTGGAGATTGGGTTGTTTGCGAGATACACCCTAGTCATGCCACCCTTTGCTCAAGTACGCAGTTGAACGCAGCGCTGCGTGCAGCACGCTCACCTCGAGACGGTGTTTCCAGCCAGCCTGTCTCACCCTGGCGCTGTGGGCTTTTGCTCCGCTTTACCTGCTATCTAGGCTGTTACTTAACAATACCTTTGACTGGTTTAAAAACAATTATATCGCTCAGTCCCCCCTTCTGCGTGTAACAAGAAACCTTCGACCACAGTGCTGGGGAATAAGAGGCAGAATGGCTTTGGAAGTTAATGTGCTGCCAACAACCAGCCTTGCAGCAGTGGGTTAAGAGGGGCCATCCCTGTGGACTGTCACTCACCAGACTCTTTTTTTGAGTGGACCTGCTAGGATTTTTCCCTCTCCTCGGATTTTTCCCTCTCCTCCCACCCCTTCCTCTTCTCTTCTCTTTCTTTCTCTTTATTCTTTTTCTCAAGTCTCTTTTGATTTCATGCTGGCTTTTTAAATTGAGGATAAAGTTAATTCACCGCACAATGCCGCGGCTGGAATGAAATATGGCCAGTCGCCCGTGTGGAGGGGAGGGCTCCATGCTGGCTGGAGGTGGCTCGCTGCATCTCCTAAGGCCACTACGGGCTGTCACTGATTTATTGATAGTGCCTCTAGCGACAAAGCAAGAAGTTAACTAATTATGAACATATGGTTCAGCTCATGCTTGACTCAGCAGCCACCTTGTTAGCCTGGAGCTGCCTAGGTGTTCAGAAGGAGAAGAGGAAAGTTTTAGGTGGAAGGTGTGGTCCAAAGTCCCACTGACAAGCCAGAGGGAGACTCGATTGATCCTAATCTATTCTTTTTGTTAGGAGGCAGCATGCTGCTGTCAGGAACAGCTTGGTAATAACAGATTTGTGGCCTTTAAGTCCTTGTGGTTATAGTCAGCACGCGACACTCGGTCGGCCCCTTGCATGCTCTGTACTTAATTGGTCTCAATGGTGGGGTCTGAAATGAGACGGTAGTTCAAGGTGCAACACATGCTATACCTGAAATTGCAGCCTGTGAGCTGCCGCACAGATGTCAGCTTTTTACCAGTGGGCTTACCACTGGGGACCTGGAGGGTCCCTACAGAAAGGGACAAGGGATGTCTGAGAGGACCCTGCAGATTTTCAGTGCTTAATATGGAATTAATTAGAGGAAAAATTAGAGAGAGAGAGACTGGTAGAGGGACAAGGAGGGAGGCACACAGAACTTGTTAGGAAGTTCATCAAGGTGGATTGCAATTTTGTCTGCATTGAGTGGTCAGCATGCATAGTCTGGACACAGGAGAGTATTTAATGGGAATTGATACCAGCTAAAGGGGGGAGGAGAGTGTCTCTTTCTGTCCATCTGTTGGTCTTTCACAAGTGAATTGGGCTATGGCACAGGATTCAGAACAGTGTAGTTAGAGGGTATTTTTTTTTTTCGTAGGCGTACATGGTCTCCAGGAAGAGCGGGTTTATTGCTGTCCAGACTTGAAAAACAATTTTAGGGTTCTTATAGTTTGCTTAACTGGAAATGCTGAGCATAGAAAGATAGCAATTTTAATAATGGGCAGCAGAAAGAACTTCAGGGATAAATGATTTGACACAGTCACAAATGGGTTATTTTATGACTGTTTAGCCAAAGCAAAAGTGGGCAAAGAAGGCTATCTGTACACTGGGATGCATTAGCAAGGCCACAGTTAGCAGGTTGAGGCAGATGGTTAGTGACCTCCACTAGGCACTGGTGAAGCTGTGTCTGAAGTACTGCACCTAGTTTTGGTTTTGGTCTTCACAGTGCAAGAAAGTTGTTGACAAACTGGAGAATCTAGCAGGAGGGCCACTAAGCTGGTCAGGAGGCTGGAGCACACGAGGGTGAGGGAGCTGGGTTTGCTTAGCTTGGAGAAGAGGGCTAGGGGAGTCTGATGGCAGTCTCCCACTGCTGTGGGGGAGTATAGAGAAGACAGAGGCCAACTATTCTCAGTCATGCACAGTGAAAGGACTCGGAATGGTCAAAAGCTGGGACAAGTTATGTTCCAACTATATATGAGGGGAGGGGGAAAAAAAAAAGCCAACATGACGATAAGCTAGAGAGGCTATGGAATTGCCGTTCCTGGAGGTTTTCATAACTTGCCTGGGCCAGGTCCTGGGCAGCATGATCTAAATTTGGAAAGGACTCTTAATTTTTCTATGACCAGGCTGCAGCTGTAGCACAGCCCAGGGCCTGGGACAGAGTGACACGGCTCACATTGTCACGCACTGCTGTGCTGGCTGGCTCACGATGTCATACCACGATGCACATGGCAATTATCATTGTCGCTCCTATAATGTAATGAGTTAGAACAGTTAATTAGTGGGTAAAATCAATCTGTACACAACAGTTTGGAATACAATTCATGCAGATACAGCAATAGCTTTTCTTAGCAGAGGCTGAGCTTTAAACTGTGGTTAGTTGGTTAGAGCAGAAATTACTTTTGAGGCTAAATAAGTGCCTGTCCCTCAGCTATTTCTTATCACCTCCTGTGAGAGGATGCTGCAGGTGAGTTGGGGACCAGAACGTGAGAGGCCCCTCTGCTCTCACGCTGCTGCTGAAGGTGGTTTGAGCTCACCTGGCTGACGGCACTGCTGCAGGTTGGAAGCACTGATGTAACTTGTACAACAGATTCAGGATATCGAGATGTTAATCTCTAGTTAACAGTCATCTAGAGGAGGTGGAGGGATAAATTCTCAGGCTATTAAAGCTACTCTTACAGTGGATTTCTGACTAAAACCTTGCTTTGTGCTTGCCAGTGGGGACCTTCTCTGGCTGAAAGCTTTGCCTGCTATGTAACCAGATAGGAATAGTTACTTCTTATTGAGATCTTTATGTCAGCGTCTCTGTTGTGACATGTACATTAGACAAAGAACTGAGACTAAATGCTCAGGCTTAAATTCTCATTTGTATCACTCTAATAGTGTGAGAGAGAGATCTGAAGGAAGCAGCGCTTAAGTCCAGCATAACACCTTATAAGCGTGTCTGCATGGTGCAAAGCAGCTTTGGAGGAAATAAGAACTAGGATTTGGTGCTTCCCTGTTTCTCTCAGGGTCCATGTCTGCTCCGTTCCTTACCCAGCAAAGCAGCGTGGAACAGTGGAGACCTTCTCAAGGCAGCATCATCGTTCCTCGCTGTGAAAAACAGCCACTGTTTTGGTTTGTAGCAAGCGCAGATTATTTCAAAAGATGAGACCATGTTCATGAAAATTCAAAGAACTGGGCTCAGATTTGAAAGTGTCTGGATCAGTCAGTGGTTTTGTACCTAACTCGAAAGGGGGCTGGGGGTGAATATTAGGATTTAGATCATGATCCAAAAATCCTGTAAATACTCAGGAACATGTGAATTTGAAGTCCAAATCAGACTTGCTGCCAGGGACATATCCTAGCTGCCAAGTTAGGAGAAGCTTTTCTGACTTCAGCTGGAAGTTGTTGCTCCAGGGCAGACCTGTATCTGAGTAGGAAGAGTTACTTGGTTTAGCTGGTGCCAAATGGAAATTGGGTAGCAGTGATCATAGTTTTCTGGGCACCTTATTTTCTCTGGAGTTGGCTGAAAGGGGAAAAAATCTAAGCAGAACTCCTAGTGCCAACGAATGAGACCAGCACATAGAGGTGAAAGGCAGAGATGTTCTGTAGTGAGTCCCTGCAAAATGAAAACCTGTGTTCTCTGCAAGTAACACTGTGTGTCTGCTTGAGTGTGTGAGGGACTTGGAGCTTCTTTTTGATGTGAGTTAATAAAATGACTAGTCTCCTGGTGTAGAGGTTGCACAAATGTTGCTACACCTGTAATTTTGTACTCAGAAGCCTATTTCTATGTCTGAGACAGCTTTACATTGCTATGGACAAACTCTTCAGGTGTGTTCCCATACAGAATTCAATGATATTTCCCTGTCTGCTAATATCCTTTGGCTTCCCAGCTGAAACCTGGATCTGTGTCATGACGCTCCTGTTTCGATACCAGTTGCTGCTCCCTTTCCCGCCAAACGCAGATGTACCCATTAGGATGACTTGCATCCTGCTGCAAGCAATATGTCTGATCTTTACCCTACAAAGGTATTGTTTAAAGGGCTCTGAAGATTTTGAACAAACTGGCCTGGCAGGGGGACTTTCAACTTTGTCTCCCTTATGGGCGCAACAGCCTGTGTTTGTAAACAGAGCCTTAGAGGGGTAGTGGGAGCCACTAGAGGACTGTCGGCTGGTTAATTGGATGTCAGCTCCCTGCTGGGGATGGAGGCTAATGAGTCATCCTGCATAAAGAGAGTGGCCCTGAGAGAAAGGCAAAGAATTGGACAGCAATAATCACATCTCCAGAGAAGCCCCGAGCCCGCCTGTTGGGATAAAGGCAGAGCAGCATTTGGGGACAGAGGGCTTCCCTGTTTGGATTTCGTTAAATGGAGATTAAGCAGGTTCTGAATTTGTAAAGTTGAGATATTATTACTGGTGCATGTGTTTAAACATGAGCTCGTATGCATGGGCAATGGTCTAGCATACAATATAAACACTTTCCATATATTTTGGTTGCCTTTGTTTTCTGAAAAATACATAATCATCTTTTAAAAGTAAAGAAACCAAAATGATCTGTTAATGGAGAGTTTAATGCAGGAGAGGGCAAAAAGGAATAATAAAAGGAACACTGCAATCACTACTTCAAGTTAGGAGTTACTTTTTTCTTGTGAAAAGATAAATCAGAGAGTAAGTCCTTTTTGCTGAAAACTGTCTTCTAAAATGATGATTTTTTTTATTGAGAACCTAACATTAAAAAAGTGAAGTTTTTTGGAAGCTAGGATTTTGTACATAAGTTCATTTTATTTCAAAGAATATTTTGATTGAAAATATTTATCAGTGTACTTACATGAATAAATAGAGGGATTTTATTTATATCTTTTTCAAGAGGGGAATGAGAGAAAGATTGGATATTGGCATGAAGTTGTATAATAAGAGCATATGTTACCATTTAAAACTATTTTTGCCAAAGGAAAAGCTGATAAGAGAGAAATAGTCAGACACGCAAAGAAAGGTAATATAAAGGTTAAAAGAATCACAGAAAAGATGGCTCTAAGAAATCCTGGGAAGTCATTAGGCCTGTTGGTATGCCCTAAAATGAGCTGCTCTTTACCTAAGCTGTTCCTGATGGGTGTTTGCCTAGCCAGCTCTTAAAAAAGAAGAATGGAAGATCCCTTGCCAACCAATTCCAGCATGCCACTGTTCTTACTTGCAGAGGTTTTTCTTGATGTTTAATTTAAACCATCCTGGTTGCAATTTAAGTCCATCGCTTCATGTCCTATGCTCCTTGAACATAAAATTAATTCCCTTTCTTCTTTCAGCAGCCTTTTCCATATTTGGTACCTTCCTTAAATCTTCTTCAGAGCAAATACCCCATTACTTTCTTCTTCTTTCATGGTATCCAGATCACTGATCTTCCTAGTGTCTCCCCACAGGACTTTCTTGATTTGCTATTTATTATTGCCTGAACAACCATGAGAAGTGTGGGGGAGGGAAGGTGAAACAGGACCTGCTGCGAAGAGAGTTTGTTAGCCAGGAGAACTGTTGTAGGTAGGAGCTACCTGCTAATTGGAGTGTCAGGGAAGTGGAGATGCTGCTGGATACAGCCAAGACACAATTATCATCCTAAAGTTTCAACACGTCTCAGTTCTGTGTGGCCCACCCTCGTCTTGTCCTCTCTAGCACGTAAGTAGTGTGCACCCTAATCCTATTATAACTCACGGCAATAGCACCAGGAAGACCTGTATGCCTCAGTGCTCTTAAGTCATTCAAAAATGGCAATTCATACAGGCTGACGGCCAACTGAGTAAACGAGGGATTGGCTTCTCTCCAGATCTATGCAACGTGCTGGATTTTATCCATGCTTCTCTGAGGTTTTCAGTATAGGCAAAAAAGCAAATAGGCAAAGTGGTGTTTCCCTTATCTATGGTCATCTGTAGATACAGTCCAAAACTGTTCTGAAACAGTTGAGGAAATACTTCGTCTAGTTTCTGGAATTGTTGAAATATTGCATGGTGGCCTGGAACTATGGGACTTCAGGGATAGGGGAACTCTGTTTTGAAGGCTGTAGATCCCTCCGTGGCTGTGGCAATCATAGGGACTCCTGTTTGCCCTGGGCTCCTGTTTATGCCTTCTAACAGGGTGGCTGTTTTGGAAATAAAGATTTCTAATGAGCCAGTATGTACAACAAAAAAGACAACTTGCAGAGAGCTGGAGGGATAGTGCAGTTCCAGTTACCCAAGGAAGGATGAAGCACCGTGTCACCTCCTTCCAGAGCCAGAGAGAGTCACGTTAGATGGATAGCACTGTGTATTCACCTGGCTGCTGCTCATGCTAGATCTGATCTGTGGAGCAAAATCAAAAGGCTGTCAATCCTGCACCAAATTAAAACAGAATCATGAGAATTAACGTGCTTTATAAATGCGGGTTAAGCACACCATAAGCACACTGTAATTACAGTCAGCTGCCTGGCTAGTGCAATCCAGTAGCACTGAGCTTAGGCATTAAGTTGAATATACAATTAATAGGAGCTTATATTAAAGGCATTAGTAGAGTTACAAAAGCTTTGTAACAACAGAGTGTGACCCAGCCTTGGACACAGACAATGGGGTTTTGTGCGCTATAATTAGTACGCACAAAACCTCCCCATTAACTCGACAGTTTTCCATTTGTTCTTTAAAGAATTGAGCAGTGCAAAGCACTGTTGGCCCATCAGAGATGGGAGCTGTGCAGTCAGTACGGAAGTGTCGGGGATCTCAACGTTGTCTCCCTTTGGGCAGCTTGGGCAGCGCCAGCTGGTCAGCTGAGCTGCCTGACAAAATAATTTACCTGCAAGGTCAGACTCTGCCCCCCCACTGCCTGTGCATGCCTGAGTGATACCAGGACCGGCACACAGAGGTGCAACCAGCCCTCTGAAGAGCTGCTTCTCCTTTTTCTCCTCCTTACTCACCTGAAACAAGTGGATCTCAGTGAAGAGAAATATTTTGACCTGTTGCAGGACCTGAAAGTTAAGGGAGAGGAGCAGAAGGAGGGAAGGAATTTTCTCATACATGAGCTAAAGTATTAGAAGAAATCTTGCATTGAATTTAAGACCAATATGGCAGTATTTGTGATCTGTGAGAGCTGGCATCTTTGAAATTGCTCTGCAGGTCTAGGACAGAGCTGCAGAAAGATTGTACAAATTAAAGGTAACAAGCTGCAGAGGCTGTGAGAAGAAACAGATCTATGTAGGATAGCTGAACCTGAAGAAGGGCAGAAAAGCAGAACTTGAGGACTAATAGAAAGCCCTTTGGAGGCAAAGAATATTCAACAGCAGTTTATTTGCTTTGAGTCCCACATGCAGCTTAAAATTCAGATGAGACTTAACACGTAGTCTTTTGGGAGCGCGTTATCTATGTGACTAAGGTGGAGTCTGATGGTTAAGGATGAGGAAAAAGATTTGTGTTCACCTTCAGCTCAGACAGTGTGTAGCTGTGCTAATTAGCTACTGAGGTACTCCACTCATGAGACTTGCATCACTAGTGCCGCTGATCTTTGGGACAGGGCTGGCAGTGCGTGCAGACCTGTGGCAGTGAAGGACATGGCAAAGCCGTGTACTTGCTAAGGTTTAAGGTATACAGACCTCAGATCTACCCCCTTCATCCACTAAAGACTTATTTCTCTTCTTGCATTTTGCTAAGATGCCTGTGATAAATTCTTTCCCACTAAGCAGAACTTCCTCTCTTAAGGAGAAGGTGGCTGAGATGCAGTAAAATGCCTGACAGGGTCTTTCCGTGCTAGGACAAGCACCTCTGGAACTTGGTAGTCAGATACAGAGATCATCCAGAGAGTAGCATGCAGTACTTGTGCCCAACCGCTGACTCTTTATTCCTTCTGTTTGCTGGAAGTAAAATACAGTCAATTCCTAACTGCAGGTCTGTCATGGGAGAACCTCTTTTGAGATTATTTCACACTTAGGTTGACCTGTTTTTCCCCTTAAGATTTGGCTTATGTCTAATGCCCTTCCAAAGCCCATCTATGTCCTCAAGGGAAGCTCTTCTCTGTCCCTTTTTGCTGTCATCCTGCAATTTTGGGGACAGGCGTTAATCCCAAAGAACGTTATTTCTGTCAAAACTTCCCTGCTGTGTGACTTTGTGTGTGGACCTGAACAGCTCACCCGAGACAGAAGCATCTGTTTTCAGGGGTCAGGTACCTCCTAGGTAAGGTGACACTACTTTCCCTATTTAAAAGAGCAGCCTTCTTTTGCACCCAGGTTTCAAAATTTTGCCACTTGCAGAGCAATTCTGTGTTTCCAAGTGGCTGCACAGAAGATCAGAATCATTGCATAAAAATAATTCCTTATTGCTTCCTTTCTTTCCTATTAACTATGCAGTCTGTGCTGGAGCTTTTTATAAAGCGCACACATTACTAGTGGCTCTGGCTTTCCTGTAGTGCACTAATATGTAGTACAAATGATATCTGTCATGTTTGATTTGTTCTGGTGCTTAAGTTCAGGGAAGAATAGCTCTCACTTGTGATGGGAAGTTTCGAGTATCTCCCTCTGTGGTGAACTGTCTTGCAATTTGTTACGGTCAGTAAAGAGGGCTGCTCTTTGCTGGGGATAAAATAGAAGTCCTACGAATGCACTAATTGCTAGTACTAAATACAAAGGCAATGCTTCTAGAAGTTCCTGAGCTGCAAATTCCTCGCGACTAGAAAAGTATATGGCTGAAGTAGTGCCCTGCTCTTGCATTCTTTCCTGGGCATCCTCTACTGGCTGCAGAAGACGACAGGTTGTAGAGCTAAATGGTCCATTGGTACTGTTGTATCTACATATTCATAAAGATTAATTGGTTAACTTTCACCCCTTCTCCTCAAAAGAAGGGCAGATTATCCAGCTGTGTGGTGTCGTGTTGCTTAATTTGTTCAATGTTTGCCACTTCTTATCCTAAAGGTGGTGATAGCTGGAGCATTAATGTTATCTGAGGTTTTGCCAGCGATGAGTTAGAAAAGGTGACTAAAATAAAACGTTCTAGCCTAGACAATCGTTTGCTGTCTTACCATCATCTTGAACGGTGAAAAAACTTAAAACATAAAAATTCTTGTTGAGTGACATTTTCAAAATTAAGTTAGAAAATGTAATTAGATTTGCTTCTTATTTTGGTCTACCCTACAAATCTGCTCCAGGTCGTCTTAGGCTGTGTCCCTCTGTGCCACCTGGTTCTTGGCTATCTGTCACATGTTAATCCCTGCCCAGTGTCACAGTCTCTACTGGGGTGCAAAGGCTTTCTCCTGTTCTTACGACCTGTGGCTGTTTCCTCATTATTTTTTCCCTTTTAAAAAATTTCTCTTGTTGCCTGAACCTCTCAAGTTTCTGCTAATTCTACCTTTTGTTCTTTGGTGTTGACATAATTAATAATTTTATAAAGCTATTTGGCAGATGGTTTGCATGAAACGTAAGCAAATAAATTATTGTTGTTCTGCTTAGAATTGTAGGGGAAAGCAGTGTTTGTCTAGATATACTCTGAAGCGCATGTACTTTTATTTGAACAATGTATGGTTTTTATATATATATAACAGGCGTATATACCCAATCTGTTTTATCACACATTTGCGTGCACTCCTGTTGTGTGCCCTGAGTCCAGATAGATTTCATACACACGGTCTGACCGTCTGATTGTTGCTATTATGCTTCAGAGTATGTTTTCAAAAATAATTTCCTGCCACATTCCTGACTGTATTTGTAGGCTGAGTTTATCCTCTTCCCTGCTGTTCCATGATCTGCCCCTAGGTTACTAACAACCCCAACAGACAGCCTGGCTCATGCTACCTGCTGCTTAGACGCAGATTAACTCGCTACCAGCCATATGGACTACCGACTTCACAAATTCCTCTCCTTTTGCTTTCTGTTCTCAGAAAAGTTAATGGACAGTTTGCTGGTAAAGAAAACGTAAAACAAAACACCAAACCTGTGACATAATCACCTGGGCTTAACACAACTGGCCCCTCCATCTGCCTTTACGCTGGGATTTGTGCATATAAAGCAGAATATGGTGCAGTGTGCAATGTGGGTTCATACTGGTGACTTCCCCTTATGGCATAGGTACTTGCTTACAATACAATGGAATTAGACAAAGGCATTATGCATATATTGCACACACTTAACCATATATAACTTTATGTTCTTAAAATGATCCCCATTGTGGGGTTGGGCTTTAATCAACAGCAACTCTCGTGGTTGTTTCTTAAATGTTATTAGGCTGGCAGACCATGTTTCAAGGTGACTTCCATAGTGAGTTTACAAGATATATATTTGGGGAGGGGTGGATGTGACGCCAGAAAAACAGATTTTTCAGGAGGTTAAGATGCTGTGACATAAATAAGGAGAGGGCTAGAAGAAAGAAGGTCTGTGTTACACTACTAGTGTTGCATCTCAAGATTTAATCAGAAAACTGAACTCTTTAACGCTAAGCACTGACTTTAGGGTGCCCGTTCTAAATATTATTTACTGTCTGTGTGTTAAAGGTGGGGAGCCAGGATGCTCAGGAATTACTGGGCTGAGTCTCAGAAGTGCTCAAGGCCAGCATCAGTAAATGTTAGTGCTGTGCTCTGCCCCTACCCTGTGGCTGGAGCTGTTGGGCTTATGGATCCTGTCCAGCGTGGGTGCGCATCCAGACGGAGTCCTGATTGACTCTGCTTGGGCTTCTTGCTGTCTGGGGTAGACGAGGACATCCAAAAGAGATGGTAACATTAGTCTGTGCTCTGAAAAACGTGCTGTGCCGTCTGAGACGCAAGTGGAATGTGCCTTAAGCCACCTCAGGCAATCACTGGCCACGAAATACCCTTCTGTCACTGAAGCACTCTTGTATTTAAGACTTAGATTACAGGCAGGCTGCATCCAGTCACTTGTGAATTATAGTTTATGCCGGTAGTTTGTAGCATATGTTTATCTGCAGTATGTGCGTTCACGTACAGCTAATCCGATACATATAAATATCGGGATTGTCATATTTATTACTGTTGCTCGGATATTTGTTTTTGCTAAAAGTTGGATTCCTTAATTTAACCCTAGAGTTAAGACTTACTTTCTATCCTAGCTTGCAAGCTTATATAGTCTTTATGTTCCGTTGGTAAAGGACTAAATGGTTATGGAAACGAGGAGGACTTAAGTTAGCCCATTGATATGCAACAATGTCATTGGTGTAACTGCTGTGACAGTTCCAGCAGTGCTGGGTTTATGAATGTGTACTTTCCTAAGTGCTTCTGGAGGGGTTTATTCTTTGAACTTTTGGCAAATAAGAAATTTAAAGCTTTAAGAAGAATCAAGTGAAAAAATACAATATAATATGAACTGTTTAAAATTGAAATAGTTGGGTTTTTTTTTTCAATGTTCTCTGACTTTTAAATAGAAAATATAAATATTTTTACAGTCTCTTTGACTTTCCCATGTGTATTGCACCATGGAAATTCAAAGCTATCTTATTGGACCTGATGCAGCATTTTACAGGCTACCACTTTTCCTCATCCCTCCCCAAAATTAACAGTTTTGCTAACGTTTTTTAGGTTCTCCAAATTTTTCAATCTTTGGAAAGAGGGGAAAAAAAAAAGATTCCTTAAAATAAAGAGCAACGAAGTATGGCTTCTCCAGTGACAGAATGCAAACTGGGATAGAATAAAAGAAAAGGAAGACACTAAAGTATAGATAGTTCTTATTTTCCAAATGATTAAGGGGTTTTCATCAAAAGATTTCTAGTGTTTCTTTTAGAAAAAAAAATTCTTTCCAAATATCACAACTTATGATTACCTTTTGAGCTTTCTTACTGAACATCTGTAGAAGACGCAGGCATCATGTGTGAGAAATACTGAAAAAAATGTTGGGAGTTTCACATCAGATGGTGTATTCAACTTGTCTGATGCTTTGGTTCCTGCCTTGAGCTGCAGTTGCTACTACAGAAACTAGTAACATATAATTGAAGCCAGAATCCATGCTTTTAACTGAATGGGATTTATAAGTGATTTTTGAGAAGGGGTGGTTGTTCTGAAAGAGTATATGCATTTTTATATAAAATCATAGAATCATAGAATCATGAAGGTTGGAAAAGACCTCTAAGATCATCGAGTCCAACCGTCAACCCAACACTACCATGCCCACTAAACCATGTCCCATGCTACATTTTGTAATGTAGGTGCCTTTAAGTTATCTGTACAGTCAGAGACAAGTCTTTCTCCTCATTTTATGCAAGCTGGTAACAGAGAAATGAGATTAAAGGAATCAGCTGGTTCCCAGGTAGCTTCATTTGAATGATTCTGCTGGATGCTTCGTCTTACCTGAATAGAGATGGGTAGAGGTTTAGAGGCAAATATCTAGGGACACCCATCCTCCCCACTCGCAGACTCTGTGACCACACTGTATCATTCTCTGCAGCTGGATGGATTTACTTGTATGACTGAAGAGAAGGATCCTGACTTTTCTTCCTCTGAGCTTAATGATGAAAATCCCTCGCTTTCGTCTCAAAACTAGATTAAACATTTGTGGTGTTATTTAAAGTGGGTGGGACTATCCTTTGACTTCCCTGTCTTGAGCCGAATGGATCTCGTCCCCTTGGGTCTGCACGGCTGTTCTGGCTTGCTGAGGAAGCAGGGCAGGGGCAGGCCTGAGGGCAAGATAGGTTGGGAAAGAGGGAGTACAAATGTCTGTCTTTAGTCTTTGGGATATGGGAATTTTTATTCAGTTCTAAGGTTTGAAATACCTCTTCAGCGAGGAGGCCCCAAGGTGCCAACCCACGATGTGGCTCTGCAACTGGTGCAGTAGCACCCAGAGCTGGTCAAGAGCAGCGATTCACCTGGTTATTCCACAACATGAGCAGTGCATGAGGAGAAGGGGTTCGTTGCTGTTTGCCATGCTCTGCATGGCTTACATGCACTCTTAGCTGGCTGATGGCATGGTCAGAGGAGTAGACACGATGTACAGTTGTAAGGTCTTTGCCTCTCTGATAATACAGGTTCAGCTTGAGTCCTCTGTCCCATCCCTCTGTAATGAAAATTTCTCAGCAGGATGGTACTTGTGCTGTGGCCCCAGGTCCTTGGGAGGAGGGGCAAGGGGGGAGGAAGAGATTTCTGTATCAGCAAATACCTTGGAAGTGGATGCAGGATATTTAGTGAGCACGTGCAAGCCGCCATGAGAGCAACAGGGAACCAAAGTCTTAATGAAACACTTTGACAGGAGGGTAAGACTGGCTGGCGTGGTCACTGGCGCTTAGCTCTGGTGCAGACGCCAGCCAGGCCCTGCTGAAATAATCCTCTTAGGGAAAGAAAGAGTAGAAAGCGTTTCCATCTGCTGCATGTTCTCTTTGGATGCAGCATTTGCTGTGTCCTATCTTCTACATTTCTCCGTCTTCTGTCTCTGAGGCATAGCAGGAGATTAGGATGGGAGAAGCACTGAAACTTGTAGCCTTCCTCATTTTGGACCTGGATGTAACCATGGATATGGGAAGGAGAGCAGTAGGAATTGGTCTACCTCCCATGAATCACTTCGAGTATGGGCTGGCCGTCCTTACAGCCTGCCTTGCTGCCTCTGTACATCTGGGCTTTATTCCTCCTGTCTTTCTTCTCCAACGCTGGATCACACTGCTTTTGTCTCAATATGGTTGCCTCCTTAGATCTCAAGTAGAGTCACTCTGCTTTCCGCAAGTTCTCTTCTACAGTTCTGATGATGGCTTCGTACCTCTTGGGACTAAACGGATGCCGAGATCAATATTCCAGGGCACTTCAATTCCGGTACCAAAATCCTGAATTCAGCCACCTGTGTTTTAATGGAGGTGAGGAAGCTCTGATCTAGGTCTGAATTTTGCTAATCATAATCTGAAAAAAATCTTTTTCACTTTTTTAAAGAAAGAATTACAAAATCAGATTTCCCACCAAATTTGAAGAGCCTGAGCAGAGCTTCTCTCTGGCCACTATGAAACACAGACCTGGGGTGATATTCAGTGCCTCAAGATTCTCTCGAAGGAATGTGTAATACCCAAAACCCATGGGTGAGGGTTTGCCGTCTTCAGTCTAAAAGGACAGGCCTCTGCATGTTCAGAGAAAGAATCAAACCTTCACACCCTGTTTTTGCTTCTACTCCTGATTTTTATTTTTTATTTTTTATGTTTTGGACAATCTTTGACACTTACTTTGTGGCATTAAATTAAAAGGTTTTTAGACTAATGGCATACAACATCTGTGGTGCACTGTGCGCTTGCCATTCTAGGAGAAGCTGGTCTTGGTCATGTGGTTTTTGGTCTTTGTACTGGCCAGGTCAGGTAGAGGAGCAGCATGGTTGTTTCAATATTAAGCCGTCAGCAGATTATAGCAATATATTGTAAGGAAAAAGAGGTTCCTGAACATTATTAAGTCTTTAGTTTGGGATTAGGAGGTTTTAAGACAGATTTAATTAAACAGAGCAGGGACACCTTTATGAACCTGAAGTTGGGGTTAATTCACTCCCCTAATGTGCTCCATTTCTTGATTACACAAAGATGAAACAAATTCCATGTCCTACCTGGGGAGCCCTGGACGGGAATGTGAAGTTTCATCTCAAGACAGTTCAGCGCCCTGTCAGTGAGGCCATGATTAATAACCATGTCAGAGGACTCTTGGTGATGGAATGAAATGAAATCAAGCCATGTCTGACAGTGAGCCAGTGCCACACAGGGTGCTTTCATGGAGATGGTGGTCCTGGCTGAACGGACCTGATAAAAGAGGCCCTTCAGAGTTGCAGCAAGATGGGGGAAGAGGAGAGTGGGATCCAAAAGTTGTCAAGAGCTCATGATTAATGGAACCAGAGATAGGTGTTTATTTAAATTTGCCTTTGTGCTTGGCATCTTTTGGTCTGTGATGAGCCCTTTTTCAGAAAGTAGTGAAATGGGTCAGATGCAACTAGAGCTTACCCCAACTGCCACCACCACGGTAACCAAACACAAACAAACCCTTTTCAGAGCTGTCTTGAATTTCTTATGTTTTTTCACTAGGTGCTTCCCACTTTCTCTTATTTCTGGACCCCATGGCTCAGTGTTCAAGTGGCACGAGATTTGCACATGAGAACACTGATTGTTTGTGTTACACCTGGCAAGCTTTTCCTCTTTAAACATGTATTCATACAGACGTGGACCTTACATTTGTGAGTTTAATGCCAAATGCGTAATAAAAAAATTAAATATCAGAGTATTTTATCAGGAGAAATGAATGCATGGATCTGGGTATTTGGGGATATTGCAATGAATTTTGTGTTTTGTAGAGCTTTAAACCCAAAAGAGACCACCTTGCCTCTGACACCATAGAGCTCTGTCAAGTTTTCTTAGTTCTCTCTACACCGAGGTTTTGTATGTGATTAAAACATCCTCTCCCAAAGGCACCTGCCCTGATTTTGAGTTACTACAGCAGGGGGTCGCTGTGTGAGAGGCAGTTCCAATGTTTAACCACTGTTATTATTTTTTTAAAGTTTTCACCTTCTTTCCATTGCAAGCAGTAGCTTCCAACTGTGGAATGAAAGATCCTGTATGTACCTGGAACTGGAAACATGCTCATACGTGGCTGTTGGTCTCATCCCAGTCTTCTTTTTTGGTAGACTGAACAGACTGATCTCTCTCCACCTCTGCCAGGTCGCAGTCCCCTGTGTCTTTAACCAGTTGGTATTATTTTTATACTTAACTAATCAGTGTCTCCCCAAATCACAGCCCCCCTGTTTTTACACAGAGCACCCTCCTCTCTCCACGCATCCTTAACATAACTTTTTTCCCTTTTGTCCCAACAGTGTAGGAGGAATTTATGTTGAGTTTCTTGCCCACTGTGTTCTCCAATTCCTTCTAAGCACCACCGCTGTCCAGAGTATTGTACTGTCCCTCAGTTTTGCATATGCAGATAGTAAAATGAATTCTGTTTGAATGGACCCAGCTCCCAGAGGAGCTTAGACCATTTTCTAATGTTTATTACTCAGAGATCTGTACTTTTTATTATCAGAGCTTTGATGTTTATTACCAGGTTATTGATAAACATGCTAAGAAGTATTGGACCAATACTGAGCTCTGCAGGATGCTAAGATATTCTCGAGTAAGTAAGAGTGCATTGCCAGATCTTGGGAAGGTGTACTCCTTGCAAACCCAGAAGTCCGCACTTGAACTGCCTTTTGCTTCTTATATCTCTTCTAGGCTTATTCCTCTAGTTTCTAGGTTTGAACTAAGTCAAGTCATACTACAAGTCTGATATTAGACAAAAAAGATGGTTCTTAATCCAAATAAACCACAAATCTTGTGCAAGACAAGGGAAAAGTTGGTTCCCTGTGTTGTGGTTTCAAGCCTGTACCTGAAACATACAGCTATATACTCTCTTAAAAAAAAAAGTTTCAAATCCTCTGTGTGAACTGAAAATAGATGAATATGCAAACCAAGATTGTGTATCTTTTGCAACTGTTTTCTCATTTCTTTTTCCAAGCATCTGTAAAATCTGGTAGGAGTTCCTGCTGTGGGTAATCGCAGCTGCACACTGAGTCAAGGATATAAATGAAGTCCAGATTTTCAAAATGTTAGTTTAGAAGTCCTCTGCAGTTAATGCACTATAAGCCTAATAGTGATGCTTTCAGTAGACCACTTTATACACAATATTCAGGGAAAATTTTAAGTTGGGGAGGAGTCAGGCTTTGGCTTTGTGTAATGTTCTGAATGTATCTTGGTACAGACTTGATTTTCTCCTCGGTGTTTTTTTTTGTTTGTTTGTTTCTGGAATACCAAACAGGTTGTTTGTAGCAAAGTTGTAGCACTATTGACATGCAGATCTGGACTCCGGCCCTGCAGACAGTTAAGGAAGGGAAATAATGCCACCTTATGTCCTGATTTGTCACTGCCGAGCCTGATTTGGTTCAAGTCAAATGCATTATGAGCAAGGAGTGCTGTGGACTGGGTTCCCCCTGCTTTCTGGAGTTATTTCCACTTGTTCAGAAAGAATGTGAGATGAATGTGAAATGCTTGGTGTAGAAATTTGGCTCCTACTTTGGATGAGTTTGGCAGCATCAAAGAAAAAAAAGCGCTAACATCAAACCCTGCGAATGTGATATTGCAAGTCCTCAATCCTGTGAATATTTACATGAAACGCTTCCTGGGTTATTAGTAGATGAGATAAAGTTTATAAATGCAAACCAGCTTAGGCAAGTGTTGCTGATTTGAAAATTTGCACAACAAATGTAAAAGACTTTTAAAATAAATGACACTAAATGTGGAACTGCATTGGAAATGTACATTTACAGGCAGTAGACTTCCCTTTGCTTTTGACTGTTGCTTTCTATTTCTGCTATTTGATTAGGGTTTGCTACAAATATTTGAATTTTTTAGAAAATATAATTGTTATCTTAAATTTAGTAGGAATGTATTTTAGAGAAGTAGTTCAAGTAGTAGGAGCTAATTGAGCATTAATATTGCCAGATTTAAAATTAACATTTAAAAAGGGTCTCTGATTATTAGTCTATAGTCCCGATCATTTGGAGGGAAAAGAGTGTGATTTAAGAATTAAGGAATACAATTCAAGTTTTTGTGTGTGCACTTCTACATGCATGTCACGCTTCATTACTTTCTTCTGCCAGCAAGGCAGTTAGCGTTAGCCCTTTTTTCTAAACACGGGTCAGATGTCCACTTAACTGATTGGCTCTGAAGTGGAGCATTAAAGAAAATTGGTAAATATTCTGGATTTACTAGACTTTTTCTTTATTCTAAAGAAGTGTCTATGTTGTAAATTAATGTAATTTAGGTAAACGTATCTATATAAGCTTGGGGTTACAAACATGCAGTCAATATGTGATCTTGGTGGCTGCTCTCTTCTAAGCCTGGCATACACTTTTGTAGTACTTCTCTAAAGATGTGGTATTTTCGCCTGTGTGAAAAGGGTTTGGAGACGTGTCGCTGCCAAATTGGTCTATAGCTCCATCCATACCAGTCAAAGAGGTGGAAACACCAACTAACTCAAATAGGCTTTGGATCTGACTTTACCAATGACTAGGATTGAGGGCAGGCATACCCTTCCTCTTCCAGGTCCCCCACAGAGCCAATTGCAGACATGCACCCCTCTGACAGCCAGGAAAGTTTTGTGGGTTGGGTGGGGGTTTTGGGGTTTTTTTTTTTTTTGGTTGGTTGGTTTTTGGGTTTTTTGGGGGAGGTTTTTTGTTTGGTTTTTTTCTTCTCAGGGATCAATTTTTCCCCTTCCTACCTTTTTTTTTTGTGCAGAATCACAACCGACCGGTGTGTTTGTTTCAGTTTTCTGATGTGTCCCTGATAGATGCACACCCAGATATGAGTTTATTTGGCCTTCTCTTTCCTTACTGAGCAATTGATCTTACAGTTCTGAGCACAAGTGAAACATAATGCACCTATTTATATAGGAGGGACTTTGTAACTTGTGAGAACAGTTTTGCTTTATTGATTCTTGCTGTATGGAGAAGCCTTTCTGCTTGCATGTTATTTTGTTACAGACTTGGGAAACTTTTCAGATGCAGCTGTTTGTTTGGCTGATGTTGACCATTCACTGGGTGAAAAATGGCAGTGAATCAACACAGTGTTTTCCCTGAGAATGATGTGGAGGGCAATCTGCTGAAAGACCATTTACTATTTTGCTCACAGAAAGGGGACATAAAGCTGCCAAGTGGGTGGTGCTGAAGTCATTGGAACTTGCTGAAATAAGCCGAAGTTGAATGTGATGTGCTCAGAAAATGGATGGACAGATAAAGCTCCTTAACGTATGAGGCAAGACTAATCTTCCCAATAAAGACTTCCTCACCTTTGGTACAAAGGTGGTTCTCCATATTATTCATTTTCTGTTAGGGATGTCAGTATACTGCTCTAAACAACCTCAGGTGCACTCAGATAGTAAACAGGTTTAAAAAAACCATGCAACAAGACAATAGAAATACAAAGATCCTAACGCTGAAGGGTACCAAGAGGTCACAGGTACAATTTTGCATGTATAGAGCTTGCAGAAAGTATGAATTTGATGAAACTCCATGAAAGTTTTGGGAGCAGGTATGTGATCACGCTGGATCATGGCAGAGGAACTTTTGCAAGGGATGGTGACCCTCGGAAAGGAAAGATGTGTCTCCTGTAAGACAATGAGTTCAGTATCGCAATGGGACAGGTGTGCACTCGCTTACCTGCTACATGTGTCGACATAGGGAAAATGCGCCATAGATTGGTGTCTGTCAACTTTTTTATATTGCCACAATAGAACTTATTAAAAATAGCTATGCGAAATCATAGCTTTAGTGGTGAACTGAATGATCTTGCATGATTCTCTGGAATCAAGACTTTATACAGGACTCTTAATTCAGCAGAATTTAAGAGCGGCAGAAGTTGTGCTTCCAGTTACAGTTGCCTGCTCTTCTTTTTCTCTTCTTCTCTCTTTCCCTGGTGCTGTATGCCCGATATCTTACAGCCCATGGAGGAAATATGGTCCTTTTCTGCGGAAATGGACACTCAAGGAGTATTTAATTTCTCTCAACTAGTGGAAAAAAAAAAACTACAGGGTTTGATCTTCTGGTTTTACTACAGCACGGATTTGTTTTTCCTCGTACACAGATTGCATGGTAGGGGGTTGCTGTTGTCTAAGCAACTTCTTTGGGATGGAATCCTATAGAGAGAAAGGAAAAAAAACACTCACTCTCCTGCTTTTGTAATCTCATTCCAGGGTCTTGGCATCATCTCTCTGTGTATCTCTTGTGCAGTTTAGAGAACATTTTACTCTGCCTTTGCTATCTTTATGCCCTTATGGACTCCTCCGTAGGTAACACCTCCTTCTTGGATCAAGTTCATTTCATTTGCTTTCCTCCTGAACCCTTATCTTCTTGGTTAGAGTGCTGAAATAGTTGGCAAACTTTGGGCATCTTTAATTATCATTAGCAAATTGTTGAGAACACAGTGGACAATTGACCGTCTGATCTTCAGAGTGCCATTAAAAGAGATTAGAAAAGACTGTTTGTGCGCGTTGTACAAATTTGTTTGTTTTCAAGCATTGAGAGTATAATGAGAATGTCCCAGCCAGGCTTAGCTGTTGCCGTAGTACCAGTCAAAGCCTGGGACATACAAGTGAGGCATCGTTGTTCTGGGTTACCCAGGACCTTCTGAGCAGAAGGCTCGCAGGACAAAATGAAAGCCAAGTGCAGACTGACTTCCCTACCTCTCCTCAAACCTGCCCAGGAATGACTGCATGGCAGTTGCAAATGGATTATGAAGCCACTGGTATATAATGACATCACTTAATTATATAAATCAATAATGTACAGGGCAAATATCTCAGGTGGATAAATGCATTACCTCCAGCAAAGATCAATAACAAATGCTTTAGTTAAGAATGCAAGAAAAAATAATACAGTCTCAAACATCCTCAAGGGAAGTTTCAGTTGGAGGTAGCGAGTGCTCAGCCTGTTCTCTGGCATGCAGGTGATTAGGTCTTTTTAAGTGTTTGTTTTGTCTAATATAAAAATACATTCTTATTTACTATGTGCAAGAACTCCTCTAAACATTTGGTGTCAGTAATGTCTTATGTCTGAGGAATTTCCCAGGATAAATCTCCCAGCACCAGAGTGTGTAGAGAGAGTGTAGTGAAACAAGGGTCGGAAGGATGGGGCCCTGCTGCTGGCCGTAGGTCTTCTGGCTCAGTTTAAATTACTATAGAAAGCTTTTCTGGTTATGTGTCAAACAGGAGAGATGCTGGAAACATCCTTCACACTTTGTAGAAATGCATCTGGCTTTTCCCTTTGCGTTACCCATGTGTTTCTCACAACGAATTTGTCACTTCATTTTTGGATTCACACATCAGTTTGAAATATTGAAGTGGAGCTTGACAAAATGTCTTAAATTTCTCACTTTCATCAAAATTCTGAGTGGTTGTATTTCAAATCAACGATACTTTCTCTCAGGTTTCCTTGGAAATGTGCCGACCTCTAGCAAACACTTACAAACGTGCTGACTTCAAGCTTCTCAAGAAGTCTGGTGGGTTTGATATGATTTCTCATAGTGTTTTGCTGAAAGTTTCACAGTTGTCTTGGTTGTACAGATATCATCGTCCAAGCTCTGCATAGGTATATATTTTAGTGTAAGGTGGAATTAATGGGTGTCTGGAGAGGGTTTCCAGCTCCTCTGGCAACATACGCTCTGTGAACTCCAGTATTGTGTTTTGCTTAGCTGAGCTGCCTAATACGCATCGCCACAGTTTATTGTATGAGGCCGCTTGGATATGCAGGAGAGACAGTTCTGATTTCCCCACAAGTAAAATGTTAAGGACTGTTTTCAACAGAAGTGAGCTGAGAATTTTGCTGGCCGTGCAAACCACCAAATGATTATGTACATCATTACCTGGTATTATATGAGACTGAGGGTCTTCTTGCCAAAAGATGTGGTAGAGGCTAAACTTTTACACTGTGTTCAAGGGAAGACTGGAGAAGTTCAGGAAAGAGAAATCCAGCCAGGGTTACTAACTATAGAAAACACCCCTCTGACTGGGGAAGTTCCTGGGCTGAAAATAGCTGGAGACTGGAAGAATTTAAGGGACAAGTATCATACATCTGTGTGCTCTGTCTAGTAACTGCTGTGGTCACTGTTGAGGCTGGGGTGCTTGCTTAGGTAGGTATTCACTCTGATCCAATGCAACAAACACTAATATGTTTTTCTATAAATCTTCTTTCTATTAACCTATTTTTCTCATAACCTTATATTCTAGTGAATACTGAATTCTCAGATGATTTGAGTATGGCTTGAGATATTTCCATTCAGAGCTGAATGAATCCTTTGAAGCTGTAGACTATTGGGCATATAATCTAGAATCTAGATTTGATGCAAAGTTTTTAATTCCTTAAAAAGTACTGTACTAGTGCAAAAAATATTGTTTGTACTTAATATCCCATGAATTATGCCCACTCTCCTGTGTGGCTGCTATGCTTTGGGCTCCAAGAGAAGTCCCTGTGTGAATCCTACAGCAACAGTTAACAAAGCTACTGTCCACAGCTCTGTGCCCTAGAAGGGCAGCAGATAACAAATGTTGAGCATTTCTTTTAGCCACTTTGACAACCTAATATTAATTAATCCACTGATTAAGCCAGATTTGAGTAGGATACCTGACTACCTATTGCAGTGACAGAGATGAGGGCACATTTCCCTTTTGCTGACCTGCTGTGCAGGCAGTGAATTCCAGCAGAAGATCTGAGTAGCTGCTGGTCAGCATGTGCTAGCTCTGCTGGGACAGCAGCTGTCCTTGGGGAAACCACAGCGAGAAAGGTGGTACAGGAGGAAGAATAAAATGCTGGCCTGGTGGCTTGGTGAGCCAGTAACAACATATACGAAAATATTTTAAGTTTTCAGTGACTTCATGTGGTTGATTTAGGCAGAGAAACTGTAACTATCAAAGTAAGATTCAGAGGCAGGAAAAAAGGTTCAACCAAAACACGTTGAGAAGTGAGTTTTTGTCCATTCCTGCAGGTCTTTGGCCCATCACTGCAGCGTATTTTTGCTCACACCCTGGAGGAGCAGCGTGGCCGTTTCACATGGCGCTGCACATGATGCAGTTCTTCGGTCCTTCCTCTTTTTGACCCCCTAATCAATTTTTTCCACTTTCATTTGGGAAAAAAGAAAAGGTTGGGGGGGAAGGAGAAGCAATTTCCTTTTAATTGCTTGTTTGTCCTTGTCTACTCTCCCATCCTTTCAGATTTCTCAGAGCAGGGTTGGGGGTGTTTTGTCTCTCTCTTCTTATTTTCACTGGTACCGATGGGGAAGAATGACATTTTCTGCTTGGATAGAAACCAATCGCTTCCCCAGACCCCCTTGAAAAAGCTTAATTTGCTCAACTAGTCAGTATTCCGTCTTCGTTAAAAAGTCCCAGACTGGAATTTGGATTTAATCCTTTGACTCACGTTTTTCCTTCTCTCCCTTGCCTTCCACATCCCCGCTTACACTTCCCAAAGTACTTTCCTCAACACCTTTTTTTATTACCGTGCACTCAAGTTACCCTTAGCTCAGGAGGAAAAAGGACAAAAAAATACCTCCCAAACAAAAGCAAATAAAAAAGCCCCTCACCAAAGTAAATAAATAAGTAGACAGAGAAAACAGGCTGCTGGTTCATTTTCTTCTGCCTTTCCCTTAAGGCATGAGGTAATGCCAAACTATTCAGTGTGTGATGCAACTGCCTGATGGACATTCAGAGAATCCCAGCAGCGGCAAAAACAGAGTTTACCCAAGCGCGAGTTGGCAGTGAGACCAATCTCTCCAACAAGAGGCTATTTAAAGCCACAATGTGATGCATTTTTAACATTTTTATTCAGCACAGGATTTAATTGCTCACTGACAAACCACCTAGACATTTGTGCCTGGGTGTTTGTGACTGGAATTGTTTGCTATCTCTGTATTGTTTCAGAACTGTTCAGTCGTCAACTAAGAGTCTGAGGCAGGAATGAGAATTTGTTCCCTTAGCACTTGCTGTCTGAGATGGGTCAGGAAGGGTTTTACCCTCTGGTCATGTCTTGCCTCTTCCATTTTTCTCCAGTTATTTCTTCCCAGCAACCTTTCCCCCTTCTGCCGGCTTGCTCACAAAGGGTGGTGGTGAATGGGATATGAAGATGTACTTGGCTGTATTAGCTTCACCTAGAAATGAGAAGCTGCAGCATGGAGAGGTTAAATGTCTTGCTGAAGGGTGCAGAGATAATCTGTGACAGAACAAGGAATGGCCACAGTTCCTGACTCGGAGCCACTGAGATGACTGGGCCGTGCAGATGAGCTTTACACTAGCTAGCTTTGGAGCAGCACAGCCACAGCAGAGCCTACCTGCCAGAGCTCCACAGCTTGCTCTCAGTCTGTGCCCCGATGGGTTATGCTGGTACCGCATCCACTGTAGCTATGTGATGGTAGCTCACGTATATCCATACACCTTGGTGTTCCAAGCCTTGAATGGATGTCACTGCATGCCAGAAATATGTTACATATACACCCCATCGATGGCAAACTCTGATCCTCAACCATCTGTGCATTTCTGTCTTTAATTCTTACCTGCCTCTTTGGGAGTCTTGAGGTTGAGTTAATTTTACTAGTTAAAAACCACCAGCACTTAAAGTGTGCTGCATCAAAGTCAAGTCATGTTGTCTCATAGGACTCAAAGGCATGTTTCAGCACTCTGCTGAGTTGGGGCCTTGATGTCTGCTAAATGTTTTGACATCCTTGGACCCGAGTAGCTTTGTGCAAGTCAGTGAAGGATGATGGAGTTGCACACGCAGCTCAGCAGCTTTATGTCATTAGAGCTATCCAAGCAGATGAGCCTCAGCAGTATCTTTTCAGAGGTGTCAGCAGTGAGCTGGTATTTTCAGCAACTAAAGCACCAAAGTAACCCATTTGTTTACTAGTGTTGGCTCGCGGGAGTCACTGTACCTTTCAGTGCCTCAGTTTCCCCACCTGCCGAATGGCAGCAGTGATGGTTGTCTTCCTTTGTGAAGCACTCAGAAACTGCTGATGCTAGGCTCCCTGCAGGCAGACACTGCCAGCTCCCAGGAGGTCACTGCGGGTACTGATCATCTGCGTACATCAGAGACAGGAGGAGAGTCCAAGAAATCCCAGGCAGTCCCGCTCCCGGTAGCCTCCCTCCCATCATCACGGCACAACTTCCGGTACTCTTTGCTTAAGTATTAATTAACAAATGAACCAATCCAGAAGCACTTAAATGATTGGCTTGGGTGGACTGTCTGTTCCCTTGAGGCTTCTAGGCTTTTTTTTTTTTTTTTTTTTCCCTTTTAAATCAAGGCAATGTGTTAAATGTGGTGACAGTGTTGACATTGCACAATATAGAACCACCCGCTCCTTTATCGGCTCCTTTAGCTGCCTTTGCATAGGAAGTTACTGCAGAAACATGTTGCTGGGACATTGCACTTTATGCCATCTCGTTGCATGGCAGGAGTCCAGGCCAGCACCCGGGAGCGAGTCAATGTATGAGATTAGTTTAATCCTCTCTCAGAATCCTCTGATGGGGAGGGGAAGGACAATGACCTAGTGCCAGCGTTTATTTTGTCCACAGGTTCAGTTTGAATAGGGAGAAGAAGGTGGTGGTGGTGGGGAAAGGAGAGAAAAAAACCTTCCTGGAGTTCATTGGGTCTGGAGTGGTGCCAAGCCCAGGGGGCGGCTCACAAATGGGGAGTGAAGAAAAGGGGGGAAAGAAGAGCAGAATGATGATTAGAAATCACAAATGAAAGAATCCCGAAGAGGGGGGAGAAGAAAAAACAACAAAAAAACTTCTCTGCTTCTCTGAATATGTGCGGGGAGGAAAAAAATTCCTTGCCTTTTCTAAGGGTCCTATTCATTAGCAGATGCACTTGCTCTGCTGCCAAGGGAAAAGGAGCACCCTGAACAGTCCTCCCCTCTCTCCTTGGGAGGCACCTACTGGCTCAACCTCGGCGCGAGAGAAAATGCTGTCTCTCCCCTGCTGAAGCTTCTTTTGTGCTCCTGTTTCTTGCAGGGCTCTTTGGTCTCTATCTCCTTTTAGTCCAACTGCACCCTCGCTAGCTCTCGAAGGTGGATGCATACATCTGTAGGCAATGCCGAGATTGCTAAGGACAGCTTCTCCAGTCTGCTTAGCAGTGCAGAATCACAGCATGTAGGAAGATGCCTTGTAACGCTTCACCTGTGCATGGCTGTCAGTGCGGAGCTGTTCCACGTAGACAAGACCCCTCACATGAAATCGCCAATGCATAGGATCCAAATCCAGGTGGGACTCCACATTCTGTGAGCAGTCCTGGATGTCTGGGCTGTTTGGATGTCTACGTGGCCAGTAAATCACAAGCCTGCGTTGTGTACCTGCAAACACTCGGGCTGAGCCCTGTCTGGAAGACCCATGCTTGCTCCAGCAGGCCAGCGGGGCAGGGACACGTGCTGGGCTGGGTGCACCGCAGCTCAGTCTGGTAGCAGATAAACTGAGCTCAGCTCTTCTTTCCTTCCTCTGCAGATAACTTGAATGTGAGCAATCATCAAGAGAAGAGCCAGTGGTGCACCCAGGAAGAAGCAGGTTGCAGGGTGTGGGTGCTACCCACAGCAGACTTTGGAGGGATTTTGAGTGGCTGCTGTGCATAAGAGGCTGCTCATGGCCTTGCCTCTGCCATAGGAGCCTATTTAAGAGCGAGGAGAGATGTCCTCCGGTCTTACCTCTCTTGTGGAGCTATTTACTGTGCATTTTACTCATACTTCTTTTCCGCAGGACAGCTGAGGAGTGTCCTGTACACAAGTCCCCAGGGACACCCAAAGAAAGGGCATCCGTAGCCTTCCCAGCTTAACAGCATTTTATTTTTTCCTCTTTATGTATCCTTCCAGCTATTCCAAGTCCTTTTAAATAGGAGCATATCCTGCTCCCTCATTTATGCAAAAAGCAGCTTTTAGATCGGACTGCTTTCCCTGGCATGCGTTGATGTAGAACCCCGGCTGGGCAAGGCCCACAGGTCCCCTTTGCCGAGCAGGTCTCCAGTCCCACCTCTCTCCACTGCGGCTGGCCCAGCCAGAAGTTCTGTCTCCAGGGTTCACTACTGGTGAATGTGCTTTTCTGTTTCTAAAGTCAGATGTTCTCTTTTGTTTCAAAACACACCCAGGCAAGGTTCATCCTCCGCTTTATGCTGTGGCTCATGGACTAAAGCACAGACCTCGGACACCTCTGCCTGCTCAGCATCCCACCTCCTGCCAGGGAGTCAGCTGGAAGGTCTCAGCATCAGTAGCCAGCTCCTATCTGCCTCTCCTCCTAGGTGAATCTTGCCTTCCTGGTTACAACTTCAGCAGGAAAACTGGCGTTTTGGTTTGCCGGTCTACCAGCAGCAGCTCTGACCCTGGATTCCCGTGTCTTGTGCAGCGAGACCACGCAGCTGGCATGCAGAAAGCAATGCCTTCCCTTTGCTTCCTCAGGCAGTTTTGAAGGTGCTCAGGGTAGTCTGTGTATGTGGGACGTGAGCCTCAGTGCTGATATGTCTTGTCACCAGCATCCGTGTGTCCCTTGGGAAGGCTTCACGCGTCCCCTGTGGCTTCCCCGTCAGCGCGCCGAGAGCCCCATCTTGTGGCACGGCGTGGGCTCGCCCCGCACGGGGCTCGTCAGCCACAGCCCGCCTGAGGTTATTTCCAGGAGCGAGTGGGTTTCAAGGGGACAACGTTTTTATCTTACGTTGCCGTAGGAGGAATGATCTAGCCTGGCAGTCCTGGGGGAAGAAACCCCTTCAAGAGCTATGAAGGCACAGCCTCGGACCCCTGCAGCAGCACACGGAGCAGGGAGTCCTTTCTGTAGTGTGTCAACTCTCCCATGGCTTTTTCTTGTTTCCCCCAGTAACACACATCCCATTTTCTTTGAAAACATGTGAGTAAAGAAAGAAATTAGTAGAAAATGTATTATCAAGGAAGACTATTGGGTAAAGCTAAAATAGATTCTAGCCACTGGTGTGGAACCCCAGGGGAGTGCAGTGTATGTGTAATGTGTGTGTGAATTTTTTTTTTTTTTTAAACCAGATGTGATGTTTGGACCCAAATCCGGATCTGAATTTCCTCACAGATCAGATTTCTTTTGTTCTGGGACCCCATTTTAATTTGTGGACAGTTAGAGAGACAGAAACACATGTTTCCTGGAAGCAGTCTGTGTGATGCTGGACCATTAAGTATCAACAGAAATGACTGAAATACCACATGTGAGTGCTAGTGGACACGGTAAAAATTGTGAAACACTGAAGCCTTCTTGCTGGAGTGCTACAAAATGTAATTGTTTAAACTAGTAGGGCAGAATAAATGTATTTGGAAGCCGTAAGTCTAACTGATGTAGGCCCTGTTTCCTGCTGTTCTCACTTCAGTGTGCTATCAAGAATGCTTATTGCATTAATGTTTGCCTGTTCTTTTAAATTGCTTTTACTACTTTTTGACACATCACCAGGGCTCTCTGAGAGTGGCAGAGCTGCAGTGGAATAAGATATCTGTTTAGCGGGAGAACTGTCTGATGGAAGGGGAAGACCCCCCTGCTCTGCCCAGCCCCTGCAGATTGCCCTTGCTGTGTTGCTTCTGGTGCTTACTCTTCACTGGCAGCAGAGTACTGAGGTCCACGTATTTCCAATTGACGTCATTGGAGTGCAGGAGCCGTGTAATCCCAAAAGAGGTTGTAGAGACTTTGCTGCTAGCAAACATGTTCAGGTGCATTTGCCCATCAGAATCCAAACTGAGAGCCCAGGGATTCACCATCCCCCAGCCGATGGGCCCATGTGCAGTAACACTTAAATCCAGCACATCCTAGCATGACAATACAAGACACAGTTATCCTGGGTTTTCAATTACTTCACAGGAAGCTGTCAGGAAAGAAATATTCCTGGAGCAGCTCACCAAGTCTAGAGTTTAATTCCTCTGTATATTTTTCTAAAGTGATCTCAGATTATAGCTCTGGAAGTGGAAATCCAGGGGGTGAAATTTGCTGTGCAGTTCCATGGTAAAGAGTATGTGTGCGTGAAAGGGGTGGAGAGAGAATCCTGTGCGGCTTCCACTGCTCAGCTCTCAGCTGAGAGCTGCCTGGGGTAAACATAGGTTTAAATTGTGTAAGATGTCATTGGTGTTCAAACCTGAGTCGTTGTTCTGTAACTATCTTCTGCGGGAAAAACATACTTCAGGGATCATTTTGCTTTACATTTAATGTTAGTTAGTTTTGCAGTTATGTAAAATATGGATCAGACTTTATCAGAGTTTTACAACCCCTCCCAAACTATGGGCTTGACTTGTCCTCATTTTGCATCCATATAACTGCTAAAGCAAAATTCCAGGCAGTGAGGAATCGTGAGCAGTGTAAACACCCAGGTTTGTTTTGGGGATCGATTTCAGATTCAGCCTTTATACAGAGTCAGTGTTAAATCCTGCAGAAAAATCAGGCAATAACTTAATGCATGCACTGTTATTTTGTCTATAACAAGCTTCATTAGTATTAGCTATCTCACATGAGGAAACTGAGGCAGGGGCATCCCTTGTGCGTTAAGGCAGAGCAACAGTCAGCATTAGAGCTGTGGGACGGACACTGTGGCTTTAACACTGCAAGCAACATTTTGGATGTTTTACCTTGTAAATCCAGTTGGGGACTGGTTAAATATCCAGCCCTATTTTCCTGCTGCCTTGTTTGACAGTCTACTCCAGAATGGAATAGTGGATACAGCTGCGAGTAACTTGGCCTTTTCTCTCCGTGGCAATAGTCTATTGTACTGTGTGTCACCTCTATCAGTTTCAGTAACACAAAGTGTAATGCTTTCTTGGCAAGTTAGACACCTACAGACCTTCTAATCTAACATGGTAATTAAGGCTTTGCCTCCATCCAGTGCCAGTGAATGATGGGGTATGAGCACTGGGACTGGGTGCAGATGGTTTATTGCATGTTTAGTTGATGAACGTGCAATGCTATTTGCAACCATTGTCTTCTGTTGCTGTAACTATATTCAGGTTGTTACAGTGACTTACTATTGGTGGTCAAGTATTGCAAATGGGTGTTAACATTCATTTTTGATTGATACCTTAGATTTTGAAACACATAGTAGCAGACAAATGCTGTTAATGTTACAGTGGGGGAAACTGAAGCACAACAGGTTTGTTTTCAAAATTGCTTGAGTGGTTCTGGTTTGTCAGTCTCACTTTCAAAAGGAAGATGTCTACACTCTACCGTGGCTTGCAGAACAGAAACACCCAGATTAGCATCTTCAGCCACCCAAACCAGCAGGTGCCCAGCAATGTGCGGAGATACAGCCAAAGTCTGAAAGAAGAACGGCCACACTGTCACAGTGCTGTGCCCAGGCAAATAAACCCTGCTGCACCTCTGCTGACACGCTTCTGCTTTTGCTTGTGGTGGTGGAAACTCTCGTAGCTCGGCCATCTCAGCTCTGTGCCCCAGTTTCTGTGCGGCATCTCTGTACCTCTCACTGCAGAAAGAAGAGCAACTAATAGCTTGGGGTTTCTTTCTGGTAGTGCTGTTTAAGTAAGCCAAGACCTAAGATATTAAAGCATGGGTATTTAGGTTCAGTGCTTTTTATCTAGCCAGGAATCAGCCAATTTTCCACTGGGTGCCTCTCCCTTCCACGAGAGCAAGGAAAAACTGCACAGCGTAGGACCATGCAGGTTCGTTTGTTGGCACCTGTGTCCTTGATGTTTGCAGGAGTGCCGAAAATGAGATGGAAGCACGTATGTGCTTAAAAGGGTTAGCATTCCTCAGCAGAGGGGGGGCAGCTCACTCATTGGGGAAATGTTTGTATGCTAGTTCTTCCGAGTGCATAAAACACAGAGAATACTGGTTTTGGGTTTTTTGGGTTGTTTTGGTTTGGTTTTTTTTAACAAAATCTTTCCTATGTGCTTAGTGAAATTCTGATGCTCATTCAATGTTTATTCAACCAAGCTGCTTTTGGTGTGATTTTTCTTTCAGTTGGCACTGGACTTTGTTCAGATTTCTGCCCTAACCAGCTCTCGAGAATGTCGTCCCCACAATAGCAGCAACAGTGCAATTTTTTTTGTGTACGCACTTCACCGGGGTCTGTCCCCTCTGATTGCACCATCGCGTAGTTTAGCCTCAGCCTCTCACGCATAAAGCAGTTAGCAAAGGGTTATGTCACGCTGGGTATGACAGTGAACTGTCTGCTGCAGATCAGGGGGGAGACCAACCTGTATGCTTATTAAGTTTTTCTCATGTGCCAAAAACACTTGTGGGGGAATCCTGGCCCAGGCTAACAATAGTGGGAGTTTTGCCATTGACGTCAGCAAAGCAGTAATTTCACCCAAGGCCCCTAACGAGATGCAATGGACACAAACCAGGACTCTAGGACAAACTGTTCTGTATCCCGTTACTCGCCTCCTGCGCCAGCCCCTCTCCCCGCACAGCACATGGCAGAACCTCGGGATGTTCTGCAACCCACGCAAACGCAGCACATCTTCACTAGAAACTGGAGATAACGGCAACGTCTTGGCCGAGTGACATCCCTTTGTGAGCTCGTGCGCTGGGTCTGTCCTTGTTCGGCTTCTGTATCCTACAGAGCCCTCTGTACCACGCTCCGCGGTTTGCCTGGTGCTCCTTTTGGGAAGCACAGCTGCCGGCTCCGACTGGGACAGTGTTTGTATGCCCTCCTCTCTGTTTGTGACAATTGCTTAGGTAACCGACACAGCCCTGTATCTTCCTAGTCGAAAAAGCACAAGTATTTATTTGAAAAGCAGGTCACTGTGGAGTGTTTATAAGGGCTCAGATTGATTCTGAGAGGTTATAAAGCACTTCCTAAAGCTCATTAAGACCCTGCTGCACAAAGGGAGTTGCAGCTCTTTGACAAATCATCTCGGGACTGTCACACAAAGGCACTTAATGTGACCTGTCGTGTGTTATTTAGGCTCATGAGTGATGGAGGAAGAGAAGTTCTGGAAATGAGAAAGGATCCCGTGTCCCAGGCTTTTGGTTGGTAATGGGCTTAAGCATAGGTCATTTGAATGGCAGGCTGTTAGGCTGGCGTTAGACCTATAGGCTGCTTAAAAATAGCAGCATCTTAATAATTTAAGAGAGTATCAGTATGAAAATGTCTGAAGTGATCAGAAATAGGCTGGGGTAATTCCAGGAGCCTTCCACTGCATGGCTGGACTCGCTGCAGGAGGATTTGGGGCATTCTTAAAAACTGGAAAACATCTCGAATGAATTAATTGTGGGAAGATTTTCACCCTGTATTGAATGTGCATATATAAGCACACACATATATTTTAGCAAATGTATATTTTTCTGTTCTGTTTTCAGGTTTTTCTGATTGATTTCTAATTTATTAGGGGTTGAAAACTGTCAGCAGAGAAAAAAATGATTTCTTTAGTGCAGACAAAGGACTGTCTCTTTGATTTAAGGTCTGTTGTTGTGAGTTAGTGTTTGCTCCCTACAGCTACTATACATGCAGGCAAACATAGAATTATGTGGTAGACACGCTAAATGTTTATTATTTTTTCAAGGCTAACCACAAAGAGAAAATGAAAAACAGAAGGGGACTAAACTCTTGTTCTTCAGGCTTTCCTCTAATGGAAGGAAATATCTCTGGGCTGGTTAGTGATTCATTGTCCACAGTGGAGGCCCCTGACCCAGCCTGCTAGTCATGGTTGAAATTAGCCATTGTACTGATCAGATCTGGCAACTCCTGCTCTCCTTACCAGAAGATGCCAACACAAGGTAATTATTTGCCCTTGTGCTCTCAGCTCTGGTTGCAACCCCTTCCCCACCACATCCAGATAGCAGCAATGCACTTCGGAGTTCCCAGATCACCACCCTGGCACACCCTGCAGAAAGCTGGGGCAGTCCTTCATGATCTTCCTCCCAAAGCTGCTCCTCAGGCTCCAAAAGGTACCTTTGCTTCCGCACATCTGTGCGTGCAGATTTAACACCTGAAACTTCAAGGGGATGGCAAGAGTAAAATACAGGTTCTTCAGCTGCAGAAATGTCTAGATAGCTTAGATATTTCTCTTTGCTACTTCGGGATCTCTGACATATAGCTCCTCGCTGGATGCGCCTGCTACCATCTGGCAGAGGGAAATGGTGCACATGCGTGCATACAGGTACACACACGTACGGACACCACCACTTTGCAACAATAATACTGTGTATTGTGTGCGAAATCTTTTTCTCCCTTAAGAGGCAGTGTGCTTCAGATTTCATTTCATATAAGTCAGAACAATTCATGCTAAAGGGATCAAGAACCTAATGAAAAAATCAGTCTTGGAAAATGCTTATGTGGAAAGGGTTACTGTCACACCGGAGGGGTGGCATTGCTTTTCTTATTAGATCTGCTAATGCTTGGGAGCAGTGGAGCACTTCACCAGATCAGCAAGATTAAGGCAACTGAAAGGTTTAGGTTTCCCCCTTTGCTCACAGGTGAAAGGCAGAGAAAAGAAATGCTTTAAGGGGCGAGCTGCAAGATGAGAATTTGCTGCTTGCCAACATCAGCTCTGACAGGGATTTGACCAAAATGAAGGAGGGCTGGCACTGGCAGATATCAACTTTGCACTGGAGAGAGTAGAGTTAATTAGAAAGACAGAGCCAGCTTTGCAAAAATCACATCTGTGCTGTCGTGTACACCAAATAACCCAAAAGAGTGTGGTTTGTTTCCATAATAGTGACCTACAGGGCCAAATAACACTTCTCCAAACCTTTGGCTAACAGCCATGAAGTCATCTTTAAACAGATGTTGTCAACATGAAAAATCATTATATGTATTCGTTTGGAGATATATATCTATATTAACATTCCTAACCTGTATTACTAAAAGAAACTTTTTGCTTTTTTTCTTTAAGCCTCACTGACTCTTTGCCATCTCTGTGGTCTATTTGCCTCAACCCAATTTTGTTTCCAAAATTTGACTAGTCAGTTCCCCTTCAATCCACAAGCCTTTTCATTGACAGCGTCAGTAAAAGGAAAAATGACATTTCTGTTGCCATTGAATCTCATGTGGGACCAAAGGTATGTTTGGGGGCACTTTCCCCTAACCTGCATGTTTTCAGCTTTCCGTGCATTAGGAGTTTCTTTCAGTTGAATGACTACAGCGCTCTTTTTCTGTTGTTTTAGCACCTGGTTAAGTGACCATTACCGTGTCTCTCTGATATTTTATTCTAAATTACTGGGTAGTCATTTCTTAGTTTGTAGTACCATTTTGTCTAGAATATGAATGAGCTGTTGTGTGGAACTACCTTATTCATTGTTATTGTTTTTGTTTTGTTTTCCCCTTGATAAACTGAATTCCTCAGTTGGGCTTGATTTGGTTCTTGCCTCACGAGTTTACAGTCTAAAAGAAGATAAGCCAGAAAAAAAATTGAAAATAAGCAAGTGGAAACAGAAACTCTGTTAACTGTTCCTGAAATGTTTGAAGGCAGTTCTTGGCCTTTTCTCAGGAAGGAGCACACTCAGGCCTGTCTCCATATGGAGGGATATTTTTTTGCTATTAACCACACCTGTCCACTGCCTGGTGCAGGTTGCATCTACCAGCCCTTTGCATTCCCTTGTCTCAAGACAGCAGAGGCACTGGAAACCTTTCTTGCTTCTTTTCTAGGCTGACAGTAAGCTGCGTTCTACCTCGTGATATTATGATGAAAGGTAAAATGTGTCAATGTGTCTGGTCAGCACAGAGCTGCTGCTTTGTCTCCTGGGCTGTGCCAGCGATTCGTTCTGCACCACCCGCGGCAGGCTCCTTACCCTTGAATTTCATAGGGAATGAGTACCTGCAAGTGAATAGCCCAGCAGCGTGGAGAGTTAATGAATGTTTGCAAAACGTTGTGAGATCTGTGGATGTAAAGCACTGCTCTAACTCCATTTGGTTACAGCTCTCTGGGATTCAGTTCTTGACTCTGATTGCCTTTACTGTGTTCACTGAGTCTCCTTCTTCAGTTTGCATGTTTCTGCACTGTGTGGTGGAGCTCGGGAGCTGGAGTTAGTGCTGGCTTGAGCTGGTCCATGACCAGTTACCTGGTCTTATCCCTGTGATGTGCAGCCCAAAGTTAGACATGCTCTCTCTGAGCAAGGGGTTCAGGGACTTCACTTTGAGACTGCGGCTTGCCTAGGTCTGGCTCCAGAGGCTGCTCCCTCATCACTGGTTTGGGAAAAACTCTGTTATACTCCATCGCATGAAGCTGCTCCTTGTGCCTATTGTGCCAACTTGAACTCTTTCTGTTGGTCACAGTAATCCCTCCTTGTTCTCCATCTGCTTTATTTTCTTTTGCTGTTAGAAAGACTGATGTGTTGAGCATTTCCCGTGCTGTTACACTCTCAGGTTAACTCATGACAGCGAGCTTTACTGATACATCCCTGCTGGTGAGGAAGCTCTGATGATCTGAGGTGGGGGTGACGCTGTGCTCCCGAGATCCTTGGATGCAGCAGGGTCAGTGTCTTGGAGGCCCAGAACTTTCTTCAACACCAATGGGAAGAAGTGGAGCCTTGTGGGAAGTCCAGAGTGAAACCCCGACCGGGGTTTCTTCCCATGGAGGTGGAAAAAGGATGTTACGTACCAGGCACTCCCCGTTCCCAGCACAGGCGTTTCTGCAGAAAACAACAGAGTTACTCCCCTGAGATGTGTGACTGTCACCACAGTTTTCATCTATCACAAAAACAAATGAAAGATTTTTTTTTTCCTCAGCTATTTTGCTTAAAAAATCACTATATTTAAATTAAAAAGGACTTTCATTGAATATCTTAGAAGGAACTCTTTTGAGTATATTTTCTTACTGAAGTGCTAAGTCTAAGGCAAAAGCTACCAGGTAAAGGACATTTTTTAAAAAACAACAAAAAAAGAAAGAGCAAGGCAGAGCTTTGAGCTATTCAAAGCAATCACAAAGCAACACTTTCTTTGGCATCAATTCAGGTAATTGTTGTGACATGTTAGTGACTTACAGTGAAAAAATCCAGGTCTGAAATTGAGGGTGATTAGATAAATATATGTTTATGATGGGAACAGACCTTGTTAACAGCATGTGGCATTTATGTTCCTCTTAGATCACTGGTTTATGATCAGAAGCTCTCCAGCGGGAAACACAACTGCAGTTTTTCAGTATGCGCCTGACAACACTTAGTTTCAATGACTCTTTCTGGCTCTGCTGCAGACTGTGTGTTTGATTTTGGGCATCTCTTGTTCTCCCAGTGGTCCACTTCCCATAAAGCAGGGATCTCCGTCCTCTTTTGTTAGCCTCTGGGAAGGATCTGGGGAGGTTGGAGTGGATTCACCAGTGTGAAACAGCAAAAAGTGTGTGCAAATAGCTGTCTTGTGTCTAACTGCAATTCCCAGCAAAGATTTCTTACAGAAAGGTAGCAAAGGCTGGGTATGGATTAACCAAGATGGGTCTGGGATCTGCAGCACTAGAGGTGTTTGTCTGGATGGGGTTGACCTCCTAGGATTCCTCCTGGCCCTGTTTAATCTTGGATTCTGTGAAACCAAGACAAATAGTGATAAGCACAATGGTGCCGTACCCTCGGGTTCTCTTACCGTTACCATGAAACAGTTCATAAATGGATTGCCTTGAAATACTGGGTTTTCTTCTTGTAAACCTGTCGCAGGTTATTTACCATCATTAGTTTTTTATGCTTATTTGAGACTCCTCCTTTCAATCACTGAGGATAGTCACAGTTTTAAGAACTCTCTACTGCTACAGACTTCTTCACAGCTTGATATTATTCATATCCTGGATTTTGGGTTATACCTATCTTTAATAACAACAATAGCTGAAGTCAGTTAAATGCAAACAGCAATGTTAGGCATTGGGGAAGAAAATATTAATGAACAGCCCGTGAACTCCCAAAGCTTTGGTTCAAGTTTTGGATAATGATTCAGCTCCATCCTCTTTCTAATTGAATGTGCCCACACCCTGACTGTGACATGAAAATCAGATAGACTCAGTGGAGACTCTTTGGTAGACTAAATTCATTATTGCTGGAGGATCTGATTGATCCAGAAAATAATTAAAGTTGGTGGAGACAACACGAGAAGACTGTAACTCAGCAAGACCCAAGAGGGTCTTGCACTATCCATTGTCACTTTGGTTCTGACCATAGGCACTCTTGTTCTTATTGTCTTTTTTACTATGATTACATTTTTTCTCTCCAAGAGTTAGTTTATAGTTTCTGCTTTGCAGTCATTGTGATGAACTTGCTGGAGTGCATATTAATTTCAGATTTTCTGCATCAGAGCTTCTATCTCAAGATATCTCAACTACCTTTCTGTCTTGGTATTACATTACAAAGCCATGTCTATCTTGATGCAAACTCTAGTAATGTGAGTAAGGAGGGATAACATGTTTGGAGGGTGGATAACAACATCTTTGCACCAAGAAATCAGGAGCTTTTTGATTCATGCATAATAATATGGAGCTGTATGAACTTAGCCTGTTCTTGTTATAGTCTTCAGGTATTTTCTTGTAGTACCTCTGTAATGCAGGAAAATCTAATCTGATACTGTGTCAATATTAATGAAATGCATCTCTAGTTTTAAGAGTTTTTTTCTGTAAGTAATTTTATTTTTAAACTAAGGAATGTGATTCCTTGTTAAATAGCCTTTTCTGATTGTTGCTAAATTTCAGGGGTTAGGGCTGGTACTGCAAGACCAAAGGGAAAAATAAAAAGCATTCTTAATTAAGAGTCTGAATCCTTGGTTTCCCATGGTAGGTATCAAAGGGAGGTCCACAATACTAGCTGGGAATGTTTGTTTTATCATAAAGTTTTGATAGGCATAAAAAGCATTTTTATTTGGGGGAACAATCATTTTATACATAAATTACTTCTGGAATATCTTATAGTAAAAGAGAAGACATACCAACACCAGAAAACCCACTAGAACTTATGCCAGTTTGTGTAATATCTCATATGAATGCCGAGGCTGCAAGACTCTTCCACCAAGAGTGGTGTCCCTTAAGTCTGAATCATGGAGAGTTCAGTCGAAGAGGTTATCAAACTGCTGTCTTTGATCTTCCTTTGACTTTAGAAGTGATTCATTGACTCCCTTGGCTCAACTGTGGTCTTGCTTGAAACCTTAAGCCAAAGCTCACCAAAGTTAATGGAGTTCTTTCTCTTGACTTTAATGATCTTTGAATCAAGCCTGCTAAGATGGTTGGATGAGGTCTCTACCACACAATCCATGGAAGCAAATAAATATGCCTATTAAAAAAAGCACAAAAGCTTGGTTAAGAATAAGTTGCGAAATACATCAGTATTTCCCCATGTTTAGTTGTGTAACTGTCAGTGCTGTTCTTGTTCCTTTAAGCTTTGGTACAATCAGTTCCCTGTATGTTATCCAACAGATTTTAGGGGATTATAGGAAGTTTCAGTATCAATAGACAACATCTGGCTTTCTGACATTCACGTCTGCATGAAGCAGGATTTATTCTGCAATTCAGGAGCATTATTATAATATTTGTTTCAATATTTCAAAAGTGTGTGTCTGTTCATCCTCAGTAATTCTGCAGGGATATGCACTGTTTTCACTGTGTTTTTCAAGTTGCTGTGGTAACAAGGAGATATTCCACTTATTATTTTCCGTGTGCCAGATCGGTGCCCTGGCTATTGGCCCAATTCTATGAGGTATTTAATACTGCCTGAAAGTGTCAGAGTGCCATCAACTCACACATAAACCAGGAACTACTGAGGGCATTTAGTCAGCCTCACTGTTCTGAAAATGGTTGTATGCCTATTGATAGCCATGGAAGAATACAAATTTGATGCACCTCTTTGGCTGCAGGTACCTGCCAAGTGATGCAGGTGTCAGCCAGACCAAGAACAAGATGTGGGAGAAATCAGGTGGAGTTGCCTTCTGTAACAAGAGAAAGAGCGGGAAATCAGCTTCCACCTTTAACATCTAGAGGTTCTTTGTTTTTCCAGGCTGTGTCCCATAATTTGTACCTGGATTTCTTGGGCAGAATACCTGAAAGGGTAAATGTCAACTGGGCAGGTGTTGCTTTGTGTAGGATCTCCACAATTAAAGCACACTTGAAACCCCAAGGTAGGCTTCTCTGAGTGTTGTCTTTCATTATGTGGCCAGACGATCACATGCAGTAGCTGCTCTGGGCTTGCAGTGCAAAGTGGAATAGGTACTTGTCCAAGTCACCCCGTTCCCTTGTGTTGCTGTTGAACCAAAGTTGCTTATCCCCTTTCTGTAAAGCTGGAGTTCCTGTGCTTTTACTGTCACGGATCCTTTCTTAGCAGTGTAGGGTTCACTACCTGAAACTGTGTGGCAGAGCTTCCTGGGGATTAAATTATGCCATACCTAGGCACACAGAAAACTATATAGACAGAGACATATTCTATAGAAACTTACACTAATTCCCCTCTGTCCTGCCAGCCACTTACTACCTACTGCTCAGGGGAACAGTTTGCTACAAGACCAGCCAGCTTTGCATATGGCCAAAGTAAGATTGAGTATTTAACAAAAGCATGTTCTGATGTTGCCTGCAGAATGTTATTTTGTCAGTATTGCTGCCCCTTCCTAGCAAAAGCTGAGGGCTGACTCAAACCAAACTGCACTCTATACCTATTTGCTGGGCTGGAGCAGATTGGAGAGCAGTACAGATGGATGCTGGAACTGGCAACTGCTGGGATTACTACCATCTCTTTTATACTTTCTGCAAGATCTGTGGAAACTTCCAGGTTCAGATTTCTGGAAGATCCAAGAGTGATGGCTATATTTTGGTTGAGAAAACATTGTCTAAAATGCACCTTTGACCAGGGAATTGGCTCATAGGAAGGGCAGGCACACTCTGTGCAGTAGGGCTGGATTTCACTGGGAGCTCTTAGGTGCTAAGTTCCTGCAAACACTAAGGAATATACGTAAATCATGAGGTGTAGCATACTATTTAGAGCATGCTCTAAACACTGGCACCAGACAATTCATGGCCTCACATAACTTTGTGTTGTGATGAAAGCATCTGACTTCTGACTGACATAAATCACAGTCCTCTTAGTGCTTGACATAGGAGATTGAGAGTCTGAGCTCTGCTTAAATATGCATATGCTACAGAATGAGCATTATGAACCCAAACATCACCAGAAATCTCAGGCTCGCTTTCTTCCCATTGATTACTTACCTGAGCAGAGCAGCTTTATACTGCAAGGTGGAATAATGGTTCTCAGTTGTGTGAAGCTCTTCTATATTTCCCTTTCCAGAGGTTGCACAAATACTTTGATACAATGGAAAATCCTATGACAGGGAAGCTTTGTCTTGCATAGGAATTGCCAGATTGAGGTCTCATCTAGTCCTGTACACCATGGCCTGCAATATGTTTACTTCTGAAGTCCAAGAAACCTTGCAGTGAACAACCATGGAATTAGCTATACACAGCTGAAAATTTACTTTTTGTCAAGATGTTCATTTCTAAAAAGCATCCTTTCCAAGCTTTGTTATTGCAAATTTTCTATTAATCTGCATTAGTACAGATTCAATCCTTTCAGGAGCTGTTTAAATGAATGAAACTTTAAAAACTCCCATGTTGGAGCAATTACAGAAATGGTTTGCTGATAAAAGGATACACCTGAATGTTATTTTTCATTATCAAGTGAAGAAGAGGAATGCAGGCTTAGTAGTTGAGGTTCTGGGAAACCTAAGTTCTGCACTCTGTTGTGCTCTGGGCTGCTTTTGTGACTATGGGAAAATTGCTTGGATTTGGATAAATGCTCGCATTGTTGTAGCTCAACAAATTGCCGCATGTCATCAGAGTCATGGTCATTGTCTTGATGCAGGTGCTCAGCTCTCTCTTCATATAAGGTCATGTTGCCCTAGTGAAACTTCCTTTATTGCATGCTAAGCTAAGTTTTACTACTTTGCATTTGCTGAGAGGTGAGAGCCTGCACAGAGGTAGCTCACCCAAATCGGGTGGTGCACAATAGCTTACTGGTGCCTCTGGTCTCTCTGTGTGAAATGTACTTTGAGCATAAGTTCACATTTGCTACACCATATGGCCGGAGCCAGATGCAGTGGAGGGCCAGCCTGAATGGAAGCCAAGGTTTTGCCCTGCATGCCTTGTGTTTCTCTGCCTACGTGAATCGGTTGAACTTCAAACTGCATCCCGAGTGTGAGTTGTAGCTGGTGGGTGATCACGGAGCTTGGCCTTGAGTGTGAATCCTTGACTCAGTTTTCCACCTCTAAATTGGGGAAGGTCACATATCCCCAGCAAACAGCTGAATTGTGCGGATAAGTGCATAAAAAGTCAAGATCAGAGAACTGCTAATCGTACTCTGTTGATATTGCCATGAAAAATTCATCCCATGCCCATGTTGGCTCATAGGCTAAGGAGCAGGCCAGAGTCACTCCTGGAGGAATACAGTTCAAAAGTATCTGTGAAGAGTTTTGGTTTTTTTTCCCCCCCTGATTTTTCCATAACTAAAACTCTGCCTTTCCACAGACACTAACCAACACCAAGCACTGGCACACAGTGATCATTTTATTCAGAAATGAAGGTGAACGCTTTGAAAAGAGAGTGCCGGCTGCCATGGAAGGGTAGATCATAACCTGGTTTTAAGACAAAATGGGCTGCATTCATATCTAGTCCAGTGTGCTTTATTGTCACATTCAATTGCAGAAAGCACTGGATTGGGACTCAGCAGCCCTGAACTGTATCCTTGGTGGTTGTTCCAGACCAGGTGCATGATCTTAGGTGAGCCACATCATATCCCTCTGCCTCTGTGTCCAGTGGGTAATTACATCCCACTGTTGTAAAGTGCTGTAAGACCTTCCAGCGAGCGCTAGGTGTGATTCATTCTCTTAGTAGCAAATATACAACCCACTTTTCTTAGCATCGCAGGTACTGTAGTTCCAAAGGCTTGGCAGCCTGCCATTAGAGGTCAGTGTAGCTCTTTATGTACTGGACATAAAAATCTACTCAGAGTCACAGCTATCATCGCTTACCTTCCAGTTCAACCTATTTCATGGGTATTTATATAGAAAAGAATGGGCTGAAGTTAAGTGATACATAAGTTAGCTGAGATCACGTCTGGGGAAGGCACATGTTGAATAAAGATCACCAGTCTCACATTTGGTTTCCTTAGTGATATTACAAATAGCAAAAGCAAGCCAGAGAAGATTGCACGAGAGTGTTAAAACTGTGCTTCTCTCCGGTCATGAGGATGTGAATCTGTCCAGTTTGGCACGCAGGTGTAATTTCAGAAAAGTATTAAACATGACCATGGGAAGAGAATAGCACAGATGGTCTAGCTAGTGCTGAATCCCCTGAACCTGGGGCCTCTTACTTTAGACGTACTCCTGTCTCTTCTGGATTTTGAGATAAACAGCGGGGTTTGTTGTGATTTGCTTTTGCTACTATCACATAAGAGAAATGGATAAATAATACTTTTGAAACTTTCCAGTAGGATGTAGATATGGGGGAGTGAAATATGAAATATGTAAGGAATAAAGCATGGCTAGATGTGGTTGGTGCCATACAAATTCCAAGTATTTATTAAACAATCTAGGTCTTAAAGAGGTTATGATACAATGAGATAAGCAATTGTTATTACAGTACTATTTTTATCATTTTTTGTTGACAGTAAACTGTGGTCAAAGTTTCCTCTCTTTACTTGAGAATGTAAGACATAATTTCTATGAACATGTGCTTTTACTGTTTTGCATTATAAGCAAATATCTTGATCAAGAGGCATTTCTCTTCTGCTAGTATAGCACTTAGGGATGGGAGGAGTGACATGGAGTTGACAAAAATGATAAAATAGTGACTTCAGATAATGTGAAGGCTGGCAAGTTTTCAGTTGCCTTTATGTCCATTTCATGGTGATTACCCAGAAAGAGAAAGAAAAAGAGAGAGAGACCTTAGGGAATTTGGGACAAAAGAGATCATTCCCATAAAACATCCTTATTAAAACACCTCCAGTATTGGAGGATACTACCAAGCACCTGGATGGGCTAGTGTGTACCATGTGGAGTACTGCCAAGTTAGAGAGACCTGAGCTAGCTCTGAACAAACTGTTGCCCCTGTATCGCACAGCGTAGTATCTTCTTGGTGGATATGCTCATCATCTCTTTGTTGTGAGGCTAACGAACCTATTACAGAAATTCTGATAATGATTTGGGAAAAATCAATGAAGTAAAAAAAGGCTGTTAGCACTTAGCATGCTTTGCAAGCACACTAGCTTGGAAGGTCATTGCTAACAGAAGGAATTATTTTCCTACTCTCAATGGTCTGGCTGAAAGCTGTTAATGTCATGCAGCCCTGTGCTGGCCTAAGAGAAATGAGTGGTGTGAAACCTGCCAAGTTTTATTCAAAGGGCTGGTGTCCATATCAGAAACCTTGCCACCCCTGTGAACTTAGGGGAAGGAGTGAAAAAGGAGTGAGAAAAGAATTTTTATAAAATCATTTATATGTGGTTGGGTTTTTAGCAAATTATCATTTTTTAAATGAACTGAAACATCAGCTGTGCAGCCTTGGAAGTTCAAACATTGGTGGTCATAGGGTGGCTGTACTCTGCCAATACAAATACATCCCAGGTGTATTAGGCAGGTCAGCTGTGGAGATAGGGATGTTTTAATGCTACTAAAAGCAAGCACCACTATCCTTAGCACCACTCATTCATATTGGAGAGAAAAATGCTCTTGCATGTTGAGGGCACATCCTTGTGGGGCTATACAATCCCACAGTAGATGCCACTGAATCTGGAATAACCTACAAGGTACTAGTATGACATCTGGAAATGGAGCTGCAGTACACAGTAGAAAGACTCTGGAAATTATTTGAGTGCAAGCTGGCAATGTTTGGGATGGGGAATTAGTGGAACAGGAAAGGATGATGAAAGAAGACAGATCTCAAAAGGAACACAGGACAGAGTGAGAACTGATGCTGGCTGGGTACGCTGGGGTGAAAAGCCAGTTGGGACAACAGTGATTAGCTCCTTCTACGTGATTATAATCATTCTTCTTGAGAGACTGACTAGGCAGAGTGGAGAGCACAGCAGAGCAGGCTGTGTGAGAAGACTGACCCTGTGTGAAGAACTTGAGGAACAGGGATTGGGCCAGATCTAAGGTAAAGGTAAGACTCTGAGAGGGTGTAGAAGAGCATCATTACAGGGGCAGGAGGAGTGGAAGCATGTTTGAAATCCCTGTGGTATAAATCATTGATGATTAATAACTCTGTTAGTGCCAAAAGGCATTTGCCAGGTTGGGTCTCTCTGTCCTGTGTTCTCTATGGTGCTATGATAAATACTATTGCCTTGACCAAAGTGGGGCAAGAAGCATGAGAAGATGAGAACGAAAATAGATGTGCAGTTCTCAGCCAGCCTGCTCTGGAGATGACAGCCTGTACAGAGTTGACCGCCCTCTGTGAGGCTGGTGGAGCTCAGGGAGGTCAGTTCTGTAGGTCTGAGCAAACAACTTGGACTTTAAGTGGGAACAACCTCCCATGTTCTTTGTCACACAGTACCTAGGAAAATCTTACCAGAACGCTCCCATGCCATGTCGTTCAGAGTGCTGCCCTGCTTCCTTTCTTCACTCGCGGTGCCTTTGAACGTGCCCCAGACCGTTTGGCAGGAGAGCTGCGAGATACTGCAAGAATGCCTGAAGGGCTGTCCTGCCAGGCTCTGTGATGAGCTCCTGCCAACCCAAAGGAACAAGGGATGAGAGAGCCACTGAGGTCAGAGCTGGGCTGAGCAGCTAAGTTCTCTTAGACTATAGAAATAGGACAATTTCCCCAGAACCCTCCAACTCAGCATCGTATTTGGATAGTCTGCTGAGCTTCCTGTACACCCGTGTATTCTCACTGAGCATCTTGAAAGCATTTTGGCCAGCACCACAGGTAAAAGTTCCCTTCTGTTACTAATATTCTTTTTCCTGCATTTTAATTTAATTTCCCCTATCATTCCTTCTTTTTCCACTGCACATTTCCCCTTGAAAGCTAAGATTGCACAAACGGATGTATATTCTTCCTCCCCAAGTGCATGTAGCCTTTTCTCTGCTGTTTGAAGAAATTAACATTTAGGCTGAAGTACACCTGCAATTCCCATTAATGTAACAGAGTGAAACCAACCCGCTGGTAGAGGGAAAGAAGCTCTGAACTCCCTTCCTCTGACAACAGATCTCGGGGGAGGAAAAGAAAAAGACGCAGAAGATGGTAGGGAATCTGCTTTCTCAGCAGCAGCAGCAGTACATAGGGTGTACTGGCTGCTGATGGAGCCTGCATGTCCAAATCCTACTCATGTGCTTAAGCCCAGCCTTGCCATTAGGTGCTTTGCTCTGAAGAGGCGTGCAGTGCAAACCCCGATTCTTGCTAGGGTGTTGATTCCTTTACTGGTATCATCCATAGATATGTGACCCAGATGGATGAGCTAAAAACTTCTGCAAATCAAACTGTGTATTTTGAAGCTTTATAGAGTGGAGGAAAAGGAAAAATGAGGGTAAGCCTTCTTTTGAGTTTAGTTCTCATGTTGAGTGGTAGGTGGTTAGCAAGCAACTTTTGCTATGGTTGTTTATGTCCTGATTATCCATGTAGGGCATTTTGTATCTTACCCTATAGTTGCAGTTTAGGATTTCAGTGTGGACAGAAAAACGTTACATACCAGTGAAGAAGTCTAAAACAAAGAGGAGGCACAGAAGATGAACAATGAACAAATGGGAAGTTTGCTGCTTATTAGTGCAATGATAAAGTATAATTCTGGTCCTCCAATCCAGTAAAACAAATTAAATTCTGACAAAAGCTGTGCATGAAGAGCAACTCAAAAATAAAACTTCTAAACTGTTTAAGTACCGTATTCCAGTCAAATTATTCTTAGCAAAGTGAGTCAAGTTATTTCTTAAGAATAATGTTCGTGAGGAAATCTCTTTTCTATTTTTTCCTCATCTATCTGTTCTTTCCTACTATACTTGTTGTTTGCCAAATAATTTGGACAAGCACATATGTAGCGTGCTTCTGCTTTTGTTTGTGCAAGCTGTTCCTCGTTTGATGTTTGTGGCATATCCAGATGCTAGAGTATTTTCCTTCTTTCTGAAAGGAGAGACTGAAGTGTTGTAAAACTGGGGCTCTGTCAATAAGGCTTACAGAAGAACTTGTTAATTTGGATGAAGAATAAGACTAAGTCTCCAAAGAAGACCACAGGTTCCAGTGTTTTGCATACTGTGTCCTGTTAATAGATCAAGATTTGAAAAGTCATTGGGGAAAACTTGGGGTGGGGGTAAGATGCACATGCTGTGCTATGCAATGCTCATCTAGATTTGCCTTCCAGTAAGTCTTTACTTTCCTGCTCTCTAACGGGATTGTGAAAACCCATCTGGTTTTTAGCTAGCTGGCCAGCTCTGGTTACTAAAGATAAAACCAGTGTATAGGACAAGATCTCTCTTATCTGAACTGTGGATCTGTTTTGCTTCGGGTACTGCAGGAGCTGACTCACGAGGAAAAGATGAAAGAGTTGATAAAGGACATGGCAGGTAACTGATTGCAAAGCGGCCACAGAGTGTCTTTTGCAAGAGTTGCAGGATATGGGAATTTTCAGACTGTCCTCCTATGCTATCTCATGTCTTGTTCTGAGAGTGTGAGGGCTGCGTGTTTCCCTTCAGTCCCTTGTGAGGTAGCTCATGTTAATGAGATTCCATGTAGGAGCTCATCTCCTTCGGCCCCAGTTTCTCCCAAACCTTTGTGTGATTACTACCTATTAGCATCTGTAATGTCCTCCTCCTGCTTTAGCCATTCCTCTCAGACCTCTGCTGCTGACAGTGCTTTGTGATTAACACATAAAAGGGTTTTGTTCTCTACCATTCTCCATGGTGGAGGCCTGTGTGATTCAAAATACTCTCCGGACTTCCCTTTCTGTATGCACCTGGTAGATAGTGCTGCCTCTTTGCCAGGTGGAGCAGATCAGCACCTTTCACATCACACCCCATATTCTCAGCTGTTTTCAAAGGATGGTTCTTGGTGCTTTGTGCTGGCACTTCATCTGGGGATTGAGTTCAAGACACTCTTGTACATCTTCATGGTGGGCAGCAGCCTTGGGGACTGGCTCCTGCAGCACTTACCCACTTCTGGGCAGAATTCCAGTCGCACTTGCAAGGTATTCTTCACTGTCTCAGGCAACCAGAGGATTTTGCTTTGATGTAGGAAGGGTAGGTAGCAAGATATTGAATCAACACAGTCTTTGTGATTGTTTTATATGATATGTATTCATGCAGTTTGAATTTCAGCATCTCAGCAGTTCATCTGAAAATTGGAAGTAGGCAGAAAGAGCAGAGGAGGCTGTGGCACTGAAAGGAAAAAATGCAGAAGAGAATTTCAGCCTGCAAGATAGCTGGATTCACAGTGTGTTTTTTCTTTTTTTCTTTCTTTAGAATAGGAAATGAATCCCAGATTCCAAACCATATTCCTCATATAAATCAGCAGTAGCTGTTAAAGCTGAATGGGTGTAAACAGGAGCAAAACTGGGCTTTCAAGGTTCAATAGGAATTGTGGCTAGTGAGTGCAGTTTGTGAAAAGGCAGGCTTCCTGCTATATCAAATTGCTGCTCACTGTTGCATTAGCCCTCTCAGTTTCAGGGACTGACACCCCAGCACAGTCCAGGTCTGCAGTTCATAAGGCTGGACATTTGCAGATCCCAGTGAGCCAGAAAGCAGGATCTGCAAGGAGAACAGAAAAAAAAGAATTGAGAACCAAAAATAAATCTCATAGTCCAACTGGCAAATATTCCCAGGCCACAATTGTCTTTGGCACCCCTCCACCCCCCAAGGTCTCCAATGGTTCTGAGGCCCCCGCCACAAGAAAATCAAGGGTTTAAAAAGACAATAATTAAAGAAAATCTTGATGTCATTTGGGTTTGGGAGTATGTGGAGGTTAGTGTTGTGAGAGTGTGTTTGCACATATGCACCCTGTTTTGTTAGATTTGAACTGTTCAGTGACTGAAAACATCTACCCTGGGGCAGAGGACGGGTATTCTCACCTATGTCTCTTCACTCTGAGAGTCTGGGAACTGGTGGGATGAAACGGTACTTTTTGTGGGAGAACAGTTACGGTGGCAAGTCCCTCCCCTTGCTTTGTGCCAGCTCCACCCTGCTGACCTGCAGGGTCACGGTTGTTTTGAAGGGGTGAATAAAACATGGACTATATTCAGCTTCATGTCATGACACAGTTTGACCCAAGTGAAGTTGCTTGTGGTTGCCTCAAATGTTCTGTATATAGGAGCAGAGAGGTAATGGGGAGAGTTGTGTCTGTATGTATCTTAAGTTTGGGACCAAACCTAGGCAACGTGCTTACCAGAGCCTCACCTGTGAGAACAGGAGAGAGCATGTACAGCAGGATCGTTGTGTGATCTATTGGTGACTGAGTCTTGTCTGCAGTAAGGATCTGTTCCCTCTCAGTTCTATTTGCAACCATTATAGCAGCTTTGCCCCTGCCTCCCCCTTCTTACCAGATTGGTTGGGGCAAGCATTTACACTGAATTTTACTTCAATTTGATGTTTCCAGAAGATGCCTAGAATGGACTGTCCAAGCAAGTAGCAGATGCATCCCTTCTCTTTGTCTGGGCGGTGCAGGACTGCCCGACACAGTGAAATGCGATGCTTTTGCCTCTGTGTGCTGTTGTGATTGCTGCATTTATTGCAAGAAGGGTGATGCCGAAGTGGTTGAGTAGAAGGCTGCTCATTATAATCCTAGCTGATTAGAGTTTAGGACTGTGCAAATTAGGTATGTAGAAATTAAAATGATGATACAGGACAAAAACGTATTCCCTTTCATCCCTCCCATGTCAGAGAGAGAATTCCCCTCTTTTGCGTGGTTATGGACTTCTCTAACATTGATTTCAGACAAAGTATTCAAAACCTGGTCTTCCCTGGCAGCAGCCTGCTAGCCCTCCTCTACAAACCTTATTCAGGAAGAATATGCCTAGTTCAGCAGTTCTCTCTTTGGCTTCTTTGGAAAGGTACGTGAGAGTAGGGCGGATACAGCTAATTGTTTTGAACAAATTCTTTTGAACTAATTCAACTGATGTAGATGCTGACTGATGTGGATACAGGTGTATCTGACAGTTTATAACTAGCTAATTAAAAAGGATCAGTTAAATGTATCTTACAATGTATCATTTATGATAGTCTCCTTCCAAATTTCTTTAATTACTGGTTGAAGCCTCATGCCTTGCTCATCCTCCCAAAACTGACTAAGGAGAATTTCCAAAGGAGTCTTTTCAAAAGAAAGGAGACACCAACCACCTTTGAGGAGGGACAAGGTACAGAAAGTTTCTACCCTAAAAAGGAAAGTTTCAGAAACGGGCATCACAAAGCAGATTATTACAATGGACATTGCTTTTCACTCTTATCAGGGTTTGCTTACAATAAACTCTTTGTTCTCCATGTTCCACGGCCAAGTGGTGGTGGTGCTCACTGGTGTATATGTTGGAATAAAATAGTTGAGCATTCATTGGGAAGGTAGAGCCCTGTGCAGCTAACCCCTGACTGAACCATCAGTGTTTCTGCACTGATGGAGTGAGGGGACTGGAGAAGAGGTACATTTTATCAAATATGCAGTTCCTCTTTCTTTCCTCCATTATAGGTGATGTATAGATGGGACCAGATCTTAAATTCTTTTATCTTTTGCTTGTATGAACTTTAAAACTTTCTTGCTGCTTTCTTTTCAATGATAACAGTAGTCACCTCCTGAGAGTTTAGAAAAGCCTTACAGCATGTAATGGCTGACAAAAACCCAGGTAAGGCTCGGTCTCGGGGAATATAGCTAGAGTCTGAGCTCCCCATTTCTCTGCTGCATCTCTCTGACGGGGAGATGGCCAAAGCTGCAGTCTCGTTCTCTGGGAGCAATACCCAGACGTCAAAGGGCAGGGAGGAGACTGAGTAACTAACCCTTCCTGCAGAGACGCCATGCTCCCTGCTCCAGTGAGGTATAGCTCACAGACCATTGCCGTAGATGTTACATAGCACTGGCACGTGACATCTGGATCGACCTCGCAGCAGGCTGCGGAACAGGCAGCAAAGGTGCGCACCAGGAACCCCGGTGTACAGGCTGGAAGTCAGCCGGCATCCTACCGAATGGTTAGGGTTAGAGTTTTGTCTCGCACGAAGAGACTGTTTCTCCTGTGATGCTTGCTTCAGCATCACGTGAGGGCAAGGTGACCAGGTCTTTAATCTGCCCGCTGTGGCAGCTGCTGAAAACCTCGCTCTGCCTCCTGACCTGAGCCCTGCTTAGCTGCTGCGAGCTGACAGGATCCCGCCGCATGTCTGTCAGCCGGAAGGTGACAGAAGAGATAACGGAGCACAGCGGTGTCTCTTGTGGGTGGTACAGGTGGGGACGAGCTGTTGTCTCCCGTGGTCGTGGGGAGCTGCCAGGCTGCTGAAGCAGACCTCTGGGAGAACGAGTTCAGCCTTTGTTGCTGCTAATGGTTACCACTGATCTCTCTGTGGAAGTGCCATAAATGAAGAAGAGTAATTTTGCTATTAAAAATACTAAAATCTTCCATATGGAAGAAAGAGGGTTTTTTGGTTTTAATTGCTATTTATTTTTCTCATTGTGCCCTAAATATACATAGCACTGTCCAGCTGGCTGAACCACAGAGCAGAATGAAATATCTGCCCCATCTATAAAGGCACAAACCTATAAAGTGCAGATGACAGACTGAAGTCTCAAATCTTTGCTCCGTTCACATATATGGAAGTTTTACCATTGGCTTCAATGAGACCAGAACCATGATTTGGCTTCCATGAAAGGAGCATTAGCCAAATGAGCACAAGCACATGAGTCAGACGTTCTGGGTTGGTTCCTGCTGTTCCCACCGTTTGGCTGATTTCTTCACTGTTCTCTGCCTCAGTTTCCCCTATTTATCAGTGCATAATAGACTGAAGATGTCTCAGTTATTAAGTTAATTAAATTAATAAAACTCACCTTACGTCTACTACTGTTTTTATAAGAGGTTTTTGAAACTTCACAAGAGGTGCACTTTTGCTGGCATAAAACCTGTTTGTATCATAAGGATTATCAGCTCTGTCGCGAGTCTGGCTCTCTGCTCATTCCCAACAGTTGTGTTTACAAAAAGACTGCAGCGTTATTTAAACTGTAGGTGTTCAGGTACAAAGAAGCCACAGTCACTGCTTTGAATAGGTGTCTGATTTTTCTAGAAAAGGGATGAAAGCAAGGAGCTTTCCATTTCGCCCATGGATTGTAGGCTGGTTTTGAGAGGTGTCCAGCTCCAGAAGCTCTGCAGACACAGCTCCAAATAGCACAGGGTCACTACTGCAGGGATATTACTGTGGTTAGTACAGGCACCGTTGTGACCATCTAAGGACTTAAAAGCATATGCATGGCTTACTAGATAAAGCAAAGTGGCAGAAGCCACTCGGTGGATATAACTTGGTATTATTTTTGGATGATTCCAGCTTCTTTCTCAAATGCCATCTTTGTGCTTAGCGGATGGTTTATCTGACTATTGCTGTGGTTAGAGTGCAATGCATAGGACAGCATAGTTTGTGTTAATAATAATAATTAATAAGAGGGCGGTACAGTAGCAATTGTTGTCCCTTGATTCAAGCACAGCATCTCTACTGCTAAGATAGAAGGGTTTGTTCTGGGCTCCAGAGGCTTTATGTCACTTTTCAAAAGCTTTATTTTGTATTTTTTTAGCTTTATTATTTCAAGATCCTAAGGTCTCCTGCCAGGCTTAAATTATCTTTTTTATATTTATTTGGCTTCCCATTGAAACCATCCATTCATCCAGTTTCCATAAAACCCCTAATAACTATTTTAAAGTTTTTGTTCTTGGCTCTTTCCAAATCTATAAATACTGGTTTGAAAACCCAAGCTGAATTCTGTGCAAATAATCCTCTCTACCACCCCTTCTCCTCTGGTTATAAGTGGGGCCTTCAGTGTTTTCCTTCCCAGCACTTGTTAGTTATCAATGGTCCATATGCCTCTTGTTTGGGAGGGGGGAAGGTAGTAGTGGCATATGAGGAACCTGACACATGTCTCAGAGACGTGATGGTTGCAATAACAAAGGAAAATAGCAGCAGGTAAATGAGTTAAAACACAGTTGCACTCCAAATGTGTCTTTTCTTCCTGCCTTAGTGTAATCCCATGTTTAGCATATGTGTGCCCTGAGCGAGCACCCTGAGCAGGTGGTTATGCTTGTCAACAGATCTCACCTTCTGCGTGGCAAACACAAACCAAGCCCAGCCCTCACCAGTGCCGCCAGCGCGTGGGGAAAGCCCCGAGAGGCTCACAACTTGCCCTGTGAGATCTTCCAGCTTGTGAAACGTTCGGGTGTTCTGGTGAGAGGAGAAAGCGTAGCCATGCCGGGGGGCTGACCTGTGCTGCTGTGTAGCTTGAGAGACAGCGCGGAGGATGGAGCACTAGAGAAGTCCCAGCAGAATATCAGTGCCTTGGGGAGATATGGTTGTTTAAAGATCTGGCTTTCGGATGAGAAGCCAGCCCTGATATCTTTTTCCTGAGAGTAAGACTTGCCACTGATATCTAAGATGATGTCTGCTTATTATGGGAAAGTTTTGTTCTTCTTGTCAAAAAGCAGACCCTTTTATGCAAAGCTAGTCCCTAGGAAGTTTCTCTTTATGCTTGTACCAGTGGTGGTATAGAGCTAAATCGGGATGCAGAAAACTCTGAACTTCACGCCAAGTCTGTCAGGAGACGATGGGGTTCAGTCTCTTGTCTTTTCTTTGTGTTGTGTTGGCTCTTCTTTGCCTTGTATCGGTGCTGGGATGCTGGGTCCTGATGGCAGTGGAGTTGCCTTGGCCCAGCTTGCGCAGCCACAGACACTAGATTTATTGCAGCTAACCAGCGGCAGCTCTTCACTTAACAAGTGCCCGAAGTGAAGTGAATCCAGGAGCAAATGTCCATCTCATGTCCTTCACGGATGCCCAAACCAACTGGTGTCACAAGCAGGAGGCCAGACATAGAGCTATTGAACTCAGCGGAAAAAAAATCCGTGTGTCTTCAGAAGCTTTGGATCCTCACCAGAGATAAAAACAAATCCTTCAATATACTTTTTCTATGTAGAGACACTGAGTGGGGCCTCTGGCCAACATCTGAAAAACTGGGGCCTAAAATTAGGCCCCTAAAATACCAAAAGCAGTGAGTGGTTCCAACTGATACCAAGTTAGGAAAAAGGGCCTGAAATAAACAGATTCCTCAGTAACCAAGATCCTGTTTTTGAGACAAGTGTTCATTCTCACAAATCAAAACAACAAGAAACCAAAAAGAAAAAAGAATGAAAACACCAAATCAAATCCCAGCAACCCGATGATATTATCAGCCAAAGCATGTCTTACTAGAATGTTTTCCAAAATTCCTCAGGGAGTACCAGTGAGCCATGAAGAGGATATTGCTCTTTTCTGAAGTATTAGGTTGGGGTTTTTTGGAACACACCACATTTATTCAAGTGACAAATCTGTTCTTCTGTTAGGTCACGTATCTGCTGTATAGTTATTTTGTCCCTTGTGAAGTTTCTTCCTTTTCCAGGCTTATGCTATAAGATATATGTTTTTTTAAAAGCGTTTTTCTTGTAATCTTCTTGGCCTTGTGATGGACAGTACGATTATTTGTCTCATTTGGCAGGTAAAGTGAGGAAGCAATTAGCAGCAATAAATACTCTGTCAAGAGGATAAGATTAATGTCCAGGGACTGTCTTGCTTTGATAGGTGTGTGCGCACATTGTTCAGTGCAATCTTGTTCCCTGGCTGAAATTGTTGGGAGTACAGAAATATAAATATCAGAAAATATTAATAGAAATGACAGGAATCCTGAGAACATCTCCAATTTCTTTAGAAATAGTACTTGGATCTGGTTTTCAACCCTCTTTGTAAGTTTGTGTTCTTGTTCCTTTCTGCATATGATGAAAGTGGCCATGATATTCCATTTTATATTACTTTTATGTCTCAACTAGGAACATATACTTTATCATTTCAGGATGAATGATTAAGCAATAAGGCATAGGAAGCCTTATAAGATGATTAGCTCTTTTTTTTATAGTATACACAATTGTTACAGTGGCTTGAGCATCTAATTTATATTTATTGTTGTACTTAAATTGCTGTATTGTCCCAGCACCCTACTTATCAGTCAAGATCTCATTGTATAGTTGCACAACCAGAAAAAGTTTCTGATCCAGGAGATCATGTACCTGCTTGACTCTACAAAGGGAGGGAGGACTCATACCAGCCTGAACTGTGTAGTTCCCCAAAGTGAGTGTGTGCAAGAGTGCAGGCTGCTTTGGGCATCAACCAATTTTTTGGTATGTATCTGTAGAGAACTTAGGAGAGAGAGTTTGATTCCTGGCTTAGTTCTCATGCTTTTAGTGCAGGGGGAATAAGTAATATCTCTAAGAACATGCACCTTGAAATCCATGTAGAGGGCACCCTGAAATACACAGCAAAGAAATGAGACGTGTCTCTGTGCCTGTTCAGTACCAGAAATAAAAAGTCTTCTCAGTTCTGCACAATCTCATTTCTAACAAACTTTTTTCTGTTCTTTCTTCCTGTCTGACCACGTGGGCTCCCGTTGGGTACCACACCACCAGACTGCCCTGGCAGCCGTAGACAGGGCAGATGAGACAGAGCAAAGAAAACAGAGTTAAAGTCCTCCTGGGGCAGGAGAACTGCTATACAAGGCCAATAGAGAGTCTGACCATCCTTATGAAATGCAGCAGTAGCTTCCTTTTTTGACAAGGCATCTGAACAAGGGCTGGGTTGCTCCCTGCGCTGCAGTCCCTAATGTTGTGTGTCCTCTCTCGGTAACTAGAGAATTCGCTAGTCCCTGTAACTAGAGAAAGGAAAGAAGCTGAAGGTTCCAGAAGCCCTACTGGCAACTTGCTCTGTAGTCTAGTTTGGAGGGAGGTGGTCAGAAACTAGAGAGACTGGCACTGTTGCAAAAGCCCAGATAGAACCTGACATAGGAAAAGGGCTTTTTGCAACGCTTCACATAGTAGAGCCTTTTCCATTTTAAGTTCAATTGCAGTCATGGTGGCAACAGTGACTTGTTCTGCAGTGACACATTATGATGGAATATAAATGTAGTTTTAAAAATACATATTGGGTTTAAATGCAGCTCAGAATGTCAGCATATTACTTTGTGGTCTTGCAACAGCAGTGTTCTAATAAAATCACAACCCTTCAGCTGCTGGAAGACAACACACAGAATGATACTCCTCTGGTACTGTAAGTTATATTTTCTCTTGACAGTTCTGGCAGATTTCTTGAAAGTTCAGTCATATCCAGGAAAAAACAATCTTAAACAAACCTGAACTCTGCCTAGAAAGGAATCCTGATGTTACCTACGTTTGGAGGTTCCTCCCTCTAATTCTAACAGAATGCTTTGATGATTTAAGGGTTTTTTTAATGTGTGTGTGTGGCGAGAGGTGTTGCATTCCTCTCCTCCATCCCCATTCAAGGAGCATGCTGTGGCCATTTTAGTAAGGAGATATTTCTACTCCAAAGATCTCCACATGCAACCAAGGCGTAGCTCAGCTACCATCTGGGGTAGCGCACTCTGTCTCCGTGCTGGAAGTCTTTATGGTGCCTCCATTACATTCACCGCGCATACTTGTGGATGCCGCCTCTCCCACAGACCCTTCCCACGTGCCTGACAGCAACACTGAAACACCAGAACAGTTGTGTCACTCTTCAGTGGCCTGCTGCAGGCACCCCCGTGACTCCAGAGTCTGGCGTGTGCGGGTCCTGCTCACAGCCACCATAAGCTTTAGAGAAAGAGAACGGAAGGTGACCAGATGAACAGAGTGGTTCCTTTATGAGGGCTGATGGGACCCTTCAGCCTGGGAAAGAGATACTGAATGTGGTGATATGGTAGAGGCTAACAAAATTATGCAGTGTGGCACCATGGCTTTTAACGACTGCCTCTGCCCAGCCTTGAGACTCAAAAGTCCCCTCTCTCTCTGCTTTTTAGTATCTCTGCAGTTTCTGCCATCTACACCGCCTTCCCTCTCAGCTGGCAGCAGCACTTTTTCTCCAAATAAGCAGGCAGCTGTCTGATGACCTTGGTCAAGTCCTAGGGCAGTTTACACCCCTCTTGACTACGTTAACTCCCTCTGTAAATGTTATGTGCTGTCTCCTGCTGTCTTTTCCCCATCTGCTTCAAAAAAGGGTGAGAATTTTCCACAGTGTGGATTTGTTGCATGCCTCTCTCCCATTCCCGATCCCTGCCCCTGCCCACCCAACCCAAAAATGTTGCTCATCATCAGTGATGTGCAATGTGCACTCCAGTGTCCACCTGGAGTGAGCTGCCCTCCGAACCTGGACAAGCTTAGACTAGAGAGCTAATGTTAACTGAGATGAAGGTTTTGATCCATCCAAAGTCATGGAGAGTCCAGTACAAATCCTCAATTGCTTAGGTCCTTGGGTGAGACTCCTCACAGGGAAGGAAGGAACACTGAAAAACAGAAAACTTCTGTCTTCCACTGCAGGTTGCTGGAAAATAAGCTTTTTCTTGCCATCTGGTTATAAAAAGGCAAATATGTAAGTCATGTAAATCACATAATAATCGATTCTTATGTGAGATTGATATTGCAGCTGCACAAAGTAGATTTCTTATCGTTCCCTTGGTTGGGGAATGATAAGTGCTGGATTCTCTCTCTATTTATGTCTACATATTCAAAACAGATGCCTCTGCTTTAGCCTAACACAAGTTAACGGATGCTGATTTAGCAAAATGTAAATATTACCCATGGAGATCAACTTGGGATCTGATAGTCTGATGCTTCTTGGAGTCTATTAAGTTTCTTTCCACCTTAAGTAATGTATAAGCAGTTTCTTATTGACATCCAAGCAGATGCCGTTGTGAGGTTTCCATAGACATAATTTGTTGGATTTAGTTTGATTCTTTCTTTGGGTGATGTATGAAAATTAAATACAGTAAGAGCTGGGTTAAATTTTTCAAATCTTAAAGCTGATTAATGTGAAAATAAGTAAGTATTTTTTTCACAGAAGAAGGGAGAAGAGTATTTGAAATCATTGCAGAAAACTGCATTATTTCCAAAATTTGGAACTTGCATTTCTTTTCCATCAAAAATAATTACATTTTGAGGAAGTTATCAAAATTATTAGGCTACTAAAAATCCTGTGAGCCTTTTCAATGATAGGGATGTTTGCCTGCCACAGCAGATTCCAACTTTAACTTCCAATTTACTTTTTCCCTTTAGTTGCTTTAAGCATTCCTTCATTCTTGGACTCATTCTCTCAGACTTTACTTTTATATCAACCCCAGTTTATCCTGAGATTGCAGCATTTCTTTGTATAACATCACTTCAGTTAAACACTTGGGAGTGCCATACTTGAAGGATTTGTGCCAACTAAGATATGTAGTAACTCTCTTTAAAATAATTTATTTAACTTTGTTCAAAACATAAAAAAGTATGTCTTTTTCTGCCACTGGCATCTTTATGGACTAAGTATCAACTTTCTTCTGTGAAGGTAACAGACCCAGTGTTGATGAGTCAGGCTTCAGTAGATCAATGCTGATTGACACTGGCTGAAGATCTGAGCAAATTCAAAGTCGTGTGGCATTCAGAGTTGGAGCAGGAACCTTAAATCAGAGGTCTTTTCCATCTGTAACATGTGGGTATGGCAAGAGGGTTATCCATTGGAAGGCACATGCGGTATTGTAAAAAGATAAGTGCAGCTCAGTGACTCTGTCTTGTGGGTGCCGTAGTTAGCCAAATTCCACACTCCAACGCCATGCTATGTCTTCTGGATCCGGATGAGTCAGGCAGACTGGCTGCTTCTGTCCCTAAAGGGAGGGAATGCAGCGTTTCCTTCCTTTCTTCAGTGGCCTTTGTCTCCTTCATCATCAGCAAGGGAATACTGTCCCGCTGGCAGGCAGAAAAGGCAAGTCACCACATCAGCTTTTCAGCCCGGAGCCAGCCCTGGAACCGGGGAGGCTCAGGCTCTGGTAAACTGGGAAGCATAAGTCATGCCTTCGCGGCTCCTGAACGAGGTGGCAGCCAGCACGCCACTTTCAGACACTTCCCTGGCTTTCTGCTTGCTTTCTGCCTCATGGGCGATGTCTCTAATGTAACACTCCCATCCTGTATGTATTATTGTCTGTCTGTATGCGTAGGTATCCAGACGTGCATTTGCCTTCCAGAATTTAACACGTTGCCACATGCTGTCTGCCCAGTGCACTCCAAGCCTGGGGCTACGGGGATGGAACACAGCTCAGCTTAGTCTGCAATGGAGGAAGGTTAAACTGAACCAGGTTATCCCACTATAAACTAAAAGTGCACAAACAAGAAATACCATAGTCAGCTTAATGTACGGTTAAGTTAATTTGACTATGCCGAAATCCTTTGACTGTTAAGGCTGTGGGGCAGGAGAGGGTCCTTCTGTTCTGTTTACACAACTTCTGACATGGCAGGACTGTGGCCTGTGTTTAGGACCACAGTGAGTGATAATCTAGTCCTGTGTTTTGCTTAAAAAAGCAGCCTATCTCAGCTCAGGTGGAGTAATTCTCTGAGGCTCAGAAACTAGGAATAATAAAATATCTCATGGTCCAGCTTCCTTGGATTTCATGAGTCCCTGCAAGCTGATTACAAGGTAGGTACCTTGCTGGTACATCACTTCAGGTATTAAGGCTTTCCCAAGGTGCACATGGCCATGGACAACCACAGACCGACAAACACGTGCAACAAACCATCTTAATTCCCCTGTCACGGGAGTGGAACAGAGCTTAGCTTCTAATGAGCACCTTGCTCTTCTTCTGCATCTGTCGCACAAGCAAGACTGGCTTGTCACCTTCAGCTTTCTGCACAGAGAAGTTAAATCTACGCTGCCTATTAAAGCCCTTGTCCTTTAGGCAGGGGGACCTATTCTGCCCTGCAAGTAACATTCCTATGAAGTACAGGAGCACTAGTGTAAAGTATAGGGCATAAAAAAGCCCAGAATCAGATGTTGACCCAAATGGTGGCCATGGGCTAGGGCTTGCCAGCTGTATAGATGGCAAAGAGGGGGCACAGTCATAGCAATTAATTTCTCGCCTCAGGGTGGAATAGCAGACTTCCACTCACATGTATGCAGAGCCAACCCCTTTTCCAAAAGCCAGCGTGCTCACGTTACACAGTGTTCAAAAGTCCTTGCTGTTCCCAGAATATTTCCTTAGCTCCTTTGTCCGGTGAGTGGCACAAGGGAAAGCAATTACTGCAGCAAAGGTGGAAAATGGAGGTAACGGTTCAATCTAATCACCACCCCACCATGGAGAAAGCTACATCTCTCCTAACCACAGAGGAGGTGTTTAGTGCTCCGGCTCAAGGCAAATATTTCCTCATCACTCAGCAGCAGTTAGGCAGGATGTGCAAAGCCAGTCAGGTCTTGCAGCGTGAGGAAAACAAGAGCTGCACAGAACTGTCATCAGCAACAAGAGTCCTAGAGTTTAGGCTCAGCTCTCCTCGCTGTGCTAAAACAGATGACAGGCCACATTACACAGCCGCGGAGATTAAAGTTCAACAGACTTGAGTGCGGAGCTAGTGGCTGGTCGTTGCATTTAACTCTTCGAAGATCGTAAATGACACTTGCACCCTTCTTGCTAGAGTCTAGAAGACACCAGCAAGGAATCCCTTCCAGGAGCAGGTGTGGCTGGTGCAGAGGGTCCCTTCTGCAGCCCTGAGGGATGAGGTTCCTCTGCAGCGGTAGCTGCACTCAGCCGCTAACTCAGTGCAAAGAGGGGCAGCCTTCCACAACCTGCTTTCCCTTGGGATGAGTCCCTGTTCCTGTGGTATAAGGGACCAGGCTGGATTTTATGCCTTCCAAAGTCTTTGCATCTAGCTGACAGAAGGGAGATAAACCAGCCTGATCTCATTCAGATCAGCTTTACCTCAGTCAAGCTTGCCGTATTGATTCTTGTGATGTTATTCCCTGTTTGCACTGAGGTCAGGACACTGCATGCTGGATTTATGTCCTGAACAGGCAGGACAATTATTTTCCTCCAAGTGCTTGTGTTTGTAAAGTATTACCAGGTGGCAAGGGGAGTTTCTTAGAAGACAGCTGCTGTAGCCTGAAAGTGTTTTAAAAAGATAAATGTTTTGACGGTTCCAACGTGCTACAGTTGAACTATGATCAAACTCTTAGCCGAGTTCCAGTGGTGGAGAGCTTGTGTATCAGTGGACTTACATGACTTACATTCAACTAATGTAATGAGTAAAGTGAATGCACAGTGAGAGCCTGGGTTCAGACCTTAAAAAAAAGATAGATTTCCATTACTTTAAGTAATAGTATAGCTTTTGCCTTCAGAAACATAGATCTGAAGGTTTTCAAATCTTACTCGTGCTATGTAGACAATTGCATCAGATCATACTGTTTATGAACTGGTCAGAACCCAAAGCAGAGCTTTGCTTAGACGGGTGTCCTGTGTGTTGAACTCTGTTTCTGCTGGCCAGCCATAGCTAGGTTCTTTACTTTCTCTCTGGATCAAGTCCAAGAGATGGTATTTTATTCATGAATAAATTACAACTTAAGTCAAATTTATGACTAAAACTTGGTGTAGACATTGCTGAAAGAAAATCATCTAAGTGAGCCTTCAAGAAACTTCAGGGTAAAACATTGCTTCTCTGCGGATGGATCTATAGATTTATGTACACTGGTGCCAAACTGCACTCACATATAATGACTTTTCAGCATGGGTGCTATATACTGGCTGTTGGTACCCCGTATGCAATTATCCCAGAGATGTTTTAATTTTTAAGTCCCTAAGAAGTTATTAAAAAGATCTCAATAATTACAAACGAATTGTACAAGGAGCAATTAAAAATTTCAGTTAGATATTTGCTGTGTCAAATGTCGTCACATACTTTTATTTAATGAAATCAGTTTCCAGTAGAGTTCATAACATCATCAATGACCTAAATAGCACACCTGACAGCTTGCCTGCCATCTCGAGCTGTAAATTTGGGTAACTAATGGTATATTGAAGAAGAAAAGGTCAATAAATGCAGAAATCTGTGGAGAATCTAATATTTCCCTGGCACTTGTTATTCCTTCCTTTTCACTCTCCTTTCATTTTATAATCTGTCACATTAAACTAGTCACACTTGGCAAGAGCCTGATCAGGACAAGTTTCCGATAAAGCTGCGTCCGTTCTTGCCACAGAGCATCAGATGGACGAAGGCGATACGTGACTGCAGGTCTGGGAACACGCAAGGGGAAAACTCTGTTCTGGAAATGCAATTTAAGAAGGAGTCATAAATACATGTAAATATATTAAATTTGAGAAAGAGATGGGAGAGACTACAGAAGTCACTCATCTCTTCACACACAATTAAAAAGGTTTTTGATGAGTTTGGTTTTGTTTTGAACAAAACTGCTACTGTTGAGAACAAAAATGTCTTAGGCTTCTGAGCAGTAGACCTGGTAGTCTTTCCGTCTGCCAGTACATTTTTTCTCTGTAGTGGGAAAACTGCTTAACACTGCCCAGTCCAGAAAGAAATGACTCAGCCAGAAGGACTTCCTCCATCTCCCTTGGGTGATTATTCTACAGCCTATTAGGTCTCCCCATTAGGAAATATTTCTAACATCATTTTCCCTGTGCTTGCTTTTAAAGCATCGTTCTATAACTAGGTATTATCCTAAACAATGCTCTTCCATCATTAGTGTTTCCATTTCTTCTGTACTTGTCTATGGTTATCATATCCCCTCCAGCATTTCACTGGTGTTTAGTTGAGCTGCAGATGTTTAATGTATTTAACCTTTCCTTATATGCCAAGCATAGGACTGGCACCAGGATGTTTATACACCATTAAACAAGGGTGGCGCCTGTTAAATGTAATTACTTTCTTCTGATGCTTTCGTGGTAGAGGTTGTGCTAGAGAACAAGGGCAGCTTCTATTCTAAACTACATGGAAAAGGTGCAACTGCTAAACGAGAATGACTTATAAACAGACTACATATAGTAATATATTAGTTTAGTATCCAGCCTTGATTTAATTCCACAGGGGAAGCAGTTAAATTTAATTGATGCCAACCTCTCAAACAAATATGTTGCATGCATGTGTGCACATGAGAAATTCCAACCAAACTGATGAATATTATCAGGTTTACTAGGATTCTGTACTTTAACTGTAAAGAATATCTCTAAAACCACGAGAGTCTTTTAGACTGTGGGAAACATTGCAAATGTTACCACACTATGTCTGGATGCATAATATGTATGAGTTTTTGTATCTCAGCATATTTGGGTTTCTTTGAATTTTAAGATTAGCTCTGAATTTCTTGAGTATACAAAGCTCACTTCAGAGATAGTTATGTAACCACTGCATTGTATATTGCCCTAAATTGCTGATACGTACTGTCTACTTGAACTCCAAATATATTTTTTGAATTAAAGGTAGAAGTGATAGCTCTGTTTCTTATTGAAGTTGTAAATATTTAGCATTTACCTATCTTTGGTTGCTTATAAATTTACTAAGCTTTAAGTCTTTGGGTTGAAATTTTCTATGCTAACTCTGTCTGTCGGACACAATATGGGATGTGTATGTAAATGTTATGATCATTTCAGTGAATTTTTTTAGGCTTTTCTGAGAACAAGGAAACAGGAAAATGTGATATAAAAGTGCAAGAACAGTCATACCAGGTCAGACCAGCCGTCTGTCTAGCTCAGGATACTCACTCTGACAGTGGCCAGTACTGCAAGCATATTTGACACTTCTTTCAAATATTCTCTCAGCTTCCAACAATTTGTGGCTGAAGGATTTTAGAACCAGACACAATATTTTGTACTTAATAGTCCTTTAGGGATTTTCCTTTGGTGACTTTGTTTTTGAATCTGTGTAAGCTTTTGGCATCTAGAATATAATTTGGTGAGGAGTTCCACTGTTTAAATACACACTGGTTGAAAAGAGGTCCTTTCTGTTTTTTGAGCCTATTTCCTGTCATTTTCAGTTGAAGATCCCAAGCTGTTATATTGGAAGCAATCATTTTGAAGGCCAGCCTCTGCCAAACCCCCTCTTGGTCCTCATTATGGAACAGAAACAGTCAGCTTGGAGCCCTTTGCTATGTGGGCAAAGTAGAAGTATTTAAGATTGTTTCTTCCCGTGTGCATCGCTTCACATTTATTGACACTCAGTGTCATCTGCCCTTTTTCTGGCCAGACACTCCATCTTGTCACCTTCGTCTGAAATTTTCCATAATTGTTCCTTAATACCTTGAATACCCGATTATTGGTGGCAAACTGTCTTCTCGCTATTGTCTTTCTTTTCTAGAGCATTGCATAAAGCTTATTTTGTCTCAAGTTAAAATTTTTAACAGTTTTTTTCGAGCAGCTCTAGCCACTTCATATGACAGAAAAGAGGAAGTGGGAGTCAGGATTGTCAGGAACATGCATATTGCCATGCCCATCAGCATCCCAAAATTTCATGGATCGTGTAAAAGGGAATGCAGCAGATGCTCAACAGCAAAGATTAAGGAAACTGGAGATGTTCCGTTTCACTGAAAGATAAGAATCTTTTGTTTATGTAACTTTAAAGGGCTGACTTTAGATACCAAGGATCAACAGATCTTGGCTAAAGAATTAAATAGCAGACCCAACGCTGACTGAAATTGAGAGAGAGACTTGCTTAGAGATCAGTAGGGTGTTGTATCAGATGTGAAAATAATGTTCCTAGGTTAAGAATGAAGAGGAACTAGTCCAGGAAAGCAATTAAGCGAATGTCTAACTGTACATCCTTGAGTAAATATTTTCAGTGGGGATACATATTCTGAAATTGAAAACCATACTTAAATGCTTCTGTGGACCCCTTGAGGAGTTATAGAGCTGTCTGTAGATATTGAATATACATGAATTGTTTGAAATGTATGACCAATTTGAAAGTAAGCTATTTATCAATGTGCTTCTGACTATCAACCTTGACTGATAATTAGTTGTTTGCTTCTTTTTCGTACATCTCTCCCAGATTCCCAGTGAGCTGCAGACTTTGTGGGTCTTCTCTGGGGTCTGGTTTGGTCCTCACTGAAGTTAGAAAGTGGCAAAGTTCATCAAAAAAGTATCAGCAGGAATTTTTTTCTTTTTCTTTCAAAATAAAGTTTCTTAATCTTCGCTGTTCCTTCCCCCGTTCCTCTCCAGAGATCTGTTCCACAGGGCCCATGGAATTTTGGCTTCTCATTTATATTTGGAAGAAAAACAAATTTCAAAATGTTGGAATTTCTCACAGATCAGAAATTTCCTTTTTCCAGATAGTTCTGCATGAAAGGGACCCAGTGGCTTCTGTGGCACTTGGCTTGCGTGTGTAGGATTGTCAGGCAGAGGTAGCAACACCTGGATGGAGGAGGAGGGACTGTACAGCAGCACACCCACCACCTCGCCACAAGGTAAAGCACCCTCTGCCCCAGCAATGATAACTGAGCCTCCTCTTCTCCAATCCTTTGTTAAATCTGTCCCAGAGTAATAGCTCCTTTGCTGAGCTAGTTTAACCTTTCCAGCTGTAAAGGTAGTGGATATCTTTGTTAGAGATGGGATTCTCACAAGTTCTTAAGAGGCAGCTGTCAGCTCTCAGTAGCTTTCACTGGGACATTTCAATCCCAGCCTGCCAGTAAGAGGGAATTTTGAAGTGTGCCAGGAGGCATTGTTCCTTCAGATGATAAATTTTCCCCAACATAAAAGAAAAAAAAAAAAAACAACAGAAATAGGAAATTCCAGTTAGTAGAAAAGCAATGAAAATAGTCCTAATGTCTCCCTTTACGTGGTCCCTGCAGCTATTGTTTTGCCTTTCAGTGTGTCATTTTTGCTTTCTGCTCTCCAGTCTTTTTCTGTTAAATTTCTTGGGAGAATAGAAGAAAGACAAATTTCTTTGAAGTGCCGTAGAAACAAGGGTAAGGGGAGACAGGAACCTCGTTTTACATGGGAAAAAAAAATAGAATATAAATTATCCCAGAACAAATGTGTAGGGTGGCAAGGGACAGGCAGGGGGAGCGAGGGAGAACCTGAAGGAGTTCTGCTCCTCTGCTGCTGCTGCATCCTTTCAATACCAATTGCGACTCTGCGCACGTAGTATTTGAGTACGGGTGTGGCATAGGTCTTCATTCTCCAAAGCACACGTCTCCAGTAGTCATTTCCATGAGTATGAAGAATATGTAACAAGCTAGAATTTCACTGTTTCTGACTTTGTGTTTTCCGTAGTAGAGGACAGTCAAGGTTTACACTTACACAGATGAGAAAGGCACCAGAGCAAATTTTAAAGCACTTTCTTCCATAAATGACAATGAATTGCCTTTTCTTTGTTGGAAAACAATAATTAAAGGAGGCCTAGCTGATCTGATTTGTTTACAACACCCTTAGTCCTATGACAGAGTCAGTCACAAAATGTTCTTACAGAAGTTGAGTAGTCAGGAAGGAATGATAAAATACTGAGTAACGGACAAAAAAAGAAATCAAAATTTTTTCAATGCGTCTTAAGGGACAACAGCAGATAACCCAAGGTTCAGTACTAAAATTTAGCTGTATTAAGTTCTTGGAAGACCGGACAAATAGGAAGCTTGCAGAGTTTTGCAGATTTAACTTTATTTTATTCAGGTTAGTCGTGGCTGGGGAAAACTATGACTAATTTCAGAGGGGTCCAACTCAATGGGGTCTCAGTTCAGGGACAAGGTTCTGAAGTACCAAGGTAATGGAAAAAATAGGCAGTAGAAATAATTGAGGAAGATTTAGTTGGGAGAAAAAAGAAATTCCTCAGCCTTGTGTAGGTAATTACTCATGACATACCAACACGTGCAGGATCTTTGCCGGGAAATGTTGTTCTAAGCTCTGTTCTCTTAAGTCGCTTAGTAATATGAGTCTCAGAAGATCAGGCTTTCTTCATAGGTCCCTCTGGGGTCCAAGAAGTCCCTTTTGCAGGGATTATAACGTTCCTGACAGCCAGGTGCGTGCTGGCACTGTGCACATTCCTTAGACAGCCACCCCGTATGTAGGAGCTGTGGTGTTCAGGAAAGGCAGCAGTACCATCTGAAACACCACCAGCCCAGGTTCAGAGCATGCTCAAGTAACTGTCCAAAGTAAATTAACCTTCTGCCAGTGAAGGTTGTGGGCATGTTCCCTTCAGAAATATTTTTTGTTTGATTGTTTTTTTGCCTTCTGTACTGAGTACACTCTGAACATCCCTTGGTTATGAACATCAGGGTATTTTGTTTTCTTCAGTGCCTCAGTGCATGTGACTCCTGCCTGCAAACTCCAGGCCCTGGGTGATGCTTACATTACACCTGGGACTTTAGCCTCCCCCCAAATCACAAAGCTATGTGTGACCGAGGACATACCATTCTCGTTTCTGGGTTGCTTGGTATGTGTTTTGGGCATAAAGAAGTGCAGGCAGCAGCAGCATGACCATCTATTTAGCCAGAGATGTGGAGATAAAAGGATTTTCTACCTCACACATAGGGAACATAAACATTTTGACCTTCATGAGCCTCTTTGTCAAAGACTTAGCAGCAGTGGGTGAAAGATCTTGCACAGCTCCAGTAGGGAAGAGGGAATCAATCCCCCACAGCAGCAACTTCCATGAGCATTAAGTCTAGCTTTAAAGTGCTCAGGGAAGAGAAATGAAGCCAAAAAACAAGGAAATGAGCCAGATTCTCGGAGAGGGGAGCTGAGGGATGGTGGAATGAAGGTATGTGTCTTTCAGAGCCTTGAAGTAAGGAGCAGAAGAGATTCTTTGGAAATGCCTTTCAGATCACTGCCTGACAGTATAAACACTCTTCACAACACACACCAACCTGGCTGGCTGCACTTGTAATACATCTGCCTCAAAGCTGTCCGTGGGTACATGATGTTTGAAAGGGAGATGAAGGAGCTTTCACAGATAGGGGTGGTCCACCTGCTGTTTCCTTCTAGTTTCCCTCTATTCTAGTGCCAGATTAACTGGAAAACACCACTGCTGTAAGACAGAAGCTGCTTTATATGACTCAGTTCAGGCTTCAGTCTGCTTTTATACAGGACTAACTTCTTGAATTTCAATAATATTTTTTCTTATTGACACTAGTACAAAGAGGAGAAAATCAAGTGATAAAAATCTCTTCCAGTAAGCGATCCTGGAGCTGTCTTTGCTATTAAAGTCTCTCTTCACAGCAGGATCTTAAGAAAGTTCAAGGAATGCATGTCTGTCGATTCAGGAACAGGCACAACAAGTCTAAGTGCCTTCCTGAACCACTGCCTTAAAATAACTCCACGAATGGCCACTTGTGCAGTGACATTTTGGAAATGTGCACCGCCTTATTAGAAAACTCGACTGTGAATACCAAGCAATCTACTGCGGTTCCTGGGATGTCAGCCCAGAATCCCAGCGGCCTTCCCATCTCAGCATAGCTCAGAAAGGCAGTTTTTAAACTAAAATCTTCATGTAAAATAATAGACATTGCGAGATGGGAAGCCTCGTAAATTGAAAAATGTCAGTTGGTTTTGCAGAGGTTGCTTATTTATTTTCACCTCATAAACATTTCAGAGGGGATTCTAGCACTTTGTTAAACTGCTGCAGTATTGGAGTCTTCCATGTTTATTTATACACACCTAGTAAACTCCCTGAAGTAGCCAAAGGGCCTGGTTTCAGCAGCCCCATGGCTGGTGACTTGGGCTTTTCCTTTTCTTGTTGTGCTGGATTAATGTTCTGATAGACAAATCTGAGCAAAGTGTGCACATTCAATGCAGATGTTTGTTCCCTGAGGAAAAGTGAGAGCCCACCAGCTAACCTCTCTAGTCCAGGTGTGCTTGTCCAAAGAGGGCTGATGGTTAAACGACCAACTCGGTGTATCCTTCCTTTTGCAGCTGCAGCCAGAACTCTGTTTTCTGTCTGGAGCTATTGGCTTGACTTCAGTCTCCATCCCATCAGCAGCTTACCTGTCACACTCGGCACAGGTGGGTCTAGCGCTCTGTTCAGGACTTGCAGAGGACTTGTTGTAAGGCAGGATCCCAGCCTGACATAAGTCGGCTCAGCTCCAGCCAAGGTTATTTGCCAAATTCTCAGCTGCTGGAACGTTTAGTTGATTTAAAGTCATTGTGAAAATCTGCGCAGCTCTGTACAGTGATTTGTTTCCACTTTCAGGGTATTTGTGCTGTCTTGCCCCACTGGAAACTTGATTAAGCTGGTGAAGTAAAGGGGTGTTTCCTCTAATTTCAACTGGTCTTGGAGTCCTTCAATTCTCCTGGACCACATCTTAATTTCAGTTACACCGAAGTAAATGCTACTGAAGACAGAGGAGCTGTAACACCAATATAGTACTGTGAGATAAAAAAAATCCCTGTTACTTCTTTTCCTAGTTTATCCTCCACCCTGTGCGTGTCTTCTCCTGTGTCCTTCAGCCTGTCCCAGTGCAGCGGGATCAGCCCCAGTTTTCCTGCCCCGAGCCTCCCCTCTGCAGTCAGCCCCCTGCCCCGGCCGGCGGCGTTCGCTCTGGAGCTCGCCAGCACTGGTACTCGGGGTACCCCTGCTGAACAGCCCCCCCAAACAGGTTTTCTAGGTAATATCAGTGGTTAAGCTTTCACCCAGTGAAAGTCAGCATGAGCCAAGAAAGTCAGCAGTTTTGGGCCGGTGACAGGGAGATAAGTGTCATGGGCTAAAGCCGCAGTGCAAAAGGGGTTGTTAAGGGATGTGTTCATGACAGACACCAGGCTAGCTTAACCATCTGGACAACGTCTTCTCCTGCATCTGTGGGTGGTTTTTGTTCCATTATTTTTGTTGAGCCATATACCTCCCTCATCTGGAATATCTCCATTGATTTTACTGAATTTCTCAGGATTTTCATCAGCACTAAAGAACATTTAGTTCATTGCTCCTAATACTGACATTACCTTGACTCTGCAAAGACTATGGCAAATGGGCCAAATACAAAGCTGGGGTAGGCAAGACTATCCTCCACTGGAAATTTTGGGGACAGATTTTTGCAATCCTGATTATCTGTGCAAATCAGACGTAATCAGCGTGTAAGCTGACCAGAAAAAATGTCTAAACAAAATTGGTGTAAAGGGGATGTGCAAAATGAATATGACTTCCATTTCACTGAGGCCAAGGGGAGGTATGGAATGGCATGAAAGGAGAAGTATAATGCAGAGTACGTAAGTGAGGATATAGCTGTGTGAAGAACAAGGAAAAATAAACCTTGCACAGATTTACGTTGTCTGTGGATCTAGCTGCTGGTGTTTTGGTGAATCTGTTGTTGCTACTACAGCCATCTGTGGCATGCAAAAAGGAGTGAAGCTTGTGGTTTTTAAAAAAGCAATTAGGACAATTTCCTTAGTTCCCAGCTCTTTGGAGGGCAGTACCTAAAGCAGTGCTTGTCATTCATTGTGGGAGGGGAAGGAGCAAGTGACCTGCACCTTGTCTGCTGGGAACTCCCATGGTGTGGGAGAACAGTGCTTGCTCTGTTCACGTGCTCTGTGCCTACCTGGGTGCCAACATGTTACAGTGGCTTTTCCCAGTAAGGTGCATCTATCCTGCCACTCAGATATAATGTCCATCCTTCTGCTGTGCATTGCAGGGCAAGAAGCCTTCCCTCTCTCCCCCTCCCGCTGTAGGTGTGAGCTCTGCTGCCCGGGCGGAAGGGGAAGGGAATGTGTTAATGGCTCTGTAACGAGAAGGGTGATTTTTCCTGGCAGTGCTTTTAGGTTTGCTTCCAGAATGTGTACAGTTATCATTTATGCTCCTTTAAATTCTTTCCTTTTCTCAGAAGAGGTCGGTGCATAGAAAGAGAATTTGGATTATCGGGCTGCTGGCACTGGCCTGCATTTTCCACTGTGTGCTTGGAATACAGTTTGGTCTTGTGCCTCTCTTGATTTGTTTACCTTTTCCCTTCTCCTCCTCCTGCTCCCCCCCAGTAAGTTGTTGGACTCCTTTTTTCACGAGCTGTTGAACCACTTTTGCAATTTCTCTGAAAACCTTAAAATTGCACATTTGACCTCCTGAAGTGTGAAGAGCCCAGTGAAATGACCAAGTGCTTGTGTCCTCAGAGCACTCAGAAGATACCAAATTTGTGTCCTTGCTACTGGAACGTCATATCTGATCCTTAATCCAGAGGTGTCGTAGCTGTCGGTGGAAACTGGGGAATTGCTCAGCATATCATGCGATGTCTCACTCTATAGCGATATAGGACAGGTAGGACCTCCCTGCTTTCTCTGTTGCTGCCATCTCTAGTGTGCTGCAAAATCAGGACCTGACTGTAGGAGGCAAGGAGCAGTTGAAAGGTAAAAAGAGGAGCAAGGGGACCATGATAGTGGCTGAGAGGACCTCCCTTCAGTCATTTCTGTTCAGAGTTTCTGTACCCTTCAAAACAGAATGTGGCTGAACAGAACTGAACAGAACAGAATAGGACAGCTTTGGATCGATCTGGATTGTAGAGCTTCACACAAAGATGCTCTTCAACCTCTTTGAGCTTAAACACCTGTGGTTTTGAGTATCAGTGCTCCTGACTTAGGTATGCGAGTCAACTATTGTAATCTGAAATTCTGCATTGTGGATTCAAATCTAGCCTCAAGCTATGGTGAACGGCAGCTGATGGGTTCTTGGGAAATGAGAACTCCTAGCCTTATCTTTTTGAACCATTGTTAATGTCGTGAAAAAGGCCAATGTCGTGAAAAAGGCCACCTTGGTTTATGTGATATTGGGCTGTAGGATTTTGGCCATGCAAGGCTGTCTGTCATAAAGCGTGATATATTTCTGCTAACAGTTCCTAGCACAGAGGAGAAAAGGGGTTGCTCCCTGCACCCCCACATTGAGCCCAGCCTTGAGGCTGGGGAGGCAGTGGATATACTTCCATACGAAATGACCAGGGATGCCTATGATCGGATGATAAAAAGTTGTGACTCTTAGGAACCCATTCTGTTTCAGAGCAGGCAGCGGAAATAATACTGCTTCTACTGCTGTTTTGCTGTAAAGGAAATATTAATGTAAAAATAGAGTAATTTAGAAATAACTATCTTCCCCCAGCTAGCTGTCATGGCAGCGAAAGCCCCATAACAGAGCCAGTCCCCGAGCCAAGGTTATTTCTAAACCACTTCTAATTCGTGGAAACCAATTTGCAAAATTTTGGGTGGTTTGGGAATAAGAAAAGTCACTTTACAAATCATTGTCTGCTGCAGGAAAAGCAATTGTCACGGACCCAAAGCACAAAAACACGATACGGGTTTTTTTAGTGTATCAAGTCATGTGACAAATTAAAGGGATACCAAATAACGTAATTTCAACACAGTCAAAGAGCTCGTGTTCCGCTTGCATGGTGATTATCCTCTCAGTTTACACAGATCTTTGCACTCCTGTGGTGCTTTAATTACATCACTTGAAAACCCTGACATTTGGGTAACATGAGGAGCAGTGAATACTCGCAGCACCTACAGTCATCAATCACTGTCAGCGCTGGGCTGAGGTTTCTCTGCTTTCTAACCATGCGGCTGTACGCTTAGCTTAAACTCCTTTTTCTGACACTGGCTATTTCCCATACCCCCCAAAAAACAACCTGAAGAGTCTCTGGTTGGTGTGCCCAGCTGCCTGAAGCCTGGAGAGCCCGTGCAGACAACAGGAGAAGGGAAAGGTTTACAGTTCAGTGTCAAATGCTGCTCATTAGCCCTGGCTGCTCCCAAGAGTGATGCTGGTGACGTTGCGTTATTTGTGTGGCAGTAGAGCGAGGGACCTGCTTGAGATGGAGGGGAGGGGAAAAAATCACTGAAGAATAAAAGACAGCCTTTGGTCTGAAGAACTTACAGGACCAGGTGGGAAAAAGGGATGGAAGAAAGACAGGGTTGAGGTGCTTCATGTAGTGCTTGTGTGTAAGAAATGCCTTGAAGAAGAAGGGTCTGATTTTTCTCTCCCTTCAGTCTATGCAGCCAGGCTTTGGTTATGTTGATATTTGTGTAAATCCCAGATAGCTCCACTGACTTCAGTGCAATGACAACACTCTCTGCTATCAGGGTTATTGACTTGAGAGCAATTATTCCACTTATAACCTGGTTGAATAGAAGCCAGTCCTGTATCTGGCATGGGAAGACCAGAACTGGCTGGTAGCTGGCTGTATTTTTCAGTTGTTGGCTTTCTGTTTGATCCGGTGAGAACCAAATTCATCTCTCAATGAAATGGGCACTCCCTTCTCCTGACAGCATTGGAGGTCTCCAAGCATTTTGTAGGAGCAGGACTTACACCAGTGGCATCATTATGTGCCCAGTAATGTCTGTGTGCAAGCAGTCTCATTCTGCTCAGCAGCCTGGCACCCCCAGCCCTAGGGAGCCCTGTGGCACCACCCAAGCAGGTTTCTCCCCTGCTGGGTGAGCAGAGCCGAGGTATCCTTGGCAGTGTGCAGGGTCTGTTCCTTTTTTAGTGGCAACCTTAGCAGCCCACCTCTTTTTTGTATTCAGAATGCTTCTTGTGTTATTTATCACGTACTGTTATTATTTGTAATTTTATTGCAATATTTACAAAAAAAGTCAGCCACTCCTGTGTTTTCCTTAAGCACATCTGATGTGCAAGGCACCAAAAACCTCACAATGTCATTTTTTTCCCAAAAACAACTAGGCTTTGCTACGGCCAGGCTGGGCTGTGGGGAGCGTAGACACTTCAGAGCCATGAAGGATCCTCTTGTGATGCAATGTCCCAACTTCTGTGACATGATGCGGTTCACTAGCCCAGTTCCAGATCCTGTCCCATCTGGTCGCTGGAGTTGTGTGCTTGGTGGCAATGTGCTTGATTTGGGGCTGCAAGATAGGGCTCAGAGTGCTTAGTCAGTATTATCTGCTCTGTTTCATTGCACTAGTTGGTTGGTTGGTTTTAAATATATTTTGAATGCCTAATAATTCCAATAAGAAATTTCTAAAAGAACATCAGAAAAGCCATCCATGGTATTTAAATCACCATGCTCAGTTAATGCGACTGAGCTCATGCGGCTAAGAGATTGCAAATCATTTTCAGATGCTGTCAGCATCTTTTTTTTGTGCTTGTCTATGTCCTCCCGTGACCATTGCTTGGAGAGCCATGTACACACTCGAAGGATTTGCTTTGAGGGGAGGGCTCAAATATCAAAGTGGAAAAAAAGCATTCAAACCTAAAAGCTGACCATAAAGCCCAGCACATCATTTTCAGAAGCAGAACATTATTGTTACTCTGCTGACAAACTTCTTTTGAGGGCAGCAGCACAGTCCAGCACCATTTTAGATTTGTCTTGAAGCCGCACGTAACCAAAATAAATATATGGTTACATAAGAAACTATATTACGTTCTTGCTCCTGGGTTCCAAGTCTAATTGTAAAGTAAGCACAAAGCCAGTATGTCTGCCCTTACGGAGGTAGAGGGCCAACCTCTTCCCACATGCGATCCAGTTGATTCGCACCTGGGATAAATGGGCCAACCAAGTGGAAGGAAGGTGGTTTTGTCCCTTCTTCTAAGGTGCTCGTGTAAGATGTGGAGGCCCTCTGCGGAGGTGGACATAAGGGGACAGGTAGGGAGAGGCGTTGAACAGGCTCCGGAGAGCAGCCACGTCTCAGGGAGGGCAGCATGTGGATTTTGGACATAGCCCAGCATGGTGCGAGTAACTGAAGCCCAGAGGATTACATTGCTCACATGAATCAATAATGATTTATACAGCTTCATTAGTATGCCAGCAGCAATGCCTATAGTTAGAGTGACTTAATGCTGCGCATGATACAAGCCTGCTTTCTGCTGCGTATGACTAGGGAAAGAGTTATGTAGAGAAGCTGTGACAAACCTGCGCTTTTGGAGCTAGGCTCTGAAATTTGGCAGGGGATAATTGTACTTCTTTGCCCCTGAAGGTGTTGTGAAAATATATGAATCATTGTTTATTTCCAAAGTGCTTGGACACTGTAACTTCAAATGGGATAGAAAAACCCACAAAGGAATCCAGTTTGCTTCAGAGCAGAGATCCTCATGAAAATGCTCATGAAAGACAAACCTTGGCCTGCAGAGGGGAAGGATCCGGCCACATGGCTGGCACGATGCAGAGCAGGATGAAGAAACACACTGCAAGAATAAGCAGGCAGTGTTAGGACCTTCAGTTTTCTGAAGTTGGCAGTCTCTCAGCTTTAATCAAGCACAAATTGTTCAGTTCTATGCAGAAGGGACTGGATAATGTTCACTCCCCTGCACTCCCTATGGGAACAAAATCAGGGGTTCCTCGTGGCTTCTTGGCTAGGCTAGGCTAGGATACAGCAGCCACAGAGGGAAAAGAAGGTGGTGAGATCAAAGGGCATTTTCTATGTCATTGTGTTCTGCAGAGGACTTTATAGTCCCTGGCTATAGGACACTGTACAGTGCTCAGTATTTTGTCTCAGTTTCTAGACCTGTGGTGTAGCAGAATAGCATATGTGTATGTATGTGTGCGTGTGTACGTTCCTAAAGAAAGGACGCTGCAGCAGAGAAGGTAAATTAAATAAAATCTGAGGCACCTGGGCAGCAGGACAGTGACAGCTATAAAAGCCCTCATGGAAGTGAATGTTGTCAAAATAAGCAGCCACTCGCTGACAGGGCATGATAAGATAGTTACCTATGAAGAACAAATAAAAATGACATCTACCTCAGACAACCAAAGTTTGAAATCTCTTTACAAAGGAGGCCAGTAGCATCAATGCTGTGGACAGTAAGGCCCAGAGAGCTGAATCCAAGGTCATCTGGTCACGGCAGAAGCGAACCCCGTGCACCAGCGCAGGCTGAGGGCTGAGCGCCTGGAAAGCAGCTTTTAGAAAAGACCCGAGGGTCCTGGCAGACGAGTTGGCCACGAGCCAGCAGTGCCCTTGCAGCATCCCAGGCTGTGTCAGTGTGTGCACACATCTGGAGTGCTGGGCTCCCCAGTACGAGAGAGGCGTGGACATACTGGAAAGGCCGCAAAGGTGATTAAGGGCTTGGGAGCATCTGGTATATATGAGGAGAGGGTGTGAGAGCTGGGATTGTATAGCAGGGGCAATCTTATCAATGCGTGTAAGTACCTGATGGGGGAGTAAAGACGACAGAGCCAGACTTTTCAGTGGTGCCCAGTAAAAGTGCAAGAGGCCATGGGCACAAACTGAATACAGGAAATTCCATTTAAACATCAGAAAAATCTTTTTTTTTTTTTTTTTAAACCGTGACAGTGGCTGAACAATGAACAGGCTGCCTAGAGAGATTGTGGCGTCTCCATCCTTGGAGGTATTCAAAACTTGACTGGGCACAGCCCTGACCAAGCTGCTTTAGTTGACCCTGCTTTGAGCAGGGGTGTTGGACTGGGCAACCTCCAAAGGTCCCTTCCAACCTCCACCGTGCTGCGATTTTATAATGCAGCACAGCTCTCCTCAGTCCCAGGGTAATGTTCACAATGAAATGGTTACTGCGATCCTGGACATCTGCTCTTTTTTGATTAAATGTTGCCAACAGAAATATATGTTCAGGTATGGGGCTGCACATGCGCAGATGGTCTGTGCATATGTGTGGGTACCTGGAGAATCCCTCCATATGCAGGCAAGCCAGCGCATCCGGCCAGCCTGCCAGAAGAAAATGTGAAAAATTGCTGAATTCCACCTAGACAGAATTTCCAGCTGGAAAAAAGAGGACGTGTCTGGGGAAACCTGGCCATGAGCTATTCCTGCCTCCAGGATCTTACGTTAAGTCTCTGCACAGAACAGTTTCTCCTTAAATAAATACTCACCTATTCAAACAAGGTCTTTGCACACCAGAAACAGTATATTCATCACTTGATTATATGGTGGGTTACTTGCTATTCATCACTCTTTATATTCTTCCCTTTAAAACTTCTTGGCTATTCCAATCAAGGGAAAAAAATGAGAATATGTAGTTGTGTTTATACATGAAGGCTTGCTGCTTTTGTCGCACCAACGCGTCCAGCTTGTGTGAACACAATTCATTTGTACAGTTGTGCCACTGGTTTAATTTATGCACATTGCTTGTGAAAAATGAACTGTAACAAAAGACAGTTTAATCTGGGGGTTATTTTTACTGCTTTTTATTATAGCTATGCCATATAGTTATCTATCTATCTGTATGTTTCACTCCTCTCCACAGTACCGTGACTGCAAAATATATAAATGCAAAATGCTGCAAGTTGGGTGACCTCGCAGGCGAGAGAGGGAAAGAATAATCGAGGAGCTGACAATCAGCGCTCAGTAATTTGTTCCTGTAACGGTACATGGATCTACTCTAATCAGCAAGTACCTTCCTCCTGCTGCATACAGAAGTGCTCCGTCTGTCAGATAACTCATTTGCAGCAAACCCAAATCAGCTCTACCCGCAATGTGGCTACCTCTAGAGGGCGGTGATTGACTGATTAATGCTTGTGCTGTAATTGAAGATGATTACTGGCTTATCCCGGATTAATCCAGTTGCGATGCTGCAGCTGTTCAGCAAATTACAGCTTCACTGCAGAAAGATGCAGAAAGACAAGGAAAGGTCTCTGGTCCAGTTGAAGTGATAGAGGAAACATGGCCAAGTAATGTAGCAGAATTTGGCCCAAGCATTAGGATGTTGTGAGATCTTTAATTCTTAGAAATACTAGAGACCTTCATTTCTAGAACAGCATTTGTTTGTGAGGTCCGTTGCAGGAACTAACTGTAAGTACATTGAAACCAGAGCAAAACAGGGAAGGAAATCAAATCAGTCAGCATCAATTGCTCTAAACTCCCAGATTTACACTAACAGCTTGCTCCAGTTGGCTTTCAGCACAGAATGGTCCTGCTGTTCAAGCCACCATCCCGGGGACGGGCTTACCAGGAATGGGGGGGACAGTACCTGCCTTATTAACATCATTTGGTGCAGGAATTGCTTCCAGGGAAAAACAGCTGCCCAGCCCCACGTTTCGCATGGCTTCATCTTCCTCTACCTGCATGTCAGGAAAGAAACTAGTAGTGACATTTCCTGCAGTGTGGTGTTGTGAGTGGTCCACGCGTGGCCCTGCCCAGCTCCCACACCACTGGTTTCTGTCTGAAGAATATCACTCACCTTCCTCTTTTCCCCCAGACTGTAGTCATCATTCTGCTGCTTAGCTGCTTTCTTCAATTCTTCTGTCTCCTTTCTCCTGCTCTCAGTGAACCAAACTCCACTTCACTTCTCAGCTCTGCACAGAAAATGGTCATCAGTTGTGTGAAAAAAAAGTGTGAGGTCAGGACAAAGTTTCAGGACAGACATATTTTTTCTTCTTGTGAGCACGTCTTTAAATCTAAGCTGCTGCTGTGCATTCAGTGCTGTGCTACATTGCCACATTTGTAATTAGCTCTGGAGCTGAAGTATGTGCTCTGCAGCCAAGGTGCACACACACTTGGCTGCTCTGTGCTTTGTGTACCATGCCACAAGCGTTCATGGGTCAAAAAGAGTTTATTTCAGTGGCAGGTGACATCACACACGTCTTTGACAAGGGAGGCAATGTGAAAACATCAGCACCACTCCTCTTTCCCTCTTTCTTAGCATGGAAAGATGGGGCTGGTTCTCAGTTTGTCATCTTTATATTTGTATATATATTCCAAGTAGCGTAGCTAGAGGGGTGGAAACACACTCTACTGATTTTCATTTCTGTGTTGCCAGTTTGAATTGGGACCAGGCTGATATCGGCCCAGAATTATTACTATTTGCTTCGTACTTTGAGACCTCTTTGTATGGTTTTGTTGCCTCTCATCCCTTAGCCTGTAGACCACTGTGGCCATAGCACAAAAGGCCCTGTCACTCTTCTTGGCCATCTTCGCTCCTCACAGCCGTCTTGGGCTGGGAGCCAATGGCATGGGCACAAAAGATAAACTACTTTCTTTATTTCCAAACACATCCTTCTGCATCATAGCATGACTGTTACAGAAAAAGCTTGCATTTCAATAAACTATCCTTGTTTGGGATTTTTGCTTTGTTTTGCGAACGCTTTTTATGGATTCTTAGATGTCATGACCCAGCTCCTATCGCAAGCACTTAATTCTAGCACAAAGGACTTTTTAAAAGTACATATATAGAAACTGCTAGTAGGAAGCCTAACATTCCTGAAGGAATGTTACTGACTTCAGTTTTGTATGCTACCTTCAACTTTGTGGCTTTGGCTTTTCAAAATCTATCTAGCTGCAAGGAGTCATCTTAAATGGAAGTGACACAGCAAAAGCTACTTTGATAGCTTGGAGATTTAAAAATAGCTGTCTTAACATAGTTTTTCCTTCCAAGGTAGAAGGTACCTTTAATTGGATAACATGCATGCATATTATTAATGCAGAGTCTCTTTTCCTTAGTTCTGTCTTACAGTGAGTCCTCTGCTCTCTGGCTCTGTATACCTACATGAAAATAGGTGGGAATCAGCTTGGTTTCTGAAATTCCTTCTTATATATTGACTGAAAATCTTATTAAAAAATATTTTAACATGTTTCCCCTTCTCTAGACAATATATGAACATAAGTGCAACAAAAGTAATATTGGATGTTCTCCCTGAACTGGTGATGTAGTTATAAAATGCTGGATGTTTGGTTAATCTGGTGGAATGCTAATCCACTTTCAGACTGGTGTCAGAACTGGGCCAATTTAATCAGAAGAGTTTGTTGTCTCAAGAAATAAAAATAGATTGAAGGCACCATAATTTGGAATATCTCAGTTGTTTATCTCAGAGCCATATGAATCAGTATCAGCTAAGCACCTGACTTGTAGAGATCAGCTCTTTATAAAAAAAAATAAAAAATCATAGTTTTCATGTGAAAAGAAAAAAGTTTTTGGATTATTTCTTAGAATTTTGGGGCAAACCTTTCAAAACTGGAAAAACATTTCCACTTTTTCTAACTTCAATGTTGTCCTTATTTCCCATACTAAACCCAGAACTAGACTACTTCAAATGACACACTCACTGTTTAGTGAAACTGTGAATAATCCCTGCAATCAGAATGTATCGAGACACATGCCTTTACTCCATGCCAGCTCAATCAAAAATTCCTGAGGATAGGTCTACTGCTTTGGCCATAACGCCTTCTGGACCCATCACTATTCATGTTGTTTTATTAAATGACAAATGTGCGACCTTGTGTGAGGAATCGGTGATCAATTGAAGGGGTGACATAATTTGAAGGTAGAGTTCCCATGGGACAACTTAATGACAGAAGGGGGAGACTTCCGTGGCTTAGACCACAGTGATCTAACAGTACTGGTACATGTTTTAGTGGGAGAAGAAAAAGATTAAAAGTACGATACAGCAAAACAAGCAAGTGTGTGTCACCGTATTCACGTGTCATTACTAAGATTTTAAAAACGAGGTCTGACAAACCCAAATATAGTTTCCACAGGCAAGGCTGATGAAGAGCAAGATTGCTCAACACTTACACAAGTGAACCCTTGCTAACTCCTGCTCACCGAATAAGACCTTGTCTACTAAAGGAATTAAGGAAAACATTGAGCCAGCTCAATTGATCTGCAAACTGGTGTTGAAAGAATTACAGAAAATACTTGCAAGAGCATGAGGGCAGCAGGGAGGCAAGTTAGTCTTTCTCTTGGATGGTAACAAAAACAGCTTCATGTCTTGTGTCCTTACCTCCTCCAATAACTTTGTTTTTGTCTTCATAGTTGAGAAAATCACATTATGTTTGTTTATTCATTTATGGTTACGACAATAAAGATTCCTTCCATACTCTTGGTTGCCCTAACTTAATTATACTGTAAGCAAAATTAAACGACAGTAGTGTTGAGGATGTCTGTTCCTTGGGCACTCTGCCAGCTAAATAACCACCATGTACCTTTTTCATTATCTGGGAAGCTTCCTTATCAGCCTTCTCCAGAAGGTGTCAAAAAGGTATCTGTAAATTGTTGCTAATCTAAGTCAATTTAGAGCAGGAAATTAAATGTTAACACTCTTTTTTCTTTTTTTTGGTCTTTTTTTTTTTTTTTGGTCCCCCCTCCCCCCCGCCAAAAAAAAAACCAAACCACCACTATGTGCTGGTAACATATTTCCTATTCTAAGGTCAGTAGACCTTCAGACCATGAAGATGGCTAATTACTCACATTTGAGTCTTTCACACCTAGTCAGACATGATGATAGTTGTGTGTATCAGCATCCATTTCTGAAATCTTTTAGATTGTATGCTTTTGTAGGAAGAGCACAGTGATAAATTCATTTTGGAATAGAAAAAGACTTATCTAAAAGGAAGAGCTACAGCCTCGCAGTAGGTCCAGTTGGTACAAAAGTGGCTGGAGCTTTGTTATAGGATCACAAATCAGTGGAGGGCCTAAAAGCAAATTTTAGTACCAGGTCTTAGACATCCTCCTAGAGTCAAAGGAGATGACAATATGGCTGCATTTCTCCTCCTGCTTTTTCTGCAGCCCACCATCCCACTCTTGTGACCTGCTAAGCTTCAGCTGGCTGAGTCTCAGCCATCCTCCAGGCTTCACCCTGTGTTGTGAAGTACTGAAATGCCTATGTTACAAGCATTCAGTGGTCTGTTGTCAGCTTACAGCGGCACAGCCCATGCCTCCCACCAGCCTCATCAACACCAAATGTGGTGGCAGAATGGAGCCCTGCAGAGGACCTGCTTTAAAGAGCTTGAGACAGGACCTGTAAAAACTCCTGACAGGAGTAAATGCCTGCGAGTGCCGCCTTGTGTCTTTCCAAGAGAAAAAAGAGAAAGAAACTGAGTGCCTAGGACTGCAGTAGCTGGTCAGCAACACCTCATGGTCATATGTAGCAAAGGTACCCCATAAATCTAATAATATCTTGTGGTTAGGTTGTGGTTATCTTTTTCCTGAGATCCCGCTCGCATGTTTTATGCACATCAGTCAAATACTGCTGTGCCCTTGGACTTCCAGCAAGACGCCTCCATTTAAATGTAGGTAGCACTATTAAACAGAACACGGTTCCAGTGCTCTTCTAGTGGCAGCATTTTGAGCTGTGTTTCAGCAGTCTGGTGGTTTTTGGCTCTGCCATTTTTGTTCTGCTGCAGCTGTAGTACCCACAAAGCCCGTTTGGACCTCTGCAGCTGCCGTCACTGTTCTGTTATGCCCTGCAGTGGAAAACAGTCCCAACCTGTCTGCTCCAGCCTGGCGTCGGAGTGGTGCTCACGTGGCTAATGCAGATTTTTGCAGCACTACGCTGGGCCATACTCACATATCTGCTGTACTGAGAGATGCTATAGAAATACATGCTTTGCCTCTCCTTGTTCTCTGGGGCTATACGTTTGTGTTGTGCTCATGATCAAAACCAGCCTCTCGTTCTCCATAAACTTCTTTTTTTTCCCCTGATACTTCAGTCAGGAGTGTGGCGAAAACAGGCTTTGCAATGAACTATCCTGATTTGGCACCTTATGTCAGTCAGCTCTGCAAAATTCTGTGGCCATCTTCATCTGGGAAATGAGCTGTGTTACAATATGATTAAACTCTTGTCTTTCTCTAATCACTGTGATCAAGACAGAAAATGAAATCAAAGCTTTTGCTCCCTGGCTGGCAAATTTTTCCCACCTACTACAAAGCTGCATTTGAAATTTCCTTTTACTGTCCGTTGCTTGTAGGAAGAGCTTTTGGCAAGTCAGAGTAAAAACCATTTTGAAAGTACTGTGCCTATCTGTTTAGCGAATAAAGTCACTATGAATTAACTGTTAAGGAGTCTGCACAGGTTGGAATTTTAGACCCAAAAACAGATCTACAGTTGCTGTGTGAATCAATTAAAAACTGAGATAAAAAAAAAAAGGGCAAAAGAGAAGATAGACTTATTCTAGTGAGGCAAACGGGGAAAGAAGCAGGTCCTCTGGTACTGCCTAGGGACGATAGGCAGCTTCATAGCTCTCACTTTACAATCATTTCAACAACTGAAATGAAGTGTCTGAAAGACTTAAGTTCTTGTGACTTGCTTTACAAAACACACTCCTTTTCTAATGCTTGTCTTACAATAGTGTTGGTCTACTAAAAATGCACTAATAAATTTATTCCTGAGGTTAATGCAGTCCTAATGTTATTCCTGTTGTCCCTGAGAAATAAAGTTAAAAAAAAAAAACAACTCAGGACATCAGGTTTCTGTACTGCGGTTTGCAAAAGTGAGAGGTTAGAGGAATAGTGATGCTGCTGAAAATCTTTCCACTCCCATGGCTGTCCGAATCTCAAAAGAAAAAAAAAAAAGAAAAAAACCAACAACAAAACCCTAGACCTTTAATTATAACCTAATCATCTTGATCAGAGCAATAAATATAACAAATGTGAGGCAAGTATGTGTGTGAGAGTGCAGGACAGAGAAAGGTTTAGGGCAAGGATCAGTGGAAAATCTTTAGAAATGATGTAAGAGAAAGCAAAGGCAGGGATTGGAGTTTGTAGCCTACAGCAGAGACTATAAAAACTCTGAAAGAAAGCTGAACATTAGGGATAAGTTAGGGGGAAGAACATAGCAGGACCATTAAGGTTGGAATTGCTTGTATCCAATGCAAGGTAAGAGGAGTGAGGACAGAGATGGGTTGGGGGTGTTTTGTGTCTTCTGCTCTGTTTACAGAAGCTTTCTTCCCTTCTGTGCTTTCTTCCTTTTAATTTTTTTCAAGTTTTTTGTGTTAACAGGCATGCACAAGGTATACACATACCCATGTCTGATGGGAAAAGCACAGCTTCTTTTTCCAGTTTGAGATTAAGATAATAAGATGCCTATCACCTAGTATTTTTGGTACTAAAACTGAACTAATAATATTCAGTGGAAACTTATTTCCTTCAGTTAATCAGCCAATATTTAAACAAGATGTGTCAGTGCATTTTACAGCAGTGACTAGTTACTTTCATGCTTTTGCAGGGCTTTGCAGTAAACTGCTGCCTGTTCATATTGTTATGGATTTTCCTCTGTATATGTTACTATCAAATGTATATTACTTCTGAAGAGAGATGACAGAATAGTTCCTTTGCATTACTAAATACCATACGTGGTGACAAGTTTGCTGCATGTAATACATTGTAAAACACAAGATAAATGATTTAAGGGAAGTCTTTAATTTATGGATCTGCAAAGGGGTTTTATTATATTCCATATTAGATAAATGTTGATCCAGATTCTGCACATTCCTGCAATAATAGAATAACCCTGCAAAAACATTCCTACGCTAACAGAGCAATTATCATTATCCAGTGATCTGATTACTTCAGCTTTGTACCACTGTAAATGAAGGCAGACTGATTCGGTGATAGTCGTTGTAATTTCTCCATTCTGGCTTCAAAACTATTTCACTGTTTCTTTTTTGCCTCCTAGTCTGGAGTTGTACAAGTAAATACATGTGAATAACCTTTGGTTTGGATGTCCAGAGGCTACAGTAAAGTTCGGAATCCACTAATTTTTGAAGCACAAGCACAAAGTGCCTTTAGCTTTCTTTACTTGGCTTTTCAATTTGGAATTATGTCTTCTCATGGGGAGTGCAGAGCTGAAAGCTGAGGAACCGCGGGGACATTTTGTGCCCTTGCCCACTGATTCATTCAGGAAGCCTGGGGCAAATTATTACGTTTATCTGTCTCTGCTAACCTGTATTCAAAATGCAGCTCAACCCACTTTTCTTGTAAAATACTTTGAATATTATGAGGAATAACAGCCAAAAAACCCCAACCCCAAACCAAGCAAATCTATGGTGTAAATGATGGGAAAACTGCAAAATATATCTGGCTGGACCAGATGTTCTTCAGTATCTATAAATACCTGCCACACTGATTTCAGCAGATTAGGGCTTCATTTTCACTCTTTGAATGAATGACAAGTGTACCTCTCCGGGATTCTTACATGGCAAATTAAAAACTTGAACCATACAACAGTTGTAAGAACTCTCTTGATTGACCCTGACAAAGATGGTAAGTGATTGCAGCTTTCCTTTTCAACCCAGAGAAACAGATTACTCTCTAATTTCCATTTGCAATGCATCTTCACCAAGCAATTGACTTTTCTTCTTCAGTTAATATCCTTGATCAGAACATTTAAAAGTGTTTATCCAGTAAATCAGCATCAGTGTTTGATTCTCTTGTTAAGAAATTGCGATGCCATTATTGTCTCTTAAGAGCTTATCTTGAAGGCATATCTTGAAGGATATTTTTACTGGACTTTGAATGGCCTATGTCTGTGTATCGATAACATATTCTGATAATATACTCTTCATACCAGGTACGAAGAACTTCTACTTATCACTCCAGTGCTGTTAGGAAAGGCGATGATTTTTCTGAATGTAGAGAAACACAATATATTTCGTGATTTTTATTGAGAGAAAGGTTTCTTACTTTTACTTCAAATGCTGAAGATGGCACTCTAACAATGAACAGTTTTTAGTTCTCATGCTAAAGATGAAGGAAGAAAGCTAAATGTAAAGTTGTTAGAAACGTTAAGAAAGTTGGCATGTTCAGTCAGTACATGTATAAATAGTGTAGGGTTGAGAGTTTGTTGGCAATGAAGAATAGTCTAATAATGTTTTGTTTTTCGTTGTGCATACCAAGAATACTGTAGCTTGCTCAATTATCTCACTTGGGAAAGGTGGAAATAGGTTCTTCCCATTAAGAGATATTTTCTTACACTTCATAGCATCCTTCTTATTTAATAGTCCCTAGGCTTCTAGATGGGTTTTATGACTTCTGTTTGTGTCTCCTGCTTCATGGTCTCCTACTTTTATAGTAATGATGTGAGGTTGGGGTTTTTAATTTCTAAAATCTGTTGCTAAAAATGGATTAATTACACAGTGTAGTCAGTTTTGCAAGATGTCCAACTTGTCTCCTTCCTGCCCATTCTAAGGAAAAGTGTCCTCATTTGTTCTGCATGGCCATTTGGTTTTATGCTCTTTATTCAAATGAAGAGATGAGGACCGTGACTGACTGGTCTTCCCCAAGTGTTTGTCCACCCTTGCCAGTTAATTTTTTCCTGACTCATGCTTGTGTCTGTTAAGCAAATGTACCCCAGCAAGGCTGTGTTCATTTGTACGCTTTCTGTACTCCACACAGGAGTTAGAGGCCCACATTTTCAGGCTTTCTTCATACGAGCCATGTGATTCCTGTGCTGCTTCCACAAACGTTGCATCTTCTGTGGGCAGGGTCAGTGCAGGGTCTAGTCAAGCCTTGCAGGGACTAAATCATTGCTGAATCTGTTTTATATGAGTACAGATAGTAGGAACAGTTGTATACTTGAGCATCCTCTGACTGCATTTGCAGCTACCAAAAGCGCAGCTATCAATAGCTGCGTCAGCATTTTCAATAGATACTTTTCAGTAAAATACAGAAGAAAGATGACTATCATGGTGATACGAAAATACGTCAGGACCAAACACTGGAAATCATATTGTTATAGTGAATGCAATTATTGAAATGAAGGCTTTGAAAAGCAATGACTAATCTGAAGTGCCTTCTTGAGAAACTTTTAAGGAATTTCACTTTCAGAAAGTGGAACATCCTTGGCCTTGAAACACTGTGAGACAAAATGTTTTATTTGGGACACAGAAATACCTAGGCATTATCTCAAAATCACTAGTCTTACACCTCTTGCATAAGTTCATGAGTTTTATGTTCTCTTTGGTTATATCAGATGAACCCTACCTGCATCTATTTATCTATGTAGTCAGGAAACTGAAAATAGAGGGAAATTTACATTGTAGAAGTTGACAGTGTCTGTTCCATGTATCTAATAAAATATATGATATGGTTTAAAAATCTACACCTACTCCAGGAAACACATTATTAATAACATAAAGTGCCTGACACTGACTGCTTACGTTTCATTTTGCCACAAAGTCCCACGCTTCAATGTCTTGCTTCAGTATCTTTTTAGAAAGCAGTATGTAAGAAGTACTCCATATCTCATCTGTGGGATGAGAGCAAAAACACCACTCTAACCTATTTTTGGACTCTGCTTTTTTTTCTGAGGGTGGGATTTGTTTTGATTTTTATCCCTTTTCTTTGATATTTACATGACTAGAAAATTACACTTGAGATATACACGGTCCCTTAGGAGTTTCTGAAATCACTATGACTCCTGGTACGGGCATATTTTTGGCTTTGTGGTAATGCATATGCTCAGAGGATCTATCCTACAACTTTTAAAAGTAGGGCAAATTTGTTTCAGCAAGGGCAGACTTATTCTCAAAGCTTCACACAAGCTATTTATAAGTTGTTCTTTTGGTAAGATACTTGTCCATCATAATTTTATTGGCCATAAGGTAGATCACCATCAGGTGTCCAATCCAAGGCTGGTGAGGCCAATGTTAGGACTCAATGGTACATTTGATTAAGATAGGTAGCAGCAGTTAATCTTCTATTTTGTGGCTTCGGAACAGCAACAAAACACATCAGTAACTGGCTTGCAGACACAACCGTGATTTCCCCCAGCTGGTTGGAATCTGCCTGATATGAGAGATCCTCATGGCTAACAGGTGATGGATGCTCGCCAGTACCATCCCAGTGCTCATACAGCAGAAGTACTGGAGTCCTAATGCGTCCTGCCAGGAGCTTTCCAGTGCCTATGGGACAGTCATGCCTTGGCTCTGCATCAGGTCAGTTTGGGAGCGTACAGCACAAAACCTCAAGGGCTTCTGGGCTCAGCCACAACGTTCTCATTGCAAGAGCAAGGTCCTCATTTGCAGGTGAGCTTGGGCATGTCCTGTGTTGGAACAACAAGCAGAGCATAGTCATCCACATATAGTGGCAGCCGAAGTGAAAGATTACAGTGCAAGGCATGATGTCTTGCCTCAGTTCTCTTGCTAACAGGCCAGCAAGAAATTAAAGCTCTTGTGATTTATACTTGTGGAGTAATCTCCACAGTAATGTGAAATATGATAGTTCAAATGGGTAAGAACAATGACAGCTGTTACCATTTCTGACAGGCAATGGGTTTGGAGCTTGGTGATGAATTGCATGCTGTCTGGGGTTTGTTCAGCCCACTTATCTTCAGGATGTCATTTTGTTTTTTGTTTTTTTTCTTTAAAAGAAAAACATCTTTTAAGTCCTTTGGTTTGATGTTGGAGACTTAACAGTTTCTGTTTGGTAAAGAATTTTGCTTTCTTGTGATCTTTTCTTGGAAAATGGCTCTGCACAGATTCCTAAGAAAAAGTTTTGAATGTTTATTCTGCTTTGATAAGGTAGAATAATGTTCTTTCTTTTATCTTTATTTTAATTGGACTTGCAACAAAGATACCTAATTATATGAGGAATCTTAGTTTTGACACATTTCAAGCTAAAATATCACTAAAACACATAAATATGTCTGAATTTCAGACTTGCAACTACATTTAGTGAAGGGTAAACCATATTTTATGTCAGATAACACCAGACCAGACCCTGAGATACTAAAGACATGGAATTATACCCCAATCCCTTGACCTGTCTCTGTGAAATTGGTGGTGAAGAGTTTTCCAGAAGAAGGATGGAAATTCAATACAAGTGGGAAGTGTGCATCTTTCAAAGGCCCACGTGGTGTCAGAGTTTTGGTTGTTCTCCTTCAGTAACAAATACTGTCAAGCCTCACTTTAGGTCTCTCTTGGAATGGGCCAAAGTAAAACGTGGAAGGGGTAAAGCAATAACCACTGCATGGCTGGGAAAGCCCCTTTTGGCAGGAGGGCTGTGCTTACCCAACTGCAACAGATGAGCTCAAGGGAAAAAAATCAACAACTGCTTTTAACAAATAAGATCCTACGACATGGCTGAAGGTGGAAAGCTAAGTCCCAGACTGGCAGAAGACAGTGAGATTTTAATTATGTTTACATAGTCCTTATTGCACCCTTAGTTTTGCAAATGCTTTTCTAGAGCTAAACTGGGCCACTAGAACAAACCTGCTTCTTTCTCCTGCCTTGGTCACAACACCGCGTGAAAATCAGCGCACCAGGATCTTGCTGGACTTAGTTTTGCTTCCTTTTAAACCAGTGACATTGCTTCTTAGCCACTCATTTCTATGGGAACTAGAGCCAAGGTTTAAGTCCTTACAATTTCCTCTGCTTCTAATTTCACTGGCGTCAAGTTCTGACCAGTTAATCAAATGTCTTTTGTGTTGCAGGTGCCTTAATGTTTATTTTGATTAGTGTACCAGTTGCTATTTTTAGCTCTTTGGTCTTTGGGTTGAATGAATACCAGCACAGACCTTAAACCATAATAAACATGTGTTTTTAACCTTGCCATTTATTTTTATGTCTCTGTATCCAAATAATCAGGATGTGGTTACCTGTGAAGGTAGTAGACTACTACTTCAAATTTCAATGCACACCCACATACAAAAATATACGTTGTAGAGGGTTACAGCTTTAAAAACACCAAGACAGACCCTTGACTGACTTTAATGGCTGTTGCCATCGGACTGAGAGACAGTGGTACCACCTGGCTTACTGCTTTGTCTTTGTCCTGTGATTCCAGTGAACTTAGGCTGCTTCACCCCTACAGAATAACCAGCAGCTTTCGTCCTCACTGCTGATCTCTCATGGACAACATAAAAGAAAAGATATATAATGGAGTAACCAAATACCAGAAGCACATGTAAAATGTATTGAAAAAGCCAAGCAAGAAACAGAGTTTCAAGAAACAACACTACAAATGTTATATCTTTACATTTTAAAACTGGACTCCAAACTGTTTTGTGGCTTTTCTCTTTTGTAATGTGGGAAAAAGTACAAAGCCAAATGTTTTTTACCATGTGTTTTCTGCCTGATCTAATGGGAAATTTTCTACACAGAGGATAAAACAACTATCGTACATAATAGATATGTATTTATACATCCTTCCTATTTCTGCTTTTGCCAAGTGGAGAGTCAGCAAAGAATGGTAGAATCAGGCTTGAATTATACTCTGGGGCAGGACCTGGAGATAGGGTAATCAGCAAATTGGCAGATACCTTTGGCACTAGAGGCCCCAGCCTAGTTCTTATTAACATCAGCTGAAATATTCCCACCTGGGTGAGTTGGAGGCACATCAGGTTTTAAGAGCTAGATCCAAACAAGGGCTTAAACAATGTAGCCTAAACCCATGGCTGCAGAAACCCCTCCAGGCAGCAGCTCCCTGATCCTGAGCCTCCCAAAACTTGACCCTCCCTGAATTATTTAAAGGCTCTGTAGGCATCTGCAGCTGTGGCACCTGGTCAGAACACCATCAGCCTGAGCAATGGATTCCCATGTAAGATTTTCCCAGGTGTGGGAGCTGGATAACTGTATTCCAGGATCCCAAGAAGATCCTGGAAGTTGTGGCTACCATTAACTCATGTTGAGGACTGATGAAATGCAGCCTTGCTTTCGAAATGCTGCTGGGGAGGGATGTGATTTCTGTAACAACTTTAGGCACCTGTCCAGCATGTGGGGACATCAAGGTCAACCTGGGTGACTATGAGCCAAAGTCCCCCTGCTTACAAGTGAGCATCTAGTTCATCTGGTTTTAACACAAGTTTACATTCATTACTCCTGCCCATTGTGCAGAAAGGAATTAAAAGATTTGCAGGGCTATAAAGGAGCAAAGAGGAGGGAGCTTATTCTGCACCCAGAGGTGAAGGGCCCTCAGCTGGCACTATCTGGTTTTTATGCAGTGACTCTGTAAGATAAAACACATGAACAGCCATGAGAACAGCATCTCCCTTTGCTTTCACTTCTTAAAGACCTTTGGAGAGAGGTTCCTCTGGGAACTTGGGAATGCATCTGTGAAGCCATTAATAGATTGTTTACCTTTGCAGATGCTGCAGTTCCAGCTTGTTGTGGTGCATTTGGCCCTTGTGATTACCCTGCTGCAGTGGCACTCTAGCTCAGTGCTCCTCGCGGAGGCAGCGCCAGAGGTAGGTGAATGTTTCTGGTGGTTGTCACGTAACCCTGATCTTCCTCCGGTTGTTCTTGGCCACAGAGTGTGGAGACGCCACGATCTCCAAACTGTGTTGGAAGGTGAACGGTCGGTATTGATTCTATGAGGGCAAAACAGGAGCAGGACAACTTCCCCAGTGAAAAGAGTGATGCAAATTGCAGGGCTCTGGGAGGACAGACAGAATGAAGTCTCACTCAGTTCCATGCAACCTCTCCTGAAGCACCATGGGATTTTCTCTGTCTTAGAACATTGTCCAGTGACTTTGGATAGAGAACTTCCTGAAGAGGAAAAGGAGGTGATATGGCAGGGGAGCAAACTCCTCTAACACTGAAGGGAAGGTTTCATTCTTCTTCTTAAAGACAAATACCAGCATGAGAAGTCTGCAGCTTTCGGAAGCCATAAGGAGATCCTGAGAGAAAACCACCTGCACAAAAGTTACAAATTAAAGGAGACAGAAGAGTCAAGGAGGGGGAAGGAGCAAAATAACTAGCCTAAGCTTGCGAAGGAAAGCAGCGGATGAAATGGGAGAACTGTCTCACGTTTCATGCAGTACGATATGCAGAGGTTGCACCTGAAAATACTTCTACTGCATTCTCTTTTTTCATGTCATCTTGACATAAAACAGATCTGGCAGGAAAGGTATTTATGTAACGGTTTCATGCCATAAAAACATCAAGGATCTAAAAGTTTAATCAAAGTAGCACTGTTTGGCTGTAGGGTCTTTACGTAGGTTTTTAAGATCAGCTTAGAAGGTAGATGCATACTGAAGAATACTGATGGATCCTTCTACCTTGCTCTCTGTCTTCAAGTGAGCATGCCCTGATTACACAAAATAATATTTGCTATGGAAAATAGGGCTTGGGGGATGTACTTGTGATACTGCACAAAGTACTCAAGAGCAGAGGCTATTTTTTAACTTCTAGTTTCAAGCGTTATTGTAGATATTTATCCCCACTAACTAGAGGGGAGAGTTCAGTCTTTTTTAAGGGCATAATTTTGTTGCAAACGTCTATGAAAGTTTTATAACCCTGAAAGGGAACAGAAAGGATTGCTCAGTGCTCATAAAAAGTAAAGTCAGAGGACTATATGAGATCCTTTACAAAAGTATTAACAGTGCTACATCATTTGTGTGATCATTGTGGTCATGTGCTCCTCCTTATATAAAGGTCACAGTTTTATACACTCCGTCACAGGTTATGCCACCCATCAGTAGTGGGCAACGTCATCACCACAGCTATGGTGTGGGCCGCAGTAGCTACAAGCATATTACATCATCCATGTGATGGCTTCCTTTACATTTGTACTAAACTCACTGTGTATGAATAAGAAAGATAGCAGTGTGATTCTAAAGAGAGAGAAAAACTTGCTTCAAGGCATATAATAAAGGTTTTGGTTAGAATTTTTTATCTAATTCCGTGAAGATCAAGTGGAGCAAGAAGGCTCTTTCATCTGAAGAGAGAATGATTTGAGCTTGACATCTCCTTTCGTAGACTAGCTGCTGCCCTATATTTTTCTGTTATTTGCAAAGCAAATATTTCACTTTGATTTGTTTCATTTCTCTCTTGATAGACCCCAATATTTTCAGCTATTCCAGGTAGCAAAGTAGAGCTTGGTTTTGAAAAGGTGTTAAGCCTAATGTCATAACTAAGGTTCAAAATTCTGTGTTGAGCTGATACAGTTCTTTCCTTTCCCCTTCCCCAGATAGTGTTACTGCATAAATTCTTTGAATGCCAGTGCTGAGCACTGGCGTGTTTTTTGCATAACAATTAATTAATTTGTCAGCTTTGGATGGAAAGTTCTGTATGATTTTTTATTACTATTTATTAGCATTCATTTAAAAAATTAAAATCAGTTTTCTGAAAAATATCAGGATCGATATTGGAGTCTAGTAATGGTGATTGCCTTTTTAAAAAGGATGAAATTACTCAGCTCATGCTAAATTGATACTAATCATGCTGCTGAGATAGGGATAGTGGGCTGGCCTACAAAAACAGGCTTTGTGGAATAATGAATTTTGATAATTCTTGCAATAATAATGAAGGCGAGTTCAATTCTATCAAAAAAAAAAAATCCCAACTTTTATGGCAAACTCCTGTGGGTGGAAAATGGCCATGTTTCACAGAAGGAACTTTCTTTTAAAACATTGGCCCAGGTTTAGTATCCTAGAGATTATGTATTTATAGGACTGCTGCTGTGATACTGGTTGAAATGGTTTTTCTGGAACTTGAGCAGCAAGCAAACATCCCCCCTTTCTTCTGCAGCCTTTGGAGCCTTCTGCTGCTCCGGGCGTGGGAGCACATCCCATTGCCAGTGAAGAGAAGTCAGCCACCAACCTGGCAGCCAAACTGTTCCTTCTTGATGAGCTGGTGTCTGTGGAGAATGAGGTGACCGAGACCAAGAAGAAAAGAAGTTTTCCTGGATTTGGCTCCCCGATCGACAGGATTTCTTCGACTTCTGTGGATGCTAAAGGCAAACAGAGGTAAATTCTTAGATGCTCCTATCAGTGATAAAGTTGAAAGAAGGCTGTTGGTAGGTGTCCTGGATACAGATGAGTTAGTTTTAGCCACCAGCAGGTTTACTGGTCAGTTGTGAGGTGCTTCTGGTCAGGGTACCGGAATCTCTACAGAAACCATTCTGGTTGCATGGTGTGTAATCCTTCAGCTCTGATGAATAATACATGCACTGGTTCATTTATCCCTGCAGTGCCATACAGCTAACAAAGAATATTCAAGCATATGCATTTTTTTTAGTACATTTCTTTCCACTGATGTAAACTAACATTCAGTTTAAAACTGCTTTTTTGAACACGAGATTATTTAAAGCAAAAATATGCCTGAGGTTCAAAAGCCGAGGGGCAGGACCAGGCGTTCCAGAGGCTGGGGTGAAGAGAAGGTATGGTGGTGTGCATGTCTTGAACAGCAAGATAAAGAACACGTCGTGAAAATGGGCAGACAGTTAATAGAATGGGCTTCAAGACCTCGATCAACTTATGATAAGCCAGGGTTTAATCAATACAGCAGTAGAGTAATACCTTCCCAGTACACGTTTGAAGATAAGCATGTTTATAGCAGGGCTAAGCAATGACGCCTGATATGGCTGGGGAGAGCCAGTGAGTTTGGGGCAAAGCTCAAAGGGCTGTTCGCTATATTTGAAAGAGCTTAACTGTCTTGTTCCATTCTTCTGGTAACTGTCTTCTTTTGGATGGAATCCCCAATGCCACAAAGTATTTAATAACATGCTTAAAGCTTAATCTGGAAGTGGAAAATATTCACAAGAGCCAGTCAACATTACAAGTATTTTTTTCAAACAGTTTTGCAATATTTTCTTGTTGTTTTCCATTTATCCACCCAGTCCGCTATTAGGACTTTTTGACTGCGGCCAAAAGTGATAAAATACGAAATTCTTAAAACCTTGAGTAGAACTATTCTGTTCTATATATCTCTTCAAGAGATCAGAATCAGCTCATTCTTTGTTTGCTTTTGAGCATGTTTTCCCTTTCCAGGGGAAGAAATACAAGGTAATTTTTGAAGCTGCAGTGCCTTTTCTGCAAAAGTACATTGTCTCATGCTTTTGGGGTGGAAATATTGTTTCATTCTACGTGCAGTACAAGGAAACAGAAACACAAAAAAGGGAAACTGTGGTGAAAATTGTCCAATTTTTCTAACAGCTTGTCTCTGAATGATGAGCTCATGCAAATGAGTGACACACTGCAGAAAATTCCTCCTTTCCCAGCATCATCAGCACAGTTTGCAGTTTTGCATTGAGATTATCACTTTGGGGAGGTAATTAGATTTTGAGTTTGGGATTGGCTTGTTTATTAGAACCATCTGAGCTGCCTTGATCACTGCGTTGATAGTAAGATACCACCATCAGCACGACCGCAGATCGGATGAGTGCTACGTAACAGGAGAAAGGCTGTACCTTTAGGTGGAAACAGGCAGAGGCTGCTGCACTTAGAGGAGTAAAACAGAGGGCTGTCGTGCACACAGTAGATAACAGCCCATTCCTGTACCAGCTGAGATGGTTACCTTTAGAGACCAGATAATGACTTTTGAAGTGTGAAAGCTGTTAAATAGATTCAGCCCCCTGAATTAATACAGTGTGTGTAGTGCCTGGCAACACAGCAGAAACTTTTGGAAAAGAGCAGTTCAAATATAAGTCCACCTAAGAGATTGTTGTGGCACTCACCAGTTACAGAAGGGCCCAGATCCTAATCTTGTTCGTCAACATCAATTCATAAAGCTTTGAGAGCATAGGAAAAGCATGCAAGAAGATATGAGTCTTCAGAAGATGTAGAAAGATCCATAGACAGACGGAGAGAAAGAGACTCCGGGAATCTTAGAAAAGGCTATTTTAAATAGCGAACATCACTTTGTCCCTAGTAAGTGCTGAATAGGCACAGTCTGGTTTGTAAGATGGAAACGGCGCGGCAGGCTGGGGAGGGAGCGGTGCCTGTCCTGTTGTGGCTCGGGATGGCCACAAGAGGGGAAGCTGCGCTGCCCTGCCTGCGCGCTGCCCTGCCTGCGCGCTGCCCTGCCTGCGCGCTGCCCTGCCTGCGCGCTGCCCTGCCTGCGCGCTGCCCTGCCTGCGCAGCTCTTCCCCTTGGCATGAGGTTACAATTTCCTCCTCTGTTTAACTACAGAGCATGACGGTGTTACAACTAATGATGCAGAACCTCCCCCCCCATCCCGGTAATCCAGTCTGGGAAATTAATTCCCCTTTTTATCAAGTCGGGCCCAGTATGACTCCAGCAGCCCAAGTCTCCCACCTGCCCCGCACCAGCTTGTGCCTACACCTGGGGGAACAGAGTGCTGCCCTTGAGGCAACAGACTGAGGATCAACCCTTGGCGGTCTTTCCCTTTGCTTTCCCTATCACTTAGTGCAACAATGCTGGATATGTAAATCTTTGAGGAAGGGACAGCGAGGGCTACGCAGACAGCTCCCCTTCATTTGGGATGTTCTGTAGCCACTCCAGCATGACCAATGTGGTGCTCCCTTCATACATGGTGCACTGTCAATTCCCATTTCTTGACCTCATCTGAAAAGTAGCTAGGAAAGAGGCAGTGCGAAATGGGCTGCTGATGCTGGAATGATGCCTCTGGGCTTCAGCCCATGTCCGAGAAGTGTGAGGAAAGGAGACCGCTCAGATGAGACCGTGGACTAGACAGTCCTGGGTGGGGTGTGCAGAGTCCCCAAAGCCACAGGCTGAGTGAGCATGGCAGTGCTAGCACATAGGGTTAGACTTGAGTGCACCATAGCATGCTCTCCTGCTGGTTACTTTGTATTTGCCAACTTACAGAACAAAATTTCGTTTTATTTATGTTCCTTGACAAGCACAGATAGAGAAAAGAGTGCATCTTCCAGGGCTTCTCTTGGACCTGCATTTCATTGGCAAGTATTTCCAAGGGCAAAAGTTGAGGTTATTCTCAGCTGCGGAAAATCTCACCATTTCCACAATTAATTACAATAAAACTTCTGCTGGTGGAAAAAATGCTCAAAAATGCTGAATTAAGATGGGAAAACTTCTTTTTTGTATTAAAAAAAATAATAGTAAAATATTCCTACATAAAACTTCTTTCACACTGTCCTCATGCCCTCATTCATCAAATCATCAGGAAATGTACCATATGGGGGGAAAAAAACCAAAACCAAAAAACTCCCATTTTCAATCTCATCAAAGGGTTGCCACTATACAATCTTGAGAACAGTGCATTGCAGGAGACCCCATAGGAAAATCCTGCTAGGGCTCCTCTGATTTGTCCCCTCTGTTACTGTGCAATACTTTCTACCTCTTTGCTTATCTTAGCCCCAGCTGGCCCTGGAGATTTCAAAGATCCAGGCTAATGGGTCACCTGAAGTATATGATACTATGCATGAAACAACTCCCCTTTATTCATGCAGTGTATCTCCTTTCTTTTATGAGTAGCAGTTAACCTGTGAAATTATTTGGTTGCTCCAAATAAAAACGGGGATAGTGGATCAATGTCAGCCAGTCTGTAAAACAGGTGCAACTCCTGTCTATTCTTTTGTAAGACTAGTGAAGCATCTTGTTTTTAAACACTCACATCTTTGGCTGCTCCTGCACAGCTGTTCTGTCTGAACAATAAGTTGTTAGTGGGATGAATGGAGGAATCAAAGATGTAATAACATTTTGATTATTCCTATGATGTCTTTCCCCAGTTCTTTCCCTCCTTCTTTGCTTTTTTTTCCCCATGCAGGAAAGTGGTTGAGCTGCCTAAGAGACGGTTTGGAGTTCCTCTTGACCGGATTGGAGTGAGCCGTCTCGGCAACACCAAGGGTTAGCAGTTCCTGCAAGTAAGCCAAAGTACTCTGGGTGTGGGCAGGCTCGGAGAACCCCACCTGTTCTCAGTTACATGGAGGTACTCAAGTCATGCCAGTAGGCTTGGAAAGAGTGGCCTGGGGAACGATGGCTTCTTGTAACATGGATTGTGACTGTCAATTTAGCTTGAATGCCCTAAATTACAACTTAGTACCCCCCTACAAGAAAACAAGTATTCCTAACATTTTCATCTCCTGTAGACCACCTTACAGTGTGTTTGACCAAGCCTTGCATTTCTGACATGGGAAAATGTAATGTTTACTGCTTTTCTGCCTACAGGTGCTTCTGTTCTGAATGATTGATGCTGTATTGGAAACATTACAGAAATATGGAAGATGCATCACAGCATGTCTTGTCATTGACTAATGATACAACAGTCAAGGAATTGACCTCCTGCAAAATCTGTTTCACATTGCATTTTACAAATGTTACATTTACAAATAATAACAAATTCAATTCATCAGGTCAGAATGTTCTCACAGTTGTGCACAGTGTCACTGATAGAAGGGAACAGAAAATATGTATATAGTTTAATTGCATGGCATTTATTTCTTAAACTTGCAGAAGTTCATTATCCTAGCGAGGACTGTTAGATTTTTTGAATTGAAAATAAAACTTCCAGAGATGCCAACAGCAGTCCATGAAAAGCAGAGAGTTTGCTTTGCACATTTCTTTCAAGAGGACGTTTGTTTGGTAGGTGAAGGGAGGATTTAACAGTTATGGGAAAAACCTAGAATTTATTTGAACTGCTGTTTGGGAGAAGATGTCTACTGATTTCACTAGGAGTTAGTCTGAATAAGAACTGTGACAATACCTTAGTATTTGTGCTGATGTTTCCAGAAGTCTTTCTCTTATCTCTGCACCATATTTAGACATGTTTTCATCGTAGGCAGATCCTGAAATATGGTGAGACTTCCAGTTTCCTCCTCTAAGCTGATGAATACATTTCACTCCTCCCTATGCATAACATAGGATAGCGTCCAAATATGAAGTCATCTACTTCCTAGGCCATCTGCATCATATGCCTTATTTTAGCCTCTTGATGTGTGCACGGGGCATAATCAGACATCCAGCTCTAAAAGTTCAAGTATTTCTCACTCTGCTAAAATGTAAACATTTCCTCTCCACTTCATTTCAGAGTAAAACAGGTTATCTTAAATCCTGTTTCATGCTTTTCAGTTCTTTCCAGATTATAAAATATATCTGAAAAGAGTTGTTTACTGACATCTCAATGCTCAGATTCCTAGCTGATGTTTTCTAAACTTCACATGCTCCTTCCTGGACTTTGGTCCACGTCAGCTAAATTCCTTAGATTGCTATTCTTGAGTATAAATCATCCTTAGCATTGCAAAAGATGATCCACTAAGAAAGGGATTATGCAGGACTAAGAAAAAAAATTATTCTTGCCAAATACACTGTGTTAGGCAAAGAGTAAGGCTGGAGATAGGAATTAAGTGTTAATTTCCTAATCGTGTATAAGGCACAAAGCACTTGGCCATCAGCTAGCAAAATGGCGAAAAATACAGTCAGCTTCTCAGTCAGCTACAGGAGAGGAGTTGGGAATCAATGAGTCTTTGAAGTTAAAGCTATTGTGAGGATTGGGACTTTGGGGCAATTGCCCAGGTTCAGGCCATAGTGGGAGATGAGGCTCCACTCAGAAGGGCAGGTAGCATCCAATTAATGTCTGAGAGGGATCAGTGCTCAGCCATAGAAGGGGCCTTTCCCATTTTCCTTCTTGCTTACAGCCCTGTCCTTGAGACCAGGACTGGCCCAGCTACAGACAGTTTGCAAGAAACTTTGCTTTTCTTGACATCTCCAATATAGGCTAAAGCTGCTGAGAGCAGCTGCACAAACCACTGAATGACATCAGGAGGTGCCCCCATCTTTCCCAACAAGCAGATCACTCTCTAGTTGAGTTAGGGGATCATTCCTCCTTCAGTGGGTGAGTTGTCAGTACTTGTGTGTGAGGTGAAGCACCACAGATGCTTTCCAGACCAAGCTCTTGAAAGTCAGCCCTTCTTTTGAAAGACAGAAGGGCTGTAAGTCCATATGTGGTCATCTTGGGGTTTTGCTCCCTGCTTTTGCCCTGGTCCCACTGCTCATTTTCTGCCTTTAAGCTTGCAGGTGAAGGCTCTGAGAGCTGCACTGAGTGGGTGCATGTAGCCTGGCTGACTCAAGACAAGATTTTCTGTCCATGCTAGAAGCAAGTCTGCAAATGCAGTCCCAGACAAGCCCAGAGCCTGTCCTCTGCAGTACACTGCCACCACCTATCCTGAGCCCACCCTGCGGTTTAGTAAACAGTTATCTCCTTGCACTGAGCTCATCCAGACAGTCTACAGATAATCTGCTTGCAAGGTAGCTGTATGTATGGGGCACGGGCAGATTATGGAAGTGCTGACCTGACCACTCATACAGCTGTCTGTCAAAAGCAGCATGGACAGAGCCATTGCGTGACATATTTTGGGAGACTCAGATCAGAGGAATCCAATGCTAACACAGCAGCTTTGCAAAGACACTGCTGGGTCATAGAAGTATTTAACAGTTAGCAGGTATTAGCCTGGGCTTCCAAATACAGAGGGGTTTTAAAGTCTGTAAGCTGTGTGCAGAAATGCCCTCCATCTGAAGGGTGATGTGAAAGCAAAGCAGGACAGAGGTGTCTGTGGTGGTGTTGCTTGGAACTGGGAGCTGGAAGCTCCAGTCCTGCTCTTGGCTCCCACCTCACTGCATGGATTACTTGGGAGAAAGCAACAGCCTTTCTGTTCCTCTGCCCCATCCACCACAGAGCACACTGAGACCTCCTGTGGCTCAAAAAGCAATCTTTAAAATCCAGGTGCTGTTTAAAATATGATAATGTCTGAAAGGCTGAACACCACAATTTGTTTTCGTAGACAATATTGGAAAACTTCAGTCATTATGCATAGCATGGATGTCAACAAATGTAAAATGAGGATATACTGCAGCATCCGTTGCACACTAGATTTGCCCTGTGCTGCCTGTTTGCAAATCCATTCAGATGCCTGTGAGGAGTTTCTGCTAATAAATCAACATGGTCTACTAGAATGTCTAAGGGAAATCCCTTTAATTATTGCCCATGGGTCATTAACTTTAGCAAAAGTGACTGCCCAAGCATGGGTAAGATATGAGCAGCCACAATGTGGAGGGGGCACCTGAGGAAGAGTTTCTCTTCTGTGTGTTTAGGAGAAAGGACGGGACCCCCACAGTGACATGTTGAGGGTGAGCCTAGGGAGAGCATCACTGCCTTTGCTTTGAGTTAGTAAATTAATTGCATTCAACACTTATTCATCACTCCAGCAGAAGCAGCTAACACAGCAGCATATAGTGCCTGTGAGGAAATAGTGGGGTAGTTTGGGTACCATGAGCACTTAAATAACTGTACCGATAGGATGTAGCACACCATGTGGGCTAAAAATCACTGCTAAGCAGCATGGTGCATTGCACTCCAGGGAATTCCTGTGTCTAGGATCAGAGCAAGCTGTTAAATAGCCCCAGACGCTGTATTCCTTTTCCTGACTTGCTGAGGAGTTGTCACACCGGGTCAGGAAGGCATGGCAACAGCTAGCAGGTAACAGATGGAGCCTGCTGCTCCGGCCTTTCATTGCGTTGGGATTTCCTGCAAGCTGAACACCGGCTTGCGGCACTCCGTGCAGCTCTTGTAATACACCTCCCTTTCAGCTAGAGCACCGAACTCTTATAGAAAGAGAGACCCTTCTCTTGGCAATAGCCTATAATTTTTTCCTGGATTTGGGGCTGTTGTGAGGGTACGTGAAAGTATGCTCCCACGTACCTTTCCGCTTGCACAAAAGCAACAATGGGAAAATGGGAAATTCTGAATCACTACCAAGGAAATGACAAAGAATTAATGTTAACAGCAAACTGTATTTTGCATGTCATTAGACCTCACTGATATAATCAAGCTGATTTTATTCTATATATGATGCCAGCTTTGGCCTGTAATAGGATGAATAGGTCTCCTGTTAATGAAGTACATACAAGGTACTGCTGTGGTAAGTGTGAGGTTCTTGCCAGAGCCCAAGGCAATGAATGGAGCATGGTAATTACAGCTTTGGGAGAGGTAAAGTTTTGAAGAATATATAGTATGCAAGCTACGGTTAAATAGCATGGCTCGACAGGGCTGGAGAGACAGTTCAATTCTAGTCAAGATCAGTCCACACATTCACACTGGTTACTGGATTCTGCTCTCTTTTACACTGTTGGAAACCTTAAAGTTAACATCAGGATTTATTCTGAATTTACACCTTTGGGAACATGGTCCTTTGTTTTTGCAAATAAATGTGGATAATGTGACTTCAGATGAATATATGTAGGAACCACTGCTGGATCTTCCTTTTGGACAGGGACAGGCATAATTCTGCGATAGAAAAAGCCAGCTACCATCTGCACTGACCAGCCAGATGAGCCTGAAATCTCTGCTCAAAACATCTCTTTGGGGTGAGTAGGTAGAAATCTGTGGGTCTGGTCCAGTCCTATGAGGACAGCAGCCCCCAAATATCCACGAGGAAGACCCAACTCTGGTCAAAAGGAAGGGCCTCTTCCTCAGGCACAGTAGAACAGGCCAGTGTTGCTATACCTAGGCGTTCAATAGGAGCTTTTTTACCATTGTAAACTTCACGTGAACCATTAACATAAGAGCCTACATCAAGGGAAATGTGCTGCCCCTTGAGCCTCTGCAGGGGCTGAGAAAGAAAACAGCATGTGCTTCTGTGCCACAGAAAATCTTTATTGGAATGATATCCAAAGGATCCAGACTTCCATGCCTGTCCTCCCCCAAACCTACTGTGTATGCTGACGGGACACGACGAGGAACAGCTCTGGCTCAGCCAGCGGAGGCAGGCAGCCCTGAGCCCTTCACATGACACCCAGTCTGCCTTCCTGTCCCAACAGCGGGTGGTAGGTCATCACAGACCTGCTCGTGGGAGGCGACGGGAAACCCAGACACCACCGTGAGCAACGTCTGCAGATGTGGGCAGAGCCCCAAGCTCAGGGGAACTGAGTTAGTGTTTGGTGCCTCGGGGGACCTGGTGAGAAGGGGAAGAGTGTACAGTGGCAGCACACACAGGACAGCAAGGAAAGTTGGGAAGCATCTCCCAAGTAGAAGATCATGGTAGGTTAAACCTGGAAAGAAGGAACAGTGGAGAGTGGTAGTGGGCTACCAGCTCCTGTCACGGTCCCTGTTAGACTTGGCTGTGGTGCGGTCATGGCGGATGGCATCCAAGTTAGCAGCACAATGAGAGAACACAACAAACTCTTAACATATTAATACCCAGCAAGGCAGTTTGGGGAAGGGTTCATCTTCATCCTCCAGTGCTGGCAAGCCTTCAGATGCAGTATTTCCAAAAGCAGGCTGGGAAGGGATACAAGAGAAGGATGTTAGCATCCAAGGAACTTTTTCCAGCTTCCCGCTCTAGCCCTGGCGTGGGTTTCAAAAGCCCCATGACTTGAGAGAGTTGGGGTGTGAAGCCAGCATTGTGGTTTCTGGGCACATCTCAATAACCAGCTTTGATTTCATATAACACTTTTAGAAGGTGTTTCTTGTAGCTGCTTATAGTGCAATTAAGGAGTCTAAAAGTTGTTTCTGTGTTGCTTGATTTATAAGGGTTTGCTTTTCCTTTTGCTCTAGTTCAGCAATATCAGGAATCAGCTTTTTCTTTCCTGTCTCCTGGCCAGCAGTTTTGCTGCCTCAGAGGTGTGTGCAGGGTTTCTCACCTGTGGCTGACTGGAAGAGCAGGATACTGACTTGGAGAGACAGGATCTGGTCCTTACAATTTTTTTTTAAAACCCAGTCACTGTATCACTCTGCTCCAAACAACATTGATCTCTGTTGGATCTTCTAAGAAGACTAGATTAGGGAAGGATGCATATTTTGGTGTTGGAAAAAATAGCTGTATCACCAACATGCCCTGTTCTTTGAATCCTGTGTGGGTCTCCTATTGTCAAGAATGAGAAGAGATTTCTGCCTGGTTTTTGAAAGCAGGATCTTGGGAGAAAGCTTCTACTGAATCAGCAGTGCTCATGCTGAGACACGAGCTCCTCCCAGACTGGAAGGACTTTAGATGAAGGCAAAGATTCTCTGCTTTAATTTCTGGCAGAATCTGATTTAAACCTGGCAGGGGGAAGGAGTTTTATCTACATTTGAACCTTCCAGACTGGTGGGGGCATGAATTAGATTAGCCAAATTAATGACAGCCTCCAGGGTTGCTTATAAATTGCAGATTGTCTAAGGATCACCAAAGCACTTAAGCAAGCCCTGCACAAAGGGATTTTCTCTTGGCTGTCTGGCAGGTTGTCAGCTTGCACGTGCACAGAGCATGTGGGGTAAGGGCAGAACTAGCTCTTTTGTTTTTAGGCCAGATCTGTCATCAGTGTCTTCTGGTTTACAGCTGCCACTGCTTTGTGGAAGAGTCCACTGAAAGCCAGTGTGAACAGCATTGTCCATGTGCTTGTCAGGGCCAGCCTTGCAGGAGCACTGGTGCAATACGCTCCTGAGTCTGGATACAGACTGGACAAAGCTTGGAGACCAACTGGGAACCTACCAGATCTTAGTTCCCTGCATTCTTGCTTGATTTCCACATCCTTTTTAGCTGCTTTTCAGCAGCACAAACAAGTGCTCCTTTTTTGTCTGTAGGGAGGCAGTGACCTTGGCAGAGGGGAATGCATGCGGTCCACATGCCTCATTATGCCTTCAGCACTAGCTTTGTGCTCAGAGCAAAGCGATGGGTGCGCTGCGGGGACGTGTTCATGCAGAACTCAGCCCCTCCAGGACAGACACTCATTGCTCATATAACCCCATGTTCCTCTCTGAAAAGAGGGATGCAACACTGACTGCCTCCAGTGAGGTCCTGGGTGTGCAGACCCAGTGTATCTGCCCCGATGGCAGGCAGGGTTGGGTACACAGTCCTTCTCACCAGCTGCTAAACCAGCCAGCTATTAACAAGAGAGGGCCAGGACTGCTAGAACAGCTGCCAACCTGTTTTTCAGCATATTTGGGGCAGGTTTACTGCCACTGTCTTTGTTGCAAAAGGAAGCCCTGGAGATGAGAGCTGGACAGAATGGCTGCAGGGCTCTAACCCAAAACCTACCGCGTTTTTTGGGCTGGGATGCTGAGAGACTTTCCAAGGCATAGGCCACCTCTGACCGTTCCTCAGCTGAGAGCCGATCCTTCAACTTCTCCAGCTGTTTAAAAACAAACACAGCAGTAAACAAATGCCTCACCACGAGGGCCATAGCGTGCTGGCAAGCGCAGGGCGGCTCAGAGGCAGGAGGTACAGGCAGCCTGGCTGACAGCATCACTGGGGAGGACAGGGTCTTCCCTGGAGCAGGACCATTCCAGGAGGATCTGCCTTTGGAGCACTCGCACCTCCATTAAGCTGCTTATTTGGTGGCAGCAGTGTGTGCTCTTTCCCCCCACCCCAGGGTGCAAATCCCTGTGGAGAGGAGGCTGTGTAGAACGATATTGCACCGCTAAGAGTCAGGTCAGTGCTGGGGCAAGAGGTCTCCAGGCATCCACCCACTGCAGCAGAGAACATTGCTTCTCCATTGCTCTGGGCTGTCCCTCCCCTCCCTTCCCCCCAGCTCTTGCTAACATCCCTTGGTTATAATGTGGAAAGTCCACAGTATTTCTTCTCCATCTGTAGCTAGAGGAACATCTATGGCCATGATCTAGACTTCTGCTCTGGCAGTGTCGTTCCCAGGAAGCCAGAGCTTACTGTCCCTCAGCACTGGAGCGAGGGGCTAGGGTAGGAACTGGCAGCCTCCCGTCTGGCATGCCACACTGTGGTTTTCAGTCTGAAGTGACAAGTGCCAAGTGGAACCCAGCAGGACCTCCAGGATCCACGCCAACAGCTGGACCTGGCCTGAGAAAGGGTAAAAAGGGCTTCCACTGCTTGCGGGGTTTGGGGCATAGTGGGAGCCATGTCAAGGTTCCTGCACACCTTTCCCTGTCCCTGGAAACTCAGTGTAGGACGGGGCTTCCTCTTGCTCCCTGTGTGTGTGTGCACAGCACAGCACAGCAGGGTCTGACCCTGGGTAGGGCCTCCCTTACTAGTAAAGAGCCCAGACAAAAATCAGTCTGGATTAGGTGTGCAGTGGTTATCCCTCTAATTTCAGCCCATTACCAGAGGCAGCCAACTGATGCAATGCCTAGGAAGGCAGCAAGACCTCCTCTTCTCCCTCCCTTTTCTTGGAGATTTCCTTTGGCATCTATTTTTTTCCTGGCTTAGCCTTCGCTGGCCTTTGACTGGTGGCAGAGGCAAGAGCTGCCTCAGCTTTATTGCACTAGTCTATAGCCTTGCTCTCTTTTTATCTTTTCCAGCTTGTGCAGCTATTTAGCCCAAGTTCTGCTTTTCCCTTTGTGTGATACACGCTTACATTATAGCAGCAGAATGAAGAGTAGTAGGATGTAAAGATAGAAGAATAGGGCATAAAGGCAATATGTCAGTTGTTTAGCTATTCATGCAAGAGTATGCATATATGTGTCTCTGCATTTGCTCCTCTCACCTGTTCAAGCTCTTCAAACTTCTTTGCCAGCTCCCAATCTGCAAGAAGGGAGAGAGTAACATCAGTATCTGCATTGCTTCCCAAAGCTCAAATCCAAAACAGTTTCTTCATTTAACCTCTTCAGTGGTTGACAAAAAAAGACCTAATTATCATTTATTTCCTGATAGTGATCTCCAAATCTATGGTAGCAGAAACGGTGACAGAAAAGCAGGCTTTCTCTGCTGAATTCTATGGGGCTTTATCCTAATTCTCCATTACAAGGGAGGCTTCTTTATCATTCACCATGCTCTAGGGGGATTGGCCCAACAAGGTCACGTACTGTATGATACCAGCTCAGGTGAACCTCTTTGCTGCTTTTTAATGTTCATCCTGGTAACAGCAAGTCCGTAATGCTGGCTTTTCTGTCACTGGCCTTTTATACGAACTCCCATTGCTTCCTTTGACTTATTTACCCCCATGCAGGCAGAAGTCAGAAGACACAGATTTAGCCTAGCATAGCTTATTGCTTTGTAAGTCAGCAAACATCAGGGTTGGCAGAGTGGAGCAACAGGAAAAGTAACGTAGCGGTGAGTGCATGGGTTTCACGCTTCTAAATGTCAGGGGAGCACAGGGACCTGGGGAGCAGCTTCATAGATCAGACTTGGAGATCTCAAGGCTGAGCAGTACTGTACTAGACTGTCAAAAAATTATGCAGATGGATGAATGAGCTGCCCTGAGATATCCCATCCAGGAAAAGGGGAAAGTTAGGTGCCTATGAATAGGACCTAAATCCTCCAGCTGAATTGGGAAGGGCCTGGACTAGCAATAGGGAAAGCTGCAGGAAGGAATAGGGGATTTCAATCTCACTCCTCTTGAGGACTGAGGTACCTCATTCCAGACTCAAATTGATGTCAAAAACAGGTTTTTTTTTTTAATAAGATAGCTGAAACAATGGAAAGCACCCTGAAAAAACCGAGCTCAGTCAAAGCTGAGTGACTGGACTACAGCAGTTCTCCTGGGAAGGAAACACAAAGCGATCAGCTGGTTTTAAGTGCCAGTTTGGGAAAAAAATGCACTAAAATAAGCAGAAGAGCCAGGAAAGAGCTAAAGAATGTCTCTGCTGTGCCCTACAAGAAAGCCAAAAGCCAGCCCCGGAGCTGCCTCCTTTGTCTGCTCCTAATGTGGCAGCAGGCATTGGTCTGCATCTCAAGGGGATTTAGGACATAATTCCCCCTGATATCAGATAAGACTTCAGCACACAGACACATCACCAGATTTGGGCTTTTTTTTTAAACGTTTGAAACTGAGCAGGAGGGTGCCAAGAAAGAGCTGACTGCCTTCTCAGTTTCTCCTTCGAGAAGGAAACAATGCAGTTGAAAAATCCTGAATATTTTCTGACAGATATTCATCCAACAGAAAAAGCAGCAGTTCCTAAGCAAATCCATTACATCAGGGCTCAGTTCGAGAGATGGGATGGGGAGGGGATGGGGATGGGGATGGGGATGGGGATGGGCTGGGAGTGAGGAGGTGGGGGCTCTGTTCCTGGCACTGCCAGCAATGACCTCAGGCAGATTTCTCTTAAGCAAGTTTTTACATATCCATAAGATAGAGACAGCCAGGCCTGCATATCTACAAGTGAAAAGTGCCACTTAAGAGATTATTATTGTTGTTGTTGTTGTTGTTATTATTATTATTATAATTATTATTACAATACACATTTTCACCTCTTTCAGAGTTTCAAGTGCCTATTTTTCCTCGACTCCGCAAACCGTAAGCTTGGCCAATGACTGCTATGAATAGAAAATGAACAGCGGTGGAAATTTGGAACAGATTATCTCAGGCAGGAGGAAGGAAGTTAATTTATGGATGAAGCCTTGAGAAACTGCCTGCTGTAAATCCTCTGTCTGTGCTCTGCTCAGAGATTCATTATATTCAATTGTCTGGCATAAAATGCAGCCTTTCCTCTAGGAGTAATAAGTGCAATAATCCATAAACCAATCATAAAAATGTTATTTCTTGAATGCATCCCCTTTGCAGGAAGAAAGCCTTTGTTAGTATAAGGACTTGATTTATTTGTGTTTATTTATTTGTCCCAGGATTGTTTAACCACTGCCTCACTGCATTAACAAGGGACTGGGGAAGAGCACTGAGTGATTTTGACGAATGGATTTTCATAACAAAATTTTTGCTGGGCCCTGTTCTTGGCTGTTTTCACAGGGAAGGGCAGCTTGCTGCTCTGAGACCACCACATACGGCCCAAACCCTCCCCTGGCTGCGGTGGCCGTGGGAATAGCTGACCCCTGTAATCCATATGGCGCTTGTGATCGCTGTGCGTACTGTCATGGAAAGCCCAAGTTTCTCTTTAGCAGGTCTGAGTTTAGAGGCTGTCGCAACATGTGGGTGGCTTTAAATTTGGTGCCTGTTCACAGAGCACTGACAGGAAAAGCTTCCACGTGGCCCGTCTTTGGCCTCCCCGCTGTGTGGGAAAAGCCCCTTGTCTCAACCTCTTGCAGCAGTAGCAGGGGCTCAGGCTCAGCCTGGAGCTCCCACGACTGTTGTCCCAACCTACACCTGACCCCAAGGGATCTCAGCCGTATGCTCTCTGCAAAATCTTGACATCGCCCCACTGCCCCGTGTGCTTACAAGATGCTGCTGGTTTTAGCATGCCAGCCAGACACCGAGCTGTATCGCCAAAGCACATGGGGCTGTATGGGGTGTAGGTGGAGAGGTGACTCCCAAGGCTGGCCCGTGCCCCAGGCGTAGTACACAACGTCTCTGGGGTAGCGGGGCACAGGGACTCAGCAGCATCTCTTCTAGTTATTAGTTGTGTACACACACATGCTCCCTTGGCAGCCCAGTGTTCAGTGTCTGAGGATTTGGGTGTGTGGTTTTGGACAGCTTTACATCACATTGCAAAATCAGGTCCAGGAGCCCCACGATGCAGAACACCTGGCATTAATCACGTGTAGGCACCACACTGGGTGCTTCCACTTTCTGAGCAGTCGGTATTTCTGAGGAACCTGAGGAGCAGGTTCCTTACATTCATGCAAACACAGATTCAAGAAGCTGAGATCTCCCATCCCCTTTGCTTACCAATATTTTCTGGTCTCCGCCATGCAAGCTTCTTATTAAGAAGCAGAGTCAGCAGGGTGTCCTCGTGATTTGTGTCTCCTCTCTCCGGAAGCACTCGGTTCTCTGCAGCACATAAAACACACCTTTCTCGATCTCTAATGACAAAAAGGATGGACCCTCCAGCCCCCAACATTAAAACAAAAATTAAGAAGGCTAAGAAGCGGAAGGAAAATGTCTCCTGTCAGCACTTTGTCAGGGTGGAAGGAGCTCGGGGGAAGATGAAGATGCGTGAGCACAGAATAAAATGTCCAGGCAGTGAGGGCTGCAGTGAAAGGGTGCAGGATGGGGGAGCCCTCCCTGCCAGCTCCGGGCTGCTGGCCAGTCTCACTGCAGCCTCATCAGCATGGCTGGCTGCGAGAGCTGGAGACACCACCTTGATTTAGACAGTCCCGACCTCTTCTGCAAGGCAGATGTAGCGGATGCCTCTGCAAAGCCAGACAGCAACCCACGAGAGCCTCCCTTCTCAAAACTGCAGGTGCTCCCCCCTCACCCCATCCACCTTCCCAGGGCCGACAGAGGTGGGAACTTGCTCCACACGCGGCTGACGTGTGGGTACCATAGCTAAAAGCCCTGCAGCCCTGCAGTCTGTTCTTGCGCTCACTCAGCCTTGGGGCTGCTCTGCTTGCCAGCGGTATTAAAGGATTCTTCCTGGACAGAGCCAAATTGTGGAGGAGCCTCTTTATCCCTGAGGAAGCCTCTTACAGTAGCTGTAGGCCACACAGAATTTTTCTGTTTTCCAGGAAAAACCTCCCCAAGCTGCTGTCCTAAAGCAGTTTGGGCCTCTCTATGAGGCCCCTTTAGGGAGTTTTCTCAGTGGTTTTGCTTTAGTGGTTGTGGCTACGCCCTCAAATGAATGGTTGTGAAACTCAAGGGTTCAGCAGAAACCAACAGACAGGGGATAGGACTAATCAGAGTCCTGAAGGCTCTGAGACCCTCCCAGCTCTGCTGAACAGATTTCCAGGTTCATCTGAAATCATCTGAAATTTGCATTCATTTTTGAGAATGACAGAATGGGAGCCAGATTTTGCAGGGAGAATGGCCATTCCCCAAAACCTTTGGTCTGAACACCGCTGCCCCACACCTAGACCCTGAAAAGCCCTAGAAGATGCCTACAGAATCAATGGAAAATGCGAAGAAATTATGCAGAAAGGCTTATTTTCTCTTCCAGTATCTTTAGGACTTCTGCTCACTCCCTTCAAGGAGGTGAGAAAGGAGAAAATGGTCTCATATAGCCATCAGTTCTACATAGCTACATCAGTTCTACATAGTGATGGGATGAATGCAATTATTTTTGATACACGAGGCAAAACATTGTACCACATGAGCCTCAAGGATGCTCAAGAGTATGTGGGAATCAGCTCTATTAGCCAAAGTCACATAAATCTGCAGAAGCAGAGGGGCCCTGGCCAAAGCGATGCTCCAAGTATTTGGCCAGGCTCAACCCTGCCTCACACTGCGGCTGAAGCTGCTGGTCCTGATTGTGATCTCTAGAAATAAACCCGAGTGACTTAGCAGAGCTACACGCTGTGTAAAACTTGCAGTTAGCGTGGAGTGCTATAAACCTCGTTCCTAAGACTGGAAGACAGTTATGATTTTAAAATAGCTACTTCTAGTCATTTGGGGGATTTGCTACAGGAAAAAAAAAAAACTATAAACACTCTAGTAAAAACTAAACAGAAGCAGTATTTGGATAGAGTGGCCTCAGGAATGTTTTGGTTGTCATTACAAAAATAAATAGGTGATATAAGAGGAAAAATAATATGAAAAGCGATGTTATTTTCAAGCCTATATTTAGCTGCTTTTTTTTTTCTACTGCCAAGTCTCTTTAAGAAAGAAGATTAATGATTGACATTTCCCTGCAGAATAAGTTCAAGCTAAGATTAATTTAAATTATGGGAGAAGAACATATAAAGAAGTTTTGTGCATAAAAAAAGTTCAGCAGCACCCTACTACTGACATTTATGAGCTGTCAAATCTCATATGGTGCATACTGGAATTGCTACCCTCTGATACTTTAATGTTTTTCCTTGGAAATTTTCTTTTGGGAGAAAAAGAGCTACCCTCACCAGATTTCACCAGATCTGATATTTTTACTGATTAGCAGAATGTGTCATACAACCAGCTGCAGACCAGATGGACAGCTTTAGCTCATGCTAATATGAACAAGTCTCTGGGTAGCACCCATGTTAATTGATTGTTTAGTATAGCTCAAGGTTCATTTTATTTTCTTTCACGGATAAGCAAGTGTTGCGTGGCCATGACAAGCAGCAAAGCAAAGCAAAAAAGATAACCACCTACCTGTGTCAGCTAGTCTGTATTCCAGCTTACCTTGTAGTAAAAAAGGCTCTCCATGTGTAGACGGGACATACACAGTCATGGTCAAGATGGTTAGCACTCCAAGGGACAGCTGGACAGACCACATCTTCTCCACGTTCCCACCACCCAAAAGCATTCTTCCTTCAGGCACGGTGGAGGACTTCAATGCAACCCAGTGCCAGATGAGCTCACTTTTAAGAGGCAGTGGATGTGCCGTGATTGCAAATGGCCTTTGGAGGAGGGGAGAAAAAAATCTCTTGAGATATAATTCAACCTGTCAATATGATTCACTCCTTTGGGAGTGGACAGAACAACCCAGTAACAGACGTCAGATGGAACCTGTTCAATATATCTCATATCAGACTGATCTAATGAATTCTGATGTTCCCACCGGCATGCACCATCCATGCACATCGATATACATTCCATACGTACATACGTTAAAAATACTTTTTCGGGGCTGCTGCTTTAATGGAGTTCAGACATGAGGACTCCCACGGTAGCAAGGAAGATTTGTCTAACATACAAGTTGCCATATGTCACCAGTTTGGACAGAATCAGGTTAATGGGGTTTTGTAATTTATCATCTCACTTCCTAGTGCCTATATTAATTAATGTGAGATATAATGAGTGCTGAAGTGGTGGAAAACAGAGGGGGAGAGTTCTTTTCATTTAGCTGATTGGAGGATGTCGAGTGTGTCTTGCTCACCGTGACTTATGGCTTTGTCAACGGGAAAGGCATCACACCCTATTTTGGGATTGTGTCTGAGTGGGGGAGTGCAGATTTGGCAGCAGATATGGAATACATCAAGGATGGGCAACTGTCTTCAGTTTTTTTCCTGGGGAAAAAAAGAAGTGGAAGGTCAGATGCTGGTTCTGGCTGCACATCCGTATTTTATTAGTTTAGAGCAAAGCGTTGAGGCATATTGCACATGTTCCATGTCTTCTCAGGTTGTGACTATATCTTGGTTTGGCTTCTATTTGTTGCCTGTCCATCACTATTGATCAGGGACCTGCTACTAGTTTTCTATTACAACCTTACCAAGACAAATGTAATAGCACCAGCGCTAAACTTTGTTCTTCTCTTCTGCTTCTTCTGCAGAGCTGAATCATCTGTACTACACTTTGGCCAAGCTCTGACTTGTACATACACTCCTAGTGACTCACCTCGTGTGCTTTTCTGACACCACATCATGCCAGATTACCCAACAGAGCTTCATCTGATGGTACCTGCACTTCATCTTAACTAAAAGACAATATCATTTCCATGTTTGGGCTTTTGGCTTCTGGTTCCCAGCTCTCCCTACAACTTGCTGTGCACCTTGGATAGCTATAGGATGACTAGCCTTTTAATAACCTTTTTAATATTTACTTTTTAAAAATGAGGGGGTAGAGGCTCAGATTTTTTTGCAAGAAGTGCCTATGAAAATGAATGTGATGCTTCCATTAAGGAATACTTCTCTACTGAGGAAATATTCCAGAATTTTCCCTGCAGATATAATATGTATAAATAAACCAAACTTGTCTTTTATCTCAGTCTTGTGAACCAGTGATCAATCAGCTGAAGTACTTCATTCTCCTTCACAAAGTTCTGTTTGGACTGAAGAACACCTGTGTCCTACAAGGAACACTTTTCCAGCCACTTTTGTCTCCCTAAGCCGCCCGTTTCAAACTGGTCAGTAGTGAGCGGCCCCCATGAAACAGAGGCCATAACTTGATGAGCACCACCTTGCACAGGAGTCCAGGGTGGACAATAGTAGCTCAGACTCAAAACCATATTCTTAAGGGAAGATCAAGTCCAGTGTTACTTGGTATTAAAGGGCTTTCCAGGTCCTTACTACTCTGTCCTGATATCTGCTGTGAAATTGGGTTTGCTTTGATATAGATCGTGGTTTTCCCCATCTCATCTAAGTCTATGCAGAATCCATAGATCTTGGACTGTTTTTTCCTACCCGTGGCTGTGAGGTATCATGGGCTATTGGCAGGCTTTTTCAGGAAGATGAGCTATTCCCTGGGCTTTCCTCTTTCCCTGCGGAGAAACTACAGTTCTGGGTCACTGTGACCGTTCAGCCCTGAAAGCAACTAACATACAGCGTGCAAGTCCTTTCAAGTGAGGGCCCCAGTGAAGGTGAAGGACTGCCATTCTACATTTACATACTAGAAGGGAGGATTACTGGATGCTGTGAGCGGGTGGGTGGATAGATGCCTGACAGCCGCTGCCAGACGCTAGTGGACTTTTTGCATTTGTTTCCATTACGAGACGGTTGATTTGAAGTGTTGGGCTTCTGTAAGACTCCCACCTGGAAAATTTCTTTGCTTTTAACCCATCTGTCTGGGTGCTGGAAATACTATTGAATTTTATTCTTCTTACATATTTTGTTCTCCATAGAAAAACAAGATAGTCTCCATATTCTCCCTACTACTTCATTCAGTGATAATGTCTTCTACATCACCCACTGAGCACTTGTGTCTAGAACTCAGAGATCACGAGAACATGAAGATGGGAGCTCCATCTGCCTGCCATGGTCTTAGTCTGTCTAATCCTCTTCACGTAGAAGTTTCTCTTTTCATAAAGCTATGCAGACTTCAGGTAATCAAACACAACCAAACTGGAAAATTGACAAGGGTGGACAAAACCAACAAATCCAGAGGGCAGGAATGGAGCAGACTTGGCCCAAGCAGCTGAGATGCTACTAAACTCAGCTGTGCCAGCTCTGAGTGTGAGAGAGATGAGTACGCGTGTCAGGGCCCTGAGGGTGTTAACAGCCCTGAGCAGCCGCAGCTGGGGCCTCCACCCACCCTCTCTGCCCATAGGCGGAGAAGCCCCATTTAAGCTCAGCCCTGGACCACCTCTGTTTTTGTCTGAGCTATGTTGGAGGAGTGCTGGTCTGCAGCTCAGCTATGTCTTTGCCTGCCCATGGCCCCTACTGATCTGGACCCAGACCTGCAGGTTGACTTCCCTACTTGACCTCAGACATGTTCTGTCAGTGTGGACCTATCTGGCATTCACTGGGCTGTGTTTGACCCTGGTTGCTCTCAACAGGCCTCATTCTGACTAGTGGATTGACTTCCAGCTTGATCCTGGATCTGCCTCATCATCACTGGGACTCTTGACTGAATCTGGCTGCTGTCTCTGGGCCTGCCCTGCTTGCATCCCTTGGGATAGGTCCCCATCCTGCTGGCAGCATCCCTGCTTTTGGCTCCCTGTTCCCTAGGGAGCGGCTGGCCCTTGCTGCTCTTGGGCATCATCTTCCTTAAAATGTTTAGCTTCTTTCTGTGCATAGACTCCTCTTCTCTGCCAGGTAGACGAGGAGATCTTGGAGTGGTGAAGGCTTTCAGGTATGTTATATAAAATCCCAATTTCTCTGAAGTCACTTTGGGCTTTGCTGTTAGCTCTAATGAAGCTAGGACTGCCTCTGGAAGAGATGCAGTCCCCAAATAACCTAACCTTAGTTTAACCCCAAAGCAGTAACGTTTACTGTTTCAGAGTAAGCCTCAGATAAGGGGAATTCAGCATGGGTTTTGGGTGACTTATAAGATGCAAGAGGCAGTGTTGAGCTGCTGAAAGCAAGAGAACATGAAAGGGCTACTTTTCAGAGCCAGCTTGCAGTGGCAGATTTCCAGACCGCTTTGTATGCCGTACGTTTGGGGTTTGGAGAGAGGTAGGATATTTTTTTCCTTTTCCAGAGCTTCCTGAGAACACATGAAAACATCACATGCATTATGTATTTCAGGTGAGCCTCGACAGCATGCTGTGGTCTTATGGTCTCCACTTAACCACAGTTTGCTTGGTCCCAAAGCAAACAACCTGCTGTGGGAGGACCTGTCAAGGAAGAGCCTTTACTTAAGATTGGGAGAAGGGGCATATGAACTATCCTGCAACCTCTGCACCAAGGATGGGACTTGGCTGCAACCCGGTAGTCTCAGCTGGTGGAGACAAGGTTTATACTGTGTGGTACATATGGGGAGACTCAGGTATCACTGTTTTCTTGCCTAGAGTGTTTCTAAGAACAAGATGAGGGTGGGGAATGACAAACAAATTTGGAAATGAGGAGGGGACATGCCTTGTAGAGGGAAAGGCAGGGTGGGGGCTTGACAAAGCCCCAACAAAGCAAGAAGTTGGTGAGCTTTTAGCAGGCAAGAAAGGAGAGCTGCCCTCACAGCAGGGTGAAGTGAGCTTCATACACGATGTCAGAAAGGCAGGAGTCATCTTGCTCCCCATCCTGGGCAGTGACTTACAGTGTACCCCCCTGTCCCACCATATGCCTCTATCACCTCTGTCTATTCACACACCCAACAAACTGTTTCCACCTTCTGTAGCCAAGTCCCTTCTCTCTTCCATAGTGTCTGCCTTTCTTGCCTGTATCACCATTGTAGACCTGACACCATTTCTCTCTTCTGTCTACATTCCTATTGCATCTATCTATTCCTCTGTGCCAACTGTGCTTCACCTGGTAGGAATCAGAGTAGAAGGTACTGAAAACCACCTTGTCCTTTTTAGCCTTCATCCCTTATGCATTTAATATCTGATTTCTCCTCTGCCTTTGTCACTTCTATCCTGGGGCAAACTTGAGAGAACAAAACCCACTCCAGGCCCGTTATTTAAAGTGCCACTGGAAGGCGCTCAGATACTCTGCTGATGTGTGGTGCAACGTCCCTGGCAGAGCAGCTTGGCTGCACAGAAAGGAATTAAAATAATGTGCACATAAGCCAGAAGAGCGGCCCCCCTTGCAGCTCCCTGAGAGGAGGGAGTGCATAATGGGGAGGGAGGTGTAGTTATAAAATGAGATTCTCTGTTCCTTAGGGGACTGTTAAAACCAGTCAATATTTATGAAGCTTTTAGTCTGACTCATGCAATTTGTTCACCCTTCTACGTGCTTGTCTTTGGGACTCAGCTGTTGCTTGGCCTGTTACTGCCATAAAATTAGATGCTATTGTTTAACTGTCTCCTTGCTTAGAGAAAGAAAAGGGAAAGGTCCAAGGTAGGGTGTAAAGCATCTCAGGTTGTCACCTCACTGCAAGAAACCAAGGGAGCACACAGAGGGAAGCATCACCATCTCCCATCAGATGGGCATTATACTAAAGAGAAGCAGTTCCTTGTGGTTAAGGCAGTGGAGGGTAAGAAGTGCAGCTGGGCTGCCTGCCTGGCTTTCACACCCACTCTGGGGGCTGTCAGGAAACCATTCAACTTCTTAGAGAATGAGCCAGCTCCAAAGTGTTCTCCTGGAGTGAGGGGCTGAAAGAGTAATGCAGGAATGTGAAAGCATGGGATGTGAGAGGAGGCAGCTCATGGAGAAGAAGTAGGGAGCAGAGGCAGTCGTGGTACCACTCTCCCCTCTGCCTCATAATCCCAACCTTTTCCAGACCAGATCTCGGTCTCCCATCCCTATTGACCAGGGGTTACTTGGTTGAGGTTCCTGGTGAGGAGATGAGGGCAATGTAGAAAACCTTTCTGCTTTGAAATATCCTGTTACCTGCTGGTCTCAAAGTAATCTTCAGTGATGCTCCTGAATGGTAAATATTGGTGTGGCTGTGTAAGGACTAATCTGACCCCTGTCCCAGGACGGTGTCGTGAAGAGGCATGATCTGTAATGACCTGGTTATATCATCAGATTTACCCTGAGCTTGATCCTTCTCTGTTCTGAATCACCTTCTGCAGCCCCTGAGGTCATCCTGGATGATGAGTGTGAGCAGTGCCCCTGAACTTAGCAGGGACAGAGTGCTAACTGGTGCTGTGAGGTGTCTTTGCAAGAGTAGCATCACCCTACGGAAGCGAGTCTTCCTAGGCCCCCAGTAAAGGCAGTGGAAGTAGGAAGGCTGAGAGTGACTTGGAGCAGGAGCCTGCTTGGTTTTCTAGAGAACCTCTTCCCTCTCTCATTTATAGGACATTAGGGAACAGCCACTTGTGGAAATGGTAACTGAGGTAACAAAACAGTACATGGCCAACAAGAGGTGATTTCTAGAGCTGGGACTTGCCCTCCACAAATGCTGTTAGAAGCCCATCACCCTGCCAATAGTGGCAGACTTTGGCTCATTTACTCCTTCTAGAGGATGGATGTCAGTGTTCATTACCACTTATCCTGTGAGCATGCAAAGCCAGGAGGACCCAAAGTGGTGGTCTGGCATGTAGCTTCTGATGGAGCTTGCCACTATCTAGATGGAGGGGAAAAGTATGGGAAACAAAGCATGAGATATGTTATCTCTACCAAGTAGCAGCAGGCTGTGCTAGGCTGCCTGAGCTTGTCCCCAGGGAGCTGATGCATCTCCCCTATGAGGTGGAGACCCTAGCTTGGCCACCAAAAAGCTGTATGTGCATGTTAGTGTGGTGCTTGGGATGGGCTAATTAGACTGGCTTCTGGGTGAAATTGCCAGGGAAGCTGTGCTGGTTCTGGGGTAGCTTCTGCAGAGCTAGCACATCTCCACTGCCTGCCTGCATGGAGTTGTGTCTTCAGAAAGCCCTAGTCCCCCAGCACTTCCAAGGCTGTTGTTGAGGCACTGTGTCCTCCAGACCACGCTGCAGCCACCAGCTGGTAAATTTGCTGGCTGCTGTACAGGCTGATGTGGTCTTGGCAGCTTTCAATGTGACCACAGAGGAATGAGCTGCCTCTTGATTTTTCTTGTTGCAGATGGGCTGAAGATGCTCAATGCTACCTGCATCAAGGACCTCCACCTTTGGTGAGGTCAGCAACCATCGTATGGGCATGAGTGTGTGCATCCATCTGTCTCTTGAGTGTTTCCCCTGAATTTTGCACACTTCCTTCTACTTCAATCAGCCACTCTCAGTAAGTCTAAATTGAATGTAGCTTATACATGTACTACTTTGGATACCACGGCCGTATAGACAAGGCTGGGTGATTTCCTGCTAAAAATGCTGCTTGGGGCACTTTTAAGGTTGTGGAGGTCAATCCTGTCTGCTAACAGTGCCAGCTTTCATGCTGTTGTTCCCCTTTCTCCTTCTTCCTCCTCTCAGTACCCATCATCCGGCCTTTTGGTTTGCTGAGAAATGTTACCCATTTTTTGGAAAACTTTCACTACAGTTCCCAAGGGAAGGCTTAGAGGGTACATAGATCTGTTTTGTTTTGAGGAAATTTGCACAGACAACCATAATCCTTGCATTTCCGAGAGCCTGTTTTCTTACCTAGCTTTTCATTTGCACCCAGGGCTACTGAGACCCTGATAACTTTTTTTTAACTAGAAAAGATGGGCTGGTGGAAATCAAAAGAGGTGATTTTTAGGTAGACTTAGTAATTTTCCAGAGTGGAATATAGCAAACTTACTGCTAGGTGAGAACAGCATCGACTTCAGCCCCCACCAAACTCCCTCTAACAACATCAATGTGGTGAAGTTTCATCCAGACAGTAATGACTGAATAACTGAGAACCGGCCAAGGTGCTGCTTCTGCCACTTCTATTATTATTATTATTAACCTTCCGTTGTGCAGGCTTGCAGGTAGCTTCCTGCAGAGCACTAAGTGAATAAGAAATACCTGTTCTGGGGGGGCTCGGTTCTTCTGACCTATAAAAGTAAAGGAAAGATGCATAGCGGACGAGGGAAGAAGAAAGTAGAAAATGTACCAATTTTAGTGTTACTTCTCACTTTCATTGGTAAAGGAGGGTTTTTTGGAAGGCATTTGGTTTCTTTTGCTGATGTGAAATTTAACACTGTTTCACTTGGGGGGGAGGGGGGAAATCACCAAAACTACAACCCTTGCAAATGTATATGTAAAATTGCGGGCAGAGATGCAGAGCTAATTTGCACCTTGCAGTTTCCAGGGTAGCCTATACAAACATCTGATCTGTGCATGTAACTGAGCTGTGAGCAGCATCATACCTGACTTCAGATTGCATGGGATCTCTCTCCAACTTGAAAGACAACAAAAACCCTTGTTCTGTAAATGCACAGCCCATGATTTTCCTAGTGCTCCTCATTATATTACACATAAGCACAAGTTTAGTTTTCTCTTTGTTCATTCTTTGCAATCGCCCCATTCATTACCCCTGGTGTGCTTTATAATACCTTAGTCTTTGCAGGCTCCTGCTCTCCTTGTCCTTCAGGGAGCCTGAATTCCCGCAGGCACCATGCAGCTCCCTATGGAAATTGCACACCTGCTTCTTGGTGCTCTGTGCCAATGCTGTAATGTTTGCTTCCTCACATTGGCCCTTCTGGTACAGGACTTCAAACCTCTCTTCAAGTGCATCTTAGCTCAGAAATGCAGGGAGGTTAATGATTGAAGTGGGTCAAAGAGGAGAAAAACAAAAGTGTGTGTCCCCAGCTCAGGTGAGAAGGAAGGTCAGTCCCCTGGCATCAGTTACCACTGACCCACAGGTTTTGGACATGGGTTTGTGTGGCACCTGATATAATGAGACACCTAGAACCATTTTTTCCATCCCTTCGTATTGACCATTAACTGATGCACACACTCCTGCCTGCGGGATCATTATCCTCTGTGTCTGTTCCCACAGCAGCCTCATCAGTTGGAAGTTAGCCTTGCCATCATTAAGGAAACTTTAACAAAGACTGTTCTGTTGAAAGTGAACATCTTGATGAGGCCTAATTTATTTCACAGTTGTTATCCTGTTGCCCTAAAATGACAGCAGGACACTTGGAGAGGTGCCCGGTTTATTTAAGAAGCAAGCACAAAATGGTCTATCCCTGCCTGCAGGAAGAGCTTAGCAGCATAAGCCACTCCTATGCTCTGCCTGGCAGCTCCTGCCCCTAAAAGCTCACTGTGGCTTTTCTGAGGGCCAGTCCAGATAATGTCGGTTTTATCTGTTTTTAACAGTTCCAGCCTCTGCTTTCCACATCCCCTCAGGAGTGTTTTCAGTGCTGTGAGAGCTGGGATAGCGTTGTGTGGTGCACTAGGGTGACAATCTGGGTACATTCCAGGAGTGACATGTATTTGGGGGCAGGATCAGATGTCTGGATGCAGGTAGGGAGAGTGCCCAGTCCTGGGGCTCCCTGGGGTTTAAGACTTGTGCAATGGCACGGTCCCAGCTGCGGTGCCACCTCTGAGCCCCTGCCCACAGCTGTCTGCTGGAGCACACTCCTCACTGACCATGGTGTGCCTGGCACATGGGGTCTGCCATGGAGAGTGGCTGCTGGAATGCACAGAGCCAAACAAGGTGACAGTACAAGAACAAGGGGCTGGGGTCGCAGCTTGCAGCAAGGGGAAGTCCACCTGGATATAAGGAGAAAAATCACAATGAGCAAAGAATGGAACAGGAGCTCAGAAAGGTGGTGTGATCTCTAGCCTTGGAGATTTCAAAACTCACCTGGGCAAAGCACTGAGCAACCTCATCAGATTTTGAAGCCAGTCCTGCTTTGAACAGAGGGTTGGACTAGAGCCCTGCAAATTCCCTCCTGAGTGAAGTTACTCCATGAGAGGAGAGTTAAAGGTGTGTGCCATGCACTTCAGTTCAAATTCTGCATCAGCTTCCCAGTTGCTTTTGTCCTGGGAAATGAGATGGGCTTGTCTTCCAACAGAAGCTCCTGTGAGACTAAGTACCTGCTTTTATAAAAGATTGAAGTGTCATCTTATTATTATCTTAAATAAAGTGGTTAGTCTTCTCAGCTTTATTGGGATTAATCTACCCACTGCAACATATACCATTTGTCAAGCTAGATGCTGTACAATTTGCACAGGAAAAGCTGATGTCAGTCTAGCAGAACAGACAAACACCTTCCATGCTTTTTGCCTAGAAGCAGCAGCTTTTAGACACAAGTGAGAATCTGGAGCGTGATTTGAGATACACCACAATGAGAAGCCCTTTGGGAGCATAAGATATGATGCTACTGCAGTGCTAGCATGACATCAGTAACTCATTCCCTGGATCCTGTTTAATTCCCTCTCATGCCCAATCCCCCTGTGGTCATTTTTGGTTTTTTGTAGCTGTCTTTGAAACCTTCTATAGCCTTCAAGTGATTCATGCCATCTTCCAATCTCAGAGATTTTATCTGAATACATCTCAAAAGTCAAGCTAAGATGAGCGGGAAGTCCAGTGTCAAGAATGTAAAAAAATGCTTTGTTTGGTGTGTAGGACCCTGCCTTAAAGAACATGGTTTTGCTGATGTTACCCCTCCCAGGAGCCTGTTCCAGTCTTTCTGTGCTCTGACAGCTAGAGATGTACCCCTCATTTCCAGCACCAAAAAATAACGTCACTTGCACTGTCTGCCTGTAGTTTCCTTGGGTCCTAGCAGAGCTCACCATCCGACTGCTATCACTGAGCTTCAGTGATGTGCAAGAATAAATGCATTTGCATGATTAAGGGAGCGACAGGAAGGCATGAAGAGCTGCGTAACTTGCGTAGTAGAAACCTGAACCCAGGAACCTCAGGCACCGCTCTGCTGTGACCCTGAGCATCAGGTACCAGAGTTTGCTTTAGTGGCGCTACACATAGCAAGGCACATACTTCTCTTTTACAGCAGCCAAAGTCACATCTGTCCAACATGGTATCTCTTGAATACAGTGCAGATTATGACTAATTTATGTTGCTGATTTTGGCCCTAGCCAGACAATGTAATATGATACAAATTCATTACTGAAGACTGGAGCAAAAAACTGCATTCATGGAGTAAAATGCAGGATCACTGGGATGGACAGATTAAAAGTTGTGTCATGAAGTTGGCTCTGTTGCATTAAAGCTGCTGTGTACATGTGAACACTTCAAGCTTTCAACTTCTGCTGCTTTGTATTGAATACCTTAATCTGAGAGAAGGGCATGAGAAAACCATATTCCATTTTTGGAAAGTCAGATTGGTAGGTTCTGTGCCACTTATCCCGTATCTTTCTGGTTGCTTGGCCTCTTCTTTTGTCCTCACTTTTGTCCAATAAGAAATGCTTATTCAGCGATCAAAAAGCTTGATTGGTAAAGGGTGAAGGATGTCCTGAGGAATATACTGACTTCAGGAAAACCCAAATTTAGGAGAAACTGGAAACGGACTTTTAGACCCTTCCTTAGCATGGAGCTGGCTGTAACCACCGGGATTAGTTGTGAGCAGTCCAGTTGTATCGCTTGTGTGAATGGCAGGGGGCTTAGAGGGAGGAGCTGGGCAGAGCTGGGAGTGTGAGAGAAGATAATCTGTGTGATCTGCCCCTTAGAGGGACAAGACCCTGTGACTAATCCCCATCTGTATGATCATATGGAGTACCTGTGTAGCAGGGGTCGTCCTGTGCACCACTCGCCTCTCGGTAAAAGGGTACAACAGCCTTCTAGGCAGAAGGCTCATCAGCTCTCGGCGTGTGTTAGCACACGAGAGGTGTGCTAGGTGCATGTAAGTGAGAAGGGATCATAAATATAGACAAGCCAGTGACTTTTTCTGTGGAGGAGGATGAGTGGTTGAAGAAAAGGTAAAGGCAGTCAAATTAAAGACAAAGTCTATGCATACCTGCTTTGGGGATGACAAAGCATCATTCAAAAGCGGCAGAATTAAGGAGACAGTTCCTAAGTTTCAGAAAACAGGACTGGAAAATTCTGGAGTAGCACACGGCTAACCCTCTGGAAATCAATTCTTTTTTCGCAGTCAGTTTCTTTAATGTTTTTACTTTTCAATAAAATTGGGATATTATTCCCTTTGCCATTTTTTCTGAGATCTCACATCCCGCCATGTCTCCCTCTGAGCTCCCGTCCCAGTTACCCAGGGCACAGAGCTCCCCGGAGCCTGTTGGAGAGTGGGAGCAGAAGATGGGCTCAGCCCCTCTCTCACTCCTGCTTCCCCATACCCACCAGTGCCACAAGGGCCATGGGACATTAGAATAGAAGCTGGGGCCACTTATTTCAAATGTGGTAATATTGATTTCATCTGCTTCTTGCATACTCCTGAGATACATGCTTATTTGTGATCAAAAAACTAAACAGTCTACATAAGTGATTGGCTGTGCTGAGCACAGCCTGGAGGAGCTCAGACATCCCTAAATCCCAAATCCTCTTCCTCTTATCTCCTCCCGTTTTCCCAGAGGACATCATCTCATGCTGTTTCTTTGCTGCTGGAAAACAAAGGTGGACTGCAGCTGGAAGTCCTCCCCATCCCTGCTGGTCTCTGCTGAAGGCTGGCTCTAACCCGTACGTGGCAGAGCGCTACTGGGGCTCTGAGGCCTCTCAAGGTGCTCCTTGGCCAGAAACCTCTCCTCCGCACTGCCCTCCTCGAGGTGTCTCCGTCCCAACAGACAAACTCATCACATCCCGCTCACCTCCCCTCCCTGAAGGACGAGGTGCACGATACAGCGACCGCGGCAGCCGCTGAGCCCTCGGCTCGTTCGAGGCTCGTCCTGGGCACGTTTGCATTTCCCAGGCCGGCGGGCACATGCGGGCGCTGGGGTCGGATGGGTCGGGAAGGGGGAGCAGGGGCAGAGGCACCCGGGTCCGGCACGGGGCAGCGCCGGGGGACCCGAGCTGTCCGAGCGGTTTGAAAAGCCGCTCCGGCGGTAGTAGGGGGTCTCCAGCCCCCGCTTCAAAAAAAAAAAAAAAAAAAGAAAAAGAAAAAAGTAAAATTAACTATAAATAAACGCGCCCGTAGGCTGCCTGCCCGCTCAGCCCCTGCTTGCGCACGGCTGGAGGAGGGGAGGGGGAAACACGCCCGGGACCCCCCCGCCCACCTCCGCAGGGGGGGGAGAGGGGCGGTGAGCGGCAGCCCGGCCCCGCCCCGCCCCGCCCCGCCCCGCCGCTTTCTGTCCCCTCTCCCGCGCCGTACGGCCGGGCGCACCGTCTCCATCCGCTGGCAACTTTGTAGCGCGGGGCGCGGGCGGCGCCGCCGCGGCTCTGCCCTCACCGGGGGGCGAGGGCCGACCCCTCCCGGCCCCGGCCCCGGCCAGGCGGGCCCACCCCGCCATGGCGGGGATCGGCATCGACCAGTCCAAGCTGCCCGGAGTCAAAGAAGGTAGGGGTCACCCCAGGGTTGTGTGGGGGGTGCGGAGCCCGGCCCCGGGGAGCCGGGCGGGACGGGGCGGTTTGGGGGGAAATGGGGGAAGGAACTGTTTTATTTGAAAAAAACATTATTATTGTAAATTTTCCAGCCGCCGGGGCGGTTCGCGGCGCTCCCCGTGGAGCCGGGTCAGCGGGGCGGGGGGGTCCCTGCTCCGGCCGCCATACGGACGCGCGGGGCGGGCGGGCTGCGCGGAGCCCTTCGGGGTGTGCGGGCGTCGTCCCGCTTTCCCGTGCGTTGTCCTCCGCAGCTGTGCGGGTCGCGGGAGGGCAGGGAAGGCGGGGGGCCGGCGGGGACGAGGCAGCATTAGCTTGACGGAGAGCCGCGCCCGCCCTCCGGCTCAGGGGGCTCCCCTCCCCGGGGCGTGCGGCGGGGGCGGGCGGGGCAGTGCCGCTTCTCCCCGGGAGAAGGCGAGGAGCGGCGCTGGGGGCGGGGGCCAGCCCTTTGTCTGCGCCGGGGCCGCCGCCGGCGCTTCTGCTCCGCTCCCCCCCGCCGCGCCCGGCCGGTGGGGCTGGGGCAGGGGCAGGGCTGCGAGCGGGGCCGGGGTGCGCTCGCACGGGAGATGAGCCTTACTGAGAAATGCCGGGAGACACTTCGGGGTGCTGACCTGCAAATATGTTCCCTGCAGTTACGGCTCGGCTGGGTTTGGAGGCTCCGCTCGGGGCATTGGAAAAATGGGAGCAGAACTGTGAATATCCACAAATTTGGTGATTTGAGGGGGACTGCTGGCCATGTTGAGGTCCCGGTTAAAAAAATACTTGAGCCGACGGGGTTTTTGTGAAGACTTTGCCCTGCATTGAGCTTTGGAGCACCAAGCAGCCTCCTCCACCCTGCAAAATCCCCCTGCACCCCAAGAGTGCAGGGGAAGGGTGGGCTGGAAGCGGCCCCGCTTGCTTCCTGGGCGTCCAGCTGCAGCGGCTGCGTGAGACTGCCGGTTTAGCTGTGCTCAGTGCACAGATTCTCCTTCAGTTGGGCCAGATCGGCCTCAGCTGCCGTGTTAGCAGAGTACCTGCTTCACATGTGTGCCTTTAAGCTTGATTAAAGGTGCCCTGGAGCTGCTTTGGGCTTAAAAAGCTTTGTATGAGGTAGTCTGTTCTTTCTGACAGTAATACAAATCTGTAGAAGCTCTGTCAAAATCGAGTTATTTTAGATTTACAATGTAGTAAATAGAGAGCACTGCGTGCCTGTCTAAATACAACCAAAATTCCTTAAACTTGTTTTCCTTGCCACTGGCCATTTCTTTTTCTTTTGTTAAATTTCAGTTCTTACAAAATAGCAAGTGTGAATTTAATGATTCAGCTAGTCAAGAGTAGAAGACTTATGTCTGTGCAGGGAGCTGGAGGTTCCTTTTGTCCTCTTGTCATGCTTACTTCTTACTGTTACTGGAAGAAAAGTAAGGTGCATGCGCTGAAGTTTTAGCGGTTAATATTGGTCCCATTAAGTCATTAGCAAAACTGTTATTGGTCATTTTAGTGTGGCCAAGATCTCATCCTTAGAGTCTGTCCACACATGGTTACTCAAGAAAATTAATCCAATTAACCTTTCCAGTGGGTTGATTAAAGTGAATTAAATCCCTATGTAGACACTCTTATTCAGAATTTAAGGAGCCTTGATTTGATTTAGCTGGATTCATTTTTGAAGTGAACTAACTGGACTGAGTTAAGGTCGCTTACATGCTGAATGAAAGTATGTTTACAGGGTTGCAATGTAGCTCAACTAGTCCTTGGTGAATTTGCACCTATGGTTAGCGTGGATTAAGTTTCAAGACTGTCCTGGTATGACGATCCCTTGTTACGTGATAGCAATTGGATTAAAGTAGTGTCCCAGAGCAGCTCCAACGTGCAAAATAAATGAGGCCTGAGCCATGTTCTGCAAAGCCTCAGGCATGTTTCACGCTTTGAGTTTAGTGACATCATTTGGTTTTATTGTGGAAAGTGTTGAAACCAAGCTATGCTTTGGATTAGATCTTTTCATGCTTGGTGTTAATGCCAACCAAGGAAAGAAATGCATTGCCTTCCATACCTAGGGAAATATTTATTGTTCCTGATAGCGAAATCACTGTTGATCCTTCTGGAAAAACATTCCCTTTCTTCACTTGGGGTAAAGGTCAGCTTAGTCATTCATTAACAATGAAGAACATTGTTTTGGTTTGAGTACTTTGTTCTTCACCAGCTCTCCTTCGGAAGGAGAGGTGGTGTCCAGGTTCTCCCTGGCTGCAGGTGGCTGGGACTGCTGCGAGACAGCGTCATCCTCCTCTTCTGGTGTGGTCTCAAAAGCTCTTCTACAAGCAAGGTCATATCTGTGCAATGACGGCAGTGAAAATCTGATAACTGTAGCTAGGTGCTGCAGGAAGCCTCGCTTCTTGTGTTTACTTTCTTTTTTATGTTTAAAAGCATTTCTATTAGGTGAAGACCTGATATGGGTGGCATTTTGCCAGTGAAAACTGCTTCAGCCGGTCCAGTTTATTTTGTCGGCAGGGGTTTACTGGTGTAAAAAACACTTAAAACACTCCTTTTCTTCTAGTATAAGCTAGACCTTGGTGCTGCAGCCTGGTGTTACAGAGCCATTTTTCCATGGGCAGTAAAGTGGATGTTCTGACCACTGTGGTCAGTAAAGCTCTTGTAAGTTATTTGCTGAAGGTTTTGGTGTTAGTTGCAATCTGTGGGCTGAGTTTCTCTGCCTGTATTTCTATTTGCCTCTCAAGTGTCTGTGACATTTTCTCTTTTCACAAAGCAGCTTTTGCTGTGTGCTCTTTTGACCCACCCCAGGGGATTGCTGAGCTCTATGTGTGCAGATCTTTTTTACTAGAGGTCTCATTTGTGAGTGTTTTGGGAACAAAAGCATTCTGAAAATATTATTTTAATTAGTTACTCGTAAAGGAAATAAAAGAAACTGGCTTGGGCTCTGCTTGATCTCTAACTGTTTGTCTCTCATCTCTTGTGATCTGATCCATTACTAGCAGCTAAAATTGGGAAGGGCTACACCCTCTCCTTGGCTGCCTGTTTTAAATGAGCTCTTCGGCACAGCTCCCCGTGCCATCTCAAAGCGCTGTGTATTGCCTCTTGGACCTGGGAGGCAGCCCTGCCCTCCTGGGGAGGTATTTTGGAGCTGTGCAGACCTTGCCCCTCTCTGGAGGGTGTCTGCTGTTGCTGCCTTTGCCAAAGGGCTGAGGTCTGTGGCAACGGCTTTGCGAAGGGGAGGCCTGCTGCTAAGACTGAGGCTCAGTCCCTCGTCCAGTGCAGTCCCTGAGAGCATGTTAGGGGTGGCGGGTGAAACCCCGGTACGGGCTTCCTTACCAGGGGCTCCTGATCTTCCTGCCGGTTTGAATCCTCGGTGAGGAGAGGAAGGGGAGAGGTGGGGGGAGAGGAGAGGGACCCTGAACTCTGCCCCCGCAGTGTATGGCTTTTTGGAACTGTGGAAAATAGCAGAGGCTTAAGTGTTTTTATTTAATTTTATTTTTAATAGTACTATAAAGAAGTATAAGGGGAGTACATCTGTGCCAATCGTTAGAACCAACCCTGCCATGCTGGTCTCCCTTGAGCTCTAACCTTGACAGAGGCTGATTATGCCACCCGTGCTCGAAGGGACATGGCAACAATGCTTGCACTATGGTTTCTACTAAGCATCTGATTTGACTTTCTGAAGCTCCTGAGCTGTACGTTCAAATGCTGCTGGTTGTAGTCTGCTGCCAGAGAGGCCAGTTTCCCAAACGTGGTAGTAAAAGATACACCTCTGACTGCAGCCTCGGGGAAACAGGAAGGGCTTGAATCTTTATTTTCCATCCTGGCAAGGTGTTCTGGGGCAGGCGGCCTGGCTGGCTCTCTTTTGCCTTAACAGAAACTGAATAGAAGTTTGCTGTAAACATCAGTCTTCCTCTTCCTCCCAACCACAGCACCTTCTCTCTGACCTCTGCAGTTTAACATGACCTTCGCTGAGACTCCATCCATAAAAGCCTCCTGGCTGCTGACTTGCCAAGTGACCGGGGAAGGGGGGCAGCTCTGAGGTACAGTATCTCAGGCTCCCATGGAACAGACTGATGATGTTGGCTTATATCGGGGCTTTAGGTGCCCGTGTGTGCTCAGCAACACGACAGTGGACAGGAGAAACTTGATGTCTGTCAAAGGTGGAAGTGGGTTCAGAAAGTGTTGATGGCTGGCATGGTGTCTGGTGAGGAGGGATTCTGCTGTGGGATTTTTCAGGGGGCTGGCGTTGAGGGATGAGGTGTCAGCCGTATGCATGTGAAGGAAGGGTTGGCCTTTAACTGGATTAGTATAATCAGGGCAACAATTTTGAGAGCAGTTGAGGGTCAGCCAGGTCACTGTGAAGCCACCTGCCCCATGCCCTTTGGCTCCAGCTGAGATTTTTCCTTGCAGCATGATGTGCAGTGTCATGGTTTTCTGCTTTGTGACTTCCCCGGAGAAGGGCTCTGAAAAATACAGGCAAGCTGGATGGCTCGAGGGCAACGAGGAGGTGGAGAGTGATGGGACATAGACGCAGGCTTTTCTTTCTAGGTCACTGGTTCATGTCCAGCTCTTCTGAGTAATAGGAAGTCTGTTTTTCCAGCGTGCATGAATTCAGTAGTTGAGGTATGGTACTCATTTCACTTCTGGTTAAAGCTGGGTGAAAGTTTTATTATGCATTCAGTTGTTCTGGGTCTGCAGCGCTTGGCAGAGGAGATGGGCAGGATTAGCATATTTCATGCTCTTGGCTCCAAAATGCAACTGAACAAGCGGATCTGCCTCCTCCCATCCCTTAAATCCTTAGCACTTGTCCTCTGTGAGCTGCCGTGGAGGTTGTACCGAGGCAAAAAGGTTGCTTAAAAAGCAGTCTTTGGCAGAGAGGAGCTTCTAGACGTGCGTTGATGCCTTCTGCAGAGATGTTTCCTTAGTTATTGACAAGTTTTTGGACTGCAATAAGAGGGGGCACAGTCTGTTTTGCCCTGATTCCTGGGGATGCAGGGAGGTGGTGGGGGGGGGGGGGCTTCCCCCATTTGTGATACCAGGACATTGGCCATCACCCGTTGCTGCTCTCCGAGTAGTGATCCCAGCTGAGCGGTGTGTTGCAGACAGTGTTGTGTTTACTGTGGCCACAGGCCTCTGTTTAATGATTAATTTCCTGTGGCCATGAGCAACGTCAGAGGGTGCGCTCATTCCAGGCGGGAGTTAGAGATGGCTGTCGCAAGGAGCAGGAGAGGACAGTTGTGCTGTCTCTGGGCACAAGGAAAACCCCGCTGGGAGAAGCAGTGGGACGTGCCTTGGGGCTGCGTGAAGCTTCTCTGTTTTGCTGGAATAAGCTTTTCTTTTTCTTGCTCAGAGACATCCAGTGCACATGAATGTGGTGATTTATAGGATGAAGCAACATGTTCCCTCCCTGCTTCCTCGTCCCCTTCCCAGAGTGTCCCCAGCTGGCTGGCTTCCCCCTTGCTTGCTGCCACTCCTCTGCCTAGTGCTGGTTTGAAGGCTGAAGGACTGAGGAAGGAGGTTGGTCGTTGGTAAAACTGCCTTAACACTCAAGAAGCTTAGGTCCAGTTTCTGGCGTGGCACTTGCTGCTGGCGTGTCCTTTTGTCTTTCTCCAAAAAGGTGATAAAGATATTTGCTGTTCTGCTGCTGGTGGCTTGCGTTGCAGGGAGCAAAGGGCATTTGCTGGGCATTTGCACTGGGAAAGCAGGGCTGCTGGCTTGCTGGAGGCTGCTGTGTGTCAGGGATGCTCCGTGTTCACCTTACAGTGCTGCCTTTTCCACGGGACACATGATGGGACCTCGTGGAAGTCCCTTGATGCTTCATTTATACTTCCTTTTTAAAAATAGAAATTGGAGCCTTCCCACTGTTTTCTTTCTCAGTACATGAAAAGATACTACACAGGTCGTTGAGTGAGCGCTGTATGGCCTTGGCACTGTATGGCAGCTGGGAGAGACTTTTAGCAGGGCTGGAAAGTCAGCAGGAAAGTGCAGCATCACACTGTATGTATAAGAGATGCAAGGCAGGGCTGTTGCGAACCTTGCGTTGAGCAAAGGAGATCAGTTAGGCCTGGGTGCTCATAAAAATCCACCCTATAACCCCAGGCACCTTGTGAATTAAGCTTGCCAGAAGTGTTACTTTCTCTGGGGAGAAAGGTGTGGATGAAAGTCTGCTCAGAAGCCCGGCACAGCCCTTCTGCCCCAGCCCAAGGATTTTGTGTGAGGCTCCGGAAGCTCAAGTGATGATTATTTTAATTGCGTACCAACCCACAGTGCCATCGCCACGATGCTCTGTCAGACAAATAAAAATGGTGAGATCTTTTGGGCTCAGGCCTGGGTTGGTAGGGGTTTGGTCCGTGCACTCTTGGCAGCCCTGCCTGCGGTGAGTGCTGTTCAGGACAGAAAGTCGAAGTGGGTTTGCAAGTGAGTCACTCTTCTTCACTTCTCTTTTTAAAGGAGGTGCAAAAAGCTGTGTGCAGTAAAACTTGGAGTTCCTGTGTGCATATGGGTATGGTTTGTTCTTTTCCCAGCCTTTCTGCTGAACCAGGACTCCGTGGCTGGAGGAATCGGCTTAAGAGGAAATGTTGTGTGGGCTCAATATGTGGTGTTCAGTAAGTGATGACAAAGGGGAAGAAGACATAAATGAGCAAATATTTGAAGGCACTGAGACAGGCATACCTTAAGGACTCTGACAGGGCTGACCCGAGAAGTAATGGGACAAAAGGGAGGAAGGAAGTTTATGCAACAGGAATGTTTTCTGGCTGCGAGAGGTGTGGTTTGTTTTTTATTTTCTTTTTTTCTGCAGAAACCTCTCCAAAAGACACAGTGCGTATAGCTTTGGCCCTTTACAGCCAGACAGGACAAGAGGCTGGAGTGTGCCCCAGCAAGGAATGTTCCTCACAGAGGGACTGTCACCACCGACCTGGCACATGGGCTGGGGGAGCGCTGGCCTGGCTCGGGGCAGCCTTCCCTGACGTGGACGGAAAGCTTCTCCCCCTCTGCATGGCAGAACAGCTTTGCACTGCAAAAGCACCTGAGCTTATCATATGTCTGTTATGGATATGGCAAACATTACTTGTGGGATCCTGGTGGGAAGAAATTTTTTCTCCCTCTGTTCTGGAGTTAGTTTTATTATTGGGGTGCCGGCTGGTGGGACGGGGAGGATTTATGTCCTAAATTCACCAGCGCCTCCTGGAGCCTTTGGCAGTGCTGCTGGGGGCTGGGGTGAAGCGGTGGAGGACAGCAGGGAAAGACCTGGGAATTTTCCAAGCCGCCAGGGTGTTGGCTGTTTTTGTGGCACGCAGAGAGCGCTGCTGTTCGCAGGGCTGTGCTCTCCTGCAGGCGATTCGGTCGGCGCCAGGTTTCCGAAGGAAGTTGGTGTTGGGAAGAGGCTGGGCTCTCCTGACCTTATTTGCAGCGCTGGAGGGACTGGGCCCTTGGCTCTAGGGCTGCATGGCCCTGCCTGCATTCCTTGCATCCCTGATACAGGTGGAAAAGGCAGGTTTGCCTCCAGCTCTGATTACAGTGCTCAGTTACTTGGTACTCCAGGTGGTTGGCATTGCCCAGAGCGTCAGCTCTGGCCATGTAGCAGGTGAACTTGTTAGGTCCTGATTTTAATTGTTTGTTTGTTTTTGTGTTGTGTTTTGGTTTTTTGTTGTTGTTGTTTTGTTTTTTTTATAAAGAAGTTCTGAGTATACAGTATCACCTAAAGGTGATTCAGGTCCCAAAGCAAAAATTTTAGTTCTCACTGACTTGGAGCTCATTTTGAGCTCTCAGAGAGGAGGCATTTAAAGGGCTGCCAGCCTGCTTCTCCCTTGTGCTTTGCAATGCACGTGAGCTGTGGGCACAGATGCCGCAAAGCGGTTTGCCCCAGGTTGATGCTGGGAGCTCTGCCTCCCTGCCCATCTGGCTGCAGAGGCCAGGGGCTTATTGTTACCCTCTTATGCCACTGTTTTAAATCTGTAGTCACTCTAAGGGCAGCGTGCCAACGCAATGCTGTGACAGGAAGGGGGACGTGTATTGTTAGTGCTGCAACTTTACTGATTTGTGACTCTTTTGTAGATGGATGTGAAGGTTTGACTGATCTGGGGCCAGCTTTGGTACTTGGTGTTCTCCAGAGCTGACTAATAAACCTGGAGAACTTAAACGTGGGAAGCGAGGGGGGAGAGGAGACAGTACCCCTGAGGAGCTGGCGGAGCAAAGAAAAGGGGTTTTGAAAAGAAGCGGAGCATCCTCAGTTGGTTAGGTAGAGGAAAGTTGTTCTCGCAGAGCAGACTTGCAGTGCTGGCAGCAGCTGAACGGGTGACAGACAGGAGTCCTCGCAGCCTAGCAGCCACCTTTCTAGGAAGAAGGAAGCTGATGGGAATCTGTGCAAGAATCTGAGCTGATTGCAGGATCAGTTCAGACACCTCCAGCTTCTAATGCAACAGCTGGCCAGGTTTCCAGCAAGCCTGGGAGGCAGCCCTGAGGCCCATCTAGAGCTTTGCTTCTCTTGGTATCTGATCTGGATGAATAAAACCTGGCCTGTTCGCTTGTGCACTCATGCTGTGGTCCATCCTTCCAGCTGCAGCTCTGGTTTAGCCTCGGAGCAGTCTCAGGCTTGGCTCTAGTCACCCGGAGGCTGAAAAGAAAGTGGCATCTCTGAGGGAGTCTTTCTTCTGCTTGTTCTCTTCAGAGATGCTTGTTCCTCCAAATGACTGCGGGTCCCTGTGGTGTAAAACCACACCGTGGGGTTTTGAGAGGAACTGGAACCTTTTTTTGGCACTTGGCACCTTCTGCGTGGGCGTCAGGCTTTCAGAAGTCAGCCTTGCATAAACAGTCACCAAACTGAGTGAGTGCATGAACTTGGACCAGAGGGGCATTGAGAGCTCCCTTTCTGAATCCTGTGTCCCTTGTATTTTGCTACATTATCTTCTAGGATTAAGCTGGAGGAGAAGCCTGGGAGAGCTGACACTTTGAATTATCTCTGCTCCCAGCTACCTGCCTGCCTCTCTGGAGCTGCTGTGTGAGCTTATTTACCACAGACTGAAACTGAGGGCCTAGAAATGCTAGTGAAGCATCCGAGATCCAGCGTGCCATGGTTCTGGAAAGGCACCCTGAACCACAAAGTGGACCTGCCACCTCTCTGCAGAGAAGCTACTGAACTGAGCAAGGCATTTAGGCTCGCATTTAGCAGAGAAGAGAAGTTTTTGCCTGTCTGGGAAATTCAATGTGTCCTTCCAAGAGTTTTGTGTGGTATAAAATGCTGAAATAAAAGCTGAAATAAACAGATCAAAGCAAAATACGGTGATCACCGTTGAGATGGGTCTGGGAGAAGGGAGCGTATATAGTGCAAATCTCTTGAGATACAAGCTCCATGCCTGAGCAGTTTTCTGAGTGGGTGGCTGTTTTGAGTTGTGCATGAAAGGAGACTGTTCTTCTTTCCCCTCTTCCTTACACCAGTTTAAATGAGTGGTGTTGGGCTTAAAACTAAAACTGCCATGACATCCTGTCTGCAAAAGAAACAAAAAAGCCTCCAGAAAAGGACAGTGTCATATGATCCATGAGACACTGCTGAAGGCATGTTTTACAGCTACAGTAGTGCTCATGGGGACATCTATGTGAGCCAGGGATTTTGACTTCTCCTGGTGAAGGTAACTCCTGTCCCGCACTCTGCTGACATGTGGAGACATGGACATGTGGGCAAAGTGAGGGTAGACACAGCTGTTGGAGGCAGTGTTGTTTGTTTTGCTCTGATCCGTGGTTGGGAGGCAGTGGTGAAAGTTGACTGCTAGGAAAACTTCTCCCTGTCTTTATTGTTGATTGTTCATTTTGCACATGTGGTGTTAGCTGAGTCAGCTGAAGCTGTGTCAGATGCTGGAGAGGACGACTACAGAAGCAACTTTTGTTCTCATTGATGATTAAGATTAACTTCCTCCACACACAGACCCAGTTATGCCTCAGATATTGTCAGTGAAGTGTGTGTTTGGCTGCCTGGGGTCTACTACTTGACTGTGGTGTTAAATTAGCCAAGCTATCCCTGACCAATATATCTACCCTGAGTTTTTTATACCTGCCCACCTGGGTGTTACTGATGGGTCCGCAGTGCGATGGCTGAGTTCATTGGTGACCTTTTAGGTTTAGGCAATCCTGTACAGGCTGATGGACACTGGGGCACTCAAGAGCGAGCTATGGAGGTAATGGTGTTCCGAGTCTGGCAGGTAATGGCTTGCAGACATTAACGTATCGTGGCTTATATATCTGCTCTCTGTTTTAAAGTGGCAAAATACTGTATGTATTCAGCCCCTCAATGCACAGACATTTCTGGAATAGGAGGCAGCAGCTGTAGCAGCAATGTTGGCTATAGGACTGAGGGGTTCTGGAAAGTTCTTGTGACTCGAAGTACTTCATATCTGGGGACCCAGCTGGACCTGGCTGAAAAGACTGAATTTTCAAAGCATGGGTGGCAGTACTCCTTAAGGTTCAAGGCCATTTTCAGGTACGTCTGTATGTACAAGCTGGAAGTGCTTCAACTCAACATTTTCTTCTGGAAGTCAAAGACATGGTTTTTAGCATTCTTGACCTATGGGTTGTGTTTTAAGCTTGGGGGATAAGAAGAGTTGCTCTTATTTAGAAAGATTGCAGATGAAGCGATGTAGGGTGCAATTTTCCAATGATGAAAAAGATGGCAGCCTTCTGTAATAAAGGCAGAATGATAAATTTTATCAAATTTTGTGGCTGGGGCATGCTCTAGAATGACCTTTTGAGCTCCCTTGTGGTGCTATTTTTTTGCAATCTTAGGTATCTCCAGCTACCTGTTCATACTGTGCAAGCACATCACCACCTGCTTTGGGGTGTTCAGCAGATGCTCTCTCAGCTTGAGGACTCTTCTACAGTGCGGTTTGCAGGCAGGTCTACAGAAGTGAGAATGCCAAATTGGTAGCCTCAGAGAAGGCATTTTGTGAATGCTGCTGATTTCTATTTCAAGGCAGGTTAAAAAATAGACTCATGTTCTGAGGATTTGGTTCCAAAATATAGTCTTCCTTTTTAAAGCATTGTTGGGCAGGTGAGAGCTTATTGTTGGAGAACAGTGCAGACAGAGCACAAACTTCTCATGGCCTTGACCTCAAGGCATTAACTTAGAGCAGAAAGGATAACCTTCCCAAATCCCAAGCTGTTCTTAGCTTCCAGGCTGAGACTGCCAATATTAAAAACATGGTTCTGTGGCAATATTTTTTTACATTGCTTTTAAGAATTAGGCCCAGACCCCCTCAGTTTGGTTCCCCATGGGACTGCCCAGTCTCCTTGTGCTGCCTCAGAGCTCCCGGCTATGTGAGATGCTCTGGTGCTGCGGCTGAAATGCAGAAATCGTTCCCTTCCCCAGGCTGCCCAGCCCTGCCCTCTGCCTGGGAGCCACCTTCCTCCTGTGTGCGAGTTTTCTGATGTCCTTGGCACTGATGGTGCCTGGTGAACAAGGTCCTAGGAATGCCGTCTGTGTAAGTGCAGCTGCAGCAGCCGAGGCGTGTCCTGGCCAGCCTCCGTCGGCACCCGTGTGTGGTAGCAGGAGCTCAGGAATCTCCTGGTGCGATGGGAGGGGCAGGACGGAGATGAGAAACGCTGAGGTCAGGCCAGGTATCTCACAGAGCAGCTTTGCTGGGGGTGAGAAGGAAACGTCCCAGTTGCATGTTGCCTCTGGAAACTGCCCTCTGGGTTGCCTCTCACCTCCAGCTGGGTGGCTGCTTGGTCATGTTGGCTTTGTTTCAAGGAAGCGATCTGCAGATTTTGGAGGGCTTACCTGGCTTGGAGTGGCCTGGCCAGTCCTTGCTGGTAGGAGTCTTTATGAGGTCCCAGGTTGCTTTCTAGTCTGCAGGGATCTTCATAACTTGGCATCTTCCTGAGACTGCTGGCTTGTAACAGGCTGCACTTGCTGCTTGCCACTTACGTTGTCAGCTCTGTAGGCCCTAAAAAGTGATTTTTAGCTGATGAAACTGTTTTTTCCTGTGTTACTTTTGTCTTTCCTCTCCCTCCTGTCCTTCAGGATTCAAAAACTGCAGATGCTCTGAACTCAGCATGACTCACACCTTCTAGTTTATTTTGTGAATTATCCAGCACATGATGCTGACGGGAAAATGTTGGGTGGCAAGAGATGGTTTTTAAGACCCGAAAGGAAATGCTTGGAGCATGTGTGTGTGGTCTCTGGGTCATTGAACTGGCTGATGTCCCAGAGCACAGCATACGGGCCACGTGAACCAAACGGGCCCGTGGGCCCTTCAGTGGATGTCAAAGCACGGTCTAAGACTTCAGGCAGAAGTGGGGGGGTGTTTGCTGTGAGCCTTGCTTGAGAAGGCGGTGGGGTTTGACCTCTTGTAGAGGCAGTACGCATTCATGCCGCCCGATCCTGGACGTTACCTACCTCTTTGTTACACACCTAAGCATCGCTAGCAACAGCTAAGGCTGCCTTTGCTCCTCTGTTGTGGTTACCTCACTCTCTCGGAAGCAGTTTGGTGTTAGAAATGCTGAGCTACGGAGCTGAGGTAATGCTGGAGAAAGCTAGTGAGGCAGGTGGCAGAATATAAAAAGGAAAAGGTTATTTCGTGAAATTTTGCCAAGTTGTTGTACCTAGAGACATTCTCATCTCAGTGTCGTGGTTTAACCCCAGCTGGCAACTCAGCCCCACACAGCCGCTCGCTCACTCCCCCCCGGTGGGATGGGGTAGAGAATCAGAAGAGTAAAAGTGAGAAAACTCATGGATTGAGATAAAGACAGTTTAATAGGTAAAGCAAAAGCCGCGCACCCAAGCAAAGCAAAACAAATTCATTCACTACTTTCCATCGGCAGGCAGGTGTTCAGCCATCTCCAGGAAAGCAGGGCTCCATCATGTGTGATGGTTACTTGGGAAGAGAAACATCATCACTCTAAACATCCCCCTCCTTCCTTCTTCTCCCCCCAGCTTTATATGCTGAGCATGACGTCATATGGTATGGGATATGATCCTTTGGGCAGTTGGGGTCAGCTGTCCCAACTGTGTCCCCTCCCAACTTCTTGTGCACCCCCAGCCTGCTCGCTGGTGGGGTGGGGTGAGGAGCAGAAAAGGCCTTGTCTCTGTGTAAGCACTGCTCAGCAGGAACTAAAACATCCCTGTATTGTCAACACTGTTTTCAGCACAAATGCAAAATGTAGCCTCATACTAGCTACTAGGAAGAAAATTAACTCTACCCCAGCCAAAACCAGCACACTCGGCCATAAAGGCAGGGCTTGCAACCATGCTTGCAAGAGCCTCATCAGATATACTGATGCTTAGAAAGACCTATTTTCGGGGTGAACTCCTACCGGTGGAGAATACTTGTGCTTGGAGCTTGCAGAGAGGCTCTTCAGGATCCCTCAAGCAAGTGAGCTCCCTCTTCCATGCCGCTGCATGGATTTGCAGCCCGCCACTGCTGCAAAGGATGATGCTTCAAGCATGCTTCTGCCCTCGTCCTCCCCTGCTGGCATCTCTGCTGGCTGTGGCAGCGGCTGGGATTCCTGGGCTGGCATTACTTTCATTGACAGCTGTGCCAGAAGCACATATCCTAGGCCTGCTCCCTGCTGTGCCAAGGCAGATTGGCTTAATCAGACTATGGTAAACCTGTTGTTAATGTTTCACGCTTCACTGGACTTGCCAATTGTAGCTGCTGTGATTGCACCCCTGCTGCTTGTTTGACTGTCTGATGGCTTATGGCCAGGGCCCGGAGATGGGAAATCAAGTTAATTCGCAGCAGTGAACGGAACATTAACCTTGCCTTTCATTTTTTAGGCATACAGTTAGGGAATAAGGAAATAGATTTTTCCCTTAAATATGAAGTCTCTTGGAGAGGAGGAATTGTGAGTGTCTCCATTGTCATTGGGGCTATCCTATTTCTCAGCACAAACCCAGTGGATGTAATACCTAGTAATGAGCATGCTGGGGCCACACTGAAACTGGACAGGGGATGAGGACTAGCGCCAATGAAACTTCATTTCAGACCATGCCTGGCTGGTCCACATCTCCAGTTATTTCGTAGTTGCCTTGTTGGATGCATGTCCTCAGGGATGGAGGGTTGGTTTCCTTGACCTCACTTGCAGCTGACTGCAAGTCATCCTTGACTCAGTGCCATGGGCGCTGGGTCTAGTCTTGAGGGAGTGCTCTGCACTTGCCAATGCCCCCAGACTTGCTAGGGAGTTGCAGGTGTCCCCATGTCTTGCCACCTGGCTGGCTGACAGCGCTTCGTTGTGTTTGTAATGGGATGTTCTCATCTTCCTTTGCACATTGTTCTCAGGCTGATGGGACTTGGGAATAATGTGCTCAGATGAGTTAGAGGCAGCCAGCCCAGCCAAGTTTCTGACAGTGATGAAAGGTCTTCTCATGCTGTCTGCCCTGCCAACAACTTCAGCAGCACAAAGCGAGGGCTCTGTGCTCGAGCTGTCCGTTCGTGGGTTTGTAAGAGCGGCTTAATGGAGTGTATACGCAACCAAGTGGCTTCTTCAGCACTGCACTAATGAATTCAAACACGTGAGCAAACCCAAGGCTTGCTGCTGCCCTGCCAGCCTCCTCTGTGTCCTCTGTGAGATGGGGGCACCGTGGAGCTCAGACGCTTGGGAGCTTCCAGCGTGCACGTCATGAATAGCCATCCAGTTTCCCCCTCTCTGTACAGGATCTTGATGCAATAATCATCACTGTTTTAAGACCCAGCCCCTGTATTCACATCTAGGCCCTGCAACTGGGTGGCTTGTCTTAGGGTGTTGCCCCCACTTGCTTTGTCCCTGTTTGTTTAACTTTGGAGACCCATGAACTACTTCCAACAGATCTCTGGAGGAGCAGCTGGAAGAAGCAGGCCCACCTATACAACACAACAGTGTATGCACTTGGCTGTTTTATTTAAGGAGTCCATGCTTGCTTTAGGAAGCTTTTAGTGGCCCATCAATCAAAAAGGGTTAAACAAAGGAATGAAACTCACTGCAGGAGATGAGACTTCTTGGGGCTGGTGCAAGACTGTCAAGAGAAGAGCAGCAGTGTTCTACCGCAGCCCTTCCATTTTCTCATCTGCACACCAAGCATGTTTCAGTCAATGTGTTTCTTCTCAAACAAGTAGAGAAATGTGTCTGGGTGTGGGTAGAATGGAGTAAAAAAAAAAAACCTGAAGTCCTTCTCTGCACGTGTGCCTCTCTGGGGAGGATGGAGCAAAGGTCTGCCAGCACCAGCAGCACCATGACCGACAAGGCAGAGCTCAAATACCACAGGGATCAGAGCAGTGTATGAGCCTGTGCAGAAAGGAGTTGGGAAGGCTGGGATGCAGTTTCATAAGCATTTGTTGCAGCAGCAATCTTTATGCAAAAAATATAATATACAGCTCTGAAATGTTCATCCCTGCTGCCCACCTTGTCTTGCAGTACAGCTGTTCAGGCAGCTGTGCAGTGGACTTGCTCTGAGACCTACTGCAGTTAAAAATAACACTTCCCTCCCATCCCCCTTTTTTTCTTTAACTGTGAGGAGCAAGTGCTGCTTCTTGAATATGTGGTGGTAAAAGCACAGCCCTAGATTTGGGCAGACTGTTTGTGGCTCTGTATTGAGGTGTCTTTGCTTAGCTCTGAACTGATAGTAGGGCTCAAACCTTTGAGTTGGATGTGCCCTTCCAGTAGGCCAGATGATGCTTGTTGTAAGCAGAAGGTGGTTGTTCCACAATGGTGCTATGAAGCTGAAGTAGTATTAGGGACCACAGAAATAAAGTCTCTATGGGCAAGATCCCCTTGCCCTATCCCATAAAAACATGTGTTCATGACCACCAAGCACCCTGGGTTTGTCACCTGTGAATAGCACTGCTGCCTGCAACTCAGATCCGTGGCTGAAGGCAGTGTTTCTTTATTTATACACAAATGCCCACTGGAAGTGTTGCACTGCTATTTAGTGTTTTGTATCCTCTTTCCTTTTAAAAAAGAAGTTGCAATTAAAAAAAAAAAAGGCAACAACAAAACCTTAATTGCACCGTCCAGAATTGTACGTGCTTAAAGTGAGTCACTATGGGATCGTATAACCGTAATCTTTGTCCTCATCTCCACCCTGCTGCTTGTCACTCTCCTTCCCTGAAGCGCTGCTCTAGCTGCTAGGAGCTTTTGTCATCTGTAAAACACCCTCCAATGCAGAAAGACTCAACCGAAAATTCTGTTGAATATGTGAAGGATAAAGCATTTATCTGACCTCTTAGTACACACAACTAGAAACTCTTCTAGATATTTTGTGAAGATATCTGGGCGCAGAGGAACATCTTGATGCTTTTCTAGTGGAGCATGTGCGTCAATGCGAGAAGAGGGAAGGCTTGTGGGACTGTGGCTTGGGAAGACGCGGCTGCTTTCTCATTTCCTTGTAGTGTTTTCCACCCTTTGCAGTGACAGAAATGTTTTATCTTCTCTGACTCTGAACCGTTTCATAAACGGTTCCTCATAAATTCCCCTTGTAGTTTGGTACGTTCTAGGAGTTTTGGGGTTATTTTCACTTTCTCTTCTAGGCTGTCGCTGTGCTCTGCTAAAGAGAAACCTTGGTCTTCCCCAGAGGTTTTGCCTGTGGAGCGCAGCGGCAGTGGTTCGTACCTCCTTCTGCAGCTTTGGAAGCACCTTGTAGTTCTCTGCTGTGTGCTGTATGTTTCAAATGGGATTCAAATGGGAGATATTCCCCTTCTGGGTCCTGTTAAGCTGCTTAGCTTGTCACACTGAGGGAAAAACAAGTGACAGACCTCTCCAGTGTAAATTTTTCAGTGTCCGTGCCTTAAACTCCCCTTGAAGCAGACGAGAACCCAAGTTTGTCCTTGGTTCACCGAGAAGCTGATGTGTACCTACCAGCAAAAGGCTGAACCAGATGCCATGCATGTGTCCCTGTCCTGATATGGATGTGACTTCTGTTTTGTTGCCTTGCTGCCTATCATAACCAGTTAAAAATAAACCCTAGTGTTTTTCTACAGTGTGTGTAGAGCGTTCCTTTGAAAGTTCAAGTGCGAAAGTGATAGGCATTGGCAAAAATCTGCTCCTTTGAGACTGATGCCAAAGGGAGCTCGTCCCCTTCCCATTTAGCTTGTCTCTGGGTTGTTTTCAGCATCTGTTTAAAAAGCTGTGCTTATCCCTGCCGGTATCTCTGCGGTTGATCCCATATCTGGGTTCTAGGTACAAACCCAGCACCTGCACTTGAAAAAGTCAATGAAGGAGACAACTGTAAAATGATTCCTGAACCAGTAGAAATGCCTTGCAGCGAGAGCCATGGAGCTCAGTCTGCTCAGCTCCACAGAGGTGACAGTGTGCATGTGTCTTTGTGCGGAGAAAATACTATTCTCAGACACTTTAAGCTGGCAAAGAAAGTCATAGTAAGCACAAATGCTTGACCTTGGTTTTAGTTGAACACAGTAAGCGTGGATGTTGGTATAAATCTGGTTGGAACACAGGGTTTTGTATACAAAGTATGATCCAGCGGTGGTGAGGGTAATTCTGGTCTTAAAGTGAAGAAGCGGAGGTGGAGGGGAGAGTGGAGAAGGCTTGTTACACAAACAGGGACAAAAAAGTAAGTACATGCAGAAATAGCCACAAGTGCAGAGGGGGAAAAACCTGCAAGTCCAGACCTTGGCTGGTAGAAAGCAAATGTGTCAGAAGTCTCTCTGCATGTATGCTCCCCTGACCCCCATAGCTCTTTTGATGGTGGTTTTTTTGTTTGTTTATTTTTAGTTGGTTTTTTTTTTTTTGCTCCTGATCTAATTCTCTTGGCTTTGTTTCCTTGTCCAGTGTGTCGAGACTTTGCTGTTCTGGAAGATCATACCTTGGCCCATAACTTACAGGAGCAAGAGAGTAAGTAGCAATGATCTTTGGAATAAACTGAAGCAAATTTGTCCCAACAGATATCTGGCTTTTTTTGGTTTTGCTAAGAAAAGTCCTCCCTGCTTTTATTTAATTTTTGTTCTTTTTAATGGAATACAGATTATTATTACTGTCTTCGCTGTCCTGTAACACTACTCTGCGTCCTGCCCCAGCTCACATTGTACCCTAGAGATAGTTGCATTTCATGTTTCAATTTTGTGCTCTCCTTTAAAGTTGAGTTTGTTTATGCCATTTATGATAAAATTGCATGTGGGAGTGAACTTGGGGTTTTGTTGCTGTGCGAGGTTTTTAGAAATGACTAGCAATTTTGGAAGCTTCAAGTCTTATAGGCTGACCTGAGGTGCAACCAGAATAGGTCTGTTTATTTACTTATTTCAGAATCGCTAGTGCCTGCCTTTTGAAAGGAGGCTTCCTTTAAAGACATTTTGAGGTAGGGCAGCTGTACATTGTAGGGTTTAAAAAGGAGGAGAAAAAGTACAGCCAGGAACTTCAAAGTGACTGGTGATTTTTTTTTTTTTAAGTGCTTATTTGTTACTTGGGGTATGTTTGCATTGCAGTTTCAGGTGTGGTGGCCTCTCTCCTGCTTTGCTGTGTGCCAAGACTATTGGTATCTACCAGTACTAGGTGCCAATACCATTCCAGCTACTCCACCAAGCGTGCAGATTGCACTGAAGTTGTGCCCTGGCTGCTGGAACCTGAGCCCACTGAATTGAAGCTGGCTCTCAGCGGCAGCTCATGTAGCCGTTTTTTCTTGCAGGCAGTGTCCATGTATGGTAAAGGACTCGCTGTAGTACTCCGTTGCTCTGTTGCTAAATATAAAGGTAGTGAGATTCTGGAACTGATTATGTTGAGAGCGAGAGGAGTTTCCTCCTCCAAAGGTTCTTGAGAACAAATTAGGGAAGCATCCATCAAGAAGTGGTTAGGTTCAACTCATCCTCCCTGGCCTCTGGTGGTCCCTTCCAGCCTCACTTTATTAATCTAGGGTAATTTCCTGCGGCCAGAAAATGAAATTCAAAGCCTAAAAAGCATTCCCTATAAATCTGGATGCGATCAAGATATGCAGATCTTGGTTTGGTAACAGACACGCGTATACAGCCCCCATACAGTGCTGAAACAAGGCGATCTCAAGCTGCTAGCCTAATTTCAGTTCAGGACTTCCCCACCTTTAGAGATGTTACGTGATGTTTCCCTGCCAAGAACTGTCTTCCTTTCTGGCCTGGAATCTCCCTCCCACTTGCGTTGTCTTGTTCACACCGTGAAGTTCTGCAGGCTGATTTCGGGGTTCTTGTCTGTGTTTATTTCTAGTTGAGCATCACTTGGCAACAAATGTTCAGCGTAATCGTCTGGTGCAACATGACTTGCAGGTGGCCAAGCAACTGCAAGAAGAGGAGGATCTGAAAGCACGTGCTCAAATCCAGAAACACCGAAAAGACTTGTGAGTTTGGGATGGAGCTGTTGAAATGCTGCTCCCATTTGGTCAGAGCACTGAAATCAGCTGCTTTGATTTGAGTTGGTTGACAGTACATGGGGTTCAGGTTGATCAGCCTTTTGCTTTTGTCTCCTTTTCCCTTGGGCTATCCATTGCCGTAAAAGTATTGATACTAGGCTCTGGCAGAGTAATGAGGATGGGGTGGGAATAGGTGGCCCTGGGGCCCGTCCTGGCTTGATTCTGTTGCCTGACCATGGGAAGGAGCGTTCCTGTTCTGCTGCCTGTTGGCAGAGTGGGGTAACTTGGCCACTTGTGTTGACCTTGTCCCTGGCTAAAGTCTGAGAAAGAAGAAACCACACCACAGAAATACACAGCGTTACAGTGAATTCTCTCTCTTGTGGAAGTTGCAGATATTGGCGTGTTTGCATTGTGCCTGATGAGTGCTTTCGAGGAGCTGGGCGCAATGCTTTTTGGTGTCCTGCTGCACTGAACAGCTGAAAGTCCCTGCTTGCGCTTGCAGATACTCCAGCGTGAAGTGACCTGGGAAGAGGAGCTGCTGCCCCAGGGTCACTTGGTGGAGATGGATGTTGGGGAACAGGCCTTCTCTTGCAGTCGCTGACTTCGGCAGCAGCTGTGGGAGGATGTTTAATGAGCGATCCAGTTTGCTCTGCAGGTTTGCTCAGGCCCCACACACCAGATCTGACCCTGTGGCCTGTGATTTGGCTTTGTGTGTCATGGCTCTTAGGCTGTGGAGGGGGAGTAGAAATGAAACATGGTAGTACAAACTGTACTTTCCAATCCAGAGTTGACATTGGTGCTTTTCTCCGCGCGCTCCCCCCCGGCCCCTTAGTCTCTTGCAATGCGTGAGAAGTAATGGGTTGTGTGAGAGGGCTCAGTCAGATCCCGATGACGAGAGACAGGAGATTGCTTTCTGATGGGGCTCCCCGCACATGCGGGCTCTGCGTGGCAGGGTGCATCTCCCAGCGCCTGCGCTGCCTCCCGGCTTGTGTCGTGCTCTTTGATGCCACCCACCAGGTACAGTTGGTTGTGGATCACAAACCCTGGGTGGCTCATCTGGCAGAGGCAGCGATGGAGTAGAAGAGCTCTGTATTGCAGATGTGTGAGATACAGGACTGGCTTCAAAGGAGCTGCTCATAAAAGATTTGAAGCTGGGGCGTGACAAATCAGCCACTGTTTTCGATGTTCCCAGCATACTCGGGCAGCACTGGGTAGATGCATGTGTATCTCTCAAGTCTGTGCTTTCTTTCAATAGCTTTGTCTTTATTACCAATTAGAGATGTGAGCATGTAAATGACAACATAAAAATTAATTTTGTATGGCAGAGATGATTCCTTTTTGTTACTTGCTGGGAACTGCAAACAATTTTCTTGTTGTAGGACTCTGTAAAATGGGATTTACGAACTTTGTGAGCCAAGTTACAGGCAGAACTGCTGATGCAAAATGTTGTGTCAGCAGCAGTTCTGCTCCTGAAAGCATGAGCTCTTCTGCAAGAAGAGTAAAAAAAAGTTGGAAGCATCCTTTTGTAATTGGATCTTTTTCTTCCTTAATTCTCTGTACGTTCCCACTGTCTCTTCCTTGTGCAAGATCAGCGTGTTCTGGCAACAAAATGATCCTTGCTGTTGTTGCTTTCTGTATTGTCTAGGACAGTTTGACAGTGCAAGGTGATGGGAGGAGTAAAGGGGCAGAACCGGGTGGTCTTTAGAAACAGGGAACATAAAAAAGCTCTTCAAATTTATGGGCTTTCTTCTGTCTTTCAAATCCTAGATTCTTTCAGAAGGACTTTGTGAAAATAAATGAGAGAATAGGAATAACTTTTCTTCTCTTTTTAAGAATTTAGGGAAGCATCAAACCTTATTTTCATGCTTCTTTAAAAGCATCTCTCACATCTAGCTGAGCAGCCTGCACGCTGCCAAGCATAGTAACAAGGTTGCTAAAATAACTGTCGGAAATACTGCAAAAATACGCTCTTTCCTCGTTTTGCTCCCAATGCTGTGATGGTTCTGTTACACTAATGTGAACAGTTCCTTTGAACGGTTCCCTTAAATCCTTTTATTTTTTTTTTGCTCCTCATCTGGCAACAAGAAGTTGCTACAGCCAATGTGAATGGGAGCTTTCTGATCACACTGAATTTTTTTTCCTCCCTTTTTCCTAAACTGATGTAGAGTTTCCCTGACACTCTTAACACTCCTAGCTGCCCAGGAATGAAGGACACCTAGGTGTGATGTTCAGGGATGGTGACATTTATGTTGCTCTGGCTGATTTCTGGGGACTGATGGGCTCTTGAACTCGCATTAAAGAAACTGAAGGACAAGAAGAGCTGTCAAAGTTCTTTAACCTGTTTTCTTATGCTCAGTCAAGTTGAAACACTAGCTTATGTTGACTAACTAATCAAGTCTCAGTATTTAATTACCACTGAGCAATAAAACCCAAAATCTAATCCTCTGTTGCTGTTCAGTAGTTCTTAGAGATTGTTATGGTGTATTCAGAGAAGCATGTCATCTGGAACAAGAAAATGCTTCTGGTTTTGCATTACTTCTAGTGTTCTTTGCTGCAAATGGAGAGGCAGTGACCTTGTTGCCTTGGCTTTGAAAGACTATTAGCTGTTTCTGTCTCCTGTTTGTCTGCAGTAAGATATATTTTAAGCATTTAGCAAGTCAGTTGGTGCTGATGAACTTGGCACCTTAGCTCTGCTCACAGGTGCTGGGGGAACCGGAGACGTGCAATGCCTTGATACATCTGACCTTTCTAACTTATTTTCTACCTGGATTCATGTCCTCTGAGGCTGGGGTCGTAAAGGATCCCCTATCTTAGGCCCATTGACAGTCTGCTCCCCAGAGTTTGCAATTCAGCTGTTGTTTTGCTGGGGACTGTGGTTCCCTGCTGGTACCAGTTTGCCAAGGTCCCTTTTTATATGGCAGGTTCAAGAACTAGATTTGCTGCTGCGTGAGCTCGTGTGCCTTTGAACAGGTCTCTCCCTGGACTCAAGTGAAATGCATGTAGGCGCACAGACACGAAGTGCCAGGTTTTATTACCTGGATGAAAGATACTGATGTCTGAAGTTGTTTGACCTATTGGTAACTCCGGCCCTTCAAACACTGAAATTTATGGATGCCTTCCAGGACATCTCTAGATGTGGGTCAATTCATGAATATGCACAAGTGTGTGTGAGTGTGGTGGTCTGGGAAAGGGAAGAAAATGTCATGTGACACTGACTTGGGGTTCATATAAATAACATAATGTACCCAGTTGCAGGTCTGCTTCCAAGGACCAGTTGACAGAAATAAAGAAGCTTCTTCTCCCTCTTGCTGCATGTTCCTTTTCCTTCCCTATGACAGATCAGTTGTTTCTTGGTGGCATTTGTCCTCTAAACCCTCTTCTTGTCGCAATGTCCTTCCTGCCCACCCTAAGCCACATATCCACTCTTTCTGTTTCTCTCATTCTTCTTCAGTTTCTATAAAAGAAGGCCACTGACTGCTCCAGCCCTGCCACTTCTCTCTGTTTTGCTACCAAAAGTGCTTGTCTGCACTTACTATTTTAATTTCCTCTGCTCATGTTGTAGACTCTCTTCTAGTCCTTTGCCTCCAAGTTCGCTAGGTCATTTATGCCCTGATCATTGCTCAAGCCTAGAACTAGTTGCTCTAGCCCACACAGCACAACTTTGACATAGCTGAACCTGCTTCTCTTGAAATATTTGCTTGACTTCCATAACATGCCCTTGGTAGTCCTCCTATCGCCTATCTGATCATTGCCAGCATATTCTTCAAAAGATTGTATTCTAATAAAGCAAGCTCTGCCTGATGCTGTTCCCATTCTCCTCTCCTTCTATGCCTTGCCTTTCAGTAGTGTCAGTTGCAGAGATAGCTTAGATTTGATTTTTCTGATGTGTTTAGAGCTCGTCTTTACCTCAATTTCAACAGTGCTGGAAAAAAGAGCTCTTAACCTTTCTTCTTAAATCCCCCAGCCCTTTTCTGGGTTGCCCTAAGGAACCCCTGGCCATCGTTCCAGCCTGTTTGCCAGGCATCAGAGTCTGCGGCTGAGTATGGCACAATTCTTGCAGATGCTTTTCTGTATGATGTCCCTGAAATACGGCCTTCCAGGTCTATCCGCACAGACGAAACTCATTTCATGTCTCAATTACTCCGGTATCATTCAGTTTCCAGTTAATGCGATCTGGCATTGTTCCTGCATCTGCACTGGTACTGTGACAATGGCTCCCTCGCCCCTCGTTTTGACACATGTCGCTCTCTTGCCTCTTGGCACTGGTTCTGCTTTTGGGTCTCATCCGCCTCAGCGGCATTTCTCATTCATAACTGAACTGCCACTTCCAGCCTCTGTTCGGCCTATGTACTGCATTTTGCTATCAGCATTTTTGCACTTTCTCCTTCTTGGCTTTCAATGAAAACCACTTCCCAGAAACGTCTGTGTTAATGGTACCCCTAAAGCCCTCCTTTGGCACCATCTGTACAAAAACTCTTCAGCAGAATTAGACTGTTCGCAGAGACTGCTGTGCACTACCTTGGCCTGCCCTATCTTATGGTTCCTACCTTTTCTTAGCAAACTGCCTATGAATCTGTTTTCTCTTGCTTTATATTTTCATTGTGAATGTTTTGGGAGCTATTTTTCTAAATCTGGCCAGCAGTAAGTACAGGGAGTCCTGGTCCCTGGTGAGGATTCATAGGCTCTGCATTAATACCGAGTAATAATTCTTCTGTGCAAATCAGATGGGTTCTTTAGCTCTTTTATCCCTTTCTTCAGGCTGTCTGATGCCTGTGACTTTAGCTGTCTATAATCCTTGTCTCCTTGCCTTCTAGAGAACGACAGGACTGCGAGATCGCTCAGGAAATCCAAGTGAAGCTGGTATTTGAAGCGGAGCAGCGCCGCAGGCAAGAGGAAAAAGATGAGGTAACCTTTAAAGCTGCAGGACGGCAGGGCTATTTGTAGCAGCCCTTTCGGTGCAGGCATTTCTTGGTCATTAGCCACAGGAGTTGGCTTGCATGGTGTCAGTCCTGGCCCTCGCAGATCTCGGTATGCACAGAGATTTCAGGGAGTCCTCTTACAGGAATAAGATACAGCCGTAGTCCTCACGCTCAAGGGTCACAAGGGTTGTTGATGCCAATGGCCTTGCTAACAAAGAGGGCAAGTAATAGGTGGGTCTTGTTGCCTGGTGTAGGAAAGTGTAACTTTATGCAGTCTGAGATCTGCTTGCTTTCTCAAATGCAAGGAGACAGGTGCTATTTTTGGGAGAATCCTGGGCCATGATTGCTTGGTCTTTGGTACAAAGACTTCAGCAGGACCCTCAGCCCAGCCATCCATCTCTGGCTTCTTCATTACCTTCTTTCATCTTCAATTTAGTCTTTCACAGCCTGAACACCCTGACGCAGTTTCTTGCTAGCAGAGTCCTTTTGTTGTTGCAAAACATTGCTCTGCTGCTGTTGCTTGAAAGTGGGCAGTGTGGCTTGTCCATGGTGTTCAAAGGATTTGGCTTGTTGATCAATTTATCAATTTATTCATTGTGAATGTTTTGGGAGCTATTTCTCTAAATCTGACCAGCAGTAAGTACAGGGAGTCCTGGTCCCTGGTGAGGATTCATAGGCTCTGCATTAATACCAAGTAATATTTAAGAAAGCCACAGAGTGGATATTAAGAAAGTATTTAAGAAAGCCACAGAGTGGAGGAACACCTGTGTGAGCCGGGAGTGTGGCCCCAGTTTAGATTGGAGATAGTTTCCTGAGAAGTCTGAGTAGTCTTAAGATGCTCAAGAGGCACCTAGTGGCATTTTCTCTGTAGGAAGAGCGTGAACACAAGGCTGTGTTTCCGGGAAGAGCCTGAAGTAGGAATCTGTCCTTACCTGACAAATGCGTCAGTTTGCTTGTGCAAGACCTCATTTTCTTATACCGTTAAGTCCAAGCAAGCACTGAAAGGCTGCCCAGGCAGTCATGGAAGGGCTTTCAAGAGGAGCTTGTGGTAATGGGGGTGGGAGGAACATTCCGGCTAAAGGATTTGTGCTATAAATGTGACCATTTGTCTCTTTTTTTATCGGGAAGGTGAAGGGGACGTAATAGTACTGACGTTGGCTGTGGGAATTGCACCTTTCCTTCCTACTTTCTGTAGAGGGCTGCTGGGATGTCAGCAGTCTGACAACAGGTCCCTGCAACCTGTCAGACCAGCGTGCTGACCATCTTGTGCTGTTGGGAGCAATCTTCAAATGAATGTGGCTCAAAGCAATGAGGAGAAGCCATAAATATTCTTTATCTTCCTGCTGGTATGTGGGAAGTTCCCAAGTGTGACTGAAACATAGCTGTGGACTGAGTTAGGCTGCAGCTGGTACCGGGATGTGGCACTACCGCCCATCCTCGCAACAGGACTTCTGGAGAGCTTGAATTGATCCTGCTTTCCTTCTGGAGTGCCCCCCAGCAATCTTTCTTGTTGGGTGGGCTTCTGTGTTGATGCAGAGCCTCAGCAATGTGAGTGAGGCTGTGCAGTGCCCCAGAGGTTTGTCGCCTGGCAGAGGGACAAACATCAGAGCCCCTTCTGTAGCCCTCGGCACCGCATCTATACAGGTACCCTGCAGGACATTCTGTATTACACCCCTACTGGCCACACGCCGGGCTAGTCTTGTGTTTGTCACACGTGAGGGTGTAGTAGCTGCCCAGCGTACGTGATAGCTCTCTGGTACCAGTAGTGGTACCAGTGTTATGCCAGTGCTGTGCTTGAGGCAGATCCAGTCTAGTGCGCAGGGTTTTTAAATGAAGCGTTAAGCTTACCTGCTTACAAGTCCAGTTTGTAAGAAATGGTTTGTGTGGATTTACAAGTCCTGAGCTGTCTCGGTTCTGGAAGTAATGTGCTTAAGCCCATATATTTATAGACTTACTGTACTTGCTAGAAGAGCTTAACCTTGTCAGGGGAAGGAAAATTTTTTTTTTTTTTTTTGGTAAAGAGCCTGTGGCATCCGCATGTCCTCCACAAAGCTGGTTACTGAGCAGATGTGATCTGAATCCTGAAATAATAGTTTGTACTTGAACACCCATCCCATGTCCTCCAGTGCTGGCTTTGCTCTGGAGGGTGTTGGCTCTTAGTTTGCATTTCAGTGATGCCTTTCCTTCCTGCAATGTACACTTTACATGCACGGCTCTATAAAAATCCTGAGGATTAGGGAGGCTTAAATGAATAGCATCCAAAGGGCTAGCATGCCCTGCTGGTGTCTTCCAGCTTCTCTTCCTAGCTTCAGACTAGCTCCACTGACTCGTAAGCTTCTGGGCCCCAAATGAGCAAGCCCCAGGGAGCTGTTTGCTGTTGCTAGGCCGTGTTGATCCATTAGTCATCTCGAAAGAAAACCAATTAGGAAAATGGAGTGCTATTCTCTTTGATGGCATATCTACCAAAACTGCGACAGAAGATAAACGGCTGCAGTCCCCGCAGCGCTTCTGCCTTGTCCCTCTATTCCTAACATCCCTTTCGATTTTCTTTTCCTTCAGCCTCTGTCTGTCAAACTGATGCATTTCCCTGCCTGGCATCCTACCATCCCTGTAAATTACAGCCAGTTTGAAGTGAGTTCATGACTTGCTCTGGGAACTCCTTCCAGTCCAAAGTGCCTTCAGCTGGAGACAGGCTCTGCATCTGTGTTTTTCTTTCTATGGTGAAGTTCGGGGGGGAGGTCCAGCCCACTCATGTGAGTGGGTGTGCGCTTGTGTGACTTCCAAATCCTTGCTGAAAGCCCGAGGTTGCACATGCAGTCCTTTCTGCTGTGCTTTGGCCGTTAGGGCTTTGCAGGCTTGTGTGCAGGTGGAACAGGGACCTGCAAGTCTGCCATGGGACTGGAAGCTCTGCGGTGGGCCTGGGTGAGGTTGGATGCTGGTTGCTGAGATGGTCTCTTGTGTCAAATACTAAGTTGGAAGCCCCATCCAGCCCAGGGGTTGAATTTGAGAGCAACCCTGTCATTGCCATGTCTGAAAAACTAAACTATCAGGGTTTTTATAATTGAATAAAGAATTTGAATAAAAGAACCTGGAGATATTTTTTGGGGGGGTAAGGTAATGTCTATTTTCTTCCATGTCTGCAGGACATTGCCCGCCTCCTACAACAGAAAGAACTGCAGGAAGAAAAAAAGCGCAAGAAACACTACCCAGAATCCCAGGGACACGCAGTCTATGAAGATAGCTATTATGCAGAAAATGGAGGTACGTTTCTGCTAGATAAAGGATCAAGATCATGGCAGTATAGGTGAACCTGGTGATCTGGCAATTCCATTTAGGAGATTTTCCTTATCCTACTGTCCTGCATGCAGCATTGCATCAGTTTCCAGGGTCAGGATCAGACTTTTATTCTAGAATCAGTAAATATTAAAAAAAAAAAGTGGATAACACAATTTTATAATTTTTGATGTCCTAGAAGATGGCCCAAAGGACAGGGACTGGGTGTGTGGTGTGTGTGTATGTGCAAGCACACCCACGCATGCATGTTTTGAAAGGGCTTGTGGAAAAAGACAGTAGCTGATGGTACTGATAAGCCAGTTACTTCTGTGTAACACCGCAAGCGTGCGGGGGAGAAATTCAGATGCAATTCCATGCCTGTGTTCAAAGAGAAACAGTTCCGTGCACTCATCTGCGATGCTGGCACAGCTACGTGTGTAAAGGAATAAATGCTGGTTCGTGGAAGAGCCTTTCAAAAATAACTCCTTGCAGGTATGTATCCAAGCATTAAAATTAGCACAACCGCGTTGAATGACTTACTGAATAACCAGGTCATCTCCACAGAATGTCTCTGCTGGGATTATCATCTGGGACTTCACGTTGTGGAAAAGATATGACCCACAGCGCTGTATTGCTTTCTCTTGGTCGGCTTTTATGATTGAATACAGACCTTTGAATTGGGAGGATAGAATCAGGGTGTGTTTAATTATGGAGCAATCTGGGGATGGCTTTGCTGTGCGCTGGTGGTGGTTCTTGTGTTCTTTCTTCAAAAAAAACTGTGGTGGGGAAGAGATGGGCTGCTTTTGATTAACAGATTGTGAAGATGAAGATCAAACCTCTTCTCATTTTAACATCAATGCCATTGGTGATTTCAAATGCCTTTTATTTGAACTTACACAAAGTGTGTTAGTTTCAATTGGGAAGAAGTTCAAGGATGGCAAAGAAAACACAAAGCTCAAAGTGCAAACAGTAACCAAGTGGAAACTTCATGACCACAAATCCTCCTACATGTACAGAGGTCGGAAAGACACTGATCTTGATGGCCAACCCACACTTCAGTTTTTCAGAATTAAATGGGACAAGTCCCTGAAAAAATAAAATAGAGGTAATAGTGTTGTCATGCAGAGATGGTAGGACAGGATAGCTTTTATAACAGAAATCAGCTGACAAAAGCCTGTGCCTCTCTGAACTGAGACTGTGATGTGGATTTGCAGAGCAGGGTATCCTGTGGGTCTAATTTTTCTTTCTGCAATAATCTGTAGTCTCGGAGGTGAGGTAGAAGGTGTTTTGCCTGACCGTTCATAGTAGTGCTGCTCTTGATCCTTGCTCCTTAAAAAGTAGAAAGGACTGGAGTGGATTTTGATGTCTAGATCGTCTAGTCTATTGATCTGGAACCTCTTAAATACTTGGGCACCATTTGATTAGGCTTCAGCATCCTCGGTTTGTATCATCCTCATTACTTGTGAACTTAAACAAAAAAAGCCCTGGCTTTGTTTGGGTTTTAGTCTGTCTTGAGGCTGAATAAAAATTTATCCACATTCAGGAGGAGTGTGGATTAGGGCTATTGCTCCAGAGCAATCTGAGCTCTTAAAAAGTGGAAAAATAAACATGAAAAAAGGCAGAGTTCCTCCCAGAAGTGTCTGTGCCATGAAAAACATTCCTGTATTCACTCAGTCACTTGCTGCTTGAGAGAGTAACACCAGGACCTAAAGAGTGTTTACACGGCCCCTGTGGAAGGTGCCACAGGAACCGGTGCCTGCTGAGGAGTTAATCGCCCTGAGATACCCCAAAAGCAAACCTTCTGCTCGGGCTGTCTGCCATGGTTGCGTTACCTGCAGTGATCCCTTCCCAGCGCGGCCACGCTTTGCTCTTTCGTGATCTCCTGCTCTCTGCTGCTGTATTTACTGAGCTTTCCTTAATGACAAAATTGAATTAATTTTTAGACCCTTGTTAGTATCATTCAAAACCTGACTCTTGCTTTCAGGCTCTGGTCTCTGTTGTTCAGTAAGTCACTTAGATTGTTTTATTGGATATTTGTTTTCTGTAAATCACATGAACAATCTAAAACTGAACAGAAAAAACCTGCCAGTTAACAGGAACTGCTGTGGTTACTCTTACAGTTCTTGGATTTTTAAAAATATACCTGTTCTGGATAAAAGTAACACAGAATTGTTTTCAAGGCGGATTTTCTGTAGCATATATTTTTGCTGGCTCTGAAAAAGTTTTTTCTGAATAGAATGACTTGAAGGGAATGTTCAGTTTTGGTAGTTTTTTTTTTTTCTGAAATCTGGATGACTGTAAGGAAAGCAGAGATATTTATTAAAACAATGCAGCTTGTGTGCAGTGAAATCTATTTTAAATATTTCTAGATACTGTAAAAAAAACTCTCAGCAGTGGAAAAGGAAAGTCTTACACTGCTGTTTTTTTGGTTTGTTTTTTGTATAGTTCTGTTTCAAATCAGCCTCTGCTTCAAGGAAATTTTTTTTTCTTCAGAAATATGCCTTCATTCTGCAAAGCTGCTGTAGAGATAATAGTTCACTAAGGGCAATGATTTTTCTTAGCAAATAGGTTGATTGGAAAATAAATTGATCAGCAGATTGTATACAGGCAGACTGCTGCATCCTCATAGCTGTGTCAGGTTTATTACTGAAACTAAAAGCAAAGAAAATTTCCACCTGCTTTCTGGAAACCACGGAGGAAACAACCCCACCAAGTTGCTGAGTAAGCAGCTTTTCCAGCTACATTGCTGAGGTCAGGAGCCTGGGTTTTGTGAAGTCTTATCCTGCCCTCAAATTTCTGTAGCCCTCTCTGCAGTCAGAGGCTAAACTTTTATTTAGGCAATGAATAAGTCCGGGCCCAGAAACTTCTGGGTCTGCAAGAGATACATGACAGTCTGTGGTAGAAGATATTTGGATGCTGCAGCTATCCATCATCTTGTCCTTGCTTTTAGGAAAAAAAAAAATCCCATCCCACTGGTCTCTTTCTCTTCTGCTTTATGTGGGTCTTCCCCCTCGTTAGGTGAGGCTATTTTTTCTGATCAAGAACCTTGTGCCTGAAGCCAGGGCAAGGCACCGGTGCTCACAAACCAGGATCCAGTCTGACCCTCTGCTTGGCCCCCCCATTGCCTCCCAGCCTCACCTGCGTCTTGCGCCCTCCTTTTGCAAGCTTTCTCTGGTGGTTTCGGTATCCTGCAGCAGTGACGTGTCACCAGGAGATGAGCTGCTCTGCTGGCTGTTTTTCAGCCCCAATGGCATCATTAAAAGTCCTTCATCTCCATATTGGCTTGTCCTTGTCTTAGGAGGTGCTTGGACACACTTTCGGGCAGGACCTGCCCTTTCTGCTCCAACCCCATTGCGTCCCGTGCTGCCCTGCTGCTAGCCAGGCTGCCATTTCACCCTGTTCCCCGTTATATCCCCGTTGTTCTTCTTTCTGATCCTGTCACGCTTTGCCTGCATTTCCAGCTTCTTGCATCAAGCTCCCTCATCTGCATGCTGTGAGTTTGGCTTTGCTGAACTACCATTAACCCCCGCACCACTAACCCGCTCGTTGTTTGTCCCCCCGTTCCTCAGAGCACCCCTGGGGTGACCCCAGAGAGCAGGTTTCTGAGCCTCGCGGGGCACGCAGTGGTGACAGGCGCACGCACCGGCAGAGAGAGCACCGAGAAGCGCCCTCGCCTTTGTCCGCCGGTGCCTCCGAACACGGGCATTCCACCTCAGAGGATCGTCGGAGGTCTCCTCGACCGAGTGAGGCCAGCAACGACCATCAGCAGGAGTGGAAATCAGCCAGCCAGGGAAGGTCCAGGAGAAATCCCAGCTTTGACCTGGAAAGAGAGGCTGAGCGCAGCGCCTGTGACCACAGCAGTAGCTGGGAGCTGCAGGAGAGGAGAGCAGCTGGTAGGGAGAAGGCTTGGAGACCTCTCAGTCTTGACCTGGAGTCAGACCATAGACTCGCAGACCAGGTGCGGCGCAGCAGAAAGCCAACAAGGCAGGACAGAGAAAAACACCTTTCTCTTCTTGAGGTGGAACTGGAGGCTGAGCAGGAGACCTGGCATCGGGGCAGCAGCCAGCTGGTGCGCCCTGAAAAACACAAATCTCGTCATCAGGGCCACTCGTCACACAGGATGGTGCATGACGAGAAGCTTCACGATGCTGAATCTAGAGATGATCGTAGGAGAGGTGAGGAGAGAGACTGCAAAAGGGCAGGACACAGAAGACGTTCCCCATCCCCGCACGCTATGACCCAGGGGAAGGTTGGAGACTGCCAGCGAGACTCAGGTAACCAAGTGATGGGGAAGGTGTACGTACGTGTGAGGATGGACCTTTGCGCGCCCCATCCTGGTGTCTGAAATCTGTGTTGTTTCCTTTGAAGGTGCTTATCTCTAATATCCACCTGAAATGTGCACGTGGTGAATCTTGCCCAGGTTTCTTTCTTACTTAGTGAGATTATTCTTATCCATTAATGTTCTTGCTCTGTTTCTTTCCTGACATGTTCCATGGCATCAGAGAGGATGAGTAAGACTGTATTGTTGGAAATGGTGCCCTTTGTATCCTGCATTTAAGAAAAAAACAAACGAACACAAAAAAAAAAACCCCGAAATCAAACAACCAACAACCAGCTTTTGTTTTCATTATATATTTTGTGCGGTGGTCTCCTTGCACAGGAGGAAAAAAAAACACCTTACAAAAAAACCAAATGTTATGATTATACTTGTATTTTGTTGATTTGGGTTGCAGGGCTGTAAGTGAGGACAGTTTGCTGAAGCACTAATAAGCCAGCAATTTCCATCCACTTCTTATTGAAAACACTGCTGGCAAAATAATCAATTCTCTTCAGGCAAAGTTCAGTAGGTGTCTGACTGGGCTCTGTTTCTAAGACGGGGTTCTTGTCAAATTCTGTACAAGTGGATTCTTCTGGGAAACATGTACCTGTGTAGTTCTTGTTGTTCAAGAATACTTGGGGACTGGTGGGCTTTAAAGATCCAGATCCATCTTTCTGCTTTTAAAACCACACTGGGAGTGAGGGTGACCTGTCTCTTAGTGAAAGTAGGAGTTTAGAGACTTGGATCTGTGTCTGTTGCAGTGTGGGAAACTTGTGCCTTAAGCCATCTAACTGGTCTTCACTTGGATAAGGGGGGGATGATAATGCGTGTCTGTATCTGGAGATGCTGGGAGAATCATTCTTCGTCTTCATCACGCGGAAGTTTTCTTTGGGGAAGTTGAAGGTGTTAGTCAGGTCTTTATATATAATCAGTAGGTCGTGTTCTGCCCCGATACAATGTGGGTCCGAGTGACTCAGTATTCCCTCACATTGAGTCAAAATAGCCAGAAGCTGACATCCTCTTCCGTTGGGCCGTGGTCATGGTGGGCTTCATGCTCCCCTGAGTGTGGGCAGAAGTGATGTGGAAGTAATGTTTATTGTTGTCTTCTGAGCAAATGAAGCCTGGCACCGATCAGTGTGTGAAGGAAGCTCAGCCTTGGGCTGGCCAGCAAACAATTCCTGGAAATTGCTTTTATTCTTCATGGAGGTAATGCTGTACAGGAGCCTCTCGACCACTCTGTTGTTCATTCCAGCAGGGTAAAACTGTGTTTACCTTGACCTTGAAAGCACTCTGGATAATTTAACTCTTACTAAGCTGGTGCTTTTTGCCAGAGTTTTTGTGCTGGCCAGAGATTGCAGCTCTTCACAGCTTGGATTGATGAAAGTGTGCTGGGAAAGGCCAGGTCAGGCTTAACCGTAACATGCCAGAGCTGAAGTTTTCTTCTATGCACCAAGGGAGGTTTAGATTGGACATTGGGAGAAATTTCTTTACTGCAAGAGTGATCAGGCCTTGGAACAGGCTGCCCAGGGAAGTGGATGAGTCACCATCCCTGGAAGTATTTAAAAGACGTGTAGATGAGGCGCTTAGGGACATGGTGTAGTGGGCATGGTGGTGTTGGGTTGACGGTTGATCTTAGAGGTCTTTTCCAACCTTAATGATTCTATGATTCTGTGGTTTGCAAAAGGGGTGTTAATTGCTGAAGATCATTGATCAGTTGATTCAAACAAAACAAAAAGCAGAAAACCCCACACACCTCCTTTAATACCTGTAGAAGGTTTCCTATTCCATGGTTTTATTCTGGGTTGATGCATGAGGTCTCTGGCCCTCTGCAGTTTGAAGTCTTGGTGGAGTATGATGGTGGTTTTTTGGTAGATGCATAAAAGTTTTTCGAGGTCAGTTGGTTACTTCAAGTTTTTCCCTTGGTCTTACAAGATGGGAAGGAAACTGATAGGTGGCCCAGTAAGATGTAACGGGTAACTAGAACAAATGTGTAAATGGCGTAGCTGGAGGCATCAAAGTTTTGAGTGAAACTTTCTGGGTTTGAGGCGGAAGAGACAGATATCTGGAGTGTTTGTATACTTTGGACATAAAGCAGAAAGCTCATTCAGATGTCCGAGATGTCTGAACAATACAGTTCGGACTGCAGATGGAAGAAGGCGGCATTCATTGTATGTAAGCGGTCGTGCATTTTATAACAGGGATACAGTGAGACTCCTTTGATGGCCTGGTGCAAATAGACTATGGAGAGACTTTCAAAATGCAACATTTTAAATCACTTGAAGATGGTTTAACTTTAAAATAAATAAACAAATAAAACTCTGTACTCAAAGGAAGAACTGAAACTTGTATGAACTTCAAAAATGTTTACTTAGCTGTTTTCTCACTGTGAATTTTAAAATTCATGGGTCAGCCCAAGGAAGAAATTGTCCAAAACCTCATGTGAGCCTGTCCCAGGCAATTTTTGCAGCCCATGCTGCTCCAGTGGTGTGTTCGCAGACTCTGCTGGGCTTGTAACAGATGTTGGGCTGCTCTCTGCCGGGTCTTGCCAGTGTATCTGTATCAACGCAGAGTGTGAAAAATTACAATTCCTTTGCTAGCATCACTGTGTCAGCAAAGACTGCTTCAGGGGACATGGACTCTTCTGCCATATAGTTGCATTTGTCATATAAGACATGGTGTATCAGATATTTCTATTTGCATAGAGGTGCGTGCTGCACCTCAGCTAAAGGTACTCTCAAACCAGCTGTCTGGCAGGTACGCTGTTGTCGTCTCTGGTTCCCTTGAGTGGGTCTTTTGCAGGTGGCTGAGGAGATGGTGGGGATTTCCTTACCAAAGTATTTGGAAAAGGATTGAGTTGATTGTTTTCTCTCACAATTCTGTAGGCACCAAGTTGAGGGGGACGAAGCAAGCCATGTATGATACACCCCGAAGGGAACAGGAGTTGTCTGATGCAGAGATTGCTCGGAAGCTGCAGGAGGAAGAGCTCCTGGTAAGTAGAGAGGATGCATTAGTCAACTCGAAGGAACTAAGGTAGCCAGCGATGACAACTTTAATTTGTAAACCTTTTATATATGATAGTGACTTTAAGACCTAAGCTCATGCTACTGTGCATTCTGGTAATTACCTTTGCCTCCCATAAGCACACATATGGAGTGACAACTTGGCTATAAAGCCCTATTTTCTGAAATAAACGCCTAAAAATTAAATGATCGAAGCAGAGAGATACTAAATGAACATTTCCAGGCAGGTAAAGATGGCCTGTAGTCGGTGTGGTCAGCCCAGAAGTGAGACAGGCCAGCGCCCATCTTTGAGCGAGAGGGGGCACCAGAGTGGGCCCTGTGTTGTGGTGTGGCCTGGCAGATAGATGAGGGCAAAACTCAGCTGAAAAGCTGAAGTGACAGTTTGATGTTGGGCTGTGAGGTAAGTATTGAGATAGCTAAGTATATTTGGAGAGGATGCTAGCATATTTTTATGGGCACCTACTTTCCCTGCCCAGTAGGTTAATGGGTGTGAATAATTCAGAGGTGTTACTCTTTTGTCCCTGTTTTTTCTTCCCCCGCCTCCCCCCCTTCTTTTTTTTCAGGCTAACGAGGCAGATCAGAAGGCAGCTCAAGTAGCCCAAGATGAGGTGAGCAAGAAGTCAAATGTTTGCGGTATTCCTTTACTTGTGGAAACTGCTAAACCCCACTTGTCCCCTCTGACCCTCTGGTTGTTCGTTTCCTTCCTTGTAGGGGAAGCTCAGGGCTCCAGTGGGGTTTGCTCCTAGCTGGTTTTCCTGTACATGCTCAGGCTGGCCAAGCAGGGAGTTGTGCTGCCTGTTGCAACCATGGCAGAGGAAGGAAGTTCATGGCTGTGAGAGAGCATCTCTTGTAACTGAGCCCCAAGGGAGACTATCAGAGATGCTGCGAGATGAACCCCCCCGCCCCCATTGAAGGAAAAGGGATGAAGGGCAGAAAGGCTCTGCAAACACAGTTCTGGCAAATCAGGGATCCACTGGGCATGCTGCATGTAGTCAATCGTAATTCTGCCTTGTCACTTGATTTCTGATCACAGATGGGTGAAATCCTGGCTTAGCACCCTTCCCATTCAGCAGCTGCCCATAGGAAAGGGTTTAAATAACTCAAACACACAAGAGCAGTAAAACTGTCTGACACACACTCTGCATTTTCCCTTCTAGGAAATTGCCCGACTCTTGATGGCCGAAGAGAAAAAAGCTTTCAGGAAAGGGAAGGAGAGAGAAAAGTCTTCCTTTGAAAAGAGGAGGCATGATCAAGACTGGAAGGTATGTCAAGCTTCAGGAGGCTCCACAAATAAAGGCTATAATGTTACTCCCATTTCCAGAGGGAGGTGAGGGTGTGTGGTGAGAGCCAAAGGAATGATGCAGACTCTTGCATCCAAAGGGTCTTGCTGCCTGTTATTCAGCTGCTTCCTAAGCCTTTTGGAGCTACCTCCTTGGTGTTAGATGCTCTTTGGCTTCAGCCTCAAGTAAGGTAAGCCGTGGGCTCTGGCCTTGGAGGTCTGGCCACTGGATTTCACAGCACCTTGTGGCCTCCCTCAAGCACTGTCAGTCCTCCTGGTGCAGGACCTTCCCTCTGCTGAAATTTTGACTGTAGCCATAAAAGCAGTAGTTGGTTCTGTTTGTGTACCACAGGTATAAGGACAACGCAGCTGCTCCAGTTGTCACTCTGCTTCATAATAAAATTGGCTCTATAATGAAAGTATTGAGTGTATCAAGCCTAGGTTTTTGTATGAGTAATACTACAGAGACTTGGCTAGCCAACGTGGAAGGTGATAGGAAACAGATTTCATGGTCTGCACTGGTAAGGTGCTAAAGGGGGTGTTGTGTTAATCTTGGGGCCAGCTGGAGGTAGCTCTGATGTTTTCAGCTTCCTTACTGCGTTTGAGTGGTTGGAGGAGCACAGCTGCATGCAGCTGGTCCCTCTTGCTCAGCCCAGCCATGTGCACAGTCATTACACACTGACTGCGTTCGACCCCAGCTTCAGGACGGGTCGCCCAGTGCTGTCTCATATTTAGAGCAAAAATTGAATTTGGCTCAGCAAGGGTGAGTTTCATTTACTGGAAACTAGTCCTGACACTGCCGTTTGCACGTGTCTGGCTGTAGTTAGTCGTGTGTATGAACTGAGCATGAAAGGTCTGCGTGGAGCTGTGGCAGCCTCGATGCACTGGCTGGTGTCTTGCAAGGCACACGGATGAGCTGCTTTCCCTTCTTCCCGTCAGCATGACGCAAGCGAGTCCACGCGTTCAAGGTCAAAAGAAGGGCCTGAAACACAGCGACACAAAGGCGACAGGTCTTCAAGGTGAGCTTGAACTGGCTGGTAAAAATGGGGAAATGCAGTCGGGAAGCTGCTTGAAAGCTGAGTCCTGGGGAGGAGTTGTGGGGCGACCAGCCTGACCCACCCACAAGGGGCTTGGTAGAGAGCAGAAGTTTTAGCACTGAAAAGAGATGGAGGGCGCAGAGCTTGTGAGGTGTTCGGTGACATGCGTCACTCGCTGTGCTCATGGCATTTGTCCGTATCGGTCTCCCTGCTTGGTGCTGATGGAGATTGATGAGCTTGTGCAGTGACATTTGTTAAATGGCAGAGAAACATTGAGAGGGTTAAAGAGCTTCTGGGGATGTGAAACCAAATGTCATCTCTGGGCAGGAAGGAGTAATCACGATGCATTTGCACAGCTGCTCCCTTGGGTCCTTGCTCCCAGTTAAGCCCTGTACACTGCTTCCGCTCTGCATGTGGACACCCCCTGCAACCAAGTATGTTGTGCTTTGGGGTACCTCATCCCAGAGCTCATGGGAACGTGCTGTAGCCCAGTGCTGCTTCTGAATCACTTGGTACCCTGGACTGATGCTCCTCATGAGTGACTGAACCCTGGAAGTGACCCTGGTGGCTTTGATTTCCAATCCAGATATTAGCCTAGAAATTCTTGTAGAATTTGCAAAAGAAACAACAAATGAGGTGTGCAGGTGGAGGCTGAGATCATATTAAAATACTCTGGGGTTAAAACTGGGCAAGCATTAAACACTTTAAAATGTTGCTTTTTTGAGTGAGGTTTGCATCAAACTTCATAATGGAAATTCTTTGTTTCCTGACAACTTGAAACCATTATTAAATGAAAGCGATCCGTGAGAAGTAGTAAATACTGTGCATTTCTCACCGCAGTAACAGTAACGGGCTGTGCTTAGAGGAGCTGGTCTGCAGGTGGAAAGTCTGGGCCACCAGAGTTGCATCAAACTGATAGGGACAGACCAGGCAGCTGAGATGTTGCTTTTGACACGCCGTTATGCCTTTGAGTTTTTTTCCCAATGCTTTTTTTTTCATTGTGCGTGGCAGGTCACAGCCTCTCGTAGATGACTTTGAACATGCTCGGTATTACACAAGCCAGCCCAGCCCCTTGCGCCAGATCCCCAAACCTGAGCACTCTCCTAAAGGTAGGATCAAGCCCACGGCTGCCCCAGCACTTGGGTTATTGTGGGCTGTTCTCCTCAAATAAGCAGCCTGCAGGACAGGATGTTTGAAAGAGATGCTAACAGAGAGGAGGAATGGATATTATTGCCCCAGCGGGGAGGTGATGCGAGTCGGTGTTCGAGTTGTACTTGCTGAGCATGTTGCAGGCTCAGAGACTAAAAAGCTGTATTGGTTTGCCTTGACTTTGTCAAACTGCTCTCTGCATGTCCTCCGTGATCTCTTAATGATGAATGACTGTAAATCCAGGCAGCAAATGAAGGAGAAATAACATGAAGAAAACAACATGATGGATTTTGGGTGACTCACTAGTATCAAACAATCCAATACAAGACAAAAACCTCGCCGTATCACCTGTCTGGCGGGCAGATGGGATGATCAGACAGAAGCTTGTCCTGAGAAGAGGCTTGTTTTGTTCCTGTAGCATCTCAGCACTGCTTTGTTGGTTTGTTTCCTGAAATCACTTGGCACAGAGCAGTGTGGTTAAGGTCGCGGCCCCCCAGTTTTTTAAATCTGAATGCCAATTGTCTGAGTTATCTGTAGAGTCTCTGGGGGAGGAAAGGGGCAGCCAGAGTTCGACTCAGTTGTTCATATTTCTTCGAGCTCCACTGATTGTGACTTAAATGCGGACAGTTTACTTCCCAAAATCTAAAGTTTGGAAACTTTTGCGTTCTGTCTTCATCAAACAAGCTGTAAAGTTGATGGCACTTTATAGAGTCTGTAAGCCCAGTGTTCATTCCGTTTTCTTCAGTGAGACTGTGCAATGTAGCTGCAGTGCCGTTCACAGCCTAGAAGAAATGTCAATGTCTGCCTCTCTTGTGGACCTGTCCTTCTTTTTGCTTGAGTAATGTAACGTACAGTTCCCATTTTGGCATTTGACTTTACCAGTACCCTGGAAGTCACACAGACATCCAAGAGGGCAAGTAAAAGATGATTGCAGGTAGTATTTTCTTCACCAGGATCTACCCTTACAGGTTTTTTCTTTCTGTTTTGCTTTCCAGGTTCCCGTAGGAAGCAGTAAACTGTGCTAGCCTTTGCTTTGGTACTGACTCTTCTGTAGCAAACATTACTGGAATTGCCAGGCAACTTTCTTTTCCCAGGATCTCCTCTTTAAGTGTCATCATATTAATAAGGAACACTTGTTCATTTCAATTTCTTACTCATATGTGATCACCTAAGCAGTGCAGTATAATCTAGCCGCCACTGAGCTGTGTGAATCAACTGGCTGACTTAACAAGTCCCTCTTACATCCTTTTGAGGCGTTCCTTTTATTTTTATTTTTAAGCTTTGGCTGGAGCTTTGTCAAATAGGACAAATAGAGATGCACACACAACAGGGAGGAAAATCCAAGATGTGAGCTGAGTTATGGCAATGCAGCAGAACGTCAGAAGTACAAGTCCTTTCCATATTAGGATGACTTAGCAAAGAGTTATAAGAGGAAACGTGTTTCTCCCTGTGCTGGATAAGACGGCTGAGCCAACCTGACAGTCATGCTAGCTTGCAGGAAGGAAAGAGGATCTTCATAACATACACCAGCAAAAGCCAGAACCTGGGACTGGTGAGGAAGAAATTGCCTATAGAACAAAATTTCTTAACTGCTGTATTTCTTTCTAGGGTTTCCACCAATCTGGGTAGAGTGTGTAACCAGGCATTTAGCTCCAGGATATAGGGTAGAACAGTTAAGAGGAAATAAATTTCAACAGAAATTAGACCTTGTGTGCTTGACTTTTAAGACATGCCAGGGAGTTGATGAAGCTGTGAGTTGTGGATTGGGAAGAATCACACAAACAGATTTAAATGCCTGAAGGGACCTCTGTGGTCACCTGCTTTGAGCTTTGGTGTGGTAGAAGCCAAGGAATTTCACTGAAGCCAAGTAGGAACTACTGTAACTCCTAGCTCAGTTGCTGATGCACTTGAGTACAGTAACTTGTGTCTGAACCGACATGTGTCTTGCAAACATGGGACTGAAGGAGGGCCGAATGGACATTGAGCATTGAATCCAAAATCTACTGTTACAGGCAACTTTGAGCTAGACACAGAGTGCCGAACAGTCCACACAATGTCTGTGCTGACTGCCTCCCCTCTACACTGCTCCGTCCAGCACCCCAGGCAGACTCCAATCAGGCTAAAACTATTGCTCTCTAGGGCATAGCAGGGTCTGCAAGTTTAAGTTGTCTGTATAGATTTGCCCATGCAGTGATATTTTATTTTTTCTTTCTATGGCTTATTTTCCCTCCAATCTTTGAAAATCATTCTTGTCTTGCACAAGCAAGTAGCCTTTTCCTTTGGCCTCCTCTCATTTCAATTCTTTTGTCTTTTTAATCTTTTTTTTTGCCATTTTTTTCAAGTGCATTTTTAAACAACAAAGCTGAGGATCTGGACACTGGCTTGGAGTCTGTTCAGCCAGTACAGGGTGGTTATTCATTTGCCAGTCCAGTTCATGGCAGCAAGCCTGGCTGTGTTGCCCCCGCAGCCCAGCTTCCTTTACTGCCCGGCACTGAGTCTGTCCCACCACGCTCTTTGTCTTCTGCTAGCAGCTGCAATTCTGCTGCTGGCTTTGCTGAGGAGGGGAGGCAGAGCCGTGACTGTACTTGCCCTGGCCACCAATCTGCCTGGGAAAGGAGCCTGACAGCTCTGTAGAGCTTTGTGGAGAGCACATGTGCTGGCATGGAGCACCGATAGGAAGTCGGAAGAGATCGTGGTGCTCTGCTCTTGCACTAATGCACAATTCAAGCCCCAAGGCAGCTGTAAGGCTTTAAGCTTGGCTGTTGTCCTTGGTTAGGTCAAATCACTAGGAAGACAAGGCAACTCCTTCTTCATATAAGTTACAAGAGCATGTTTAATACCGCAGCATGAGCCCATGCCTTGCCTTGACCAACAACTCAAGAAACTTCCATCTCCTACCCCCACTGGGATGTTGGCAGCAGTTCACTACCTGTGAAGAACCAGTTAACCCCCAGAAGACCTCTGCTCCAGGCATACAGTAGCTAAAAATGTAACATAGGACTTTGTGCATCGGCAGCATCCCGTTAGCTGCGTACCCTTGCTTCCAGACCGTGAGCTTGCTCACCTGCATGAACCCTTAAGTGACTCGCAAGCTCTTGCTTGCTGCTGCTTCTCAGGAAATATCCCAGCCAGCGGCTAGATTTTACTGGTCTTGCCTTGTTCCCTCTTCTAGTTCCATCTCTGTCCATTCAGAAGTGTTAACGTTGTTTTAAAGGATCCAGAAAAAGAACAACATAGACCGTATTTTTTCCTTTTTTGTTTGATAACTTGGCCCAATGTGGCAACCTCACCTGCAATGATTTTATTTTGTAAAAATTTATTTTTGTATTTCATGTAACAGTCAAAATTTCTACTGTTGAAGATGCCATTTTTTCCTGTGGGTTTTTCCCCTCCATTGCCATCAGAGTATTTATTGTTGTGAAATGGATGCCTGGTGGGGTTTTATAAACTAATACTTTCTACAAACACCCCAGTCCAGGCCCTGCTGCTTGCTTCATCTGGTGCACTTGTGAAAGCTGGATGGGGAAAAGTCCTGCCAAATCAGAAAGTGGCTGTGCTTTGTACTCGCTGTGCATGGGGAAAAATGGTGACCATCTGCACAAGGCAAGAGGCAATCGCCAACAAGGAATTCGGCTCTCCCTGGGCCTCTGTGGCTGGCCGTGATGGGCTTTCTTGCACTGCAGTTGGCTGATGTAACTTCTGTCTTACTCTAATCAGAAAAGTCGTGAAGGCCCTAAGCCTGCTGACATTTGAAGAACCTATTAATTCAGGAGGGATGCTTGGGAGTATCCAAGTTGTTGACTTCAGTGGGAGTGAGTGGAAATGATACGAGAGAAAACTTGGTTGGTTTTATTTGGAAGCTGGGTAAAGTCTGAAGAACACCTCAGTGCCTACTTGGTGGAACTGCGGGATCTCCTTAATGGCCTCCTCGGACCAGCCAAGCTCTCCAGCCATGGCACCAAGAGGCAAGAGCTCAAGGGAAGGATCTCAGAAGCTTCTGCTGCTTCCTTGGATGCCTTCGGGGAGCGCTGGATGCTCTGTGGGTTGCTTTGCTCTATATCCTCCCATAGTCCTTACCTTTTTATTCTTACTCCCTACCTTTACTCATTTGCTGGCCCTTGCAAGTGTTTCTCCTGTTTTATTTTTCCATAGCCCCCCTGAAAAGGGGGACCCTGAGGTTTTGTTAAAGGGGCTACACCTATCAAGAGAGACAGAAATGCTAGGAACGACAGCTGAGGAAAGCATGTAGTAAATGGGGTATGAACAGAGCAGTTGTTCATATAATATACCCTGTGGGCCTCATGCAGCCAGCAGGTTAGAGACTTCCTGAGGCAAAGGTTGCAACTGGACTTGCATGTTCAGTAACCACTTTTGGAAGGAGGTTCCATGGTCCCATTGAAGTCAACAAGAGTTGAGTTAAGACCGTGGATGAACAAGGAGCCAATTCATCTTGGGGCTCAGCAGCCACAGTTCTACTGAGAGTCAAGACGATGGAGCCTGTGTAGGTGAGATGCAAAATCAGCACCTTGCACGTGTGTCCCTGGAAAGGGGCGCAATGAAGTTGATCTTTTCAAAAGAAACAACCGGAGCAATATTTCCTTCCTGTGACAGAAAAATGTTTAAGTAACTGTATTTTTTTTTGTTTGTTTTCTCTTGCCAAGTTTCAGTAGCTTTGCCTATGGTTTTGCTCTGGATTTAATAGCATGTCGGAGCCCTTGCTGGGACCCTGCCCAGGTCATTCAGGTCTTGCATCCCTTTCTGACTCTGTGCATTAACAAGGCAACAGGCACCACGTGGAAAATTCATCACCATGAAATCCTGGCACTTCCTAATCTCTATAGTAGGCACATCTCACCAGCAGCAGCTCTCGCCACCTCCTCGCCTCCGTCCGAAGCACAATGGTCTGCAGAAGAGAGGTTGGGCGAACCCGAGTGATCGTGCCTTACATGCAGGGATACTCGATGTCTTCAGCAGGCTGATCTGAGTCACCTTGCTATGAAACACTGTCTTAATGTGGACTGTACAGCTTCCTGCAGCGAGAAGCGGTTGTTGTCACGTGGATAGATCCAACAGGTTAATCTCATCTTTTTTAAAGAACTTCATGGTTTTGAACTTAGTGGGGGTGGGAAAATACCAGCTGTTAGGGGATAGATGAAGTCTCATCATTGAATTTCTCCTCTTGGGGAGGAAAGACAGAAGTTACAAATGCTGCAGTCTGCTTCACTCTGTAAAAGGGATCTTGTATGTACAGTATTTTTATATCTCTGCATTCCCACCTGTCAGGATTTGAATCAGGATTAATATTCTCTTATTTAGGGGGGAAAAAAAAAGGGATTTTTATTTTTCCAGTGCTAGACCTTTGTGCATTTTTATTTTGTGCCAAATTACAGCCACTGTTACATTCTAGTGTTTTCATTCAGTTTATTGCTATTGATCAATGTGTATATTATATATTTTTATTATCGAGGTTTTTATTTTAATTCATATTAACCTGTATGCAAACTAACTGTGGATTGCTAATTTATATATAAAGGGGGGCACTTGGAGACAGTGTGAGAATTCCCCTACTTAGTTTACACTCTTGTAATCTAGTGCAGCCAGTGCATGAAACTCATCGCTTCTTACACCGAAGGATCTCCTGGGTGTCTGTCGCCCTGAGCAGATTGCTCCTGCGGTTCCTCCAGGCAGCACTGACGCTGCCAGGCTGCGAGAGATGCAATAGGAAACGAAGCACAGCTCACAGCATGGACTGTGAGTGACCGAGCTCTCTGCTGTCCCGCTCCTGGCAGCGGTGCCAGGGAGGATGCTGCAGCAGGAGTTCCCATCTGGGGGTGACTTTGAGGGTTACTCTGCCCTATGTCCATGCCCAGCTGATGGACAGTTTTGGTTTTGCCCCACTCTCTCAAGACACTCAGTGCTTAGTTCTGCAGTTGCTTTGGGAGGTGGGGGTGGGGTATAGCGCTGGGGCACGGCAGTGCCACTCGCACAGGCAGCTTGTCTGTTTTTTTTGGTTGTGGAGGACAGGCATAAACCTACAGAGATCCCAGTTTACTATACTCTTTTAAAATACATGCTGTAGCACGTTTCTGGCTGTGCTGCCCTGCTGTGGAGGCTCTGGCTGTGCTGCACACAAGCGCTGCTTGGACTGCTATGCCCAGGACAGGCTGCAGGACACAGGTTTTGTTGAGAAGCTGCACTGCCCTCAGCTTCTGGGCTGGAGCTATCATCAGCCACCTCCTCCCCGTGAGTAGCACAGGGCAAGGCTTAGCTGTGCAGTTTGGGCTCTTCCAGGAGAGTCCCAGAGAGGACAGTGAGACACACAAATGAGTATTTTCTACTTCACAGTAAACAAGTTCCACTGTATCAGTGTTCACTCTAAGTAGACTCCACAGTGTGTCTCCAGCTGCATCTGTGCACTGCAATATAGTTAACTGCCTCAGAGAAATAACTGCAGTTGTCTCATTTAGCTCTTCAGGATAAACTTTCAGCCTGTTGAATCTAAATATTAGCCATGCGATGAGATGGATTAGTCAGGAGGCTTAAACTGTTCAGAGCTGCAAGTGTACCCTGTGTTGCAACAGCTAATCCTTGAATATAAATTGCGCACTGACAATAATCCGTCTATGCAAGCCTAGTTTTTCTTCTTGTTTTTGACTGTTCACTCTGTAATTTTATCAGGTTTGGCATAGAACTTCTGAATGACATCTAACCAAAGTATCATGTCTGTGTGTGTATAGCATGTTTTGCTCCATAATCCTGAATTCTCATTGAATGTAAAGGGAACATTGCCTTGCCCATTTTGTTCAATAAACCGCTGTATTTTGTTACCCACCGCATCCTTCTGTCCCCCGTGTGCTTTTCTGGGAACACTGAGGTGGGTTACATGAACAGAAGAAAACAGAGCTTCATTCCACCCTTGGCTGCTGGAGCTTAGCTTCTTCTACCAATAATCATGTTCTTCCAATGTAATACATGTAGCAGAACAACAAATTTATATTTAATTTGATTATTTTGTGGCCACAGAGATGGAAAAAAAAAGCTGTGTAATATCTTGGAAAGGATCTGGACTGTTTCATTTCCTGAGACTGTGATACTGAAAAATAAAGCAATGTAATTATTTGCAAGGGTAGGATACTTCTTTCTTTTTCTTTTTGTTATCACAGCTTTTTAGTTTGCAAAAAGGCTGCTTAAAGGTTCCCAAGAACAACTCACACCTACAGTGGTGGGATGGAAGGCAAGGACGAAACATGGCAAATGCCCTGTGACTGACTGATGTCTTCAAAGGCATCAGCTGAGGCTGCAGCCACATGCAGCTCAAACATGAGCAGACACAAAGCCATTTCCATGTCATGAATTCAGTTGGTGACAGAACATGCAAAAATAAAAGCGAGGTTACTAAATATAAACTCCAGATCTTGACTCCAAACTGTAAACCTTTCTTAAATGTTTATTTACTCTTTTCCCTCTTCTTGCTAAGTATAAGCATTGCACAGGGGCGCAGAGAGCCCTTTCACACCCCACTGCTGGGGGCCCGAGGCTGTCCCTGCACGGTGCAGGGGCTGGGTTGGTGCAGGAGCGCTCTGACTCCGACCGAGTTCAGGTTGGGGCTTGATTAGGGGCTGTGTCACAGCACTACCCCAGTGCTCTCAAATGCCTTTACATCTTCTTGACCTCCTACCAACTCCGTCGTAGAGTCCCTTAGGTATTAGCAGGGAGCAGAGGTAGGGACCAGCAAAACAGTTAGAAAATTAAAAATACTAGGATATGGCTAGCAGTGGAAGAGCCTGGTTGTGAAAACAGGGCACTCGGAAGTGCCAAGAGCTCTGCCAACATAAAATTTATTGCAGGCTCTTGTTTGAAGTGACTGGGTTGGTCTGTTTTCTTTGAAAGGCTTCTTTCATGCCAGCCTTGGCACTTGGTTAAGCATTAGGCTGTGGTGGGAGGGGGGTCAGCTGGAACCCTCAGTAGCATCTTTCACCTGCTGCAGGGATGTGCACACAGAGGACTGTACGTGGGAACCACAAAAGGAACATTGAAGAGCCCCTGGGGACTTTTTTTCTTTTTTTGCTGTATCAGAGGAATTGCTGATCTCTGGGTTTCCAAGTCACATGCAGCTCTCAAACTGTGTGGACATGGGTGGTGATCCACTGTGGATGGATCCAGGTTTCCCAGCTGTCTTCTAACAGTGAGAGAAGGTAAGCCAGCAGAGACTGCTTGAAGTCAGCATTGCTCAGTACCCAGCAGCCTAACTGCCCACTTGGCTGCTCTGTCCTGCCCTACAAGGTGGGAGTTGCAGGTGGCAGCTGCCATCTCCCGCCTGTGCATGTGTCCGGATGCTCATCTTTCACCCAGGTCCATGCTGTGTAACTGGGGGCTCTTGCCCAGAAAGACTTTGGTGTGTGTTGCTCATGGCTTGGGAGGGCTGAGCCCTGCCTGTGGGAGGGCTGGGGGTGCTCACACGCAGCAGTAAATGGCTTTTCACGTCCAGGTGGACAGCCAGGGCTAAACTGAGCTGTTGTGTGTTGGCTCACACTTTGCATTGGGAGCAGATGCTGGTGGGGAAACGTGATTCTCTTATCTGGAACTGATGCTCCTCTTGTTCACGACGCAAACCATGGCAGCAGAGCGACCCAAAGCCTAAACGAGCTGGGGTAGCTGAGACACAAATAACGGTGTACTGCACGTGGTATGTATGTACCATTCTCATTTTGTTTCCTGGTAGGTTACAGTTTGCCTGGAGGTGGAGAGGATCCCTCTGCCATGTGAGACTCACCTCAGGGTATGCCTGAGGCTATTCCTTCTCAATCTCAATATTGAGCAAAACCAAACCTTACATCCCAATCCTTTGTGCCATCCTGCTAGCAAACTGACAGCTCCTGGCACCAATCAGTTATCCCAGGTCAGAGGTACGCGTGTCCATCACCATGATTTGTTCTTTCAGAGACAGTAGTCCTTGAACAGCACCCTGAATCCATCAGTTTTATCCTGCTTCAGCCTGGCCAGACTTCCTGGCACGGCATGACTCACCTCATGGCCCTTCGAGGCCAGGCTTCAAACACAGACACAACTACCCCCTAGCTGCTGCTGGGGCTCCAGGACCACCACATGATTTCTATTTATGTATAAACAGCGTAATGCCACGTCACAGGACAATTTTTTTCCTGGCTATTTTAGATTTGGATGCTGTTTCATTTTTACTAAAACATGGTTGACATATGTAGCGCCTAATTATGAGCCAGAGGAACACGTGCCTGTCTCGCTAGTAGGGTTTATGCCCAGGTGAGTGGTGCAAGAAGCACACCAGCCTCCCCTTCCCTGGGCTGAGCATGGAGCTGGGATGGACCCTTACCCAAAGTGTGCTCCACGCTGTGGCCTTCCTCCCCTCTTCATCCTCCCCAGGCACAGGCAGTGTCCGGAGGGTGACGACAGAGCCATGCATGTGTGCGTGTCGCCAGAGGGTACTTGGAGAGCATGAGCTTTGTCCCAGCGAGGCTGGAAAAGAGCTGATTTGGAGTTTTAACTGATAGAACAGCTGGAGGTTTCCCAGGCGAAGATGAAATGTCTGGCTGCACAAGGTTCATTCTCACCGCTAGCTGCCACACCGCACACTGTCCTGAGAAGTTGTGCTCAGCCTGCCAAAGGACACACAAACTCCACTCGAGCACTTCACTTGTGTACTTTTATTTACTTGTTAATTACTCACAACTGATGAACCACTGAAAGTCAGTCTGAGGGTGCATGTTAATGTCCAGGAACATCCCCACCATAAAGTCCGCAGGCAGGTCTGGAGGAAGAGTTTGCTTGCAGTCTCCTCTCCAAAGGCAAAGGGAGGCATCAAGAACAAGGGCTTCTCAGTGAATTTTCTGGTCTTCTAGCAAACCCAGCCAGCTCGTCCTACTGGAAAAGTTCTCAGTTGGAGCAAACAAGTCCTGCGCACAGACAGGGCTGGCCCTGTTGCCACAAGGAGCCTGGGAGGGTCGTGCAGAGCACCCCACGGGAGGAGGGGATGCATCATTGCAACACCTGAGGCAGAGAGGACCCACAGCTGCTCTGAGTGTGGCCATGACTGCAGATCTGAGAGCAGCTGTGTCCTGTTGATATCCCCATGGGATAAGAGGGACCAAGAGCAGCAGTACAGGCAACTGGGATGGGCAGGTCTCTTTGCTAGGGAGAACTGTAATGTCCTAACAGCAGCAGAAGACCAGGTCCTCCTGGTCCTTGCTCCTCTGGGAACCGTAGCCAGCTCTCCTGATGGCAGGAGTTAATTCAGCTCTGCAAGGGTGCAAATTAAAGCCAGCCTGCCTCATCCCTAAGGATGCTGAAACAACTGACCAAAGCTGACCCCTTCTAGCCCTGCTGTTCTCGGTCTTCTGCACTTTTAGCTGGGAAGAGACTAGTGCCTTCGTGGGTCCTGTCTGACAGCAACAACTCCCATCAGAAGCAGGTAGGCCAAGAAGGGATGGCTTTTCTTCTCTGTGGGACAGACACTGGTAGATGGTCTCAGGAAGATGTCTGCTTGAAATCAGGATGTGCTGCTTGACAGGACCCCAGGACCAGTCACTGTAATTTGGAAGTCACTTTCTGCTCAGCTGAAAACGTTTTGTGTTCTCTAAATACTCTTCCAATTTGCTGAATTGCAGGTGTGCAAATAGAACAAGTATTCCCTAGGAGATAATGGGATAAAATCCCCAGAACAAGGGAAGATTTCACCATCTGGCTACCAAACCCCATGACTGAGTCCAACCCACCTGAATTTTGAACAGAAAAAACTCAAAATAAGCTGCTAACACTAAAAATCAGAGGACTGGAAGTTCTTGCAGAAATAAAACAGCAAATAATTTAAATAGAAATGATCACCTTTGTAGCTGATTAGTGGGATATTCATGAAGGCAGTATGAGCCTGAGCAAGAAGGGGAGCATCAGAGGGGGCTTATTCCTTGAATCTCATTCCCTGGGTGCCACACAGCACAAAGACTGAAGTTAGTGCTGATCACCCTGTGACCTTAATGTGTGCAAAACATAGCTTTGTGCAGGTTTTGGATCAGTCCCAAAAGCAGCTCAGCTGCATGAGCATGGCTCAGGGCTGGAGCAACGCAACCCAGCCTGTCAGCAAGGCAAATATGTTCAAATATTGTGTTGCTTTTACTTTCAGGTAAAACACCTCTGCACTATGAGAATGGGTCCCCAGCTCTCATGGACATGTTTTGATACCTCTAACCCACATTTACGGGGTATATTATCAACTTCATGTTCCTCACACGAGTGAACTTAACTCAGTTTCAGTGCCAGCCATGGTGTGCAATCCCATCCTTTCTGGTGAGAAATCTTTTCCCCCAATATCCTTAACAAGGGAGGGGAGAAATACTTGTTAGTCTGCCTACCCCTTCTCCTCCCAACCAGCTCTCCCTTGGGAAATGAAGAGCAAATTAAAATCACAGGCTTGAAAATAAACTTGGATTAATAAAGATAAATTATAATAATCTTGGGGGGGGGACAACAATGAAAGTGGAAAAATGCTTTTTTTTTTTCCCTTTTAAGTGATTTTTTTTTTTTTTGCACTGATGACAGTTGAAGTGTTCTGTGCTGGGCCCAGGGCCGCTCCAGAGCAGCACATTTTATACCACGGCTCTCTCTAGTGGCCAGACCACAGACGAGAAGATCGTGCAGCTGCTCAGAGCTGCCGCTGCGTCCCGAGTAGGACGCGTGTGACCGCGCCACGGGAGTGCTGACACCCCACAGCAGAGCAGCGAAGCTGCCCTCCCGCAGATGTGCCTCCTGCGTGGACCGATCAGGCCACAGGAGCGAGAGGCAAATGCAGCCTGTAATCCTACCTGTGAGGTGTGCCAAGGGAGGCATCAAATGCGAGGCAGATGCACGGGTGGTGCTCCAGCCCCGCAAAGCCCTCAGGGTGAAAAAGTGCAAGTGGGCTCTGCTGGATTTGAAGCCCTCCAGAAGTCAAAAACACCTGAAGGATTGAGCATCACTTTACACAACTAGCTGGGATCAGTTATTCACATTATAGCTGTATCATATTGGTTACACACGGGTATCTCCGTTTGAGAGCTGTACCATCGCCGGCTCCTTTCAGCACACTGCAGCTGGGAACTGACAGCAGAGAGGATCCCTCCTCAGTCTTTGAGGGCCTCTATCTTTTATATATCATTTGGCAGCATGGTTGGTAATAACCATTGGCACCTAAACTATTGATCGCTTACAGGGTAATATTTGGGCCATTTTCTTATTGACAGTTTCTTATTGCACATCTTGTCTTCATTTCATTATAAAATTGCATGCAAAAACCATGGATTTAAATAATGTCAATTATGTGGCAAAGCCAAACACTCAAAAATTAGGAAATAGCAGAATTGAAATAGTAGAGATAATATTAATTTAGCCCCTTTGCCAATACACAGTGTAAGCTGGATAAGATCAGGGTCAGCGTTTTTCCCTGGACTCTTACCCCAGCCCCAGGGCAAGCTCTCTGGGTGATCAGCTGTGACTAGTGCTGCTTACTGCTGTCACCTCAAACCTTGGGCAGCAGCCACGGGAATGCTGTTCACTAGCAATATAACAACACACCAGCTACAAGGACATAAAAAGAAATTAAAAAAAAAAGCCAAACAAGTTTTAAAGCATTAAATAAAGCCAAAACTCCCCAAAGAACAGGGAGTTCTGCTTCATGACAAATAACTAACCACCCACAGCTCCAGCCAGGAGCCAGAGTCTCCACCACCTTCTCTTATAAGCTCTTAACACGCTGAAGCAAGTGGCACCTCCCTTTTTTAGCCAGCCTTTCCTAGCTTGTTCTACTGGGAACAGGCTTTTTCCCATCCTTCTGATGGACTTAAATTTTCCTCTTCTTTTGTTGTGAGTATTTTGGTTTACTTTTTTTTCCTCAGAGAAGTAGAAATAGGCTAAAATGAATTTCCCAGCTTATCCCCCCATGTTTGTTTTAGGTATTGGTGTGAAATACTTCAGCCTGTGGTTCAAAGGGAGTAAATGGTTTTCTCTGGCTTGCAGTGCTTTGTTGTGTTTTGGAGAATCTCTTCTTACTGTGGTGTGAGCAAAACCCCAGTGAAACCTGGGGCTGCTGCTTTGCAAAGAAGCTTGCAGTGACTTTTTGATGTGTGGTCCTTTTAGGAAGCCGTACTGGATACCCATATGTCAAGCAACCTGTCAGTAAAGCTTGGCCTTGTAACTGTCCCTCCGAAGGGAACTGGTGTGGGTGGCTTCTCAGCACTGGAGGGTCTGGATGCGGTACAGGCTGGTACAGAGGACTGCCCCAGGCCTGCAGCCAAGCTGCTGTAGTAAACTGCCAGTAACTATTTTAAATCTCCTATTGAGCCACCATAACCTGTGGAAGAGTTGCTCTGTAGCAAAACTACCACTTAGTGCAGTGAAAGAGGGGCAAAAGCATTTAAGGAAGCCATCCCCCTGCTAAACCATTCCCCTTCTTGCTGTGCATGAAGGCAGGAAAAGCATCACTGCTGTGAAGAATATTAGGACCTTCCATCGCAGGAGTTACCTGCATCCCACTATGTTAGTTCTGTACAAACCTGAAACAGAAAAATAATCCTTACCCCAAATTGCTTGAGGTGCACATGTAAGGGAGAGGCAGTCTAGCTGTAGGAATAACAGTTCACTAGTACTGGCTTTTTCTGCTGTTCCTGTCTCTTTAATTTTTTGGCTCCAAAAGCACAGCTGTATCTATTTGCCTGAATCCCATGGACTTAAGCACATCACTATTCTTGTAGCTTGTCCTTCTTCCTTTTTGCGTTCTGGGTTCTGTGTTACTGAAGGCTGCTTGCTACTCAAAGGGCATTAGGGAGTTGCGTTGAAATATTTATGTCCAGTGCATTACTTCATTAAAGAAATGATCTAAAATGAATGGAGATTGAATTATGCCCAAAATGTCCTATAAAACTGGATGCTGACTGATTACTTAATGGTTCTCCTGATACATGATGCATTAGAGGTCTATGTTGCCTTTAATTTTTCATGGGCTGAACTGTGTCTTACAGCAACCCCAGCCTGTTGGTTAATGGCATTTCCTTGTAACAAAGAGTATCGTTCCTTTATTTGTCTTGACATATGTGGTGTTTTCATGATATATGAATTGAGGTGTCAAAGTACATTTTGTGCTTGAGGATGTAATTGAGGTCACTAAACGGATCACTCCCGTTTCAGTGCTAGGAAGGAAACCTGTTCAGAAAACACACCTGCAGCTCAGGAGAGTCCTTGTGATGTGTTTTGCCTTCAGCCATGTCCATGTAAGCTGTCTCACAAGCATACCGGCCTGTGGTAAGAGAATGGTTCTGTAGCTTAATTTGGTGCTAACCACTCAACAGAATATTTAGACAGCAGAGAGCTTTTACCAAACTTTTTAGTTTCAGGGCTTTTAGCAAGCTTAATTTGGTCTTCAGTAACAGAGAATGAATTCTTTCAGCTGTGACCAGCTAATGCAAATATGCAAATATTAATACAAACATTACATTAATACAAACATTAAAGAAACACTGCAATAGGTCTTTTAGACACTACCGTCCTCGTTTCCCTTCTGTTCTGGAGTTTTCCTCCTATTGGTTTCATTCCCCAAGAAAATCACTACGTGTTTCTGTGATGGAGAAGCTCCAGCCTGTGCAGACTGGGCAGGGCTCAGAGTGAATCTGGGGACAGCAGAGCTTGCAATGGTGAACTGGGACCTGGCATGTCTGCGTTGCTTGCAATGCTCTTGCAGCAGCATTCCTGCTTCTCATGGCGTGCAGGATCAGCCTGGACAAAGCTTGTTTTCCAAGACCTGTGCAGTGCCTGTTTCAATGCCTGGGAGGGATCTTGTCACCTACATACAGTGTTGGCCTGGACTTCTACAGAGCAGGAGTCCTTTGGACCTTCATTTGCACAAAGGAAAATGTCCAGGATTTAACAGAAATGCCTTTTTATAACAGAAATGTTAGCTCTGTTTCCCTTTTGGCCTGTCCCTTAATCTCACTGTCTCATGCACTAGGGAAATCCAATCCTTGCAAAGTTAATTTTATTAATTGATGCTTATTGGATTATCTTTAAAATCAAATGAGCTTTAGCTGGGTGAGCTGGAAAATAAAGAGCATGCAGGGACTTAAAGGAGATTCAATTCAGTAGAATCGCTTTGCTAGTAAAAAGTAGCTCCTGCAGAGCCTGATTTCCAGAAACACTGGAGGTTCCTCCACTGTGAGGGACAGTTGTGGCAGAAAATGCAGAACTGGGAGTCAGGAGAGCTGGGCCCATCTCCTGGTTCAGTGCAAACTCCCAGGGCGGCTGGCAGGGCTGAGGGTACCAGCAAAGGCCTCGCGCTCTGCAGCGGGAGCTGCCTGGTGCCCAGCAAGGAATATGAAACGCCTGCCAGCACCAGACCTCTCCTGGGGAAATCTGGTATTTTGGAAGTATGATTTAGAAGATCAGCATATTGACACGCTTTGGGCTATTCACCATGCGATGTGCGTGGGGGGGTGCCTGGCTCAGGCTGACGGCTGCTTTCATGGCCTGAGGAGATTTAGATACCCCCCAGGCAGCATCCGCTGCACTAGCGTATCAGTTTTCTGCATCCAAAATGTAGGTGGTTAGCAAGTTGAAAACGCGTGTTTTATTCCACCTGCTCACTGAGATACAAAGCCATGTCTCTGCTGTGCCAGGAGAGTGTGCTGGCTACACGAGTTTAGTCTGATAAGACTGTGCTCTCCAGTCCCTGGTGCTCAAGCTCTGCTGCTCTGTGATGAACTGAGCTCCCAGGGCCAAGCCAACAGTGCAAGGGGGAGCCTTAGGTGTCCCTCAGAAAGAGGGGAGCCCTGGATCAGTCCTGCTTCTGCAACGATGTAGGCATTTGACACTGTCATTGGATTAGATCCTGAAATATTCTGGCTGTAGGGAGCCAAGCTTGGCACTTGCAGGGTGCACAGCCCTGGGGCAGCCCCACCTCGAGTAGGTGGATGGAGCTGGTGTTTCTGTGGCTTCCAAGGCTTGTCGCTGGGTGTGCTCAGAGGCTCTTCTGGGCACTGTGTCCCTCTGGGTGATGGCAAGCAGCGAGCCTGGGAGCCAAATGGCTAAGGTGTATGCAGCAGGCAGACAACAAGCAACCGTGTGGAAAATAATTGGAGGGAGACACAGGGGAATCAGGATTATCGTGGAGTGGGGCATAGGGAAAAAGGACACAAATGCAAAGGAAAGCGAATTAGCATTTTTACTGTGTTCCTTCTAGAACAAACTGGGGTTTTTGCTTTGCCTTCCTGGGGAAAAGGGAGTATCTATTCCCTGTCTCGCAATGCAATGAAAACCCAAAGCAAATCATCTGACTCCTGACAGCTTGAGGTTTTTAACACAGTAAATAAGGCAACATGGTTTTTGCAAAGTCAAAAAAGGACCTGGGGTTTGTGACAAAAGTTATTAATAAAAAGCGTTCTCTTGGGTGGTGAATTCAGAGGCTGCCTCATCAGACAGTAATTACCAGCCCAGCACTACCATTCCTGAGACAATTGAAATTTAGCCTCCTGACAAAAAATTGATTTTGAAGATTAATTGTCCCCTGTAACACAGTTTTAGACCAATCTGAAATACAGAAAGGACAATTGTCCTTTGGGTTTAATAGAGCTGTCTCTTTGATATTCACAGGGCTAGAGCAGCTATATGCGGTTTTGTCCTGACTTAAAGCTGATACGGGGAAGGCGGTTTCAGAGGGTCCTGCTGTCAGGAGGGGAACAACCACAGGTGACGTCTGTCCTGGCTGCACTCCCGGTTCCTCTGCTGGACCGAGGGTAACAGCAAACAAACTTTGGATTTAAAAAGTGGAATTTCCTCATCCAGCTCTAACTGCAGCAATGTCAGTGCTGTATAGTCTGCACAGCTTTTAAACCGTATTGGAAAGACAAAGCTATCTGGAGGAGTTTATCGTGATGTTATTTTCAGAAGTGTATGAAAGGGCACTGCTCAGAGCCCTGGGGAGCTCAGCTTTCCCCAGAGAGGATTTTTGAAGTGTAATAAAACAAGCTTTTCTCTCTCTACCACACAGTTATTGTCTAGCTACTGAGGAGGTGTTGGTCTGAGCTGGGAAAACTCTTTTGGGTGGAAATTCTTTTGGGATATACCTTTTTCCTTGCCTGGCTTCCTGTGGTTTGAGCTGCAACTCTGTCAGTGCTCCTCTGACCTTTGAACCTGCAGGTGAGTTTTAGTGCAATTAGCCTGAGGCAGCCTAGGTATTGCAGTGGGCGCTCAACTAATTAACCACTAGAGAATCCACACTGGTGGTTGCTGAAGGAAAATGGGCTTTGTACGTTCTGCTGCTCAGGAAGCAACTCGTATTTGATTCTCCCCAGGAGCCAGGCAGCTGATCTCCTAAGGTGCAGTGTGAAGCACGCTGAATTTGAGTTGGGTATTGAACCTCCACAGGCAGCAGTGGGATGCTGGGAGAAGGAAAAGAGGAGAAGCTGGGTGGCAGGAGGAAATCTGGCACCATTCAATGGTTCAGGAGTGCAAGGGCTGCTGGTTCAAGTAGGTGCCTGAACGTCGATGTGAAACACTGGTCTCTTGGCAGGTTTAATACAGGTTTTCTGTAACAATCCCTGTATGTATCCCATCACACTTGCTTTCCTTTTGTAGTGGCAAACTTATAGCAGGGAGATGGAGAGCTGAATTAGCCATGGGCTTGGTGTCTCCTGGTGCCCAGCCTGTCCTCTACGCTGTGGCTGGGGCAAGATTTCTTCATGCCTTCAGCCTGGACTCTGCATTCAGGTGTCCATAGTCTCTGTCCCAGGACTCTTCCTTCTTGTTCCTTCTAGGAAATGGAAAACTTGTGTTATTTGCTCCAAGCAGGAGGGGCTGATCATGTGTCTAATTAAGATGATACCTGGGGAAACTGCAGACCTGGAGGTATGGGTCTTGTCTTCACACCTACCTGTCGACCTCTGGGCATGCTCTCAGCTCTTGTGCAGACTGTGGTGAGAAGTGCTTGGGAGTGGGAAAGCAAAGGTCTCTTCTGGAATAGCACTGCAGGGAGCAGTGAGGTTTGGGACTGCTCCCTGCTGCAGTGTTTAACAGTTGAATCATAGGAAACCTGTGAGCCTGGCTTGCAAAAACTGTAACTACACTTCACCTCTTACACCTGCACACAACACTTATCCAATATTTCCTCACCTTCTTAGCTTCTGGTGTGAGAGAAACCCTCTCTGAATCAACTTATTTAATACAAGATTTAGTAAGTTGATTCCCATAAGGTACTGCCATGCTCCTGACAGCGTTATCAGCTGGGGATGGTACCTACCAGCATCTCTGGGGCTCCTGGGCTTGCTGCCCAGCTCCCCAGCCACAATCGCTCGTTATCAGAGGGGAAGGTGTGGGAAGAAGGAGCAACTGATGGGAGCTTTGGGCTAGGATTAACTTTGAAATGTTTTTTAAGCTCTCTGAGAGAAAGACTTCTCCACACGGTACTGACAGTAGCAAATGCTTTTCAGCTTTTCCAAGCTCTCTTCCATTCTGCTTTGTGTTGCTGATAACCTTACAGCAGAGATTCGGGGGGGGGGGGGGGGGGGGGGGGGCGGGGAACAAACAATGCTGATTTACTTTATATAGGGAGAAGGAGGGAAAGGGCAAAATCAAGAAAATAAAAGTTGCACAACTTGTTTATTTACTTTGAGGTCTCTCTTGCCTGAACACAGGCTCCAGTGCCTGGGTCTCCTTTAGCAGATCGTGGTGTTGAGGGGCTTTGTCACACACTCTTCTGCAGGGGCAGTACCTGTGTGGAGTAGGGGGGTATGTACAAACCATTCAGTCTTCAGTTTCTTTTCTGTTTGTATTTTTCGTCTTGGTTTTGCTAGGCTTATAATCAAAAGAGGGAAAGGAAGAATAAAATGAAATAACATTCAGTAAAGACATGGAGAGAAAACTTCTTGCTGGGCTGTGAATGGCCCAACTTTGCTTAAGCTGAGATGCACCACTGTCCTCTCAAACCTTCCTCAGCAAAATCTGCAGTCTCTGTATATGTGCAATTAGACTCTTTGGCCACTTGATGTCTCTGTGGGTTGTGGAGAGCCGTGGGTAAATAGAGGTCAAGCTGGAACTGGAGCTGAGTGGAAGCAGCAGTGGCGATAGGCTTGCTGTTCAGAGATGAGGCTTGATGGAGCAGCATGCCAATTCCCCTTCACTGCTTGTTTCTTTTAATGAGCTTCAGATTTTCAAACGAATTGGAAAGCCAGGAAGGTTTGGGTAACCAGCTTCCAAGGGGAGCTGCAGAGGATCTGCACCCATCAGTGCTGCAGGTATAAATCATGCCATAGACATGTGAGACGAGGGGTCCTGGCCAGTCCACACCCCTGTCTGCTTCCCCACTAGGCAAAATCCGTGGCAGAAAGGGGCCAAGATGCCAGACTGTTGCAGTGTCTCCATGCAGGGGAATGGGCTTAGCAAATATCAGACCAAAATCCTTACCATTGCCTGGTGAGGTCTTGCACAGGGGAATTGCCATGTGCTGCCAAAACCACAAAACCCAGCTCTGGGGGGGTGGGGGTGGGTCATAAGGAGACCTGGGGTATTCCCATGGCTTTCCAGGTGTGCCAGGCTGTCCTCGGAGACTGATCACCCTGTGACACTCAGACACAGACTGAGGATTCAGGTGGGGCAGAGATGCTCCTTCTAGTCTGACACCATCACAGTCCTAAAGATAGTATTTGCCACAAATATTTTGTTTCTGCATAATGAAAATCTAGATTAGCTTTTGCTGGAGCCAGACTGTGATATCTCTGTGCCTTAGGTTGTGGAGAGATGGTTGGGGCTAAAATTGCTTTGGGCACAGTATGGATAAACTGGATGTGATTACAGCAACAGTTGCACATGGAAATGCCTCAGGAAAAGAAGCTTCCCATGGTCATTTCTGCTGGTGGTGCTAAACTTCACTGCAATAGTAGCTGGAGGATCCAGCCCTCCTGTGTTAAATGCTGTGCACGTGCATGGTTAGATTTTCTTTCCAATCCTTCTAGTCCTAAAGAATTTGAAATCTTGCTTCTGCAAACCTAGATCTGCCTAGATACAGGCTTTTTCTCACGGTGATTCAGCAGCAGTGTTGCTATTCCCTAGGAATGTACAGAGCCATATATAAATCAGGTACAATTAGAAGAAATTGAATTACTTTTTTTCCCAACCCAATAGAAAGTTCTGCTATGTTTGTCTCAAACGAGCAGTTTTAGCTCACTGCATGGGTTTTCAGTTTGGACCTTTTATAAAGCTTCTGCCTGCAGTGTATCCATCACCTTTCTCAGAGCCACTTCAGAGGGAGGAGAGCTTTGTGTTGGGAAGGTGGTGACTGGGGAAGTGTGCATCTCCAGCAAAACAGCTTCCCTGAGCAGCTTCCCAGCCTCAGGGCACTTGAGCAAAATTGCACACAAAACTGATGCTACAATTTGCTGTTACTTGTGTGGGAAGATAAACTTGAAACGTCTCAATCTATCTGCTAAGCTGCAATTTATGAGCTACAAATGGCTGAGTCTTAGAGGGGAATAACAGATTTGAACCAAAACTCTGCCACTCTGCCTCTGGGGGCAGAGACCAGTGGAAAAACTGCCTTTGAGCAGAGCATATGGATTTATAGAGGTGACAACAAGCCCTCCCAGGAAATGGCAGCAGCACCATGGGGTCTGCGCTGCAGATCAAAGCAGCTTGGGGCTCAGAAGTGACGGGCTTAAAGTGAGGGGCAAGGGCTTGATGAGGAAATGGTCTGGGAAATACACAGAAATAGCAAAGGCTTCTGTGTTCACATACTCTGTTCCTGTACAGTTCACAAGAGAAAAAGGGGGAATTTGTTTATTAAACAGCTTTCTGTGACTTATTAATTCCATTCACCTGAGGATAGAGCAGCTCTCTCCAGAGTGCTTGTTATTGCTTGCCTGGAAATCAGTCAGGGTCTGGCCATGAAATGAGGTTCTGGTTGAAACTCCTTGTTCAGTCAGTAATTTATGCAATTGCTAGGATACTGCTTAGATGGCCAAATGACTTCTATTAACATAACTTTAATTCTGTACTTTTAAAAGAAAAAATTTATGCTTCATGTTTCTTCAGGACCCTTTATTAGACTTCAAGTCTAACTTCTGGGGAGAGATCAAGGCTTTCTCTTTTCACCAGAGATTACTTCAAGAGTCATCTTTGAGGCTAGAAGCTGCTTGAATTTTCTCAGGAGCCATACTGGGAATATGGAACAGGTCTTGGCAGGTATTAATTCCTAAAGCCTCTTATCTTTTCCCAGGGAAGTGTTTGTTGAGACTTAGTTACACAGACAAGTATGGCCAGGTTGGCTTCCCCAAGTGGGTGCTGGTACTTGCAAACTTAAGCAATACCTCTAGCAAATGTTAGAGGTCTTGACTGCACTTACATACTGAAGAATAAAGAAGTTTGATGTTTAATGCAACAGTTACTCTAATAGTTGATGCGGTCTCTCTCAGTAAGTCTGATAGTTGTGATTTCTTACAATAGCTGAACCAGCTGGTGCCCTACCATGTCTCCATTAGGAACTGAGGCAGTTGTCTATGGTAGGTTATGGCCTGGCAGTGAGATCTAGATAGGAAGGAAAAGTGCTTTGAGAATTTAGGACAGAAAGTACCATAGAGGAGATTAGCAAGAGCTGCCTATTAAGCATAAAAGGTGGGATAAATTCCTAATCTACAAACTGTTTTAGTAATGGTGATCATCATTAATACAAAACACCCAGCTAAATGTTGCATAAGCTACTGAGCAACAGATGGGGGATCCAGTTCTTGCTTTGTGTTAAATGAAACCACGTAAGCACACAATTGCCAGTATGGGAAAATTCCTGAAAACATGCTCCTTCCATCATCTTAAAGGAGATAGTTTTAATTGATACCATGGCACCATATGCGAAAGAATCCACTTGGAGCCCTTTGGCTGGATTACTTTGTAGTGCAAAAGGGAGAAGAGTCTATCTCCAATTATGGCAATATATTTTGCCAGCCTGCACTGATGGAGTGTTGCCAGGGAAAGTCTCTAATCATCAAAGAACATGTTAGTGGTAATGGGATTTTTGTAGGTCTCCTAAGGGAATGGCTTATGTCCTTCCAGGAGAAAGGCACTGCTGAATAAATCATCAAGCATTCCTTACCAAGGGGACCCTGCTAAGTATATTGTACAAATGAAGACTATTTTCCTGAAAGGAGAGGTGTTTCTCCTCCGAGCAGCACACCCGGCATGCTGGCAGCAGCTGCTCGGAGGCATGTGAGCAGCTGAGGTTTTTCTCAGGGAACGCTGCCCAGATAGCCCTGCAGGTTAGCATTGTGGCTGATGGGCTAACAGAAACATCGTGCAAGCAGGTCACTGTCCCCTTTAGGGGGATAATGAAGCCCAGTAGCAGACACTGCTGGCAACTAAGCTGTCCTGTGCTGGTTTGCTCCCCACGCATCCTTGCATCTGGCTATTGAGCTTTCTGCTTTCTCTGCCCCTGCCACCCAAGGGCTTTCCTCTTTCTTGGCACTGCTGCAGAACAAGCTGCAGAAACATCTCCTAACCTGCTGGGAGTTGTGCCTGGGGCAGCAGCCAGGATCTCTTCCTAAGATGACTGCAATAAGCTGCCTTTCTCTGCAGCAGCCGGGTAGCAGCTATGGAAATGGGATTTAAGTGCAAGCGGTCTTCAGCCACGGGGCTGTGATAAGTTGGATTTTATAACTAACCAAATCCTTTCAGGGATGTGTTGCTTTGTATCTGGGCTTTCAAGGTGGATCCCAGCAGCCCAGAACCTGTTTAAATAGACTGTCCCCTCTTGTGGGGGTTAGAGCTGGGAGGTTCCCACTGACTTTGGGGGTAAAAGGGTACACGATTGTCTTTGGTTCAGGATTTTGGGTGCTGGTCATGGAGCTCATCTTGCAGGGAACATGTGCAGGCTGCAGTCACTGACTGCTGGGACAGATATCTCTGTCCAAGCTGCTGGCAGCCATGGAAAACCATCCATACCTGGCATCAGCCCTGTCACTGATAACCCTTCATCTCTGTCAGGAAATTGGCTGAAAATGGAGTGGGTGATGACTGCTCTGGTGGCTCAGAGCACAGGCTATCAGATGGGTTTTCAGTCCCCTTCTGTTGGGGACTGACACAGGCTGGCTGAGCGTCAGGCAGGAGAAGGAGGGTTAGCAGAGGCTGGCAGCTGGCGGGATGCTGGGCTGCCCAGTGGCACTGCAACACTGGTACTACACAACACCCAGACAGCCAGTGTGTGAGGACACTGGGGATACCAGCATGGGTATCCTCCACCCACCAGGCTCTAGGAAACCCACAAAAAACCTCCCTGAATACAGCCTTAAACGTTTCACTGATGTATTGCCTCCCCCCCGTCCTGACGTTCAGCTGCCATTTTAGGAGCTGGTTGAAGGAGGTTTGGGAGAGTTTTGGGGCTCAGATGAGACTAGGGTCCACTCAGTCATCTGTGTCCTCTCATCCAGCCCTGGGGACAAGGGCGACAGACCCTATTGTCATGAGCAAAATCCCAGCACTTCTCCGCTCAGACTCCTGCCTACGGACAGTCCCTTCACATCTCATTTTGCAAAGGCATGTTGTTACTCCTTGGCCATATTTCTCACCAGAACATAATGAGGATGGGAACATCCTAGCAGCTGGTACTGTGTCCTAAGGATGTAGGACAGGATCCAGATACAACCCCTTGTTGGTCAACCTAGAATGTCCCTAAACCTCCCATGGCACCAGGAGTGCCACCCAAACCCCAGCAGCACCCACCATCGCAGAAGCCCTCACAGATGCTGTGCTGTTTTTCCCCCCTCACAGGGGTGTGGGAAGAATTTTGGTCTCCTGCACACTTAGTCCTTGGCTCTGCTGAGGACACAGCACAGCCAAGGTGGTGTGCAGCCTGTCGCATGTAGGCTCACTTACTTCAGCCTATTTTATTAGGTCTTCAGGAGGTGAAGGTGGAAGCACATTCCTTATTCCTTTTTGGCTGAAAGACTCACCCTGAGGTCAGGCAGGCTGTCTTACTCTACGTTTGCAGGTAGCCAAATTTATTTCTAGGGCTGTTTTGCAGGAGCATAAGGTTTACCAGTGTGTTGTCCTGGAAAGCTCTGCTAATATGCAGCCTACATCAATTATACTGTCTAAAGAGGTCTTCCCTGGGTGGCTTACTTTGTATAAAACAGACTACCTCGGCAAAAGTCAAAGAAACACACTGAAATCTTCCTGGCTGTCTGCCCACGAATACTCCCTGGTTATCCCCTGAGTGTTGAGGAGGGCCAGTGAAAGCGTGTGGGGTAGCTTTGGCTGTGTCTGGCTCAAGCGTCCAGCACTGCCCTGAGATGCTGCCTGCAGAGCGGTGCTCTCAGCCGTGGGGTTGGTGGATGGTGGTTTCCCCGGCTGCGGGGGTGAGCCATCGCAGCAGGCAGTCCAGGGAGCAATGGAGTTAACACTGACCAAGCTGGGTTCTCACTGCCAGTGGCAGACTGTGCTAGAAAGCTCCTAGTGCTCTCGTTCTTCATTCACACTGCCAGGCAGGTCTCCAAGTACACAGACAGGGCCCAAGAAGAACTGAAATAATTAAGAGAAGGAGGGAGGAGAGGAAAGGTGTGTTTATGGCTTGCAGCAGCAAGATGTGAGTGTTGGAGATATCTGCCCTGAGGCCAGAGAGGAGCTGGCAGTCCCCATGCTGAGCTCAGGGACTTGCTGGATTCCATGGGAAATGAGAGTCAGGGGAGAGGGCTCGATGCCTTGCTGTTTTCATGCAGATGTGTTCAGAAGACAAATCCCAGCCTAAAGCTACCTGTGCCTTAAAGCATCTGAGACATCCCACCTCCTCCAGTGCTGCTGTTCCTCTGTTGGCCTTTGCCCTCAAGTCCACGTGTGAATTTATTCTTCAGGCCATGCAGGTCTTTGCTCAAAGCAAACAGAGAACATAAGTGGTGGGAAAAGCTGATTTGCTCTGGGAGTACTGGGACTGGGCATGTAAGAGTTGAGTGTCCTTGTCAGGTGGGGACAAGGTGAGGTCTCGTGAATAGTTGAATGTTTCTGGTGTGCCTGAGAGAACTGCTGCATGGCAAAGTGCAGTTCCCCCCAGGAGGAGGGAAGGGACCTGGGCTGCAGGAGATGCTCTGCAGGTGCCCTGGGTTAAACACCTGCTGTGTTGCTGCCTGAGAGGAGCAGGCAGGACTTGGTAACCCAGGGAGCTTCTTCCAATCTGATTTATTTTTTTTATTATTTTTTTTTCCCCTCTATACATTAACAAAGCTAGAGCATCAATTAATGAATGTTTTCTGTTTGAAGGAAACTGGTAAGGCTCCACCACAGAGCTGAGCAGAGAGAAATGCCCCTCTCCCCCACAGAAAGTATAGGAGGGAGGAGCAGAGGCACAGAGCTGCTAAGGCCCTTTATACAGTGGCTGCTTTGCTAGATGTCCCCATGCACACAGACATCCCTTTCCCAGGGCAGGCCAACCATGCAGTCACCCTCTTGGCCATGTTCAGGTACTGCCAACCCCCTGCCCTGGCAGCAGTGACCTTTGTGGTGACTACAAACCCCATGGGAGACTCTGGTGAATACTCAGGCCGGGTCAAGCTGTGCATGCACTGGCCCTGGCCAGGCTGTGCCAGTGTGGGCTTGTCCTTGCCCACACAGCCCTTGAGGAGTCAGCAGCTCTGTGAGACACTGGGTGCTGAAGCTGGGGATGGAGCTGCTTGACATGGGTGGGAGCATTAGAGAAGTTTGGCTTCTGCATCTAGTTGGAGACCACTGGGACCCAGCAAGCCAGCACTGGGGGCTCTTCAAATATTGTTCGTCGCCTTGGCCCATGCTGTCACCTCTTGATGCTTATCCAGTAACTCTGGATAACTTCGGCTAGTCGTGTTACGTGACAGTGTCCCAACAGAGACAGAACAGGCGAATTTGGCCCATTTACTTTTAACAGAAGAGTAACAGCTGATAAACCAGATTTTAACAAATGTATGGTTGCTTTCTTGTTGCAGTTAACACTGTATGACAAACCATGTGTGATATTAAACAGGTGTTCATTAAAGGTTAGATATAATGTACTGTATCTCATCATCTCCTCACTCTCTTCCTTTCTCCTGAGGCACCGTTCATGTTTATACGGTTCTTCAAATTTTTCAAAGCTCTCTGCAAACATTAACTAATTAATCCTCACAGCCCACTATACATATGCTTTAATTAATTAGCACTCATTTACTTAACTCACACTGTCTCATTAAATATAAATTGAATGTATGTTTGGGAACTTTAACTAGAAACATTACTGGAGATTTATACAAAGCATGAATGCAAAATACGTTAATAGTAGCTGGAGGCAGCAAAATTCAAATACCAAGGTATTTAGTGAAAAATATGTTGTGGTGTCAGTGAGTAGAGTCAGACAATTAGCTGTTCCTATAAAATGCATATGTTGTCATGGCCTTGAAGTCATCATTCACTCTGTGTTGTTACCATAGTAATCCTGATAATTTGCTTCCCATAAATTCTGTCTATACACTTTGTTCCATTAGTTTAATTTTTCAGACTTGGAGAAGCTCATTACTGCGTGGGCTGGCAGCTTGCTGTGAATTACACAGATCTGGAGTGTGCTGATACAGACATGTAAATGGTAATGCTTAGACTTGTTATGGACGCTGGGCAGCCTTCTGCATTATAATCCACCCAGCGAAGTAGCGATGGGACTAGTAACTGCGTTATGGTTGTCTCTTGATAGCTCTGTCTGAAGGCTGTCATTGCCAGGAGGGGTAAAACTGGGTGGGTCTCAACTTCCCATTACAGACCATCACTCTTGGTGAGGACAGAGCATTTACTGCCGTATGCTGACCAAACTCAGTCTGGATTAACTGCATTGTCACAGCTCCTTGCAGTTATTTAGGGCTGAACTGCCATGGGTGTCAGTGAGAGTTAGAGCCAAAGTACCCCTGAGGATTTGGGCTGTTTTGCCCAGGTATAATTCTCTTGGCTGTGTCTCTTCTTGTTGTATCCTCAAGCTCTAAGCAGTTAAAAAAGTGCTGCCTGCCACCCAAGAAGCAATCACAGCTCAGTGATGACTGAAGTGTTTTCCTAGGAATAAATTTGTAAATCAGATGATGAAGAGTTGAGAGAGCTTTTACGGGGTTGTGAGTGTGGAAATGTGGCTAGAAATGAAACATTATTCGGACACCTTAGATTTGGGTTAAGCCCTCCAAATCCCATCGTATTTATAGAAAATTATTATTGTTTGAAGACTTGTGGATTATTTCAGCTTTTCCATCTTCCCATACCTTGGAGAAATAGTGGACCAGAATTTTGACTTGTCACCAAGAGGCAGCTCCAACCATAACTTATCCTTTCCTCCATATGAAATTGAGAGATTTTTCTCCTACGTTTTGTTCCCAAAAAGTCAGATGTGTTTTATTTCCCTTTGTTTTTACTGTCCTGTGAATAGCTCCTGCTTTGTATGTAAGAAGTGATGAGTAATTAGCCAGTGCGGAATGGTGAGGGATGGAAAGGTGGTAGTTCCTGCTCATCCCATAGAGGCTGGTTGTTGTAGGAACAATAGCAGCAGGTGCACTTCGGTGTCAACAAGGTTTGTACATGCCATCGCAAGTCTGAATGTATGTTCATTTGATTGCCATGCTTTTAAATTAGTAAGAGCTTTCCATGCACAAACAAACTCTTAGTGATGCCTGATTTTTTAACTATAAATATGTGTTTCTTTACAAGCTATGTGTTAGCTTGTTATCCCTAAGAGGTATCAGGGCTTTGAGAGCCATTCTGGGTCTCCTTCTTCCCCTGACTTATCTTTATCAAGAAAATTCTTGCAAGCTGAGTACAAACTCCTCATGCAACCCCTGACGCCTTCAGGAAGGCTTTCCTCAAATACTTGACTGAGTCTTTGCAATCAGTTTTCTTGCTGACACACAGGAGAGGGCAAAGCTCTTCATTTTTCAGAGCAAACAAGAGTTAAAAGGAGCAGAAATGTGTTCTGTTGTTCAAGCCAGCAGATTTGTTTGAGGGTACACATAAAGAACAAGCACGTATTGTATGGCATAATAACACTTCAGAGCAAGTTTCACTCAAAAGCGTAATGAGGAGTACATGGCATGACACCAAAGTAACCACGGGAACAAGAAGTATGACTACATTTTGGGAAGGACATTGTAAACATTGCTTTCAATTGACGTTTTTGGAACAGTAGTACTTCTTCCTCTTCTGTTTTTTTCAGAATACTGAAAGCATTCAGTAACATCATTTCATAACCTTGTTTTTCCTGCTAGCAATCTTTTGTCTTGTCCAAAAAAATCTTACAAGAATGTAAGAATAAACATGCTGGATCTAGCCCCGTGTCTCATTTACAGCAGCATACAGGCAAGCATAGTCGTAGTTTTCCAAATATTCTTGCTTCCAGCAGTTTGTGGTGCAAGACTTCCATAAAACAAAGGCAGTGTCTGTCTTTGTACATTCTTCTTCAGTGAAATTTTCCAGTTTTTAGCCTATCTCAACTTCTGTCGTCCACAACATCCAGAACAAGGATTTCCTTGGCTACAGTACACATTTATGAAGAACCACCTCCTTTAAATTGTTTTGAATGTGTTTTTATGGTTTTGTCTGATACTCCTTAGTTCTGGTTTGGAGAGAGTGCATGTGCAGTCTGTACCTGTTCCCTTTCTCCATGCCACTCCTGATTTTGTGGATATTTTTATACTTCCCTTAGCTTCTCCTTTCAGGATTGAAGAAACCTAATCTATTTATACTGGAACCATTTCAACTATCTTTGACAGCTACCTCAGGATGAAGATATGAGTATGTGGAGCTGCCATTCGAATAAATTTATTGGCTTGTCCTTAACTTGTGGGAGCAGGATTACTGAAATCAGTGCCATTTTCAGAAAATGGAGCTTTGGGTAACAGATATTCAGGACCATTCAGACCAGTCTGAGGGCACGTGAATATGGGGGTTTTTGCAGGATTTTGTTGATGCTGTTTTTGTGACAGATGAGTATTGGGGAAAAAAGAGCCAAAAGCATTTTCCTGTTTTCTTTAAGATCTTTCTGGTAGATTGCAAGCCTGCAACATCACAGCTATGAGAAGTAAATGAAAAGGCTACTTCTTAGAGCACTGAAAAGAATGTAGGAAGACTGATTATGCTGTTCTCTTCAGGATGATAATATGCGTTTGGAAGAGACGTGGAGCACGTTAAGATGTTAGGCAAGTCTTGCTGGTGCTTTTTAATTTTCACTTTGATAGCTAAGAATAATTCATTTTGCTCCAGCTGGGAACGTGTCTAGTGAAAAGGGTAAAAAGTTGAATTAAAAACCTCTTGAGACAGTTGCAAACAGAATAAGCATTGCCTGAGAAGATGCACATTGTTGGCCAGCTGTAAGTCAGCTGCTGCCTGTCCCTTTCCTCTGTAATATTTCAAACTCCTTCCTTGTGATTCATCAGTTCATTACAAAATTTACTGTATCAGACAGATTATTCAATTCTCTTGAATAAAGCTACTCTAGGGCTGTCTTAAGGACTCTCATCTCTTTCTGCAGTATGTCATTCATCCTGGGCAGCTACAACAACACAGAGTCCTCAGGAGAACCTGCAAATGGATTTCTTGGGATCTTGGCTCTTAATAACTTATTTCTTAAGTGGCAGCATTTTTTTTTCCTGTGGTCTTTATTAGAAAATAACGAGGGGGAAACAGAGTAGTAATTAACGTGCTCTGGTCCTTGGAGTTCTCCTCGGTTCTGCTCTCTGAGCTGCTGTGGGATCCTGACTGCACTGGTAAGGACTACGTGTGCATGTGTCTATAAAGCACCAGTGTAAAGACTTATTTATCACTTGTACCAATAACCTCTTGAAAGAAGGGCTTGGTGAGGGAGGTGTGATGCAAAATCCTCAAGAGTTGTCTGCACAAAGACAGATCCTATTTTGTGATTGACTTCCCTGATAGCTGGAGCTGCTTTCTGGGCTTTGCCAAGCAATGAGAAGACCAGGTGAAGTGTGATAGCTTCACCAGTCATCCAAGACACGCGTGGGAGGAGAAAAAGATTCCAGCCCAAGGCTCTGCCTAGCCAGAAAATAATGTGATCGATGACTGTGGACTGTGCTCGCATGTGAGTTTTCAATATCCTCCAGACTCATGAATTTTGTTGGGAGCAGTTTAAAAGAGTGATGGCAGACAAACTTTCATGTGGCTTTGGTTCCAGCTCTATTCCTATTTTTTTTTTTCTGTTATAGTTTAGTTTGCCTCATTTAGTGCTTTTGATTCTTGCCAGAATTCTTAGATCAATATTTGCCAAAAGGATTTTATGTGGAATCAGCTAGAAACAAAAGCACAATTTTTTTGTGTATACATGTGTATATAAAAGTTTAAGACCATTCTTCTTGACCAGCTGCAGAATGAAGACATGAAGTCAATGTCTGCAAAGAGTTTGCATGATTAGGTTTCAGAATTAATTCAGTATGGTCCCAAAGAAAAGCCTCCACTCTTGGCTTCCTTTAGGAAAATCTGGCCCCCAACCTGAATTTAGCAACTCTTCTTGGAATAAAGAAATACATTATTAAAAACCCGTGCTTGTTGCAAACTGTAGTATAAATGTAAAATGTCTGAATAATCCATTTGAAGCTGCTACTCATGAGATTTTTCTGATGCCAATTTTGCAGCCTTCAGAAATACCTGAGCTGAATTTACCTGAGAAAGAAATTACTTTCTGCTTACCTAAATCCACCCCACATCCGTACCAGAGTTTCCACTGATTATAGGAGTCTGCTATACTTCAAAGCCTTCACCAATTTGCAGTGTTGCTCTGGGCTGTTAAGCACACAGGACCATGTCCTTCCCCACAGTTAACATCACTGGTATCTTGATGAATTCAGAGATAAACACCTCCATAAAGCCTGTCTGCTGCTCCTCCCTTTGCCTCTTTATTTTTCAGTGGGGAAAAGAACTTTTTTAGTTATTTTCATTTCAATAAGAAAAGCAATATTGCTTTTTTAAATGGATTTGGGTTTTTTCCTCTCTGCAAAAATCTCATGGGAGAATGTCATTAGGAAGAGATGACTGTTTTTCTGGTTTGTGGGAGGTGGACAGGAGGTGAATGGAGAAGATTCCAATTAAAATGTCTTTTTTCTTTACTCTGTCTTTGGCAAAGTATGTTCAAGGAAGATGAGAAACTGTTCCATTTTAGTGAGGCAAGTACTAATAATAGAAGCCACAGGAGTTGCAGAAAATTGGGTTGGAAAGGCCGTGAGTCTATGTCTTTCTTCCTGTTTAACGGCAGCATTGACTCACCTTGCTGTGCCCCTGACAGATGCTTTTCTAAACTGTTCTTGGAAGATTCTTATGTCTGGAGAATCCAGATCTCTCTGGATTGCACGGGCAATTCCATTTCTTCTCTGTCCATTTTGCTTGGTTAAATATTAAGAATATTTCCTGAATTTCCTCTACTGCAGTCCAAGCCCATTGCTTCTTGTCCAGACCACCACAGAAGAACTGATAACTTCTTTTCTGTAGTAACCTTTTATTTGCAGAGCATTAAGTGCTTCCCCTCTTTTTTTTTTTTTTTTGCTAAGCTGAACAGCTCCTGTTTCATCCTTTCCTTGCCCACTAAATTTTCTATACTTCTGACCATTTTTGTCTGCAGTTCATTCACATATTTCTGAGCTGTGGTTCCACAACTGGACACAAGACTCTGGCAGACACTTTCTAACTGTGTTCTGGGCAGCACGGGGGTTTCTGTCGCCCTGGACAATATCTGCCTTTTGGTTTTACAGCAGCTGGCTAACCTCCCTAACGCGTGATCCTCCCTGCTTCAGCTCTGCTGCCTAGCCTGTGGCTCTCCAGTTTGCCTTGATGCCAGTGAATTATTCCCGATGAAATTCAGAATTGTTCACTTGTCTTTTATTGAATTACATTGTTTAAATCTTTCAGTAGTTTGTCAAGACTATTTTGAATTGTTTCTGTCCCACAACATGCTCACAGCTCTTCCCAGCTTAGCAGTATCTGCAGATTCAGTAAGCATGTTTGTCCCTTCTTTATCCCCTTCTGTACTGGAAATCTCCAACGGTAGCAGACCAGGACTGCATCTGCAGATACTGCCTTACGGTTTGTCAGCAAGGCATTGGAAATGACTCCTGCAGTTTGCTTTTTCCAGTCTCTTCTGCCTCATCACAGCTCTACCTGTTCATGTTTCCATAGCTTGGGACAGTGGGGGATGCCTCTGAAAGTCAGGATTCCTTGATATTTGTGCTTCTTTACCCACAAGACTTATTATTTCATTAAAAAGAAATTAGAACGGTTTGAAGTGATTCAGTTTTGACAAATCAGTGTAGGGTGTTACCCATCTCGCTCTGTAATCTTTAGGTGGTCTGGTGGAAGCTGGCTGGTCTCTAACACCACAGCTCTTCCCTTACCCCTCTCAAAAGCCTGAGCTCTCTGCTTTGCCCTGTGCAGAGACCTGGACCCTCCCGTATGCACCCCAGTCCTGGGGGTGACACCTCATCCTGTGCTGATTCACTTGAGGGTATTCTCACGAGGGTTGACTTTCCCAGAAACTGGAAACAGATGAAAAAAATCATTTCAAATAAATAAGGAAAGGCTGAACAGTTCCAAACTCAGTGAGACTTCATTGTTTTCCTCTTGTCTTTTTCCCCCAAAAAAGAATACATCTTTTTTTCTTTCTGACCTACTGCAGGCTAAGAGGGAGCCGAGAGAGGAGTGATAAGGGCTTGGCTGAGGGATTCAGGGAGGGCAGAGGAATAAGAACAGAAAAGTCAGCAGGATTGAATTAATACTTGGCACTCTGAGCTCATCTTCTTGAGCGGGTCTTGCGTAGTGGGCTGAAGACTATTAACTGAGATCAGTGCTCCTTTCCTTACTGTTGCGTATCTGTGGGTACGTTACTTCTGTGCCCCAGTTTCCCCCTCTTCTGAAGTGAAATGCATGATCCTGAAGACCTCTTTACAGAGTTTTGAGAGCTAGCGGTGAGGAGAGCCAGGGATTTAGCACCCTTGCTCTCAGTGGAGGTTACAGCCTGAGGACCACGGACAATTTACCTGAATTGCCCAATTTGGACCATTGGGATGACACCTGTGCTTAGTCACGTCTCTGAGGCTGGCAGGTAGCTGCCTTTCAGGTTCAAGAGAAGGAATTAACTCACTTGCCTTTGACTGTTTGCAGGTGCTGCACAAACCAGCACTTAAACTGGGCAGGTGTAACTTGGTCAGAGTTAGGCCCCAAAGTGGTACACATATGCACACACACATCTATGTGAGTCATCTTGAAGGTCGGAACGGTAATATATAGGCAAAGTGCTTTGGTTACCTAGAATATAAGGATTTTATACCAGAATGACTTGATTTGACTTGCTTTTAAGGGGTGGCAGATTAACCTTGCCAATCCATGGAAATATTTCCTATTCCTTCACCATACCGTACAGTTCCCCTTTTTTCCTAGGCAGCTCTTTCTATGTATGCGTCAGGGGGATTTGTCCTGCTGTATTAGTTGAATTTATTTTCTTTCCAAAGCAAAAATGCAATTGATGTAAACGAGTGCCTCATACTTCTTTTGGGCTAGAGCCATCTCAGAGCTGGGGCTGAGCAGCTGCTGCTGTATCATGTAATAGAAATCACAGCCCTGTTCTTGCAGCTACCCAGATGAAATCTCCAGCAAATGAAATCAGCCCCTAAACTCTTTATACCATTGCTGCACAGCCAGGGACCATTAGATAATGAAATGGGGAGAATAATCGGCTTGATCAGAGGTATCCCCCACCCCATCAAAATCCTACTTCTGAGACATGCCTGGAAGTACAAGAGTGCAGCTCTGCAGCTCTCCCCTCGGCGTCGGGCGATACCTGTGACCTGTGCTCTGCCTGCACAGAGGGTGTTTCTGAAGGGAAGGAACCAACTCCTTTGCTTCTCTTTTATCATCGTTTTTCCCCAGTGTGTAATGAAGATCACGCAGAGCTCCCCTGTGGTCCTGGAGAGAGTAATGGAGTGGTCTGAACAAGTGCCTCAGGCTGCATTGCCATCTTAAAGGTCTCCGGCTCTCCCGGGAGGGAGGCGTACCTGTCAGTGACAGTGGCAGTCGCGTGCTGGCTGGGAGATGGACCTGAACGGGATTGATTGCTCTCAGGCAGATCCTTTAAAACCAAGTGGCAGACTAAACTGTTATTTCAATCAATAACATAAATACACTGCTCGCTTGGCCCTGAGAAGGTGGGAACTCTGTGTGGAAGAATAGGCATTAAGGTTATTTATTGTCACATGGCACAGAGGTAAAATATTGGGCTTCCCCAGCAGTTTGGAGGCTTAAAGCTCATTTAAACCAACTTTTGAAATCTAATTAAACTGGGAAAAATGTCTTTGAATACCCTTGCTTTGCTGTAAAAAGGGCTTATTCTTCACCTGGGAATTTATAATGCTTTGGTTATGTTAGTACAAAGGCCAAATTTGCTTGGTAATCAGGCACAGGTTATATTGCAAAACCATAACATCTTCTCATTTCTGCACTATATTATTAAGATGACTACAAACAGCCCGGCTAGGGGAGAGAGGAATCCTGCAGCAACAAGCGTGAATGCAGAGAGATAACTGTGCAAAGACTTTCCTCAGTCACTAATCACACCTGAAGAGGTTCCTGTAGTTTAAGTCACGGCAGATGGGGGTGGTAGTTTTCACTGGGGAAGCCTCACACTTTAATTGCAGAACTTGCAGCTAGAATAAATTCTGAGGTGTGTTTGGACGTGCCTCTCCAAGTGCTGCCCCCAGCAGCTTGGAGTCCAGTGCTTGTTCACATAACTCTCCAGTGGTCCTGCTTCACCTCTCCTTGCCTCACCTTGGTCTAAAAGCTGGGCCGGAAAAGGGATTTTCCCTGTTACTTAACTCTTTCTTATTTTTTCCCCTTTTCCTGCAATGCCTCCATTCCCCTAGTGCTCACCCTTGCTTACCCTGCTCTACTCCTTCCTCCCTAGGCAGTCCCAAACATCTTGGCTCCTCTCTGAGACAGCAACTACCTCCAAGGGTTGAAGCTGCAGGGAGGGAAGTAATGTAATGTAACCTTCCCTTCCCCTCCCTGGGGATTAAGCAGGCAATGATAAGGACTCAAGTGCTCTACTTCCTTGGCTGAGACCTGGTACTGAAATATCTGGTAGTCCAGTTTGTTTATCTGGCCGCTGGCCTTTGAAGGATGTGCTGCCACAGAGTTGTCATGAGCACTGCTTGCTGGAGCAAATGAGAACAAATGAGAGGCAGAGAGATTATAGCCTGAGCAGCAACAATCCTGCCAAAACCTGGCCCGATGTCCAATAGCTCTTAAATTGTCTAACGATTTAGACTAAGGGAGATGCCTCACAACAGGTATCAGCAACCAGCAGCTCTGCCTGATTCACCTTCCAAGGGCAGCTCTGCAAACTGTATTTCCAAGGTGCTGCAGGCTCTGAGCAATAAAGCAAGCAAAGCAATCACTGCTCGCATCTTGTCGCACAGCATTACCTGCCCCCATGCCCAGGAGCATGGTATGCCACCAGCTGCGGGGATGTTTCATGGTGTAAAGGGTAATGAGGGCTAGAGATGGGAGCAAGAGGGAGGTGGTGGCATCTGACACCCCTCCTGCATGGGGGTCCTGAGGAGGGGGAGACCTTGGCCAGGGGACCTCAGCAGCTTTCAGTCAGTCTCTTGCTTCAGAGAAATCTGCAGCTTCATGAGAGGTGCTATGTCTTTTTCTAAGCCCTTTCTGTGTCAGAGGGAGGGAAGGTAAAGCCTGGAGAGGAGGAATGATGGTGGGATCAAAGCCTTCAAGCAAGAGCAGGGATCAGCTTCCCGAGGGAGCTGCCCAAAGGCAAAGAAAGATTCTGCAGAGAGGAATGTTTACCCTGCATGAATGTCCCTTGATAGCAGAGATTGTTGCCAACCCTTTCTATAAATTTCCTGATAGGTATCTCCTTGAAATGCAGAGTTATAGTAATCAGGATTAAGCAGAGAAAACCAAGGTACAGGAAGGGGAATGGCTCGTCCAGGGCCACATGGCATGGCAGTGCTGCGTTTGGGTCTGGTTCCCGACTAGTGCTCTGAGTGACCAAGGTACCATGGAGTTCTTGTTTTAGTCCATGGAGAGATTTGATTTACTAATTGTATATCTGTCACAGAGACTCTTTGGTGTCTTTCGCAGGTTTTAAAATAAGAAAAAGTATTTATAAAGCAACTATAAAACCAGAATTCCCTGAGTGAGGCAGGAAATTCAGGCTTTTATCTGCCATTTTAGAGGATATTTCTCCAGAAAGTGTAACACAAAGTGAGTTGGCCTCAAAGAACTTTTTTTAAACAGTTACATTGTCTTTCAAATCTACGTCCCCACCCAGTGAGAGGAGATCAAAGGGAACAGTTAGCTAAGTGTCTGAAATGGATGAGTTCAGGTAGGTTGAAAGTTTTTTAAAATGCCTCATTATTTTAGTGTAAGCCCTTAAAACAGTCTCAAGGAAAGTAAGAGGAAGCCTACATCAACCCTCAAAGCTTGATGGAAGCAAACATGACAGAACATGCACAAAGAAAGAGACACAAAGAAAAAGAAATTAGGCTGTTCACAGAATATTTCCCTCTTTGGCTAGTAAGTCAAAATACCCTGCTTCCTACCTCTTCCTCAGCCTAGAGGTCACAGCTGTGTCCTTGAACATGGAATGTCAGGGAAATAAAGGATTGGGAACTGAACTGATGGGAAAGCAATAGCCCCTTCTGAGTATGGCATAGGGAGCCCAGAAGAAAAGAGGAAGAAGAGGAGGAATTATCAAATTCTGCTGTCTCAGCCAACCAGTTCCTTTATTTTCCTGGTACATACTAAAAATCACCGAAGAAGTTTTTTATTTTCCCACAGCACCTTTCTCTTGTGCCTAAATAAAGAAAAAAACATCAGAAAACAGAATGAGGAACTGTAGCTTCACAAGGTCATCTAATCTTAGACAGGTGAAGATGATGAAATGTCTAATAAACATCTTCTCAGGAGACCTGAGTATGTACCAATGTCCAATAACCTTTAATTCCAATATTCCTGAAAGGCAGATCTATATTAGTCTTCCCCAACCCTCATTTACTCTTCATGTGACAGTCCTGTCTCAAAGAGTTCTGAGAAGGGTCAGGAAAAGGAGAGGAAAGAAATGTGGTTTTTTTTTTTTTTGTTAGTCAGTGATCACTTAGTTTTCACCTTACAAGTAAGCCATCTGTTTGAAGTTACATTCACTATTCACTTGCTGGTGTCGCTCAGAAACTAATTCTCTTAAGTCCCACATTTTTCAGTGTGCTGGTAGATAAACATGACAGTAATTGATAAGTCTGCAAACACTTCTGGTAAAAAAAGGAGTAGGTTGCATTAATGTGTGATGGTGTAATTCCTGAGGAGCTGAAATTTGGGGGGGATCACGTATGACGGGAAATATACAGATCCTAATAGCCTTGTCATTTTTCAATATTTGGGTCTGCTCTTTCTGAAGAAGGCGGTGTGCAACTGCCTTGCAAAACGGTTTCTCTATCAGAAAAATATGTAAATTAGAAAAGCAGAAGCAGTCCTTACTGTTTGCTCTGCATCCCCAGGTGTAGCAGAGCAGTGACGACGCTGAGAGGACAGGTAACACCCCAGGAGGCTGCGTTGCGCAGCGGGGCGTGAGCAGGATCAGCACCAGGGCTGCGGGACAGCTCCGCGGCAGCTGGGGCACGCGGCTGGAAGCCGACTCTCCAAATGGCTTGCCACGCGGGAAAAAATGAATAAATGAATAACGTATGTTAGGACAGATGAGGTTTTGCTTGAATGGCCAATGTGTGTGTGAAAAATCTGTGTGAAATTTTATCACCACAGAAGCAACGGAAAGGACAATCTTTCTGCCTTCTGTCTGACTTATTGCCTTGGGGACAGCCATTTTATACCTGCCAAGCAAACCGTTTGATTAAGTACTAAACCTGATAAAAAGTAAACAGCCTATTTAAACATGTTAAACACAACCTGTCACCTACTTAGATGCTATTTAAACATAACCTATTTAAATATGCCTTCTTGTAAGTCTATGGGAATCTTGTTTCATGCCACATACCTTGCAAATGAAATGCCTTATAATAACAAAAATGAGGTGATAAAGAGTGAGAAGAACCATCAGCTTTGCTTAAAAAAATGCAATGAAGAGTGACATGGGGTTTCAAATATGTTGTATTGCCAGTCTGTGGCATACAATAATGTCTGAGAGAGAAGGAAGTTCATTAACACAGCTCCACAACTGGCATCTGTACTGTGCTACCATCACTGCTGTTTTTCAGAGACTTAAAAAATTTTGCACCTCCCCTTCATTTCACCATGTGCCTGAATTTGTCTTCTGTATTATCTATTGAGTTCAGAATGTGTCCAAAAAAAGGAAGCAGGGACAGGATATAGCTCATCTTAATCATTTCCCATTTTCTTGCCCCACATTCCTGTATAATGCTTGTGTAGACCAACAGGACAATCCTATTCTGCATCTCCTTGCACAGGCAGGGACTGTTCCATCCCACTCTGTTACAGGTCTAACTCCAGAAAAGGTGACAAGCTTTGCAAGTTTGTGAGGGGGCAGTGTGTCCTAGGGATAGTTAGCAGTGTAGCCGACGAGTCGGTAGGACTGTGTCCAGCTGTGGCATGGCCTTGCCCTGTGATCTCAGTCAACCATTTGACTTGGGTTTTGCCACTCGTACTTTGTCCTTTACATTGAGACCATAAGTTCTTTATGTTCTTGTTAGGGTCTGTGAGAGTATCTAGTGCAATGGTTTTGTCCGGAGCAGTTAAATGCTGATATAACATTGCTAACAATGCCACACAAAAGACTCCAACAGCATCTTCTCCAAGCTAGGAATAAAAGTGGCTTGGACCACGACTTTTGGTAATGCTGTGGATTCAAAATTGAAGTTTATGTGAAGAAGAAAACTTCTTTCCCTTATCTTATGGCTCCTCATGAGAGTCCAGACAAGCAGATGGTCTTTGCTCTCTGTAACTGTCTGTATGAGAACATGAACGGTGATTTACTGCCATTTCCATTAACTGTTCCTAATGAAAAGAGGAAATGTTAGTCATCTCTCCTCCCTGTAGGAAAGGTGATGTTTGACCTTCTGTTGAAGGAGAGAATGAAGGAGGAAAAATGCTAAGAGAGGATGATCTGCTGGGACGCTGTCATTGGTAATAGCAGTGACCTTTTCCCTGTGGTCAGCAGCTGGCATCATAAAGACAAATGACTTCAGCTTGCAGGTTTAAAGATCTTCTTTGTACTGAGCAAGAAAATTTAAAAAACCCTTCAGAAGTCAAACAGTATTTGCAACTTCAGTTAATGTTTTCCAATTCCTTTATGAAAATAGTTGCTGTGCATGAAAATGTGAGACATCTATTGTAATTTGACACCTAAAACAGGCTGGGGATGAATGTATTGTAGAGGATTTTAGTTGCAGGGTTACACCAAAATCCTCTGTCATTCTACTGAGAATGAGAGCTGCTGGGAGGATCCAGCTGCTCCCGTCCTTAGGGGTCACTGCCACTCAAAGAATACAGATTTTTTTTTTTTCCTCACTGAAACTCAGAGTCTCTTTAGGAAGGATAATCAGTGACAGTACATATGGTTCCACTTCATCCATACCCATTTTCACTTCTAGCACTATGCACTCACTAGTACCTTGAGGTCAATATAAAATAGAGTCTGCAGAATTGCCATGGCAATAGCTGCAATTCCTCCCTTGTGGTTCCAGGTGACCTGGGAGGGCAGCTCTGGCAGGTACTTTTTAATTTACTGCTCAGCCTCATTTTCTGCCTATGGAGTTTATAGGGAAGGTCACTCTTCACATCTCATTTCTTTAACCTTGTCCTTATTCTCTTTATTGCAAAGAAAAAGTGGGAGCAAATTATCAGGGATGTGCGAAGGGGAAAGAAGAGCAAACGTTTTTGAGCAGCTATGGACCTTCTCTTGTTTTAGATGTTGATATTGGGTGCTTGTTGGAAGGTGTCTATGGGAATGGGGACAAAGGCATGGGAAGTAGGACACGTGCTCAAAGGATGTCCGCATGGAGTACTCAACTCCATTGCAAACCAGAGCAATCCCTACAATTAGCAGCTTAGCAGCTGGCTTTGAACTCTAAGGAACAATATGTCTGTTGGTAATTAAACTGTGGTGTGTGTAAGCTATCACTGGAGTGGAGCAGATCACAGCAATGGGTCACCAGATCCATCCTAGCTAAGACTGCCTCTGCATGTGTACCCCGAAATGTGTCTACAGGGAGCTGAGTGCACTAAGCATACACCTGAACCATTCTCCCTGCAAATGGGGCAAGCCCAGAGCTCAGGGTTTGGCTCTGGACTACTCAAAGATCACTGTGATGTGGTAGGAGCCTTTCAAGTGAATGTTCAATCTCTGGTGTCTCATACTGTGGGATGATAGTGTTGTAAGTGCATCTCCAATTTCAGACTTGCTCACCTTGCTCGCTCCCTGTAAGTACTCCCTACAGAAAGCATCTTGTTAACTTCACCAGCGTGAATCATGAGTAAGAGCTACCATTGCCAGGCTGGCCACGTTAGATGGCTGGCATGCAGATTTCAAATGCTGCAATGTGTATGGATCCGGGGGCTTGAAGGGAAGGGCTGGACCTCTCTCAGGAAGGAAAGGGATCAATCAGAAGTGTCATGCTTGGAACAGGCTGCAAAAGAGTTCAGGTGGGGCTCCATGCTAATTCCCTCACCTCTGTACGCTCCCACATCTTGCCTTCAGCCTTACACACTTTTGCATTTCTGGGTTTATTAGAATCAGTTGCCTTAATATTAAAATACTTTCCAAAGCTGAAGGAGTAAACTTTACACTGAGGACAGCGCTCTCCTTTTTTGTCTTCTTTTTTATTTTTTAAATGACAGGGAATACCCTGAGAGTCACAGAGTTGATATTTAGCTGATCCTAAGTACTGAGACTTAGGATGCCTCCAGTGCTGGGGGCAGTCAGTGGCATTGCAAGGGTCATAGTGGGAGATGGATTTGGTTCTTAGGTATGAGGTGAGACACAGATGATTTGAATCCTAACAGCACAAAATGCACAGGAAAGAAAGCCTAGTGTTTTAAGGGTTTTATATGAGAAGGCAGAGCCTCAACAGGACAGTCTAGCTGGCCATGATGAGGAAGATGTGCTCTCCAGACCAGGCACTGGTCAGGAGTACTCACCATCTCTGCAAGTATTTCATTTAGGAAGCAGCTTGAAGCTGAAATGCAGGCAAAGGTGGATTATGTTAGTCTTCATTGCTGAGCTGTTTCCCCCAGTCCAGGGAATTATTTTTCTTATAGTAAAACAACCGATCGTTCCCAAATGCATCACTTGAAAGGTCTTAGGCTGCATGCCAGGATATTGGAGCTAATAGGGAGCTCCAGGATGGGGATGGATGGGGTTGGCTGCAGCCTGGAGATATTTATGTGTATGTACATGCATTATTTCAGAGAGAGCGAGAGCAGCGTGCTTAAACTAAAATTTACCATTCAAAGGCTCTAAACCCATTTGCAAACTGGCAACATCATTTAAAAGGCCTTGCAGTCCCTGGGATGACTCAAGCAAACCTCCTCCCTCCCCCTTTCCCTGTGTCTCTCATATCTCACCTTGACTGCGGGCGGCTGGATGTGACTGAGCAGGGAGGAAGGGGACAGCAGGGGATGGCTGTTGTGACAGCAAGGGGACTGCTGGCAAACGGGGGGGCTGCAGCCCTGGGGCTTCTTATCAGCTCTCCCCAGATAAGAGGACTGGGATCGGCTGTGGGAACCCCAGCCCCTGCACTGGGGGGGGAGGCTGGGGACAGGAGCTGCGGGGGTGTCCCCTTTTGGGTGATGCCTCCTGCGCTGTCTGCCGTAAGCTGCGGCTGCGTGCGCTGCTCGGTGCTCACTAACTTTCTCTCAATGAGCGCTTGTGCTTCAGAGATGAGAAAAGCAATTTCTGTACAAACCCGTGAAGTGTCTTGAGGGACTGGTTATATCGAAGCATCTCCTGGCGCTGCAAAAAGTGGGACAATCTTCCTTTTCCTGTTAGATTTTTACTGTGAATGGATTTTGAAGACAAAAGCTGTAAGTCAGCCCTTTTTCTTTCCTGTTTAGTATTTAAAGATCTATGCTGTGTGCGAGAGTCCAGTCTGTGCAGGATCCATTCCAGAGAAGGGGACTTGGCACACGTACTGCAGTATCATCCCCCTTCTGCAGTAGACGGTGCCGTAAGAAAATGAAATTCATTGTCTCTTCCCAGCGGGAGCCTGTCCATCCGTCTGCTACCTATTATTGTCTGTCTGTCTGAGAAATTTAAACAGCCACCTTCTTCTGTGCCTTTCACATAAAGGCAGTAATAATAGTAGCCTTTGACATGTCCAGCCCTTTTCTCTCTCTCTTTTCAAGGCTTTGTTAAAGGCAGGGCTTTTCTGATGGGGAGAAAGGAGAATAGACAGAAACTGTGTTTGGATTGTAAATGACACTTTTCAGGGAAAAGGTTTTTCACACAGGGAAATGCCATCCAGGGGAGCTGGTCTTCTCTGGGGGTGAGTCCCCGCCTGGCCCTTTCTCCCCAGCTCCCATGGGTTGCACTGGGGGCCTTGGCATCTGCACTGTCCTAGGGCAGCAGAGCCGTTGTGAGCGCAGTGTGTGTTTACAGGGGGAAATGCAGGTGTTGACATAGCCATGGCTTGACCTATGGATTTTTTGGAAAACGAGGACCTCCATTTCAGAGTGGTGTCAGGGAAGGGACCCTTTTCCCAGCTCTGGTGTGCTCAGGGCTGCCTAATTCATAGAGTGGGCAGGCAGCTATGCTTCTCACCAGCTGCCCATGTGTCACAGTGGCTTTGGGCTGCAGCTACAGCCTGTAAGAGATGGCTGCCGTAACCTGGCTTGCGAGGGACAACCAGCAGTTATAGCCCCGATGGGAAAAGGGGTGTTCAATTGCCACCCCCATCCACACCTGCATCGCCTTATGCCAGGACACATGGCAGGGGTGAACCTCTAATTTGACTTTATGCTTCCCATGGCAGGTACCATCTCCCACTTCACTGCTTGCTGGTAGGGTATGGCTGGAGTGGAGCTGTAGTGTTGCAGTGGGGAGTACCAGGGGTGCCAGGGCATAGAAAAGAAGTGGGAGACCAGAGCTTAAAAATGGGGGAAAGCAAACGTTTTCCTAGCATGCCCAGTCTCTATGGTGAATCCTCTCCTGGGAGTGAATGTTTTCTTAGATTGTCATCTAAGAGGACAGGAAGATGGGGGTGAAAAAACACAAGTCAGAAATCAAGACTTCATGCTCATTACCTTCAGTGGGGAGTCCTGCTGGACTCCAGTGCTTCTTGGTACTCCGACCTGTGTGGGCTATGAGCTTCGTAGGGAAAAAGGAGAAACTGTCTTGGCCGTGTGTCTGTAGTATGACCTACTCCTGAGCGCCATCGCTTCAGCCTTGCAGGGGTTCAACCTCAGCAGATATTCTTTACCCAAAAGCTGGTTTCCTGGGTTGTTCTGACATTTTGGAAGTGGTTGCATCACTTGAAAGCGAGGCTTGTTGCTGAATTTCATAGGCACAGTGCTGGCAGCTTGCTCTCGCTTACTCCTAGCAGGGGCATGCAAAGAGGCAGGGACCGTACGGATCCCCCTGGGAGGCGACAGATGAGCCCTTCGCTCAGTGTGTTGCCTCAGCTTTCTTTCTGAAACCTTGAAGACAGCACACTGGCAAGAAAACTTGCTAAAAATGTGTCATCAAAGAATAGTTGCCAGCTTCATGGGGAGGCTGATGGCGAAGGAGTCTCTTGGATTTGACCTCTGTGGTCTTGGAGCTTAAGACACAGAACGAGACTCAGGACTGCTGGGTTTACATCCTGTAAATTCCTGGCTCCCTGTAGGCCTCATAAGAGACATTTAATCTCTTCTTACCACTTAAAAATAAAATATGTGAATTATAAGAGCTGTAGAATATCTAGGAGAAATTACGATGTTGGTTAATAAGTAAACAGTTCATCTAGGAAACTGAGGTTTGAAGAGGTTAGAGAGGCTTGGTCTGGCAGTGCACATACCATGTGGTAAATACTGGCCAAATATTAAAAAAAATTCCTGGTCCAAAAAGCTTATTAAAACTAGAGACATTGATACAGGAGGCTTGATTCCTTTGTGAGGTGGTTAATCCTTAAGGTTGCTAAATGGTGCTAAATAAAACCAAAAAGTCTAGGCAGTTTGGAAAGACAATTCCAGTCTAAAGAATCCAAGAACAGCATAGAATAATGCCAGTGTTTTTCAGCTTGCTTTACAGGAACACGTCAGTAATATACTGCACTGTGGCAAAGTGACAGTCAGAATGGATATCAGATGGGATAAGAAATATGCTGAGCCCAGCATTTGGTGAGGTCTTTCCTAAAAGATAATTTCACTTAGTCCCTCTGAGGAGCAGGTGATCAATAAACAGGCTTGCAGCTCGTCTCTGGGTCCAGTTTTCAAAGGGCTTCTGAGATGGTTCTGTAAAAACTGGGCTTGAGGAATTGCACACCACAAACAGCTGTGGGCAGGCACAGTATAACACCTCATGGTAGGTCAGGCCATAGTGAAGCTGTACTTCTGCAGCTCAAGGCCCTCCTGGGCATTGCTTTACATCCTGGAGAAAAGCTTCATACTGAGCCAGGCTTGCAGTGAGTAAAGGTACCTTTGGTGCCTTGGAGCCAAAAGACCCCACTGGCTTCAGTGTCTCAGCTTTCACTGCTCAAGAAATGTGTGACTTTCCGCACAAGTCCTTGCTTCATTTGCTTCTTACCTTTGGAAGATGCAGTTCCCTCCATGACAGATCCTGCTCTAGGTGAGATCTTGGCCAAAGCTTGAACCCCTTTTGCAAGACCCAGTCATTCTTCATGAGATTTTTTGAGTATGTTCAATTCCTAGGCTACCAAATGTGTTTCAGTGACCCTCTCCATTGCAACCAATGTGAAATGTGGATAATCTCTGTTATTGGAAACCATGGGACATTGTGCACCTGGGAGTGAATACAGATTTCACTTGTTTAAGCACTAAGACAAAAGCTTTGAAAGGATCAGTCATTTCGCTGCCAAATGAAAACTGCTCGAAAAATATATTAAGGACATTTGAAGAGTTTTGGTAATAAAATAAAACATTTAATAAAGAATACTTTGCAGTTCTGTAATGTCTTTCAGCAGTGGAGATTTACCGTCAGGCTGCTGCCTGGCTATTACAAAGAAAGGTTTACTAGAAATAGAGTAGATAATAAATTAAAGAGATTAAATCTCATCCCTGTGTATATGTGTTAATAAAAGAGCCCCATAATACTCCTGAAATACAGGAAGTATAAAAGATAATAGCGAAGGTATGCAGTGGAAATAAAATGTTGTGAGTGACTAAACTAATCAGTGGATTAATGCATGACCAGTGTGAACAGAGCCCTTTTGGCAGCCCATGCAAATCCCAGCAAAGCTCACTGAGAATAAAACTGACCTTGATATGGAGGGCTGCAAAATGTCTGAATGCGCTTCCCTGTAATATTGTGCATAAAATCAATTCCATCATTAATAAATGACCTACATTTTCCATTCTGATGAACCCAACTCATCTTCTGGGAACCTGTCGTGGTTTAACCCCGGATGGCAACTCAGCCCCACACAGCCGCTCGCTCACTCCCCCCCAGTGGGATGGGGGAGAGAATTGGAAGAGTAAAAGTGAGAAAACTCATGGGTGGAGATAAAAACAGTTTAATAGTTAAAGCAAAAGCCGCGCACCCAAGCAAAGCAAAACAAGGAATTCATTCACTACTTCCCATCGGCAGGCAGGTGTTCAGCCATCTCCAGGAAAGCAGGGCTCCATCACGTGTAACGGTTACTTGGGAAGACAAACACCATCATTCCAAATATCCCCCCCTTCCTTCTTCTTCCCCCAGCTTTATATGCTGAGCATGACATCATATGGTATGGGATATGATCCCTTTGGTCAGTTGGGGTCAGCTGTCCCAGCTGTGTCCCCTCCCAACTTCTTGTGCACCCCAGCCTGCTCGCTGGTGGGGTGGGGTGAGGAGCAGAAAAGGCCTTGACTGTGCGTAAGCACTGCTCAGCAGGAACTAAAACATCCCTGTATTGTCAACACTGTTTTCAGCACAAATCCAAAACATAGCCCCATACTAGCTACTAGGAAGAAAATTAACTCTATCCCAGCCAAAACCAGCACAGAACCCATTGACCAAGGAGCAGTATAATTTCCAGAACAGAAGGGGGAAACTGGAATTGCATTATATTGGTACCTGTTCTCTCAATATGCAGAAGGCAGGGGTAGATCCACAGCAATATTAATCTTTCTGGGGAATTTGACATCAGAAAAAATTTAGATACCTTAGTACCTGTAGATACCTAGCGCAAATGTATTGTCCAAAATAGTTGTGGATAGAAAGCTCATGCTTTGGCCTCTAACAGCCTTTAACCCTTGTTTTTTGATTCCTTACATAGTAAGTCAACCGGAGATTGCTCTGCTTTCTGACAGCACATGCTTTCTTAGCAGCCTGTTTTTCTGGGGCTTTCAGGCATATGTGAAATGCTTCTATTCTTAACAATGTAATATATAGAACTGGAATGGATGTCTTCCCAAATTCATCCTTTAAATCACTGCTAGGTTTTTCTTCATTTTCTTCTATGTCCTTTTGGATAGATTGTGTCTAAAAAATGGACATGTGCACATATACGTACACATGTATATACAGATTGACAGACACGTATATAAAATCCAATCTGGCCAAATGCAAGTTTTAAAAAATATCAAGTCTATTACTCAGAGATCATAAGAGGATTGAAATTATAAGGCTTTTTTAAACATATGTTATTTTGAGCTGAATGTATACTTGCTTCAAGCTGCTCTGTGCAACCAAGGAGATTAGAAATATACTTTAAGAAAATGAAAACCGAAATTTTTGAACAGGATAATTCTAGTACCTGAAGCTGTAAGTGGCATATTAAGAAGTCTTGGAACTTATACTCATGTGGCAAATTTGACAACAGTGAATATGAAATAGATTTGCAGAATGCAGTTGTGTGACCCTGGTCACCTGTCGGCCGGCAGTATGCAAATTCCCCTTCATGGCTACGAGCTGGCTGTATTTCTTATGTCTCTGTCTTATTCTGTTTATTACCACCTAGTTCTTGCATATGGAACAGACAAAAGGTGTCAAGTTTTCTGCTTTTGAGAGACACACCTGCAAGGGTAGTTCACTGATGAACAAACCAGGGTAGCCTGGAACGAAACAGGACCAGAGCACTGATATTTCACTGGGGTCTGACTGCAGACACCAAGAGTTATATCAGCTCTTTAGAAGAATACAGATCTAGGAAACTTGTACAAACACAGGTCACAGGACTCGAGGAAAGGGATATGATTTCAAAGCAAGGGTGTCTGGGGTTAATATCAGAGGTTGGCAAACACTGGAAAAATCTAATCAAGCATGTAGAGAGAGACTCTGAGATTTGGCATTTTAGGGGATGTTTGCTTCGTCACTCTGACTGGTGGGAGAGGATCCCGGTTCTCTGTGGGATGCTCACACCAACCCAGAGAGCGTCCCCACTGTAGCAAGGAAACTGGAGGACAGGCATTCATGAAGGGTGTCTTACCTTGAATCAGGGCAATTTTTTTGTGCCAGGTAATGGGGAATTGTGTTTAGAAACCTCCAAGTATGTTAGAGGTTTCTGAAGAGTTATGCTCTGAAGTGCAGGAGGCTAATGAGCTAGGGAAAAGTAAGCTTAAGCCACTGGTGAACTGGAGGAATCAGGGGCTGTCTTAGACCATCTAGTCCTGTTTCTGCAAAGCAGGAAGAACAGTCTCCAGAAAACATGCCGGGGATAACAGGCTGAGGCTGGACAGCACACCTGTGCTTCCCAAGGAGGGGAAGAAGACCCATGCCCCTACCACCACCGAGGTGGCACCTTGGGCTCCCAGCCCATGCCAAAGGCTCTATGGGTGACTCGGTGGCTGTGCCAGCCCCACGTTGGCTCTGCTCATTCGATGCTGCTGTTTGGAAGGCTCCCGCAGAGCTGGAGTGCGATGGTGATGAAAGCACCAGCTCGCTATGAATATATAAGTAGCTCAGCGCATTCAATTAGCAGAAAATTTGGTTTGTCTCATTGCTGAACAATTGCAATGTGGAAAAATTTAATTTTATGGTGGCTGAGATCCTTTTGTGTGCAATGACAAACTAAGGAAACTCCAGCAGTACAGCTATTTGTCATGGAGCTATTTTACAATTCCTTCTACTACATAAATGACACAGTGAAAAATTCCCTTATTAGTTTAGACGGCAACAGTTCTCTTTCACTAACACTAACAGTAATGGATTGAAATTAGTTGTACAGTCCTTGCACTGCCTGGTCATGACGGAAGGTCTCCGTCTCAATTAAGAGCAGGTAATTTCATAAAAAGTCACATCTCCATATGTCAGGATCATCAGCCACTCTCTGGCCCCAGTTCCTAGCGGAGAGAAGGATGCAAGTTGTCTCTAGTGGGGTGATCTGTTCTCCTGTCACTGTTTCCAAGACCTTGCTCAGGAGAGCTTCAGTTTCAGTGAAAGAAATATGAAGTAAAAGGCCTCAGGAGGGGCGGAATGGCCGAGGGAGCTGAAGATGCAGCAAAATTTTCTCATTTGTCTGGTTCAGCTGTTCTGTCTCTGGAAAATACTTGCCTTCAGCCCTGTAGTTCTGGAAGAAAATAAACCCTTTTTCTCCGGGGCTTCAGCAAATCATGTAGTGGGTATGAAGAAGCAGGTCTCTTTCTGTACAGTTCATTCCATTAATGTCTCCTGAAGTTTCTTCTGAAGTTAATGGTACTGACTACCTTCCTCAACACTTACATTAGTTGTTGTTAAAGATTGGATAATGTTTGTGGTTACCTTTTTCAATACTATTGTGGCAGGTGTGGTGCACCCAGGCAGGGGGAGCGATGAGGAGATGGGAAGATTTTCCCAGCACTTTGTAAGTCATTTTTGTAAGTAAGAGGTATTACACTGGATACCAGCATCTAAAAGGAGAAATGGTTTCATTTTTCTTTCCTAGTAACACTGTGTACAGAAAACAGCTCTGATCAACACTAATGGGTTCTCCTTCCTGGAAACCTTGCCTTAAAGATGAGGCCATGGACATCAATCCAGCCTGCAAAGTTTGGATCTGAAGTCTGCTGTCTGGATCATAAGTTTTGGCTTTTTTTCTTATCCTCAATGGACCAGCCTCAAAGTTTGCTCTCAGAGGCTGTTGCAGATCTCAGCTTCCCCTGACGCAGCAACCGTGCAGAGTTGATGTCTATCCACAACCAGAGAAAGGGTCGGAGGATCAGAGGGCTCTGCCCTGGAGGTGACATTTCCAGAAGAGGGGGAAAGACATCAGAAAAGCTCTGTGGGGAGTGCCTGTGGAGGTGGAGTTTGTTCTCACTCTGATATCCAGCATTTAGAAACACTATTGCAAAGACAGCTTGTACAGAAATACAAGCAAGAAAAACCTGCCTCAAACTTAAACTTTTCAAAAAAAGAGGTCAGAAGTGACATTCTCAGAGTTGAAATGGGAAAGAGGTTTTTTGAGAACAAAGGCATCACTAACTGAGCCTATGTAATATTTGGTGACTGGAAACTGAAGACATAAATTCCTGGTTAAATGAAAAATGTAACCTCATCAGGGAGGATGATTCAAAATTTATCTGAAGATGAAGGGAGTCTTAAGGCTTGGAAGTTTTACATGAGCTCAGTTATGAGACACTGGCTGGTGATGGGTATTCTGGGTGATTTTCCCTTTTTGTTGGGCTGCAGGTTGGGGCAGATGATCACAACAGCTCCTTCTGGCCTGGGAGTCTTGTGCTGGTATTGTTTATAGTCCAACGACTCTGTGGAGAGATCTTTGAGTCTCCATGGCTCTCAACAGAGCACTTCTGCCAAGCAGGGAATATACTTTAAATGCACACTGAAGAACAATGAAGGTGTCTTGTTGGCAGTGCCTGATATATTAGTCTTTGATAAGGGATGCAGATCCCTTAAATTATTTAGATGAAAAGGGACATTTAGTTTGTCTGAATGTCAGATCTCCTGGGTGAGAGCAACCGATTTATTTATAAAAAGAACTGCACTTAGTGTGTCTGGAGGGAATATTGATTAAAGGAAATGTTGGAAAGGAGATACAACACAGGACAGGATGGGAGATGACAGACAGATTAACATAGGTTAATCCTGAAAGGGAACAAATGATGTGTTCCAAATAATGAGCAGGGATGGAGGAAACCAGAGAAAGCTTTCAGAGCTGTTAGATTTGTCATTTGTATCCCAGACATATTTCTCTCTTTTCCTTCAGAGATGTGACACCCTTGAGCGACGAATGGGGAAGCCCCAGAGTTGTGAGGGCTCTTTGAGAAGGACCTGTGCGAACCGCCCAAGCAAGGCTTGAGTGCTTATAGGAGGACCTGTTCTTGGGAAGCAAGATGAGGTTAACAGTGGTGTTAGGCTGTGAGGGAACGCAAGAGACGTGAAAATGTGGGGCTGCAGTATATATACGATGATATTTTGGAGAAACTGGGCCAGTCTATCAAGCTAACTTACATGACCCCACTAACTGTAGGCCCTGAGAACCTCAAAAGTCATCCTATGTTTATCCTTCCCACATCTTCCTGGAGAGGCTGAAGAGTGGTGTCATCCTGGGGACCTGGGTGGGGAGCTATAGCATAGGAAGTGGCTTGCTCCATGTCATCCAGTTGAAGGTTTTCTGAGCTGGGAGTTAGGACCCAGGTAATCCAACCAGAAGGTGACACTGGTGCTGTTGAGTTCTGAGAAAAGGAAATTTCTGCTAGTTTCAAGTGTGCTTTTTATACCTTTTGGACATCACTAGTTTATTACTTTTCTCCTAACAGAGTCATATGGTTCATCAGTGACAAGCAGGATGGGACAACAGGCTTCATATGTTTCTTTGTTTTTTCTTTCCTGTATTTCATGATCCTGAAATTTTAGAATTCTAAGGAGTGTTTTTCTTGACATTTTGATGGAAATCTCTATTTTCAAGCAACCATATAGATGGTCAAAATCAGCACCTTTTAAATAGTTGAAATTCAAAATTTTTTGTGGAGGAGGGACATTTTCCTTCTGGAATTTCCCATTGCATTCCCTTTTGAGGCAGTTGCAGGTATTTCTAAATTTTCACTGAATGGAAGTCATATTTGTAAAAATATTCCTAGTGAATATTCTTTCAGGGAAATAACGTTTTCCTCTCTGAGGACTCCATACAATGATGTCCTGAAGGTGCCAAGGAAATCCTGACCCTTCAGTTTCCTGCAGGAATAACTGCAAGGCTGAGGCATTAGGCTGTTAACTGGCACAAGTTTGGTCTCTGTTGCCTTTTCTATGGATTTGTGGTCCTGAAATTTTTTATGATCCTGTGTGTCATTTATACAGTTTTACAGTAAGAATGTAATTTACTGAGCCTACGTCCACCTGTTCCCACATGCCAGGAGACAGTAATCTTTATGTGAATTACTTTGGAGGTTTTCAAGCTGTGGTCCATGGAACCCTGTCAATCTAAGGATTAGGTTTTACAAGCCCATAGAAAATAACTTGGAAAAACAAAAGCTTCCCATCTGTAGACTGAAATTTGTGACCCCAGGGAGCCACATTTCCATCTGAACATTTTTAGGAGTTTACAGATGTAAAGAATTTGGAAACTGTGTGATCAAAATGGAAGTTTAGAAAAGTTGGTTTAAAATAGCAGAAGACTTGCTAGAAAACCTCTAAACCCCAAGCTTTGAAAAGTTCTGGTTTACATTTGGTAGAGCCAGGGTGACTGTTGTGTACTGGTGGCTTAACAAATAGAAGTAATAGTAGAAGTAGTTGCATTTTTCTCCTAAAAATGCTCCCCTAAAGTCTTTTCAAGAAATTAAACAACCACCTCTTGATAAACAGGAATAATGGATGAAAGAGCTTCTGAGAGCAAGGCCTGGTTGCCCACAATTTGTGGTCAATTCTAAATACCTTCCGTTAAAAAAACCAAACAAACAATTGGCCTCAAAGAAAGAAAATTGGCAACACACTGTTGCTGCTGAGAATCATTTACTCAATTGGGTTACTGGTTATAGTGAAGATTCTACTCTAAGCCAAGCCAGATAGGAGATCCCTGATCCATGTTTAAGGGACTGGATCTTAAAAATTTAAAAAAAAAAAAAAAAAAAAAAAGCAGAGCTGAAAGAGTCTTCCAGAACTTCTTTCACCTCCCACAACAGCAACTCCTGAGGTAAGCCATGTCACCAGTGTCCATGCATGATGGAGAAAGTATATCCAGGTATGCTGTCATGCCTATCTATGACGTGGGGTGAACTTATGACACCTGAAACATAATTACTGGAGTATCTTTGCGATGGAATGCAGGCATTGCTCATAGTGATACCTTCAGTGATTAACATGTAAGAACTAATGTGTGTATGCGCATAATCAATCTGCATTCATGAACATATTCTGTTCTTTGGATTCTTATTTTTCATATATATTAGCATAAATCTTCAATAACTGAAGAGATCTAATTCTGATGTTAGTGACTAAGTATGGATCTGCTTCACTCTACAGATGGTTATGAAGTTACTTTGTTTTTATATCATTTTGACAGAAGAATCAATTATAGTGAGATTGATTTGTGTGTGTTTCCAGTTATCTGCAGGGCGTATTTTCAGTGAACAATATCATATCCAAACTAGGTGGAATACCAGAAGCAGACAAGCAGATTTCTAAACAGGATAAATGATCCCTGGTGAAGCACTGAACTAACATTACTTTCCTGCTTATATCCAGGTAATTCACTGCATCATACTATATATCTGTGGGTGTATGATGAGATTTTTGAAGACATACATAGAAGCAATTCAATAGGTAATGTACATGAATTTTCAGCAGAGTCTGGATGCTTAACTGATATTAACACCTTTGAAAATTGTCTTTGATATTCTGAACAAAGAGTCAAAGAGGGTATTTTTACTTTTGATTAAAAATTGACTGAGCAGGTGTAAAGATGTATTACAACATTAGCTGAAGGGGAAACACTTGCCAACAAAGCCTACAAAGTCTTCCTTTGGTTTTTATTTATTATTCATTATTCACCTTAAATGTTGCAAGAATAGATGGATAGAGGATGAATGTGCCACTTCATTACCTGAAGCTAATCAGATTGCCCTATTCACCTCACCTTGAGGAAAGCCTGTTAGCCAGCAATGCCAGGAGGGGACCGGGGACGTTTGCTCTTCTATTTCTGAGCCTCTGTAACAGGGTGCTTAAATGCCTGCTTCACTCGCCACAAACCCCATGAAAACCAGCTTCATGAAAGCGGTGGGAGGAAAGGCAGAGGAGGGAATACAGATTTCCTTACTTTGTCCTTCTGAGGTAGAAACTTTGCATTGCCCTAAAAATCAACCGGACAAGCTATTGGATTTGTGACTTCCAGGGAAACCAGGGCGGGGGGGGGAAACTGGCAGCTGATTTGGAAACTCAGTAAAAGGGAATTGTGTTGTGGTGTCACATTTGGGCAAGGGAGGATCACCTTGTGAGAACGGCATTGAAGCAGATGGGCTTGGCGTGGCTCATGTGAGGATGGCATGACTCCAGGGGGGAGGGCTATCATAGGAGTCACAACAAGCTGACAGTTTGGCACTGACCTACACATCTGAGAAGGGTTCAAGACCCTCCAATGTGAGATAGCATGTACTCCTCAGGAGGTGTCATCCCAATGATGGTCTAAATCCTGAGGTAAGCAGGTTTATGCTTTCTAAAATCATAGAATCATAGAACCACTTAGGTTGGAAAAGACCCTTAAAATCATCAAGTCCAACGGTTAACCTAACACTGCGAAGTCCACCACTAAACCATGTCCCTAAGTGCCATGTCTACATGTCTTCTAAATACCTCCAGGGATGGTGACTTAACCACTTCCCTGGGCAGCCTGTTCCAGTGCTTGACAAGCCTTTTGGTGAAGAAATTGCTTGTTTTACAGCAACTGTTAGAACCCATCATCAGTGGGTTTTATTATTAAAAACTTCCATCCTTTCTTTGGATTTTACTTGGTTCTTGGACTTTGCAACTGTCATGGCACCTGTCAAAATTGATTCATTCCTTCTCTATAAAAACACACCAGGATGTATGCTTTGGTGTCTCTCCACCTTGCTTCGACCCTTGAGTCAGGGCCACACCAGTTCTCTGTATCTGTCTCCCAACATCTGAACTGTACTTGCAAATACACCATTTTTCCCCGAATGGAAATTTTCGATATAGACAATGTATCACTTTCCTCTCCGGTGCCTACGTGGTGAGATGAACACCTCCAAACCTCTTTGGGAACACTGGGTTTGTAGTCATAGTCCTCATGTGCAATGTGGAAATCTGACAAGGAATCAAAGTCTTAGCAAGGATTTTCTTATTCACAACCACTTTATTCTTAGAAAGCACCAAGGGAATTATAAATGTGTGTGTGTGAGGGAAATAACCAGTCTTGAACGTAGCCTTTCACCCTGCCTCTGAATTGCACTTCCAATCATTGCCTGTAGGTGAAGAAGCTCCTGATTTTGCTTTTGTCTGGCTGAATATTTTAGTGTGTTGATGGAATGACCCCTATCAAATGGTTTTTAAAGATCTTTTTTTGCTCTGATTCTGCCATGTGCTTGCAAAAATGAAATTTCGGCTTCCTCCTTGTTTGTCTGGGAGTGTGGGTGTCTGAGACGTGAGTAGCTCTGTAACAGAGAGTCCATCCCAGCACCTCAAGCACGCAACACCCAGGATAGATGGATAGTACCTGGTGTAGTAGATGAATAGTAGCAGCTAGTACCTAGTGGCTGTGTTTTGCCAGTCTAGCATTATCAGTTAAGGACACGAAAAAATCACATGGTCTACCTCATGTCAACCAAAACCTAGCATGGTCATAGGTATGCCACCGGAAAAGAGATTCCACCAGCTGTCATGTGGGGAACTGGTTTAATTAATCAGTGGTGTGGCACTACTGCCTAGGCTTAGGATCAGCAGTGCTGTGAAGATGAGGGCTGCTTTAACCTTCAGCAGAGGTCAGCCAAGAACAGGACTGATACACCCTGTAGAAGCAGTGAAATGGGGTTTTCTCCATGTTTACTGGATCACATTGGTGTTTGGGGTAAGGACAAGGCCTTATTCTCCTGAGACCTCAATCCAGCCCTTGCATCTAGTACTAAACTAATATTTTAATACTTTTTTTTTAATTAGAAATATGTGGTGTAAAGGCAAGGAATTTCTTCCTAGCTGCTCCTTACTACAGAAAAATAGGTTAGTGATCTCTTGAGAGGTCCTTACTTGTCTCTTCTACTCTTGACTGACCACGTCTCTTTTCTACTGAACATGGTTGCAGCTGACAACATTTATCTGGAAAGGAATAAAGCAAGCCTGAAGGGACAGGGCAGGCAGTTCTCATCTGCTGTCTTCATAGCACTCCCCCACCTGATTTTTGTGCTCTAAAGGAAGGGAATAGGCACTGAATACAACAGAAGCAGGGAAGTGCAAAGTGTGGCCTCTGCTCCCAAACCCTTCTCCCTACATGATGAGACAAGGTGTTGTGCTTGAACCAGCAGAGTCATGAAGAGCTGGTTCTTTAAAAATGTCTTACAACTCTCATCAGATCAGTGGATATCTGCAGGGAAATGTTGGTATCGGTTCCCTTGAGGATGTTTTATTTCTGTCAGTTGGCACCTTCTGGTGACTACTTCAAAACCATCCTGTTTATTTTTAAATAAAGAAAATCCCAGGAAAAAGGCATAGGACAGGAAAGCAGTTATTCTGCAGCACCTTGAAAGTGACTTCACTTGTTTGGGGTTTTTTTCCCTTTTGGAGGGCAAAAAGTCTATACCAGGAGGGATTAGAAGAAGAAAATTAGAAGCTACATTTAGCGATGGTGATATTGGCCATTTTAAAATAAGATACAGAGTCAAAAAAAAACTGGCAGAGAAACTTGGGAAGGTTTGGAGGAGGAGGTGAGAAAAAGAGTCAACCCTAGAGCAGGGACTGAAGACATGGCACAATCAGATGAGCTCTGCTTGGCTTCAGGGCTTAGCTGAAAACATTTTATATGTATCTCCTTAGCTATATTCTTCCTTTATCACTTGCAGGGTAGGACTCAAACAGGCCACTCTAAGGTAATATATTTTTAAGCTAGTCTGGGACCAAAACAGGGCTGAGATACCCCTGTTATTCACTAGGAAGTCTCACGCTGATGTCATAGAATCATAGAATAGAATAGTCTGGGTTGGAAGGGACCTTTAGAAGTCATCTAGTCCAACTCCCCTGCAAGAAGCAGGGACATCTTCAACTAGAACAGGTTGCTCAGAGCCCCGTCCAACCTGACCTTGAATGCTTCCAGGGATGGGGCATCTACCACCTCACTGGGCAACCTGTAGATATCTGGAGCTTCTGCCTGCGTATAGAAGTCTTTTAATATCTGTAGGGTGCCTGCAGGGCTGTTTGATCACAGATGCACCTGGGTCTCCATTGGCATGGTCTGTCCCTGAAACCCTCCTCCTGCTGCTGAAACAAGCCTAAAGATGTGTTTATAGACCACAAGGTGCCAGAGCTGAAAAAAGGGGTAGCCGGTGGGGAAAGCAAAGGGCTAAAGCAGAGTGAGGCAATGAGGACAGGCAGCAAAAAACACAGCAACACTCCTCAGATCCCACTGTTGGCATCCTCCGCACTGCACCCCGGGCTAACTCCCCACTTCTCTTGAGATCCAGGGAGCAGTAGGACCGTGGATAACCCCAGGGAGATACAGTAAATATCTCACAGCCAGAAGCAGCTGTATGTCAGGACAGGTTGTGAAGATTATTCAAATGAATGTCAGAAACTGGAATGTTTTAAATAAAGTCAGTTGTTTATGGCTAAATTAAGAGCCTCTCATTAATCCTCTAGGCTGGGACAATGACAGAGTATGAAAAGTTAATGGTTCCCTCTAAAAATATCCTATCCAAAAAACAATTAAGAGTCTATTAGTAGGTATAGAGAACAATAAATAATTAAGGCTGTTGATTTCAATGCTTCAGAATTGACAGCTAGAAATTGAGTGTTTGCAAGCTGAATGAACTGATATCTTTAAAAGAAAAGACATACATATCCCCTGCGCAGATTAATTCTAGGCTATTTGCATATTTTGCCTTGAAAAGTAATCTGAACGGAGTCAAATATGATGCTCATTTCAAAACCTTCTGAGGAAAAAGAGGGAGTAGAAAGTGGCTGCTGCTACTGTTACCTTCCACAAATGCCAGTAAACCCAGAGCACTTGCAGACCGCATGCCCACAGATCTTCCGGCAGATACTGAAGCAGCACTATGCAGCGGTGAAATGGGCAGATGTCTACAGTACTGAGGAATTACAGGAAGTTTCGATAAGGTGTCAAGAATAACTTCACTCACTGTTTTGCAGACTGTAATTTTAGGCAAGTACAGCATAATTATTGGACAAATGTTGCAAACTAAAAGACGTCTATTATCATTCTTTAATTTAAAAATGCAATTACTGTAGCAATTCTTATGAACCTTTCATGCTCATATTCTGCTTTACTGGCAATAAAGTTTTACTGACAGAAAATTTTCAGTAAAGTAAATTTTAGAGTTACACATACTACTAAACTGAAATTAAAATTTCCATGAGGGCAATTGTCATTCTCTTTCCCCAAGACACAGAAACCATATTGTGGGCAGTTCTGTCTGGTTGCTACAAAGCAGCGCATCAGAGTCTCATGGATTTCAAACCCTCATGATTACCTGCTTGCAAGTCAACCATAAACTACATATGAAGAAATAAAATATTTTAGTAAATGCAATGAATAGAATTGAATAATAAATATATATGAAACCATCAATATCAGATCACAAATAGTCCTTGAGAAGGAAAAGTAGCAAAAGCCATGCTATAAACTAATTATTGCAAGTTATTTATTCAGCCTGTGAATGATTAATGTGGCTGGAATTTGGCCAAGACATGATGGATTTATTTGTTTATTAGAAGACTTGCAATGGTGATTATGGCTTTGACACAGGAGTAAGTTGGTCCTCTTAAGTAACTGCTGCTTTATCAAACTTACTCTTCAATATTTAAAATGGCCTAACAATAATGTAAAAAATGTACAAGGCAAGTAATACATTGCCTCCAGAAGCTTGGAAGATTAAAATCTCTTTCCTTGCCAAAAGTGCCAGTAAGCCCTTATTGACCACTAATCCCAAAGAAGCTGACTATGATCTCAGTTTCCCATTTACTTCCATACTTAGAGAGTTCAGCTGATATTTAGGGAACAACATGTGAAGTATGGTGTTAGAAATGAGCAATGTATGTAAATCTGGTCCGACAAGGAAACATCCTCGGCAAAGCGCTGTGTTGTTGCATCACGAATGATCCAAAATTAAAGCAAATTCATTCTGGGAGAAAAATCCTCATAACTGAATGGGTTTTTTCCTTTGTGTTTGAGGAAAAGAAAATACAAAAGGTGACCTTCTGAGTTTTTGTGACTTTCCCACCCCCCATGAATGGACATAGGTTTCAATTCTGTCATAAAGGATATCCTACATCAGAGATGAAAAGGTTAACTGGATTGTCTGACCTGTCCTGATTTTTCTAGTGATTCTCAGGGAAGACTGGCATCTATGAAGCCACTACACTGAGGTATTCCTGAGACAGGGGCCCCTCTGTCCAGCACCTGCAGTGGCAAAGCCCAATCCTTGTCTGGACTCTAGGATCCAAAATCTTGTATTTCTTTCCACTGAAAAGCAAGGTATATTATCTATTTAGTTCAGATCCCTAAGTTTAAATATCTAAATTTAAGTCAAAGGGATCCCAATCTAGCAGTAGACACATTCCCAACCAGAAACAGGGGATGAAAGGGTTCTTTTTCAGCAAAACTTCAATGAGAGAAAAATAATGACTATAAAAGCTGCCAAAATGATTTGAAATGATGCAATTTCAAATCTGTTGAGCAATTCCTTTCTGAAAGACCGAGTAGGTCAGAATTACAGATGTGGGAATATCTTCTCTCATTAAAGTCCTCCCTATTCTTCAAGACTCTGCGTATGCACAATTATATATTCAATTTGCAATTGAATTTAATTTACATGCTTAATGATCCAGAAACACAAGAACACAGTTATAGGCAAATAGAAAGTTTGGCAACATTCACAAAATAAAGAATGGTTAACAAATCAGACGTCTAGGTTATAAGAAAAGGGAAAGAAAATAAAGACAGGCAATGAGTGTTGATTCAGAAGGAGAGCATAGACCACTCTGAAAGTAGATAATCAGCCAAAAGGATAAGAGAGAGTCCAAGTAATGTCTGAAAAGCAATGTCAGATTCAAACCTTATATCTGTTGCAGGTTTTTAGTATAACAATGACTGCCAACCCTGCTGTGCCTCAGCTGCCCAATTTAAAACTGAAATAATTATATTTTTTATTTATCATATCTATTTCAAGTCTTATTTCAAGAGTTTTATCATTTGGTTGGTGTCTTTGAACTATAATGCAAATATGGTTCAAATAACTTTATACAAAGCCTGGCACAAATCTGTTGTTTTCTGGCTAATTTTGCAAAGATGCAAAGCAGTTAGAAGTTTAGCAGCGTGTCCTGTAGAAACACAGTTATAATACATTGCATGAGCCATGAGGCTGGAGGAATCTGGACTATAAAGGAAGACACTGAGTACGTTGCTCCAATCGAGCGATCAAGGAGTGAGGAGTCATAGCAACATCTTCTAAATGAGGGCTGCAGCAAGGACACATCCACAGAGCAGATCAGCACATGCAGGGTGGGTAACCTGAGCTGATTTTTATTTCCAGAAATAACCATAAGCAAGGAAGAAGAATTTTGGCTGGAGATCTGAATTGTTTACTAGATGGCTATGGATGGTGTGTGAGAATATAGTATTGCCACCCATTGCAAGAGTAATTTTTCTTTAATTTCCCACTTGACTAAGGAAGAATTTAAGCTTTTGTTTATTTTGTAGCCTTCAAGATTGAGGAGAGAAGTTTTTAAAAGAGAGTTTTAAAGGCTAAAAAGCCAGGAAAAGATTAAAATGAACTAAGTGTTTACTATTATGACAGTTTTATAATTTTCCAACCTGACTTCGTGTACACTAAAATATACATTTAGGATATTTTGTGGTAGATAATCTGTACAAAAGTAGTACAAAAGTTCACTTCAGTCACAGTCAAGCAATCTGTGGACCATTAGTGGCTTCACCAGGACCCAACGTTCACTCACCCAAGAAACCTTGCTCAGACTGTTATCAGAAACTGAGGATGGGATGGTAAATCCTTTGGGAGTGATCCCTGAAGGACAATACCAAGACATAAGAAGAAGAGAGAGGGACTTGCACTTTATTGCTGCTTTCATGCGCTAAATCTGACTTTCTTCTCACTTATGATTTTAGAAAATGAAGTCCTGATATACTCCAGGCTAAGTGAGAAGAATAAAAAAGGATTTCTTACAGCTATGGAACTGCTATGCTGTAATTTTAGGAATGCTATAAGTGTTCGATTGGCAGCATAAAGTTACTCCTTACTGCATCCATCATCAGAGTTTCTTGTGCAGATGAATTGCCTTTGCTTAATAAGGGAGGGGGGAATAGAGCAACAGGAAGGATCCAGACACCAAACATAATTCTGTTGAAAACAAGTTGCAAGATTTATTCCAATAACTCTGGGTACTAATAGATAATAGGCTATAAACAATGTAAGAATGTGACTTGGTCTGAAGAAATATTTTCCTACTGCTTTTGACGGCAGCGCCTGTGTGTGCTTACACTGAGACTGCCTACCCCAGCCCCAGCCCTCAGGCACTTCTGCCTGCACTCTCTTAGTTCTTTACTCCAGTTACATCGCTGTGGTGCACGAGTAGAGACAAGCTTGGGTTCACCTTCATTCCCTACCTTTTGTCCACTCTTGCATTGCCCCTGAAGTGCCTTTGCTACGTGCAGCATTTTTATGAAAGGCCATCAGGGCTGGGCAGCATAGGAACAGGATGAGAGGCCATGGGAGCGTGGTTGAGCTCACCAAGCTCTCTGAGATACTCTTGGAGGATGGATACTTTGGGTGAGGCATATTCAGGCAGGATAGTAATCAAGACAATCATGCTGCCCTTAGGGACAAAGTACAGGTTTAGCCAGTGTCTTCCACCCATGTTCACATTTCCCTACTTGAAAGCTAGACATCTGGCTCCAAAACTGAGCCAGGACGCTGGGCCATCACAGAAACTTCAGAGGAGGTTGGTGGAGTTCAGGCCCAAGTGACAGCTGGGTCACAAGGTAGCATGACAAATCCCAGGGAGGCAGCATTATCAAAAAAACTAAGGAGGTTTTAAGGAGACTCTCCCAAAACAAGAAAGGTTCAGAAATGGTCTGTGTGGGGCAACATGGGCTGCACTAGACCTTAGAAGTTTCAAAGGGACCATGAGGAGCTTGGTTGTGTCAGGACTCCTACCAAGACATTGTCTGATATCCAGTGAATAAAGTGTGTTAGTATCCTGTACATTTGTTGTTGGACCTTTTTTGCCCTAAAATACTTTGAATTTATAAGAGCTTTCTGGTCACTGGGCAGCGCTCGCACCCTATCCAGAGACAACAGAGGACATGTCTGGATGCAGATCCTGGTGAGGTACTGAAGGCTTAAACAGTTCAACCAAAGACTGGGATGAGACAGAAACTTGTGAGATCCCATCCTCAACCTAGAAATAAGACTGAAAGAAGAAATGTATTTGGCAGGATGTGATTGAGTCTACACAGCAAACGGCTTCATAAAGCAGCCAGTCATCTCATTTAAAAGTGACAGCTACATTTACCTCATTTAAAATAAAGTTTTGGGGTTGAGGCACATTGTTGGTCATTACATCTAGAAGAACAAGTGCAAATAGCATGCAAGCTCCCTTTCTCCAAATCTCAAATCATTTGCTGCTCTAGGTTGTTTGTAATAAGGTTGCTTAACCTCCTCTTTATTGTAATGTTTTAATCTCCCCTTCTTCTATATCCTCTCATTCCAGGGGAGCAAGAAGGTAAAGGGAACCAAAGGGAGAGATTTCAACAGGATCACATCTGTTAGTGGGAGAAACATTACTGGAATATTGTCTTGTCATTTGCTAGTTGGTGCTAATGAAAACATTATGCAATTTGCTATGGGAAAAGAGAGGCTCATTGCAGATGCAAACAGATGTTTCAGTGCCAAAGCAAAAATGCTGGGAATAATTTCAGCTGTAAATAACATAGTGCACATTATAACAAGTTTGTACCTTTAAGAGTGTCTTGAAGCATTAACCTTGAATTATATGATTGCTTTATGATAGGTGGAACATTGTGGAAATTTACTCTAGGAAGGGTGAAGACACTGCACTTTGCTTGTCTTCGAAGGGGCTCCTGTAGCGATTCAGCACAATTGCTTCTTTTTAGCCATGGCCCCACTGCATGTTTGAAAACCAATTTCCTCCCTGCCTTCCCAGCTCCATGATCACTTCAGTCCATACCTTTCTGCAGTAACGCTATTGCTGAGGAGAGATTCCTTCCTGCTTCCACCTGGTGATCAGCTCCTGCCCTGAAGCTTTGGGACTGATTTGATAGCCCTTATAATTTCCAACCTGCCTAGCAGCAGTGGCCGTTTTCTAGGATATCTCTGTATCACGAGGGATGAGTAATGCCGTTTAGAGGTTTGTGCTGAGAATGAAGACATTAAGAAATGAGTCCTTTGCAACAAATCACTCTTCCCCCGGAGAATGATGGTCACTGCGCTGTGTCCGAGCCCCGCGGTGTGAGTGGCTGTCCTCCTGTGTCAAGAGTGCACCAGCCTCATTAATGTCAGCAAGAGATGCTCACATTGATAATCCCAAATGATGTATTCACTGTGCCAAAGCAAAAGGGATGTTCTTTTGTGCTAGGAAACAGCAGCCGCGTGAGTTATTGTCGCGGAGGGTATATCCTTGTCAGCTTAATGGTAATTTACATTCCTGGGTCAGGCGTTTACAGGAAGTCAGCAGTGTCGGTAGGGGATGAATCAGCAGAAGCGGCATTTTGGAAAGTAACCTCTGGAACGGGTCTGGAAACCAGCCTCCCTCAGGCTCTTATGCCTCCCGATGGACTCAGAAGGATGCTCTGACATCCACTAGTGAGGATGGGGCAAAACTGTCCCTCTAGTTTGTAGGTCCAGGGCTGGGATATTTCTTCTTGGCCCGGGCCCATGCAAACCCGTGCTGATGGGAGTGCCGACAGCGAGGAGCGGCACGGGTGGGCAACCCATCACAGTGCTTGTGTCTGCCGCATAACACACCTGTGGGACTGTTCATGTAGGCCACACAGGGGCAAAATTGTAGAAAAAGAGGGTTATGTATTGAATCTGGGACTACTGAGTCCAAAAGAAAAAGCATTCCCATCCTCACCCGGGAGCGGGTATGTCAGCAGTGCAATATTTGGGGGTAGCTCAAGCCCTGACCACAGAGCACTCCCAAGGCACCACGATGCACGGGGCAATGATGAGGCCATGGCATCATGAGCACAGCTGCCTTCTGTTTAAGACCATTGTTCACTTCTCTCCCACTAAATCTGAAACTGTTTTCCTTCCTGATGCTGCCTGTGTAATAAAAGTCTGAGCGTTATCCCAGCAACTGAAAACTTCTCTCCTTTTGTGTTGAGATGTGGAGCATAAAATCAAAATGATATGACAGTGAGTATCCAGCCAGCTGGAGTAAGCAAAAGGGCCTGTGCAACACATACAACTTCACCCTGTGTTGGCATGGATATTAATTTGGACTAGGTTTGTAGAGTATCCTCCAATTTCTTTATGAGGATCTATAGTCTGTGATGATGACTGCAATTTATTTTTCAGGTAGCACTTTTTTCCTTCATGTCAGCTGAACATTACCAACTCTTAAGTCATTGCCAGACATTTATTTTACCCCTAAATCACTCACAAAATCCCAATAAGTTAATTTATCAATTAACCAAACAAATTCCAGTAACTGTACATCAATGGGAAAGGATTATTTGCAAATTCAGCCTATGTACATGTTTTTTCTTTCTTTCTGGCCTTACAGATAAGAAGATCTTGTTGAAATGCTTTATTGACCCATAGTATACCCTACTTGGTTCACTTTACTCTGCCCCATTTTAACGATAATGGGTGGTATTTGCTCCCCAGCATTAATGGGACAGATCCTGCTTCACAGTGTCGTAAATCTGGAACAACTCCACTGCAGAGTTCCTTCACAACAAGTGTATTGTTCAGGAAAAATCAGCCAAAATTTCTTGTATTATAGAAAAAGGTAGAGGCAGAAGAACAACAGAATTAAAAATCCTGGTACAAGGGAACAGTTGTGTGAGATACCTGTAATGTAGAGGCTGATCTGGTAAACTGTGGGAGAGGAAAAGGACTCCCTTTCTGTAATTACTTTTCACAATAAAAACATTGAAATCTCTTTAGAAAATCTGGCATGTGATTCTGTTCAGAAAAAAAAAAATCAGTAAGTTAATGTTGATTGTAGTGTGGGAAATTTGTGCTGGCTGGGGGATGGAGCGTTCCAGGGGCACGTGGTTAAATAGCAGGCACTTGGGGCACTGTGCTGATGCCAACACACTGGCCTTTATTTCAGGTGAGGCTGGGGGCTGCACCTGAAGTTAGTGCTGAATAGCTAGAAATATCACTTGATGTTTAAAAGACAAGATCAGAAGAGGGACTAAAATGCAGCTTTTCTGGTAAGAGTACATGGGCTGGTTGAGTGTCATGGGCGTAGTAGTCAAAACTTTTTGAAAATAGCCAAGGTTAAGGTGTTGAATTTCAAACTTTTGTAGACTTTCCTTATTTCTCACCTTTGACTTTCCTATTCTGCTTTTAAAACAAACTTAGAATTACTTAAAGTTGTTCCTAAAAGAATTAAGAACCCCCCCCATGCATCTGTCTGCAGTGACAGTACGCAAAGATTGGTCACTTCCTTAGGGTGAAGGTAGATAGACAAGCTAATGTCAAGAATCAGCGTAGCTGCTAAACAAGTTTGCATGCTTTCTTCTGCATAAGTCCTTGCATGCTGACCTCTCTCCTTTGCCCTATAGTAACCCTGCACAATGCAATCTAGAAAACTGGCTACAACCTGTACCATCCTTACTGTGCTTTCCAGCCTTTCTAACTACTACAATCCAGCAGATCTGCAAATTCAAACTTAGGCAAATGCTTCATTTCATTGAAAAACATTCATTGAAATGCCAGGGGCCCTTCTAAGAAAAGAAAAGTAGAATCATGTCCCTTTTACAGTTGAGTGTGGGGTTGTTCATGCACCTGGCTGTGCCTCCTCAGCTGTTTTCAATCACCTTTGCAGTGCTGGGAGTCTTAAAGCCCTCGGAGGCAGCTTGCTTTTCCTGCACAAAAGGTAATCGTGCTGCTCTGCCCTTCCTCTGTATTTTGAACTTGGTTGGTGGGATGTTTTACTGAGATCTGCTCAATGTGCTGCAACTCCACTGGCAGGATTGGTCCTCCGCTCTCCAGCCTGGCCGTGTCCCTGCGCGGCTGAGAGCTCTGCAGCTGAACTGAGTCGGCTGAAGGTAAGAGGCGATCCTTAGAGGTGCTCTAGGATGTTGTGTGCAAAAAGACTCTAACAACCTGCTCCTGCTAGTTGTTCAAAAGGGCGTGGGACAGAGAAGAATGAAGGAGGCTGGGAGGTAGAGAGACTGCTAAAAGCAAAAGGGTAAAAGGGATGGTGATTGTATTTGATGGGGGAAATACTGAGCAGGAAAAAAAGGTGTTTTGCACCGAGGCACAATGTTAGTATAAAATTGTGAATGTGTTTAGGCTGGGAATTGCAGGGAGGTTTCTGCATGGAAGATGAGTAATCTTTAATGCCAGGATAGGTAGGGCATGTGGCTACGCAGCACCTTGCACTTGGAAGTGTGCAGTAGAAATAGCCCACAACCGGCCCTACTCAGCAGGTGTGGTAGATGCTAAATGTTTCCACTTCAGGCTGCCCTCCAAGTAAAACTCTGTGACGAGCTGTTTCATCCAGAGTAAGAATAAATAATGGCAGATGGGCTGATTGCCAGTTAATAGAATCTAAAGAGGTTCCCTGAGAAGGGCAGAAAGCTCCGTCAGATGCTAGACGGTGTAGCCTGCTGCTGATTCTTTCATTTTCCTCCTCTTAATATACCCTGGAGTTAAATATCTTCTCTCTCTGAGCATGGGAGGCTGTTTGCAGTGTACAAGAGCCATGAGTTGCTTGGCTTGTTGACATGGGCCATCTTCTCCACTGCTATGAGAAGAGTGAGGGCAGGAGGGGAGTTGGAGTGTGCTCCAGAAGCAGATGTAGGAGTTGAAGTCTCCAGCCTGAATCCTCACAGCCCCTCATGTCCTGGCAGGGTTGAATTAATATTTTCTCCTCCTGTGACAGTCAGGGTTTACCATGTGTTTTCATGCCTGTGGACAGTTGTCCTGAGTTTTTTTCACTTGGCTATTGTGATTTCTGGACAGTTATTTAACAAGAAAGCATGTGCTTGAACACTGTAGTTAAAATGTCTTCTCCTCTGTTACTTCATTGTCTGCTGCTACAATACCGACCTTCACCTGAGAGAAATACTTTAGGAACTGTTGTACTCATCCTTGCTTGATTTTTGTAATGGTACAGCCTGAGACTTTTTCAGGTGCTGTGTGAACATTATTATAATTGGAGAGGGTGTGAGAAACAAGAACCTTCCTCTTTCCCACTGCTCCCATTAAAATGAAAAGAGAAATTAGAAATGTTAAGCTGGAGCCAATGTTTCCCCTGGACAGCGTTTTTCTTGATTCTTTGTCAGCCTCATTTACTGTTTCCCAGACTGCGCCTCAGTGATTTGGATTAGGTGGAAACCCACAATAACTTGGAGCAGCTCGGTGTGCACAGCACAAAAAAGATTTTTATAATATAGGTATGCTGTATGCATTCTTGTCTCTGAAAAACCAAGTGTAATAGAGAGACTGTATAGGAGGATGAAACCAGTCACTATTTCAGTGTCAAGGGCAGGATCAGTGAAGAATTGGATGGTGTAATTGGTTGTAATGACCTTGAACTACCAGAACTCCCTTTTTCAAGACATGAAGTCCACGATGCTAGCATGCCTTTTCCTGAAAGGGATGCAGTCTAAGACAGCATTGCCAGTAGGGATTTGATTCACACAGAAGCCAAAGAACTGTGGGAGGAATAAAGGAAAGAAGAAATGTTGGCAAATTCCAGCAGGTGTACTAGAGGTACAGCTGGTGTCAGTGCCATCCAAAAGGATGGCTTCGTTATCCTGTCTGTTTGAGAAAATGAGAATCGAGTCTGGAGCATAACTTCTGCACCCATTGTGTGGCTCTGGGTCAGACTTGAAGCTTTAGACTGTGTTTGCAGCAAGCTGCTGCTTCTGGGGCTGTCATGAATTCTTTAAGAGTGATGATGCATGTTGAAAAAATCCACTCTTTGCCCCTGAGCCAAAGGGTAGCCCTAACCTGTTCCCTTATTTGTGCCCATCCTCAAATGCTGAGAGGAGAGATAATGCATTGCAGAGCTAGTGGACAATAATCGTAAGGTCTCCAACGTTAATGGTTATTACCTGATCTGCCCAATTTCCACTCAGTTCTCTGCACTCACATTTTGTCCATTGAGCTTAATTTTTGTAGGTTTCTGCAGTGGTCATGACAGATGAGCAGGATCTTTATCTTAAATCTTTCTCTTGGAAACAGAATTCCTGACTGGGACTCACCAAAGTACCTAGTCAGTCTTTCCCACCTCCTGCATCCAGCCCACCATCTTCCCTGCTGTTTGTTACCCTTTTTACAGCATGGCTGAAATTTCAAAGTACAGCTTCAGGTCAGAGACCACGCTTTTGTGTTACTAAGGTCATCGCTTTTTTTTTGTTTTTTGTGTTTGCGTAGGAACAGGAGGGTGAGGAGATGGATTTTAACTCGCTGTGCAAGGACTGAGCTAGAAGAGGATGCATTTCAGGACAAAGCTGTTCCTAGAACAGCCTCTGCCTTTGTGCTAAAGCTTTTCCATCTCTCCCAAAATTTCTGAGATTTAGCCGAGGGGTTGTTGGGACAGCAAAATACAGAGGAACATTCCCAAAGGAGTGGTTTGTTCTGTACACAGGCAGGGACAAGGTTCAAGACCTTGCTCTTGGACCAAAACACAAGACAAAGTAGAGAGATGCAGAGATCCAAATGCCTTTTTCTCATGTTGAGACAGCAAGATCATCGTAATCATCAAAACAAAAATGTGCACTATCCTTTGAGTATTGATAGGTGCTCTGAGCTCTAAAATAGGAGCTAAACTAAAGGGAGACAAAGAAACAAAGGTAGGCAGGCTGCTCTCTCATGATAACCAGCCCTGCTCCTCAGCCTCCAAGGGTTTGGCTACCTTAGATAAGTAGCTCAGCTCACAGCGCTCCCGCAAACCGCCCTTCTTGCTGTCTGCACCATGTCCCTCGCAGGAAGGAGTTCGGGGGTCAGCCAGACTAATTTTTCCCTGAGTGATAAGCAGCAGGTCTGGCTGGATATAAACGTAAGAAAGAGGAGGTTTTGAGACTGGTTTATCTTATCTCTCTGCACTCCCACAATGTCTAACAAACCACAGAAATAAAAGCAGAACAAAAATAGCCTCTTCTTTTTTCTTTTGCCTAACGTTCTCAGGTTTAAAAATGCACTTTGAAAACTGAGTTTAACTCTCAAGATTTAAGATCCCTGCAGTAAACCTCAAGATGCCTGCAAACTGGCTCATTTCAGTGGTACAAGTAGCTGTTGCCTTGAGATGTTTTGATTTTGCACATTTTAATATACATCCTAGCAAGCAACCTTCTAAATCCTCTGCAGGTTAATCTCCTGCCATCAGTGACAGGGCAGATCTTTGAACAGGAATCATCTTGGGTAAGGAAAGCGTGGCTTTTAATATTACTGCAATATTTGCTGTTTTATTTTTCCAAAACTTGGCTTCTGTGACCCCCAGCTTTCAGGTTTTACCCCTTGTTCACACAAGGAACAAGGTGAAAACATAAGTATTGTGGGCTATGGGTATGGAAGATTACAGCAACTGACAAAGAACCCAAACTGTGCTGGAGTTTAGTTGGAAAATTTATAATTTCAAACAAATTTCATTAATTCAGTGGCATGACTCAGTGTTTTCTAACACATCCTGGTTCAGCAATAACATATTGTTCAGGTAATCTGCTAATAGCGTCTTTAGATTGTTGATGCTGAAAACAGCCTGTTTTGAATCACTTCCCTCACCTCCTCTGCCCCCCTTATAATATTGCAATGGGGTATTTGTCATGCTGTGGGAGAGAAATTCAGAAAACTATATTTCATGCTGTAAATTAAGAACATGATAGTAGGAGTTAGCTGTTTTGTGGAGGGTGCCACAAGGGGAATTACTTCAGGTTCTCAAACAGTCTGATTTTGGGGCTAGATTTTATCAGTCATTTACAGACTGAATAAAAAAAAAAAAAAAGAGGGATTATCAACAGAAGGGAAGGACTGAAGTTGGAACTAATTAACTTTTATCTTATTTTAAGTATGCATGCAAGTATTGATAACTATTACATTAAGTGTCTCACTCCTCCAACAAACCATATGTTACCGAGCATCTCAGAATCTACTCATCCGTTTGCCATGCCTCCCCCCGTGAGCAGGAAACCTTTCAGGCTCATTTTTACTGATAAGAAATGTCAAATACTCTAGGCTTCCCAGCAACAAACAGGAGCCCAAGGGGTTACCTTCACAACTAGCTGGCTTGATATCTTTGTCTTTCAGGCACGTTGTATCTGTTAGTGCATGTCTAACGTACCGTACCGCTCCTCTGATGGCAGGCAGAGTCGAGCGAGGCTGTAAACTTCCCAGTGCTCTCCAGCACAGGCAGCTCTTCTGTGTTTCTTGTTCTCTCTGCTCTTTGTACTTCATAGTGAAAAGAATACATGTTTAAATATCATGGCATTATTATTTAGACTTTTCCCCCTTTTCCTTACTTTTTTTATTTTAGCAAGGCATATTCACATTTCTATGACTGCTTGCCCCTGTAAATCTCTAACCAAACATTTTCATAGCAAATACTCTCCTAACATATAATTTGTGGGCATTTCCTTGGCTTGCTGCTGAAGCATTTAAACTTCCAGGCCTGCTATTTTGAATCGCTCCGTAATCACACCTCACATGGGATGCTACCAAATCACATCACAATACAGTGAAGTTGTAAAGAGGACAGGGGCCCAGGAGCGTGCAAGAAGCATTACAATTTGCACTGTCTACTGTCATGTATTTATGTAAAATCTGTGTGTTTTCCGAGGGGAGGATTTGGATCCAGATCCTCTTTTGAGAAAGAAATTCCCTTCCCCACAACTGGAGTATTTTAGCTCTGGCCCATGCCCTTGCATGAGAAAGGACCATCCCACTTGTGGAAAAACAGCATTTCACTTATGGATTTTGCTAGTGGTGTGGCCTTGTACAAAACCACTACTCTACAACTGAGCACAAGCAGTTAGAAATACTGACTAGAGGAGTATAGAGTGAATTTAGGAGGGGCAAGAATCATGGTTGCCCAGATCTGAGTAATGCTGAATTATAAACTGGTAGATTGGTATATGCCTGTATTTAATAACAAGTTTATAGCCATGGCAGATGCGTGAACAGCATACAAACATCTCCATTGCCCTCAGCAGCAATAAAAGTGTTGTCCTTCCTCCCCCTTCTCCATCCTTAATCCTTCAGCCCTGATTCCCCACTACCTCTTGTTTTTCTGCTGTCAATTTGTTTAGGTTGCTCTCTGTTCCCAGAGCATTTTAGCATCTATGTAAGATTTTGTTGCTCCCAATAAAGAGTAAACTTGCATGCTTCATGGAGAAATGAGGAAATGCTGCTCAGATCTGACAGTAAAGGCAGTTTGGAGGATGGGGGGAGAGCAGCCTTGTTGATCACACCAGAACAAAACCTGCTTGAAAGAGGCATTGACTTAACTGTGTAGTCTATTGCTGATAACGGATGGTTGCCCATTTCCTGTTGGGAATATTTAATATATCTGCTTTAAGGCTGCATGGGGACTTCAGGTTGGCTGATCCTATTAATAATGCATGGGATGGCTGGATTTAAGTAATAATTATGCACAGAGTATAGAGCAGTGACATATTGATGCAGAAGACGATTCCTTTAATAGGCTTGTTCCTTTTGGCTAGATCCCTTAGATAGCTAGGTTGTTTGTTTGACAGGTTTATACTGTTTTTACCCTTAGTTTTTCATTAAAGCCAAACACTTTTGCTGAGCAACTGCACAGTGTTCAAGAAATCTCAGAGTTTTCAAGGGGAATGGGGAGGTGGGGCACTGCCCTGGGGACTGGGTTTCATTGGCATAAAACCTGTCCCCACATACCCTCTGAAGGTGGGGGTTTGCTCAAAGGTATAAGGCAGACTACATAACCTCTGCGTGTAGCAAGTGTTAAATAGGAACCCTTCCTGCTGTGTGGACTCCCTGCTGGTAGCTCTGGGAAGAAGAGGAGGTGCTGGAGCCCACTTTTCTACCTTGTCCCCAGTGCCCAGGGTGGAGGGGACTTGTCTGTGCAGGACATACACCCTGCCTTGCAAGCTCATAAACGTAGCAAGGAACCCAAAACTGAATTAAATGAAAAGAATATACTTTTTAATTAATTGAGTGGGAGGAGGGAAGAAAAAGTGAAAATTGAGAACCTAAGAGAGCTGGGATTCTTCATATTTGGATTCTCGGGGGTTATTACTGGCAGGGGAATAGCCCAGTCTTAAGCAGGATGGTTTCTTTATGTGCAGGTTTTGGGAGCACTTTGCTGCTTTATTTATTCATAAACTGCTGCCTTCAGAAAACAGCTATGGCTTGAAAGGGTGTGATCACTGAGTGCAGTCCACTATAATGCATTCAGCCACTTGCTTTGGATTAGCCACGCTGAAGTGGTTTATAGAAAGAGGATCTTGTAGAGACTGATCATTAAAGAAATTTCTATCTGCTTAAGCACTGACACTAGTCGTACCACTGTGGGGGCAGGAATTGGTCAGGAATTCATTTTTGGTTACACAAAATTCTTCCATTTTGCTTTCCCTTACAACATATGCTGTTTGTTCGGGGTATAACTTTCCCTTTACTAAATGTAACAGGAGATCAAGAATACCGGCTCATTTGACAGAGCTCCTAATATAACACGAGCTCTCCAGGTACAGTTCTCCAGCTTTTGATTCTTTCTCCTTTGTGTTACCTTCACCATCAGTTAGAGCACTTTATCTAGAGAAGAGGATCTAGGAATCCCATGCCAGTTTGTGGCAATCTGGCAATCTTCACTTAATTAACTTACAACTAACTCTTAGCAGCTTGTAAATTTTTTTTCTAGACAACATTTTCATGCTAGTTCCCCCAAAAGCCCCACAGTGTGTTTAATTGAAGATATGATAATTGTAAGTTACTTTGCTGCAGCTGTTTAAAAGTAAAAAGGGGAAAAAAAAATCCATTAAGACTATCTGAATTATATCACAGGAAAAAGTCTGCTTTTTATTATATATGCTACCCTTAGGCTGAGCTAAATTGCTACTTTCATAGCTCAGCTGAGGGTGGTTACTTAGCTTTTTGTACTCCAGTAATTTTTTCTGAATGCTTCAGAGATAATGTTAATGTTCTTTCCTGAGTCAAGCAAACCAAGAGAATATCATTGCATAGACAAATACAAGAATGAGTGTTTTATTCCTTTTGAACTTTATATTGGTGGCATCTTGAGTATTTTGACTTAGATGCCAAGTCCCTGTGAAATGGTGGAGAGCTGGGAGCTGGCAGTAGTGCATGGATCTTGCAGTCGTCTGCCCCAGGGAGTCAGGCTGCTTCTGCCCTTGCAGTGGAAGATGTGGTGCATCCTTTGCCGAGTGCCGGTGCTGTGCTGTGTCCTCTCCCCCCACATCCCTGCCTATTCTGTTGGTGAATCTGTTGCTGATCCATTTTTTGATCAGGCTGGAAATGGCCAGGTTTGTTTGCGAAAGGCTTCGTATGGAGAATCCCGCCAAGGATCTTTCAGCACAATCACACCCATCAGACAAGTGAAGTCGTCTTGGAAAATGGCAAAGGCGAGACCCCTGGGGACACTGCATGTCCCCAGCTTTCCCTGGAGTCAGCAGGTTTGAGATCACTTATCCCACAGGGAGGTTCTCAGGCTCAGTCTAGATATAGCCTCATTGAGAGATGTCCTGCAGAGAAAGACTACGGCTTCTTGTAATGGGAGCTTACTGTAAACTGCTAATTCTTTTGTTTGAACAGCAGGACATGCCCTAAAGCTCCGTTATAACCCATTAATAAGGGCAAAACCGCTACAGCCTCAGAGTAGAACATTAGTAAGTGATAAAACTGTGTGTACATGTGACTCTTTCAATAAGCAATTTGTTCTGATAGTGGGGATTGCTGATAATAAACAGTAATTTTAAGGGTTTTGTCCTGTTGCCTCTAGTCAGAAGACATTAGCTCTCATTCCTTCATTTATAAAGCTACTTCTGACTGAAATCCACCCCGATATACAGCTACCAGACAGACATGGACTGGAAGTTTTTAAAGTTACTGGCATGAGCTCTGAACCTGCTAGACTTGTGTTTCACAGGATCCTGATGTGCATGTATGGTACGAATGCATTGTTTTTATCCCATGTCTTTAAGAATAATCTTGAACAGAATTTAAGTCTGAACAGATTGCTTGGGGGAATAATCTCCACTGATCTCCAAGTGGCTATACATAGATGGGGTTTCAGCCACTTGCTAGTGGGAGTTTCCCATGGAGCAGTATCCAACCCCACAAGAGCTCAACTTAATCGTGGTTACCCTTTGCCCCCTGTCTAGTGGGCAGTCCAATGGGAGCAGATCTGTAGAGCAACATGGTGCTGAGGAACTGATGCTTACACCATATGCGTGTGTGCAGCAGTTGCTCTGTGCCAGCTCTGACCTAGTCCCTGGGACTGAACACCCATAAGCAGGTGAAGCACACTGGTGCATACCTGGAGAGCATCTCGCAGTCTGGTTTCGTTTGGAAGGAAACCAGTTCTTGCACTTAGACTGCTCCATGATACAGACCAAAGTGTGGTAAGGAAGGATGGGTGGGAGATTTGCTTCCAAAGCATACCCTTTCTCTGAACTAAAATACTAACGGAGAAGCCCCAAAATGAAAGAGAATCCCCTGTGTACATGACCAGCTGCTACCTTTTACCTGGAATAGGAGCTATATTGCATCTGCTTTATTTGTTTGCATGCTGCCTATTCTTTGTGCTCAAGGACACACTGTCCTTCCTTACAACTGAATGCCCAGGATGGCTTGGGAGCTTTAAGGGAATGGAGGTGAAACGGTTTGCTATGTTACGACCACAAGAAAATGTATTTTGTGTCCAGAACAATCACTATTAGATGGACGTGTTTGAGGGAAATGTTCAAAACCTTCTTCTCAATGATAATGAAGTGCAGTCAAGTAGAATGTTAAAGTATAAGCCATCTTGAGTGAATTACAGTTTTGGTGGGTTTCTCTCCTCCCCTGTAAGGATGGGGCATAGGCTCTCCTCTCATCCATTACGAGTTCCTGAAACAACAGCCATTCCTATGGGATTAAAAGTGCACTGCATCAGAGATGGCTAAAATATTTTATTACACTCCCTAAGGAATAGCTCCTCTGAATAGGGCTTGCTTTTAGACCAGCAATGTGTGATAAATCAGCCTTGAGGGCTGTTTGCAAAGACATTGCAGTCCGTGACGTTTTTCTAGCTACTTGCATTTGAATTTCACACCCATGGAATACAAACATCCTGTCTTGGTTTTTGTGTGTTTATTATATTCTTAAAAAATAACAAAACTTATGAGTGTTGGATCTGGGCTGTTGCTCTAGAGCTGATATTTGGCTGGAGAAGCTGGCATTGCACTAAACCTCATTCTTCAGTGCTTGTGGTTTTGGGGGTTTGTTTTGTGGGTGGTGGGGTTTTTTTGTATATACACCAACAAATGATCTAAGAAACTCCTCAGCATCCTACCTTATCTGTGTGCCCTATGGCTCTTCTGAAGTAGCTGCTGACCAGGAATTGGCATACTTGTGCTGACTCCCATTCCCTAAGCATAGGCACAAAGCCCTGTGCACTGAGGTGGCCAAACCAGGACTTCCTTTGCCATTGCTACCACCCAGTCACATCACTGTGAACCCCAGTAATTTAATAGTAGAGCTACACCAGCTGCTATTCCTTGATACTAGGATATAGGCTGATATAAAGAGTAGCCCTGAGGAAGATTTACAGTGATATCTACCCAGGACAGTGTTGCTGAGCCATCATCCTTCAAGAGAAAACTGCCTAGATTTTTTTCTTTTTTTTAGGGCAGCTCTTCTCACTTAGCTCCATTTTCTCCAGTGCTAAAATGCAAGTGTGCCTGGCTTTTTTTTTTTAAAAAAAACTGACATGGTGTGGGGAGTGGAAAGCACTTTCAAGATAAAATGGAAATGCTTGCAAAACATGCTGAGATTTCCCCAGGGGACCTTACTAATACCAGGCAAGAAATCCCTAAACCCGTGACTTGTGATGCCCTGTCTTCTTTTATAGTCACTTTGCAAAGTCTCATTCAATACTTTTTTGCCATCAAGGATTGCCTAGGCGAAGATCTGCAGAGAGACTCGTGCCCTGCAAAGTGCCTTTTTTCCAGCAGTTCTTGGAAGCTGGGTGCCAACATTCCTCAAAGTTAATTTTTCCCCCCAACTTACTTTGGGAATTGTTTAGAAAGTTTGGAGATGTACTGAGCATAGCCTAAGCCACCAGAGAAATCTCATGCCTAAAGGCTCATAGAATAAAAACAGAGCACAAGTTACAAGAAACCTTTTTCTTAGGACAATACTGTGACCTTTGATTTTTTTAAAGTAACTTTCCAAAAGGAAGTTGTGCTCTGAATTACTTAAACCACCTTCTTGCGTCTGTCCTGGCTTAGCCAAAAGCCAAAGCATGTTCTGATGTTGGCAGCCTAACAAAAGTAATATTTTTTTTAAGGATGATCTGCTCTTGAATTTTTTTTTTAGTATATTGGGCACAAATAACCTCTCAGTCAAGGTTAGTACATGGACATCTTCTAGTCTAGCCATCTTTTTAGAGGAATATATTAAGAGTAGTGTCGGGTATGATTTATTTCATGTTTCTTTGTTGTCCCTCTTGCTCCCAGTGAAGGCATACAACTTTCTCTTTTGCTAGTAGATAAAGGATTACTAAAAAAAGTACGTGTCCCCAGAGTCAAGGCATGTCTTCAGTTTTTTCCACGCAGGAGGAGGTGGGTGCCTGCTGGTGTGGCCATGCTTCTCACCCAGTACTGGTGCCCATCTGGCTGAGAACCAGCTGCAAACCTGCTCCCAGCCCTTGCAGGTAAACCTCTGCTTTCTCTTTCTGGAGAACCTGTTTCTTTTTAATCTACCTCAAAGCCTCCGTGCTCGCAGAGCCCACCCTTCCCTGGCTTAGCAGCTGGAGTTACCTCTGATAAGCTCTTTGGCAAATTAACCTCTCTGCAATCCTTAGGAGATAATCACTGCTTTGCAGCGGTTGCCACTCTTTCATTGACCCAACTGTTGTATTTTGCTGAAACTCTCCTATATTTACAGAAAAGTTTCTAGAACAGACTTTAAAACCATGGCATGTATAGTCTAAAATCTGAAAATTTCTGATTGAGAACCGCTCTACGAAGGATAAAAATCAGATCCAATTTTAACCACTTTAAGCTGTGGCTCTAGTGTGTTCTCGTTACAGTAATTTCTCATTTTCACTTTCCTTGTTTTGTGACAGAACAAATTCAAACTGTATCTCAGCTCATTCTGAGAATGGTGCACTACTATGCACTAGTGTTACTAAATATTTAGGGCTCCACAGTGCTGTCGGCACTAGTTTGTAGTACGTACTTGAATGAACTGCAGCTACATGATCAGGTCCCAATAGACTTAAAATCTCCTAGCCTGTGCGCAGCTGTAGGTCAGTCACTCACGTGCAGGCAGCAAATACGCTGTTTTCCTCTATGAGCTTGGGAAAGCTCAGGCTATTTAGGGATGAGACATCATCTATTCCTCTTTGTAAATTGATTACCTGCTTTGTGCTTTTTTTTAAAAAAAAAAACACAAAAAAAAAAACCCAAAAAAACCCCAAAAAAAATCATTTGTGAGTTTTAGAGTATAACTATAGAAACTAGTGTTTGCTGTCCCTGGGGGCAGCAAGCTGAGGAGATGCTTTCTTCCATATAGGGGTGGCTTTGCTGGGAGAGCTTGCAGGCTGGTCTGTGCAGCAGAGTAGCTGCTCCATGAAAGAAGATTTATCTGTCTTTATACTGCACTTAGAGTTGTCCTGGCCTGTTTCTGTGCCGCTGGTTCAAATTGGCTTCAAGGCGGAGGGTGAAAGGACTCGTTTTTTTTGATGGGAAGGTAAGGGACACAGATGTTGCCAAGCTGAGAGCAGGGGGAACAACCATCCTGCAAACTAGTAAGGGGTACCAAAGCAGCTGATGCCTAGGAAGTCTACTTGAATTCCTTGGGTTTGTTTTTTTTTTTTCCACTAATACATTAAGATAAATAAGAGGAGATAGAGGTGCCTGTATGAGAAAAGAAATATGATACAATTAGCCCTGCAGGAAGAGGGAATGTGTGCTCTTAAGCAGGGTCTGGTGCACTGTGTCAGTGCATGGCCACTGCAGCATCATCACTGCCACTGCATCCAGCCCGCAATGGGGTTTGTCTTGCTGGAAGCTGATGTGGCTGGTACGTGGACATCTCCTGACTGCAACTTGGTCAATAAAGGCTGAATACTAAAGGATGAGGGAGAGGTTCCTGTTGTGTGCTAGGTGGGGAACGGGAGACCCAGGAACTGCTCCATGAGTTTAGAAATCAGAGGGTGCTGCCTAGTCTTTCTCACTTCATGTATTTTTTAAATTCCTGATGGTTGTTTCTGTAAGAACTGCAGAAATTCCATGTTAGGAGAGGGAAAGATTTCTGGAGATTGTTGTAAGAAAGATTTAGAAATAGTATTTTTTTATGCTCATAATCAGCAGGTACAGAAGGTCCTCTTCAGCACTGATAAACTGAACTGTTTCAAGTTTCACCTGGAAGAGGAGAAACAAAGGGCTGTTATTTTGGTGACTGTTACTAAAAAATACTGATCAGGACTGTTCTTGAAAAGTAGGGCTGAGTCAGGATGACTCAGACTTTCCATTTACCTTCTGAAATACAAACCAGTCTTTCCTAAGTAGAGTCTTGGGAATTGAATTGTCATATCTTTAGCAGAGACCAAGACTTCCCAACAGGCTATCTAAGGTCTTGTTTATAAAGATGATATTTTTATAACTACATCTCGGTTTTAACACCCCATCCATCCTAGAACGTCCATGATGGAGTCTTGCCTAGGTGTGGCTATAGGGTAGACCTCAGGAAGATCGTCTTTCTTGTAGGCAACTGGCCCTTTCCACAAAAAAGAATTGTAAAAAATATATTGACTAGCATAAAGCATGAATTATTTTGTAAAATTTCAAAAATCCTTGTAAAAATGGATACAACAAATCTTCTTAAAATTGATAGCCATCCACAGACCCCAGCAGTCTTCTGTACTCTGGGTGTGCTGTACTGGGGCTGTTTGTTCCCTCAGTTCTTGATGTCTGGGTAACACTTGTCCTTGAACACAGAGTAAAACTTTCCTGCTTTTAAGCTAACTGCCTGCAAGTCCAGCCTCGAACCATAGATTTCATATGGAATTGAGATTTGTCAGTCACGAGATTCTGTGCTTGAACAGTGCATGCAGAGCTCTCACTCTCTTCCCTTCCCTTCCCTTTACCAGAGGAAGTTATCTTTTCTTTAACTTTTTGCTGGAAAAGCAATTCACTTAAAATGTGTGCTGCTTAAAAGGTCCTTTAAAGTTGTTAAATCAGGCAGTGTCCAGACCTGAATAACACATATATTTATTTTTTTTCTTCTCAGACCTTTTATTAAAAGCATCAAGATTTGTTAACATGGCCTTAGTTATTGCTAGTTTCATCAAACTTACGGCTTAAAAATGTCTTCTAAATTTTCAGGGAAAAAACTACAGCTAGTGGTTGTCAAAACAAAATATTCTGAACTGTTCTACTCCCTAAAATCTTTGAAGGTTTCTTCTTTTTTCTTTTTTTTTTCTTTTCTCTCTCCAGTTTGACTGTGATAAATTTTTAAAGGCCAGGGGAACTCTGAGGAGAAAGCTTGAGCCCTCAGATAGAAACATCTACATTAGCAGTATTTGGGAGCCGTGATCTAAGAGGAATGGTTTAAATTCTGTGTAGGGGTAAAAAAGCAACGCATTTCCAATAGTACTCTGTATTGCATGTGGCAAAATTATTGCTGAAGTTTGAACACTGCCTGATCTTGTGTTAGTTCTTGTGGAATTAAGAGCTGGTGACTGCACTCCCTGCTGCTGTACGAAACAAGGCTAAAGCTGATGGCAAAAAAAACATAACAGAGTGTGCAGAAGTGCCTTTCTTCAGCGTGCCTCGGAAACTCTTAGTCTTTCACAACCACTTACAACCCCTCTGAGAAGAAATTATTAGGAAGCTGAATTACAGAGAGTTTAAGTGAGTACCCTAGGTCCCAGCAAGAAGACTGTATGGATGAGGGTGAAAACTGGGGTCTAATCTTTTCTCTAAGCAAATTCCTGGCACTGTGCTGGTTTGCCTTGGAGGTACCTGCGACTCACTGCAAATTTTAGTTCCTGATTTTTCTTTTTCCTTAAACATCCCAGATTTGACGGGGGGAATTAAAGGATTTTTCTTTCATACGTTTGCAGATTTAAATCATAGGAGAAAGGATGAAATTCATGAGGATTTCTTCAGCAGCCAGAGACCCGTAGTACAGAGACGGCGCCTTTCTTGGAAAGGTGTCGGGGGAAATCCTTGTGCTGAGTCATCTGCTGTTCAAATGCGATTTGTTATGCAAGTACCAGCAAGGCGTCGGAGCCAAGGCTTGCTCTTCCTCTAATAGCTTCATAAATTGGGAAGCCTAATTCATTTCATTAGCTAGGTCCGGTGGAAGCTTCGGCTTCAGCCGGTACCCGCCGCCTTCTCATCCCTTTGTCTCTGCCCTGCCTTTTATCTGTCTGGTTTCCTCTAGATGGCATTGCAGGAGAAAGGGAATTCAGATGGAAAAGTAGATTTTTACTGCTGGAGAAGGAAAAGTTGCAGGAGCTGTTTTGCATTTTGATGTTGCTCGATTATCTTATCCACTAGACAAGCACATACAATATTAATACCTCCCATGTCAATCTCAAACAGGATGCAGATAAGTATTTCTTCTGAGCGGTTTTATTGATTGGTTCTTCATCTAAATAGTCTTTCCAGATTTCTTTTTGTTTGGGTAATTTGCCTATGGTTTCCCAGGATATTCGTGTTTGTGCAGGGAAAATAAAAAATACAATCATATAAGTGTGTCCTTTGGTTGATATAAAAGGACAGTGAAAACTTCTTTAAAAGCACCTCGCCCTTCTCTCACTTTTATCTCCTGTTTTGCCTTTTTTTTTTTTTAAATGTAACTCACTGTAAGACTGCACTGTAAGAAACAATTTATTCTGCTCTATTTTTTCTGGTTTGTTTTTCTCCTGCATTTGACAGTACTATCTGCATAATCAATTTCTCTCTTTCACTGTAGTAATTCCTCTTTTTATGGGATGTTCAGGCAAGCTGCAAAAAAAAAAAACCTTCTAAGGCTGCCCATGCTGGCTGCAGGACTGTGATGCAGATTGCTATCTGGGGAGTTCAGTAACTATCTTGAGGTCCTCTTAAAAAGCTTAGTGAACTCTCCAAATATTTTCTTTTTAAGAGGTTTTGGGAACCGGGGCCCGTAAGCAGGTTTCCCTACCAGTGCAGACAAGCGGTACAAGCCCTTTCGCCAAGCGAGCAGGCTACATTGCCGGGAAGGTTGAATTTTCCTTCCTCAGTTGTCCTATTGGGAACTAGTTACTCCTGAGCCCTGTTTCTCTCAGAGAGCTAAAACCTGCCTTCTGACTGCCAGCCCAAGTGTACTCAGCAGCTCTTTCATACAGCATTGTCTTTTAACTCCCCTCTTAGCCTTCATTTTGACAGACTAAATCAACTCAGCTTAATTTTCATGAAGCAGTCTTTTCATTACTCAAACCGTGCTAAGAGTCTACCCTCTTCTAGAATGAGTTAATCTTTTCTAAATTGTGCTTGAACTACATACATACATCTTCTTGGATAAATACCTCACAGGTATTTGCTCCACCTTTGCACACCTATGGGCACACCAGAGTGTTAAAGGTGGGTGGAAAGGTGGTACAGGCTGGACTGCTGTGTGCCATCCCTGTGCACACAGGGTGACTCTTGTAACTCCAGGGTTCAGCCATGCCTGGGGTCTGGCAGTGACATGGTATTTAGCACTACTGCAATTCCAGGGGCTGGATCTCCTCTGAAGCATTCTGAGATCACAGTGACCTTTTTTTTGTGGCTTCATTATGGTGATTCAGTTGTCATAGGATCCACATCTCTTCCTCCTCAAATATTTCCAACAACAAGCATGTAGCTTATAATAGAAACTCAGGTTTTTATCCCAAAATGAGTCTATTTCTGTGCTGGTTTTAAATTTAAATACCACTTCTGTTAATTGAGAAGTCAATGGCATCCATGCCTGCATGATGCTCCAGTCCTCTGCTGTGCTGTTAAAGCCGACAAAGTTGGTGTCATTTGCAAATGTCATCGATGTACCCTGTTCTCAGTGTTAGGAAGTAATTGTGAAGTTATGTTGGGAAGTAATCATTGCAAATGCAATCTACTGCTTTAGTAAAGGTTATAGTGCCCAGATCTCCTTTGCCTCTACTGACAGCGAAGGATGTTGGGTCAGTCAACTTCAAACTCCCTGTAGTTAACGTGGGCTGTGTTTCAGTCTGGTCTCCATTCACTCACAATATACTTTGCTTCAAAACCTGTTCTAAAGACTTGAAGGCTGTTGAAGTCAGATTAATAGTTCTCTTACTGCATAGATTAGCATGTTTTTCCTCTTTGTTTCTTAAATATAGACACTCTTCTACAGCTATAAAGTTATGTCTGCAAACTCAGGAACTATTGAAAGTTGTTGTAAGATCTGCATCTTTTTCTGCCACTGCTTTCAGGCGGGGTGGATGTCCTATGACATTAGAATATTAAGATTTTCTTTTTTTTTTTTAGTCATTTTAGCTGTGGAAATTTCTTTGCACCCCCTCCACCACCAGTTACCCTCCCCATGTGCTTTGCATGGTCAGGCTGTGTTTACAATATTCTTTTCTCCTTGGTATCCAACCATATATAGATTAAAAACGTTTAATATGAATAATAAAGCTTTTATTAAGATTTTTTTTTTATTCACACCTTTAAAAAAAGACATCAAGGTAAGACTCATCCAAAGCAAAGTGTATTTCTGAGATTAGGTTTTTCTAATCTCTTCAGAAACTAACCTGTGTGCTCTGAGCATAAATAAATCAATGTCACTTCAACTGCCTTATTCTGTCCAGGGTGAAATGCAGTTAAAAATTTTCTGGACTTAATAATCTTTTCTGTTAAGGAGGTTTTATATATAAATGAGAACTGAGATTGAATAGTCCCATATGCAGAAGGTCAGAAAGACTTCACTGAATGGCTGGCTGCTCTGCATTGAAGATCTCTTGCTTGAGGGAAGTGCATGAAAATACTTATCTGCTTTCACCTAGCCTTGTGAATTCGATCTGTTCTCTGTGTCCCTCTTCGTGAAGGCAAGTTGATAACAACAGAATCACTGTGTATCTCTCAGCTGGTGCAAGTCAGCTGGCACCCATTTTAAATGCACCCAGTGGCTCCGCCTTCGCACACCTGTGGGCACACCAGAGTGTTAAAGGTGGGTGGAAAAGTGGTACAGGTTGGTCCTGCTGTGTGCCATCCCTGTGCACACAGGGTGACTCTTGTAACTCCAGGGTTCAGCCATGCCTGGGGTCTGGCAGTGACATGCTGTTGTGACTGAGGCTTGAAATCTGTACATTTGTGCATATGGGATTATTGATGATCTTGGGTGAGGTGCAATGCCCTGGGGCTTCAGAATAGGAGAGCCTGGGGACACTGAAATCATTGTGAAATTGAGTATTGATTCCTCTTGCTCGGAGAGCTTTAGAAGTCCAGGCTTAACTCAGGGAACTAAGACTTTAAGGATATCACAAATTATTCACATACGTTCCCCTAAAGGAAATTTTTTTTATGGTTTAATCTTCCATGTTTAATGCACCTCTAGCACTTGCTCAGCTGTGGTGCATAAAGGGGAGTTATTGGCTCTTCTCCTTACTCATCTTTGCCTTTCTTCTTTCCCAGTGATACTATTTAGGGCTGGTAAAGCTGTGGCTTTAAACCAATATACTAGCTAAGACATAGGGTGGGAAGTTTAAATGAAACTCTTATGACGTACCAGGAGTGCAGCCCTAAGGATAGACAGAGGTAACCAACATACAACCATACTGGTATAACCCCTCAAGACGTTCCCCTGTGGGTATGGTCTAACTCAGTGGAGGGCGAGTGAATTGGCCCTGGCCTCAGTAGAACTAGAAAATGGTCCCTAGATGGGTTGTGTGTGTTAAGTCCTGTGACAGGTTTATGGTGTGCTCCTGTGGGAGACGGGTCCAAAGAATGATCATGTCTTTCTGAAGAAAGCAAGAATGCTTTGAAAGTAAGAGTTGATTATTAAAATGGAGTCTAAGGGGTTTTCTGGAAGTATTTTAGGTTTGCTTTTCTCCAGTTTCATTCCGGTTTCTGGGTCCGTCTTTCTAATAAAAAATATTTACTTGATCTGTTTATTGGTGCTCACTATTTAATTAAATCTGTTTTCAAGAAACAACAGACTTTGAGTAATGCCTGCAATAAATATTCTGCTTGCATTCTTTGAAGATTTAATTTGAAAATATTCATTGGAGAAATCAAGCAAGGTCCAGTGCTGACACTGGACAAAGCATGTTTGTTTCCTCTCTCAGATTGATGACATGCTCCATAAGGAGTGCTGTTTGTTGTATGTAATACACTCCTTAGTCCCCTTTATTATTTGGTTGCTGTTATTGAAAGGAAAAAATTAAGGAAAACAATGACAGAAAAGATTGTTGGCTCAAATATGTTCCTCGACACAAATGTGAAATAGGGTTCACCTCCCAGCTTGATTAGTTTTTTTTCAGCTGTGCCCATTCGTTTTCACCCTGGAAGAAGATTTCTTGGTGCAGTTAATTGAGTAATATACTGTTCCCTGCTGAGTTAGTAGATACTTAGATCCTTGATTTCAGGCTCCTCTGTTTTCAGCAGGCCTTATACCTAGCCGTATAATTATGGAGAAATACTGAGTAGTAAGAGATAAATTTAGGCAAGCTGGACATAGTGCATACTGGAGCTAAGCTTTGTGTTAACCTCATCCTTCTGCTTCAAACCATCCCCTTTCATTTTGATCTAGCAGCTGCTGCTGCTTCTTCACCTTCTATGTAGGCAATGCCTCATCTTCCTAGCCTCAAACCACCTCTCTGCTCCTCCTGGTACATTTTTTTTTTTTTTCCCCTGCAGTGTTTTGGAGGAGTCACTCAGGTGCTGGAAACTCTGATGCTCTGTGCTTGAATTTCTTTTTTTTTTTTTTTTTGCCCCAGATACAAAATTCAGGTCTGGAGACCATAGAGCTCAATTATCAGTGGGAGCCCTCCTCTGACTTATGCTAATTAAACAGGGCTCTATCTTCCTTTATGTTGATCAACAGTTTGCTTCACAGGCTGTGCTGAGGAAGTAACGTTGTGGTTTGTGCAGAGCTATGAAGAGTCTCTATGGAAACAAAATACATGAAATCTGGGGCAATTTCAGCTTTTGTATCTTATACAGGGAACACTTGCTACTGATATCAAAGTAAATTCAAGTTTTCTTCATTTAATTGTTCACAATTCATACCAGATAACTTGGCAGATTCAGCTGTATATAATTTTTGGCCAGGCTTTGCTTGGTACATTGTATCTTGATTAAATTTAGCATTGAGAATGGGGACACTGTCTTCCTGCGGTCCTGTCAAGGCTGTTGAGATGTTCTCGTTGATGCTGATACCTGGCATCTTTCATGGAGATGGATACTTGTAATTGTGGCTCTTCCTTTGTCTGAGGCTTTATTGCTCTCTATATGAGCAGTTTGATTCTCATCTGTTGCCTTGTGAATGAATGGATAGGAAAAGCTTACAGAGTCGGTGTAAAAGCCTTAGTAAGGCAATATTCTCTTTCCGAAGGAAATGATGGGCAATGTGTTGGGCATGAAACAAATCTGGGTTCCTCTGACAAGGGTCAGCCTTCCTCCTCACAAAAGGTTGGTCTGTGGAAGCAAAGTGTGCCAACCTGCTTAAGTCTCCTTATTATGTATTTTGAGCGGAGCTGGTAACCTCACATTTGCACCAATGTTCCCCATTCTCCGTTGAATTGGTTACAATGGTAGGATCTTGTTTTCAGACTCCAGGGCTGGATTTGGGCATCAATCACCTCTAAAAAATCTGCCAACACCTTCACAGCGAAGGGGCTGATGCCTAAATTAAAACAGAAATGTTTTCTCTGACCTCGTGCTCAGTTTGCAGAGGGAGAAGGATGTCACTAGTTAGCTTCCCAAAAAACTTCTTGTTCTGTTTTATCCTGTCAGGAAGCATTCGCTTGTCCCAAGGGAAGAAACAGTGTCAGCCACACAAATATGGGGAGCCAGGTGAAATTGAGGAATTCCCTGCTCAAATGAGCAAGCTGCACCTCAGCAGGGTGTTTAGAAACAACAGCTAGAACAAAAACGGAGGCTGACAAATTGAAGGAGCTCTAAGATGCATTTAGGTTGTTTTTATGCAGCATTTTGCATGACTGATGAAGCATTTAATAGAAAAGAGTCTTTTGTTGAAGTAAAATCAAAGAAAAGGAGAGGTTGAGATAAAAATTTGAGTGCTCTCGTGGATAGATGTGGTAGTTTTCTCACAGCTGAGTTTAGAGAGGATCCTTGAAAGGCAGAAAAGGAGGATGCCTCTCTTTTTTTTTTTAAATGTCTGAGTGCTGTCCAGGTGAATGGCCTCTTCCAGGGAGAGCTGGGTGGTTAGCAGCACGTGTGTAATGTTACTTGTGGTGCTCAAAACTATTCTGGAAACGATGTGCCTTGCACGCAAACCAGCGATGCACGAGTCCCAGATTGTTCCTCCAGGTAGGCAGTGGTACTCAGCAACGCTTGTTGGTTACGGCTGTACAACAGCTGGCAGGGCACACCAGGACTCGAGCTTGTGTTTGTGCTCTCTGTGAATCTGTATGAGGAGAATGGCTGATTTTTGGTATTCAGATCTTATTTTCTGTACTAAAAACGTCCCTTTCCCCCATTTCAAATCTACATGCAGATAAAAGAAAATGCAAACTAAAATGTTTTTCTGACCAGCATTAGTCTTTTATTTCTGAAAGCTGAAGATGAATGAATCCCAGTTCCAAACTTCCTGAACCAGATGTTGCTTTCATTCCTTGGCAACTGTTGTTGATGTTGCTCAAGCCAATATTACCAAAGAGGAAAGTCTTTCTGGGTTGCTTTATCTATTTATTAGTATGCTAGAGCTGGCTGGAAGCTGCTTTCTTCCCAGACTGTATCCTTCCCATTTCCCTTTCCTTGCCTTTTTTCTTTTTTTCTTTTTTTTTTTAATGAGGATAAATTGGCAATTGAAAAGTCAGAAATTGACTCCAGCTCAGTGAACCATGTGTTTTACTAAAAATGTCACTTAGATGCAAATTCTTTTGTTTTTCAGAGGGCAAAAAAAAAGATTTAAAAGGCACTTGAATGAAAAGAGTAGACTTTTTTTTATCAAATCTCCTATTTTTTCATTCGAAAACACTTGAAACTGAGAACTCCTTACCACAATTAATGTGCATTAATCATTCAACTTAGCAGTATCTGTTCTGAGCCACTGCTTCTCCAGATAAATATTATTATTCTTTCCCTGAAGGTAAATTTCTAGTGCTGGCTGTAGGGATTTTTTGCAGAATCTTAATATTCAATTTTCTTGCTTACTCTTGGAAAATATGGAAGTGTCCCCCTCAAAACTACTAGCATTCTTCAACTGACACGGATTCCAGTGGATCACCCTAGGGACACATCATTAATATATATTAGTCAGACCAGGTTCAAATTATGAAAGTTAAAAACCATATAGTTCAATGTCAAATTCTAATGCTAATGCAGCATTAAGGCTCAGTAGATTCATTTGATGAATGACAATAATTAGTAAATATGACTTCTCATCAAGGATACATGTTTAAGCTGGTTGCTTTGGGGAATTATATGCTATATATATACAAAAAATATGTATTAAAAAAAAAAACTTGGCATTGTCTCTGAGATGCTCATTCAAAACCCCTTTTTAAGCCCCACAGGGAAGCTAGAGGTGCATGCTCTTCATCAGAAAGGTTTCTTTGCATGAAAGACCAGGTTATTGAATACAGAGGGCTCATTAGTGCAGGTCAAATAATACTGCAAAGCAGCATTTGCAAACATTCACTCCTATTCAGCACAGCTGTTTGGTCCAACTATCTTTATCCTTGTTGTTTGCTATTCTTAAATATTTGCACATATGTTCTGGGGAAGCCTGCTGTTCCTGCTGATACCCGATCTGCATGCAAACCAAGGGATCTCCTGATTTCCTCCTATGACAAGATGACCCACTTAGTGGATGAGGGAAAGGCTATGGGTGTTGTCTACCTAGACTTTAGTAAAGCCTTTGTCAGTTTCCCACAGCATTTTCCTGGAGAAACTGCTTGCTCACGGCTTGGAAAGGTACACTCTTTGCTGGGTAAAAAACTGGCTGGATGGCTGGGCCCAAAGAGTTGTGGTGAATGGAGTTAAATCCAGTTGGTGGCCCAACCAGTGGTGTTCCCCAGGGCTCAGTTTTGGGGGCCAGTTCTGTTTAATATCTTAATCAGTGATCTGGACAAGGGGATCAAGCGCACCCTCAGTAAGTTTGCAGATGACACCAAGCTGGGTGGGAGTGTTGATCTGCTTGAGGGTAGGAAGGCTCTGCAGAGGGACCTGGACAGGCTGGATCGATGGGCCGAGGCCAACTGTATGAGGTTCAACAAGGCCAAGTGCCGGGTCCTGCACTTCGTCCACAACAACCCCAGGCAACGCTACAGGCTTGGGGAAGAGTGGCTGGAAAGCTGCCTGGAGGAAAAGGACCTGGGGGTGCTGGTTGACAGCCGGCTGAATATGAGCTGGCAGTGTGCCCAGGTGGCCAAGAGGCCAACAGCATCCTGGCCTGTATTAGGAATAGTGTGGCCAGCAGGAGTAGGGAGGTGATCGTGCCCCTGTACTCGGCACTGGTGAGGCCGCACCTCGAATCCTGTGTTCAGTTTTGGGCCCCTCACCACAAGAAGGACATGGAGGTGCTGGAGCGTGTCCAGAGAAGGGCAACGAAGCTGGTGAAGGGCCTGGAGCACAAGTCTTCTGAGGAGCGGCTGAGGGAACTTGGACTACTTAGCCTGCAGAAAAGGAGGCTGAGGGGAGACCTTATCGCCCTCTGTGACTACCTGAAAAGAGGTTGTAGTGAGGTGAGTGTCGGTCTCTTCTCCCAAGTAACAAACGATAGGACAAGAGGAAATTGCACCAGGGGAGGTTTAGATTGGATACTAGGAAACATTTCTTCACTGAAAGGGTTGTTAAACATTGGAACAGGCTGCCCAGGGAAGTGGTTGAGTCACCATCCCTGGAGGTATTTAAAAGACTTGTAGACGTGGTGCTTAGGGACCGTGGTTTAGTGGTGGGGCTGGCAGTGCTAGGTTAACAGTTGGACTCGAAGACCTTAAAGGTCTTTTCCCACCTAAATGATTCTATGATTGTATGTGTCAAAGGAATGAATTGCCTCCTGATTATTTATTATTCCCCAGGGTAAAAACTAAGCAAAACTACTTAGTCTTCCAGGGAAGCAAAAGAATAAAGGACTTTGACTTCCCTTATTGCACATTGTGAATGGATAAAACTGTTGTGAAAGCAGCCCCAAATCCTGGGAAGAAAATAGCTATGGCCAGTTAATCGGTGCTGCCCTGCTTCATCCTCCTGAGTGCTCCAGTCCTGCTCAACTCTGGATCAGTGGTGGGCGACAGGATTGTTTGTGCAGGTTTTGTATGTAAAGAAACCCTCAGTGAAGCATGGAGGGCTGAGGAACAAAATAAGGGAAGTGTCACCAGCAAAACCGTCTTAGAGTTCTAGAAGAATGGGGTAAAATGGCCTGACAGATTAGACACAGACAGGGATTTATTCTTCTTGGCAAAGTGTGGTCATCTAAATAACATACCTGAGATGCTGAAAGAAAAGCCAAATATTTGAGGAAAAATGGTACGTAGTATCATGTTTGCTAAGTGGGAGACTGCCTTTGAAAAAGATGACAGTAAAAAAAAAAATCTCTTAAAGTTACAATTAGGTATTGAGCAAGATTATTCTTCTGGTGTGAGGTTGTGGATGTGTGGTCTTGAGAATTTTGAGCAAAATTATCTCTGCAGGGTGCTGCAAGGCTGCTGCTGTTTCTGGTTCTGGTGTCCATGTTTCCAAAGGTTCCTGAGAAGCTGGAAAACATCTAGAAATGTGCTGTTTGGGTGATCCCAAGCTGAAGAGTCTCCAAAAGTAATTTAAGAAACTCTGTTGGTTTTTTTTTTCTTCAGATAAGAGCAAATTAAGGATGGATCATAGTTTACAAACTTCTGTGTAGAAGAGAACTCAAGATGGTAGCAGATCTAACTAGGGTCTTTAGTCAAAAGACTGTAAGCTGGCAGTTAAATCTAAGCTAGAAATAAAGTACAGATTGTTAATGAGTCAAGTATTAGAATGGTTTACCTAAAGGCATATTAGACACTCCAGCACTTGTCATCGCTATCTAAAGCCTTACTGCCCTCTTCAAATAAGAGAAGTGAGGGACTCTGTACAGGAGCACCTGGGAGCTGATGGCTGTGTGCTCACTGATGCAGGAGCTCAGGGCTGATTTCTGCTTCCAGGCTTTCGCTTGAACGCAAAGGACAGGGTGAGATTTGCATTACGAAGAGAAGGGATGATAGAAAGGATGGGAATAAGCAACAGTGCTTGTTTATTTTAAGAAAGAAAAAATGAAATGACAGAAGCCAAGTAACACCATACTTTATTTACTAACTCATCAGAGAGATTGCTTTTAATCAGTCTTTGACAGCTATTTCACTTTTTACACATAATTTTCCCTATTTTCTGTGCTAAGAAATCTTTCACTAAGTTAAGTGAGGAGACTTATTTGCTGCATGTAGGACTTGTTTCCACAGCTGGAGCTCAAGAAATGCTGTGAGTGTTCACTCACCTTAGCAGGACCTAGCTCCTGATCTTTGAGAGGCCTGAAGGAATTATTTTTTTTTTTAAACACTATTAGGCTGTCCCCACAAGCACAGCATGTGCCGCAAGTCCAGCAGGCGTTCAGGCAGTGATCTGGTAATGGAAAGGTGTCATCCACTTGCATTTCTTCCAGGCAGTACTGAACTCCAGCAGGAAAAGTGTATGAGGTCTTTTTATTTATTATTTTCACGTTTGAAATAGGAACTGACTGTGGTAGTAAATGTATTGTAAGTATTGATCTGAAATAAAATCTTTCTAGTGAGAAGTCAGGGGAAGCAGGCAGTGAACACCTAATCTGAAATATGCAATGTTGGCCTTGAGCCCACTGTCCTCAGCTTCTAGTGAAGTGAAAGGCTTTCTGGATAGTCATGCCCATGTCTCAACCTGATTTTGCTGAGAGAAAGCAGTCTTCCACATGTTGATGAGAATTGTGCGTAGCAGCATTTCAATGTTTTCCCTGGTGTAAATCAGGAGTAAGTCAATTGACATGAGAAGTGTCTTGGGAAGAACCAGGTATGAAATCAGAATAAAACATTCAGAAATTTTTAACCCAGTATTGCTTGGGCTGGTTCAGTTTAGAGTATGTCAGAAGTTATTGTTATCTTCAGGGCAACAGGTTTCATGTAAGCTCTGAATAAACACCTAATGAAGCATAGAAATGCTTCCCTACAGAGTTTTCCCCTATAGACTCTTGCAGTCTGAATGGAGGAGGCAGATGGAGGCAGGGGAGGGAAGCTGTAGAGATGCGACCTTACCTAGCCAAGGTTGTCCAGGACCCCAGTAGCAGCTGGGGGTATGATCAGAGTCTCCTCAGTCCCAGATCAGCGCCAAATCAAGTAGAACAAATGCCCTCTGAAGACTGATGCAGTTTTCTTCAGAATGATTTAACAGACGACTTATCAAACGGAGATCTCTGCTCTATCCACATAACAAAATCAGTCTAAGTAGTTGTTTCCAGAAGCCATATTTGTTTTGTGCTGATACTAAGCTCCTGCTCAGCTTAGCTGCTTGCGTGAGTGATTGAGGGGCTGCACGGCCCAGTGAAGAGATGACGTTAATTGCCTTGAAGATCCTATGCCAGGTTTGGGACTCCTTGTCAGTGCCACAGCTGGGTCGAGGAGAAGCAACGCTCTCGGTGCTCCCAGTTGTGACACAGAGCACAATGTGCCTCATGGATGCGAAAGCCTCGTGCACGGAGACGTGCCTGTCCCTGCCCTGGCAGCTAGGAAGTCTAGAAAAGTCCCGTAGGTTTTGCCCCTCTCCAACTTGTGGATGCTATGGAAAGCTGCTTGGCAGCCTGTCTGCACACACACTGGGCTAAGTGCTGCAGCAGGTGCCAGGATGAGAAGGAACTGCAAGCTGCCAGGCCAATTTAGGCCAGTGACCCATCTCGTCCTGCCTTCTGGCCCTCCCGGTGCGTACAGCCAGGCTGGCAGAGGAGCAGGATGAGTATCTGAGGAAATTCTTCTCCTCTTAAATATACATATTTAGTAGTGCATTTGTATGAGGGATGGTTTATATTTGATTTGGTCCAAAGACTATTTTATTGTTCATCTAAGCAAGCAGCCTTTTGGCTTACTTAGGTGGTTTATATTATTACCCATTTTGTAATTGCTTTTACTTCCCAAAATTGTGTGTCATGATCTTCACAAAGATTAATACTTTCATCTGCTGATCTGAAGTCAAGGCAGAGCTGCTAACGGGTCTCAGCTACAAAGCAATAGGAGAGAATCCATGGGAATCCCCCCCAGCTCCATCTCATCCATTTTTCTGCCACAAAGGCGAGATCAAGAATATTTAAGCCCTCCCATGCAAATATTTGTCTGTGTTTTAAATTCTCCAGATGAAGGTTATATTGCAACCTTTTCTGTTTTTGTTTTCTTGTTTTGTTTTCTTGTCCCTAACAAAGGGATACAGGTGCTACCAACACGGATGACTTCCCCAAGGTTGTAATGAGCCTACATTAATGCAGAGAGATGGAGCAGTAATCTTCAGCTCCTGGGCCAGTACACCATTTTATTCCTGTCCTTCCTTTGATGCTTCTCTTCTGGATTTTACAACCAGTTATGCTCCAAGTCAGTTGGCAGTCTATTGCTCTTGCTTGGATATATATTTTATTATTATTATAATAATGAGGGAACTGGGGTTGTTTAGCCTGGAGAAGAGGAGGCTGAGGGGAGACCTCATCGCGCTCTACAACTACCTGAAAGGAGGTTGTAGCGAGGTGTGTGTTGGTCTCTTCTGCCAAGTAACTAGCAATAGGACAAGAGGAAATGGCCTCAAGTTGCGCCAAGGGAGGTTTAGATTGAACATTAGGAAAAATTTCTTTACTGAAAGAGTGGTCAGGCCTTGGAACAGGCTGCCCAGGGAAGTGGTGGAGTCACCATCCCTGGAGGTATTTAAAAGACGTGTAGATGAGGCGCTTAGGGACATGGTGTAGTGGGCATGGTGGTGTTGGGTTGACGGTTGGACACGATGATCTTAGAGGTCTTTTCCAACCTGTATGATTCTATGATTCTATTCTATGATTCTCTATTCTATGATTATTATTTTTCAGGGAGCGCTACCTTGCTTCTCTACCTAAGTGTATTTACCATGTTGGTAGAATGTGCAATTTCTGTGGATGGCCCTGTCTTGAAGAAATAAGTGGCCACCATTAAAAGAAATAAATGAGTTCTTACTTATTTAAAAGCAGTTCTTTGGGCAGGATGAGGGGAAAACTTTATTGTAAAGCACCTTTCTTCTTCTGAACTGAAGGAAATGAGGCATAAAGAAGTATAGCACCTTATATAAAGGCTTGTTTGTGTGTGTGGAGAAGGAATATACATTAAAAATTACCATGACCGCTACAATCATTTTTCAGATTAAGAAAAAAAAACACCACCACCCAAAACTCAACAGAACTAACTGACTTCCCTAACTTGCAGGAAAATTCTTGCCTAGACATCCAAGCCTGAGAGTACATCAGTGAGAACCTACATGAGGTTTTGCACACACCTTCAGCTACTCAGGAATTTAAAAGCAAAAGAAAAGAAAATCATGTAAAATCCCCAAACACCACAGATTGTGTGGCTAAAAGTATGAAGACAAACCTAACTGAAGGGAAGAGATTTGAACTCTGCTTTCATGGCATAACAAAACTGGTGATTGTTAGTCCTGTGATGGTGAATTAGCAGTGTTAAACTGCAGCACTTGCAGCTGCACTTTGCAACACCTGCAATATCTCCCCAGCCCACTTAACTGCTTGCACCTTTCTGGGTTGGTTTTGCTTGGCCCTGGTGTAAGTGGGCAGACTCCAGTGTCTACCTGCAGCTTGTAGCACAGCAGAATGTCTCCCAGCCTCTTCCACATGGGCACCCTGATTGCCAGTCCTGCAAAGCCTCCAGCACTTGCATTTACTCCATACCCTATTGCCAGCCTGGCCCTGGGTTACCCTTGCTCCTCCCCGAGTCTCTGATCTGCTGCATCTTGTGCAGAATTGCCTGCAAGCATGAGAGGGAACATCCTGGCGTTTGCTCATGCTGCAGACAGTGTTGGAGCCACACAGGGTGCTCTCTGAAGGGCTATGTTGCTCAGAAAGCCCGGATGGGTGGTGGCTGTTTGGGAAGCGCCTGTCACCTGAGCACTCGGGCTGTGGCAGCCACGGAGTTAAATGACTGCGCCAGCTGAAATGTGCTAAGCTCAGCTGATGGCAGAGCACTGATTTAATCTTTGGAATTATTCCCCTGAGCTGCGGAGATCATCTCCTTAAGTCTTGTTTGCTTCTTTTCTGCCTTGCACAAAGGGGAACCCCACAAGTTGGAGAAATATCCTACATCTAGTTATTATAAAGAATTGCAACTGGCTTCCCCTGAGAGAGGGGAGACAGTCAGGAGGAGGGATGCCCATGTTTGCATGGGATGGCCCACCGAGTTCATTAGTGTAACTCCTTTGCTCCCAGACCAATACAGAGCCAGCTGAAATCTGATTCTTTCTCTCTCTCTTTTTTCTCCCCAGTATTATTCTGTGGTGCAGGCAATAGCCAGCAGCACAGCAAGCATCTGTGGTGAGATGGCCCAGTGCTTTACTGGAAATAGGTAGCTCCAGGGTGACATGGAGAATGTTTCTTCCAAGTGTTGTCATCTGTAGCACTAAGGCTTTTAAATATGTTTTGAGGAAATCCCCCTCCCATGCCTGCTTTCTGGATGCAGGCAGCGGGGCAGGAACTCCTCGGGTACCATCTATTGATGGCTGCAGTGCTCAGAGTCGGGATGGAGGGGTGGGATCGGTCTAAAGTTAGAGATGTGGAAACTTGGATTTCTCAGGAGTGTGAGGTTTTCCCTGCATCTGGAAAAGTGCTGTTTCCAGCTTATGCCTTGTACCTGTTTTCTCTGCCTTTTCACATAGGAGCTTGATCTTGGAAGGAGGGAAAATAATTGCTTGGCTAAAAAAAACATAAATGTTTCAGAAAGATTGTTTAGGAGGAGCCTGAAGTTTCAAGTTTCCTCATTGTTTCTATCAGCTGGTATTGATGTCATGGATGACTGTTGAAAGAGACCTCTTTAACAAAACACTTATTTACTTTTTTTAATTTTGTGTGTGTAGAACATTCAGAAAGCTGAGGAAAAAACTGTAGCTCCATAGTTGATATTGGGAATATTGGTCAAATTCTGCTATAATCTCCTTAGAAAAAACATTTTTAACCCTGAGCCATCCTGTCTGCTGTGGGGAACCTGCTTCTGTTCCAGCTTGTTGATGAGTTGTGGAACGGTCTAGCTTTTATGCAAAGCGTGTCCGCACTGGTGGCACTCTTTCCTTCCCATACTGCAACACAGCCCCTTTGCGGAGCTGTTGCAGCTGGTGTCGTCGTTTCTTGGACATTGAAGTTAATCTGAACCTGGTTTCTCTGCTAGTGACAGACAAGCATATGTTGCATTTTATGCCCCTCGGTATATAAAAGACAGGAAGAACAGTGTTACATAGTGTTATGGCTGTGAAAACAGCCCCCCCGGGCGCACTGCCTCAGCGTCAGCCGGATCACTGTCCCCAGACTAGCACTGCTTTTGTAGACCTGGGGGCAGTTGGTGGTATACGTAAGTGGTGCTAAGGAGTCCTAAAATACAGCCTGGGTTTAAATGCCAAGGAGGGTCTGTCCTCCATGCCTGGATGTTTGTAGCCAGGACTTTGGCTCATGTCTCTTTCCCAGGGCTGGACCATCTCTCTAATTCAGACTCTGCTGGTGCTCAGGTGCTGAAGCCCACTTTCATCTGAGATCTGTACTTTGTCCTCACTACCCCAGAAACACAGGAGATCTAAAAATGGGTTAAAACACAGACTCTCATCCAACATTTTTGTTATGTTTACATCTAGAGTTTGGATTCATTTAAAATCGATTTAGATGTGCCTTACAAATCTGTTGTGCTATTATTCAAGGTAATGAAATCAGCAAGATGCAGATCTCCTGTGCCAGCCCCCAAAATGATTCAATAGTTGCCTCCTTCATGGGTGGTTTTAAATGCAAGGATAATGTATTTGGCTGGTGGGATGCCTTGCTGTGAAGTGTGTGCAAGCAGATACTTAGGCCATATCTGTAAAGGCTGAAGCTGTGAGCTGCAGCAAATGAGGTTTGTTTTTTTTTTTTTTAAACTGGTATATGGACAGTGAGGAGACTCTTCACTGCTCTGTAGATAACATAATCCTTGCCTTCACAAATTCTTTGGTCCAGTACTCAGCTGATGTTCCCAGTGTTGGATGCAGGAGGAGGGAAGAGGAGCAGCACATCTTTTGGAGCGAGAGGGGAGAGTGAGTGTGGGATGGAGTAACAGGGAAATCATCCCATAATCCAGGGAAAGTGGTTCATCTTGCAGTGAAAAAGACAAGAGACTGTGCCACTTATTACCTGTCATCATTGCTAAAATAATTATTTTGATTTATAAATGAGATTCAAAGGAATTTAGCTATGACTTTAGAGACTTCATTTAAAAGCATGAAAACGACTCTTCAGAGAATAGGATTTTATTTTGTGTTTGCACACTACTAAGCACGGTGAAGTCCTGACCAACAGTCAGGCTCCTGGGTCCAATCTCAGTGCTACCAACAGTAATTCAGAAAAGCAGAAGTGCAGCTCCTTGCCCCAGGCATCATCCTCCCTCCTCTGCAAAGTGCCAGTCTAACCTAACCCCACCACTACAGACAAAGCTCTGTTGTGTGTAACCAAGTGGCTCCTCACCTCTTTCAGTCACCACACACACAAAAAGCTGGGCCTTGCAGTGTAATCTGTAGATCAGCAGCCCTGGGCTATTTCAGAAGCTGGAAAAAATTTTGCTGTTTGGTGATGAGCGAAGAATATCTTGGCTTCATGCCTTGAAGCCGAATTATATTCATTCTCATCCTAAATCAGTTCCTCTACATGGCCTTTTTTTATTCTCTGACATAAACAGAGGCAATGCTACAATATTGACAGGCAGTAATACCAGAGCATCCAGCTCTGGAACAGGACCCTGAAGTCTCTCCTAGGTTGCACATGATGCAGAGAAGGATGAAGCCTCAGGGTTGTCTTCGCTGATCTCCCTAGAGCATGCTTTATTTCAACGGGACTTGCCTTGGATTTAGTTTCCATGAAAATAAGATGAAATAAATATTCTGCTTTTGGGGCCCTTTGGCTATCACTGAGTCTTGACAGGAAGCTGGGGAACTTTCTCTGGGGTGCCAGGAGACCTGGACTGAGTGGTTTGTCCAAGGCTGAATATAGAATGCAAGCTGTCTGAGAAAGGAAATATTTTTTTTAATGAAACTATCACATTTGTTCTTACAGACTGCTTTGGAATTCTGTTTTCTAGTTTTGCTTCAAAAAAATCTGATTCTTGCATTAAAGATTTTTGGGACATTTTCTTTTTAATGAATGACAGAAAAATTGGCATTCCTTTTTTTGGTTGCTTTTTTTCCCCTGCTCTAAAAACAGTAAGATTTTGAGCCAGCTCTACTCTTTCCTCTGTCACTAGGAGATATGTTTCAAGTGCATGAGATAAGAGCCGTAAGGGAAGTATGGGTCATAGCAATTGCTCTCCCTATGCCAACTCTGTCCTGCAGGAGATCAGGAGCTGAAAGGCCAGCAGCGTGTTTATTTTGAGATTGCATTGATATTAAATCAGTCCTAAGCATGCCCATCTAAAGCTGCCAAACAGGCTCAGTGAGGTCTTAACTGGAAATTGCATTAATATCAGTAAATGAGAGATTGAACTATCTTCTTGACCCTGACAATAGGAGTTAAATTCACTTGAGTGAAGGGGACTTGTACCGGTTTAAGACCAGTGGTTGGGATATGTGGAGATGGTGGCTTCTACACTATAGTGGCTGAAAAGTGGAGTCCTTGTTCTTTTTGCCCTGGAGAAAGTCCTTGGGAATTTCTTTGGTTTTGTAAGCACTTTCAAACCAGTGCAGTGTGTGCTTCAGGTTGATGGCAAAACCCTGGGATGCTCCTCTCCCTTGGGCTACTCCTCCCTGAGCTTAATAAAACACTCCTACAGTCAAGTGCCCAAACAACTACTGTAACGGCTCTTCCTTAAAATTAAGGGCTCATTTCAGCAGTGGTGAAGCTGTGGAATTTGATAGGTTTGGTAAAACACTGTGAATGAGAATGTGATATGTGTTACTGGTAAAGTGCTCTCACCAAGAAATGTTTATTTTCTGGCCCAAGATTTCCAAACTTGAAGGAAACTTTTTACCAGTCAAAATGCCTCCAAAGTATGACATAGGGCTTTCAGTTAATGACTTCATCTAGAATGCAGCAAAGTCCTGGATGTTTTGTCATGACTGCACCATTTGCAATCTGTAAAAAAAGGCATTAATAAATATTTAAGCCTTTTTGTCCTTTTGTAGTTTCATTCTATAAAAGCAAATACAAAACCTCAGTAATTCTAGTGCTCTGATTTGAAATGAAAGAGAAGAATAGTATTAAAAACCCCTTAAGCCTGTGTTTGTACCAATTTCTAAAAGACTGTCACCAAATGCATTAAAAATTATGAGATTTTCCAGAAGATTAAGATGTTTTCAGAAACAGGTACTCGAATCAGCTGGCAAACTAATTTCAGTATTTGCCCAGTCATTATACTTATTAATAAAATTGGATTGGGAAGGGGATGATGCCAAACCCGGGGAGACATTACAAACAGGTTTGGGGTTGTTTCTGCATGAAGTCTGTTTCATCCTGAAGTGGGCCTCTCGGTGCTGGTGAGCTGTGCCTCCTTCCTGGATGCTATTAATGGCATTATTATCCCCAAAAGAAGCAGTCATGCTTGGAAAACCCATCTGTTTTAACGTCACAAAACCATCCTGTGTATAAATACAGGACTGCAGAACAGGAGCTGAAACCAGCTGCTCTCCCATGAGCATCTCGCATTGTCTACCAGAGAACCTTCGCTCATCCTTCTGCCACAGCAGCTACTGCTCAGCACCCAAGGTGACCTGCTGAGGTAGGGTGATCTCCTGAGGTAGCCCCTGGCTTCACCAGCGCGGGGACTGGAGGTTATGTGGCCATGACTCAGCAGGGAAAACAAGTAGCTCTGGGCTGCACTACCAAACCCAGGAGACACATAGTGAGGTTTGTTTTTAATAAAGAACTCTGAGATGTCTATGAATCAGAGCTCAGGGCGCTGTTCAAGCCTCAATTTATTGGATTTTCTTTTTTTCCTCTGTCTGTGGCTTCATAGTGGCCTGCTCTGTGGCCTGGAGATATGATGATATTTTCTTCTATATTTCTTCATTCTTAAAGACTCAAAGCCAGATGTGGTCTCAGGAGAACAGATAGGAGGATTTCAGTCTCTGTCTTCTCAGTTGGTTGATTTTGCATTCCTAGAACTGTTTGTCAACCTCCAAGAAAGTATTTCTTTGACACATGTTCCCAGAAGTAAAACTTGCCTCTCCCGTCGTTATAAAGTAAAGGACCTGCCTGGGTGGGGGAAGGGACGCAGATGTTCAGTTTCTACCTTGCAGCCCCACTGTAAGTGTCAGGGCTCTGTGCTGGCCCTTCTCCATGTGTCAGAACTCAGGCAACCCTCAGACTAGTCAAAATATCTCCTGTAACATCTCTATGGCTGCAGCTCACTGCTCTCTGGCCCTCAGACCCAGGACGCCTTCTGTCCCCAGATCTAAGACATAGCCCTGAGACTAACACACTTGCTTCCCCTCCCTTCAGGGCACTTGCACCTGGGTGTTCTGGCCAGCTGTTATTTTTTCTAAAATCTGTATGAAATCAATATGTCCCTCAGAAACGCCATTACTCCTGACACGAAAACAAATGCCACTCTGCTGCTGTGGAAAGCCAAGATTTATCTTTTGAAGAGAGCTGTCTGCCAATAGCATCTTAATACACAGAAGAGGTCACCAGGATTGGGATGATTGAAATTTTCACTTTCAAATGCATGATTTTTTTTTTTCCTGCTGTGAGCAAAAACATTTCAAGTGAGCCTTGTAAATTTTTGCCAGCCTAAGGCAATCGGCTCCTTTAAATGGTATTTCTTATTTTAAAATACCATAAAATAGAAATAAGTGCATAGGGAGATATACAGTCCACCCACTACTGATGTATGTCTTGTATAGGCATACATTATACACAGTCCTATGCATCTGCCAACTGCTCAGCTTAAAAGGCTCTCAGGCTTCCCTTCCTAAATCAAATATTGTGCAGAGAATTATAAAAGCCCAATGAGATATGGAAATAAAAGGATTTTGCCAATTAACTTGGAGCAAAGCAGAGCATCAAAACTGGAGACAAAAAGATATGGTTCTGGGTCTTGCTTTTAACACTTTGCAGCTTCTAGAATTGAAATATGTTTTGGAAGAGAAGGACTCCAAGAGTTTGGTCCCTTATAATTTTACAAGTCTTGCCAATCAGAATCCCAGTGCCAAGGTAACTTGTTTTCTACAGATTTAGGATGCTAAGTAAAGGATACACCTACACAAGCAATGATGCAATCCTTACCAATTTAGGCATGTGTGGCAGGCCAGATTGGCTGCGTGTCTGTCCCTCCTGAGGAAGTTCACCACCTTGCAGTCATCCTGGACTGCAGCCTTTGATGACACAGCCTTAGGATGGTTCTGTAAGTGATGTTTTAAACATCCTGAGTTACCTGCGGGTCCCTGGCTTGCTAAGAGCCACATGGTGAGATTGGGAATAGTGCCCATGTTTGCCAAATCCTCTGTCAAACTTAAACGGAGTTACTTTTTGCTTTCATTGGGATTAGCCAGGACTTTGGTAGTGCCCAAATTATTACTAAACAAAGCCAGAGACGTCTTGCTTCATCCTTCCCACCTTGCAAGCAAAGAATGAGCATCTACAACAAAAAGTCCAGTGAGGCTGAAAGGAGTTTGGTTAACACCACACAGGCACTATTCAGAGTTAAAAGCAGAGCGTGGTGACCATGGACCTTGGTGCAATGAATTAAATGAACCCTGTCAGTCAGTTAATTGACATCATCTTTGCCGGTGGCTGGACTCTGCCAGCCTGATAGGGAGGAGTAGGAGGTAGCAAAGAACAATAGGCTGAAAGTAGACCTGGGGGAAGAGCTGCAATACCTAAACCCAAACATTAACAATGATAGGATTAATTATGGGAGCAAGGTCATTCCTGCAGTTTTGAAGCAATTCCAGTGGGGTATTCTGCTGAATGGTAATGGCAAGTTACAGCTGAAGGCTGTGTTTAATGCCCATATTTATTGACTTTAATAAAATCAAATTGTTAGTAATGCTGAGAGCTCCAGATTTGGAGATCTGAAAAAAGCTCAGCCCTCCCTGTGGTTTTTATGCTTTAACTCACGAATATATCTTTCATCCTAACAATGCCATTGTATTATTTCCATTCCAGTAATGCTGCAATCCTAAATGAAACTGGGGATACTGTTGTGTTAGATCCTGTATATACTTCTAGCAAGTTTTACAGAGACACAGCAGTGACACAAGCGGTTTAGCACACTGATAGAGGGCAGGCTGGATGCATGGTGCATATGGAAACAGGCCCTGTAATTAAAGTGCACTAAGGCCAGAGAAGTGAAGGGTTGGAGACAGCATGGGAGACAAATACATGGTTATTCCTGGTTTGGGGGAGATGAAATGAGTTGTCCAAAGCCAGGAACCAGGACTGGAACCCCTTCCTTCCCCATTGTTTTGGTAGGTTACTGAACATTTTCTGGTTTCCTCTAAATCCCCAGTTCTGTCAGAAGTGGGTAACTTCGGTCTTACGCCACGTCTGTAGAAATCAGGTCTGCTGTTTCAGGCTGCCAGATTGCCTATAAGAGAAAGCCCAGCAGGCAATGGGCGGGGTGTTAGGCAGACACGGAAAAATGTAAGTTCAGTTGGTTTCATGATAGTCATGAGATCTCACGTCATAACTCCCACTGGAAACAGCACAGAGAGCAGCTACGAAGCACAGGAAAAATGTTAATTGCTTTGTGTTGTCCTGTACGTGGTGCAATTAATATGTCATCATCTGTAATGTACTTGGTAAAACAGGGTGAAAGTTGTCACATGGGAAACCAGGGGAAGTGTTTTTCATTGTTTTCAGTTTCTCCTTGTTTTAATTTGTCTCCTTACCAGGGGAAACTAAATCAGGCAAAACCCCAACAAGAACAGCCTGATGAGCAATTTACCAGTAAGCAGGAAAAAAAAGTGATTGGGCAACTGGAACGGTGTGACAGAGTTATCACTTTTTATTTGTCACTTTGAGGGCTCTGACAGTCTGCTGTGTCACATAGGTATTGCACTGGCAGTTATATCGGTGTTAGAGAGCAGAGAACTGGGCATAGATGATCTTCCCTCTGCATGTACTGTGCACGCGCCGGTAGTGCTGGGGACCTGCCTGGGTCTGGGGTGCATGACACTGGGCACAGAAACGCTTTTCTCTTTGCAGTCCATCCCAAACCCAGCTGCAGTTGCTACGGGCTCCTTCTGAGTTCCAACATCTTCAGATCAGGTTCTAAATGTCAAAAAACCTTTATGGATACATTTCGAAGGTTAGGGCAGGGAGAAGAAGCTAGATGCAGACCAGCAATGCTCCGGCTCAGGAGCTCACATGCTCTGGTTTCGCATATTAGACAAGAGGCTACTGCGTATTTCTTGGCTGGTTTTGGATTTCAGGGGGGTGCTTCTCCCCTGCCTTTTTTAGCTGTGTTGCACTGCAGAGATGTATAATGAGGAGTTATGGCAATGGTCTTCTAGGTCAGTATGTCACATGTGACATCCTCTACTGTGTACGTTTATGTATATTTCATTCTGGGTTATCAGCGGAAAACATGGATTTCTGTGGGGGTGGGGGAAAGTCCTAATTTTTCTGTTTGTGTCCTATGTAGTATTGATGTTTAAAAAGCGCTGGCTCAAAGAACGTGGTTGTGCATAGCATTTTTGTACTTGTCAACAAAGAAAGAAATGGATACTTTGTGATTTACAAGTTCAATTTTGTTAATTTGAAAATCTGATGGTATGTGCAGTTGCATTTTTAATCTATATTTATCCATGGATCACAGCTTAGCCCACTGAAACTGGGCTATTTGCCATCACTGCATCTTGTGCAAAGCATTTTTCAATAGCAGTCAACTTATCTCCACTCTTTCTTCCCTCTTCCTGCCCCAAAGTCCTGAAATAATTAATTTCATATATTGCTAGACAAATACCTGAACTTTTTTTTTTAACCTGCAACATCTGTCCTTATGGTAGAAGAAATGGTAGCTTAGCCAGTGAACGCTGTTGGTACATGGTGTCAGTGCTTTGCATCAGTAATTTCAAATACCGTAGTGCCCAACCATAAATAAATGCCTTTCCAAGTGAGACCTAGTCAGAGGTGGTTTTCTTCTCCCTTTTATTGCTGATGCAGCTTGTTTGTGGGTGCATGTGCTGTACTGCAACAGTGATATTTTCCTATTTCAGTCATTGCTTATCATAAATCTACTTTATTTAAAATTAATAATTTGCAATGAACTTGATAAGCTCAAGATGTGATTGCCTGTTCTATGTAGAGCCCATTGCCACAATATCTGAGCATTTCCCACAGGTGAAGGGATGTATCTGTACGGTGTTCCAGAGAGGATGGAAATATCACTATTCTACAGTGGAAACCCAATTTTGTAATTTCTTCATCTGGAAAGCCAGGAGGCTTGGGTTCTGTTATGATATTCTCTCTGGCTATAACCATACTTTCTTTTTTTTTTTTTTTTTTTTTTCCTCCTCTTTAATATGGACCTTAAGCTGGGCACTTCTGTTTTGGAATAAATCAGAGGATATAATCATGCTGCCTTTGTAAGATCAACTCGAATGCCTTATATAGCAGGGTATTAATTTATTGAGAGAGAGGATATGACAGCCCTGTTAGCTCCCTGGAAAAGTCCTGTCTGAAATAGCCTTTCTAAGGAAGAGCTAGAAGTGCCTGTGTCATGGATAGCTAAAAGAACAAATAGCAGCCTGGAAACCTTTTATTAAGAAAGAGCCCTCCATTGATAGGGGCAAGCCTGTCTGCCCTTAATGGCTTTTTCTATGTGATCCTATCACTAACAGTTTGGCCCTTGTATGAGAGAAGCTCAGTGAGTGACAGTCTTACTTTTTGTGTAGCACTGATCGAGAGAGATTATTTCTACTGAGATAAGAATTATTCTGACAGTCTCATTACTGTCAAGTAAAAACTAGAGCAGTCCTGAAACTGTAAGTCTTAGCCTAGAGTATCTATTAATTGATGCCCAGATGGAAAGGCACCCTCCATGGACTGCAACAGATTCCTTCATCAGGGATAAAACAACTTACCCGAAGTAATTACACAACTTGAAACTAGACACAGCCCTCTGAGAACGAGATTATCTGTTCTGCTCAGGCACTTTTTCACTTGCAAAGAAACTTAAAGGACAAAGGCAGCATGGGTAAGTTTGGCATCTATAGAAATAGTTTTTAGGAAGAAATATTCCCAACTTCATTTTTAATGTACAGTGCATATAGCTATAAAATGCTTTAGGAAATTGCAATATGTGTATGAGATCCATTTTTAAGAGTTCTTACAGACAAATAATTGATAGGTAAAAAGTAATTTGGACCATCTTTCACCCTTTACCCCCATCATTTTCTTAGGAAGTGCAACTGCGTCTTTCCTGGTTTTGGTAAAATTCTCAATAAGATAAATGACATTTGCCTTAAATATTACTAGGGCTGATCGTGAGACAGACTGCTGAGTAAATAGTTCTCTTTGAAGAGTTCTCTTTGAAGGAGCCCTCTGCTGTATATAATGTGTGTGTCTATACTCATACCTTGAATTGATTATCTCCCTTCAGCCTCAGTGTATGTGATAGAAAAGCAAAGAGTTTAGAAAGGTTACAGAGAAGATTATTGACTTTCATGCTTCAGTTGAAACTGAAGCTTATTCTGCCTGGGTTATTCCAGCAGCCCATTTACAAGAAAGTTTGTGCATATTCCCTGAAATATTTTATTTTCTATACCACGGCATGCCCTTTTCCATCCTTAACACTGAGAAATCCTGGGAATGCAGAGTGACCTGGCTTTCCAGTACCTCTTCTTTACTTCTGGCATATTAATGAAATCCACACAGGGCCTGTCTTCTATGTTTCATTGTGTATTTAAAAGTTTATCTGTGCTGTCTGATCCTGACTAGTTTTAATGACTTTGGGAATTGGTATTTCACCCAGAGCTGTGCACCATCCCAACCAGCCTCTGTGCATGCTCTGGGCTCTGGCTGGTTGTGCTCTTGATCCTTTCATTTCCTTTTCCTATTCTGAGTACGTGGCTGCCAGAAGTGACAAATATGACACTTTTCAATTTATCGGTACCTATGCCCTCAGGCAGGAAGCACTGTATCTTTTGGGGAAATTGAGACTCTAGGAATCCAGAACAAAGTGAAAGAGGATTGAATTATAGATGAGAGGCTGTTTGACTTCCTCACAAATCCTAAATCCAGGGCTGCAGACTACAAAATTAGCAGCATAAGGCTCATGAGAGCTGCCCTCACATCTCCCAGTTCATATCAAGACCTCATCCTATGTTCATAGGGTTCTGTCAAGACATGTTTTTCTGGATTGACTTGGCACGCTCATCCTGTGAACTCTTTCAATAATATCTTCTTCCATCCAACCTACAGTTTTCAGGCTTCAGCATTGCAATGTATCTATACGCCCCCTCAGCATCATTTCCAGTCTTCAGAAGAGCAAAACTCACAGCCTGAGAATCACGTAATAGATTAACGAATGCCAGAAGCACAAAGGTCACAGACCAAAGGGAGCAGTGCTAGCTGGGGCTTTAGGAGCCAGTTTGGGAACAGATACCTTACAGGCTGGGGTGAGGTAAGCACCATAAACGTTTCTTGGAGCTTCATCAAGACTATGTGCCCTCTTGGCCTTCCCTGTGTATTTGTCCCTGAATCCGTCCCCATGAAATTGCAAATGCAAAAAACAAAACAGGCTATTAAACTCACTGTACGTGCATTAAAAACAAATCACACCGTCCCAGCTCGGGAAGGTAATTGACAAACTCAGAGTGCATGAAATCACTGCAAAGCTGAGAGCAAAGTAAGAAGTGATGAAAATATCAGCCTCCAACCTGTGTGTTAGCGATGCGTTCTGAGCCATAAATACCAATTACTGAGCCACCAGCTGTAAGTCAGCCTTATAGTTCAGGGCTGAAACACCCTCTTTTCCCTCCTTTAGTGATAAAAAAAATAAAGAAAATTTTAAAGGTTAAAGAATAAAAGATCTCTTGGACCTCCAAGAACTTGAATTTTTGCTTGTCTTTTGCACTAGTGAATTATACGAGTAACCTTGGTAGAAATTCACCTTGCTAGAAATCCCTTAAATAAACCCATAAACCAGCCTCGTCCAACCTTTGTCTGTCTCTCCTATAATCTGTTGTGCTGTTTTACTGGGGGTGCTCTGCAACGTCTTCCCTCTGCAAGACTCAGCCCTAGTGTCATGTCCGAGAGGAGGCAGAGGAGTCAGGGTGGACAGATGAAAACTGAGAATAACCTCCTTCCATATTACAATGTTAAAAGGATGCAATGGTGGGTATCTGTTCTTGTTGTGTTTCTTTACCTCTTCTCCCCGGACCCAGAACAGCAGCAGAATATCTGTTGGCGCTGGAGCAAGCATTTTCCTTCTCACAATGAGGCAGGCAGCACAGGTACCTCAAAATCCCTGCAGAAGTAGTAGTTAAAAGGAGGGTCCTTCCTATCCCTTTAGGCAGTGTACCCCAGAGTCTCACCTAGCACAGTATTTTCAGCATGAAACTGGTGCTTGTTAGTCTTGCGCAAAGCTCTCTGGAGATAAGGATGATGTGAGCATGATCACAGTGCGTACAATAAAAACACTGGTCTAAATGAAAAAAGTCAAATCTATGTAGTTTCTCCCTGCTTTCTCACAAGAAATAACTGCTTGGTTGGGCAGTTTGGATTTTGTGCATCCAAAATTTAGATTCGAACATTCAATCAAGTTTCGTAATTGCTGGTAGAAGTTGTTTGCAGGATATACAGCAAGCAAAGAAGGGGTTAATTCAACACACCGCATATTAAGCTAAGCAGCAGCAGTATGCACTGTATACTACCCAAGTGTTTGAATTTGAATCTTGTCGACAAATGGTCAGCAAATAAAGTTTCTTGCCAGGCTGATAAACTGTGTCCCTCAGCCATTGATTGAAAAGCCTTCATCGCCTCAGCTCCTTTCCAGTCCTCTATATTTTTGTTTACCTTGATATCAAGACGATGTCTGCATTTTTATACCATCGCTTATTGCTTGTGTAACTCCTATTGCCCTCCTCCAAAAGCCGTTACTAACCTGGGAGCTTGCTCGCCCTGCCTGTTTTGCTTTGCCTAATGTGACAGTGATGTAGTGCCGAGGTTTGCGTTGTCATGTTTGACCCTTTTAGGAAAGAGAAGGTGTCAGGCCATCAATAGCTTTCCATCAGGTCTTTTTTATGTCATCTCCTTAGTCAAGAGGGAATATTAATCCTGAGTGGGCTTCCCCGGCTTCCTATTTTATGCAGGTATGGCCTAAGATCCCATGCTGCTGAACTGAAGGCAAACGGGATTTTGCATGACCTGTGGGACGTGGTTCTGCCTGCCAGATCCAAATGCTGATGAGCAATCCCGTCTCTTCTCAAGCGTGGCGAACTACTGTTTGACCACCTAAATGCTCTTGTTTTGACTTCTTTTTCAAGTCTCTTCTACCAATGTCAAACTGGGTTTAGAGCTTCTCAAGCTTTCCATAATGGTCTTGTTGGGCTCATGGCTTCCAGACTAAGCTGTAGCACTCTAATATTTCAAGCAGAGGCTTGGTGACTGGGCCCTGAAGAGATGCAGAGCTGTCCTTTGCCTTCAGACACATGAGATGAGGTTGATAATATTTGCAGATGTAATGTGCTGAAGTTGTAGTGGGCAAGGGCTCATTGCCCATATTATGCACTGATGAAAAGGAGGAGGATTGGTTTCCTTTGCAGAGACCATTTGTGAAAGTCCAGAGGAGTGACGTTATCTCCTGTTTATCTGGTGAACAAATAAATACATCTGGAGAAGCTTTCTACCAGCTTTCTACCAAGAATTGATGTTTTCTGGAAGTTAATATTAACTCCCAAGAATCTCAAACCTGGATTGGTGGAACAAACTGAGAGAAGTTTTACTGGGGAAAAAAAAATGTTTTACATTATGGCAGAGTGTGCATCCCCATGATCTGGTCTTTGCTCCAAGTTCTTATACCTTGTTGGTTTTCTTTCTGGGAAAACCCTGTCCCAGTGGGAAATGATGCACAGGTAACTCTGTGGTAGTGACCACCTGGAGATTGCTTGTTGCTAGAACTGGGTGACCCATCCTTAGATGTGGGTTGGATAATAAACATTTGGGACAAAACTGGGCAATATTTCCAAAGAGGAGGACCTGTTTCAGCTATGCTGGGGGTATGGGACAGTGACACCCACTAGCACAAGTATTACTAGTTCTAAGAGACTCTTGTGTCTTTCCCAAACTGAAGGTAAAATCGAGCATTAATGCAAAATGTTTCTGCAAACCTCATCATACCAACAGGACTTTTAATATGGATGATTAAGTAAACCATCTTATAGGGTGCAGTATGCTTAAGCTGTTCTCAGGAGCGGACATGGTCCATTGTGTTTTATAAAACCAGGAAAGTTAAAACATTTTTTTATTGTTCTCTGTAATATGGAGCATTTAAACTGTCTCGTTTTTCCCTATAATCTTTGCTTTGCTGCCTTAATAAAATATTTGTAACAAACAGAAGTATGGATGAATGGAATAGTCAGGAATTATCTTCCTAGTGCTCATAAAAATGGAGAAATAAGCATAAAAAAGCCCATAAAGCAAAAGTGTATATTTTCTTGGCAGCCTTCATCTATGTCTTCTCACGGTATGTGTGTGGGCTTGGAGGATGCAGATTTTGTTTCCTGATCAAAGCTGTAATGGATGGAGATGACAAGGCTCTCATCAGTCCGGTGCTGCTGATAGTCTCCTTGCCAGCAGCACTTTTTCTTCAGATAGCTCCTGACTTACTGCCAGGGGGAGGAGGGTAATCGGCTCTGCTGGCCTCAGCCTGGGTGAGGGTGGCTGTTATTCTTTTCCTCTATTGAAATGCCTTGCTGGTTGGGTGCCTACATGAAGCTAAAACCTTGGAGATGAGAGGATCCTAAAATTTTGCCTCCCCATGTCAGATCAAGCACTTCAGACATCAGACAGATTGATGAGCAGGATGGGCTTCTGTTTCAGGCAGTAGATGAGAAACAGATACACTTGAGTTTATTTCCTTTTTGTTCATGTGTTTAGATGTACTATTTATTTGTAACCCAGTTTCTTCTCTAAAGTACCTATGCCTCATTTCCCCATCTCTGCAGTTTCAATAATCCTACTTACCTACTCCATGGGGGTCTTACGAACGTGTGTGATTCATTGATGATCATGGATGTGTATTTATGTGTCAAATACCATTAGTTCAGTACTTCTCTTAAATAATGTTTCTCAGTCTATGAGCACTGATGATAGGGCTCCATGCGAACACAAATTCCCTCTATAGATCATCTGCCAGATGCCACAGCAATCATTAATGTAAAGCTAATGACTTTTTCAAATGAATTTAAACAGCCTAACAATGAGATGTAACAGAGAAAATTGAGAATGCCATCATGTTCAGAGGCTAAATGCATGTGGGATGTGTAATAGGAAGTATAAATGCATTGTTAATCTCAAATTGCAAGTTCAGATACAAACTACAGTTTCAAACTTTATTCAAATAGCGAACAACAAAGACCAAGGTGTGCTTTCATCCTTAACAAAGATGGAGGAAGTTTTTGCCTGGATCAGTTGAATGCTCTCATCTTCAGATATTGCTGAACTATGGGTCATAGTAATGGTTTGATTACTTATGTGAATTGAGGCTTGATTACTTACATGAATTGAAAATAAAGTGGTGTTTTCTAGCCGTGGGTGTGAAAAGAGTCATTACCTAGAGCTGCTCAATAATCAGTAGCTTTTCAAACTTTCTTAGTTTAGTTACAGAAAACAATCCAGCATACATGGGCTAGACAGAAGTGTAATCGCTCTCTGTGGGAGATCTTTTTGGGGAGGGGAGAAGCGGGGATTTTAAAACCTGCTGTCATGAAAAGTGACATTTTACTATGGCTACTCAACCTCCATTGCTACAAGTAGTTGAGTGTTTCCGACAAATGAAAGTGCTGCTATTTGAATGTTCGTGGTAGGAATTTAGATTTGGTACCTTATTCAGGTAAATGGATGTCATTCCTCCCTCCAGAAGCTGTCATTTCTTCTGTTCTGTAACCTAAACTTAAAAATGTATGTGGACTGGACACCACTCTGTGACTTAGGGTAAGGAAAAGCACATGGACTAACAAAGAAAGAGCCTCCTCTATAGAAGCAATTTAGTATGTTTTAAAATTTACTTTTACTCTTCATTAAAAGCTGCTAAATGCTCCTTTCAGAAAGCATCAGTCTAAAGAAATAAACCTAAAATATATAGAAGAGATGCAACGAGGAGGAATTAAAAACAAATGTATTGTTTATTACTCGGGCCCAACGTTAAGCACAGGACAGTCTACTGCAGAGTACCTAGTGTACAGCCTCGTCTGGGGCTTTTGAAGGACTAAAGCATCACCTTGACTTAATGTTTTCCCCATTACCTACAACAGCCTGGAATCTCTTTTTCTGTCTTGCATCACTTAGGTTGGCAGTGAAACTCCGGGACCTCAATGTGCGATGTCAGATAAAGCCAGATGTGCACCACATAAATCAGCACAGAAAGCAATATGCATTTGTTCTGAAGACATTGCAAATACTTTTATTAGGAAATGTGTTGGAGTCATTTTCTTATTAACTTTATGTTCTTCTGGTTGCATTTTACTCTGTTTTTCTTTTAGTTTAGTGCATTTTATTTTATTGAGTAATAAGTGAGAATGACCTCTATCGATTTTATTTATTTATTTGTTTTTTACCTCTGCCTCAGGCTGGCTTTGTTTATTCTTCTCTGTTTTTCTTTTTAATTGTTTGAAATAATTTAAATTTTGATTCAATGCTGTTACTCAGCTTCTGTTCATTGCATTATGAGCTTTTATGTGTGCAACCTACACTGGACTTATCTTGACATTGGTGGGTATAAAGGAGATTTTAAAGGCACTCAACAATTTCTTAGCAGCTGCTAAGACAGAGAACTGCTTCTGCTCTGAAATCCTCCTGTTTCAAAGTAATCCTGGCCCTGCAGATGTATTCACAGATAAATGTCCCAGCCAGATAGAACATTTTTATCTCTCTGAAGTAATGTACCGGCTATCACTTTTCATGTAGACTTTTTTTTAAACTGGCTAAGCTTTTCCTATCTATTTTTTTCCAATGAAAATGGAAATACGGTTAAAGCAGCTGAGAATAATTTGATCATAGACCAATTCTGGCATGTAGCTAAATCCAAGTCTGGAAAGAGGGTGTTTCTTTGCTGCCAATGATGAGGTGTTTGTGTTGGCAGAGGTGGATCGTTTAACAGCAATGATTTGTTTGGCTGTTGACGTACAGAGTATGGTATGTTGATGTACACTCTTGTTATGGTGTAAAGCACTGTCGAATTCCAGAGGTTGATCAACAAAAGAATGTATCCAGGACAAATAACAGTAGAGCTTTTGATTACCCACATGGTCATCTGGGGACAGCCTGTGTGACAGAAGCAGGTCCCTTTTCCACAAAACAAGACTGACCAAGCCACGGGGACTTGCTGGCCGCATGTTCTTTGTCCACAGCAAACGCAGAGTAACATGATGCATGTGAGTTACAACCAGGCACGCTGATATCGCTGACGATCAGCTGGTATCAGAGTGGTTTTTTAAGCTGACATACCTTATCTGTGTGCCTTAATCCACCTTAAATACCAGCAATATTTACACTTGGCCAACTTCTAGATGCAATGCACAGCTGACAATGTTTGTAGATCTGCTCTCTCTAATGGCAAATGGGGTCATCTTTTACAATCCCTGCAGGTTTTCACTAAGATGCCAGAGAGTGAAATGGAGCATCCCAAGGTGCAGGTGTAGTAGTTTGTCTCTGAGACATGTACAAAAGTGGTCAGCGTAGGCATGGTGCTGGAAGTACCATGGGTGCTCTGACGCCCTGGGTGAAGTTGCAGGAGGCACCACAGCTGTCTACTTGTGTTATCTGGGCTTTGCTAGTTAATGACTGGAGGAGTGTAAGAATATGGGAGAAGCACAGTAATTGTGCCTGGGGTATTCTTTCTGGGAAGTAACTTGCTTAAGTTTTCTCTGAAGAACTAGAGGTGCATAAAAGTGGAGTAAAAGCTGGGGAAGAATGTACCTTCTCATCCACTCGTCCCCCAGGAAGGTCCAGCTCAAGCCACAAGCTCTTAATCCTTCCCACTAGATTAATTTATGGTGCAACCATTAAGATGTGAGGTATTTGGAAGCTCTGGGCCTTAATGCAGATACCCATTGCTAGGGTATATGAGTCTAGTGTCTTAACAGCTCCAAGTCTGCAACTCTTATGCAAGTATACATCTATGTATGAATTCATCACCCTATGGATACAAGGGGAGCTACTTCCATGGACAGAGTCCCATCCTGCACCCCCTATGTTGATGTGCCGGTTTCGGCTGGGATAGGGTTAAATTTCTTCCTAGTGCTGTGTTTTGGATTTAGTATGAGGAGAATGTTGATAACACACTGATGTTTTCAGTTGTTGCTAAGTGCCCTCCTAGTCCAAGGACAGCTCCCGTGCCTACTGACTGAGCTAGGTACACAAGATGGGAGGGAACATAATCAGGACAGCCAGCCCAGCTGGCCAATGGGGTATTCCATACCATGTGACGTCATGCTCAGTATATGAATGGTAGGCGTGATCCAGGAAGTACCGATCGCTACTTGGTTATCGGTCAGTGCGGGTGGTGAGCAATTGCATTGTGCATCACTCATTTTGTATATTCTATCATTATTTATTATCATTATTCTCCCTTTTCTGTTCTATTAAACTGTCTTTATCTCAACCCACGAGTTTTTCTCACTCTTACCCTTCCGATTCTCTCCCCGTCCCGCTGGGGGGGCGGGGGGAGTGAGTGAACGGTTGCGTGGTATTTGGCTGCCTGCCAGGTTAAACCACGACAGTCGAGAACAGAAAAATCAAGATATTCCAGAAGTACAAAGTTCTGTGCTCTTTGTTTCGGTACTCAAGAAATTGCTGAAAACTGGGAGTTGAACTCTCAGGAGCTTCAGCCATGAGAAACCAAAGCAAAGGCAGATCCCTTCCTCTCCTAGTTCCACTGTTATTGTACCACAAGGCCCTGAGCTCCCTGACACACTAAAGCATCCTCTCTGCCCTGTCAAGGTGATGACATCGTTACTCCTAACAAATTCACTTCCCGTAAGATATTCAAAGGATATCCAGCTCATTCAAATGTACCAGATTTAAATGTATCTTAATTTATGACTGTGTTCTAATCACCAGAAGATGATGAATATAATTAAAGATAATGAATGGCCCCATTAGTCTTTTGCTTGCTGTGATAATTCCTTCAGACAGACACTTCCTTTGTCTCTGTGTGGTGTGGAAAGATGCCTTAGCAAGGGAAACTTCTGTTGCAGCTGCTCCTCACCCTGGAGCTTAAGAATTGTATTTAATAGCAAGTCTGGGAGCAAAGAAGAGAGAAGGAGCAGATCTTTATGCTGAATATTATGCAAGTAACTGCTGAAGATGGAAGTAGAAAGAACTGGTTATACCATCAAATTTTGCATGTCCTGCATGGAAACCTTGGAGTTCCTGCACCATATGCTGGTATTTGCACCTTACACTTTCTCAGCTCCACATTTTTATCTTTGATTTTACATATCTCCCAGAAAACATTGCTGGTAGGTTTATAATATCCACTATCCCTCCTTTACCTTCCAGCCATTCCAGACTCAAGACTACACAATCCATTTATTTGGCACCTAGGTTTTCCATCTCATCTAGTTACTGAATACACCTGACACAGAAGCTTATATGCTTCAGCAGCATTGCCGACTTCCACTGAGAGGGCTGCAGACAACTGAACCAAGACTGTGGGACTATTCCTGGTAGGTTGCGTTATACCTCCTTCATGGGACGTGATGAAGGCAAAATGCTAAACCGTAATATTTGGCTCGGTGGGGAGTGGTGAGGTGGTAAAAGCAGGCATAAAGTTGAAGTTTCTTGTTGGGGGAGTTTGTTGAGCATTAAATTAGAAGTTGGCTCCCAGTGTGGTCTGCAAGTTTCAGGATTTTGCTCTGTCTGTCATGACCCGCATCATTAATGAAAACATGGAATAGGACTGCTGTGGAAGGACTCACTTGAAGGAGGAGGAGGACAATGGCAGCAGAACCTCAGGAGCCCTTGCAGGCTTTGCATCCAGCTGGCAGCAGTTTTCCTAGCTCACCAGGGAAGCGGTGATGAGCTGTCACTTTTGCCTTGGAATACTTTTATGAGACCATGTTGAACCCTTGGGGGAGGATTTGTACCCTCTGTACCTTCCCCACTGCATTTTCACTCAGGCTGGGCTTTAAGTTTGTCTGGACACTGACTTTGCAAAAGCTGCCATTAAAGGCCTTTCAAAATATTTCAGATTATTCAGGAGTTCAGGCTTGTCTGACCAGCACGGTAGAAACGAGGGGCAAACTGTGCACTGCACATTTGTGTCTGCCGGGGCTGCCTTCCTCGCTCCCGTCAGGCTATGAAGCTCATGTACTGGGCTGCAGATCTCTGCCGAAACACAGTTACAAGAAAGAGAAAATGTAGCCCTCGTGCCTGAGACCAGAGCATTTCTGCACCAAATAAGAACCCCTCCAGGCCAGAGAGCAGGAGATGCTGCTAATCTCTCTCTTTTGACACTATTCCTTCTGGGCTGTGCTCAGCAGATGTTTATGACTTAAATCTGTCAGCTGTGGTGATCTGATGCTTCAAATCTCTTTTGAGGCCTGGCAGGAAAATTTAATATCTCTGGATGAGGGGATGTCAAGCTTGTTTTCCCAGCTTAGAGATATCGGGTGTGCCGTGAAACCCAGGACTTCAGCAGTATGACTCCTGGCTTTTGATCTTTGTTATTAATGTACATGCAAAGAGGTCTGCATAATATTATAAAAATACATAGGAGATACCTGTTCCTACGGTCCTGCTGAAATCACACACTGAAGTCCTGTTAGCATCAAGGGAGAGGGGTTGAGCCTGCAGCAGTGGATATTAACTGAGTTAACAATCTGCATTAAATTCTCTGAACAAAAGATGGAATTTGATGTTGACATGTAGTGAGGTCTTGTCCATCCCATTCTTCAAAGGGGAATTTTGTATGTAAATCTCTCTTAGGAAAATTTTCCAATATTATATCCATCACAGGCTGTGTTGTTTTAGTGTACCACAGATTTAAGTCTACAGGCTAGTGGGAATGCTACATCCTCTTCTGCAAGGACAGCTACAGATGTGTGAGCTTGGGGAAAAGATGGAAATGAATGATAGGGAGGAGGGAGGCAGAAACAGAAAAAAGCAGCTTAACATGATCTGGGATGCCACCTCCTTGGCCACAGAAGTTGTCTTGAGCTTGCCTTCCACAGGTTTTGTTCTACATGTGCTAATATTTTTGAAATGTAGGCATCTCAACTAACAGTTGAGTTTTCAAAAGAACAAAACTCTTTGTAAAATTAGCTTTTGCCGAATAATTTTACCACAAAATAAAAGGAGTTTTTTTCAAGTGACAAAACATTTAATTTCTATTTTTAAAGAGGAAAAAGACCATTTATGCTGCAAGGTGATTTTTTTATTTTAAAAATTACCTAAATTTAAACAAAACTTAAAATGAAAAACTTTAAAAGGAATTTAATAACCTCAAAATGAAATTTAAAGCAAACCAGAAATAAAAAAACATTTAACAAAAAAGAAGGGTCTGGAGTGGGTGCTGGGCTTGCTCATGAGCTCTCCCACTGACAAAGCTGGAGTCGTTTGCCACAGCTGGTAATGGACTCTGGGAAGCGCAGCAGGGCTTGCGAACAAATTTCCCTAAAATGTAAGAATGAGTGCTTTCTCTAGGCATAACTGCCCAGGGAATTGCCAGGACCGTTTGCTGCTTCTTGTGCATAGCTGAAGTCGCTCCCAGAGTGTTTTCCTTCCACAGGAGATGCCAGAAGCGGGGGCCTCGCTTGCAGCGTGGTGTCCCGTTTTCCAGGCTTGCCTGCCACACTCTTCAGCCGTCCTGACAGTTGATTAATGCCTCAGCTGTGGAGTGACAATTCTGTTTCGCACCTTCATCCATCATCCCTGCACCATTTCCTAGGGGCCTCAGGACCCTGGCAAATTGTCATATAACCTAGTGGGGAGCTGCTGTTCCTCCAATTGTCTGTCAGAATAAATGTCCTGTTTTTTCAGAAGTTCAGTTTTTTCAGAGGGAGAAAAAGAAAAGGCTGGAAAACGGCCCAGGTATGCCCTTCCACAGGAAAAGAAGATAGGTGTGATTCAAGAAGGTGGCTAATTCACTGTTTCAAACTTTTATCCTACCCATGTCCCCAAGAAAATTGCTGGGAGTGCAAAGTCCAGTTCCCAACTCCCTGTGGATGGGGGTGGTCCAAGGTGGTGTTTTGCAGGAGAACTGTGGCAGGACTAGGAGATAGGTATGAAAATTGAATCCTGGTGCAGAAGCCAACTCTTCCTTCAGATTTAACAGGATAACAAAAAAAGTTGGTCTCTTCATGCCTCAGTTTCCCACTGTAAGATGGGGATGATGGAGGACAATTGGTCTGCACTGTGGGAGCTGGGAAAGAGACCCAGTCCCTGCAGGGGAGCCCCAGCAAAGCAGGGGAGTCTGAACTGCTCATGGTATGGGATGGCTGTGAGCTCCTCTGAGCTCTGCCTTGTTTGCCTCTCTGTGCAGAAGGATAAGCTGCCGTTCAGGTCTGGCGTTTGTTTTTTCCCTTTAAAAACAAAAGGAGCTCCCCTGATACTTTTCACAATGTCACATTGCGATTTCACATGGAATTGCTCTTCTTGCCTACCAAGAGAACGAGATGAAATCAAGTTGAGAGGCATTTATCTTTTTGCCTTTCGGGCAGGGATGTGCGGCTTCTTGTTCAGCCGCTTTTGTTCTGAACCAGCAAGGACCACTTGAAGGAGAGAAGAGGAGTGCCCTAACAAGAGGCCCTTGTCTGCTGCCTGCTCGGTACAAGAGAGCCGCCCACCCGGCTAACAATTTCCCAGGGCTGAGCAGACAAAGGTGACTTGTTCTCAGTGTGAGTGCCTCGCACAAACCTGTTCTCCCTCTGTCACAGGATCAACCCAAGCACAACACAAGTTTATGCCACTTAGTAGCACGGAGCTCGGGGACCCGTCAGACTCTTACCACCCGACGCTGCTGAGGAGCCGCTCCTGCAGGTCCACTCCCTCCTGAGTGGAGCAGCACATGAGCTCACCTACAGTGTAGCTCGCTCGCAACTTCAACGTGTAGTTAAGGGGAAGGAACCCTCTGGTGCCACAGATTTCGGTGTTGGAAAACAAGGATCACTTTCCAAGATCTGAAAAAGAAGCATTAAATTTTCTCTGATTTATAGCTACCACCACTAAAGCATCTCCCATACAAACAGCTTGTTGGTTAAGGAGGAATCAGTGTATGTGCACAGATGGGTGAAGACCACAGTCCTCCTCACAGGTACATCTTTAAATGTATGCAGGAGCAACTGGTCAGAGCCACTGAGGCATCCGGGGCTGCACGGGAGGGACTGGAGCTGGTTTAAGCTGTCCAGACAGACTGTGTGATCCTAAATTGATATTGCTGCATTTGGGTGTTATGGTAATGAGTCATAATTTACATATAATATCTAGGACTCAGTCACCGAGTCTAGTTTGGGACAGATTCAAGGGAATGAGAATATTTTATGTGCAGATCCGTTTTAGATGCATTTTAAAACTACATATAGGATTTTTAAATTGATCTTGGAAACTGGCAGGTGTTCTGGCACCCCCCTCCTTCTGCTTGGAGATTGCTTGTGACCATGGACCTGGAACAGGTCTGCAGTGAGACATGAATTAAGTAGATCAAGTATTTATAATTTTCCTTGGGGTGTCATGTGGTGGCCTAGATTGTAGACATACGTAAGGACCAGGCTCGTGCGAGGTACCAACCACCCTATGCAGAGGTTGGCCTCGGGGGTGTCTGGCTATCTGGGAGGGTTTTCAGATCTGGGATTTGCCCAGGAGTGTGGCTGGAAGAATAGAAGAAATAGTCTCTTTGGTGTTTATATCATTCAGGGTTGTTCAGTGATTCAGCTAAAGGTGCAGAAAGCTCTCTCCTGGCAGGGCTGGTTGGAAAGGGGCAATTCACTGTGGGTTTGGTGGACTGCACATGCAGGCATTACCATCTGATTAAAGCCAAACTTCAGCTGCCATTAGGAAGCTTTAGCTTCTATCGTAGCGTGGTTTACTTATTTTGTTTAATGCTGCGCTGTGAAACCCAGAAGTGAGCCAATGCAGACCCATGGCGTCTCCAGGACCTGCGGGCGCTGTGCCTCCCACACAGGGAGTCAGCGTCGCTGTTGGCCGAGGGAGCTTGTAGGAGAGGAAGGGAACCCATCTGCTCTGCCTCCGAGTCCTGCCCGAGTGTTATTCGGCTGGGGGGAATTACCACCTGGGGGGAGGCGTACTGTGAATCAAGGGAAAAAATCAAGCACCTTTTCAGGACAGTCTGGACAACAGGTCAGATTTCTTTGCAAACCTTACACGTTCCTCTGGCATCTGTCTGGGAACTCCTTGAGGGAGACAAGCCCTAGAAGGGCACATGCCAAGCAAATGGGAAAAGTTAACTCCGAGGGATCCCACTTAAGCACATACTCAGAGCATCTTTTCCTGCCTTCAGCCAGCTCCCCTGCACTGCCTGTCTGCTCCATCTCTGGGTCTTGCAGCTCTGCCAGTACCAGTCTGAGCCAAATCCTCTCCAGAGCGTGGATTGCTTCTACACAAACTGCTACTTCTGGCTGTCAGATCCAAGCTGGGTGTTCCTCTAAGCTGAGGAACTGCCTCTCTGATCACCCCTGCAGGTGTGGATGTAGCTGGTTTTTTTCTCATCAGCCTACAACTGCCTGCACAGGAGAGCCTTGGGGGTGGCAATCCCAGCACCACCTCCAGTCACTCCACACCTTCCTTTCCTCACTCCTGAGTCATCCTCTTTCATGTGGGCAGCTCATCTGAAAGCAACTGTTGGGTGGGAAAGTTTCTTTACCAGGACATCAGCTGGAGGAAACCCCATCTCCCCAACAGGCAGGTGTGCATCCAGCATGTTCCTCACATTTTATTAGTGGAAGTGTCAACAAAGCTGCAGGCAATAGCTGGAGAAGGCAAAAGCAATTTGATTCTTTCATAAAAAATTTTTGTCCTTTTCTCAGCCAGTGCCCTATATACTCTCTTTTTGCTTTAATAACAAGGGTGACATTTTGAGGCCTTTGGAACTCCTCCAGTCTCTGTCTTCACTTTCATACTTCAACTATTGTCTGAAATAAATGAAAGCCCCAGAGCCAGATGCATGTCTGAGAGGGGGTGTCACCTGCATACCGGAGCAGCGCTGGCGTATTTGTAGTTGTTGGGACCGGTGTCTTCCACCTTCATTTAGAAACAAATCTGGGAATGTAAGTGTGCATGGTCGGTTACGGGGTTTCCTTGGCTTTATTTTAAGGGAATGCAGAAATATCCTTCTCTCTGATGCCTGATATTTTTGTGTGTGTATTATAACAGGATTTTCGAGAGCTGTTGCACATGCTCTACCTGTCCACTCCTGGAATCAGTGGGGAAAAAAACAAACATCTGCTGCCCACATGGGAAGGGAAAGCAGCACTGAGTGCTCCAAGCAACCCCCCTTCCTCTGCAGAAAAGCTTGGTCATGCCCTGTGCTCCTTTGATCAGGCCTAGGGCTGACAATCATTGTTGCTGGGTTTGTTGTTGCTGTCATTTCTGTTTGTGTTTTGAATTCAAAGGACAAATTTGATTTAAATCAACTATGGTCACATGTAATCAAAGCTAATGAGCAGGTTCCTATCTGCATTAAAGTAAGTAAATAATTCAATAATTTTCAAAAAATCTTTGCCGATGAGTCACTTTGCATTTGCCCAGCCAGGGATGATACTGCAAATTTAAACAAAAAAAGTCAAAACATGTGTGCGAGCGTGCTGAGTGGGACTCGCTTGGGAGCAGATACCATCTGGAATCACAGTTGCTCTTACAGCCAGAAGAGGCAGAAAGACGATGTCAAATGGGAGAGGTGCACAAGGGAGCCACGGGAGGCTCTTCGGGCAGCACTGTGGAGGTGGCTTCTTGGCTTTTCCATCTTGTGACCAGCCCTCTGCCCTTTGCACTCTGTGCTGCACATGTCTTGTTCCAGGTCACAGGCACCAGTCCCTGCCTGCGTGCATGTGACAAGCATACTGGCAGGGGGTGACAGTGCTCCCCATGTCAGTGGTACAAACCTAAGCACAGGTCTTTCTTCTTGTATGGACAACCAGCAGGGTAGATGTCACAGCCTTAAACTTCACCCATGGGCACCTCTACGGCTTGACTTTTGGATGTCATTCCGTGTGCTGGCAGCGGAGGCAGGCAGCCGCTGGGCAGAGCGCCGTGCGCGGGTCTGCAGACCAGAGCATCTCGGTTTGCCTGCGGGCTGGGCAGGAAGCCTACGGCGAGCTGGCGATGGGAGCCTGCCCGTTCTCTGAACGCACTTTTATGTCCAACCACCACATGGCACAAAAGACGGTTGTGCAGCTTCGATGGTTTACTGCAAACAGCATCCTTTAACAAAGGCATTTCTTGTGCACAAAACGCAAAAGGACAGTGAGTCCAGGCTGTGTTTGTTGTCATTGTAACTGTTCCAAAGAGTCCTAACGTCAGACTCTCCTGGTTTATTTTCGGGTCCTGCTTTTTGTATCTGTTACCATCCCTGACTAGTTCTTGTCTGTCTGAGTTGCAACTTGTATCGGTTTGGCTTCCATGTGCCTTATTTGCTAGCACCACTACTGAAAGATAATGAGGTGGGACCATCGTTACACAAAGAGCCTTGGTGGAAAAATACTGTACTTAAATAAGTTGAGAGCGTTATCACCACTTAGAAAATGCTTGGAGGAGTGACAGCATATGCTGTTCTGTCATTAAAAAAAAAGCTGTATTTCAAAAGCTTTTTTCCCCCAAAGATATTATGCAGCTATTGCTAGTCTAACAGGAATGCGAAGTGGAAGAACAGCTGAACAGAGTAGCTGCCACCGAGAGAGGTGGGGGCAGGTGACAGGAATACAGATTTCACTGGGATGCATTCAAGGAGAAAGGCAGCAATGTAATTTGCTAAAGACATCCTGGAGATAGTTAATAAGCATGCGGAAAACTGACCTTGCTGCAGAAATAAATCAGCACAGAGCAAGGTGAGGGGTACCAAAATTCTTTTTTGGCAGGGAGATGTTGGAGGGTGCTTTGGTATGGCTCTTCTTTGCCAGAAACATCCCACCCTCCTGCTGGATTTGGATTTTGCTGGCTCACTGGAGCAGGTTGCTGTTTCCTGTGTACCCCTGACTCCCAAGGGAAAAGAGGAGGGAGCATATGGGCAGAGCGGTCCCAAAGGAAGATCCTGAGGAAGAGCCAAGCCTAAGGATAAGCTCTGAGCTCATCTTTGTTCATAAATTCAAGCTGGAGGACAAAGTGGAGTTTGAACTTTGCAACTGCACTGCCGCGATTTGTGCAGTGCGGAAAACACTTTTTCTCAGGAAGTTTTATGACGTGCAGTATTTAAAACAGAACTTGGGAAAACCACTCCAGGCCTGTGAGATGGGCAGTTCCAGTTCAGACTATATATCTACTGTTAGGAAGCTTCTTCAGCTTTATCTGGATTTGGACGCAGCACACGATTAGCTTCATAATCTCCACCAGGCTCAGTGGAGTGTGATGTATGGAATGATATCGTGCTATATCCAGGTTTTTACTGACATCGTTTTACTTTTAGGTCACATGGGGTAAGAAAGGCTTGGAAGTGGACCTTACCTTGGGTCTCACATAAGACATCACAGGATGTTAATGATGCTACACACAAATAGTTGATGGCATCATTTTCTCATTGCCAGGTTGCAGATGATTTCAAATACTTGTGACAAGAAAAAGGGAGGAACATGGGGAGGAACCAAGGCACCAGGACTGCTGTGGCTGGCACATACATGTTCGGTAGCACTCTTTCCGGAAGTTTTCATGCATGATTTATATGGTGCAGGGGCCTTTGGAAATATTGTTTCTGAGCCTCAGGAAATGAGAGTTTTGAGGACTTGTGTGTTATGCTGGATTTGAAAACCAGGCAGCACTGTGCTAAACGTGTGGGAACTGGGGCTTTTCTAATAATCACCTCTGCTTGGCTATTCCCATGAAAAAACTTGCCACAACGTTCATTTGTTAGAAAATTTGCAGAGGCAAAACCAACAGGGGACTCTACCCCAGCCAGAATGATTTAAAATAAGTAATCATTATCTGAGGACATACTGATGTTAAGTCAGGTCTAAGGGACTGCTGCACGCCTGGCCAGTTAGAACTGACCTGCGACAAGCTGTTCAGTCTGAATGACAGTTTGGGTCACCTCCCTTTGCCTCTAAATGGTTTCTTGCCATCCTTAAAGGTGAGATTTTCAGCTTAGCACTAGCAGTGTGCGTGTGCATTCAGATGACTATTAAGCACCACATAACTTGTCTGCTATGGGCTAATTTGGATGGCTGGGAAAAACCTGCACTGGATTAAACCGAGCATCTCTAGGGATGCCAAGTGTGGAAAGAAGCACTGCTAAACACCCATGGCAGAGGCCAAGGGGCTCATGGGCCATGAGAGCAACGGTGTCCGGAGCTACTCTAAACCAAAAGCTTTGGCAGAGCCGAGATTCAAAACGGGTGCAAAGGAGGCAAAGGGAGTGGGAATATGAGTTTAAGGAAAGCTTTGAAAAGATATTGTTCCCAATAGTGCAATAGTTGAATGCAAAGGAAAAAGGTGTTTCTCTTGCTGCTGAATGTGGCGTTCCAGCCTCTTCTCTTCTTCAGATGTTTTGCTCAGTAATGGTGTGTGTAAATAATTAAAAAACAAAAAATTAGACTAAAAACTTGAAGTCTACCCTGTTTGATTGTTCTCATTCTGATTTGCAAGCCCGACGAGCTCTGAATAGTTGAATTAGACAGGAAAGTTGGAAAGTGCTTTGTGATGTTTAAAGAAACACTTTCTTTAATTTAAAATACTCCCATCCCATTTTGCCCCCCAAGGGCATTCCTGCTGTGTAATGTTATAGATCTTCAAAATATTCCCAGCCTTTTGCCAGGTGAAAGACAGTTGAAAAGTCTGTTAAAGACAATTAAAAATCCATGGTCGATTTTTCCTCTTCCAGAAGATGTCTAATTCATCTCTGTTATAACTGAAACAAAGTGAACATCAGAAAGGCCTGTGCAAGCTAAACTACACCATGAGCGTGGTCCCTCCTGCTTGTCAGCCGTGTTTGTGTCATCCTTCTCTCAGAGGAATTCAGGAGCTCAGATCCTATTGTCGTGGTTTAACCTGGCAGGCAGCCAAATACCACGCAGCCGCTCACTCACTCCCCCCGCCCCCCAGTGGGACGGGGAGAGAATCGGAAGGGTAAGAGTGAGAAAAACTCGTGGGTTGAGATAAAGACAGTTTAATAGAACAGAAAAGGGAGAATAATGATAATAAATAATGATAGAATATACAAAATGAGTGATGCACAATGCAATTGCTCACCACCCGCACTAACCGATAACCAAGTAGCGATCGGTACTTCCAGGATCACGCCTACCATTCATATACTGAGCATGACGTCACATGGTATGGAATACCCCATTGGCCAGCTGGGCTGGCTGTCCTGATTATGTTCCCTCCCATCTCGTGTACCTAGCTCAGTCAGTAGGCACGGGAGCTGTCCTTGGACTAGGAGAGCACTTAGCAACAACTGAAAACATCAGTGTGTTATCAACATTCTCCTCATACTAAATCCAAAACACAGCACTAGGAAGAAATTTAATCCTATCCCTGCCAAAACTAGGACACCTATAGAGTTTGTTGAAACCAAGACCATCCCCTTACTCTTTCCCCAGGGAATCCCTTTTCATACCGTTTCTGCATCCCTACAGCTTTCCTAATTCAAGAGTTTCTCTCGCAGTGCTGATTATGCAGCTTTTTCCTCTCTCGAACCCCTCTCCCCATACCTCTTCTCTAAACTTTTAAGTGTGTTTACATCTTGAAGTCACTGTTGTCTTTAAATTTAATCATAAAGGGGAGAAGAAGGGGGGACAAGAGTGAAAAACGTGTTAAATGAAGAAGAAAATCAATTTTGCATTTGCCACATCTCAGCAAACATTTACCCAACCCTGCCCCTCCCCTGCCTGTCAGTGCCAGGCGCCGTGGCTTAATCCTTCCTGCATCTTTTCAAGCTGGTAGCATCAGGAACATGTTGCTTTTCGATGCTCCTGCCCTTTGAATGTGGATCAGTGTCCTTGAGGTATAAGGCAATTTAAAAACTCTCCTTTCTGCGCTTCACAGAAACCCAGCGCGGTTTGTATCAGCTCAGGCGCCAGTGCGTGATGAGTAACATCTATTCTCATCATGGGTGACACCACCAATGCTACCTGCTGCTGTGCTGCTTAAACAAACCGGAGGGATTTATGTGGAGTGAGGCGGTGGGCAGCAGCTGGCTCCCTCCTCCCTGCCATGCTGTGGGGGTCTGGAAAAGGGCACCATCTGATGCTGCTCTGATTGAGTTTTCAGCTCCCAGAGAAGAGGGTCTGATCAGTCCCTCCTGCACAAAGAGAGCAGTGGGTTGAGCATGAGCAAGGGACGGCTGGGGAAGCATGAGTGTGGCATCTGCCAGAGGAGCTGGAGCTTTGGGACCCAACATCCATGCAAGGTTTCTTCTCTGTGATCTTGCTCTTAGCCTTTCATCTTTATCCTCACTGAAATGGCTCCTTTTCCTTGCTTTCAAGACTTCTCTCTGGAAATGCTTAACGTTAGAGGAGGTGTGTGCTATTGTGAGTTACAGATGCCTTTTAGGTTACATCTGAGCTGTTAAAGAGGTATTCTGCAGGGGCAAGGTGCTGGCCTCCTGTCAATCCAAATCAGGTACCTGGCCAGGTCTGTGTAATACTGCCTGTGAGCTCTGGTTTCCTTCCATAAGACCCCATATCTGACACAGGGAATGATGTGTGCTGGCCAGAAGGTGGAATATAGTGAGGTGGAAAGCAGTCCTGTGTCCCAAATTTCAGGCATGTTTGTTGGGTGTTAGCAGGCTGTGAGGTTCCCATGGAATCTGCCAAGCGGTGCAGCCAAAGAGCCACGACCAACTAAAAGAATACCTAAACTTCTGTCAGTGTCTGCTCACTAAAACAGAAATGTGAGAAAATTTCTGTTTTGGAAGAAAAATCAAAAAAGGTATTGTTTTCAAAGAGATTTTTCCTTCATTTAAAAACCTAAAACATTCTTGAAGAAAATGGTGGGCTTCTTAGTCAAATAAATTCTATGATGAATGTTGACAAAAACCCCTAGAAAATATGTGTCTCTATCTCATTCTTATAAGAACTTTGCTATAATATAAGAGTTGAAAATAAATAAATAATAACAATAATACTGATTCCTCCTCCAGCTCTGGTATGAATTAGATATTCAGCCTAGATGGCTGGAGGAACAAGAAATACAACCATGGATGCCTTTCTTTCTAATATTAGTTAGCTTGTTTAATTTGACTTGTCTGCGATATCAATAGCTATTCATATGTGTGTTACGTGGCTTGAAATTCCCTTACAAGCCTCAGTTTTCATCAAAGAGCTCAAAAGACAGCAGCACAAAGGATATCTCTTTGTGTTTTATTCTTCTGCCAAACCTCGATTCCAAAGTACCAGGGTACTTAAGCAATTCCTGCTGGTGTTTTTGTTTGTAGTTGGGTTGTTTGGCTGATACACAGCTGTAAATGAGGCTATGAGAAATACTTCATCAAGATGGCTTGGTTCAAAGCCATCTTCTCAATAGAGGATGATTGTTATACTTGGGCCCAGTGCCCAGAGGAGACAATCTTACATAAGTAAATAAATATTGTATCTGCTTTTCATCAGGGCAGAATGGACATTGGATGCAAAACTTTCATAAGGACTTAATTTATTTAGAGCATGAGTAAAACTTTGGGATTTAGGAATGTCCTGCATCATTTGAAGGCTTTGTCTGGCAAAATGGTAAGAGATTGGCTCTCTTTAAACTTCTGAAATCCAAAGGCACCTGTAAAGGTGCTCACCAAGATATGAAACTCTTGTTCCTCCTTCTCCCCAGAGAAAAGAGAGGGAGATTTAGGGTCTGTCTTCAATGGATTTATAGGTGAAGGGGTCTGAATTTCTCACTTTCGGTGTCTTGGTTTAGAAGGACATTCCCTTGTCATTTCCTTGTCAGCTAGAGAAAGCATTACACTCATGTGCAATGTTAGGTAACCAGAAAGGCAGAGATTTATGCATAATATTTTGCACAGGTGAAAATGTCAAATGAGGTTTGATGTGATGGCAAATCCAGGCCTTTATGTCCTCAGGTGTCCTTGATCTGCAGCAGTACCTCTTCTGGATGTGCTTTGAGGCAGTGGCGGATGGAGCATGCTTGCTGGATGCTGGTGTCTTTGCAGCCTTTGATACCCTTTAGCACAAGGTCCTCTCAGGCCACCGGTGTGCACTGGCTCACACTGAGCACCAGGACACAGACAGGTTGCTTCCTTCATTGCCGAGGCTTTTGCAGCAGGGCTGATGTGTGATCTTCAGCCTCTCTTCTCCAGAAGCCTCTAGTTCCAGCTCTAAGATGGGCAGAGCCACCAGCGAGGCAGAGGTCTCATCCTCTGAGATGCCTCTAACACGCTTACGACACATGACTTCTCTAACACCTTATCCCAACCAAGGATATCATTGTCATCAAAGAAATCCAAGGTCAGACTAGATGGTAAAAATGGTCGTTCCTATCACTGATATCGAAGAAAGGAACCTTTTTTACCATCTGGTCTGAGCTGCAAAACAAAGGCAGGAGAAACATTATGGTTATTTTTACCTTTCTCAAGCTCATAACCTTTTTTTTTTTAAACTAAACTTTTGTTTGAACTAGCTTGTGTTTTTTATAATGCTGTGCAGTTCCCACTCACAGACTCTCCAGATGCTCTGTTCCCATGGTTATTCTCCTGAACTCTTAAACATTTGCATCGCATTTCAGTCTGAATTTGTCTTTCTTCAGTGGCAGCAACTCGATCTTATTATTTCTTTGACTTTTAATTATGCAGTTGGGTGCCTCACCCCAAATCTAATTTACCTGAGTATTCAGCAAAATGAAATAGCCCATGGTCACACGTTCCGCTTGCTAATATATGGTGTTAGGTGACTATTTTATGAGATGGTCTTTAGTAAATGGTCCTGTTGAGCAGTTTCTGCTCTGTAAAATGTTCACATCTGAGACATTGATCAGTGGTCCTCCAGCCTCAGCATAAAAGTCACCTGTAGAAATGTTTAGAAACGCTGTAGAGGAAAGGGCGGGATCTGAAGTGTGAGCTTGTTTTGCAGTGGAAGGACGCTGGCACTGCATTTTTTAATGTTACCAGTCCTCGTTGTACCTATTATCCCCCAGGTTACTACTGTAATTTCCCTCTGCTTTCACATCAAGGAGCGAGTGCCTCGGTGCTTTTTAGCCAAATAAACCCACGTGCCTCTGTGATTTAAAGAGAGCATCTTTATTTACTTTCCTTTTTAAAGCAGATAGATGGGGATTATCCTCCCAACCTCTAAACTATCTCCTTTGATTGATTCTTGCATCAAAACCTCCTCAGTCATAATCTGGGAAGAAATCATCCTCCCAGAGATGCCTTTGAGGGGAAGAGAGGCAAGAATGCTTGTGGGGGCTTCATGCTGGGAGTTCCAGCCAGGTGTTTGCTGTCAGTGCGGCCGCTGATGGGCTGGCTGGGACCGGGAGGGTGTCTGTGCCTGTGCTCTGCCTTCCTGAGGCGGTCTGCTATATCCGTTTGCTATAGGGACTGTCTGCCACAAAGCGTCTGCCCCGTTTCTGGTTCCACGCAATTGCAACAAACGTTAAAAAATAACTACAGGCAATTATGCAGGACCAGTGTTTGCTGCAGTAAAAACTTTAAGAGGAGACTTGCAGAAAGGCCTTTTCAGTTTCTTGAGAATCCAAACTGCAATCCTAGCTCTAAGGAATACTCTAATTCGTGCAAAACCAAGAAATAACCACTCCAACTGTTGTTTCCCCTTCAAAGGTCAGACTTGAAATACCAAGTCCTTGCTACAGACTTCTCACTAACAAGCTGCAAGGCTGTCGTTATTCTTAGAAATAAGTCAACAAATAATTTTGCATAGCATGTCTGAGAGGATGGCATTCTGTACACAGACACTTTCTGAACTGGAAAAGGGTAATGTTTTGCCTTCCAAATTATTTCTGATTTATTCGGGTGCCCATACGTGTAATAAAGAATCTCATAAATGGAGTGATTCTGAAGAAAAGTATTAAAACTGCTTTGAGAAACATCTGTAATCATGAAAAGAAATCCTCACTGGGTGGGAGCAACCAGCAGAGGCACTACCAAATGAACCACATAAATTGCTCTGAAAATACTAATTGCAGCCTGCTGAAGTTTGCTGCATCTCGCTGATGCTTCTGTGGTATGATGACAAGCCACCTACTTGATTTACATCAGCTCTCTTGGAGAAAGCAATTGACTGTCAGAGAAGGATCATTATTTAAATGAGTTCATTTTTAAAGATTAAGTCAAGACAGGAAATTGCCAGAAAGTGTGAGTGAAAAGCAGAGAAGTTCAGGTAATCTACATCACTAGACAGGCGGTGATCTGCATCTCTTAAGTGCTTGTCTCCCCTTGGCGTGGGCTGTGATGGACCAGAACTGCTCAGGAGCAGACGCAACAAGAGCTCAAGACCTTCCAGGAATTATGTCCTGGCTTGAGAAGTATCTTTACAAAACTATATCCTATTTACTGGTTATATCTCATTCTGTCCCCCTTTGGAAGTGCTCTCTTCATATATGTGGTTATCTTAGGGTATTCAGCCCTATTTGAGGTACAAGCCTAAGCCACAATTAAAGCAATGCTCTGGATTAAACTATTAAACCTTCTAAGAAAATTAGATTAAACTATTTCTTCTGTAAGTCATAAACTGACCTTTAATTCTTGTTGTTCTGGAAAGATTTAAGCTCTAGCTATTCATACAATTGCAATATGGAAATTCCTTTTTTTTTTTTAAACTAATGATTTGATTTCCTTAGTTGATATAAAAAAAGTAGTCTAACAACTTCTGTTGTTCTTCTAAGCACTGCCATGTAAGCTTCTTTAGGTGTAACCTATCTGAGTCCCATCAAATGAGAATAATTTAGAGATTATGTCAATGAAAACAGACTCTTGTCAAAGGGTAATGGTCTCCTGCTGCTACATGAATACAGAGTATTTATCAGAAATAAGTATCAAAGGGAAGTGAAGAAGCTACGTAATGCAAGGATATTGAAAAAGGATCGGTGCTCTTGTGCAAGTGTTGCCTCATGTCTGCAAGGGGGGCACACAAGAGCAACGCAAGATGTTCTGGTGTCTGTGGCGTTCGTGAGCATGAAGGAACTAAGCATTTAATTGCATATCCAGCAAAATGACTGTGTTTCATGGTGAATGTTTTCAGGTATTGATGGTAGGAAAGTGGATATGGGTCTCCTCTTGCATGGTAATGTGGTGCCAGAATCGAATGTCACCAACCACATTATTCGTATTTTTAATTTATCTTAGGACAGATTAAGACAGGTAAAACTCCTGCTAGAATGTGCAGACTATTCTGGGGACAAGGAGGAATCAGATATAGCTTCAGCCAATGGATTCTTTGTCAAACTGGTCTTTCTCATCACCAATAGCCTTTTACAGAAGCACACCACATCTGTTAAGTGGTCCAGCAAGGATCCCAGGCAGAGGGATGTTGTTACTTGCTCCTTTATCAGACACTCAGCACCAGAGTTGTTGTTAACACTGATGGGGCCAGGAATCAGTGCTTTGGGGGGGTTTATTGGCATGGCTTAGTGTGGCACAGCTAGCTCTGAACGTGTCCACTCAGGAGAGAAATAAAGGAGCCTGGGTTTCCTCCAGTGTCTCAAGGCAGAGTAGCTGACCCTGCGCTAGTGCAGAAGCATTAGCTACTGTTGTTGTTTTGGAAGCTGCGTTTCATCTCTCTTGCCAAACACCTGTCATTTTTGGAGCATTAATAACTGTAATAACAAGCAGAAATGAAACTGAGAGGGCCTAGATTGGCAGACTTTTAAAGATAATTCAATACTATATGGTGACTTTTAAAATTAATTTATAAATATTTAAAGTTATGAATATTTCAGTCCTTTCAATTCATTTTGTTAATTATTTAGCTATAAAGCACATATCACACTCTTTCCCTCCTGTTCAAATTATACTTTTATTGCACTTTGAAAGCCTCAGCCTGCAGACTGCAGCTACGGCAGCAGTTCAAGATCAAAGGATGTATTTTGCAAGTGGCTCCTTGGGCCTGCCTTTCCAGGGAAGAAGGGAGGTCTGCTAGATGCATACGTTTTGCATGCTGAGTTTCTTGCATCTGCAACCTGGGTCGTGATTCCAGTCACACAGGCACTTGCTGCCCTCATGTGCTTTTGCAAACCAAGGCTCAGTATACACACATCTAGCGGCTTATAAAAATGCATGTTCAGGAAAAAAGTACTCCTGTCTCCTTGCTGGAGACCCCACTTTATACTCATGGCCAGAAACTGTGACAGCCCTCCTTTGCAAATAGCCAGACCATCAAAGATTTAACAAAATTTAATTAACATCTTTGTGATAAATGGACAGTACCAGAGACAGGTCCTTCTGATTATCTTCATCGCTCTTTTATCAGGAGGATAAGTAGGTCCTTCATAATTATCAGTCTATTGGAGCACAGACTGGCGTTTTATTGTAGGCTTGTGCAATATCAAAAGCAAAGGTATACAAATGCACCATAATAATAATAATGGGGACCACTGCATTGCAGCCAGTCCATTTGGAAGGACTGTTGACTCCATGAGGGCAACGAAGTAGTGCTGAGCTAGAGGAAGCTGAACTAGACAATCTGTTGGAAGTATGCTCATCATTACATTTGAGGAAATGCATGCCACCCCCGAGAGGAAGACAGTTGTAGAGAGACCTAGGGAAGGTATCGGAGAGCCATGTGAACACAAGTTGCTTTATTTCTTTTCAGGCACTATAGAGGAAGGTCAGAGCAAATAAAGTCCTAATTTAGTTTCTGTTATGTTGCTGAAGTTGGATAGGATAAGGATAAATCACATCTTCCTTTTCTGTATTCCCAGAGTTTCATGGTCATGCCTTTAACAGAATTCTCTGGGAGTTGCTCTCAGAGCATAAATATATCAGGCACCCTAGAAACCCACGAGGCTCACACATCTCACATTGGGCACCTAAAACAAGTCTGTAGTGTTGTCTGCAGCTTCAAAGTATGTGAAGTGGGGGTAATACTTTCTGATATCATAGAGCTGCTGGCAAAATGAATTCATTGATTTTTGTGAAGCATCCAAATCCTGTGGTGGGAGAGTCCTATAGGAAAACTAATGAGAAAATTTAAGATGGCTTTGGGGCCAGGCTGATGGGTGGGGAAACTAAACCTTTGGTCACATACCAATTCTCTCTCCAAGGAGAAGATAAAGATTATGTTAAATAATTACTTTCTTGCTGATGAGAATTGCCCTTGTGTACCTGAAGCAAATACTGCAGTCAGGATTCTCCTTCTGCAACTTGTTTTGATGTGAACTCTTAGTGAAAATTGCCTCCTATATCTTGGATTTCTGCTCTACAGAAAGGAGATCGCATTTACAGCTGGCTGGAATTGCCCTGTATTGTGCTTCCAACCAGAAAATTCTGCTTTCTTGAAATCAGACATTTTCCAGGAATCTTGTAATTGCAGGGACCTTTTGTCAAAAGCAGTCGAGTCTTGGCACTCCTTGTACAGCAGATCCTCTGCAGGCCAGATGACCTGAGAGCCAGTTGCTTTGGTTATAATGTGAGATAATTAAATGCAATTGCAGCCTTAATGATAAGATCTTCAGCTGCTTCCACACCCCAGTGTATACTTGGGTGCTTGCCTGGATGGACAGGGTCCTTGCAGTCAGTTCAGTGCCATCGTGCTTCAGTGAGGGGAGAGAGAAGGCTGTGGCACGTGCCTCCCCCTCGTACTGCTGCTCCCTAGCAGAGGTCTGCATGGGCATCGTCCACATGCTTCTGCCAGCCCAACACAGTGCTTTGTGCAGTATTTCAAGTCTCGGCAGCAGCCAAATCCTTGCTCTGCTTAAAAGTGACCTTGGGAATTCAACCCAGAGCCAGATGCTGCTATTCGTGCCTCTGCAGGGATTCCCTTCTCCCACGAGAAATGCTGGTAGCTGCAGGGCACTGTATTCTGCAGAGTGATGGAAATTTTGCTCACTCCTGTTGCGCTCGCTTGTGGTATCAGGATGATGAGGTTTTATGCTAAGCGTTTGCAGATTTTTTCTTTTTATCTTTCCATTTGCTCTCAGTTCTTTCCAAATGTGTTTCTCTGTTAGATATGTCTTAATACTGCAATTATCTATGCTCTGATTTGTCTGACAATGGGGCTGCTCTGTGACGATGCATGTCTTTTCTCAGCTATCTCTTAAATTGCCCAGCCTGTCTTCCCAGGTTCACTTGTCACGGTTTCAGAAGCCCCACGATGCAGCAGACTTACCCAGCTGGATTTGACATGTACTGATCCCGTTCTCCTTTTTACCAAACAAGTTTTGCTTGGCTTGATCAGCTCTGTTTCACTTCTTATTTTAATCGGGCTCTGAATTTTCTGGGAGATTTCTGAACGTACCATCTGTGGTGACTTGCCTGAGACCAAATGAGACCCTGAAGGAGTAATGGGCACTTCCCAAATCCAATCCCTACTTTATTTCTGTAACTGAGCACGAGGACAGCAAACCAGGCAATTCTCCTTGAGTTCACAGGTGGTGACTCCTGGGAATACAGCTCAGAAACTTCCAGTTGTGATGAGGTTAATATAGCAGGAGATAAAACACCAAATGCAAGAAGAAAGAGCTTTTGAAGGAGGAAGAAGGATGTATTTGTCTTTCCATCAGGATGCTCCTTAGCTCACATACACAGTACTTCAAAGTCAAGGTTGCATTTCATCCCAAGTCTTTTAAAGGTTTTACGTGCTTCCGAGCTGCCTTTAGCAGAGATTCAGACAGCCCAAGTCCCCTTTTCTCTTTCCCTTTATTTTATTTTAATAGTTCTGTGGCCTTCCCTATGTCATCTGAGTGCATGCCTCAGATGCTGAAAGCACTCCTTTGTGAAGAACTTGGTCCTGATAAGCCAGGTACTCAGCAGGGGAAAGCAATGATCATGAAGAAAAATAAGAGTAAGCAAGTTTGCCACCTCCCTGCTGATGTTTCACCTGACTCAGCGCTGTATGAAGGGTTTCTGACAGGAGTAACTCCTTAGCACCAAGGTTATAGAGGCCTTGGAGAAATGTGATGCAGCTATCCATGAAGCCTGTGAAGTCTCTGGATTGAAAGTGTGAGTGCCTCAAACCAGCTACTTTTCAAGTCTTTCTTTTGGGATGCAAATCTTAACCTCAAGGGCCATGAATTGCACACAAGTCAGATGGCTGAGCAAAGGAAAAAGACTTCAAAGGCTTGTTGTCCTGCTTCAGGGGACTCTGAGCTTCTTGTGTTGCTCCTTTTCCAGATCTCAGCAATTTTAACTGGCTGCTTGAACTTCACTTTCTAATCTCAAATCCCATGTGAACTAGGGTGGAGTGTAACACTTCAGAGTAAATAAAAACAGCTATCTGGCATGGGAAAAAGACAGATATTATATTTTGAAAACTGCCTTATGGCCATCACAGTGCAACTCTGCCATGTGGCAAGCACCTTCCAGAAAGGAGGAAAGTGAGGAGCAAAAATGACCCGGCTGGTAGTATCTTCCTTCCCTGGCAGCACATCCAGCTGCACGGAGGTGACAATGTGAAATCACTGCCACCTCCCCATGCTTGAGGACTGATGATGGGAGGCGCAGGAGAGCCTGGTCCCTCCCCTATGGTGGCAATGGTCCTGCACGACACAGCTGGGCAGCATCAGCTCGAGGGCAGCTGCAGGAGTGGAGGGTGACCCTGGCAGCTGGCCACATTGCTTTCCTCAGACCACACGTGCATGCCTGCACAGAGCAAGGGTTTCTTCTGTTTTGCCAAGGGGTGCGTGATGACACCACGACCCTCGCATAGCTTGTTCCCCAACCATGGAAGCAGGTTTTTCTGCATCAGCCTTCCCCATCAGTGCTCGTTCCTCCCTTAGCCTGCACAGCCCAGTCTTCGCATCCTCAGCAGAATATTTGCTGTTTGCAAGCCTGTGTGTTGTGATGCTGAAGGATGGAATCTCCTATTCCAAAGAGTCCATGTCTATTGCTCAGGGAAGAGGAGAAAAGAGGAAATGCTGGGAAGTGCTGGAGAGCTGAGAGGCTGACAGTTACAGACTCTCAGCTTTATTTGAAATGGGCTCCCCAGCAACTTCTGCTCAAGGGGCTGGCACTGGGACGAGCGAAATACCTGCCTTGACCCAGCCATGAAAGGGTGCATCTGAACAGAGCATTACTGAATATAACGGGGACAAAGAAGGATAGGATCTGATTCTCACCTTGCTAGTTTTTAAGGGTGATTGCTGTCCTGAGGAGAAAAAGAATGCCTGGCTCAACTTTTTTCCCCTGGTTTTGTTCCACTGCTTTCTATTCACTCCCCAGGCTGCTGGAAGATGATAATAAAAAAACCCCTTCTGTTCCAGCTACTTTTTTTTATCAATTGCCTGTGGTATTGAATGTCTCACCCACACTTTTGAGCATCAGGCAGGTTGTGATACCTAGCTGCATATGCGTATTCAGTTGGCACCATTGCAAGTGTGTTTAATGACAGATGTATCCCTAAATATAACACAGGAAATCATATTTGTGTTTGCAATAAGCAGGTGGTTTTTTTCTTGGTAACATAACAGGATCAGGTTTTAAATAAAAGAAAACTGATTAATTGTGGACAGAGATGATGTTCTTCAGAACTGTTTGTCCACTGAGTGTTTGTTATCATAATTAAATTTATTGTTCCAGTTAAACAAAAGCAGGCTTTTCCCCAAAATTAATTAGTCTTCATAATTAGAAATTGTTTTTCAAGAATACATTCAATTTATATGCTAGAAATTACCTAGATTATGTTTTGCTGACAGCTATCAGAGTTGGCCATGCATACCTAATGTTCAGAGATATATTAATTACCTTGCTTAACTAGCACGCTCAAATACATTAATAACTCCCTGCCTTGGAGAACTGCTGCTTGCTGAAAGCTTTTTATTGAGATGCAATTTCTCATGATACGAAGTTCTTGCTCAGATGACGTTCATGCATAGACAGAGTTACTGAAAACAATCTGAAGGAAAACTAATAAAATTGGAAGCCCTTTCAACTAAACCTGGTATAGATGGACAACTGGACACCAGTGGAAAGAAATGGCTTTCTAAGATTAAGCTGAAGTACACTAAAAACAAATGTTCCTTCTTAAAAATGCACAGGAAAATGCCGTGTCCCGACATTTTTCTAGTTTTCCCTACTCCTGGCAGCTCTTGCCCTCCCACTTGTCTTTTCTCCTTTCCATCAAGGTAAAGTAACTGTGGCTTTTCTTTGGGATCGCTGGAGCCTGACTCCAGCTCCAGTATGGACCCGTATCCCAAGCAGAAGGGCTTGTCCCGGGGAGGCTGTGCCAGCCCAGGCTCCAGCACCTGTGGACAGACCTGCTCCGGTGGCTGTTCGCTCTGCAGGTCTGGGCAGGCAACCTGGGGGAAAATTGGTGTCTAAAACTCAGCATCTGTTCCCAGCGCTGCCTCTTTGCTTTCAGGAGCTACACCATGAAATAAACTTCATTCTCCCATAACATACATTGTCTTCATCACTTCATGAAAAGGCAGCCATGGGACAGTAGGGTTATAGCAAAGAACAGACAAAAAGGTCACATGAAACACACAAAAGAACCTGGGGAACAGACTGGTGGCTTGACCCCTTGCACTGAAAATCAGGGGCTGAGCTCGAGTCTTACTGGGCTCTCCTGAGTCCCCGTATGGTGCTTTAACCTCATTTTTCTAGATTGCTTTTCTAGATTGGAAAGATATGCTAGGTCTTAGACATGAAAGTATTATTCAGATCTTGAAGTGCTCCTGCAAAGTTTTTCTGCTATTTCTAATGTAAACAAGAAAGAAAGGACTTCTACCTACTTTCAAGCCATGAGAGATGCTGTGCACCTAATTTCCTGTTCCAAGGTTTTTTCTCTTGCTGCTGTATTTTTTTCTGGATCCCTTCTTCAGGCTGATAACTGCTTTCATATCTAGGCTTATGTCTCATCAGAAAAATTTCTCTTTATGCAAGGTATATTCAGCAACATCTCCCCTTCTTTAGATTTAGTTCTAGTCTGGGAAGAAAGCAGCAGATTTGGTGAGCTAAAAAACTCCAGTTAAGCTTGTTCGTCCCTATTCAGTTAAGTACTTTGGCTGCGATTTTCAACAAAGGGAGGTTAAATTCCCTGAATCCCACTGAAAGTCATTCAGCCCTGTGGATAGTCTAGCCTTAAATACCTGATTTACTGGATCAAAATAAACTTAAGCATAGGCTTATATACCTGGAGAACTGGTACAGCAATTACATCTGGCTGTAAAAAAAAAAAAAGACCACTAAAGATTCATTGACAGTGTACTGGCACACATTGTGTTTTTCAAAAACAATCTTTCTACCTTAAAAAAAAATATAGTACATTTTAGTTGATTCAATAATGGTGGTATTCAGCTGTATATAACTCTGAGTCAAGACGCTATGAATATACATGTGGTATATACTGAAGCCAAGGTAGACACAGCTGAGCGTTGAATTCCCTGATGAAGCAACTTGTTCTTAAAGTCCTTATTCCTACCCATTTATTTTAATTGATCCCAGCCTGTGCTAAGTTATTTTAATGGTCTCATTATTCTGAACTTCTAATAACCGACTTTTAAAAGGAACATATTTTACAAAGACAACTTCAATAAATAAGATCAAAGCTATTCTGGGCTGATTGGTTTGGGTTTTGTTCTCTGCAAACAGAGACATATGCCTGATGCATTTTTCAAGAGTGGGGATTAAGGGAAGTCAGTATTAACATTAAAAGTAGGGAAGATTGGGTCATTGAGTAGTTTGCTTTGCAGATGTCAAAAATACTGCGCTGCTCATCTTCGTTTGGGCAGCAGAGGTTTATCAAAAGCATAGACGGAGTTTTAGGTGTTTAATTCCCATTTTGAAGACTCTTAGACTGTAGTACAGTGTTCCCTTTGCCTCCTTTGAAAGTCTCACCTTTATTAGGAATACAGCAATCTGAAAATGCAAAACAGCAGAGGAAAATGCCAGGCAGTGATAATGTCAGCTCCCAGAGCTATTTTGGTAGCACCTGTGAATAGTGAGGAATACCACAGAGGCTGGAGGGAATGGCCTCTGCAGTCAGAAGCTTGCAGTAGTGACATCTGGAAGGACAAGGCCAAGGAGAAATTACCTCCTTATTTTTTTAAGTAATACAAACAGCACTTGTATTGGTGTGTGGGAGCTCCCAGGAGCACAACACAGCTTTGCAATCAGGCATTGGAGAGGAACACTTACAAACAGCCTTGCAGTGCTGCCGGTGTTTTGGTAGCCTACAAAGGAGAACTCGTTTTTCATTTTTCTGCACAGAAGGAGTCACTGGGCAGTCAAAGGACGTTGGGCCAGGATGTTTGTTTTTAATCTATTCTCAAAATAGGCTTGCTACTTACAAACTTGATAGTCATGGGGAGGTTTCTGGAGGAAGGGATTTTCTCGCATGGTCTGCTGTAAAGTTCTGGGACTGACACAAAAGTTACCAAAAAAATGAACTTTAAATAACACCTAGATACTGCATTGCTTGTATTTTTTTTCCTACTGGAAAGCTGACTGAATTGCTGCGACATCTGCTACTAATAAGCAGAGAGGTTAATGGGACATCAGAAATGGGATTTGGGTTATGATACCAGGTGAAACCTCAACAATTCAGAATTCCTCCTTTGTTCCTTATATAGAGATATGGTATCACATCTCTAAAAACAAAGGGCATATTTCCATATTCCTTTGGGAGAGAACAGATTTTAATGTAGTTTGTGACCAATCTTTTCATTGTAGCCCAGTGTTTATAGGTTTACGTCTCAGGTGCACTTCTTTTGTTACTCTTAGTGTTCAGCTGGATCTGCGAGTACTCAGCCAGTGCTGGAAATTGAGTTCATGAGGTCTTCAAATTTCCCCTTCTGTAAGAGAGAGTGATGTTAGTTATGCGGACTACCCACCACAGAACTGGAGGAGATCTGCTGATTAATTTTTGTAAATAGCTCCAAGGCTATAAAGCACCCTGTAAGTGATAAATACTAGTATTTTTAACATGACATTTTCGATGGCCCAGGCAGTTTCTCCACTGAGAGGTCCAGCAATGTCAGCCATCAATTTAACAACATGAATCTATCAGGACAGTAATACATTAGCTTCTAGCGATGCTATGTCCTCCCATTGCAGTTACCTTGACAAATCACTCAGTTCGAAGGCACTGCATCAAACATTATTTCTCTGACGGGTAAACCAGGATGCTTCATAAATGTTGTGCATGGAGATGGAAAGCTCAGTTCAGGGAAAGACAAGGCACTCCAGGGTGCTATGGAGAGGGACTGTCCCCTAAAGTGACCGAGTGGTGGTCTGAAAGGTCTGCTCCTTCTGTCTTCAGAGGGACGTATGCCAGAGGATGTGCTACATAAAGTCCGAGTCAAGAGTGGGCTGTGCAATCCTGGGAGCTGAAGGAGGTAGAAGGACCCCGAAGCTGCTTGTTTACTTTAGCAGGTTAGAAGGGAAGGCTGCAATTTTTGTTTTAGGGAAACTTGGATTTTCAGAGTTTGAGGGGGGACAGGCTTTGCTGGCCTGGGGCTGGGGGGTGGCTGTTCTGTGCTCCCACACGAAGGGCATAATCTGTTTGCTAAACCTGTGCTCTATTTCCCTCCTCTGGTGGACCATTCATTGCCGTGGGACGCACGGCTGCGCTGAGTGATGGGCCAGTCTAACTGTTCATGGCATAAGCAGAGGAAGGTCAGGTAGGAAATATTTGTGTGAGACTTAAAATAGAGAAAGGCTCAAATCCTGTGTCCTGATATTTCTGAGCTTTTCGAGGGTGATGGCCAAGAGCCAAACTGCATGTAAGGCCATGCTGCAAAATCTGAACTAAGAACTCCTCCGTTAGTGGAGAAAGTTTGGGTGGGAATTAGCTTTGCGGCACAGCTAACCTCTGCTGTCTTGGTTAACTCTTGTAGCCTGTTGCAGCTGAAATAATTCAGCCAGTGTGAGACCCAAACACTGAAGCAGCTTGACCAACAGCAGCCAAAAAGCCTGTCAGCAAATCTCTTTCAGTAACTTATGTCATGTACTGAGGTTTGCTGTGCCACAGCCTCAGTTTTGGTGCGGCAATGGCAGGTTAACAGGTAGTTTAGATGGTGGCTCAGCAGGTGGCCAAGGACCACGAATAAGTTTTCCTCTAAGCACATGCTCAGTCCAAAAAACTAAGAGAACCTGTTTTTCTGCATAAATCCCAGTACAGTTCAGACAGGATTTTTTTTGGAACAAAGGTGTAAATATATACAGCAGCTGTGAACTCCTGCGCTCCTTCTTTCCTTCTCTAGTGAAAAGATTTTTTGGATAGGATGAAATAGAGCTATGTGTATGTATGTGTATTTGTGTATATTTATAGTTGGTTACGTCCATGAAACGCTAGACTATGTCAGTCAACTTAGTGTTGTGGGCTGCAAAGCCACTTTCACCTTCAGTGCTAGAAAAAGTAATCAGAGTTGGTTTGATTTGCAAGTTGTTGTTCTCTTGTCTTCAAGATAATATTTCAGTGTGAAGATTTAAGTCCTTGCTGCTTGTGTTTTGGCCAGCGCGATGGTAGCAAAAGTTTCTCCCTCTGCTTGGACAAGCTTTACCTTTTCTGCACGAGAAGGACTTAAAAATAGATCCCTGAGTTGTGAATTTAAACTGTGCAGCAGTATAACTTCCTTCCCGCTACCCCCATTAGTGTGGACATTTACACTGTAAATACTGCAACAGTGTTTTTCCTGGCAAAGGTGTATTCGCATTGAAAGGGAAATAAGCTATGCTGAAAAATATTTTATGCTAGAATAAAACATACATATGGGATTCCTTCCTGGCTTGGTGATAGGTTTCCTGGCTTGTAAATGACTGTGTGTTGTGAAACAAGCTGTTCCTCCAAGGATGGGTTGTGACTATCCCGTGCTTTTATAATTTCCTCTGTGAACACCACTGGACTTGACAAAAGCGCAGGAGCGCTACCTGGTACAGCTGGCAGCACTGAGTACCTCTGCCTGCTCTTTGCTGGCACACAGGAGTTTACTCTGTCAACCTGGACCAGAGCTGTGGGGATGTGTTATCACACTGTCAAGTCTGAGTCAGTGCATGCTCACGGCTCCTCTGGTGCAGGCAGAGCCAATTCAGGTCAATCAGCAAGATGCATGGCTTTACAAGGGAGAAAGAGGCTGTTGCACACCCACCCAGTGTGGGATTTGTGTTTCCCAATGCAGAGTAGGAGTGAGGCTGTTTCATCTCCCCTCCAGCCCCATCAGCATCGCAGCTGTGTCTGTCACCTCTCCAGAAATACAGAACAAAATGCAGGCTGCAGGTGCTCTAACGCATCCTACCATCCCTCCTACAGTGCTGGACCAAAATACAGGTTGTCTTCTGGGAGTGGGGGGAGAAGGGAGGGCAGCGGGCTGGGCAGTTTACTTTCAGGAGCTTCTTTGTGGTCATGTATTGCCTTGATGACAGAGTCAAGATTTGAATCCAAGCCTTCGATCCAGTCCCACAATAAGCAGTGGCACTACAAACCCTCCTGAGCTGCTTGATAGCATAACATTAAACATAATCATTTTATTGGTAAGGCAGCCTCTGCCAGGGTGCTAGCAACAGTCCACCGAACAGTTTTGAAAGCAATAGAAAACAGCACAGGTAATAAAAGTGCTGTGCAGCATTACATTGATTTAGCGGCTCCCAGAGACAAACCATGGCCCTAATCCTGCAAAACTCAAAAACTTGTTTAACTTGAGCCTCCCAAATAGTCTCCCTGACTTCAGCAGGACTGTTCCCTTGTACAAAACTGCGGAGGGAGCATTAACACTTGTAGAGATGAGCCATTAAGGCTAAAATCCAGAGAAGCTGTATCCAGCTGAATCTGTACAACATCCCCGTTAATGAGCATATGCAATTTTGTGCATGATATTCTTTCACCTTTGTTTAATTACCAAAAGTAGTCCTTACAGGGAGAAAACCTCTTGAGAACAAGAACAAAGTTTATTTTGCAGTCATTGCCAATTAAGTATTTTGGTCAAAATTAGATGCACGCTACATTCAAGTTGTGCACAGAAGCATTTTTGGGGGAAAAACCAATTACAAATTTTTTTCCAGTTTTCTTCAATCTCTCAGAGTAACAGAGAGATTAACATTCTGAGTGATAAAAACCCCGAGCTAAAATTATAATAATTAACTCCAACATTGCATGTAATATCAAGAGAAAACTTTCTTATTATGTATGTTGCCTTTAATTATAATTTAAAGGTTCGAAAAGGAGAAATTAATTATAGTTTTTACCCTGAGATTGGCAAAACTCAAAACATAAAGCTGATAGAGGATGCTCTGGAGAACATCTTACCCACCATTCAATTTAAACGTCATTTAAGAGCCCAGCCTCCTGATGAGTTGCTTAGATTTCCAAATCATGATATTCCCTTGTCATTAAAAACACAGTGTGAGACCAATTTCCAGACCTCGTGCAAATGATAATATCCTCCAGTAACCTGAAATGGAAATGCTCAGGTCATCATACCTGGCATTTTGGAGTAACTCTCTTCTGAGGGCCTACAAATATTAATTTATCTCTCCAGAATGTAGGTGTTATTTTGGCACAGGTCTGAAAATAGCCCTTTTGGACATGATCTTAAGTTAATTTGTCATCAGTGCTTGTATGAGTAGCCCATAATCTCTGCAGAAACACTGTGTTACCCTTAATGCCATGCTGTAGACCCTTTGAAGCACTACAGCAGAATAGAAGAGAGCAAAAATGACAATACCCATCCTAGTCAGAGACTTACGGATCTAACACGGTGTTTAACAATGTATCTGCTACCGCTCCTTTAGTAAACAGAGCTGCTTTTAGTAATTATTCCTTATCAATAAGCTTAGATACATTTTACAAGTCATAATATCCATCACATGCCTAATTAAATTAATTAGGGTTTTTTTTGTTGTTGCCAATTACAAGTGATCTTCAGAACCTTCCTGAAGTCGCTAATTATAAATTATCTCTGTCTACTTGTATAATGGCTAAGCGTTGTGGCACCAAAAAGCAAACTAATATAATCAAATAAAGATGGTATAATCACATATCCTTTGCCACTGTGGAATTAATAAGGGTTGTACAAGTCCAGGTTTATGATTAAATGAGGCCTGGAGAAGATCTCCTGAGCCCAGGAGAGTTTTGTTGCAGACTTGAGGAAGAAAGTATTTATCCTGTGGGTCTCCCTTCATAATATCTGTATTTTTTTAATAGAAAATAAATGTTCTGTGTTCTGCAGCAGTTTAAGATGGAAGACGGAGATAGCACCCTTGGAGAAGTGATCTGTAGATCTTGGAAAGATGAATATTTATTCTCAAGTTGAGGGAGGATTATAATGCTATACCATTTCAAATGTTCTAATTTAACACAGGTAATTAGTTATTTTAAGTGAACTTCAGAGATTAATTTCAGGGTCTGCATGAGATTTTCTCTCAGTCTTAGCATAACTTCTAGGAGAGAAGGGGCCATATCACAAGAGCTCGCCTTGCCACTGGCCGCCCTTTGTGATACTGAGCAAGTTAATGCGGCCCTTGAATGTATGATGGGTACCTCTAGACCTCCACCTCACAAGTATGTCTTTACCAGGGTGCATGTTTCTTGTTGTAATCACAGGCATCCCATCATTCATCCAGGAAGGCAGGGATTTTGTTAATATATTAAAAAAAAAAAAAAAAGAAAAAAAGTAGAGGTATGCAGTATCTCCAGCCATTAATAAAAAGAGGCTCTGCAAAGTGGTTCTGAAGAAGCAGTGGTCTGAGCTCCAAGTATCATGTCAAATTTCAGCTGCATTTAATGTGTTTGGGGAGTCTTTCAGCAATGATGTTATGTGTGGTTTTATGAATTTCTTCCATCTAAACGGACAAGCATTTTGATAGAGAGAAATGCCTGTTACCTTCTACGATGCACTTTATCATCTGAACATACATCATTCAAGCCTGTTTTTCCTTCAATTATTATTTTTCCAGTTATAGTTCAGGTTCAAAAATTAACAGTAGTATCAAGTGGCACTACTGTGTCACCTACTGTGACTGAGCTGCCTCACAGACAGGACCAGTCTGTCCTAGTAACCAAAGCAGTAACATTTTATCCTGGTTTCTATTAGCTGTTTAGCAGGATCTGCTTGTACCATCACCAGATGCTTTTGTTTGTATTACACTTAAATTCATAAATTGAATCTTAAGGGGTTAATTCTAAACTTGGACTGAGTTGAGCATCACCCATTGGTGTTGAAGCACGGGCATATGCCCAGTGCTTGGAGGTGAGATTAAGTCTTTGGCACCAACTGCATCCAGAGGAATCCTCTCATAGCCAGACCTCGTTCAAAGAGGTGCAACATTAAGTGCATTGCCAAAATCGGCTCTCAGAGCGTGAGCCCTGTCTGTTGTCAAGCTGCAGATCCACTATGAGCAAGGGCAGTTTAATTTTTAACCACACCAGGCAGATAGCGTAACTCAGAGCTGACATCCCGGGGCCCAGTGGGGAGCACAGGTCCCCAGGCTGCCTGGGACCAGCTGCCGCTGCCTGATAGCGGTGAGGGCAGGAGCAGTCTGCCTGCAGAGAGGGCAGGAGATGGGCAGGGGTTAGCTCAGGACACTCTTTGCAAAGACGACCATGTAACCAGCCCAAAGTAACATTTTCCAGCAGCCTGGCTGTAGCATTTCCATGAAGGGCGTCCTTTCCCTGATGGGGGACGTGACTCCAGTCTTGGGCAATGCCATCACCTCTGCTCTCACATGGTTCACCCAGACCCTTAAGCACCTGATAAAGAAGTTTTCCTTGAGTGCAGATGATAAAGGATATCTCTAGCGTTAAAGCACGCTGGAGAGCACAAACCTCCAGTGTTTCCCCCCAGGTAGGGTGTTGTCAGCACAAGTTAATCTCTTTCGACACAGCCAGCACTAAACACATTGCAGCCCCCAGCAGAAGCATCAGGAAATGATACAGCCATCTAGTGCTGCCAGCTCTCCTCTGCTTTCCAGCTGCTGAATTGCAATGCGATTTGCTTAAGGGGAAATGTAGATTTTGTGGTTTGATCCTTAGCATTATTATACAGGGCAATTTGTAATAAAACAAGGAAATGGTTCTGTGAATATTGTAAACCCTGGGGAAAAGTGTTCAGTCTCTACTTGATTCAAACAATTAGTCTCCAGTGAGCTTGAAGAACACCTTGCTTTTTTTTTTTCCTTATCTATGTTGGATGTTTATATCCTGTTCAAGTGGGTGGTTGAGTTCCTAGAAGAGATATTATTCCTGATTAAGGATAGAAATGCTAGCTTGGACCAAGTTTTCCCTGCGTCAAAGCAGTGGTAGAGCTGTGCTACATCAGGGTGTGTTACCATGGTAGTGCACAGTCACCATCCTACTGTACCTGCTGCAGAACTGCTCCCATGTTGCATGGTAAAAAAGTTTTTATCCTTGGAAAAATCTGTTTTCATTAACTAATGTAAACATTCGGGAGTGCCACCCATTGCCTGCCATATGTAATATGTGTTTCCTGCAGCCCTATCCACATGCTTTTTATAGGCAGCTTTTCAAAATGAGAAAGAGTAGGACGTGCTCCATCAGCCCTTGTGCCAGCCGCTCTGCAGGTCAGGCAGAGCGGAGGAGCAGGCCCCAGGGCCACTGGGATGTGCTCCAAAAAAACAGTGTAACAACAGCAGCTCTCGGGCTCTTCACTAGTTGGAAGAAAAGGGACTATATCAGATTATTTTGATTTCACCTATGGCGAGATTTGAAACTAATTCTGTTAAAATAATTAGAAATATCACTTGAACAGTTGCTGTAAATATTGATCCTTTTTCTTTTTTCCTAAATCTATCTCCATAAATGTTAACAGAAATTAAGAGTGACTTGTGAAATACAGAAAAAGCTCTTGGATGGCTGACTGATGAACATGGACACCTTAGATCAGCAACTTATTCCAGTGAAAGGAAGCAAGACAGTAGAGAATCATCCCTTCCCTATAGCTAACAATCAGACAAATACAAAGCCTGTTATTATATAAAGCTGGAAAATATTGTAAAAAGCAGAGGAGCTTAAAAATGTTTTGCAGAGACCTGTAAGAGGAGATGTGACCCTAGGGTGGTGGTCATTAAACTTTGGTCCACAGGTCCTGGGGATCCCTAGGACTGATTAGTCCTAGGTGATGCACAAAGGGGACTAAGGACAGGGATTTTCCTGCTATCAGTCTTGTATTTCTCATCATATTCCTCACCTCCACTGAGGAATGGCTGGAGATCAGCAAATCTCAGAAGCTGAAGTTTGCTGGCAAATGTTCAGGAGCTGGCAGGGCATGTATTTCTTTTTTTTTGCCTATGGCCTTGCTCACCCCAGAAGCAGTCAAGAAGAGCCTGCTTGGAAAGGCAGCAAGAAAGAGGAGGAAAAAAAGAGTGATCTGGCTTGGATCCTGGCCAATGAGCATGTGTGCCCTGTACCACCAGGACTGATGATCCTCATCATATGTATCTTATCCCCCTGGGGCAGTGGCTGCTTTCCCTATTTGCTTCATCCTTCTGGAGCCAAACTTGGCTTGTTAGGTATTTGTGCTAAGCTCTCATAGGCAGCAGAGCCCACAGAGGAGGGATGGAGTCTGGGATGCCACTCCAAGCCTCGTCGTAGGATAAAGAAGGCTGAGCTTAAACAGCTGGGCTACACTGAAATTCAGCACCCATGTATAACGTATACACAGCTTGTTTTCCACTCCCTCAGTAACACCACATGTGTAAGAATGCACAACGACCAAACTCCATTAACTCCCTTGTAACGCAGCTCCTGATTTACAAGCCAGGAGCCTGGTTCTCACTTGCCAGGACTGTGCAGGCACTTGTCCTGTTTCCTGATGGAAATGACTAGGCAAACTGCCCCAGCCATCCTTGTTATTAGTTTTTCCCACTGCATCCAGCTCCCTCCCTGTTGCTTAGTCACAGGCCCCAGCCAGCACTTCATTCAAGCTGAGAGGAGCAGCTTGTACATGTTTAATCATATACATGTACATGTATAAGCATTTCCCTTGGCAGGCAACAACTAGAAGAGTCTCATGGATAGTCTAAAATATCACTACTGATGATGCCAGCCAGGTTACCTGGTGGTAAAGGAGACCAACTGTGTCTTGAGCTAGGAAACAGCTGACTCAGATGCTGGCTTGAATGGAGCCAAGTTCAATAGCTCACGCAGAAGAGAGCAACTAAGCATCAGGAGACAGTACAAGAGACCCAGATAAATCCTTTGAGGACACTTTCTGTGAGGTAAAGGGTTTCTGTTTGTTTTCTTAAGACACTGGATCAGATTTACTGGTATAAGAGTCAGTGGCTTATTTAAACTAAGAATCAAATCATCACTGGGAAGTTTGTTATTTGGATGGTCATTTAATATTTATGAACAAGAATTGCCTGTAAATTAAGAGCTTAATCACCCAAGAAATACCAGCAGCAAATTTCTCCCCAATACAAATACAAGGAGATTCCTGAGCTATTACCCCCAAGTTGGCTTTTGCCAATCTTGCTATAAAAAGAATACTTGCAAACCTCCTCGTAAAGCAGTAAAATACAAATTAATTACAAAACACCCAAAAAGAACAGAGAGGCAAACCCAAAGGAAATGCCTAGACAGAAAATCGTAGGACTGGCTTCCTTCCAGAACGCTAACAGATCCCAGGACTTAGGGTCACGCCACAGCAGCCCGCTGTTAGACAAACCTCAAAAAGACATCAAAATCTGCAGAAATGTTGCTGTGAAATCGATTCAGTAAAATATGCAGTATGCAAACCTTAATGTACTTCTGTGTGGACAGCCAGAGCAGGGAATTCTGCAATAAACGTTGCATGACAGTTATGTAAAGAGAAATGTATATATGTACATTGACTTATATTTTTCCCATAATTTTACTCAGAATTATAGAGTTATGAATATAAGGGTGTGGCTATTTTTCAAGATCTCCTATATGATTGTTTTATCCCCTCCTAGGCCTCTTCGCTTCATTTGCCTGATCCAAAAGCAAGGAGCACACTCACAGCAAGGTGTGGGACCAGCTCCCTGATTTAAAGCTCCTCAGTGGAGGGTAGCTGTTTGCATAGCTCCTTTTTCTGTGGGGCTTGGATCAAGACCCCTTGATCCCAGACAGACAATCGAGGCCATTAACCAGAGATTGGCTGGAGGTCAGAAACTCTATCTGTGGTCTGCAGGCAAGCCAAAGGCCAGAGCCAAGCCAGGCATATAGGGATGCCAGGAGTCTTCTAGCAGATCCAGGAGCTGGAGTCAAGTCACAGCTACCAATTGTTGGCCAGGGAGGTTTGAGCTCTGGTTTGCTGAATTTATCCTTCTCTTGGAGCACAGTTTGGGTTGCATTGACTTGGTGGGGCAGCAGGCTGCTTATTAATCCACACAAGCTCATACATCAAGTAAACAAATAATAAGGTAATATTGAGTGCCTTGAAGTTGCCTCACAACCACTTGGAGAATCTCTGATGATCTTCCATCTCATCACAAGAGCAGGATGCATTTCAAGACTCTTTTTCAGGTCCTCTGACTATCCAAGGGGATGGTGCTCAGGTGCTTATGATTGGGATAGTTGAGATAAGTAATTACTGCAATTACACTTATGTCTATGTGCTGCAGTACTAACGAGCCGTATTGCATCTACTGTAACTGAGAAAGCCACTAGAGACAAAGGCTAACTACAGTTAGTAGATCACAGGGCTGCTCCTTGAGCTGGTGTGGTCTATTCCTCCAGTTTGAATACTCAGGTATTCAGCCGCAGCTGACAGTCAGTGCATTACCCTGCTGTTTTCTCTTTCTAAGCTGTGGATTAGCAGAGTCTTGCAGCCGCAGGTGAGGGCAAGTTCACGGATCTTTCGTGCCCCTTGACAGGACCAGGCACACGAGCATGCAGCTCCACTTCTTGGAGTGAAAGTCCAAATCTGCATTCTGCAAAGGAAAGGATTAAAATGTCATCAAAGGTGAAAGAAGAATTTTCAGGGTGAAAGCTCCAATTTCAATGAAATTACAGCAGTAGCCCTAGATAAATGTGAGGGTGGGTTGGCAGTAAGATTGGAGGCAGTCCAATTACTGATTAAATTTTATTTTATACGTATAGCCATGCTAAACCCCAATTATCATTATTCAAGAAAAGCACCTGGATTAATCAGACCTGCCACATCCATCTTTTTCTAATGCCTATTCCACATTTATCTGACTGGCTGTGGCTCTGACAGAGGAAAATTTCACCAAAAGATTTAAAACACTGGTTAGTTTTACAGCCCGTATATTTCCAAGCTGCAGGTAGGAAAATCAAAATCAGACCTCCCCACTTTGTTCCTTTCCCTCCCAAACAGGGCTGGAAGGGCGAGCTGTGTGGCACCAGGGGGACCTGGGGAACATGCCCTCCAGCACGGGTCCTGGGAGCATGGGGCCAGGTCTGGTGGCATGCCCAAGGTGCAGGTCAGTGCTGGGGTTCCTCCCCTGTTCCGTAAGCAATGTCACGAAGAGTGAGATGCCCCAATATTTTTTAATATAGGTGACAAAGTCTAATTGCAGGGGAGCACAACGGGATCCAGTGCAGGGATGAAGGCAGGAGTCTGTCTTGAGACGTAGGAGTATGCAAAACACCCAGTGCAACAAGTGACAGATAAGAGCCCGCGCATTGCAGACAGACACACGTGGCATTGGAGCTACTTTGGTCAGGGGGTGCCCCTTCACGGGGAATATATTGCACAGGAGAAGATGTGATGAGGGGAGAAGGTGTTGGGAACAGGGCTGTGCCTGAGCTGGCCAGCTGTATGTTATGGGCAGTGGTGGAGTGGCTGGAGAACGGCTTATTTGACTGATCTGGACTTTATTAGCGTGCCCATCCCCTCCATATCACTAGGTCTGGCGTGTCACCCCGCTCACATCCAGTGATAACTTGTGTCAGGGGAAGAGGGTGCTTTTTAATAATGTATCTCGGAGAGAGGCAGTTCTAGCTCTCACCGCCAGCGGTAGCCGAGCTGCCTGAGCGAGGCGGGCTGAAGAAACACCCAGCCGAGCTCTCTAATTGTTTCTGGCCACTGATTGAATATAACAGCCCATGGATTCTCCAGCTATTCCCTGCTAGCTGAAATGCCTGTGGAAGGACAGACTTTGCCACTACTCAGACGTCTCTCTTGAGCCAAAGGAAATCTCTCCTTTATAGTTTCCTTCAGCAAGTGAGATCAGCTCTGTGGGTGGACAAATGTATTGAAAACCTGTCAAAATTCATAGTATTTTCAGAGATGCAGAGATGTTCAAGCTAGAAATGCTGTTATAATCAGCTAGTCTCGACTCCTTCCTATCACAAATGTTGGAGAATCTCACCCGGGCACTTCTACATTTTCCAAAGCTAGAAAAATTGTATCTAAAGGCAGAGTTCAAATGTTCAGCAAGAAGAGAATTAGTACTGGAACAGACAGACAAGAGAGAGAGTAGATTCTCCATTGCTTATGATTTTTCTCTTACAAATGGATTACTTTCCTTAGGATAAACTGGTACTAATCAGAATTATTTTACTGATCTAAGATGTGCCAACTGGTATCCTCTGGTCTGTATTACACAGGGAATGTGAATGCTTTGTTCTACCTTTGGCATCCACAAATCTTTGAAACCTGGGCTGGCTGGGAAATGGGTTTGTGGGCTGCATTTTGTGATGTGTGACAAATCTGCTCACCAGGAGCTTAGCAACATACTGGGAAAGTCTGGATGCTTGTGTGCATTTGTTTGGCTGCAGATTAAATATTGGCCATGAAACAACATATCCGGAGAACATGCATGAATGGGTTTTGCAATAGCCAATCTGCAGTATGAAGAACAATTCAGAGGAGGCCAAAAATTGGTTTTTTCTCCCTTTTGGATCTTTGGCTTCACTGTACCTTCCTCCTGTGAGTGAGGAACACAAGGCTGTGTGCTTGCTATGTTAAATAATTCCAACTTTCTTTTCTTCGTATGCAGAATGATTATAGTCCTCCTGCCCTCTCTTGTTTCCCAGAACATTTTCTTCCTTCAGTTCCAATGGACCAATTTCCAACATTGAGTCTCAATGCTCTGAAGCCTCCCCTGAATTTAACAGTCATGCAGTAAGATTTTGAAAGTTAATAACACATTTTTATGGAGAGGAACAGCACTTGAAGAAAAGCACGGGAAATTATGCACAGATCAGGATTTCTGAAAGATTTTGCAAGTTCCTAAAGCCTTATAAATACAAAATGGGCTTCTCAGAGGGACAGCCAGAACACTTCCTGAGGCCAGGAGAATCACCACGTAAATAGTCTGAGCACAGTGCAATGCTTTCTGCATACTTCCCAGCAATGCAAATGCTAGCAGCCCTCTTCTCAGAGGTCCTATCTTTATAAGCAACTACCAGCACAGCTTGTATCTTTTCTGGGTTTCCCAACCCGTTTTTGAAGAGCTGCCTGACTTCTAGTCTACGCACAGTTTTGCAGTTCCCTGAGTGTCAAATCTGGGATGGGATTTCCACCCCTCCTTTACTTCATCACTGCCAACTCCACATGGTTTCTGTTCTCTCCCCAAGCCAACCTCACTCGCTCCACAACTTTTTCCCTGGCAGTCTGACCTGGGTTCCCAGTGCAACCTCAGTCTGTTATTTCCTAAAAGGCAGACAACCCAGCAAAGGGAAATATTTTTGGACTTACTCCTCCTCATTCCTTTCTTTTGCTTCAATCTGGTGTCAAAACCTCTTTTCAAAGCATTCCTCTGCTCTTGGCAAATATTCAGAATAATTTGGCTTCCCCCCTCGACTCTGGAAAGATTTTTCTTTTCTCTCTGTAACTCAGGTATAGGCAAAGATCTAGTATTATGCCCACTGAACAGCTCTGAATCAGAGGTAATACAGCCAATAGGACTGAAGACTTGTGGTGAGTTTGGCCAGAATTTTTGTGTTATGTGTCGTTATGCCGTGTGTATATACAGAGATGTGACTTCATGGCAGAATGATACATTGGCTGTGACAAAAGTATGTGGTCAAGAGGTGAGAGAATTTTGACTTAGGACACAGGTAGTAGAAAGCCCTCAGAGCTAATGGGAATATGATGCAAAATAGCCAGGGCCAGACTAGGAGATGAGGGTCTTTGGCTCCTACTGGTGAACAGCCTGTGAATGCTAATGCTGCTAATTAGTTAAGGGAGATGTTGTTATAAATAGAAGAGCCGACTGAATCTTTTTATGGCAGATAAGCTGTACAATGAATTTAGTCATTTCCTGTTTAAGAGCATGGTAATATTTATAAAGCTATTTTTAATTGTTCATTACTGATAATTACTTGGTTTAAAAAAGAGACAGCATTATGAAAGTATTGAACTATATGTTTGTCAGAAATTAACGTCAACCAAAATGCCCCTGTCAAGTTGTCTACCGGGGAAGATTGCCTGGGTATCAGACCCAATACAACAATGATTTTCTGGATGACATGATTTTTGAGCACTCAGATTTCTCCTCTCACCATGTTTCTTTTACTGTAAAATAAGCTCCTTTCTCTCTGTCCATGGGACAGGGGACAGTGGCACTTTGCCTTAGACAGGGAAAAGAGATTCTCTGCAAAGCTCAGACCTTGTTTGAATTGCTGTTCTCACCAGAAGAGTGACCCATGATACATAAAATAAGTTCCTATGTCAGAAAATCCCCTGATCTTTAACACGTGGGGAGTTGCAGCAGGCTAACAGCTGGTGCTTCATCGCTTGTGTCCAAATGTTGTTGCCCACGTGCTTGACAGTGAATTAGCTGCTAATAATGGATAGCCAGACTCTTCTGGAGTGAAACATTTACAAGAACCGACATGTTGCCAAGTTTAAAGCCTGGGAACACAAGGCAATTTCAAACCTGTCATTTCCTCACAGAAAGGGGATTATTGCTTTGTTATCAGCAAAGGTACTATGTTATGTAGCTTTCCTGCCCTTGAATTATCTAGGTCATATTGGATGGCTGTGGGTTATATTGAAAAATACATCTTTGGGGTCTGTGTGTTTATATAACGTATACATGTCTATATAAACCTCTAGCATGGAATTCCCTGCTTATGTGCATACCCAGTGCAGTTGCACAGACCACATACATATAAGCGTCAGTACTTACAAACTCACTAATTGCCTTAGCCTCTGTAACAAAGATTTATCGTTAGCTCGGCTCCCACCGTTTTCAGCATTCAAGGTGCTTCCTGTGACAGGTATAAGGAATCAGTGCAGCACCTGAGGCACTGATTGAAGGTAAAGTTGGCAAATACCCTTGCTTTTATTCTTTGTGCCATAAGCCTTCGGCTCGTATAGCTGAACTCCACTGCTTTATCCAGTGAAAGGTGCTCTGAGAGCCATCTCTTGATCACAGCATTTGTATAGCTGTGCTTATTTCTGTTCGTCAATATATAAAGGATCTGATAGATGATAAAGTTGCTAGTCCACATACAGTGGATTGTGCTGTTGCATCAAAAAAGAAGCAGTTGAACCTGCTTTCAGTGTGGGTAAGGCATCTCGTGCTTGCTGCTGGGTTTTGCAAGGCATTTCTGTGGTTCCTGATGCTCAGAGTGTACATACTGGAGCTTCAAGTAAAGCATTCACATGCCTGTACTGCAGAAAAGTGAGAGATGCAGCTGGGTTGGACGTAGTTTTTGCAAACAATTGGAATCCTAAATCAGAAAAGGTGCCTCAGCCATGCTCTGGCTTTTCAGTAAAGCCATGTGTCTGCTGCTGAGCATCCCTTTTACTAGTTAAAGAGCAAGAACTACAGTGGACAAATTCATAGTAAGCTACTGGTTTGTAGAAGAAACCTTCTGCAATCGTAAGCCCTGTTTCATTTTCGATACAACGTTGAAGCATACAGTGATAGTAAAATGCACTAACATTTTGTTCCTATCTGTTAATTAACAATATAAATATTCGCCGGGTGCTCTCCAGTCTTTTCTTTTGCACATTTATTTCCTCTGCTTCACAGTCTTTAGTTACACTGGCCTGAAAAACCACATTATTCAGAATGTGCATATTTCTTGAGGAACAGTTTTAACTTGAATATAAGTTGCTTTCTTGCAGCTCCTCAAAAAGCTGAGAATGTATTCAGAGTATCCGAGCCTAATATCCTGTAGTTTTCCAACAGAACTTGTCATCATGATCTACAGAAAACAGCATCCAGCTTTACATGAGATATAACAATGATTCTATCATCTTGTGTAGTGAAATAAATATGTATGTGTGATGTATCTATACATCTGTAGTATATGCCTATACATATACGTCTTTGGCATTTCTTTTATATAAGATATGTCAGTTAAAATAATGTGTTTGAATATTTAGACTATAAACAAAACATTGGTTATGAACTTTGAATAAATTCTTATAGTTAATATGCATATGCATTTACCTTTGCAGGGCAGTACCTGCTTAATAAAATGGTGCTGTACTGCAGAATTGCCTTTGATTTACAGCAGCAGCAATGTGCTGATTGACTCAAAGGAATTGAGACAGCAGGTCTGGCTCTGTCATGAGATTTAATGTATTTCTTTTAACTGTTTCTTTCTAAGTGCAAGGCAGCTGCATCAGTCAGTAGGCATTGGCATGTTTTAAAAGGGCATTTCCCTCACAAAAGCAGGGAAATGGGAAATTTAAATTCCTCGCTGCATGAAAACTAGAGGGTGAAGAGAGGCTGTTTGGAGGGTTCATTGTTTGAGAATTTCTTTTAGGAAGCATTTCATCAGTAAATCTGTAGACTTCACTGCTTTTTATTCTAAGCCAAGTAGGAAGAAACATAATTTTTCCTGTCAACACTTTGGATTAAAAATGATGAAACAAGCATTTGTGGCAGGTTAATTGTTCCTTGGGTATTTGCAACCCCTGCACAGAGTGGGTGTGAATATTAACTCCAGCAAGTAGCAGGCTTACCGTGCGGGGAGGCCGTGTTAGCCAGACATATACGGTCCCCAGTAGGCTCCCTACCCAGACAGCGTGTGCACGACAAGGTCAGCTCGACCTTCCTTAACTGTTAGCTGAATCAGTAAATACGGCGTTACAGAGCTCGCAAAGCAAAGCAGCAACGCAGCCTGCGATGGACAGAGGGGAGGAAGACAGGTTTGGAGTAAAACTATTACTCTTCAAGAAGCCCATAGCTATAAAACCACAACGCAAAAATGTTTAGTTGATGTTTCCATCTCCCATGTAAATATCCAACTCGCTTGTCTATCACACAGGTATGCAAACACAGCTTCTCTTTTTCCCAAGGACCTATGGTCATGTTAAAGCAAATAGCCGGTGCACTAACATTTGGATTCACCTAAGATTAGCTGGAGTATCATGTATTTGCACCCAGAAATTGTCAGGATAATATACTATCAAAGCAAGAACTGTATTTTTATGACTGCATGTAAATATGTTTTAGGGCTTTGTTTTCTCTTGATACTTCATTCTGCTCAGATCTCCAGATGTGTGTGTACATCTGGAAATGCGAGGAAGTGCTGTAAGCGAAGTGACAGCAGAACCAAACAGTGGCCAGGGCTGGTCTTTCCATTCGGGTCCTGAGAAGAGTATTCAGAGGAGGCTGGCTTGTCTGCCTCTGTGCTGGAGCTCTTTGACTCTCCAGAGGCTGTCAGCATGAGCAGCACTTTGCTAAAGTCAGGTTACTCGGTTACTCTGATCGGAGGTGAAGTTAGAATCAAATGTGCAGCAATCTTTCATATTCATCCAATCTCTCATTACTCTTGTGCCTAATACAACTGTTAATGCACTTATTCTTGCAATGCTGTCTTGGGGCAGAGTGGTTCTATAATCCTGATTTTGCAGAGAGGGAGCTGAACTGCAGAGTCACCTGGTGAAGGTCAGGCAGGAAAGCCGGAGGCAGAAAAGGGAGCACGACAGCTTTCTTAAACCCTTAGAGACATTCCTGCACACCAGACTAATCTTGTGGGGGGTGAGGATTGAGGAGGGCAGGCGCACAGGCATGGAGCTGTGACTCGCTTTTACCCTTTCAGTGCCTCACGCTAACGGATGTCTCCGTGTCAGCCAGAGGTAAGAGTGGTACCAGCTGCATTCCTGGGATATGTATAGGTGACACTTGTTTTTGAGTTTGGGCACCCAGGATGACAAAGCCAAAGCAACCCCTCAAGTTTCATTTCAAAGCTGCTCCTGAGGGATCCAAAGGGATCACGGTGAGAAATGACAGCAGAGAGGGCAGGAGGGAGAACAGGTAAAGAGGGCATTCTTGAAGGAAAATACAAGGTTTTGGAAAGAGCTATCCAGCCTCACTTGGTGCTGGGAGGAGAGGCTCCCAGTGCTGCGATGGCGGCACTGACAGCTCAGGAGTGAATATGCTCTGCCTCTTTGGCACTGAGCTTGCTTTTGGTATGTGTTGGGGAGCAGAAGCGAGACCCTCTTCTGTTCTTCATCTCTCTGTGGAGTCAAAGGAAAGAGTCACCTTGGGTTCTCCTTCCAGCCAACTCCCTGGCTGCTGCCTTGCATTGCCTGCCCTGAGGCTGCTCTCCTCCCACCCGTTGTGACCCCTGTGGCAGATGCTGACAGGTCTGGATGATGACACCTCTTCTCTTGAGACACGCTCTCATCAGAGAATGCCAAAACATTTTGGGCAGCACCAACAGCCATCACCCTTGCCTGTCACTAGCAGCCTGGCTGATTTCAGTGTGCCTCTTTGGGAAGGGACGAGGGAGACAGCCCCAAGATGCATCTGATCATCTGTGATTTTTGCAGTGATGCATTATCATTGCTTTGCAGCCTGTGTCATACGGTTCTTACTTACACATAAATTCCTGCTTTGCTTTGCTTTCAGTTTTCTTTGCTGTCCCCAGGGATTAATGCAGCTTGTCGTTGTGAATCCAGCTAGACATGGGGAGGTCATGTCCCAAGATTAAGTTTTGAACTTGGTCTCATTCCTAGCTTTAATTTTGTGACCAAGATGCAAATCAAATATAAATACATGGGTCTTGAGTCTGTCTTAAACAACTTTCTGAGCTATCTTAATAGTGATGCTCCTGCTTAACACTGCTATGTGAAGAATTCTGCACCAATTAATTATGTACCTGGATTTAATATTTGCTTTTAGCTGGATTTAGCCCCAGTGGCCCAAATCTCATCATCTTCTGTGGGTGAGGGGAGGTGCAGGTGCCTCAAAAAGCAGCCAAAAAGCTCAGTCTTTTTGCAGTGACTGTTCAATACTTGATGCAAATAACTAAGTGCAGTGACCCAGCAGCAGTCCCCAAGTTTGTAATCTCACTTGGTCCACCAGGAGAGCGTGGGGGCTCGGCAGGGTGGGCTACAGCCAGGGATGGTCCCTGGAACTCCCCGCTGCCCTGCAGTTAATTCCAGGGTGCGCGCCCCTGCAGAGCTGGCAGTGCAGATGTGCGAGTGTGATAGCACCTCCTGAAAAACATCAGTTTTGTTCCTTTGCAGGCGTTTTCTTTTTCCTTTTCCTCCTGTGCTATTTTTACTCTGGTTTGAACCAGTGTTTAATTTGCCTCTTTTCACTTCTTGCCTCTAATAAAAACCCTCTCTCATCTCACTGCTTTGCCTGATCATTTTTCCTCCTTCTTTGTTAGATGTCTGGTTTCTCATGTTTTTCTTTCTTCTTCCCCTGTGTATTCAGTCTTGCACACTCCTTGCACATAGGTTTTCATGTATTGTTTATCTGCACAGCTCCCCAGGGCATGTTAGGTGGGTGTCTTACGAGACAGAGGAGAAGGTCCTGATCCTGCTAGCTGCTCAGACATGGGCACACAGAGAGTCGTTTCCACGAGTGGGGCAGATCAAGAGACTAATCTCAGCTAAAGAAAGCCACTGGACCACTGTTTTCCTTTTAATCAAGCTGTTGTGACGGTCCCATACGTTATTCCTGAGCTTCAGCCTACCTTCTCGCCCACTGAATTCGCTCCTTTGCTGGGGTGTCTCAGTCCTGTCATAGAGAGTAACATGTGAAAAGTTGGAATTAATGAAGTCTGGTTTCCTACGGCCTTGTTTCCCGTGGTTGGCTGACTGTGATCTCTAAGAAAAAAAGATCTGACTGGCTTTTTGTCTTGTTGGAGCTTCACGTGGCTCTCTCAGTGTCCCTTTTCTGACACCTCTGCAGTCCTGTTTGAAGGGCTTTTGTGGTCCCTTGTACCCAGATACCTGTTTTCAGAAAATCAATAGGAACTCCCTTACCCTCCTGTCCTCTATCACTCCAACAGCTTGGTTGAAACAAGGCACAGGCTTCAGCGGAAGGGCTCGGGATTGCAGTGGGATTGCCAAAGCCGTGTTTTCCTCAGGAAGAGGGCAGCTGGGCTTGCCACAAGATAGTTTTTCTGTCTTTCTGCCTTTCAGCCCTGCAGCAACAAACGGCTGAGCAAATTCTCCCCACCTGTTTGTGGTTAAATATGAGGACCTTCAGCTACATATGTTTGTTTTCATCTGCAGCACCTCCCAGGACAGGCTGGCTTAGCTTCTGAAACCTGACAACAGCAGATTCCTTCAGACAAGTGTGTGGTTGTGAGCCTGCGGGACCATCCCCAGCCAATTCCCTGACCAAGGGCTTCCCCTTTTCTCTGGAGTTCTTATCATGGTGGATGGCTGTAAGGCTGCAAATTAACAGAATTAGACAGAGGGAAGAAGGAAGGGTACAAATAAGGATATTGCTGGGTGACTCTACCTACATCTGGGATTTAAGCTCCTATCTAGCCAGCTCACTCATGCACGCATGTATTTTGGGTTTTCAAAGAGTGGGAGTAGTCTGGTCAAATTTTCCTTTTGCATTTTCAATTTTCCTTCCCTCCACCCCCACCGAATGTCTCTCTCTAGCAGAGAAAGACCAGGAGAGTAGCAAAGATCTGCCAGACAAGTAACCCCCTGCAGATTAAAAAAAAAAAAGAATCGAAGTCCTGTTTAGTTTTTCTCACACTATTCAAAAGTGCTGAGAGCCTATCCCAGAAGAAGCCATTTAAATGCTCACCCAACCCCAAATGCTGCCAGGCTTGCTCTGAAGGAGTTTTCCGTGCCACTTCTGGTGGTGTTGGGTCATCCTTCAGTGACATTGTGTCCCGTGTCAGCACGGGATGGTGCAGGACACGTTGCATGGCACCGCAGCCACCTGCCCTGCGGGAACTGGACTTCCCGCCGGAGGAGTCAGTGGGGTGCCATCACCTGCGGGATGGAGCTGGCTCCTGCCCTCACCCGTGAGGAGGCTGGGGTCTGACCCCCAACAATCATGAGCTGGAGCAGACGTGGTAGTTGTCCAGATGGTTAAGTGGGAATGTTTTTCTCATTTCTGTGGGAGTTTTGAAGATTTGTAAATTATTTTCTTGCTTGGTGTTTTGGAACAGAAATTAAAATCTTAAATGGTTCATGGCAGATTTGGAAAAGAAACAAGGAGTCAGGACAACCTCAATATTTCATCTTTGATTTTGACTTTTTAACATTTTGTTTACTTCTTCAAAAACCAAGAAATCAGTTAACATGCAGAATAAAAGTGTTTCTCATGAACAGAAAGGAAAAAAGTTTCTTCCATCTTCTCTTTTCCACAAAAGGCTTAAACTTACAGCAAAGAAACATTTAAAAAAGAGAAAAAAAAGGAAACAAACTGACGGGTGAGAGAAATGACTGATGACTGAAGGCGTATTGGGAATGTGCTGTTTGCAATCTACTGTACCATGAGCCAAAGCTAAGAGTCAAACTGAAAGACACCCAATTAGTTAGCAACCTCTCCACTCGAAGGTACATTTTAAAAAGTCAAATAGTAGCAGGAAGAAGCTGGGCTCACCACCGCCTCTCTCCAAAATATCATTGTTCATTCTCATAGCCTGGCCAGAGGCCAGCTCCTTTCGGGCTTTTATCCACAGGGTGCATTTAAAAACCATTCTGTACTCCTGTTTTCTTGTCAGTCCAGGTGAAATCATTGTAAATAACTATTTTCAAGCATGCCCATGTCCAAACAGTGTGTTGTTGGGTTCTGTGGGGCTGGTTGGAGCAGGGAGCAGAAAGGATGAGTAGCTCCAGAGTAGAGCACTCAAGCCTCCCCAGGGTCTGCTCCTGCAAACATCTGCTCAAGACTAAGGGTGGTTTTTCCTGCCATGATCAGGCTCTTCAGCAAACGTGGGGGGCTTGTTTGAGGTCTGCACATACGCTGATTGTAATGTGGTCAGTGCAGCCCCCTGATGGTGTCGGTTCATCACAGCCTTCTATGGGTTGGGTGAAAAGACAAAGCCATTGCACAGAGCTGTAGAAATACCCAGGGGAGGGAGGCAAATCTCCAAGGAAGACCTCTACCTGAGAGTGTCTGGCCATTATTTTTCCCATGGATCTAGGGATGGCTTTTGTGAGCACCCCAGCTAACCCGACTGCTATAGGACAACATATGACCAGTGAAGTCCTCTTTTATTTCTTTTAAAATATCTCTACAAGAAAATAATTTTAAAAAAAAACCCACCTTTTTTTTCTATTTCAATTATACAGAGGGAGCAGGGAATAGGTTGGTTTTTTTTTTAAACCTTCTATATTTTCTATAGTTATGGATTTTTTCCCTTGAAAACAAGTGAAGAAAGCAAGCAAGCAGTAGAAAGCCAGCTCTGATTAAATCCCAAGCCTCTCAGCTGTTGCATTCGTTTTCTTTGCCCTGTTTGCCTTCCCTACTGCCTAAAAAAGCTTCTCCACTGTGTAGGGCCCTTTCGCTGGAGAGGTGGGATGGAGGTGGTGGTGCTGGTGGTTGCTAAATCACTGTGACTATTGAAGCCACTGCACTGCTCCACTCCTGCACTTGCTCCCACTTGCCACCATTTTTGTGGCCTATCTGGAAAGCTGGTGGAGCCAGATCCACTGGTGTATTTGACCAGAGAGGAAAATAGATACCAGATCCCTTTTCTGTGCTTGTGGCACTTCTGAGCTAGGGACTGAGACCACTCACAAAGTCTATGAGGTGCAGTCAGAACAACCTTATTTCATTCCCTGCAAGGCTTGTGCTCCTGCAGAGTTTGTGTGCTCAATGCCTGATTTGCTTGTAGGCAGAGGACCTGCTCCCCAGAAGAGCAGAAGCATTTCCAGGCTTATTTCTAACCTCTCATGTGTGAGCTACAGGCTGGTTTGATCATGTTTCAGTGCTCATCTCTCTCTCTCTCTCTCTGAATTTATAGCACGTCTCTATCTCTGACTATGAATGTGTGCACTCATACACATACACTCGCACAAACTGTAGGTGGCACTTTGAGAATTAGCAAAGATGCTGCTGTGGCCTGTGTCGGGACACGGCTCTATGCACACCAAGCCAGGGGGAAGGAGGAACAAAAAAAAGGGATCAGTTACCAGTGAGGAAGGCAGAGGGTGAGCGGAGGCTCCCTGGAAAAAATACCCCTCTCTTTCCTCGCATTCACGGGGACTGCGGCACTCAGCTGCTGACAGCCCCTTTAGGAGAGACGTGCCAATACCCTGTGCTTTTCTTTACAGTATGTTTTACTTATCTGCCTCAGAGGAGGAGGTCTGCTGTACTTATCACCCCAGGAGTTCAGCTAGATACAAATGTTAACTGACTGGAGGAGAAACAGCTTGCTCCAACGGTTTTATCGTTGTTCAGTACGCAGCGAGCGAGTGCCAGGCGCAGATTATGCATTTACAGAGCTCCTGGCCCTCGCCTGCCTGAATTGTCAGGAGAGAAATTCAAACCACGCTGCGATCAATTTGCTGTCTGTCAGCAACTGGGAACTGAAGGGCAACCCTGGATCGATCTGTTCTTGGAGCACTGTCCTCATTTCAGAGATTACCTCGTTTCTGCTGAGCTATATTAACACTTCAGGTACTGGGTGTTAAAGAGCTCTGCGTGTGCATGTGGGTATCACCTTTGCATGATGCCCTACAGAGGGGTATATGAATTTTCCACAAAACTTGTTCTATATATGTTTAATGCTGCTCTGTATGAGATGGAGATTGGCCTCTTCAGTTGTGTGCCGTAGCTCTACAACACACAGGGGATCCCTTCTTTCATTCTGGGCAACATGAGCCTGGATTTTGGGAGATTATTCCATGTTTGCTATGAAGCTCTGAATGCCCCTGGAATGTACATCCCTGAGTGCAATACTAGAGGATGATAATGGAGAAGAGTTTGCTGTGGTTCACACGCTGAGAAGCCAAGAAATGCTTCTCAGCCTGCTGAAATGGCATCACATGAAAACTTGCAAAGTTTCTGGCCTTTCCAGCATTGGGAGAGGATCCATGAATGTCACCTTTAATTTTTAAACAGGACTAAATGTCTTCGAAGTCTGTAAGAGCAGGGCCATGATGTGAAGAGTGTTGATCATTTGTGTTTTGGAAATTGTTGCTTTCTTACTCCTTGGAGATGGCCTCAGGGTCCCCAAGGTGCCAGCCTTTTAAAGTGTCTCACTCGGAGAGCTGCTCTCAGCTGGTGTGACATGGACCCCAATAGCACCTGAAAAAACAACCATGGGAGCGCAGTGCCATTTCATGGGCATGTGGTGTATTCTTAGTTTTTTGCAATGAGACTCAGCAGCCCAAAATGTAGAAGTGGCCTGGGGCCACATACCTGTAGCCCACTGGCAGAGGCAGTCCCCTCTCTACCAACCGTTGGGCAAATTATTTCCATTCCTCTTTCCCACTCGGAGTGCCTTTGTGCACTGACTGCTGCAAGCTTGGGTGGAGCAGGGTGAGCAGATGCCTAAGGCTATAGCCCTTATTTATCATCCACCCTGGTGCTAGTGAGTCTGAAGATCTCTGCTTAGGGAAATGAGCTGGAAGTAAATATAACGTGGGCTCTACTTTACAGTCTTTTCTTTCTTTTTCTTTTCATTTTGTTTCAGATGGATGCCTTGAAGATGCCGCTGTGTTAATCATGGTGTTTAAAGTGGAAGATTGCATCTCGCCTGTATCTGCATAAGTGAATGAATTTGTATGAGCACAGTCCCAGGTAAATCTGCATTCATAATCCAAGGTATTCCTAGAGATACTTGTCTAAGAAGGCTGCATTTCAAAAAGATATCAAGACTGATATACCCCCAGAATCACAGCTTCGTCCCATCCCATCCTATCAATACTTCTCTTAAGTTTTCTAATGATAATAAAAAAAAAAAAACAAAAAACACAAAAAAAGCTGTGTAAAATCCACAGCTTTATTTCTTTTTTCTTTCCCCCTTCTCCCCTGCTGAACTCCCTCAAGTGTGACATCAGCTTAAGCACTGTTCTTTTAGGATCTTCAGCTTTCAGTGCCGGATGACAATGGAGCCAGCGAAGCAGGCTTTGTTAGCTTTGATTACGTTCAGTGTGGTGTAGCACAACAGCTGGAATAATTGAGATAATCCTTCAGCTCATGTGAGGGGAAAAAAGTGATGCTGAAGCAGGAGGAAAAAGCGACGAGGAAGGAGAATCGGCAGCACAGTAGCCGGAGTGCTGTAGTGCAGGGGCCTTTCGGCAGCCGGCAGGTTTCAGCAGCTCTTTGGAGCACTCGCACCAAGCAGATCTGGTCCGGCTGTTACTGGAGTGCAGTGGAAGGTACATCGTCACAGAGTTTGTGTTTGTCTGAGACTCGTTTCCCCATCTATGAGATGGGACCGATGTTTTTGGTTGTTTGTGAGGCCCAGTTTACTGCAGTGCGAATGTGCTGTGACTTTCACACTGAAGATTTCTGAGGTGCTTTGAATAAATTCTGGCCCAAGTCTTGTTCATAAAGTCAGTCAGGAGGGGCACAGTGACGCAGCCCTGAGCAGCCACTTCTTGAAGCAGGCACAGGACACTACTTCTCTGAAAAGCACTGTGTGCCCTGTCCGTGCACACAAGGACCTGCTATACCCCAGGAGCACTCTGCAAGAGCAGCCTTTCTTGACTATTTGTACTGCTTTATCTTAACCAAAAACATTTATCTAAGTTTGGAAGAAGTTGAAGCCTGCCCAGGTTTACTCTGCTTCGGCTGCAAGGGCTGCCTGCAAAACCAGCTGAGGAACAGCGGATCCTGCTCTTAGCTTAGGCTTGCAGTGCATACAGTTGTCACTCCATCCTTCCAGGACCAAACATCTGGGAGGCTATTTTGAGATTTACAGAGAGGAAAGCAGTAAGTTACAACCTCATAACCATAGTGGTTGCAGAGACTTGGAAATTAGTGTGATGCATATACTTCAGGGCTCTCAGCAAGGTGTTATCCCAGCATTCAGTCCCATCTAACCTGGCAGTTAGGTTTTCCTGAATGGTAACTATCCCACTTGCAGCAGTTACCTTCTGTTTCCAGCATTCGTTACCAGCCCCTTAGGCAAAGATAAGATTTGCCTTTTTAATCTCTAAAGGTTCCTTCCAACCCAAACCATTCTATGATTCTGCTTTCCCTCTCCATCACTCTGCTGTCCTTCCTTTCTCTACCAAAAGTGATACTCCTGTTTCTGCAGGTGTCTACAGCTCCAAACCAGTCTCTGGAACTCAGGTAACTCTTGAGAGGCAGTCACATATGCCTAAAGCAAAAATAGCAGTCTGAAAAGTAAGCTAAGGAACCTGTTTTGGATGCTACGTGTATATAACTATGTATTACAAAAACCCTAACATGCCATGGTAAACTTTACTTAACAGACTTCTTAATCTCTACAAATGTTAACCTCCAGGTTTTTATTTACTGAGCTGGTGTTTTATGATGCCATTGTCTAATTGAAATGTGTTCATTCCTTCTCCAAGTGCCACTGCTAAGCATTTTACTGATATATAGCAAGAGAACTGGATGGGATTTGCTTTCTTTCAGAGTAAACTTGGGAGACAGATGGTGTTCAGACAGTACAGATGTGACAGCTTCCATTGCCTTCTTTATGGATTTTTTCTTGCCAGCTAAGCACTTTTGTTTTCAAATGACAAAATTGTAATTTTCACAGGCGCCATAGAAAAACAGGCAGGAGTGCAGGAGGAAGGAGATTTAGATTTGTGCATTCTCAGCAATGAGGACGTTCGGTTCCAAAACCAGAGCTGGAGCCCAGTTCTCATCGTCTCTTGAGCACAGGCCATTGCATATAGAACAGCAGTTTAGAGAGTCCCAATCCTTCCCTCTCTCTACTTTTGCATTGCTCACCTGGAGCTTTCAAACAGAGACCAATGGCTCACTGTTTTGTTACAGATGGGGAGATCTGAGCTGCACAGCATTGGGAAGCAGAGGGAGGTCTGGGAATAGAGCCCAGCTTGCCTTGGTCTGGAGCCAACACAGCAGGCACTAGACCCAATCACCCCCCTAAGGGTGGGTGGGGAGCTGAGGGTGAGGGCAGGCAGACCTGGCGCTGCTGGTGGAAGCAGACTCCCAGAGCTAGGTGGCATTTATTCCAGTATTCAAACCCTTGCAGGCTGGGCAGATTCAGAACAACAGACTCGTTAGCAATGTTTTTTTTCCTTGTACACCTCAGGTGCTTGAAACAATGGAAGAACTGCTATTTCATTTGACGTCATTAATGTGCTGTTATCTACCATGGGGAGAAACAGCAAGACTATTTTGCATGGAGGATAAATAATCCTTCGAAACTCACTATCTGGGATTATCACAAAGGTGAAGAGCTCAGTAGAAAAGGTGTAGTTCAACTCCTTCCCTATAAAGCTTCTTATGGGCAGTCTCACTGTGATGTTATTGTGCACCCCAGACAGGACTATCCTAGGAGATGGGTTGGAGCTTTTGCCTGAAGCAGTCCTTGGGGCTCTGCTATTACTGTGGATGCGCTTCACTCCTAGCTAGTTGCCAGCCACTAGCACTAAAAGCCCTGCGAAACAGTGATAAGGAAGGCCAGATCTGGCTCTAGCCCATTTCTTAGAAGCTGTTCACCTTTCATAAGCCAGTGCTTTCGGCAGTGTAAGTTAGAGAATGAAATCATAGCTGCCCTGAAACCCATGGACTTGGGCCAACTGGGCTGGAGTTTCAGCCCGGAACAAAGACTAGACCTCTCTGAAATACTGCAAAATATGAAATTTTGGCCACAAGCCTCTCTCACTGTTGAATAAAGAGATTGATTTATTTATTTATTTTTGCAAGGGGCTCTAGAAGCCAATTTTTCTCCCTGGGAAGACAGCTGAGTCTGTGCTGCCTGCACTGGATACTCAGGGCCGCTCTCCAAAGCAGACTTGCTCCCTGCTCCGATGCCAACCTGGCAGGACAGGCACGGTTGGAACAGGGTCCCTGGTGCACCCAGAGCTGAGCGCAGCTGACAGCTTGGCATAACGCTGCTACAAAGTATAGGCAGTTTATTTGCTGTCATGAAAACCAGGCAGGCTGTCAGTAGGCTGCCGTCATGCATTTCTCTCTGCAGACTACCCGTGGACACATGGCTGGGGGATCAAGGGTCTGCCATGGTCCCGGCTATCTCTGGTAGGGTTAGTTAGAAACGGTGCTAGAAATACTCTGGGCAGCCATCGGTGGTGAGATGACTCTGTCTCTGTGTATTCATAATAGCTGCATAGCTTTAATGTGCTTGTGTTCATGGGTTGTTGTTAATTCTCATTTCTGATTCCAGTCAACAAAGGAAGGAAAGTCTCTGGTTCAGGCAAAAGCCAACCTAGGACTGTGAGTCTCTCGTTAATCTGACAGTGGCTAGAAATATTCCACAGTCTCCTGATCCGACTGTTCTGTCCGCGGTGAGGACAGCATGTGCTGAGGACATGGCCTGACACTACGGAAGAGATGATGGAAGGGCTATCTGCTCCCCACAGCAGCAGACCTGCTGCCAGCTGTCACCCTCATGCTGGCCACATGCTCCCACCCTGTCCCTTGTGCCAGCGCTGGTCCTTGGCTGCCCCTGGGGTGAGTCTGTTCAGGGGCTAAACCAGCAAATAATTTTCTTTGGGTTCAGTGCTTTGGACTAGCTCTGAAGAGGGGCCAGATGAGAGGTGGTGTGAGCACGAGGGACAGCCCCAGCCCAAATTTGGCAGCAGTGAATTGCCAAACCGGTTTAGCTGAACCCAAGATATGGAGACAAACTCTTTGCTGGTTTTGGACCAAACCCTACTTCAAACCCATGGGTGGCAGGTGCAAAGACATGGTATGAATTCGCTCTTTGGTTTCAAAGGGGATGAGCTGTCTGCAGTAAATCAGGCAGGTTTTGCTCATGACTCTTCCTGACAGTGCAGTCTCTCTTGCAAATCGTTCTGCTGTTAGGTGGCCACGGTTTCAATTCATCCAGCTTCTAACATATTTTGCTCTTTATCAGTTTAATTGGAAGGGGCGCATTGCCGTGCTATCTGACGACAGAGTGCCAATTTAAGTGTCTACAACCCTGAAAGTGCAGTGCCCATATTCCCAGGCCCAAATCCCTCTGCCTTGTGCAAGCATGCTGTGTCAAACTAGATAAGTGGGTAAATGCTAAAAATTTAGCCATTTAGCACACGTGCAAAGCTTCCAACTGGCAAGAATCCTCAGAGCTGTAAGATGAAACATTCCGAGTTACAGAACAAAATGTCTGTGCTGGGCTACTGAAATACATGTATTTAATGTACTATTACTGAGGTTTAGTGGCAAACCAGAATGAAAGCTATTTAAACAAATCCTCGCTTCATGTAACGTTGCTGTAGTCCATGTCATTGCTCAGCGTATCACGAAAGACAGTATTATCCAGATTTTGTTCAATACCAATTACTTTTCTGCTTCAAAAAATAAGGAGCATTTTTCAAAAAAATCGGGTTTGCTCAGACATTAGGGAAAATAGAGTTAACAGACATCAGAACTCTTTGTCTTGGGAAATTCGCTGTGAGGCAGGAGCAAGTGTAACAAAAGTAATTATAAGTGAATGCTGATAATTTATTTACTGGGATAGTAACATTGTTAGAGATGTCAAAATTCTGTTTTATCTGCATCTGCACGAATAGGCTTTTTGAAAGAGTTTTCCTGTTTCCAGCAGCGAGACTCTAAGTTTCCAATGAGGCTGTGAGAAGCGCGAGGACTTCTCCACTGCAGTAGAGAGGAGAGCTCACACTGGGATTTGGAGATGAGTCGTCCCCATTTGAGAAGAGGAGTTCAGCCAGGAGGTCCAAGTCGGACTGGGCTCCTGTGTGAACATCAGTCTGGGTTGCATCATGTAGGGATGGGTGTGAAAGTCACTTTGGCCATCTGAAAAAGGTTTAATACATTAAGTGTACTCCTCTGGTAGAGCTGACTAAGCGAGGTGCAACAGATGGGACCTTCAATCTACCTTCCTCGAGCAGGTTAATCAGGAAGGTGGGAGAAATGCTGCAGAGCCTCTGGCTTGGAGCCGGCAGGGAATGGCTTGCAGCAAGAAGCCTCTGACCGGACACCAACTGGTGCTTCAGCTTGAGGAGGGGTGAGGGCAAAATGTGATGTCTCAGCAGCTGGTGGGGCCCACACGCTGTGCGAGTGTCAGGGAGGGAGAGGACAAAGCAGTCTCTACTCTTGGGCTGCTGCACCTGGCCAACGCATTTAGGGCACGTGATACCGTGCTGCTGCAGACACTGTGGCAGTCAGGGGACCACGGCCACACGCTTTTAGTCACAGCCTGTCACCTCATCGGGTGCCCCAGAGTGCCAAATCCCACCCTCACACCTTCCACAAAGGGTGCATGGAGCTGTTCCTCGAAGGCAAGCCATACCGACCCAGCTATCACCGGGTCTGCTCCAAAGCCCAGGGAAGGTGAAGGACAGGTCCCCTGTTGAGGGTATCATCACGGAGCTCACTATGGAGCTCCTGCCACTTAAGAAATCTTATTCTAGCAGGGAGTTGCGTTGCATCCCAAAGTAACAAAGTATATATGCGCTTAACAAACTCAAGCTCAGCTCCTTTCACAACCCAAAATAAATTGTTTCCATGCCTGCCCAGATTCTAAATTAGAACAAACAGTCATTTAAAATGAATGATTTCGAGTCAGAGGAATACAAATCAGAGACTGTATTTCTTCTCCTTGGAAGAATACTGTTACACCAAAAAAATATTACTTACATTTTCAATCTTATATAGACTGGGCAAAAGATCTGCATTATCAACCGGTCAACAGACAATATAACCAGTTCTGGCTCCACATCTGACATGTCCAAACCTTGACAGACCATTCCCTTTGGTGCCTTTAAACATAGTAAGGGTTGCCAGCTACAGGGCTCACATCTTTATTTGGCTTGTGTGGAGCTGGACCCAGAAAGGTTTTACCTCGGAATTCACCAGTATGAGCTGTTTCTCCGCTCTGCTGTGCGCTGCAGGGACCCCAGCAGCTGTGGCAAAAGACGGCGTTCAGGTGTTGCCAGAGGGCAATGGGGGTGCAGGAGAAGGGGAGGAAGGAGTGCCTGCAGTGTCCTGACTTGAAGGGGAAACAGAAGAGGGGGACCAGGCAACATTAGCTGAAACTTCACACAAAACTATTTGGAGCCCTTCCTACAGCTCTGCCCCAACTGCTCCCAACTCTCTTGAGCTGCAGCTCCGTCTTTTCTGCCAGCCTCACCAGCCACGCTTTCCTTCACCTGGGCCAAGAAACCATTTTTGCATGGAAGGAGGTTAGTAGGTGATCCTGGTTCATATCTCTTCTGAGGAAGTGTCAATCCAGGCAGGACAGCTATTTGGAACAGGTTATAAGAGGTTACCCTCCAGCAAGTATAGATGTGTGATGAACACATTACTCCAAAGGGAGCTCATAATTTGGTACAGACCTTTGGAAGCATCGGTACAAAATTCCAGTTGTGCAAATTAAAACTCTGAACGCTTCAGGTTTGATTCAGACTGCTGCAAAGTCAAGAGGAGTCTCTCAACTGCCTCCAGTGGGTTTTTGATGTGATCCTTATTGAATAAACAATGAAGAAGTAAACATGTATAGAACCTGATTACCTGGTCTCTAGCTTCTGGCAGAACTCTCTGCTGCATCGTGTAAATACAACATTGGCGCGTGAAATTCCAGCTGAGTACCTCTGGTCAAGCTCATCTATGACTTCTGGTCCTAAGACACTAGCCTCTGTTATACAAAAAGTAAGACTATGATTTACAACTGTCCTTTCTGTCCTTAACAATCTGCGATGAGATCTTTTTTACATGAACTCTAAGCAGCTGCAAGTGCCTGCAGCTGGCAAAACTGCCCCGCAACCTCTCACCCTTTCCACAAGTCACCATGGCTCTAAGGCTGCCAAGACGCTGCCCTGAGAGGATCCGAAGGATCTCTTTTATGTTAACAATACAGCTGTTTGTTATTCTGTCCAGGACGAGTAAAGCTATCAATTGAGCAGAAGGAGAACATTTTAAAGCACACTAAACAGCAAATAATCCTCTGCTCAGGATATTAAAATATCACAAACCACAAATTTCCCAGTGTTATGACTTTGTAGCTGGCACCTGTGTGCTTTAGCACCCCAGTCTATAGACTGAGGAGATGACATGCTCATACCAAGCCTAGAGTAAAAGGGGCTGCACAAGATAGCCTTGTGCAGTCTGCTGCCAGGCAGCAATTGCTTTTGCAGACCCTTTCTCTCCAATATACTGACTTATGGTCACTGCCATGTTTGAATGGCATGTCTTCTTTACTGTAATGGGGCTAGGTACTGCTGGATGTATCAGGTAGAGCCTTGGCCAGCATGTCTGACACAGACTGCTGCATTTTTTGATCCATCTACTTTTTTTGACCTTGGAATAATTGCCTTAATTGCATGCTCGCACTAGGTCTTTGCCCTCAACTACTCAAAAGCTGTTTTTAAGGTGCTGACCAAGTCAAGGTCTAAGGCAGCCTGACTGCAAGATGCTCTGTTGTCATCAGAGGTTCCTACAGGGTCAGATCCATCCAGACATCACATGTACTGGTACAAGGTGTATTACTGAGGAGATAAGAGGGGAACAAGGTTATAGGCATGGATAGCTAGATAGACAGACAGACAGACAGACAAACTCTCCTTCCAAAAAGAAAAAGTTATGCTTGCAGTTTGTCCTTCTCAGTCCTTCAACCAGCAGAAAAATGCTGGTCACACTGTTAGATAAATCCTACAGATGTGGAAAAAAGGAGCTTCCCTTAAGATAGAAGATGAGTAGTGTCATCCAGCATTAAGGGAGAGATTTTGAAGACAAAGGAGGACAAAGTCCTACACTGCCCTGTGGAAAGATACCGTATATAGCTTTGGGGAACACAGGAAAAGTGGCGTGTAGCAAATATAGCGTCTGGATTTTAACACCAAGAGCCTTCGTGCTATTTCCTGTGATTCTCTGACACTGTGCAATCATTTTCTAGCTCTGAAAATGATGGTCAAGGTTTGATAAAAGATATAACTCATCAGTATGTGCAGAGGCATCTACAAAATCCAGATGGGAAAATGACCTTGGCTTCTGCAGTTAAAGAGAAAATGAGGCTTGGGCCAGATTAATTCCCAGGGTTGCACATTGTTTTCATCGGAGTTGCCCCGAGGGTGTTTGATTCTCAACTCCTTAAAGTTTCCAAAACAAAGCAAAATCCAGGTGGGTGGCAATATGGAACCGATGGGGCTTTTTTGTTTGGTTTTTTTTCCAATTGTTTTAGTACAGGCTACCATGACTTAAAACTTATTCCTGCAGATCTGCAGAAGCAGGCAGCTGTTTTACAAAGAAAAGGTAAAGCCTTCACCTGGAACAAGCTCATGCTGCCTTTGGAAATATTTCACTTCATTGGTGAGCTTATCTTTCTATTTAAAGAACCCCCAGCCTTGACTCTCAGGAGTGCCTCCCTTTGGTCTCTGGGCCATCACCTGCTGATGTGTTTGCAGAAACTTCTCCCAAGGAATGTCCCAAGGAACAGAAAAATGGTTTTACTGAATTAATAATAGATCAGCTCAAGCTGCAACCGTCAAAGTTAAATTTCTACATGGATGTGGACTCTAAGGTTTGGACACGTCTAGAGTTAGCTTATCGTGCTCCTTGGCCATCAGATATATCCGATACTTAACTTTTTTCTTGTTGTAAATGCTACCACTTTATAAAAGGCCCAGTCAATCCTACACGCCCAGTCAATTCTGAAATAGTCCAGTTTTTGTATTTGGAGATTCAAGAAAAGAGAGGCGAGCATAGGATTTAGAAGTTGGGTTTTGTTTTATAGGGAAAAATATGGAAAGGGAATCCAAAGATGGTGAATTTGAACTAGACTCTCTTCCATGGCAAATTTAGGTCTCTGAGTCCCCATGGAGAACTTTCCCTGGGAAGCTCTGGTTACACACACTGACTGCACAGTTTGAATTCAGATTTAGGTCCTACATTGACCCTGCTAGGAGAATCACTTGAACTTGCTGGTGAAGCCTTGCAGTGACCTTGTGAAAGTTCGTTACATACTCAGATGAAAACCACCCATCGGAAGTCCAGAGGAACTTCTGTAGATGTATGACCAAGGTGGGAATCACTGGAGTATCCATCTATTTGTGAGATAATGTTTCCCGCTTCCACATCAGAAGTCAATGTTTTCCCAATGTGTTGCTCCCTATTAGTTCTGCTTTCTGTTCTGTCTGATAGCAGGAAGCATAGAAAATAGTGGAAATTAAAAATGAAGATAATGCAAAGATAAACACACCTCTTTTTGATCTTCAAATTGAGTTAATGTCAAGCAAAGCTTGTGCTCTATGCACTGGCTTGCCTCTTTGTTTAACAGTGAATTGAATGGAACTATTTCACTTGCCAGCTTGTGCAGTAAGTTGGAAAATAAAATTAATAAAAGGCAGTGTCAGAGTCACAGCGTGTAAGTGACCCCTCCGAGGCACAGTCGAATTGGAAGCTCTTTGCCTTTGCAGGGTCCCATTATCATATGATCAGGCCACTTCATAAACCAGAACATTGTGAGCCTCATGACATCCCTGCGGCAGGGCTGTCTGCCGGCGGTTGGAGACTTCGGGCACCATGGGCACAGACTAGAAACAGCGTAACAGGAGGGCTGACATCTCCGTGTCTCAGATTTTGGGGTTCTCACTATGGAGTCTGCACAAATCAGGGTCCTTGGAAGCAGAATTGTCCAGGACATTGAGCCTTGTTTTGTTGTCTTTCCTGGCATGTCTGGAGGAGGTGTGTGGTGCCATGGGGAGGACCCTGTGAGGAGCCCCTCTGGGTTGGGCCATCAGCTGAAAGCCTGAGCAGGGTACTTGGCTTCAGATCCCACTGCTGCCCAAACAGAACCTGCTCTGCCTTGTTTGGACCAGGATGCCCCGAGGACTCAGCAAGGACAAGCTCCCAGGGCAACTCTGACCCCTGAGAAAAGAAAGCATCACTGCATGCAGGAGCTGATCCAAGCTCGGTATAAAGACTTAAATGTCACCAAAGTCCTAGTTTAGGGACTGGAGCTAAGATGGAGCCACTGATTTCTTTCCTCCCTGCAATTTTTCTCAGAGCTCAAGGAATTAAAATTCACCAAAGCCTTAATTTCTGAAAGACATTAAGTCTGATGTACTTTGACCTTCAAAATGTCATTTAGTTTGGCTGTCTCACCAATATTGTCCTCCTCCCCTGTGCTGCCCCCTTATTTTTGTATCAAGCAATGAGAAAGAAGGGTAGTAACCAGCTACCTAAGATGCAGATTACACACAAGGTTAGCACAGCAGAAGCATCCTGCCTTCTTCTACCAGCTCTGCTCAGTATTTAAACTGAGATATTTAGTTCCCATGGGGAAAATTGTACTAGAATAGAAAAAGGCACAGCGTGCAGCTATTATTGGGGCAGTGATTGTAATGAGCATGGAAAATGGAACAATATATAACCCATTCTTAATAGACTCTTGGGAGGGTTATCCTCTGCTTCTCCTCAGATCCAGTACGCAGACACTTTTTTTTTGTAATTGGTAATGCCTTTTTTTGTTGTTTTTGAGAGCCTAGATCCGTTTGTATTGCTTAGTAAATATTAATGGTATTTCCCAAAGATTAATTATCCCCATGCCTGCACCAGAATGTGGTTTGAATTAAACAACACCCCTTTTCTCTTTCCAAGCAGCTGTTTGACCAGAGATCTTGTCCTTTCCAGAAATCCATAAAAGGTCAAACCTTTCTGCACTGATCCTTCACTTGCGCTGGTGGGAATGCTCTGGAGCCTGTGTGAGCTCCTTGCACCATAACAATGATCTGTAGTAGTTGCACTGGTGAAATGAGCCCTGGAGCCATGCTGACCTAGACCTCCTTTGCCGAAGAGAAGGTGCCTGAAGTCCGAGAGGGAGGCAGGCTGGGAAGACGTCCAACTTTCTGTGCATGCAGCAGTTAGTTATGCAAGTATCATGAAAAGAAATGCTCTGTCCCGAAATGGTAGTTACTTAGCTTTAACTTTGTGGCCACAAAGGTTTGAGCAGGTTTGAGATGCTGATAAGCTTAAATGTGATGTTAAAAATCTCTCAGCCTGGCTATGGGATTTTTTTTTTGGTCCTTAATCAAGGTGTCTAAGAAGAACATGTGGTAATCCGTTGATGCCATGATTGTTGCTCAGCAGTTGAAGCAGAGTAGTCGTTTTACTCCATGCTGGTGAGGAGGATGTAAGCCTTGCTGCCTTTTATTCTATGGAAACAGCTTTCAATCACCCTGAAGGCTGAAGCATTGATGGTGGGAGAGAGAAAAGATGAATGCCATGGAAACCTCTCTGCTTCACTGAGGAAGTGCAGTGGTGTTTCTTTTATTTTACTCATAAGTGCTTGCAGTGGGTCATCCCATAGCAGCAATTAAAGATTTTGTTCCAGTTTTGGGAGAGGAATCTGGCCCTGAAGACACTCACTTTTGTCTTTTCTTGTCTTTTTTTTTTTTTCCCCTTCCCTTGATGCAAAGTGACATACAAACCAAGCCCTGCCATCTAGGACCAGGGCTAAGCTATGCCACAGTTAGTGGAGGTCTAGTGTTGGACATGTTTTGGGGCCAATGTCCCCCCCATGTTAAAAGTAGTGGATTTTAGTGTATGCCCATTAGCAAAGGTTGGTTTTGTTTGCTGTAACTAATGATAATTCTAAATCTTCTTTTTTTTAGGAACTGTAGTCCTCAAAAAGACAGGGTTTTTTAATGTCTACCATACATATATGCTGCAGCTTTGCTGGCATGAAACCAGGAAGGATGGCACACTTCTTTCCCTGCTAGCTCTAATCAGCCTGGGGAGCTTACACCACCACTTGCTTCAGCTTTGCTCAGAGAGTGTGGCAATGATGTCTTTCTGGGGCGGTAACGCTCATGGTGCACAATCAGTGCAGTTTAAGATGTAAACGTGTAAAGTGAGGCCCATGACAGCTTGAAGGATTGCATGGGGGTCTATCAGCCAGATCCTATATGAGCGCAAACAAAAAACAGTTGTTGACAGACAACTTTCATAAATTGCTTTGTTGAGTGTCAACTTTGCTTTATAGCACATTGTCACATGCCAGTGCTGACACTTGTGGCATAACTTGCTGGCGCAGTATGGCATGCTTGTCATGCTGGTATCTTTTTCTGCATTTTTTTTTCCTAGTAAATTCCTGATGATCCAAACTGGAGCCATGTTATCAGGTTTTGCCCCTAGGTGAGAGGAGCTGTGTTGCTACATGTACTGCCAGAGCATGTACTGCCAGAACAGTGCCGACATCACAACTAAAAACCAAACTAGGGTGAAACAAAATGAATGCTTTAAATGTACCCATATTTCTGTGCTGTGAAGTGTTTTCTGCTGCTGGACTTCTAATGTCCAAGTTCTTCCATAGCAGCAGCTGTTATTCAGAGGGCAAAGGTTTGCTGCAGACCTAGCAGAGTTAACAGTTACCATGGGCTAGGTGAGATGAAAACATCCTTCTTTTTCATCGTTTACTTTTCTTGGCCATTTTCTGTGCTAGATGTTTGCCCAATGCCATGCCAGTATAGTTAGGAAGGGACTTTGTCTTGCTAGTATCACATATAGGCCAGACAAGAGTTGTAGTCACTATAATGTTAAACTGAGTCACAAAGCTCCCTAAATGGTTGTGGCATGTGTGGCTAAAGAAAGAAACAAAAGAAATATCACTCATCAGGACTTTGACACTGAGCGATAACAGAGAGAAGCAATGAAGAGACTGTAGGAACCTCAAAGCAGGAAAAATCTTTGTGGCCTCCTCTTTTCCCTGCAGATTGGGAAGTGGCAGATGGATAATCAACAAAACCCATAGCACCTCCTTGAGATATGGCTTGGGAGAAAGCTTGCAAGGCACTTGAGTAAAAAGAAAAGAAAGCTGTGGATCTCCCTGGTTATCCCAGGCATCTGGAGGGCGTTGCGGCACCCGGAGCTGAGCAGCTCCCGGTCAGGAGCTGGTGCAGGTGGACACTGTGGAGCTGGGCTGTGCAGCCTCACTGGTTTTCGGGCTATCCTGATGTCAGGAGTCCCTGCATTATACCACGAGCTGATTTTTGCAGCTTCCTTAGAGGTCAAGAAGCACATAGTATTTCCTAAGGTGTGTGGGAGGGTTTTATCATGGTTTATGCCACCATATGTGGCTCACAGTTTGCCAGGGCTAAGCAGGCAGCAAGGAAAGCCAGCACTTACAACACATGGCAGAAGACCTGCTCCGAGGTAGTGCAGACGCTGGGTGTGAGCAGGATTGATTAGCTCTCATTATGGGCCGGCTCAGTAAATGTCGCATGTTTGAGCGTTATTAGCTCAAACACAGTGGACCAAAGGAGCAGATTATTTTGACATTTAGGCCTGAATGTGGCATTTCCAGGGACTCTTGCAATTATTTGGCCAAAGAAAATTATCAAGGCAAAAGCCCAGCGTGGGAAGTGATAAGTGAGACACACAATGGAAAAATAAGCACATGGCAGGACTGGATCTGCTGTTGCCCACGGCTTTTTGGGGCCTTAGGGGAAAGGTCTCATGCTGGATCTGCTTTAGATGACATCAGTGACCGTGGCAAGTTGCCCATGGCTGGGGCCAGAAGAGGCTTGTGGTACCAAGGTGTGCCACGGATGCTCTCTTCTGCGGTAGGTGCTGGGCTTTCCCTCCAGAAGGGCAGCTGAGAAAGGTCGTGGCTCAGTGCCTAAACCACGGCCTGGGTGTTTGGTGGCTTGGTTAGTTCAGAGACCTGCTAGCTCAACATGTTGGTCTTAAGGCTCTGTTTCTTTGAACATACATCTCTCCAGTAAGCAGCCCCCCCACCCCCCTTAATTTGGGATGCTCTTTAGTTTGTGAGGGAGCTGAAATGTAGGCAATGGATTGTATCAGATGGGGCGTGGGGTATGTTCCCAAACATGAATGTGTATTGGTGACCTTCCGCCAGTGCTGTGGGACTGGGGGGCTCTGAGGAGGGCAGGAGTCACTCCGACATGACTGGGAGCCCCAGATAAACCTCCTTGGTGCTTGCTGTTGGCACACAGGCGCCGGTGCCATCTGCGACCCTATAGCGTGGAGGGGCTGCCCGTAAGTGCAGCATTAGGCGGCAGAGCCTGGTAAGAGGCTCTTTATTTCAAGGTTTCAGCTTTTCCAAACACAGAAGGACATGCTTGAAATTCATTCCTTCATGCTGATCCTGGGAGTCTTCCATAACCTTGAAATTTGGCGCTCTCCTTAGCTTTCCCCGCTCGCTCTGTGCCTGCATGGAGCCGCTCACCGCGCCCTGCCGCGCACCGGCGCCGGCACGTGCCGCGGGGCTGGAGGCGCCCGGGTCAGCAGCCGCTTCGCAGGGAGCATCGCAGCCAGCCCAGACACTCCCTGGCTCCCGCAGCCACAGCAGCTTCGCAGCGTGTAGCCGCTGGCCAGCTGAGGCATTGGCCGTGATAGCAAAGAAGCCTCAAGAATTAGGGTAGTCGCTGGTATTCCATATATGCCCATAATTTATGAATGACACAAACACTCCCGCCTGGCTTGTAACAGCAAGGCTTTAAGCTGTTTCCTGTCTTATAACGAGCCGTTCTGACCTGTTACCCCTCTCCAGACCCTTGGGCTTTTGCTTTTCACCTCTCACAGGAAATATAACCACAGCCTCAACAGCAAAAACTTTCCAGGCACCTCAGCCAGGGCAGCGTCTGTTTTTTGTAACAGCAACTGTATCGCCTCTGCGAGGTGCTGCTCCTGCCTGCAGGCTCTGGGTGCCAAAAGAGGTCAGAGACTGAAGTTAATGTGTGTGGGCAGAGAAAGGGCATGTGCCCGTATCGCCCTGTTTCAGTACCACCCATGGGAGCAAGGCTGTGTGGTTCACCACTGACCCTCAAACTACAAGGAGAGAAAGTGCCAGACAGGGAGAGACTTGCAAATCCCCACTAACGCCCTATTTGCTGCGGGTGGGCTCAGCGCTGAGCATCCTTTACCCCATCAGCCTCTTCCTTGCCGTTCCCTATCTGTGAATTTGTTCCCTCTGAAGGGCTTCTGCAGCATCTGCAGCCCTGGCACTCGTGAGACACGTACCCCCACCCATACCCAGGTTGTTGCAACATCTTGGGGGGTTCTCATCCCATAACAGGCTTGGTGGCAGTAAGGCTTTGGATTAGAGGGGTTTGTAGTCTCGGCTTTGAACACGTGTAAAATGAGATATGTGTGGAGCCTTAACACATAGGGAGAGCCCGGCTGCTAAAAGGAAACGGCAGCATCTCCTCGCCCTGGCACAGCTGGACGTGCACAACCACCCATGTTCCCCTGCAGCTGCCTCCTCCTCTGCACACCCAACCTACTCCCCACACCCCTCTTCCCATCGCTGAAATCCCTGCCACCCCCTCACATAGCACATGCCTCATCGTTTCCAACTGACAGCAAGGATTTCAGTAACGTTTCTTGCTCCATTTTGTATTTTAAAGCAAGCAGCCATCCCTCCTTCCCTTTATCTTCTATCTCTTCCCTAATAAATATGATCACTCCATCCTGCGAGACCTGAAAACCCATTTCTGAAATTCCCCTGACAACTAATACAGTAAAACAAGCCTATAAATATAAATAATTATCATAAAAAGGCATAAAATGCCAGACTTGGGTCAAACATACTCACACAGTGACACTAGCAACAAATAACTACACAGTGTTTGAATGTAAATGGAAAAAGCTGAATACAGAGCAGCCAGTTTGTTGCCCATAACTGTCAGACTCCTAATTCGGACAGGCCATATTTTATTGATAGCAGAGCAAACACAGTCATAATCCATCCCTACCTTTCCTGCTTTAGTGAAAAATCCCATCCATCCCCAGGGAAGCAGGGATGGAAAAAAACAGTGGTGTGAACGTGAGGTGAAAGTATAAGACAGAAAGAACAGTCCCAGGCTGTGTTTCCCACGTGTTTCTCGCACATCATATGCTAAGTTCAATTTTCCAAAAGCTCTGTTTTATTTTTAAAGGTAACATCTTTATTATTATTATTATTATTATTATATTTATTAGTTGTAATCATTATTATTATGCAGAGATGAGATTTTTTTTTTCCCCCTTTGATCACAGAGCAAACAGTTTGCTTTTGAAAATGTTAATGGAGTCCTGATTTAAAACATTTTTTCTTCACTTTTTTTTTGTTGTTTTTGTTTTTTAAAACGTTGCAAGAGGCAAGATCTGGGGTTCGATTTCCTCGTCCTACACAAAGAAAGATTCTGGAGTTCGGACTCCTAGCCACTACCGGTAGGTCCTGCCTTGCTCAGCTCTCGTCGTCTCAGTGTGGTTTCGCCAGGTGGGGTGGGTAGGTGGGTGGGAGGGGAGGAGTTGGAAGAAGGGAGGGTATTTGTCAGCTATGTCGAGTCTTGGTTAACAACTTTGCCTCCATTCATGGTTGGCGTCCCTGAACTTTTTCTTGAGCGTCCTTGTTTTTCTCCAATTTCATGCAGCGATGGCTCTCTGTACATGCACACTGCGAACAGAAAAGACACCCATTAACAGCCCTGAAGTCACAGACAGACATTAGTGACCATAATGAATTATTTCTTTGCATGTGAGCCTGAAATTCCAGCCCCAATACAAACACACACACTCTTACAGAAACCTCAGTGACCAAGCAATAGATCCTGTTACCAAGCAGGATCTGTTACCTGCCCTCGCTGCCAGTCAGGTCCTCCTTCTGTCTCTGGATCCTTCCAAAGGCACAGATAGAAACAGGGGTCTTCTTTCTCACAGAAGTGTCTTTCTAGGTTTTCTGTGCTTTACTGTTTTTTCATGTTATATTCATATACATAAAATAAACATTCCAGTTCACAGCACCATGTATTGTCTCGAGATGCTGATTATCATCTAATAACAGGCCCAAGAATTGCCCGGTCCCCTCCAACAAGAAGGTCTTCAGAGTCTTGAATCAAAACTACGTTTGCATCTGAGCCATCCAAGCCTTCCGGGTGTTAAGCTCTGGATCTGGAAGTGGTGACTCAAGCCCATTTGGCTCCTTCAGCCAAGAGCTGAGGTCTGCTCTCAGCACTTATTTTTTTCCCCTCTAAATCAAGACAGCCAGCCAAGGCCAAGGCCGTGAGCAGCCACATGGGGATGAGTTCAGTGACAACAAGCCAGGAGCCATCTCAGCTCTGCGTGGTCACCTGGCAGTACCTGAGAACAGGGTGGATGGAGGATACCTTCTCTCCAGACCCAGGCTAAGCAATGTATGTCCTATAAAAATGTACTTGCTGGAGCCTAGACAGCCTGAGAAGGCAACATCTGCCCAAGACATGGCACATCCCCATGTCCTGTGCAGCACAAAGCATTTATCCAACTCACCATGTGGACTAAGTCCTCACGGCTGGCCTCGTGCCATGTGAGGTGTGCCAGAGCAAGGGCACACGCTGAGCGGCTCGGGGAGCATCGCTCATGAGCTCATCACAAATGTGGTGGGGTGTAGATGTGATTGAAATAGTGAGGCATCTCAAGGGCAGGCACACTGGAGTTGAGAACTCGAGGTAATTCCAGACTGCAAATGTCATCCCCGGATCTTTGCAAAAATTAGGATAGAAAGAAATGATTGTGTACTGCTTCGTTTTGTAAAGCTGTCACATCACAAGCAAAGGCACAGAGCTTAAACACAGGGGATAGAGCCCATCAGGTTTTGGTTCCGGGTAATGAACAAGAACAAACTTTCAAAAATTATCTGAAGAAATGAAAAAAATACCCCATGTATAAAAAGGCAATGTAAGTGCTTATATTTATAACCTCCCCTGATTTGCAAATAAATCCTGGCAATTAGAGGCAGGCTGCAAATGACATTATTGCTCTGCATTTTACTCCTAGCTAGATAAACAGTTATAGCAGTGTGCAACAATACAGGACAGAGATAAAGTGCAGTCAACTGTGTATTAATAGGAGGGATATTGCATTGAATATATGAGCAGTGAAAAAAAATATTACTTTTTCCATAGAGCATTCTTCATGCAACGCTTTCAAAGCAGTTTAAACACACACTCTAGCCGGGCCTCCCAGTGTGGCTGCAAGGCAGGTCTGCTCTGCAAACTGTTCTTGCTACCGGAGCCATTTTTTTGATGAAAACGAGAAAAAAAAAAAGAAAATGAATTACTTGTCCCATGGGTCTGGGCCAGGATGAGCAATGCCAGGACTGCCTGTCAGCTGCCTAGACTATCAGTGCTGCCTGCATGCTGCAAGGGAAGTGTGTAGCACGGTGGCAGCAGAAGTAGAAGGGATCTCACATCCCCTTTCAGCTGCTGAGCTGCCCCTCATACCTTGGTGAGTGTCACTCAACAATGCGGTGATGGTGAATTGGCCTGCTGTGATGAAGTACCTAACAAAATCTCAAAAAACAGCATGAAAAGGTTTACAACTGAGGAAAACCTGTGCCCTCGTGATTTCTTAGCCTGAGTTGCAGAGCCTTTTGATGACCCTGAGGATGCACATCACTTCTGTGACCGACCTTATTCTCTGATGTGATGTTTGCCCAGCAGAGTTGGGTATTTGTGCCGGCATTGCCCCAGTACCCCTGACGTCCCATACACGAAGTTCTGTCTCAAGTGCAGTGTTGTCTTCACCCTGACCTCTCTGGTCCCAAGCTGGAGCTGGAGGGACCTCCGTGAGCTCTTCCTCCAGGCAGCTGCTCGTACTAAGCTCATCTTACCTGCATCCCCCATACCCCATCAGGCTGGGCCAGATGCTTAACTACAAGGGCTGAGCCTGAGCCAAGCCCACAGCAGCAGCACCATGGCACGCTGCCTTTCTTCAGCTCCCTGCCTCTCACCACGGCCTTTGGGCAAAAACATTGAACTGCTAACAAGGCCCACAGAGTAATGAATATAAATCAGGCTACAAAAGTAAACAACATTTGCAGCTAAAAATTAAGGAAACCCTGAACCTAGCAAGCAAATAGGGCAGGAATTTTAAGTCTTCCAGTCTAGTGCATGATACAAGTATTGACATGGGGCATGGCTGGAGGCTGCTCACATTGTGCTTTTCGGACAGAGCTGTCAAAGATACTCTGTACCAGACGGGCCAACACACCATGCAAGAAAATCTGTAGCAGCATAGGACAAGTGTATTTTCAGTAGGTAAATACACCTACACTATCAGTGTATGCAGTATTTATATGGCATCACGCACAAGATAGTGCCTGGACGTTCTCCTACACAAGAGGCTTGTGTGCGTGTGCTGAGCTATGGGCATCGCTCAGCAGCGGCTGCAAACCCACGTGCACCGCAAGACGCAGGTGTGTGTGCACAGACACACGGGTGTGTATGCACACAGTGCACACAGCCGCTCACGCGTGGGGTTTTAAGGACAGTGTGACATGTTGTGCAACACCAGCTCTTGGATTGCAGTTTGTTACTCCTTGTACTGAGGAAGCTTGAGGGTGACTCACGCGCGGAGATGTTAGTCATGGACCAGGGAGGGGGATGTTCGCAAATGGACTGTTGTGAGTGCCCAGATCTTCCCGGCTTTAAACTAAAGCTCTGTGGTTCAGGACCAGCGCTCTCTGACAGGTCTGTTTGCGGTCCCTGTGTGTGCATGTGTGTGTGGAGACACACTGTCCCTGTCACCTGCATCAAGGTAAACTAGCAGCAGTGTGACATGCCCAGATGCTTGGGAGGTCTGCTGATGCACACAGCACAAGGCAGCTTTGGAAGGATGAGCAATCTGGCTAGAACAAGAGTCCCCTCCCTGCTTTGCCTTGCTTCTCCCACCCACCCACACCCACACAACAAGTCAAATACAGCCCTTAATGTCTGGAAACCAAGCTAATGCTTTGGAGCTTCAATCAAATAATCAGCTCCTATGTCCCAGATTCTAATCAACACATCCATATTCATGCTTTAATTGGAAAGTGTTGTTAGCCTGATCTGCTAAAGAGCCACAGGCATAAATGGAAGGGGGTGAGCGGCAGTGGAGCTGTGCCGATGTCTGGTTCTTGCGGCTTTCGATTCCCTGCTCCCTGCTAGCCAGCAGTGCCTACCGTTCACATGCTCAAGGAAACGATTTTGCACAAAGAAACAACTCGCAAATTAGGCAGGAAGGAGATACAAGCTTGGGGGTACAAGCAAGGGGGAAGGAGGCGGCGAGGAGCATCCTTCCCAAAGGCGAAGGCATGGAGGGGGCTGCCTGTCACCCAGGAACAGCTCCATGTCTCGCCTATGCTCTGGCACAGGACCCCAGCCTCATTTCTGCTTCCCAGGCATGGCGCCGACACACCAGCCACACGGTGAAACCGAAATCACCCTGTGTGGCTTCCCTGGGCGTCAGGGACTGCCTGAGCTTGGGAAGCACATACCACCTCCTCCTGGAAGCTATGCTAAGGCACAGGGAGGACAGGGAGGCGATTCAAGACAGCCAGCATGGCTTCACCAAGGGCAAGTTCTGCCTGACCAACCTAGTGGCCTTCTATGATGGAGTGACTACACCAGTGGACATGGGAAGGGCTACCGATGTCATCTATCTGGACCTCTGTAAGGCCTTTGACACAGTCCCCCACAACATCCTTCTCTCTAAACTGGAGAGGTATGGATTTGATGGGTGGACTGTCCGGTGGGTGAGGAATTGCTTGGATCGTCGCATCCAGAGGGTAGTGGTCAACAGCCCAATGTCCAGATGGAGATCAGTGACGAGTGGTGTCCTGCAGGGGTCCGTATTGGGACTGGTACTGTTTAATATCTTCATCAATGACGTAGACAGTGGGAGCGAGTGCACCCTCAGCAAGTTTGCGTAGGACACCAAGCTGAGTGTGAGATGGCATGCCATCCAGAGGGACCTGGGCAAGCTCGAGAAGTGGGCCCCTGTGAACCTCATGAGGTGCAACAAGGCCAAGTGCAAGGTCCTGCACCTGGGTCGGGGCAACAGCCGGTATCAATACAGGCTGGGGGATGAAGGGATTGAGCTGAGAAGGACTTGGGGGTCCTGGTGCTTGAAAAGCTGGACATGAGCCGGCAATGTGCGCTCGCAGCCCAGAAGGCCAACTGTATCCTGGGCTGCATCAAAAGAAGCGTGGCCAGCAGGTCGAGGGAGGTGATCCTGCCCCTCTGCTCTGCTCTGGTGAGACCCCACCTGCAGTACTGCGTCCAGCTCTGGAGTGCTCAGCACAAGACAGACATGGACCTGTTGGACCGGGTCCAGAGAAGGCCATGAAAATGATCAGGAGGATGGAACACCTCTCCTATGAAGAAGGACTGAGAGAGTTGGAGTTGTTCAGCCTGGAGAAGAGGCGGCTTCGGGGAGACCTTATTGCAGCCTCTCAGTACTTGAAGAGGGCTTATAAGAAAGATGGCAGCAAACTTTTTAGCAGGGCCTGTTGCGACAGGAGAAGGGGGAATGGTTTTAAACTAAAAGAGAGTAGGTTTAGACTAGATATAAGGAAGAAATTTTTTACGAGGGTGGTGAAAAACTGGAACAGGTTGCCCAGAGAGGTGGTAGATGTCCCATCCTTGGAAACATTCAAGGTCAGGTTGGATGGGGCTCTGAGCAACCTGATCTAGTTGAAGATGTCCCTGCTTCTTGCAGGGGCGTTGGATTAGGTGACCTTTAAAGGTCCCTTCCAACCCTAACTATTCTGTGATTCTATGATTCTATGATTTTGTGTCCAGATCCTAGCATTTCTCACTTGGCATCACTGCAAGTTGAGGAGGTTCAGGGGATGCAAGAAACTCCATTTTCTTTCTCTAGAATAGGGGAAGAGCTTATTAAAGGATCTTAGATATATCCCATCGATCCAGCTTCACTCCTGGCTTTCCCTGCCCCAGACCCTAGCAAGTTAGGAGGAACCAAATTTTTCCCAAGCTGCCGTTTAGCAGGTAGGCAGGTCGTGAGCCCGGCAGGATCGCAACACGCCCCGACGGCAGCCTGGACCAGTGGCTGGGCTGGGCTGGGCACGCATCCTTTGGCAGGCAGCCCAGGAGACGGGCTCTTTCCCTTGATGGAAGCCACAGCTCGTGGTGTCAGGATCTGCAGTAGCGGCTGCATTAGCTAATGCTTCAGTGGAGGGAATAAATTGTCTGAGCAGCAGCTAGGGGCAGGAGGGAGCAAGTGATTATGCACCCTCGTTTTCTGCCTCTAATTACTGTGTTCTAAACCCGGTCCCAGCTGATGCATTTCAGAGGCATTTGAGCTCGCGTCTATCTGGCGGCTAAATGTGCAGGACGCTGCCAGATGGAATCACAGTTTGTTCAGGTAAGAAATGCAGCACAGAATGACAAAAAGCCAAGCAAAGCATGGTTAAAATACATTGCATTTGCCATCTAAGATGATGATTAGGAGTTTGATAGATGAACAAGTGAGTGACTGTGGGATTGAAAACATACCAAAATCTGCCCACTTGAAAGACAGACAGCTCCAAAAGAGGAGCTGTGTTAACAAAGACTGATAGAGTGTGGGGTTTGTCTTTTTTTTTTAAAGGACACTTTTTAGGATGTTTTGTGGATTAAGGTGATACCTTTGAAGCATTTTCACTAGGCCTACCACATCTTCCTACTCAACAGTGTCTTGTACTTCTTTGTAACGTCTGAGGATTCCGCTTTAACAAAATTGGGATGTTGCATCCCTGGGAAAACACACTGGGAAAGATCTGGCTGCTGCTCCTTGCACATGGATATTCATCAGTGGCAATAAATGGATCAGACCAGTCATTAACAGGTCACCTTCACACCTGATACGCGTTCATGTCATGAGGGCTGAAGCACCATGAGTTTGGAGGTAGGGGCAGCTCTGATGACTCAGATGGAGGAAGAGTTGTCGTCTTCTTTCTGTGACCAGATTTGCCACCCCAAACGTGTCACGGCTTGGGCCGGGTGAGAGATGAAATGTAGCTCTTTTGGGAGCGCAATCTGGAAATGATGTCTTCAAGGAGAAGGAAATAGAAATAACAGAGCACATCCACAATAAGCATCTAATAAAATTCTCACTTAAGTGACTGGAAAAGTCTCCCATTGTTTGAGATGGGATTGGACACTTCAAAGAACAAAAGGCACTGTGGACAGTAGTGTTTGTCCAGCACTAATCGCTACAGACACTTAAAGAGACTGAAATTGCTTTAAAAGATTGCTTGGTGTCCAAGTGACAATTACACTCAGGCTAATTTCTTGTGCAGTCTGGTTCAATCTATATGTGGGCACTTTAAGGGATCATTTAGCTCAAATGATCAGTGATCAGAAATAAAAATATCAAAAGAAATGTGTTACATATGTATGTTTTTAACCAAAACTGGCACCACACAGTACATTAACTGCTGCCTGCCAGGCTGCTTGCCTTGGCTTTGCCTGTGCACAGATGGGAGAGGAACTTAACGTTTCCCCTGTAAGTTTTTTGTGCTTTCATATTGATTAAGCTTAATGCTATTTCCAAAAACAAACAAATCCTACCCACACTAAACCAAAAAACCCCTCCTACCAACCAAAACCCAAAACTTTTCCAGTTGTTATCTAGTGACTTTCGCACAGAACACCTCCAGCATCCTGACAATCTACAGGAGTCAAAACACTCTGTGGGATTAGCACAGCATAAAGCTGTAGCTGCTAAAAGCCACAGATAACACACATACATACACAGATACCACTGCATATAGATGCACATGTACACATATGTAGTCCTTAGAAATAACCTGGGAGGATATTTCATATTGATTCATTAGTTTACTGCCCATTTGCAACTTTGAGGAGAGGACTTCTGAATTCAGAAAGCAGTATGAAGCAACGGGAGTCAAATGAGCTCCGGGAGCAATCCGGGCTTTTTTGTGTTGCCTTTCCCTGTGCACGCTCTCTTCACTAAGCTGCTGCATAATTTTTCTGCACACAGCAAACAACTGGGAAGTTTCATCTCAGTGATAATTGCCATTGAAGTCATGGGTGAAGTGATTCCTAGCAATGTATGTAACATTTCTCCTTCCCAGGGGACCAGACTCCTCCTTGCATTCATTTCTGCGTCAGCCATCATGTGGCAGGGCTAATGCTGGTGCTGGTACCGGAGCAAAAGGAAACCTGGGCGCGTTACTGCAGATGGAAGCTGCAAAGTACTGGCTTGAATAAGCAGCAAAGCCCACACGCTGGAGCATGCCACAGCATTCAGCAGAAGGGACATGCAAATATAGCAGGGGAGTGCTTTGGATACTTCTTAGAGTCATGACAAAGAGAAAGAAGCCGTTAAAACAGGGAAGGAATTGCCCCTTTTCTCTGCTTGCCAGCTCTGCTCGCAGCGACTTTGATGGATGCAGCACAGAGAAGTCACGTGGAGCTGAGCGCGTTTTACTCCAACCCTCCCCACAAGCCTCTGCTACCTACAATGCATCTTAGGCTTGGGAACAGAGTCCTCCGTCTGGAGTCACAGTCCCAGACAGCTGAATGCTCTGGGAAGCTGACACGTGCCTGGGCTTGGGAGGCTGCCAGCTCTTTGATGCAGCAGCGCTCACAGAGGCTGACTGCAAAGCCTGTGGAGGAGGGAAGGGGTGGAGGAGCCCTTAATTTGGCTGCCAACTTCCAAAGCGCTCACTCGCTCGGGAGGTTATGTGACAGCTGTGATTGAAGCAAGCGTGGGAGGATGCAACTGCAGGAAAGGGAAGCTCTCGGGCTGGGCTGGGTTTTTCAAAATGAAAGCCAGAGCGGCATTTGCTGCAATGAGAACTCCGCTGTGGGTCAGGCACCTCTATTAAGGCAAGGCTTTCCACAAGGAGAGCCACAGGAATGGCCTAGTTTAATGCATGCAGAAGACAACTATTGAGCCACTTAGCAGACGCCACACAGGCTACATCAAAAAAGAAGCCCAGATTCAAAGGAACCCACTGATCAGTGCCAACACCCAGCCAGGCAGCAAAGAAATACCAGAAGGAGCTGGAAACCCAGCTGTGAAAGCTAGCGCTTGCAAAAGACTGTCCTCCCAGCCAAGGCAGGAGAGGAGGAGACAAGAGAAGCTGGTGACCGACGCCATGCCTGAGTTTTTTGCTAAGGAACAGGGCCTTAGCAAACCTCAATGAGGGCTTAGGACACCAATCCCATTAATGCCTCAGATAAACAGGAAAAGGCTCCCAGCTACAGAAAAGCTGTCGAAAATAAGCATGGGACAAGAGGCTCCAGGCTGTTCTCTGCTCTTCCCACATCTCCATCTCCTGTCCAAAGGCCACAGATACTCTGGGAATGCCGAACTGAATTTCTCTCATCGTGCTTTGCTTCAGTGGTCCAACAGATGATTTCAGCCTGCCTTCCTGAACTGGCCTTTCACTCACACGCACACATTCGTCTGCCCCTGCGCCTTAGCTGGGAAGCTGTTCAAACAGCTACTAGTGCATGACTTAGCTGTGGCCTCCACCGCTTGTGAGTGGTACCTGTCAGGAAAGCATCAGTTCATTCCTTCTCTCCATGTGTCCAGCCCTGGTCCCACAGCCAACATGGGGGTAGCGAGAGGGGGCGTGGACCTGTGCAGCTGAGGCCAGCCCCAGGCTGCTGTGTCCCTGAGGTGGCCACTGGCAGGTCCGAGATGGGGTGAGAAAGGCGTACCTAGTTTGGGGATCGAAAAGTAGTGCTTTTTCCAAGCCAGAGAAAAAAAGAGGTCTCCTTCTTTCCAGAATCATGCTAGTACCTGTTAAGTACTAGGCTCATCACACTTCATCTCTCCATTGTCAGGGGCCAGCTCATAAAAAGCAAAACGCCCTGGCACGAGCCTGTGGCACTCTTCAGCAGTGTACAGTCAGCAGCCGGAGGGCAAAACTTCAACTCCATGACTTTCACTCATGCTCTGATGAAGACATATGGCACGAGAGCATCTCATCTAACTTTGGATACCTATGGTAGAGGTTTCTCTACCCTCAGTGACTAACTAGGATGTCTTTACAAATGAGAAAAAAACAGATTTAAGTCATCTTAGGGTAGAGATATAAAGTACATCCACAGCTGTGCTGGTAGGACCCATTTCTCTCCTGTTACTATAAACAGAGTCTCAAAGTCTAAAACGAGATAAATCCTATCTCTACTGACTCTGCATGGGACTGGAAACCCACTGAATGCGTTGGGAAAACCATCACAGAGACCCCCACATTCTGGTCACTGCTGGTTTGGATTCCTTTTGAACTGCTGGCCGCTCGAGGGCTGCTTTCCTTTCCCACTAACTTCTCATGTTGCTGGGCTTTTAAATTCATCCTTTAGCAACCCAAAGCTGAGAAACCCCTTTGGGTGACGTACAAAGTTTATTATATGGGAAGGAAAGCAGATGAAATGCTAACAGTGCAGCCCAGCACCTTCCTGAAATGTTACAAACATTGTCCTTGCTTTCTGGTCTTGCAGCCCAACACCCCCATCCAGGAAGCCCCAAATCTGCAGTTGCAAAATCCCCCCTCCCCATACCCCACTGATGGAGGGAGCGGGCAGATTCCATACCTTCAATGGGTTTGGGTACAAAATGTGATGAGGGTTTGGTTTTTTTCACTCGGTTTCCCTTCATAATTTGACCTTCTTTATTGAGTCCCAGGAACCACGCTCGTCCGGATTCTTGCTGCCGGTACAGCGTGGAAGAATAAATAACGTAGTAGTTTTCAAAGACAGATTCCTTAAATTTGCACTCTGGTGTGAAAACATCCTGCAGTGAGAGAGCGAGAAGAAAAAGCAATGGAAGGAATTAATCACTGATCTCCTAAATTAGGCATCCCTGAGTGATACACGACAGTCACGCGTTGCAGTTACTTTAGCAATAGAAAACAACAGGCATCAGCAATACTGGCTCCCAGCAATAACACACATCCAGAAAACTCCCCACTGAAAGGGAAGGCTCTCCTTCCCTGGCAGAGCTGTCGTTTGCAAAACAGTGAACAGGCTTGAAAAATGTGCAGGAAAAGTCAGGAATTTGTCAGGATTTAGGCTGAGATACTAAGCAAAAAGAAAAAAAGAGAGCCAAGAAGCAAAGAGACAGCCTTGCTGCTCATCTGCTGCTCCCAATGCCTTGCCCCAGCTGTGCTCTTACCTTCCCTGTGACGGGCAAGAAATGTGCAATGGCTGTTGTCTAAAACATTAATGGGGCAAATTATTATTCTTATGGGCAAAAGGCAGTTTATCAGGGGCATTTAAGTGGATTCGGAGAAACGGGAATACAAAAGCAAGTAAACTTTATTTATTTTCAAAAGCGATGGGAGGAAATGCTGGCACTAAGCCTGGAAATCTTTCAATGAAGAGGAAGATTTCTGACACAAGTATTTCTTCAGGTACTGAGAACTGGTCCCACACCTGCCCGGGAACAGAGGACACATGGGCCTGTCCGAGACATCCCCTGCGCCTGGGCTGGCTGTGGGGTGGCTGTGCCTTTGCCACTTGCGCTGGTTTTGCATAAAGTCTCAAGAAGGAAACTACACTCAACTATGGACCAAAACCTGTCACGTCCCAGTAACTTTTCAAGATTTTTAACAATAGGGAAATACTAAACCTCTTTTAAAAGAGCTGGCTGGCCATGGGACTCTGTGGCAGTGGGCTCCCAAGCCTTCACTGAGGCAGATGTGGTTGTTGGTGGGTTGTTTTTTTTCCCAGACTTTGATTTTGAACAGAAAATTCACCCTAGCCAAACAAATTCTCCCACTGGGTTCCTTAAAACTATGACATTCTTGCAAAAAGAGCTCAAGTCACAATGAATATGCATTTTCTGAAGAAAAACTGTTTTTACAAAAAAAATCCCTTTTTCCAGGACCCCCAGACAAGGTATCTCAGAGCCCTGTGCATGAAGGCAGGTGCTGCTACAGGCGAGCGATGCTCTCTCCCAAGCCCTTGCCACTCAGAAGTCTTTGGGAGCTTCTCCAACCTTGCTAACAGAAAACCCATGACCAACATCTAAGCAAAGCATCTGGAGTAATGCCACATATTTACTGCAGACCTCATTTAAGGGTGAACATTTTAAACATTCAGCAACACTCAGGTATGTGTTCCCAAGCGCTTTGGGGGTTATGTAAAGTGTTGCTGGTCTGACAATAAATCCAGTGTGTAACAGACCTACGGAGCCAGGCAGGCTTGAAGCCACAGAAGATAAAGCGCAGCAGAAAGTGCGGAGCTGTGCTGCAACATGTGATGTTTGCATCAATCATTAGTGCCACACAGATAAAAACACCGTCACCCCAAAGGGTCATTTTGCCCTATCTGAAGGAGTCTTCCTTGCTGGAGAAATAATTATTTTAGGAAGAAAGTGAAGTTAAGAGAGATCCAGATGACTTAGAGCACTATAAAATAGTGTTTGAAGTAGCTTCCCAAAAGACCAGTGTTTAAGCGCTCCTTAAATCTGCTCTTTATCTCCAGGCTTTGTCTTGCCTCGGAAGACGCAGCTCCCCGGGGAGCCGGGCAGTTTGCAGCGGCTGCCTGCGACCGGCTGGCTCGGGGGCTCTGCTTGGCATCGGGCCCAGCCGGCAGCAAAGCCCGCGACAGAGAGCATCTCTAAAACCAAACTGGACAACTCAATCCCCTTTCCCATGCCTTGGTTACCCCATCAATAAAAACTTATCGAGAAAATTCCTCTTAGGAGGACTGAAAAGTTGGTAGGCTGTGAGGGGTAGCTACCAACTTGACCAAAACATGGAATTTACTGTGCATGAGATATCTGGATTTTCAACGTCTCTTTTAATTTCAGCATGGAACAAAGACTATCTTTTATTTTCAATGAAGCAGAAATATAAAAGCTAATGCATTTTGAAAATGTTGTTTCAGAAAGAAAAAAAAAATCCAGATTTTTAAAAACCTTATTTAAATTCAAGTTTTCAGATAAATATCTATTTTTAAATTACCGCAGTATAATATTTGATGACATGCAGCAGTAGTTCATAAAAGCAGATCGTATATCCACTTGTACCAATAAAGCAGCAAAATTATGTTATTTTAAAGCAGATGTATTTAAAAATATCAACTTAACAAAGATTTAAGAAAAATAAAGAAAAAATAGTGGTTTTCTTTAAATGTTTAAGCTCCCTCACAAGCAAACAAAACTGTCCCGTTGTTTTTGTGAGTTGGCTGGTTGATTCCTCATCCCCCACAATTCAGTTGATACAGCACTTTGGGACGCTAACCATGGCAACACCACCAAGAAACATCCCAGCTCTGTCCATTCCGCAGTTTAGAAAATCCACAGATTTGACAGCTAAGTTCTAGTTAAATAATGCCTTTTTAATTCATTATTATTATCCTTCTTCTTATGTATATCACGTCATCAGCAACAGCTAGTGTCCCACTGTGCCATGTAGCGACAAACACACACCAGGATGCCATTCATCCTACCACCAAATTGACCCGCCGCAGGGTCTTCACGGGCTTGAGCACCAGAAATCTTTGGTGTGGGCACTACCACATGCAGACGTGACACAAAGAGCAAGCAGATGGAGAAGGAAAAACCAGTTGACCAGAAAGGAGATGGGACAGACAAGACACACAGGCCACTCTCCCAAGCACCGCCTGGGGATTTTGGAGTGTCCTCTAAATCTATTTAACGTGCAAACTCTTATGTTTTCCTTCATTGACATTTTTGGTGGCCAACGTCAAGCCTTCAGCTACATCATGTCACTTAGTATCTGCATATGCCTCTTGCTGATGGCTTTGGGGCTACCAGTAACAAAAGGCTATTGGGATATTAATGGCAGAACCTCTCTACAAGCTTTACTGTCAAAATTAATTGTGGCAATTATGTCGAATCAGATGGGAACTGCTGTTTCAGTTGTCTTGGGCTGAGAAGAGCTGGGAAGAAAAAGGAAAGTGCAGGTGAGCTTAACTGGCTTCACACTAATAAAGCAGTTCTTAGCAGCCACTGCTGCACAGACTGAAATCTGAGATAACTGAAGGTATTTTTGGAAAATCACTGAGCTATTGGCCAGACCTCTGGGGCATGCAAGCTTTTTTGTTTGTTTGTTTTCGTTTTTAGGATGAATTCAGAGTTGATGAAATGTGCTAGATGGGCAGACCTGGAGTCCAATACTTTCTCTTCATCCCACAGATACAGAGCGGGTAAAAACAGCAAAGGGATCCTCAGGCTGTGTCCCCCACGTGCTTCTGATGGGACATAAGGACGTCCTCCTCCAGAGGTAATGGTGTGGTAAACCCTGGGGTCAAGAGCACCCACTTCACACTCTCACTTGGTGCAGGAACCTTTTGAAACAGGCTTAAAACGAACCCCACTCAATTATTTTCCCAACTCTCTCCTTGACAGAAATAGCATGACCAGGTACAACACAGTGAGAGGACAGATGGCTTCATCTTTTAATCACCGGTCTTTTTCAGTCTTTAAACAAAGAAATAAATCGTGACTCTATTTTCTGTACAAACTCCACAGAGCTCTCAGTCCCCTGTCAGCACCATCATGAACTCAGCTCACTCAGAAACCCCACCAGTTCTCCTCATTAAAAACTATGCTTGTGATTCGGAGAAAATAAAGGAAATTTGTCTGTTTTTATCTTCATGTGAAATATGTGTCTTTGACTAAATTATTTTCACATACAAAGTAAATAAATACATTTATTTGTTTACTATTTGGAGATTTAGAGTCTGAAGTATTTTGTTAAATGTCTATAGATATTACTAAAAGCGATTTGAAAAAGCAGATCTTTTTTTTAATTGTTAAACTAAAAACCTGCATGAAATATTTGTGAAAGAAATGTTAGTAATTTACATGCAAAATGATTAGCATCTGCCTTCAACTTGTTTTCTGTATCTCAATCCAATCCTTTGAACAAAAGGTAATTCCAGTAAGAAGAGTAATTCAATTTGCTTTGAAAAACAAACATAGGTCTGGTTTGTGCTAACTCTAGTTTTATTGGAAATTGCACAGTCTAGAAAAAAAATGAAATGGTAGCTATCACACAGAAAATTAGGGAGACCACATTCAATGACACTTGGAATCAAAGAAGGGAGCTAAATGGATGCAACTGCCATTTGGGGGGGTTTCAGTGTGTCAGACCTGCTCATGGGGTGTATAAGGCACCATGGATTGCCCCAAAAGCTGTTTCTGGTTTAGGAAAACAAGGTGTTTCATTTATCCTTGATCCCAGTAGCGTCTCCTGCCATCTGTAGATGGAAATGTGGACGGGACTTCCAGGCACAAGCCAATCTCTGTATCACCTGGGCCAGTCTGGTCCTTCAGGGAGGTGTTGGGAATGCCTGGCCCCATCTGCCCCCTCCCCACAGCACAGGCTGGGGGTGATTTGTGAGAGGACAGATTTTTTTTTCTAATCTACCTCAGCTTTCACCTGCACTGGTCAGGTAAATCTAACCCAGCCTCTTGGCCTTGAACATAATAAGTTTGATTGGACTCTCCTTTGCTCATCCGTAAAGCTGGAGAAGCTCCACAGACGTCGGTGGAGAAGCATCGCTGTCCAACCTGTGGACGTGAGGCTGCAAGGTATTCAGGGAATGCACTGCCACCCTCGGATGTCTCAGCTCCTTCAAAAAGTGCTGATCCAATGGTGTCACAGCTCCGGTGCGGGCATAGCACTGCCAGGGCAGCAGACAGCCCTGGTGCTGCTCCGAGCAAGAGAGAGCAGTGCCAGCCCCTGCCTGTACCAGGCTGGGAGCATGACTGCCACTCGCACCCCGAGCATCCTCAGCCAGGAGGTGCAAAGAAAGGGTCCCACCATAAGCAACAGCGTGGTGCTCCGGGGTACTGATCGGAAGAGCGAGCAATTTGCTCCCTTGTTTCTTTAGACCAAGCTCTAACTGGCACAGAAGCCCCTGATGTCCCCAGACCATGGCAGAAATGGTGACAGGTTTCCATGTGCAATGCTCAGGGACAGCCAGGAAGCCAGCAGAAGACTGTCACCAGCTTTGTATTCAAACCCAGCTGCTCACTCAGCGTCCCCCTGGACTGGGCCACTTCTTTGAATTGCTTGCCATTTCCCTACAAACATTCTCAAAATTGCCAGATAAATAAAGATCTCTTTCTTTTTTCTTTTCCCCTAAAGATCTCCTTTTGTTATAACCCAAAGGAGAATAGCAAATATACACATCCACACGCAAATCTAATGACTTAATAAATTTAGTCACTGAAACTAGCAGCAATAAAAGAAAAAGCCCATTCTGCGAGTAGTTTGTGCCACGGTTTAGGAAAGGGATGTTAATTATAAGTGTTGAAATATCTAACTAACACACTCCCAGAGTAACAGTTTTCCTTTGTTTACAGCACTTATGGGTTTCTCTTTTATGTTCTGCACAATTACTGAGCCAGATCTTCAGATGGGATAAAAGCACTAAACTGCACCAAAGTCTATGGCACGGCAAGGCTTTCCTCCCAGAGAATCTGGCTCAGGATACTTACTAATGTTTGTGTTAATACTTAGAGCTCATCAAGTAATTTAAAACATATTAAGCAGGAATCATAAATATCATCACAGCTATCAGCAGTGGCATTTCATTGTGGTTGCGGAGGCAGACCATGGAACAACTGGATCGTGTTCACTATGTCTGTATAAGTGCTGCTCCATCCCAGGGGAAAAGCATCTGCTTTATGGTGCTCTTTACCCAGTAAAGCCCATTCTACATTCCCCACTGACCTCAGCCACAGCAGGGTTTGATCAACACCCCTCTGATGCCAACAGCACCGAGAAGTTCAACATTGGTGTCAATGTTCATAGACCTGTGTGATCAGATTCTCGAAGACATTTGGGCTTCCAGATGAAATGCAAATGCCCAACCCCCATTTAAACCTGTGGAAGTTCAGAGACTAAACATGTCTTTGAATACCTAAGAATTTGTGACCACAAATCTCATGCCATAGCACTCGATCCTGGCATAGTCTTATTCCCAGGTCTTGAACCACGTAGGTCCTGTTCACAGGACAAGCCCATGCAGACCACAGCAGCACTCCCACCGGCAATGATGCCTTGTGCACAGCCTGATCAAGTTCAGCATCCTCCTGCCTCAGTGTACCTTCTTCCATGACCTAGGGTTGCATCTGTCTGGAAATGCTTTAAAATAATTGTAGCTGAGCTCTCTCTTGGCATGTGATCAAGAACCGCAAATGTGCATCCAAACTTTACATCTCATCACATCTTTGTCCAGATGGCAGGTGATATTCTACTGTTCACACTCCACTTTTCCTCCCCCTTCTAGCTCCATAGAGATTGGTGACAAGTCTTCTTGCTGGCCTTTTAGAAGTAGGAGAGAGCAGATACGTTTTAAAATAACAAGCTGCTACATGGGAGTGTACAGCCCTGCTGGAAAGCAGAGATTCACTTGACGAGACAATATGGTATCTGCAAGTATTCTGACTCCGCCTGGACCATCTGTGGGTTGGAAGGAGCACGTTTTCAAATAAATCACCATCCATGAAGGTCTGTTCCCCAGCTCTGGGAGATGAGAAGCAGCATTAACAAGCAATCCAACTTACTGCCTCGGAAAAATATAACTAGAGGGCTATCTGCCCCCACTTCTGTGGGAACTCTCTGCACTCAAAGTACATATTTGTTCAGTTGGCTTCATTTTAAAACACCCAAGCAAGAGGTGGAGTGCAGGTCTGCAAGTCTTGCAAGCTGACCAAATATTCCTGGACAGGCAAAAAAATCAAGTGCTGGACGAGCCTCCGTAATTAAGCTGCAGATCTTTATATGTGGACACAAGCTGTCCCAAAGCACCTTTCCGTGTTCAAGGACTGATTAAATTATCCATGTGACCACAGAGGAAGTTTGTGAATGCTGGAGACAAAGGTGTGATTGCAGCATGGACGTGCCCAAGGTAACCCTGCAGCAGCAAGGACATCTGCCCGGGCACACAGCAGAGTATTGACAAAATCTGTGGTAAGTTCTGCAGGACACGCTGAGCTCCATTCTGCCCTGGCTAACTGGTCACCTAGATGAAAACAAGCTCGTACAGATCCACACGAGCTATGGTCTCACGTTTGGCTACAAAGCAGATGAACCCAGTGAGTTTTGGGGATACAAATTCAGATCTGTCCATCCCACCATACCTCAGTACTGTGTTCTTCTGCTTTCAGCTCTCGACCTGTCCACCGGGCAGGCACCTTTTTACCAAATACTTCATAAAGATAAAAATGCCCAAAGTCACTGCATTGGCCTTTAGCGAGCTGCTCATGCAATCCTGATAGGAACGCAGCTTTCAACTTAATGAGTGCTGACAAGAACATGACTCGGGACGACTCTTCAAGCCGGGCTGCTCACTTCCATACCTCCCTGGAGAGCCTGGGTGGGCTGTGTGAGAGAACAGGCTCTGGGAGTAAGATCTGGGTACCAACAATTGCGCAGCTCTGTGCACGGGGTTATCTGGGGAAGGCTGCGCATCGAGCGAGTCACCGATGGGGCACACAGAGCAAGTGACATATTTTGTCTTTTGCTTCAGTTTTTCTTAATGATGGACCCCAACTTTGAATTAATACTTGGATGGAATAAATCTTCATGCCTTCTTTTTAAAATATAAGGTATATTTGGACTTTAATTGATTGATTTGTTCTTTAATTTTGGATCTTATTTCAAGCTGGAATTTTAAAGCCTTTCAAAACTTGGAGCTGTTATGAACTGGAGAAGTGATGGCAGCATAGCTCATTCACATGGCACTTGGCCCATCCAGTTCAGCATCACTCTTCTAGGAAAGCAACTGCTTCCTACGAAGGGGATTTTCTGACAGCACTGTCTGTGGCATTGCATTCCTGGCAGCCTGGGGATCTGGTGAAACCCCAGGATAATTTCTAACCTGGGAATCCCAAGTCATCCATTGTCTTCTCTACATTCTGTTTTTCTGACAAAGTGTCTGACATTGGTAACAATGTTATCAACTCTGCTTACTCCAAAACAGTACCCAGAAATACATCTTTGCGTTCAGAGATAATAATCATGAGACAAGATGGGACAAGATGAAGATATGTTAGTTGCACACAAGAAAAACAGATTTCCTAAATTAGCATCGTACTGCCTCATCTGCTAAAGCCTGAAATAACTATGAAGAAAAATAATGATGTAAGAACTCTAGAAACACAGCCAGATGGGATGCTTTGAATCTGTGATCTCTCTATGGGGCCAGAGAGAGTTTCTTGGCATCAATTTGAGCCTGAGCACAGGGCACAATAAATTGATTTGTGGCCTTTGGTTACTTTTGCGATATTGCTATTTTTATTACGGTTGATAATAATAACAACAATGCATAAACTAAAATAATGATTATGTATTTATAAACACGACGCTATTTTCTTCTGAGAGTCAAAAGAAACCTCTTAGTGGAAAATTAGTGATGAGTATTAGATTTATCATGTTATTATTTATATCACAATTATCCTCAAAAACCCAAACCAGAGTACGAATGCTTTGGGCATTTAATAAAAATGCCCTCACCATGACAGGAGTACAGGGAACACCTCTTACTTTCTACAGTTTTGTGCTAAGAACCTGAGCACCACAAGACTAACCGGCTTGCTGGGTGTTCTGTAAAACAAGAGGTGTCAAAGCTAGTAGAGAAACTTATTTCCCTCGGGTTTCAGTTCAGTTTCTTAGGCAAAAGCCCTCTCTTTCTGATATAAATGAAATAATGCAGTTACAGCAATGTCAGGAAGAAGGGGACTGCGAGCGAGTCCCAGTCCTTGTACGGCAGAGGGGCCGGTGGACGGTGTTTTAGCACACAGACAAAAGCTGATGGTACAGCTCTGCACGGAGTGCAGGTCTGAAGAGAGAAAATGGCTTTAGCCCAATTTTCTGTGTAGTTCATTTTTTGAAGTAAGGTGTCACGTGGGCAGAAGATAAGAGGACTTGCCAAGGAGCTCACCAGGCCTATTACAACCATAAGCTGCTGATGTACTGAGATAGCCTCTTTGCTTTGACTCTTCAATCCAAACCGCGAGGCTCGGTGGAAACACACCATCTCCAACACTCTTCCTATCCTTCCTAATGCTGGAAAGATCTCTCCTGCGCTAAACCAATTTCAGAGCTGTCATGACCAGGGCTGGAAATTCAATTTCTTTGCTACTAAAACTTCCATCCTGAAAATGAGTGGTGCTAGATTATTAATATTTTGACAGCTTACTGACAGGTTGGCTACAACTGGCCAATTAACAGCAAGCCCTGCGGTCTAAAGCATCAACTGAGGCGGGGGTGAGCTGCTGTTGGACAGGCAGGATCTTACAACCAAGGCGAAATGTTACGAAGTGTGACAATTTATGTGGCTTTTCCCTCCCCCCTGTACCAGCTGCTGCGGTGCCTACGCAGAGAAAAGGAAAGGTTCATTGCATATTCTTGGGAGGAGGCCAGCTCTGCTGCCCAGTGGGAAAGCCAAAGGGAACCCACCGAGATCTGTGCCTCAAAGCCTGGGTCCCAACAACGTTTCTGCTGACAAAGCCAGCACAAAAGGTCAATGGTGCTTCCCTGAAATGGGCCAGCGTGACCCTGAGGTATCTGCCCCGCTCTGCTGGGGGCTGCTTTACTGCAGCCAAGCAAACCACATGCCCAACACTTCAAATCCCTCTGCTCATCATCCCAACCACCAGTGAACATGGAAGAGGAGCTGCAGGCACATTTCTGAGCATCATTTACTGCCAGTGGAGAGAGCTTGTTGGTGCACACCTGTCACGTAACTGAGGCATTGGATTTTAATTCCTGAGAGCAGGCAACTCCGCTGGTCCGGGTGGTCCGGACTCCTCCAGGCTCCGTGTCCTTGAGCCAGACACTTTGGGCTAGCGTCCCACCTAATATTCTTTAAATTGCTCATTGTGTATGAAAAGCCTGTCATTGGTTGTAGACAATAGAGGGATATTCAGCCTGAGGAATGAATGAGCCTCCAGCTCCTTAGAACATTTTTGGGAGAGAAAGAGAGGAGAAAGAAAGTGTTTGGTATGAGGTGCAGACAGCCCTTTGTTCATTTATTTTCTGGGAATTCAGAAAATCAGCCAACTCTGCTGTCATAGAAGTCCCATCCACAGTATTTCTGCATAGCCTGAAAGAGCTGACAAATCTCACAGCCCAAAACAACTTCACAGAGAAGACTGGGCTTATTTATACCTTGAATGGATTTCCATGATATGTATGGGCTGACAACCTGACTTGTTCTTTTTCTATTAGTTTCCTTTTGATGTGAAATAACCCACGGACAATGCACAAACATTTTGAATGCTACAAACTATGCCACAGCTTAGATCTGACTGTTCCAGCGTATGCAGCCAAGTGACCCATCGTAGTTGACGCTTTGCTTCCCAAGAATCAGACAGATGGAAGTATATCATCAGGGATTTTGCAGTAGTGGCTATAGCGAAATTTTTCACTCTGTTGCACACTTTGCTAGAGAACTCAGATTAGCTTTGGCATCTGATCCTGTTCAGAAGCCAACTAATGACTGCAACTTCCAATCTAAGATAATAAAGTCACTCTAGAGAGAGTAATATAATACACTAACTCTATTTGGCACAATACACAGTAAAGCAAGAGACCATTTTATTGTGTTACTAGTATACAGAAGGCTGTGCAACTGCCTTTAAATTATATGACCCAAAATACATCAACAAAGCAATCCAGAGTTAAAAATTGCTGTTTCCTATTTGTAGCTACTTATTGCAGCATGCAGCCTTAGTAAGATCCAGGGTTTACAATCAGATCTGTAGACATTTGATTTTGTTTTACAGAGGCTGTGTCTACAATGCATAGAGTGACGCTGTTGGTGGCAAGGGCCGGACACTCTCACTGTACACATTTCAGGATGGGTTCAGCCTGGTCTAGCTGCCACCTGGTCCCATGGTCTGAATATCTGGCACTTTAGGGGCACTCCCGGAGGGCACCCTTCAGTTTAGCTTCATCCACAAGGAATCTAGTGTGCACAGCCTAAGATCACTCCGTGGTACAAACCGAAGAGCTGTATGTGAGGGTGACAGGAGGAATTGCTCCAAAAGTGCAGTCCTGGTCTGAACTAAAACACTAATCCCTGTGAGATGGCTGGGATAGCTGGCTTACTGCAATGGCGTATAATAAAGCAGGCATGTGATGGATGTGAAATGTCAGCGACCTACTGCACATCGGTGATCCTTAAAAGGAGCGGAGGGCCCTGTGTGCACTGATCTACACACACACCAGAAAACAGGGATGTGGGCAGCAATGCTGTAACCTGGGTGGGGGCTGTGGACAAGGTCCTCTTCTGCCGTGTGGGGTGTGCACTTCAGATTGTTCCCTTATGATCTGAAATGCCTCACAGCCACACTGATACAGGAACAAGAAGCCTTCCAAAAAGCACTTACCACCAACATCCACAAAGAGAAACAGCTACATTAGCAATAATAACACAAAAGGTCAGTTGTTAAGCCTGCCCATCTGAGGCTCACTACCTTGCTTGCAGAAAGCCTGGAGTTTACTATGTGTCACAGGTGGATCCTACAGAGGTCTGAAAAGATTTTTCTTAGCATGATAAATTTTAAAGAAACCTTGTTCATGTGTTCTAGCAAACACGTTGAGAGGGGGAAGGAAACCTCAGGGTTGTCCTGACTATATCACCAAAGAAGGAACGTGTCATTACTGCTTTCTTTTGTGCTACTGCAGAACGGGGAGGGGGGGGGGGGGGGGGGGGGAAGAATGAACCAAAAAAAAAAACCACAAAAGAGAAACCATTTGCTCATGGGCATAACAGTCCTTTCTTACTATGCACAATACTTGATAGTTTTCATATGTTTTCATCAATGCTAAGTCCTGAATCATTAGTGCAGCAACAAGAGCAGAATTGGATCCTCTAAGAATCATTAAAGCTAGACTACACATTCTGTTCAAGGAATAAACACTGATTCATGAATGTTTCAATTAAAATGGATATGATCACTTTCATAAGAAGGGAAATGAAGGAGAAGATTAGAAGTCCTGTGGGACCATAACCTCTAGTGCGAAGAGAAAAAGACACAAAGATAACCTGTCCCAAAGTGTCTGATTTAACTCAACCAAAGGCAGGGACTTCATGCAAGCAGAATGATTTAGCAAAACTCTGTTATCTGATGATGTATGCATACAAATGGACCTGAACAGTCATTTCTGCCCCTATAGTCTATGGTGTTGGGGTCAGCAACAGGCACGCAGTGTCCTACCCTGTCCAAATTTGCCAGAGAGGGCAATGAACGACTGTCAGCAGATTTCACAACACGAAAGCATTTGGAAGGTGAAAACCTGTGAAACTGAAATTCAATCAGGCAAGTGGCAGAATGCTTATAAAATCATTGGATTTTATTTACTAATTTTACACTACTGCCTCTCTACTGACCTAACCAAAGCATATTAGCAAACTGCTAATACACACAGAAATACATGCAACAAGCCTGTGCACTTAGAGGACACACAGAAACTAAGAGCACCATGGGGATCATTTTATTTTGAAGAGGGCAGTAAAAAAATATGAGGCACGTGAGGCGCAAAAGAAAAATAATGAGAGCTGTAAGATTTTGCTTTTTAAGCTCGTCATGAAAAAAATAAGCTTTCAACTGACAGGGATGCTTTAAAAAGTCCGCTTTCTAAATTTAACTTCGATATTGAAAAGTCTTGGGTTTTGTTCTTTTGTTTTTTTCGTTAGCGTAAATTTGATAAAAAACGAGGCGTGATAATCCTGGCGCTACACATTTTCAAAAGCCGTATTTTAGCTCTAGCCTCTTCAGAGGGTGCAGATAACATTTGCATGGACACAAAGCCCTTGCAGAAAGAATGTTCCTTAAGGGCAGAGCTGGCTGTGGGGTTTAATATGGTAGGAACTGAGATTCAAAATCAGCAGCATTCACATTAATAGCCATTAAATTATTTATTCATATCAGGCTCTGGAAGCCTGTAGAAAGACTAGGTTGTGCTGAAGGGCTCAACTCTCATAAACTTTGTTGCATGACTTACTTTCAGCTACCATTCTGAGGGATGTACATTCATTTTTACAAGTCTTGATGTACACTAAAGCCTTTTGTTCCTTCTTTCCCCCAATTTTGTGAGTGGCGAAAAAAAAGTCTGTGCACCCAGTAATGTCCACATCCAGGAAGCAGCTGCCGTGGTGCAGCACAGCCCATGCTCCAACGCAGCAGGACAGAGTGTGCAGTTGGAAGAGGCTCCCTGAATTATTTGATCCAGTCCTTGCTACGGCACACCACCAGTTCTCAACAAAGCTCCATTTATAACCCTCTGATTTCTTTCCCCCACAACTCATACTACAAAGCTCTTTCGGAAGCCAACTGCTCCAAGAGCTACAAATCTTCTGCTTCCCAGCCAAAATCTAGCCCAAAGCCCCCAGTGACACAGGCGTCAAGTTCAGGGATCTCAAGGGACTCCTGTGGAAAGGCTCTGCAAGGAAGGCAAGTGGGTTTTTCAAACAAACCGACTGTCTGCACCCCACCAGCCAGCCTAGCACGGTGCTGCTGTGGGCCACCTCACGACCACGGGAAAAGCCATGCATCACATCTTGCCTGTGAGGCCAGAGGAAAAGCAGCAGGGCCACAAAAACTAACCTGCAAAAGACACCAACAAGGTGGTATTCTGCACTAAAATGCTCTCCACCTTTTTTCCCCCCACTTGTGTCCTGAACCCTGCTGCTGACCTTGATCCATTTAATTATCTCCATAACCAAATTACACTGTAGCAGAATGTAATTATGCAATCAAGTAATGAGCTATGGTTTTGCTCTTGGTCTTGTATGCAAAGCCACCTTTGAAGAGGGCAATAAAAGAAGAGATTATTACAAAAGGACAGCGCAGCCCCATGTACCAATTACTGGCCATGATGCAGGGGACGTCTGCTGGCAACACTGATCCATCAGCTGCTTTTCGCGGGCAGCTGGCAACCTTCTCCGTGCTGCAGCCTCACAGCCAGCGCTGTGGGTTTCATCCCGACACCAGACATACGCTCACGACAGGCACGCTGTGTGACGGGGTGGCGTTCCTGAGGATACCAACTTCTCCAGCGACTCGTCTCTGTTTCCAACATGCTTATTAAAACTGACTTAAGAAGAGCTGTACTGAGCCAGACCAGCAGTCTGGCAGTGGCCAGCAGCAGCGCCGAGGGAAAGGTATAAAACCAGAGCAAACTTGTAGTGAAAGCTCCTCCTTGCTCCCAGCAGCGGGGAGCTTGTGCCTGCTGGATCCAGTGACAGTGCCCTGTTGCTCAGGGAAAGCATCCGGATTCCCGTGGGATTGCCCAGGCGTAGCGGGCGTTGTGTGTTCAGAGCAGGGTGCAGGAGCTGAGGTACCTCCCTGAGGAGAGGCAAGAAGGGTCTGAGCCAGGAGAAGCTTCAGGGAAACGTGATGGGAGGGAGGTTTCCTGATGGGGCTCAGTTTGGAAAAGCAGCTCCAGGATGGCACTTTGCTGCCCAGCTCAGGGGAGGCTGCGCCTCTGTCAGGTCTCAGCCCATGGAGAATTCACCTGCGTCCCATTAGATTTTGGGGTGGGTAAGAGGAAGTGATAAAAGGGAATGTAATATTTTAGGGAGAAAAGAAATTGCCAAATGCAGTTTTGACCATCATGATACTTGTCTGCGTCATGCCAGACTCACACTTACACAGGCAGCTCTGTGGGACAGAAGCAGGATCAACCCCATAATGCCACAAGTAAGGGTGCAGGTTTGTCCCTTTAGGGAAACAAATGGTGCCTACCAGCAGAGCAACTGAATATTTTCATTTACCTCACTCACACAAGGGTCCTACGAGGGATGGAGAAAGTCCCACCACAGTGAGGAGGTAAAGGACACAGAGAAACGAGGGCCATTGCATAAGATCCTTGGAAAGGCTGTGTCAGAATCAGAATCTGGATTTTCTGAATCCCAGCCCAATGTTTTCAGTGTAAAAGCTTTTCTCTGCCCATTCAGACCAGCATGGGAAGGCACTGGCATGCCAGACAGAGCAGGATCTACTGCAGCCAGAAAACGCTGCTCTTAACGTCCAGTCTGCAGGAAAGCTCCACCCTACACCCCCTTCTGAGCCCAAGAGCCCGGCACTGAGGCACAACACTGCTGTGGCCCATCTCTTTCTTCTGACTCTAGCAGTAATAGCATCAATGTTTGGGAAACATAAAGTCATTCAGCAGCGATGCCAAGCACCCGCACATGAAAAAGCCCCAAAAGGTCCATGGAAATGAATTCCCTATCAGCAGCAGCAGCCTCTCCCTTTGCAAAGATAAATAGCTTTTTACGTATGCGGTATATGTGGTAGCATGTACTCTACAGCCGACAACGTTCAGCCTCCAGTGTAACTTGTCAAAGCCTGATATGCCTTCCCTTAATCAATGTGGCAAGCTCCTGAACACCATGTGCTTCAAGCAGTGGGCTGCTGTCCCTGTAGGCAAGAGAACGAAGCGCACTGTCATTCTTGCTGCTGCACTTCGACACATGCATCTCCCAGTGATCAAAAGCCAAAACAGAGCTGGATGCAGCTCACAGCTTTACCAGCACAATCCCTCTAAGCTGTGGCTCCTCAAAAGGCCCCAAGATGAGGTGCTGTGACATCCCTTGGCTCCATGTGAAGACAGAAACGAGAGAAAGCAATGACAGGCAATGCAGGATGGTCACAGTGCTTCAAGGGCCTCTTCCTGTCCCAGTTCTAATTGTGCCGTTTCTTGCTGTTCATTTTGAACTGAACAGGATGAGGATCATCCCAGCATGAATAATTCACACAGTGAATTCCCCCTGTCTTAGCTGCTCCACACCCCTATGCAATGCTGGGACAAAGGACAAATATGTGCAGACAGTGACTAGAATATTGTGGGGTTAGGAAAATTTGTGGCAAGATACTCAGGAGTGTTTACAAGGGGAATTGCTGAAATCAGACAACTTATGAAAATCTGATGACCACAGAGCAGCCTGGGATACCTGAGGTGTGGCAGGCAATCCCGCAGCTCCAGAAGCCACTTGAAAGCTAAAGGTGTGCACTCAGGGACAGGACACTGGGGAGATGTGTCGGCATTCACAGGTCATGCAGAACAACTGCACTGACTGCACTTTTGGGAGAAATGTGCTGGGGACAGCAGGGAAGCACAGTGACTTTCATCTTTATCATATCTGACAATATGGGATGGGGGATGGCCCTGCAGGGTGTTTCTTCTTAGCAGTGTTTGGACTGGGAAAGGGATGTGCTCTCTCCCATGCTTTTCCAGATACCAGTTTGCTCTAAAATCCCCAAACAACTTGGCTCTTTTCAGTCTCGCTATATGGGCAATGCCACATCATACCGACTTCTTCCCCTTCCTTTCACTCATAACTTACATTATCTTTTTTCCACTTCTGATTCCTGCTTCTCTACTCTCTATTTCACGACAGCAAGCTTCTGAGCCACAGTTGTACGCAAATGAAATCACCCAGAAATTCATCTGCTCTGCTGTGTCCTTCAGGCACAGGTCATGCTATGCCATACTCTAAAAACATCTAGACACAAACCCCCTTCTGTTTCAACTTCAATTGACTGTAAGAAGCCACTTCTCTTTGGCCACTTCCATCATACAGAAATGCGAGACAGGCTTTTTAAGTGTGACGAGAAAGAGACATATTGTTCTCCCATGGGAAACTTCGCTGGCATGATGGACCAAGAAAGTAATGGGACCAGGGTCACTGCCAACGTCTCGTCCCAACACAAAGAGCCTCAGCGCCGGCAGTCAACAAGAAATGTCCAAGTGCTTCACAGGTGAAATAAGTTTCATGCAACTGATTTCAGCACATCTCTTACCCTCTCTCCTGCAATCCTGCATCACGGCGCGGAGCAGTGACAGACAGAAGCCCCCTGCCTGGCAGCCTAATCACATGGGACAACACTGGAGCTAGGAGCTGTGAACCGGCCCTGGGCTAAGAGGGCACCATGGGATGGCACAGGGGTTTTCTGTCCCCCGCCTTGCTCTCACACTTGCAGTCCTTGGTACATGAGCAGCCCTCATCACCTCCCCTTAGTTCTATGGGCACGAATTTGGGAAAGAGCCTCTGAAGAAGCAGATATTCAGGCTCTGCACTTCTCAAACCACCCTGAGAGCCAACCGGAATCCTTCTGGGGCACCTTCTGCAGCCCTGACCCACCCGCAGGCGAGCAGGGCAGCTCTGCAGCTGGGCCACCCCTACTGTCTCGCGGGACGTGGGAGTGCTTGCCACACTGTGCTAAGGCTTATCCATTCCCGTCACTTCCCTGTGGGAAATACAGATATACACAGCAAACATATATATTCAGCATGTCCTAGTGCATCAGTACTGTACAGGTGCTGCATAAAAAGGTTGGATGAGTTCAACACATGCTGCATTCTCGGTACACCAGGCTGACTTGTATATATTGTGCCACCTACATATGTGCAGTGGCTGCTTGCGTGGGATTTCTGGAGATTTGCTACCCTGGATGAAACCTCAGCAATGGCCAAACCTCTCTGCTTCTGCCTGGAGGAAATTTTGGTGTGGAAAAGCAGCGCCCTGACCTGCTGCTGCACTTCTGCAGTCAGGAACCCCCGGGTCTAGCCCCCAACTCCTCCACAGCACACGCAACCGTCGCAGCAGTTGGTAAGTGGTACAGAGATGTGGCTCCTGCCCAAACACATGACAGTTCATTGCTCTTGCTGTCAACTCACTCTGTTGAAAATAATCCAAACGGCAACAGCAAGAATCTTTGGCCAAACAGGTTAATTTCCATGAAAAAGCTGTTTCCAAGGAAGGAAAGAGTTAAAGGCAGCGTGCAGTGATCGACAGTCAGGAGCAACCGTACTCAGAAATTCAGACCCTGAGTGCATCGCCAGGACTGAATGGAGTTTGCACATAAGGGCCCCAGTGCAAGGAGGCTGTCAGCGCCCTTAGGAGGAAGGAGCAGGAGGGCAGAGCTCACTTGCTATGGCCTGGCTGCTCTCCTCTGCAGCACGCACTGATGGCAATCCCAGAGCTGGGAGTGCACTGCGCGCAGCCCCTGCTCACATAGAAAAGATAATCGGAAATTGAAACACAAATCAACCTCAAAAACAGCGACCCCCCCTCAAAAAAAAGATAATCCCATTGATTTGGCAGTGTGGACTTATATCCACCACCCCACAGCACCAGCACACATGGAGTAGCAAAAGCACTTTTTTCTTAGTAGGAAATTGCTTTCATATAATCATCCCCCCCCCAGCTACTGGGTCCATCATGTCTTTAGCCTAAAAATACAACAACAGATGTGCAAAACGTGCCTGGACCACTGCAAGCAGGCAGAGGCATCTCCTCTCTTCAGTTTATCCCTGTATTTAAGAGCAGGTCACTAGAGAGAATTTCAGTAACTCTTGCTCATCAATTCCTAACTTATCCAAACAACAGTCTTCCCAGGACAACCACGCTGAGACTAGACCTTGGCCTCAGCAAAGGCAACGTCGCCACTGGTGAGAGAAAGCAAACTCCTAACCCAGCTCAGGGTCCAGCAGATGCATTCAGGTCCTTGCTTCCCATCTCTCCTCTCTTTATTAAAACTGATACAGCCATGTGCCACAAAAAAAAAAAAAAAAGAAATCTTAAAAAATAATCTGGGCAGGGCCTAGTATGGATGGAAAAGGCGACAGAGGAAGGAGTGTGGCTGGCAGAGCCACAGCCTCCATGTCCTGTCACACCAGGGTGGCTCTGTGACAATGCAGGGGACCCAACAGCTCCAGGAGAAAGGCACATTTTTAATAGAGGCTTTCTACACAAACAGCAAATTTCGTGCCAGAGGGTTACATGGTTTGTGCTTTTTAGGTTTGATTTTGTCCCAATTCACACACTCGTTGAGAAAATGAAAGTGGTGTTGCAGTTTGGTCTGTCGGCGAGGATTTCATTGCAGTGTGTGTGTCTCCTCATCACTTGGGGGTACAGAAACCAGGGACCAGACTCTCCAGGGAATTTATGATGTCAGAGTCATCCCTCTTGTAAGTAAGGGAGTACTTAGGGCAATGATTCCCAAAGTCTGAATATTTTGTTGATGTTGTGGAGACTGGAAAAAACATTGACATGCATTGTCTCCATCTTGGAAGGAAGCATGAAGGACCTCATCAAGATTCTGAACGTTCACCTTGGTCTGATGGTGCCTATGCGAAGTTGCAACCATTTTGGTGTTAGGTGAAGACATCAGAGGTTGTTCTTGGAAGGTTTCTACTTCTTCCAGGGAGGGGATAGGTTGTGGCTGGCTGTGGCTGACAGCAGGATTTCCCTGCTGTTCCGTCAATACAGGTATAATATTAATTGCAATTTTCTGTGCCTTCAAAGAAGACAAATAAACTACCTAGAGATGGGTAAAACTTTTCTGATCTCCCCTGACCTTGAAGATCCCTTGACAAAACTTTCCTCTGTATTTTAAATGCTGTTTCTGTGTTATTGATGAACCCTTCAGTCACGCCTAGTGAAAATCCTTTAGACATTCAGAATATCGGAGATTGGCTATTTGGACAGGTGACAAGCCCATTTCTGCTAAGCCAATATTTTTCAAATCAAGAGTCACCAAGCAGTGGCAATAAGAGTGAAACAAGATGAGAGCTGGAGATATCACCCTGGCTCCCAGCTGATTTCCTGAGTGAGCCAGAGTGTGCTTCTGCACTTGATTAATTTAAATTGGGAGTTTCTGAAAACAAGAAGTGTCACACTCAGCTTCTAATCAGAGCGTAAAGGTCCCACAACTGATCAGCAGGCTGTGAACGCTCAACTGCACTGCAAGACACTCATTCTTTTGAGATCTTTTGCCAATAACGATATTTTCACTGTGCAGGTCTTTAAACTGAGGTAAATAACCTCAACAGCAGGGCAAATAACCTCTCACAACTGTGGCTCCCCAGTAATTACTCCGGGGACCTCTGTGACATGACAGCCCCCCTCCAGGCACAGCCCCTGCAGCTGGCTTTTCCTGCAGGACGGAGCTGTAACGGAGCCCGGCGCTGCCTGCCTGAGCATCCCGCTGGTCCTTCCAGCTGCTTTCCGTGGTCCCTCTACCTGTTCGAGTTTCCATCTGAATTTGGGAAGATGGACTTTTCTTTACCCTGCATATTCCTGGCCCCAGGCTATGTAGCTACCATGAAAATACAAAGCAGTGGCTAACAGAAATGGTCATTACTAAAAGGTTTCTTGCTACATTACTTTTTATACAGACTCTCATTTTACATCAAAACAGCCACCTTTTTCTAACGCATGCATGCACACTCAGTAAGCTGTGAAAGTACAACTTTATTACCATGGATTTACCTCAAAGGGCAAAAACTGAGCCAAAAATCAATTCAGGTTTGCTGACAAAAAGCAAAATGCTAATACTGGTGTTAGGGAATCAAAATGTCACTCCTTAGCACCTGCATGAATATTAATCACCTCGTTTTTTACATAATATTTTCCTTTTTTGCTCCACTTTGCTCCACAGCTACTTTGCAGAGCAGCTCATACCTTTCTAAGTTTGGCCTGGAACCAATCCATGCCCTTTTCTGTGCCAGATGTGGATTCAGGTTTGAGGGTCAGAGGCCCTTGGCATTAAAATTAATTGATTTTGAGTGGTTCCTTGAATTTTGTCATCAGTTCAGTAATAATGATTTAATGGCTTCAGATCTGTATATGTAATATCACAGTGGATGGCCACAAGTGGAAATCTGGCCCTGGATTTTTAGACCTAAAAGCATCAGTCTTTCCTACTTTAATTACTGCCACAGACAGACTGTACCGGAGTACAGTACATGCTTGGATGCCCGTCTCCCAGAGCAGATATTTAGCAGTTCTGACATGTAGTTCATTTACTTACTGAGGTTATGAAACAGCTTTGGCACCTAGCTCCCACTGAGCGTCAAAGGGAATTAGGCACCTAAGTCATTTAAGCACGTCTATAAATCCCACAAAGCTTCCGTAAGCATCTTTCCACATCCAAATACTACTGGAAATCTGTGTTGTAATGCAGATGAAGCAGAAGACGCGTGAAGATCTATAAGTAATCTGTTAGTGCTATTAAAGACCTATAAGTAGCTATGATATGTTATATACACAGGGCTCTAATAATAACAGGATGTGGGACGAGGCTTGAATTCTAATGCAACAAAAAATACACAGTAAACAAATTTCTGTGTGCAAAACTGGATCATAATTATTTTCTTGGTCCAAAACCATATGAAAACCTTCAGCCTCATCTGAGCAACCAGGCAGAGTACAGAAGGGACATCTCGTAGAGGCACTAAGCATTTGTAGCTCTTTTTCGCCTGGTCCTGAGAGCCCTGCAGCCAAGCCCGGCAGCCAGGACCGGGAGCACATCATCTCTGCAGTGGAGGCATTAAACTTGGCTGTGCTCGCTTTCACCATTTGAACTCTTTCAAGGGGATATCTGCTTCTGTGATGAACTGGGGTAATTAACAGTGCTCAATGACTTGTAATGCCATTGGTAACCAAACAGGTCTCAAAATGTGGAAGAGGAGGAATTGAATAGAGTTAAAATACACAGACTGCCTACAGCCCATCACCCCAGGTCAGCGACGTGCCTGTGCCTACAGCCTGCTATGCATATACAGAAATTAATTCAGTGACTGCAGATGTACAGATGAGGACAGAATATGATTCCAAAAGTCTTTGCTTAGAAGACACTCGAGCAGTCAAGCATCATTTTAATGTGAAAATACTGCTGTCACATAAATCACTGACTTCAGGGGCCAGGAAGTATCTCTAGAGACCTCCAGTCTGCCTATCTGCTCTGAAGCAGGAGCAAATATACCAAAAGCAATCCTTACAGATATTTGCCTAACATTGTCTTAAACATGCACAATATCCCTAACTACTTGGTCCAGTGCTCCCCTAGCTAGTGAAGTTCTTCCTTCCTTTGTTGCTGAGAGTTAAACCTGTTGTTTTTTTGCCATTCCCACAATGGTCACACAGAACAATTGGTCACAAGCATCCTAAGAACAATTTCTGTGTCTGTGAATGCTGCTCTCATGCCTGTCTGTCATCCTTCATGCCTCTGTGCCATACTTGACCACCTCTCTTCTAAGAAAAAACAAAATAAACGCACTCCATCCTCCCAATATTTTTTTTTTTTCCCTCTAAATCTTACTGTTTTTCTCTGGACTTCTTTTTTCCTACTTGCCTTCTTTTTTTCCAGTCTTCTTGCGGTTTTCTCAAGCACAGTGCCCAGAACTGGCTCCAGTCCTCCACCTGAGGAGCAGAATAACAACCCCTTCCCAAAGGCATCTATTCAGAGCCAGAATGAAAGGTGCTTTTTTTATAAGCTTCCCATGCAATCTTGACTCATGTTCAATTTGTGGTCTGCTCTAAGTTCCTGTTTCTTTCCTGCCTTCTTTGCTGCCTTCAATATTTTTCATTCTCTATCTGTGCACTTAAGTTTTCTTTCTAGAGCGTAACTTATGAGAAACTCATTTTTACTGAATTCTGCTCTATTGATTTTGGACTACTTCTCCAATGTATCAAGGTGATACTTGAATTCTGACTACATCCGTCAAAGTGAATCCCAATTTGGCACAATCCACACATTTCTCTAGGAGTACGGTCTCCTATCACATGCACCATTATTGAAAATATTGGCTTGAACTAGACTCACAACAAACTGCTCAGGACTCTTCAGAGTCTGTTCCACATTTAACTGCAACACACTGCTACGCACTGAGGGTGATTTTTGCAAGTATGTGTCCTCCCACCTCCCACAATTTAATCCAGCCCACCTTTTGCCCAGATCGAAGTTCCTTGTGGGGAGTTCTCAAAAGGCTTACTAATATCGTAGTGCATCACATCCCCATTCCTTCCCTTTTGTCTGGTAGGTCAGTTAGCTGCTCTGCCAAAGAAGGCAGCTGCACTGGTTTGAAATGATCTGCTGTAGCATCTCATGTGCTTTACACTAATGCAAGATCACAGCCCTGGAAGAAGCAAGCAGAGCTTCTCACCCTTGTGTCCTAACTGCAGTCACTGGGTAGATGCAATGGGGCTGAGAGCGGAGTAAGGCCTGGGTTTCTCAAATTTCTATGCTTTTTCGATACATAAATCTTTCCTGTTCAGAAATATGGGTTCAGGCAGTTAATAACAGAGCGTGAAAAAATCAAGGTAAGTCTATAAAAAGTGGATGGACTTTCATGAAGCTAATTCTTTGTACAGAGCTTTCTTTGTTGTATTCTCCAACTGCTTAATAACTATTTCCCCTTGGAACACCCCCTCCGTGTCCTTGCTTTCTCTTTTTGTTTCTAACCCGTCTTCAGTTAAATCTTCCCAACCCAGCTCTCCTTTGAGAGAGGGTTTGAAAGCTGCCTAGCTAAGTGATTTGCCCAAAGTGCTCTGTTTGACAGAGGTGGGCTATGAGAGCTGGAAGGAAGGGCAAGCCCCGAGAGAAAGCAGCAAGCAGGTCCCTGGAACCGGTTCAGATTTTGTTAATGAGCCTGGCAGGTGAATGGAAGAAGCCAAGTGTCTATTTGGCTTATCAGCAAGGACCCTTTCTAACCTCTAGTTAATTGGCTTTTATTGATTTTCAGGATAAGAGAAATTTCTGTGAGATTCTGAGCAATTTTAGGGGACCGCTGATCAGTTTGGATTCTCCCCCACCCAGCACCTAAGATTCCTCCATTTGCGTTTTTCTCTCTCCTGGGCTCAAGTTTCACCTTTTTCCAGGGCTGATGACACACATGTGGTGAGAAGAAGGACTGGAGACAGGAGAGAGATGCCACGTTCTTGAGAGCTATGTAAGAGAAATCTGGGTGAGCATTCAAGCCCAGGCAACAGGCAGGATGCTACATGGACCCAGTCCACCCAGATCTTTAGAGATGGGCTCGTGTCCAAATTGCTGTGGCAATCCCCTGCAAAGGCATGCTGCTGTGTCTGCATAGCACCTGGCCCACAGATCTGGGCTGTACAAGATTCTCCTGTGGCTCTGTCACACCATCATTATTATCTGTTCCTTCAGTTCAAAGTCCTTGAAATAATGAGAGGGTCATGCTGAAGCCCAGTGGTGATGGTTTTAGAGCACGGGACCGAGCATTGCCTGCCCTAGGTTCCAGCTTGTGGGAATGTAAGAGGATACAAGACCTGCCAGGATAATTTTGGAGGACTGCACAAGGATTGGAAGAAACCAAACCTGGACTGCTCTCCTCCTCCTCCCAGGGAATGGTTGCTACTCCCACAACCCTGGAGGAACCAGGTGGTTCACTCCAAAAAAGAGCTTGGAAGCGAGCTGCCATCCATTCAGTGTGAATAACTGGAGAAACTGGGCCAGGAAGCACAATGGAGAGCTAAATTACCTGAAGGCACACAAATGGGGTAGGGTTGGCACATTATCTCAATCCTATCTGCTGGAGAATTTTTTTTTGTCTGCTCTGAATGGGCAAGCTACAGGATGAGATGGGAATACAGGGTTGACCTAGTCTGGCAGTTGCTGTGCTTTGTTTTTTTCTTATCACAAGAAAGCTGATTCTTGCTGTGTTTGCCATACTAATGATGCGAGAGGCACCACAAATGACTGAGTTTTGCGAACTCCAAAGCAAGGGTTGACACAGAATAACAAAAAATAAAAAGGCAAAGGAGGAAGCTGACAAGACATGCTCTGTTCATTTACTTGACATGAGTAGTTTGGTTTTTAATTATGCATGCCACTACTTCACAGGGTGCTGGGGACCATTCCACTGCAGCTTACTCTGAAAAGTAATTTAATTCTCAGTAACAGGAATCCTCACTGCTATTCTACCATGGCTGCTAAATCCTCGTTTGAGATCGAAATAGGAACTATCCCTGGCATACGAGTGGTCAGGCTCCACATGAGCCAGGGAAACATATATGGATACACACATGTGCTACACTGGCACTCACACAGTGACAGCTATCTACTAGTCATGAGGGCTGTAAATCCAATGAAATGATTATACCAACTTCAACCACTAAAAACGTAACCTGTAAGTGCATGAAAATGTATACTTGCACAGGCAAATACATACTACAATGCCTCTGTTCAGCATAAGTCTTGCAGACTTAAATAGTAGATAAATTATATTCTTAAACATAAGACCGCAGAGCTGCAATCTGAGGGCTCTGCAATGAGAGAGGAGAACAGGGATCCTGTTTCTCATCCTCCAGCAGTCTCAGCCTTCAGCTGGGACAATAGTGTCTAATGCCAGACACCAACTGTCAGGGCAGAACAGAGGGAAAAGCATGCCCTTTGAGCTTTTGATGATTTTTACCATTATCTGCAACTAATGTTTGGGCTCTGTTGAGACCAAGAGGATATTGGTTACTGAACCAAGGGCAGGGGAGGAAGGAAAAAATACTTGCAAAAATCTAGCGACATGGTAATTTCAAGTCACTGCCTCTGGGTGCTGTGCTAATGAACGATGGTGCGACCAGTTGTGCAGAGCTCAGCTCAATATTGATCCTGACAGACTAGAAAATCTTTTTCATGTCTAAAAGGGCACAAACTGTCAAAACCATACGTCTTCAGACTGTATTTCCCCATTTTTATTTCCCATCACTGAGTCCCAGTTAATATCTGTATTGGACGCAGACAACTCCATCCACAGATTTTATTTTTTCCATGCAAGTTCTCTTACTATATGTAGGAGTTGCCACATCAGATAAGGATAAGGGTGTCCAATAAAACATCCCCTCTCTGAAGCAGCACAAGCAGCACAACCTGCTTCAGAGAGCGTGCAAGTGCTCCCACCGTGGCATTAATGGCATAACTTGCCTCAAGGAAAATTTCCTCGGTAGCCTCAAAATTTAAAGGTTGGCTTAAATAAAAATTTATTGCATCAGTCCAGCTCCTGGGGAAGCCAAATCCACGGCCGCAGCATTTTTGAACCTCCATGTCCTATCACAAAGCAGTTCATTGCAGAAAAGCAGATTGAACTGATGCATAAAAAGGTAATAGATTTTTAAGTAATAGAAGGGAAGATAATGTGGCCTGTAAAGGGCCATCATAAAAAAAATCACACACTGACCAAGGACAGAAAATGACACTGGCAGGTCTGCCCTGACACATCGCAGCAGCAAGGATAAAAAAAAATAAATAAGCAAAGAAATGTTACCATCGCATCAGACCTGCCATTTCTGTCCATGGGATCATGACTTCCTTGGCTCCATGTGGACATCTCCACTGCAGGGTGGCCCCAATCCCACAAAACATGAGGCTCTGCCTGAGGAGTTCCTCCTGTCCCTCCCGAGCGGCAGCGGGACGGCTGGATTAACCTCGAGCAGCACGTTTGATGCGCACGGAAACCCTGCCAAGGCAGCCTGTCACTTATTAAGAACATTTGTCAAGGTTGTTAAAGAACCTTGACAACAAACCCACAGGCAGCAGCAGCAGCAGAAGGGGGCCTGCAACGCTCCCTGGATTGGCTTTATTAAATGTAGCCTCATTTGATTCAAACATCAAATGAACTGGCTGTGATCTCGCCCGTCTGAGGGCTGAGAGGAAGGGTTTGAGAACCGCAGCCTGCACAGGTGGCTGGTTGTCACCTATGGAAGATCTTCCCAAATCCTGCCAGGAGAACACCCTCACGTGCTGGCAGGGCACCTTGTTACTTCCCAATGCCTTAAACCCTCTCCTCTGCCCCACCCCAGAGTTGCACTGGGGCTTTGGAAGGAGGATCCTCCCTCCCTTTTCAGTCTTTCCATCCGCTGGTAAGGACAGGCCAAGGGGTAGCTCCCCAGACGTGCTCTCCAGGTTGGAGACAGCAGGGCTGGATTAACGTGGCAAGGAGGGAGGTTGCACGTGGCAAGCCCCTGTGGTGCACACTCCTCTCCCGTGCACCATCACCCCTTCTCCATCCCCACCACGGCTACAGCCAGCCCTGCCTGCCCGAGAAAGGGGGTTGTATGACTGACTTCAGGATCTCCAGAGTACATACACATCTCATTTGCTCAGGCTCTTGTTCGGTGGAGCTAATGAATGACAAATAAGCAAAGCATATTATTGCATAAAAAGACCCCAAAGCTTAAAAGAAACTTTTTCCATTGAAAAGTGCTTCATCAAAATCAAAGTATCTGTGCCTTGCACAGAGTTCCAGTGGGAGGAACTGAGGTGTGGGTCTGCGCCTCCGTGCCCTCCCTGGCTTTGGGTGCTCCAGTGGAGAGCGGGCACCCTGATCTCATCCACTCTCCCCAAACCGTTCCCAAGCTCTCATGCTTGTGCAGCACCGAGAGCTCCATGGAAGAGAATGATTTTCCAGCCGCCCCTTATCACTTTGCTCATTGAAGTCTGGAAAGCGGCTCCATGACAAGCAGGAAGAGCCCACACAAGGAGATTTCGGATAGCAGAGATGCTCCAGGCAAAGCCTTAACCTGACGTACTGCCTGGGAAATGAGGCAAGAAAAACAGAGACAAAAACAGTCCTGACCACGAGAGTAACCACTGGACATCAGTTAATCCCAAAGGATTGTCCCCACGTACCACACAGCTCCTCTTCAACACAAAGTGTTAAGAAGATATTTTTGGTTACTATTCCTTATTCTTTTTTCCGTCTAGCAAATAGCTGCTGGGAATACCTATTAAGAGGCTTTCCCAGTACAAAACATACCAGTTTTACTTATGCTTTCATGTTCTACCCATAAACCTGTCAGCAACAGGTAATGAATGATATCCTGTCCACTGACAGTGCAGAGGACCAGGACTCAGAACATGGGTGATATAGAATAGATGAAGTGGTAATTTCCCTCTAGCTATATAGGATGGGTTGAGGGTTAATTAATTCACAATTCATAAAGGTGTTTGCAGTGTCTGGGTACATTCAGCTATTTTAGTATTAAGGATTAATAGGTATTATAACAACAGGAGGCTGGAAATGGTTTAAATAACTAAACTATTAGCATCATTTTGGTCCATATATATGTAGTTTAGCTGTATTGCTAGAAAATTCTGGGCATTAATGTGGTTTATGGCTCACTATATGACCTCAGTTCTGTTCCCCCTCACATGCCTATCCTTGCTCCTCCGCTCAAAGTTAGCCTGAATGGAACCATTTTCCTCAACTGCAGAGAAGGAAATCAATGTAATAGTACGTGTGAATGATGACTGAGGAATTACATATTTTATGAACAGAAGAGGTGGGCGAGTGGATCCTCTGATGGATATATTCTTCTAGCTAAAGGATCTGTCTGTGTTTGGAACATCCTGTTTGGGAGAGAACAAGAGACACTAAATAATATTCCGTCAAAATGTTCCAAGCTTTGGTTTGCATTTATAGAAAAATATTATTTCTTTATGCAAAGTTTGAACGTGATGTCTCATTTCCATCCTCTGTAGTCATAAAATTAACAATGCTATTGTGGCCTTTGGCACTTTCTATTATGTCCTTTAAGTCTGATCTTTTTAGAGAAGCATTTTGTGGGACTCAGGGTGGATATTCTGTGAATCTGTATCCAGTTAAAGTCAGTTACATAGTTATCTGTAATTGTAGAAGAGCAGATATGAGGAACATGGTGTATACTCTCCCCCACCTTTCTTTATAGGACACTGATACCTCATCAGAGGTGACAGTGAAGCGCCTTATGTCCGTATTCCCAAGTTTGAGATAAGCCATGCTCCTGTTCCTAGATGTTCAAGATGTCTTATTCACTTCTGCCTGGCTAAACCACTATGGTGGTTAGTGGGTAATCCACAGTCAACCATAGGAGCTGTAGGCCAGGTCAAGAGGTCACAAGGGGAATCAGGTGACTCTTCTTAGATTTGTGGTTATCATTCTTGAAGAATCTACATATGTCAGTTTTCATCCTGACATGGAACACTAACACCCATGTCCAGATACATGTAGATCCACCACAGAGTAGGAAGACCTCTAGAAGAGGTACAGTAATCAAAACCTTCGACCAAGCTTAACAGGCAGTTTGATATAGAAAAACCTGCAGGACCTTTCTCTCAATGCAGATAAGGCTGAAAAAAAGAGAGATTATGGACTTCTGAGGGCTTTTCCATCTCCAGTCACTCTGCAGATCAAAGACTGAGCCATCTCCTCCCTCGGTAGGAAGGGGAACAATGTTCATGTCAGTGATGAATCAGCCTTAGCGCACATGAAAAGAGATACTGTTTTGTTTTGCTGAGCTTTATTATGTATGTATCGGGAGAAATCTTAACACAGGATGAAAAACTATTCTTCTGATGTGCAACTAAGTATCTTTGGGTTTAAAACATTTTTTCTTTTCTTTATGTCTTTAAGCTTGGGTAATTTAAAACCAACCCAGAGTGTACCAGGATTGGAAAACATTCTTGAAATGCACGATGAATCTAAATCAACATTGTCTATCTCAAATCGACAGAACTTCAGCAGTGGCTGCAAGAGGGACCTGCAAAAACAGGCATGGCACAGCTGTGGGCCAAAGTGCTGCAGAAATCTGGGGGTTCAGCATCTGGGTCCATGTTCACATTCTACAAATGAGGGCAATACAAGCTCTGTATAGTGACAGCTCTGCAGAACCACAACACCTCTCTCAGTTTAGACCAGATCAATATCACTATAATGGAATGGCAACTCTTTAAATGGCCTTCGCATTCACCAAAACCTCAGCTTTCACTTCCCCCCCCCCCGCCTGGATATTTCACATCCAGGAGCATGAACTGAGTACAAATGGATGCATGAAACACAGCGGCTTGAGTTCTGAAAGGTGTCGAAGGGTGGCCCAGTGAAGTGTGAATTCCCATCTCTCAGAAGTGCAGGTGAAACTCACGTTGCACGGAGAAGCTGGAGGGCTCTTCCCACCTGAAGCACTTGCCAAAAACACAGCAGTCCCACGGGAGGCCACCACACCACCACACTGGGGGACAGAGGCTGTGTGAAGGGCAAGTGGAGTAGGCAAGGAAGGACAGCAGGAGGACAGATATTGTGGATCCTTAGTAAGCCCATTTGGGGTACTTGGTAAGATTTTTTCCACATATCACCTAAACTGAAACAAGCTCCTTGCACCCCTTCATCCGAAAGTCTGTAACAGTCTGATCCACTCCCTCTGCTCTCCCCAAACAAGGAGACTCTAAATCCAGGGGCTGTATCAAGCCTCAGGAAGAAAATCAAATCACTGATCATCCAAAGTGACTTCTGTTACCCATTCGAGGTCATCGAGGCTTTTTTCCCTTCCATTTTGTCCGTTCACTTTAATGTTTTACATAAAATAACTTCCATTTCCACTGCATCTGACCAAGTGGGAGTTCTAGGCTCTTTATGACTCCTTTTTAATCTTGCATTTTAAATAGCAAAGTAGTTTTAATGGAGAATTGGGATTCTCAGCTAGCAGTGGATGAGAAGGAATGGAGCAACCAGAGGGGCTGCTAAGATGGCAAAGCGGGGAGCAAACGCACGTCCCATCTCAGAGGCTCAATCATGGGCACTAAGCACGGGGACTGCAGCAGCCGCTTCCAGGAGCAGTAAAAAGCCTCCTGAGACCTCTATGGAAATTACAGGAAGTTATTGTTATTTAGGCACTGGCATTAGCATGTATGTACAAAGAGACACCAGACCCGAACTGTGGTTCATCCTGCGCTGAGGCAGGGAGGGGAGCTGGCCCCTCCAGGCTCAGCAAGAAGGACCGATGGGGTGGTGTAGGCCCTTTCCGACGCTCGCTGCACACAAAAGGCATGGCCAGCCCACCACATCAGGACTTGACAAGTGTCCTGCAGCTGGGACAGCACTTCACTCTACCTCTTAGTTTTACCACGGAGCCCCATGCTGATGAGAGACAAGTCTATTGCAACAGCTTTTGCAATAAAGAAAGATAAAATAATGTGTAACTTTTGCAAACCGGTGGGTCACTTCACTGGTGCTCTGCTTGGAAACTTAAGCCAGGTACTGCTCACAGGGTGATGAAAGAATAACTGCAACAGTTTTATTGAGGCCAGTCTTCAGGATGTGTCTGTCTCTCTGCCTCTCTAGACACCAGCAATGGCCACATCTAGGGAAGACAACCTTGTTTCTCCAGAAGTCAACATTTTTCAGTGTTTCCTTCTTAGCCTTGACTTTAGGCTCTCAGTACACAAGCACTATCCCTTCCTGACACCATCTGACAACTGGATCTGCAGATAAAACTGGCCAGCTTTTTGCCACAAGTACAAAGAAAACATGAAAAGTTCCCTTTATACTTGAATTTTCATAGGAAAAAAAAAGAGTCTGGAAATGAATGAAGATGAGCTGCTAGGGAAGGAAGAGGAAAGTAATCCCAAAGAGTATTCCAGACTGCATTGCTTAAACTTACATTTCCTTGACATGAAAACTCATAAAAAAACATTCAGCTAATTCTCCTTTCTGACAGCCTAATATTGATTTTAGACTAATTTTCTATATGTAAATGAAGTCATTAAAATCCCCCATTCTTTGCAATTAGTCTTTTATCGTATTTTTCTAATAAGCCAAGTCTTTGAGGTGGGCAAGAGTAAGAGCAGATGGATAGGAAAGATGAAGGCGTTTTATGCATCTCGTCAATGCTTCACTAAAGTATTTCAAACAGAGATACAATGAGATCCAACTATAAATCCTCAGCCATGTCTCTCAAAGGAATCTGATCTGAATTAGTTTGACAGCTCTTTTTCCATCCAACAATTTTGCTTTTACCTTTCTTTCACTTTACTCTTTAGCCTTAAGAAATATAAAATGCTGCACAAGATTTAGTCGCAATAATACTTTGGTTCCAAGGATGTGGTGGGGCCAAATTTTGCCACTGTTTTGCTCTCCAAAATGAAACAAAATGGTGAGTTATGTAAGAATATAACACAGCACGGGGTTGCAGGGCCTCACATCTCAGGCGTACATTGCAGTGGGAGTGAACCACCAGCCTTGCTAGGAAAAGTTTCTTTTTCTGGGAATGTCTGGAACGTTCTTGATTTAAAGCAGGGCAAGGTATTGATGCATTAACCAGTCAAAAAAAAATCAGGAAAGGGAGAGATGAAAGCGGAATCAGTCACAGCAGAAAGGACATTTTCAATCAAATCATAATGTTATGACATATCAATGCCAAAATGATTTTTTTGTTTCAATTAATCTAATTGAAAAATTATAACATCTCATCAATTTGTCATTCTCCCTTTGAAAAAGTCTAGTTCTCTGAAACTCAGATTTGCCAACTAGAAAATGTTTTAGATGAAAGAGTGGAAGTAGCTGCCTGCATCACCTACTCTGACCTGTGGATTACGCTGAGCATGACGGCTTCACATGGCATCGGTGCCTTTAACTTCCAGATAGTTCCAGTTCTCATGGGCTTGCTTAAACTGGGAGTTTAAAACAGGGTTTTGCACTTTTGCAGCATCTTTCATCCCAACATGCCTCATAAATTATACACCTTTTAATGAAATGCATCCCTGCTGGATGAAACATGACAGTAACACGTACTATGGTCTGGTTCCTCGTACCTTCTCGGGTCATTTATATTTGAAGGCGAAGTGCCAGCTAATCAGAAACACGTTGAACAGTTATACAAGCTGGGGCAAGAGGGCCCCTCTTTTTTAATCATACCCAGGATAATATGACTACATTCTGTGAATATGCTATATTCTATTTGTGTCCCTTACTAAACCCAAGGCTGCCTCAAAAACGAATGGAGCCTGTGTTAATATTGTATGACAGAGTACATTAACAATAGACAGAGAACAATTCCAGTGTATCCTATACAGACTGATTCGGAGATGAAGTTCTCAAAAGCCAGCCTGGCAAATACAACATCCTTTCAGTGTGTATTGTAAAAGGGCAATAAATTACAAACATCAATATGGATAGTAGAAATCGGAGCCTGTGGGGCAATCTTGTGCTGAATTAAAACAAATATCTCCTTGACTACAACTGAGGGAAATGGCAGTGGCATCATATTTCATTTTAATAGACTGCAGAGAGGTTTGCCTGGGGAGAAATCAAAGTGACTTGATTATCCCATCGTGTTAACTAACATCTTATCACATTCAGGCTCTGTCCCTAAACCAATTTAAAATCCTACTATAAGAGGCTTTCAAAAGGGAGAACTGGGTTAAAAAGCATTCAGCATAACCCCTCTGCTTCTATCCTTTATCTGTGATGTTACAAGCAAATGCCCGTGTAGTTTTAGGCTTTGTAGCAGAAAGAGGACAGAGGAAAAGTACTGAAGTAAGGCACGATACAGCAGGACCTGATGCCAGCAGCTTGAATTCAACCAAAATTCTTGTTGTTTGGGATCCTGTGAGGACCTGGGTGTAGAGTTCAGCCAAGGCTCTGTCCAAAACCCCGCACCACCCTTGACTAAAGCTCTCCACCACCTCCTCCCAGTGCCTTTGCTTTCTGTCTTCTGACTTCCCTTGCCCGCCAGGTGCAATTGCAAACCCGGAGGAGAAGACGGACTCATGCAACCCCTCGACTGCTTCCCTACCTGCCTGCTGCAAAGACGAACTGCTCTGCCCAGTAGTTCTCAGGGGCTTGGGACTGAGATTCACGGCCTGCAGTGGTTTACGCATGATTCACAAAGTGGTGCAGCTGCACAGGCTGGGCTGGCTTCTCCGGGGGCTTGATGGACCATTGCAGCAGGAGCCAAGGAGCTGCTCTGCTTCCCCCCTGCACTCGCTGGCCGCCTGAAGCAGCCATCCACTGAGGAGCAGCTCACTGTGTCTTCAGTGGAACTCCCCAAGCCTTTGAGTTTTGATGCATTTGTATAGAAAAGCCCAAGGAAGTGTTTTGTGATTATGAGAAACAGTAAAAAAGATATTGCTAAAAACAAATAGCAAACCAGTTTGAGAGGAGAAAAGGCAGTGTTATGTCTTGCTATTTCCCTCCAAGAGGAAGAAGAGAAATAACTGAAGGAAAGAGGAAGTTTGACACTCTTAGGCACTGATATTTTTCATTCCCTGCAATCTAAAACTCAAGAAACGTGTTTTTTCTAACAAATTAACATCATCACTTGTCTATTTTCTCGCCAAAAATTTTCACTTCGATGACTTCTCCTTTTTCAGACAGCTCAGCTTCTTTTGCCGTCTGCAGCCGTCAAGGCCAACCACATGGCTAGTCCTGTCTTTGAAGGAGCAGGAGGGAACCAGGACACAGGTGGTTCCTCTGTGCTACATCCTGTCAGCTCACGTACAGAAAAGACAGGATCTGCGCCAACTTCTATCACCGTCTTTCTATACATCTATTTTGGTTCTTATGCAGCATCCATAACCATGACAACTGCCTGCCTGCCCAAACTATCAGACATATGCAGAAGCTGTCTGGTTGTCTAGGCAGCAATGTTTCTAAAGAGGAGACCGGCTGAAGGAGAGCCTGGGCTGAACTCCCCGAACCGCACTGCACAATTCAGCCCATTTAATGAGTGGAAACAACCCTGCATTTCCCACTAATGTTATCCCACTGCAGCTCTGGTTCCCTGCGGCAAGAAGAAAGTCATAAGCTAATGTCACAGCAAAGCAGTTCCAACACTTTCGTGCAGGCTCGGCTCATCGCCATGACCAGGATGACTCAAGGAATCTCCTCCTTGCAAAACATTTTGGAAAATATGGGAGCTGGCCAGGTCCAAGGTCTCTGACAGCAATCGGAAAGGGAAGTACCCTGTATTTGGCCTCATCCTGATCTCTAGCCGTTAGAGAACGCCTTAAAGCTCAAAGCACTTTCATAGTATCTTGCTACATGGCACTGAGTAGTCCACAAAGCAGGTCTTTCTTAGTTCAGCTCATAAGCAGAAACTGGACTTGACAAACCTGCAGAAGAGTCTCAAACATCCTCCCTACAGCCCCGGGCAGCTCCCCCGCTGGTAAAAATTCATGAAGTCCTTTTTCTTTGCTAGAGTCACCCTCACTTTTCTACTTTCACATTTTTAGACGCACCCTGTTGGAACGCAGAAACCTAACTTGTATTAAGTCAATGTTATCTGTAACAGGACAGACCGAGGGCAACAAAATAAACTGTCAAGAAACCGAGCAAGAGAGGGAGAGCCCAACTAGGAGGCATATACTCCATTTGTCCCATACTTTTTCTCTTCTGTCTGTTCAGCAAAGATAGGCTAAGCTGACACACAGGCCCCAGGATTAATCTGTTCATTACACTTGAGCAGAGGAGAGAGGTACAGAAGGAAGAAACCTGCTGGGGATGGATATCTGGTACTCCTGGTACTGACACTGGAAGAAGTTAGAAATTCTACCTTGTAAGTCTCAAATTGAATTGATAAATGGCCCAGAGTTGCTACCCTGGACTTTCTCAGTTAGATTTGTTGGCACAGCCCATACTGTCAGGGAGGGCACTATAGAAAATGGGATGGCGATCCATCAGTTTGGCACTGCCACAAATCTCCCTCAAACCTGAGCTGCGAGATGGAAATGTGGGAGAGGCAAAGAGGCTAAGGTGTGACACAGTGCTGGGGACTACCTGCAGCATGGGTTTTGCTACGCTCACATTTTAGGAGTAACAAGCTGTTTTCCACTTTGTTATTATGCTCATAACCCTTACAAATATAAAAGTAGAACCACAGCCTTAAGTGCCGGGGTACTAGTGTTTTGCACTCTCTTAGGTCCCATTTATCTAATGGTGTTCACCCATGCAGTGCTGATGCCTCAGAATTACATTGCATTACTGAATTTTGCTGTAGGTGAAACTATTATTAAGGTTGTCTGACAAATCCCATGATAACCCCCTGTTGTCAGATGCTTATAACTTTGGCAAGTTTTAACTGTTTGACTGATATTTTCAACTATTTCAAGATGAATTCACCTGGAAACTTTCAGCCATGACAGCTCATACATTTCCAGGAGAAAAAGAAAGAAAAAAAATGCTAATTCTGGTGAAGTTTTCTTGCAGAAACATCCCTTATCCGCATCCTTCGGAGTAAAGAATATTCACCAAGCTTTAGCTAAGCTGATGATCTGTGAAAATGAGCAGTTCACACATGAGTACAGGGGAGATGTGCTATAGTTCAAGAGCTGTTATTTCCTACTGATTCTGTCCAAACTGAATGCATTCCAGTGAACAAATTCCTGGCAATTTCAACTCTGGATGGTTACAGGCTGTGCCAGGACTGCTCTGAATTGACAGCAGAGAGATTTCTTTTCATCTATCTTCTCTGCTGGATCCTGACAAAATGGAGGAGTTGGCCAATTTGAATACAACCGAGAGAAAGTTGGACCAGGAACCAGAAAGAGAGACAAAGGGAAATGTGGGAAAATGAGGAAGGCGAGAGGTAAACTGGGACTGACTGGGCAGGGATCAATAAAGGGAGCTACTGAGATTATCCAATTTCAGAGGGTAAGACAAAGAAAGAATTAGTACAGAGACTGTTAGGAAGAAAGAAACCAGACCAGGAGGAAAGCAGGGCTGGGCTGGAAAGGAAGACCACTGTCTCTCTTAGTCCAACCCCTGATGCTTTCTATGAAGTGGAACACTTCCCCCAGGAGACAGCAAAACAGCCCAGCCTCGATACATCATACTGCCTGGTGGTTACACCACTCTCCTCTGCAAGTCCTGAGGCCTTTGTTCAAAACCCTGATCCACTAGATATCTACTTACACAAAGTGGAAGTGTGCAACCAAAGTACCAGGTCCAGGCCTCCCAATTGCTGCTGTTTCACCTGATCTGCTTGGAGATGCAAGCCTCAATGCTCTCAGTAGATGAGGGTCTCCCTTACCCCGATAATGAGTTACCCAACAAGAAGTGAACACTGCCACATGCTTCTCCTGCAGCATTTTTGGTTTAATCTAGTTTTGTAAAATCTTTTTCCATCTCGGGTAATCAGGGAACACAGCCGGAATTCCCATCTATTCTCAGAACAGCAAATAGATATTGAGGAAGAGGGGGACGAAATTTTTACATTAATATTTATAACTATTCACCTTCAAAAACGACACCCAGCCCTTATACAAGCTTCTGGGGAGAAGAGCACAATCCACACATGGCTTGCCCTTCCCTGCAGTCAAACCAGGACAGCTCAGGGCAGAGCCCACCACTCCTGCTCACGATTCAGGACAGTACCAAGGGAACATCACCAGAAACAGCTTCCTCTGGCACAGCAAACTTTGCCATCCAGCCTCTTACATACTCCCTTCTCTAGCGCACGTACGTCTGAACTGCAGAATACTCCTAGATGAGCTTGATGTCATGTTTTCTGCATGTTCTGTCTTCACCGGCTGCTTTCCTACACAATTAACTCACCAGGTGGATATTAGCAAGAGGAAGAAAAACAAACTAGGCTGACTTAAGTACCTTAAGTAGAGCAGGAAATCGCTGGTATCCATTGCTCAGCAACTTGCAGAATATTAATCACCGAGCCACAAGTGAGATGAAAACATTATAAACATCTGTATCTCTCAGCAAAGAGCAAGGGAATCACACTAGATGCAAAAAGATGAACAGGTGATTAACTTCATTTAGCTATCGGAAAAATTAACAGTTTTCTAACATAGCGTTCAGGTGGAATTACCAGCGCAGCTCTCAGCCAAGAGCATCTCCCCTTCTAAGCCCCTGTTGCCATACGGATAAAAGGTCTGGTGCATGTAAGAGGTCTTGCAGGTTTCTTGCTGAGGAGCTCTAACAAATCGATTGGGTTCAGATACCAGAGAACAGACCGGCAGGCCACAGGACTCCACTTTGCCTTCAGCTCACAAGAAGAAACCTCTCCCACATAACAGACCAAGGCAGGATTTACAAGCCCTTTCCCATAGCTGTGGACATGGCTGATGGACCGAGACTGCCAGCCATTGCTCTTGGCAAAGGCTATGCCGTGGGCATGACAGGCACTTGCTGGGCACCCAGGCGTGTCCTGCACAACAGAGACAGCCGGGGCATGGCTGGGAAAAGTCCCTCAGTGATACATACGTTTAACAACAGGAAAACGACTTTGGCCATTCACACAGGCTTACATTGCAACATCCTTTGGTAGCACTATGACCCATGTTTTATAATTTCCTTCCTTTTGCATGTTCCAATTCACAGGCAACATCCTGCAAAGGTGTATCTACAAGCACTTTTGCTATTTTCCAAGGCAATACTTACAGGGCTTTCGCCATTTATAATTTGTTCCTCAATGTCGTTTATAAATTACTTCCATTTAAAAAAACAATCTCACCATAATTGGACTTTTAGCTATAAAAAATGGCTGTTCCAAGACAGAGGAAATTACTAGAGAGAAAGTATCCTCCTAGTTCACACTGTCCAGTTCCTGGCAATATCTCATCATCCCTTTCATAAGTCCATCAAGTTTCACTTTTAAATGGGTTATTGGGTTGGATTCACTGCCAGGCAGTGACCATTTGTTCTTGTGCCAGCTTTGGCCTTCAGCATAAACATTGCTGGTATTTACCCCCTGGTGTTAATTTACACAGTAATTATAATGCGTTTTCATCTTCCATTTTGCTGGGGAATAAACAAATCAGTTGAGTGCAGATCATATGAAAAGACCTCCTCTGAACTTGCTCTGCTCAATTTTTTTAAATGTAATTAATCAGAAATGCATGCACAAGTTAGACTGGGTCTCCGTGATGATGTCTTTAGCATTCCAGTATGCGCTGAGCTCTCTACAGGTAATCTGTGCCTATTACAACTTGCACCGTCATTTGGCATTTTCTGAGTTGCGTTTCACTAATGCTTCACAGTTGCCTGATCTAAATAATACAGCCAAGGTTTAAGCTGTTGTTTCCAGCAAACGTAGTAACTCAGAGCGCAAATTCTTATTATTAGGCCAAATTCTCTAATATCCACTTAATATGACAACTTTTTGTGTAACTGATGTTTCTATAACTCCAGTCCCCTAGAATTACCTTGTTCTTCCTATGCAACATTCCAGCTGCCCATTGCAGTGACAGCATCTCCCAGATCCAGCTTCACCACGCGCTTCCCTCATCCAAACTTCAGCAGCTTTCCAGCCAGGCCAGACCCACCCTTGCAGCACAACTACTTGTCATCTCCACTGCAGGGATCCTCACTCCCTTTGCAATCCCCTCTTCTGCTAATCCTGCCCTTCTGTCGTGGTTTAACCTGGCAGGCAGCCAAATACCACGCAGCCGCTCGCTCACTCCCCCCGCCCCCAGGGTGGGATGGGGAGAGAATCGGAAGGGTAAGAGTGAGAAAAACTCGTGGGTTGAGATAAAGACAGTTTAATAGAACAGAAAAGGGAAAATAATAATAATAATAATGATAGAATATACAAAATGAGTGATGCACAATGCAATTGCTCACCACCCGCGCTGACCGATAACCAAGTAGCAATCGCTACTTCCAGGATCACGCCTACCGTTCATATACTGAGCATGACGTCACATGGTATGGAATACCCCATTGGCCAGCTGGGCTGGCTGTCCTGATTATGTTCCCTCCCATCTCGTGTACCTAGCTCAGTCAGTAGGCATGGGAGCTGTCCTTGGACTAGGAGGGCACTTAGCAACAACTGAAAACATCAGTGTGTTATCAACATTCTCCTCATACTAAATCCAAAACACAGCACTAGGAAGAAATTTAACCCTATCCCAGCCAAAACCAGGACACCTTCTCAACTGGACTAGTAACACGTGACATGGTAGCAAACGCTCTACTGACATCCAGATAAATCAGATTTATTGCATTCCCTCTATCTAGAAAGTCAGTTATTTTACAAAGACCAGTAACAGAGTAATCTGCACAATCTACCTTTATTAAACTCAGGTTACATTTTATCTCATTATCTCCATCGTTTTAAATGATTCTTCCCTTTTTGCATAACAATGAAGTAAAAAAGATATGCCCATAATGTTTATTTTGCTGATTCTTGAATAAAATTCCTGCACTCCCCAGTATGAAGCACATTTCCACATAGCCTTCATAAAACCGTATGTCAACAGACTCGCAATTTGGTAAGTTAGATCCTTCAGCAGTCTGGGGCACTGTTTCCTCCTCAGATGCAGTTGCTTCATGCTTCTTCCTAGATACTCGCTCTCTCCAACCCCTCTGGCAACACCCTCCCTGCTAAGCAATGAAGAGCACTATTCCTTCTGTTCATGTATTTGGGGATCCCTTTAAATCACCTTCTCTGCTGGCTCCTCACCGCAAATCAGGTCCACTTCTCCTTTATTCCTTTGGTTTTAATGGCTAAACAGTGTTTTACTATTTGTTTTCTTTTTTTTTTCTTTTTCCTCCCGCTTTGTTTTGTGTGTTTTTTTTTTTTTCTGGTAGTCTAAGTCCTCTTCATATTTGTAATCCTCATTTCTCCCCTATGCTTTCTGATCAGAGAGCAATAGCTTTCTTCGCTGAATCACATTTTGCATTTTTGTGGACTTCCTGCCTGCATCAAATATCCCTTTTTTAGTTTTCTTGGTGGTTTGTTTTTTGTTTTTTTTTTTTAACTGTTAGACTAAGTGTCTTTCCCTACCAGATTTTTCCTTTGTCTGGTATATTAATTCTACATTTTTTTCCCTCTCTCAAGGAGAAAAAAAAAATCCAAGCCACTTTTGCATTCAAGTCCTGAGCTCTACAGCCTAGTTTGCCTCAATAACTAGTTTCCTTCACTTTTATGAAATAATAAATCTTAGTTACAGTTAAATGTTTAGCCTTCCATTTAATTTAAATTGAAACAACTCATGATCTCTCAGCTGAAGGTCGCTTTTTATGTCTCAGTCTTCTTTAATAATCTCAGTATTTTGCAAATCTCATTGTTTTTTCTTAGTTCAATAACTATTTGGAAAAGAAATCCATGAATTATCACATCCTGGTATATCTGGGCCCAGCATTACGGGCAGTATTTGTTCTCCAACATCTATTTGGGGAATGAATATCTCTCAAAATGACATAATTTCTAATAGTTTTTATCTCACTAATAATATGAATGAGATTTTTGAGTCTCAAATATGCCTTAATACAATGAAACACATTTTTTTTGTGATTGAGTTTAACCTAGAATAATTTCATCACAAAATTACAGTCAAATCTCATTAAAGCAGGCTGACTACGTTATCTCTGCACCTCTGCCTTCCACATAGCTCATTTGAAAAGATTCTGACAGTCCATATCCTGCTTATTCCTGCTCAAAGAGGGAATTATTTTCCCTGTTAATTCCAATTAAAATAATTAAATTGTGCAAGCCATTGTGCCCTAGCAAAGTTCTGTATGCAGTAGTATTATTGGTGCCTTCAACTGCTAACACTGGGAACCAAACAGTCCTGCTAGGAGCAAAGGGAGAGGTGCCCACCCCGTGCCGTCTGTCAGAAATCCCTGTCTGCTCCTGCTGCTGATGGAAATCCGCTCTGAGGCTCAGGGCGAGGACACCTGCTCCACGGCACGGCCACCCTATGCTGGAAGCAAAGCAATTCGGACTCTCCTTCTCCCCCAATGTTATTATGAGCCCACTTCATTAATGCTGATATAAATCCAGACTGACTCGCACAGTGCTGCGGTGAGTAATTCTCACTTTCCCCTGGTGAAAACAGAGCTGGAGTTGTCCTTTCTACCTTCCCCGGGAGATGAAGAAAGGAGGTGCCGAGGCATCAGACTGAAACACGCTGCTTGCATCTGTTCTGATGGGTAGCTGACAAGCTGGGACAAATTCGTGCCCGCATCCCTGCTGCTTTTTTCAGGTTTCCCATGTGCCCTAAACAGAGAGGCCCTGTCCCCCAAAGGGAAGCAGGGGGGTGTTCGCAGAGCAGTCCCCACTGCCTTAGTCATCACGATGCTTCCACAAGAAAAAAAGTGGCACAGGAGGTAAATAGCAGGCAGTAACTGAAGAGAAGAGTAAAAAATCCTAATGCAAAGTCATAAATGGAGGCCACAGAGCCAGCACCCAGAGCGGGCACAAGGAAACGCTCGCGACCTTCAGCCACAAATAGAGCAAACGGAAAACAGCCACGTTTCCCTCCCTGCCACGCTGGAGCCCAATAGTCAAAAGTCAGGATGATGGCATGTGCTGTTCCCCTAATGAGCTGGGAAAACATCAGCATCACCTCAGAGCCAGAAGTCTAGAAACTCCTTTAACTAGCAGTTTTTAAGATCAGGTGCACCTATACTAGACACGCACAATGAATCCAAAATCCAGCAGCCCAGAATACATGCAGAGCAAACCAGAGAAGGTGCTTCCAGGAAAACCCAACACATATAAAAGGTGGGTTAAAAGAATACTGTCATCGCTGAAATGAAAAGCTGCCAAGAGATCTAACAGAGCTAGAATGGAAATGCTGCCAGCATCCTTCTTGCAGGAGGATTGCTGCAGGCTCTCCTCAGTTCTGTGACTGGGCTTCACAGCAGATCCCAACATCTTTTTCCAGAGAAGATGGTTAAGCAGCAAAGTGGCAGCTTCAGGGCATTTCACTTAAGCACCTTCTACTAATAGTTCATTTGTGAGACAGACAGTTAATTAAGACACACTCATTGGAAGAGAAAAGCTTTCTTCAGCTCCCAAATTACTTGTTATCCTTTGCAAATGAGAGGGATTTTTCTTCTTTTGGAACAAAAATGTCCCTTGCACACAAGTATCAAAAGGGAAGGGTAGTAGTAACCCCTGCCTTTCCCACCCTTGGTTATGGGCCAAGTCAAAGGACACATCCGTAGCAGTGCAAAGACAGTGATTTAAATCACATACCTGTATTTATATTCACTACACATCTGGAAACCTCCATTTTGCAGAGATAAAAACTCTGAACTCCAATCACCAGGCTGGAACTTCTTATGCAACTGTTGCAATGTTTTATGTTCATTGCTGGTTTCCTGAAAACATCCCCATTCTTACTCAGTACAGCACATTACATGCTCAATTTTTTCCCTTATCAAATGCTGATACCCTTCCCTCTCTTAACACATCCCCTCTAACCCAACCCTCAGCCTGGTAACTGTTACTGTTGCCCTTCTCTGAATTCCTTCCAACCTCTGACTCATAAAGAAGGATTTATTGGACTAAAGATCCACTTTTAATAATGCCTTCTGCTGTATAATTTCACTGCTGAAGTTAACTCAGGCACCTTCTGTCCTTTTGGATTGTGGCTTGGAACAATCCATGACAGCACGTCTGGAGGAATTTTGCTGAATAAACTCACAGTCACAGAAATGTCAGATACATAACGGCAGAAAACATCCTTACAGGGAGAACTTGGGTGACTGGGGGAAAATGCCATAGAGGGAAAACAGCGAGACGGCACTACTGACCTTAATAACTTCCGCTGTGAATGTGCCCGCAGTGATCAATACACAAATGTGGAAGCAATTACAAGCCATCAGCGTGTAACCCCTGCTCTCCCCCCACTACAGGAATCAGTGGGAACAAATCTCAAATTGTAATAAAAACTCACAGATGGTTTCTGGAGACCTTTTAATTAACACTGCAGTTTCCAAACGGAACAAGATAATCCCCCTGGATTCTCGCTGAGTAACAGCAACAAATAAGCTCCCTTTAAAGGCAGATCATTGGGAATGTTATCTCCTCCTTCTGAAATGAGAGTGCAAATTAAGTGGCAACATTTTTATTACCAATGATTGCAGGATCATCTCAGAGCTTCTGGAGTGTCTGGGAGGAGGGCTGGTGCACACTGAGTGAAGCAACACACATACCAACACACTATTCATTAAAACTTGGTAACACAAGAACAGCACGTATTGTCCAAGAAATGGAAATGCAGCACGGATAGCGTTCAGCAAGTCAGCTGTACCAACTCCTAGACCACGCATCGCTGGCAGCAAACTTTCTTAGCACAGAGAGACTGGTTTCTCTCCAGTCCCAGCCAGTCTGTTCAGACTGAATTTCTATACTGGCAATAATGACTAATAGTAATTGTCACAAGTGACTAATGATATGGCCTGGATGTGGACACTAGCCAAGAAGTGGAGATTTATTAGGGTGATATTGAGTTGGACAGAGAGGAATCTGGACACGGAGGTGATAGGTTTCGCATTACATGATGAATCTCCTCCACCACCCACCTTCCCTCACCTAAGTCTTCTCTACCATTCCTGTCAACGTGTCCTTCCTGTCACTTTTTTCTTATCTCTTGGAAAAAAGGCATGTTACAGAGCAGAAGAAGGAAACTAATACCACAAATGCAAACATGCAAAATTTTTTGGGGAGGGAGTTTTTTTATTGTTGCTTTTTTAATGGTAACCAGATTGCTCCTTCAAAACAACCAGGTCTTTCAGCAAGTTAATAGCTTCAGTCTATATCTGAGCTCTCTATTAAAACTGCTGCGCCTCCCTCTTTTTTTTATCACCTAAAGGCTGATACTGCAATACAAAAGACATTCATATAGCATAATGCGGAGAGAGGCCCGTATGCTTCTGAGACACTGAAGACTGATTATTACCTCTCTCTTTGATTTCTGGCTTCCCCAGTAAGTTTTAGTGGTCTTTGCAGATGGCTCTGAACCTTTCTGCTGGGATATTTATGCAGTAGCTTATTGCAGCAGGTTGCTCTGCTGCTGCATTTGTTTCATTGGGTCTAATCTTGGCAACATATTTGCATTTGCACTTTAAAGCCATCTAAAGATATTCCATAGGCTTATTCTACTCTGTGGTCCCTGGTTAGCTTCCACAGCCAGGAAGCTACTTCAGCTGAATCTTCAAACCATCTCCAGAGCCATCTGGCTAATGCCCTCAGCATACATGACGTTGAGAGAAAAGATTGTATGAAACAAGATGAGCAAGAGAGGAAGAAGAGTCCAATAATTAATGCAGGACACTGATGAATTTTCATCATGATTCTAAAAAAATACTCAGGTCTTCCACAGACATCCCACATGCCATTGGTGGACTTGCATGAACTTCTCTAACCCTGCTGTCCTGCTTTCAAATGGGCCTAGTCATCACCCTTTTTGCCAGAGGCAGCTTGCTGATACCCCATTGCTAGTTTTGAGGGGTATCAGCAAAGCTGTCTCTGACAAAAAGGCTGATGACTAGGTTCATTCAGGGCATCCTTTTCTATCCCCTTGCTCCTAGACCCTCTTGAATGCAAGGTCCTTCTGCCACAGGTCCATCTAGATGAGTATTTTGTTGCTTGCAGGGACTGGTACTGGATGTACTAGTAAAGAGTGTAGGAACACGGTCTACAGCCCTGAACCTCCAGCAATCTGTGGTATCCTTGTCTTTAACAGCCATTACATATTACGTGAAGAATATTCTTTTTCTCTGTTTTAAACTTGCTAACGTTCTCCTGGAAAATGTTGGCAGGGATGCTCAGAGAATGAGTCTCGCCCTTCTCTGAAACTCTCAGTGGGGCTGCGTTTCCAAGGCCTCACCTCTAGGCTTGATTCTTTCTCCTTCCTCTTTCTCTTTTCTGCACACAAACATACAGGCCACTTTCACTGACTCTAGGACCTGCTTTGCCGCACTAATTAGTGCCTACATCTAATTAGTCTCCTATTTGCTCTGCTTTGCCACATCACATGAAACTTTCCAGGCACCTTCCAAACTGCTGCGAGAGCACAAGCAGTCACTCATCTATCCTTACAGGATAGATGAAAACCCTCCAGTCCTGGCCCAGATGCTTCATTAAAATATTGCTCCAGGTAAATATGATTCAACCAAGTTTGACAGAGGCCTCACAGCTTACTTTCCACAGGAAGCCAAACTGGCCGGTTCAGTCACACTTTCTACTTACAACTACTTTCTCAAAGAAATCTGCAGGTATTCCAACACCAAAGGTGATGGGATGTCCTAGGCAGAAAAGGGATAGACTCACAAAGTTACTGAGATGCTATTGTTCTGGGCAATGAAGATCTTTTAAAAAAAAACCCAAACATGAAAACAATTTAATGGCAGAACTTTCTTATGAGTGTATATTTCAGACAGTTGAGGTTGAAAAGGGCACAGTTATTAAATTGTTGAAGGCTGAAAACGTCCAGGAACAAATTTCTCCTTCTCATTTATTCACCGTAATCTAAAGACCAGGTTAAATCAGTTCTCCTTTGCAGTGTGGACAGTTATTTTCTGCTGACTCCACAGTCACACACTAAAGAACTATTCAATGGCTTTTATTACCTAAAAAAAAAAAAAAGAAAATGGCTGATAGGGAATTCTTAAAAGGTATCTAATCAGGAAATGGCATCATTTCAAATGCTTTCAATCCAGAAAATACTGTAACAGGGGAAATAAAAACTGCAGATTTTTATTGGATTTGTGGATAATCCCCCTATTTACTGAAAGAATTGTTTCTAAATCTTTATTTTTCTCTGAATATATATATTTGAGGAGTCAGACTATTATCTCTGCCATGTATTAAGCCAATACATTAGCTGATTTATCTAAATGAACAAGAATCATATGTAAGCCCTCTTTTTCAAATATGTAAATCTGGTTTGTCCCCTCAACATTATCGTTACAACAGCCTCAGAGTATTATAATTTACCTACCTAGCATGCACAATGTGTTCTTTGCTATGCAATTACCCATTCTGAGTATGTAAATTCATCTTTGTCCTAGTGAATGTGGATTTAGCTTTGTATAGCTGACAATGTAGTTCCACTGAGGCATTCCTCCTTCCTTCCTCCACAATTTTTTCAAAGGAAAAGTGGTCAATATTTGCATTATAATCACGAGATTAGGGGCAAATGGGATGTTAATTTTTAAAATTACACTGCAGATTTGAGTGGTGAAAGAAAGCAAGAAAGCAGCTGTAGAAAGCCTGCACAGAGCTCACCATGCACTAGCAATCATTGCATCGTTGGCTTCATCATTAGAGTACACTATTTGGATGGTCAAACTCTTAAGCACAGCCATCCATTAGTGCTTGGGAAGATTAGACAGACAGATGGCTCCTACAGAGAGATGAGTTAGAAAGATGCAGGGAGGGATATTTTCACCAGATGGATGCTGCCAAGTTTTGCAGGGCACAAGAGGTGCCCTGAGGTCTAGATCAAAAGGTAGTCCCCCAGGATCTTCTGGAGGAAAATAGTTCCTCAGTTCACCAAGTACTTGAGCAGAAAAGTAACCGGAGACACAAGAGTTTTCCTATTGAATTAAGGATGTGCTCGTGTCCTTCATGACTTAACTACTGTACAAGGCCACTGAACCAGCAAGAGAAATATCCAGCAAGAATTGAGTGGCGATGAAGAACTCCAAGTGCTAGCAATGTATGGGAGGAATTGCAGCAATGGCCACCACGGCCTTCTCTTAAGAGTGTTTTCAGTAAAAACCCAAAGGATAAAAGTGAATGGAGAATCTATGCAATGCCAGTGACTTACAAATACACTCAGAAGGCCTCTGTTGGCTTTTGCTCACTTTCTGGAGGTTTCAATGACTCGAGATTCAAGAGTTGCAGGAGGGGAAGTACGTTGTTGATAATTACATGAATGTACTATTCACAGAAACTGAGAAACTGTTAACTGCAAAGAATTTTACAATTTGAAGTGACACTACTGAGAGCAGATTATACCCAAGTATTTGAACATATGATTGATGACTACAGGCACAGAGAAAGGGGACACTGTGAAAGTGAAGATAAATAAAAGGACATAATGACCTAAAAAATGCATGCTGCAGACTCTCTCACAGGGTCTTTGGAAAAATGTACATGGTTACTCAGTTTCTTCTCTGACAGTTGTATGGCTAAAGCTTGTGCTGCAGAGCGCGGAGGTCTTCAGAGCTTCCTCTTGCTGCCCTCAATGCACCCACCACTCCCACTGCACGTGGGAGTCCTCTGCTGCAGAGAAGAACGGTTTGATTTTTTCAGGGGAGACCTAAGGAAGGAGATGACCTAATACCCTGCCCTAGATTTCAACGGGGTCTATAGCTGTGACTATCTAAAGTGCTAGTTTGGTCTCTTATGCCCCAGAGACTTCCAGTATTCAGTTCCCTTAGAGGAAACTTTGAAAAGATCTCTTGGCTATAGAAAATTTCTTCAGACAGTCTCCAAACGGATGTCAGGAAACAGAATCCTAAATGATGAGCATAAAACTGAGCTTTTGAAGTCTGTAAATAAAAGGGGAAAGAACTGCAGGGATGGTGATTACTTTGAAATCCTGCTGAAACCACAGGGAGCTGCAAGTATTTACAGCACCACTGGCAATGAAGTAACTAGATGCCAGAACAGTGATTTAGCTGAAAAATAAGATAGCTATGTTCTGGGTTTATTCTCTCAGGTGGTGCCAGGTCAATTTATTCCATTTTGAAGTCAAACAGTGATTTCCCTACTTCCCTGCACCATTCCAACTTAGCAGACCTGAAAACCAAGAGCCTCCTTTTGCCTTTTCTTTTTTTTAATGAGTAATAGAGATATCCCACATGGAAGCTGCCTCCAAATGCTGCTGAGGCATACGCACACTTCTGTGGTTGACTAACATGGGGCAAATAGGTCAAACAGGGCCAGGATGGCTGGACTCAGAGAGAAACGCAGCTAGATCTGGAGCAATGTCAACCCGGGAAGGCTTCAGGTGTGAGAGGCTCATGTGAGCTCATCTCTCTTTCACAGCACTAACATCCTGAGAGGAAAAGGACATGTGAAGGAGAAAATCTTTTGAGGTAAAAAACAAAGCAAAAAAACCTCATGCTGTCATGTAGTCACTTTTTTATCTATTCAAGCTCTTACACAGTGCCCTCAACACAGCATAGGTGCATGTCAATCACCAATGCACTTATCTCCACGCTGTCTCTGTAAGAGTAGGAAAGAAATCTTATCTCCACCACATAGATGAGCAGCTGAGGCAGAGAAATTAAGGGCTTGATCTAGTTACCTAAACATGAGTTTCTAGTGCCATCTAAGATGTCCTGGGGCATGCAAGACATGCACAGGGCTGGCAGGTGGGACACAGGACCTAAGGGAGATCCATGGTCTTCTGGAGGCCAGGCAGGATATGCTGGCACACTGCAGAGGGAGATGAATGTCTAGGTTTAGGCAACTGAATTGAATCCTGCAACAAGGCAAGGCATTTGTGGCAGAGCAGGAAGCTGAACCCTACGAACTGCCCTGCTAGCACCTTAAACAGAAGAATTGCCTTCCGTCTGCAAAGAGAGACACAACCTTTTATTCATATTTTGACTGCAGGCCTGTACTATTACTAAAGCCAAGTTTCACGTGCCTGGGACCTCCAGAGTAACTACTGCTGTCAGAAGCCTCTGTACTGTCTTTTTTCCTGGCTGAGTATGAACACACATCCATATCATCTTTCCGCCACTATCAAGAAGATTCTACCTATGGAATACAGAGTTATTTTCTGTCCAACTCAGTAGAAACAGACTGTAAGACAAGGAGCCAGAATCAGTATCAGCGTGGCCTTCCTCCGGTATGTCCAGAAGCCCAGACCTCACGCTGGAAGGTGAAGCTACCTCCTTGTGGCAGTATTTACAGAAAGACACTTTCATTTTAGCTCATGGCAAAACCCTGATGACGATTTAGAAGCTTGTAATGAGCTTACTGAGGAAGAATGAAAGGATGGTCAAGGTCATATCCCCCATAGGAGCACTATCAGTCTTCACATGTACAGCAAAGAAGTTCTCCAACAGCCGCCAAATCAGAAATAAGCTGTATGCAGAGAAGCTGTGCTGGCCTTGCTGCAGGCTGTTATTTTGGTGCATTAGGCTGAGGACAGATTTGCAGAACCACTCGAGCAATTCGGACATTTGGTTCCCCTTTGAAACAGCTCAGTGAAAGAGGTGGTGGCGAAGCACCACCCTGGCAGGTCTGGTTGCTAAAGCAGCTTCCTGCAGTGCACCCTGCAGCCACGCAAGCATCTCTTCTCTACCATTTGCCCCCGTTGGTTTGGGTTGTGACCACAGGCCTTGCAGGTCTACATCCCAGCTCCACCCACAAACACAGGTTTAACCAAACAACCCCCAGGGATGAGGCTGGTTTCAATCCTCCCTTCTGGCCTCTCTCCGAAAATAAAAGACACATACCAGGCACAATTTTTTCCCCAGCCACACCAGGTACCCTCCATTGCATTCACAGCTACAACAGTAAGCAGAATCTGATCAATGTCTTAATCTACTTAAGCCTCCCAAATACTTGAAAGAGGAGAATTATTTTTATGTTATTATTTTTTTATACGTGAAATCTGATTAAAATAATCCTGGCAAGGCAGAGAGTGATATGCGAATAGAGTAGGTGAAAAAAAGTAGTTTTGAAGGAGGAAATTGATTTCCTTCCATCCCTCCAAATTTGTATAATAAACTTTCACAAAGAACTTCTTTGCAAGAAACTCCTGGAGATGCAAGAAACTGTAATTAAAATACCTTAATAAATCATCTCTCAGAGCTCCTTACAAAAATAGAGGTTTTTGCAGAGTAAAAAGTTTGAGACATTCGCACTTGGAATCCAGTGGCCAACAATTTCATGGGGGTGCAGAAAAATTTGAAAAAACGCTTGAAATTAGCCAGTGTCATGGAAAAAACTGAGGCTATGGGAATCTGGGTGCTTTGCCTGCTTTTGCAAATGAGGAGATACAAACCAAAGAGAAGTGTGACCAATAGGCATCCTTCTCTTTTCTACACCTCTGTTTTCTTGTGTAAGAAAGTGGAAAATTCTCTCCTTTTTCTGGAAACCACTTTGAGCTTTCTGGTAGAAAAGCAGGTCTTGCTGTGACTTCACAGAAAGACATGATGAAATTGTACTGTTCCTTCTACCATTGCCTTCTACCATTGCTATGTGATGCTTTATGGCCACTAAAAAAAAACACGGAACAACATTTTCTGTTGAGTCACACCCAGTCCACCTCCAAGCAAAACCACCCGCGTAGAGTTTGGCCCACAGCTCTCATTAAGTCCTTGGTCATGCCTGGATGGCACAAGATGCCCTGGAGAGAGGACGACGCAGTGCATGGCACCATACCAGGGCTATAAAGCACTACTGAAGCTCCGTGAACACTGGACAGACTGCCCAGCAATCCACCCGGATGGTTTCTGGTACCCAACCTAGCTCTGAAAAAACAGGTATTTCTGCACGGCCTAAGGAGACGTTTTCTCAGTGGTCAGATAGTTCACTAAGCTACTGTCTCTGTTACTGGTTTCTCCTAGCTATCACTATGAGTGGCACCTACTGGAGCTGGACACCAAGTTAAATGCACCCACAAGGGCCACACTTATGTTCATCTCAGCGAAGGCAAGGGGATGTACTGGGTGCCCAACACCTCTGAAAGCAGGGCTTTAAATTGTCTGAAAATCCATGCCTGACTTTGTTACTGCAAATGGTTTTCTTGCAAGACCTGGCTGTTCAGCTCCTGGGGGCATCAGCACATTACAAGTGCTTCTTTCCAGAGCACTGCTGCAATCCTGAGCTTCTCAGGAGCTGTTTCCAATTCTCCACCTGCCATCTTATGAAGCCAACACCGTAAACAGCCCCAGCTCCTTGGGTGGCTGAAAAAGAGATATCTGTGGAGCCCTGAGCAACTGCACTTGACATATGGTATTAAGACGTGCAAGGGAAGATGGCTGGCAGAGTACGACTCTCCTGTGGTTCTTTTGCCTGCTCCCATTATCCTCAATGAAGATTGCTAGGGACATAAATGCTGAGGAGCCAGAAAAGAAGTGAAATGGGAAGACAGAGAGGGAGAAGTGAGCCTTGCCTACACAGCACACAGCTTTCAAAGCAAACTGATTTCTCAGACACAAGATACTACACAAACAAGTTGTGCTGCTGCTGATGCACCAGTTCCCTGAATAATCACAGTGATACAAAAGAAAGCTTGTGATTAAGGCAAAGAATTAGGATCAGGAAGAACAGAAGGCCTAATCCAGTCTCCACGCATGACCTTGGGCATGTCACATCACTCCTGTATGCTCAGTTTCCTTAATTATGTGATGAAGCTTCCCAGCATGAGTGGAAAATTATCTGAGAGCGTGGGAGAGCCTAGGAGCAACTCACAGCTAAGTGATAACAGATTCTTCTCGGGGCCCACACCATTGACCTCTGCAGCCCCAGCTAAGTTAATTCCTCCCACTGCCAATGATCCAGATGATCCAGACACCCTCAGACCAGCACATCCCTGAAGGTCAATCATGGGATACAGCTTTAGGCAAAAGAATTGCATTTTAACAGCTCTATATCTACCAGACATGTGAGAGCCACAGGTTGGGACCTGCATTATGCTGACAGTATTTGTGTGGTGCTCCCATCAGAGACCGAAGTGACACAGCACCTCTCTGACCTGGCCTCCCATCAAAAGCTGGTGTTCAGCATGAACTCACCCTCCTCCTCCTCCTCCTAGTCCAACACTGGCAGTTATCACCAGACTACCCTGCTTCTGATTTCTCCTCAAGTGCTTGTAGAGTCCTTCCCTTTGCTCTGTTCCCTTCCTGATCACCACAGTGTACAGTGGGATTCCCAGGCATCCACGGGGAAATTGTGCTACAGGCAGTAAATGTGAATCATAAACAAGGTGACGTGGTTTAAACTGGAAACAATCTCGAGTGCAACAGGACCATGAGCATCATGACAGGGTTGGCCAAGCTGCGATCTGCTCTTAGAGGTGCTTTATATTTTTTTTTTTCCCTAAACAAAAGCTCATAGATGTGACTCCTGCAGAGATCCTCAACCTTCTCCAGCTGGAGAGACCACGTCTGCCTTTAGGTTCAATGCCTCCAAACTGCTTGCTAGGGCAGAGCACTGCATTGCACTTGAAGACTGGGAAAATGGGGAGGAAGGGAAGGTCTCCAGGTTTTTTCCATGCAAAGCCAGAGAAAGGGCATGTCAGTTCCCAGACAGTTCTCAACTCTACAAGTTGAGAAGCATTGAACGGCAGTGGCATTTTAGATGCCTTCCTATCACACCAGGTGTCTACAGGACATCCATAGACATCCCCTGTGGACAAGATTGTGCTGAGCCTCTGTGCAGGTACAGATCGGTGGGCAGGAGCTAAGAAAGACACAGAGCATCACTCAAGAGAGCACAGCTACTGCTGTTCAGCTACAGCTCCCAGAGCACACCAGGAGAGGCAAGGAGGAAAAGGAAGGGTTTTGCCCAGCCAAAATGCCCATAGTAGTAGTACGAGATGCAAGAAGATGGAATTTGCTTTGGACAAGCCAGTAAAACAGCTGTGAGCCTTTTTCCTCTAAGAACTAGGAAGGCAACAACCAACATTATGGATCCAAATTGGAGTGGTCTGGTTGCAGACCTGCACAGCACCCTTCTCCTGAGCTGGCTGGATCCCTGTCAAAGGTCCTTCCTCCAGCCAGTCCGCTCTGTTCTCCTGGAAAGCAAGGGCCTCTGCAGCCACCGACCTGACATGGGAACAGGCACAGTGCAGAAGAGAGGAGGCTGCATGAAATTGTTAGTATTCACCAACTGCAGATGGTGGTGGTTCTCCTTGGCACTGAGTACAGTCCAAAACCCAAAACCCATCAGCTCCGCCAACAGCAGTTATCCAGTGTCAGGAGGAAGGGGGGAACCTCTTTCCAGTACACATGAACCAACTTAGAGCAATATGGGACAATGTGGTGACTCCTCAACCCACCAGGAGCAGGAAACAGTCACTTTAAAAGGCACACAATGTCTGGCACGAGTGCACGAGCTTTGAACATTGCAGCAGGGATACCAAGAACTGCCCTTCTTGACCCCTGCTTGCTTTGGAGAGATTTCTGCTGGGGGAAGCAATAGCCCAGCATGGCCACCTGCACTGGTGGGAATGTCAGAATCTTGCTCCTCATCTCACTTTGCACGTGCCTAGAAAGTTGGATGTTACCTTTCTTCAGTGCCTCCTCGCCTAACAGCCTTGTTCAAAATCCCTGAGGTTCTATTTTCCTCTCCTGTACTTCATGCTTACGATGATTTAATGGTGGAAAAGGCTATGCAGGAGATTGGTGCTGATTTCTATCTCAGAGGCTTTAGAGAGAAGCAGACAATCTTTGTCCAGCTGCAGTTAATTCCTCTGCAGTGCTCCAGACAGCATCTGGGAGTCTGTAACGTGTGCATGTGTGTATGCAATTCCCAAGTGCTGTTATCAATAATGCATTTGATGTGCAGCCTTCAGAGCAGCTGACCAAGGAAGCTTCTTATAAAGAGAAGTCAATCCTTCAGTCTTCTCAGGAGGAAGTGGTGAGAAGATAGGAGGAGTTACCATCTTCATGCCATGTCTTATTTATGTCAAGAGGGTGTTCACATTTCAGAAAGCTTTTAGCGTGAGGCTGGTGCCTAGGTATGTATTTGGGGGATTTGAGAGCACATTGTGAATATTAAAATACCTTTAACTTTCTGGGATTCAGCTAACTTATAAAAAAGAGCAGCATGAAAGGCTACCATTGCTCCCCAAAGCACAGCTCCTCTGCACCTCAGGTGGCATTGGTATGTCAGAGGTGGCAGGACACTCTCATAGTCTCTTTACTGCCTTCTTGATGGCTGAGATGTCAAACCACCAAATTAACCTGTGACCCATGTGTGTGTGCGAGGGATTGATTGATTTCAGAGAGGGACAATTAATTTAGTTTTGTTTAAAAGTTTCAGGGCTCGTCAGGCTTTTCCGCAGAAGAGTAGCCACCTCCTTACAAGAAAGGATGCAATCTGTAGTGCATCAGCAGGGAAGAAGGTCCCCTTTTCAATCAAGCAAAAGCTGTAGGGGAGGCCACAGGCATAAGTCTACGTGGTGTCCACCCACTGAGATGGATCTTTTGGTCTGGGTATGTTGATGTTAAGATATTAAGACTAATAAAAAGGGGTTAAGGAAAAGGAAAAAGATGACAGCAACAAGGCAATAGCAGAAGCTGTTGAAAGGTGTAACTAAAGAACAGCAAAACTGCAAGCAAGTGAAATTAGTCACAAAAGATCAAAGCCTGTAACCTAATTGCTGGCAGAAAGGCGATGATACACCATAAAGGGACTAATGGGTACCATTCCCAGCGCGATTACCTGGTTTTCTAGTCCTATGAGAAGTCTACGGACAATTGCTGGTGCAGCAGAGGAACCTTCATTTAAGCTTGGAAAATAAGGGCCAGGCCACGAGTCCAAACTCTGCTCTGAACCATCCTGTACGGGCTCAGCCTCCAGCAAAGGGAGGATTTCCTCCTCCTATTCACAGCACAGACGACTTTACTACCGGAATTTTCAGAATCTCCCATTTTCCCATAATGCTGCATCTGTGACTGTGCCCCCTACTCGCACCCCCGCAGCGCCATTTTGTGGGGCAGGCGGCCACTAGCCGTGGCGGCCTGGTCACATAGCCACTTCTCCTTTAAAGGGGTCCCGGGCACGCGGGACAATCGGAATCACCGCCATCGTGGAACAAGGATGCGTAAGCGCACGCGGCACCCTGCCTGTAACCCCGCGCGGCAGCCAGTTGCGCGGCGGGAGGCGGTGGCTCCCGTGAGGCAGGGCCATGAGCCCCCCGGCCAGGGACCACCCCACACCCCTCCCGGCCGCCGACCCCAAGCACCGAGTGAGCCTTGTGCGCGCATTTGAGCTCAAGTTATGGTTAATGTGTAAAGCGACCCGCTCTGCAGAGGCTTTCAGATGTTTGTTAAACCGACCTGCTGTCTGCAGAGGGTCTGGGTTAAAAGGAAGTTTTGATTGTAACAACAAGGATGTCACGTCACCGTCCTGCCGAGGACCCCTGCAGAACCTGCCTGTCCCCAGGGTGCTGGGTGGCAGCACCTCAAAACTGCGCAGGCCCCATCCTAGAGCCTCCTCCACCATTCTCGAGAAAAAACTAACAAGGAAAAAAAAAAAAGGTCTTAGTGCAGAATATTTTTAAAGAGCTATTTTAAGTCCAGATTCTGCCCAGTTTATTCATTCATTCAAAATTTACAAGTTGGATAATATAATTAAATACTCCAGTAATAAACAACCAGCAGATCTAAAAAACTCAGCCATTTGCCCTCAGGGCCGACATTTTCAGCCCTCCATGAGGGCCAGGCATGTTTTTAAAACAAACTCAGCCCGTGTCAGCGGACGCAGTGGGTGGGGAAGGGTGGACTCTGCCTCTGCACCCTGCTTTTCGGCTGCCCTCTACCCCACTGTCACAAGGCCAGAACCGGGCTCAGCCTCGGCCAGCACGTACAGGGGACAGACCTTGCAGGGCCTCTCTGGTGCACCTCGTACCACGAGGCCATACGCAAGGACCAGGCATGGTTCAGGAGGGGCTGGAGCCGGTCCAAAGCCATGTCCTGCCTGCCCGCCTGCTCTGCTGCCGGGATGCCTTCAGGCAGTGCTGCTGGCAAGGTGCCCCCCCGCTCCTCCCCGCTCGCGCACAGATTGCAGGCTCCCTGGCAGAAGCACGCCGGCCATCCCACGCGCTCTGCAGAGCTGAGCATGCAACACATCTCAGCAGCGACTGGCTGCCAGTAGTACAGATCCTTTCTACCCTGCTCGCGGCTTCACAGATGAATTCACGGCGAGAGAAGTTGGGTAGATGTGGAGCTTTCCTTGCAGTAAGGAGTGGCTCTTCCAGAAGAGGAACCGAAAGCGGCTGGTAATCCCCAGGGCCCGCGTCCCTGCAGCAGGGGAGACCGGGGAGCACGGATTCAGCAAAGCATCAAGGTGCAGTTTCAGTGCTTTGCTGAACTGGATCTTGTATAAGGACATTTCAGCTCCTCAGCCAGGTTCATAACTCCGATCGAGCACGTTGACTCCACCAATTTCAGGAGGCTCCTGTGAAGCACCGTACCATGCAACTATAGGTGCCAAAAGCCAGCCCTGTATCTTGGAACTCATGGGAACTAAAAGATATGGGACCTGAACTCAGCTCCCATGATTCAGAGACTTCAAGAAAATTATTTCTGCTTTGCAAGTGCTTAGTCAGGATAGTACCCTTTCACAGCAAAAGCAGGGTAGGGATGGTTCAGGCTTCCATCCAGGCCTTTCCGCTATAGCTACATTCCCCACTGATTCAGCCAGTCTGGCTTGAAATAGCCCAGGTATTTTGAACATCTCTCCCTTTCCCCTGGAAAACTGCATTACAGTCCAACAATGTTCCTCATTTTGAAAGTTTTCTATCACTTGGCTCCCAGTTATAATTACATGCACACAGTCAGTAAGGTTTCTTCTCGGGTTTTTCAGCCTATGACTCTTGTATCTCCTGCTTTCGCCTCCAGAGCCATTAGTCACTGTTTGGCAGAGGCACGCCATTCACTAGTTTTATCCATTCTATATTTGACTTTGGTGTTATCAGAAAGGAGATCCGAATCACTTCATTAACACATACCTGACCTCAGCCAAACATAGAATCATAATCACAGAATGGTTTGGGTTGGATGGGACCTTAAAGATCATTAGTTCCAACCTGCCATGGGCAGGGACACCTTCTACTAGACTAGGTTGCTCAAAGCCCTATCCAACCTGACCTTGAACACTTCCAGGGATGGGGCATCCACAGCTTCTCTGGGCAACCTGTTCCAGTGCCTCACCACCCTCATAGTGAGGAATTTCTTTCTTATATCTAATCTAAATCTACCCTCTTTCAGTTTAAAGCCATTACCCCTTGTCCTATCACTACATGCCCTTGTAAAAAGTCCCTCTCCAGCTTTGTTGTAGGCCCCCTTCAGGTACTGGAAGGCTGCTATAAGGTCTCCCCGGAGCCTTCTCTTCTCAAGGCTGAACAACCCAAACACGTCCTCGCTCAAAACTTTCCTCCTTTCTTTTCATATCAAACAGAGTCCTGGACCCAGGAAGGACAATATTTGTCCTCCCGCCACCACAAAATAAAATGTTAATAATGCCACTGTCACCCCGATGTACTGGAGTTTAGTCTAGATTTCACGTGTGGAAAACAGACAATAACATTATTTATGGACAAGACACTTGATAAACAGCATTAAAAACAAGCAAAGCAGGCTGGAGAGTTTGAGGAAAAGCAAAAGGTTAGCCCAGGGAGAAGAGCTCGGTCACTGGCCCCTCCTGCATCCCCCCAGCCAGCAGGATGCAAAGGGAAGGCAATGAAACAGACTTCTGCTGCGACTGCCTCTCCAGAGCAACATCGTGACAGTCAGCTTTTGGTTCCTGTTCGCTGGGATGAGTGATCCACTCACGTGTCATCTCTGCTAACTAGGGGTTTCCCTGCACACTGTCCCATCCTCAGTCTAGACATTTCCTAGAGTTTCCTTCCAAAATCCAACTCAAACATTGTATTGCCATCAACCATTCTGCTTTAACCTCACCATTTCCCCTACAGTGGTTAATTGATCACACACAATGCACGAGAAAAAAAATCGGCAAGCTCTATGCAATGCTACTGCTGCTTAGTACCTGCTCCAAACACTGCATCTGCCTGCTTATCTAAGGTTAGACCTGTACTTTTGGCCTCAAGGAAATCAGCAGAAGGAATGCTGAAAATGGCAGCTACGACTGATTCATCTCTGCAATTTCTACTCTTGCCTTCCTTACAATTTAGAGCAACCCCTCCCTGCTGGTGTTCTACTCTCCTCCCTCTTCCACACTTCAAGGAAATCATGTGGGATCAAAATGCTCAATCAAAATCTAAACATTTTGTTCTGATTTTATTAGGAACGGTAAAGCAATATAAAACACACTGAAGTTCTTTCAAAATGGGAATCTGTAACGTTTCTTTGGGGAAGTGTCAAAATGAGATGAGTCAGCACCACTGGAGCATTTTCCAAAATGAAATTTCAGCAAAAGATCATAATGCATCCCAATACTGACAGACCACTGCTCACAAAAGGGAGCGTCTCATCCCCGCTCCTCCAGCTGGCATTAGGTGGAACACAACACATTCCTAAATACCCTGCACAACCAAGGCTAAGAGAAGGCACTTCTTATTGAAGCATACTTATTCTTTATAATTTGCACTGCTATCATATAAGACAAGGAACAGCTAGCTAGGAAAACAGGATTAGGTCCTGCTGTTACTGATTTTGTCCTCTGAACAGTCTCTTGCTTGAATAGGCAAAAGCTAAGTCTGACCTAACTCATCCCAGACATCGATACAAGGTGCAGAGCAGCACCCTCCCCGCGGGAGCCTCGCCGTAGTGCTGTGCTATGAAGGTTCAGGGAATACAGGTCCCTCAGCAGGATGCCAGATGGGAAGCCTGCCCTAAAAAAAGCCACAGTATTGCACTGTCCCAGCTCTCCTCATCTGACGAGCAGTCCAGGTGGTCCTGCCAAGTGAGGTCATACCCATTTCTGGCTCTTACAGCATCCTAAACAATCCCTGAGCCTGCGTGGGCCAGCACTGGTCCTGCCCGACTTCCACCAGTTGCACACGGGACAGATGAGCTCGCACTGCTGGGGTGAAAGGGAAGCTGGACCATTGAAGAGCTCCTGAGAGCCAAGCAGAGCAATGTGGGTGACAGCACCTCACTGAGGGAAGAGGGACCACTTTGCTATTGATAGCTGTGTTTACAAGTTTCCATGCTACAAGGGTGCATGCCAGGGTGCCCGCCAGAAGCTGTATTTTAGGAACATTCGATGCAAGGCAGGAATCTGCTCCCAGGGGCTGGCTCTCCTCAGCACAGCTTTTTCCCTGAGCATCCATTTCGTTCCCTCCGTATTTATGAATAAGCCAGGGGACAGGAGGAGTTTTACATCTCCCAGTTAATGCCTTCATTCAGCAAGCCCCTTTAAAGAGCCAATGAAGAAGAGTAGATACTCTGGAGGGAAATTAAAAGCACATTACATTAGGCTCCTGCTGTGCTTTGCCTTTGGAGACATTTCTCTCTCTCCACTGACCTGGCTCCCTAATGAGGCATGTAAACTAGGGACCCCCCCCAGCAAGTGCGCTTGCTTGCAAAGTTTGCAAAAGGGAGATGTCCAAGATACCTGCCTGGCCTATCTGTACTTCTGACCAAATCAACTAGCACCACTGGAGGTCAAATAGGAATTAAAGAAATGGCATTGACAGGAGCAGGTTTAACACCCCAAGCCTATTAGGGGGCACAATGCAGCATTATTGACTCCAGCCCCTGACCTTGAAATGATGTAAATAGGAGTGCAGCAACCCTAGAGGAGTTGTAGCAAAATAGTTATAGCATTGCAAGCAGATTAAAAAAATACAGTTAATATACATACTTCCCCAGACACTTGTTTATTATTATGCAAGACTTGTTTATTATGCAAAATGATAGAGCAGAAAAAAAAAGCAGAGAAAAGGAAAATGTTAAGACACACTGAGCTCTTAACATGACTTCGGTTTTTTTCAATGCTGTTTAGATTTTTTTTTTTTATTGTGCATAATCATTGCCTTATTAGCAGGAATCTTTGAAGTGATTCAAGCTCTAATTTCAACATTTCAAACTCACAGGTTTATATTGTAAAACCATCCTGAGCTCTCATAAGCAACCCATTTTTTTCCTCTGCATTCTGCATCTCTGCTAGGGTTTTCTCAGTCTTTCCAATAAATTATGTATCACGATTTGCCATTTCAAAAATAATTAGAACTCTGAGTTAAACAACAAGGAATATCTGAGAGCAGTACATTTTAGAAGAGAAGTGTTATGCACTTGGGGCAAAACCAATCCCAGCTGTAACACCACTGAATTATACATGTCATCCTATTGAGAGCTGCAATTTCAGTGTACTTGGAGTGATTGGGTGGGCCTGTGGAGGCTCTACAGCCCCATGATGAGCATCTGCTCCAGGAGAACGAGGTTTGCCTCTCAGGCACAACATTTCGCAGGTGCTCCCCTCCCCAATGCCCTGACAGTTGTTGCGGCACAGGTAACGGAGAGAAAGCTGGATGCCAAAGAGAGAAACTTCACAGGAAAAGGTTATACAGGAGTAGGAATTAATTTGGTGGTGGAACTATTAACTCCAGACAGAGACAGGAGAGCATGTTCTGTGTCTTCTCCCATTAGGATTAGGCTGTAAACTCATTGGAGCAGGACGTACCTCTTTATTCTGTGTTCCCCTCTCCTCTGCAACAACCAGCCTTTGGTCTCAGCTTCCCAAGGACTAAGACAGTACAAGTACTACCTGCTGCCCTTCATTCATTCTGCATATTTTTACTTCGGCATAAAATGCTAACAGTGGATCCTCAGGAGAGTCATGTCACTCCACAGAACAGGTGCTGATAAAAACCTTCATGCACCATCAGGGAATTTACAGCTGCTCTACATTACAAGAAATCAAATGGGAACACACCAATGACTCTGCAAGCTTACTATGAAGAGAGTGTTTTGCATCCTACTGTCTGCAAAGCCAGGTGCCTCAGACCAAGATCTGATTTTCTTACCTACTAAGCACCTAATTCCCTAGCAGACCTCAGAGGTAGCAATAAGCTAGTCTGGGGGGGGGGGGGGGGGGGGAAATCATTTATAAGTAAACGATGCACAAAAGTCATAAACAGCTGCTTCCCAGGCAAAGAGGCTTTGGCATCTAATGCATTTAGGCCTCTGAAGCTGGCTAAAGATCTATGGTTGGCTTCAACCCAGCAATCCAACCCCATGCTGTCCCTATCCATCCCTAACTGAACAGAAGAGATGAGGAAACTCATTGCTAAAGGTATCAATGTGGCCGAGCACATAGGAGGGAAGGTATCAATGTGGCCGAGCACATAGGAGGGTCTTGCATGTTTCTGCAAAGAGCCTCTCACAAGTTTGGCTTTAGAGAATCCCACTTAGCCCTGCTTTTGTGTTGACTGGCACCAGGAAGACTTTTTCCAAGGGCTGGTTATTCTAAACCCATTCATTCAAGAGCCCATTGGCCCAAACTCAGAAGGAGCTGGCACAAACCAACTCTGAGACCAGGCTGATAATAGTCTCTGGTTTGATCCAGGGCAGAGGATGTCAGCCAAGGTCTCAGCTGACACACACAGATTAAGTATCACCAAAAAACCCACCACCAAACAAAACCAAAACAAACCCACAGTGATGATGTGTTCAGTTACAGCCACAATCTGGGCTCAAGAGGAGGGAAAAAAAAAAAACACACAAAAACCCATTTCCCTGGACAGTTGCATTTTACCTGAAAGCAGTCCTGGGCTTCAGGGTGTTACAAGAAGTCCTAGCAGGGCTAGGCCTGGGACAGACAGCAAGGGAGGCAGCCAACCAGCAGAAAAAGTTCATTTATCAATGGATCTGCATGAGTGAACAATATCTATGGGGAATATTGACCCATTTTTTTCAGAAATCCCTCAGAAAAAGCAAGTGGAAAAAATAGGTACACGCACAACATCAAAGAAAACTGGCCTGAGACAAAGCAAAGCTGTAGTTTAGGGTCTGCTAAGCAAAGGAACAGGGACGATGTGTCCTTTGGTGTGGGCAGCAATCAGGTCCAGGCGGCACAGCCAGGGGCCCTGCTTGCCCCAGAGAAGAACAGCCTGTCAAGTCCTGCCAAAGCAATTCTCCAGCACAGTCTTTGAGACTGACACAGCCATGCCAAATGCTGGCTTGGAGTGGGATCCCGGCCCCACAGAGAAAACTGCAGAATCCAAAAGAGACTGCTTGAACAGGTTGAGCTTTTCTCAGTCTTATCCAGTTCTCTTATAGGACCCTGGTCTCATCCCTTGTCTTTGATGCTATGAGTGACCTGACCCACACTCCCTGCTTCTAACAGGCTTTATCACAAATTTTCTTTTTTCTTGCCTTGGGGTCTGCTCCAAAGCACAGTGAATTCATTGATTTACTGCTGTAAGACAGACACAGAGCCACCAGTCAATACAAAAAGAAATTTGGGTCCAGCAAGCTCCACCTCCCTGGTTTAGAGATGGGCCAGTAGCATCCATTTACTGCAAGCAGAACATTGCATCACGTTCACGAAATGAACAGTTTAACACTCTGATTAGTTCAGACAGAGCTGAATGCCACCAAGCTATGGCATGTAACGTGGTCCACTTCATCAACCACTGGCCATCATGCTGCATCCTTAGCCTTCCCTGATTAACCTTCCTACTTAAGATAGGCACACTTGCTGGGAACAAGCAGGCCTCACTAAACCACCCTCGTTTGAATACATGCATGATCTGGTGCCTTTTAGGAAACTTCATGTGACTAGCAGAGGTGTTTCCTGGACACGTCGTATTCCTGCTGTCCACCATCTCTTGGTATGTCCCTCCCACCCTCTGCATTGTGTCACTATTGCTAGCAAGAGATCCTTTTCCTCTGCATCGTCTCTAATCTCTCAGCTGTTAAACATCATGTTTCCAACTCTCCATTTCTTTTGCCTGAGCCCCACACCTTCCCCTCCCTTGCACTATTTGTTCAGAAAAATGCTACCCTTCATTGCTCCAAGACGACCCACCCAGGCTGGATGTGGCTCTGTGACACATGCTGCTTTCCTGCAGTCCTCATTACGGGGCACCAGTGGTACGAGGAGTCCCTATGCCAGGCCAGGACCCCTTTATGCCCAGTGCTGCACAAACGCAGGGCAAAACATCAGTCCTGACTCCCCGACTATGTGCCTAAATGGAAACACGCACGATAATGCAGTACCACACCATGCTTGGTATTACCTTTAGGACTCCGATAGCTTTACAAAAAGAAGAGGTTTTCATTGTTAGTAAACCGATGTAATTTATTTAGAAGCAGTCATTTATGTTTACTGGGCTATGAAAGAACAGGAAGCGTCTGGCATCCACAGAGATCCAGATTGATCTCTGTCTCTTCTTGACAAGCAGCCAGTTTTGAGACCTCTTTCGCCAGGCATATTAACACATCCACTTGCAGTTTTCTACCCTGAGCCACTGGGGAGACAGAGCTTTGTTGCCTCCCAAAGGAAAGGGGGAAATCCCAACCATGTGAGCACTTTAAAACTGACCAGGAATGAAGATGGATTGTAAGAGTTAGGAAACATTGTGTAGGAGCAACTCGGACTGTTGTCCTTTCAGTGGTCCTATCTCCAATCTCACGTACACTTTTAAAGCAAAGTAAATGCCTAGACAAGAGCAGAATCACTGCACTGTAAATTTACACAAAGGCAGATGAGATTAGAATATCAGCTATGCACTTTAAAGATATCATAGCTACAGAAATGAGAAGTGTATTATTAACTATCACTTTTTACTATGTAGAACTAGAGCAAAGTTATTTGAAGCATAAAAAATTCTGGCAAAGGGCTGCCATATTTAATAAATCACTGAATCAATTATTCACTGTGAAAATCAATTACTTACTTCAAATGAAAATCTTATGAATAACCTCATGCCCTTTCATGCCATCTAAGAAAGTTATAGGGGAATTAGTCAGTAAAAAATGCCTCACTTATCTTTTATGTGCATTAGAAAGACCACACAAATACAGGGAAATTCTGCTCCGCTGAAGCACTCCACCAACAGAATAGTCCAGAACCATTTTAATGAAGTCAGTGTATTGCTGTGGATTTACACTGCAGTCAAAAGCAGAGTATGACCCATTGGGGCACCACCTACGATCAGTTATCCAGGCACAATTCAGAAGCAATTCCATTCAGTCCATGCCATTTCACAAATGTGAAACTGGAATATAACCAGCCAACCACACAACCTCATCTACAACATGACCTACATTAAGTAACTACTCAAAGGAACACAAAGTGTATCTTCACGAGTCAGGAAATATTGCCACGAATCTCCGTGGAGACACTTTAAAGTGAATATTGCATGGCCTTGCAGCAGCTTCCCCTGTTCCTGCATTTAAAGGTTTGCTGATACGTGACCATTTTCAGAAAAAGCCGCAAGTCCCAATGCAGTCTCCTCCCTCCCGCCTACAAAACCAAGCCACTCCAGGACCCCAACAGTGCCAAGTACTTACTGAGCTGTAGAGATATCCCTCAGCGTTCATGGCAACATACAGACCTGCCTTCACCCCTTGAATTGCCACCACACGAAGACCCACAGGAATTAGATTGAAAAGGGCTGCGGAAGGAAAAGGAAAGCAAAGGTTATGGAAACATCACCCTGTGTGGCTGCTGCTGCTTTTTGTCCCAGGGCCAGCCCACCCCACACCTGACTCTTAACAAAAGATACTGAACTAGAATCAAAAGTCCTGCTTCCAGCTACAGGAAAGGTCTGCAGCCGTGGGGCCAGCGTTGAAATCAAGTTTTTAAAAGTATTGAATTTGGCTGCCTCCCAGAAGCCTTAACACACCCATCAGTCTGTCTGATCGCTGCCTTTGCAATGCCAAGGGCTCATACGTGCACTCAAGCTAGCGCATCTCAACAGCTTTCCATGGGCCAGCTGAGCTGTGGTAACTGCACATGTACACGTTTTTGCCCGTAGCAAACACAACAACACAACTTAGTTTAGTTCCCCCGAAACAGATTTCAGCCTAGTCACGCTTTCTTGCATTTGCCATATGCTAAAAGAGTACACAGACCATGGCCAGAAGGATGCAAATTAACTTGACTGTGTGTCTGCCCCTGTGATCCCTGCTGTCAAGGGAATGAAGAAACTCAGGAAGAGATACTGCTCCACTCCAGGCCCAGAGCACTGCTCCTCATTCAGAAGCAGCACTAGACAGGACGGAAGAGGGTGAGATCTTTCAATACTCAATTTTACTGCAATCTTATTGATTAAAGCATTGCAACCGCTTCCTCCCAATTACTTTATTGTTTGATTCCAAGTAGACCCTGTATCTCATTGAAAGACCCTTCCTGTGAGCACACCCATTAATGTACAGTCAGGCTTTTGCTACATTTCTAACAGAATGAGCCCAAAGAGGAGAGGACTGTCACTGTTGACAGACTGAGCACTGAGGCATTAGCATGGCTTTGTTTCCACCGAGATTTATAAGACAAGAGTACTCAGGTGTTGTAGGACCCCTTGTGCTCCAGCTTACAAAAAGCTAACTAGACCCTGTCCCAGGGAGCTCAGGCTATGGGAAGATGAGCAGAAACAGGGTTGAGCAGAAACGTGAGCACAAACACAACGGAAATATTTCACACAAGGTCTCTTCCCGCACAACTGCCCTGAAACAAGAGTATTTTTTCTGGTTCCCTAGTCATGAGGTCAGACTGCCCCTTCCACATTCATGAAGCATTTATTATGGCTTTTTAACACAATTACTTATTTGCAAAAGCCTGCTTAAAACTTCTCAAGAGCTTTGGGGTGTTCAAGTTAGCCCAGGGGAGACCTGTTAACGGGCAGAGTGCAGAGGAAAGACTGAGTGACAGAGCATGCAGTGAAGCATTCCCATTTTCCAGCTGACCGTTAAGGACATCATCCTCTAGCCGATTCATTTTATAGACCATTTATGAGGTTTTATGCCTGACACATCACATTGGAGCAAGCACAGCACAAAGGGGTCTTCACATTATGGTTGTAGAAGAAACAGTCCTCCTTCCCACTGTGCCATCTCCCAGCCTCTCCTTCCCTGGGAGATGGACCACTGCTGATTTAACATTAGCCCTGGAGGATAAAGCCGGTTTTGCTGAAATGGCCTATTCAAAATGCCATAGCTCCTCAGGCCAGGCTAGTGGTATAACAGGAGGGAATAGAGTCAACATCAACCCACCATCCTGAGGAGACTTGTTACATGTGCACATGCCAGGTAATGCATGGATTTAACTCAACCACAAGATGCTTCCCAAGAACCTCCCCATGTACAGCCTGTGAATTATTACAGAGAGGAAGAGACAGAAGTGTGTTTCAATTCCTTTCCAAAGAAAAAAAAAATTTATAGCCAACATGGAAAGAAAGGAGGGGGAAAAAAAAAACAGAACTGAAACTGTGGCTTGATTCTTTCCTTGCAGCTAGTGGTTCAGACTAGAGAGCCTGAACCAAAGTCCCAGGAGTCGCGCAATTTCTAAGAGAAAAAGCAGAGCCCAAAGGGTGTGTGAAATGTCATGGGAAACCGGTTACGTTCAACCTGAGCTCCTGGTGGATTTGGTTAAAGGTCAGAGGTGGATACCTTTTCAGAAGTAAAACCTGAAAAAAGCACAGGAGACAGAAAACCACTTTGCTCAAGATATCTAACAGGTGCCCTGGCTGAGCTGGTTTCACCGAAAAGAGATTCATGAATCCCATTTGTAAATGAATGCCCTTCTTTCTCACTCAATTCCCAAGGAAGGCTGGATGACTCCCCTTGGTGAGATGCCTAAAGGCACCCCGAGTTTGGTGAAAAGAAACCTACCCCCAGCCCCTTTTCAAGCCTTTATGCACCCTATTCAGTAATATATCAGAGTGTGTGCTGAACTCCCACCAAAGCCAGTGCCTGTATCTAAGTGATCCAGTGGGAGGACGTCAATAGATGTATACGGCAAATGAAGTCCAGCCTGGGTATCGGTTTGTGAACAACACAAACATCTTTTTGAGTCAAAGATGGTGCTACTCTGATACTGTCTCCAGATGAAACACACACATCCCAATGTAGCTACTCAGCATTAAAGACCTGCGTTATAGCGCAGTTCTACTGTTTAAAAGCTCACTAGCCAAAGCAAGCTTATATTTCTATCACTTTCTCACTACCATGAAGGTCTAAAACCCTCTGCAATTAACAAGTCTATTTATAAGCAATTCCCCTTCCCTAATTTTTCCCCCCACTGAAAAATGGAGCATATTACTGCTAATAATGAAACAGAATGGGAATCATCATTCATTCCCTACAGCCAATTTGTCTTGCATAGACCATTCAAAGCATTCATTAGGCAGCAAGGTGATAATACGTAGAATTAGCGGGTGAGAAGTTCCAGCTGGAAGCACCCACGTGTCTCCAAATCTCTCTTTCCACCTATACATGCTAAGAGAGCACAGGAACAACCCTGTTGTCCTCTGTGCTACAGTAGCAAGACCGGTGTGGGTTCCCAAACTCCCTGGGACCCTGCTGCAGACCACGGTAGCAACACCCACAGTCATGGCTTTTAGGCATGGCAGAGCATCTCCTGCAACACACTGCAGAGCAGGGGAGCAAGCAGGCAGGCAAGCAGGAGGACGTGCATCTGACATAGGTAACTGACAGCCAAAGACATTTTAGGAAGCAAATGTCTTCCTCTACTAAAAAAGTGGTTTGGGTCGATCAAAACTTTGTAAATTCTCAGAGCTGTTCTGCACTTAAATCTAGAAATATCTTTGAAGAAGTTCAAGCCTTTTGTTATCATGTTTCCAAATGAATATTTCATCTTGTTTTGGAACAGATTTCGAAGTTTTATTGGAAGAATGTAAAAAAGTGTGGGGGGGAAACCCTCAACCAACCTCAAAAGCAAGATGTCTCATTTTTTGTCAGGGAAAAAAAAACCTGGTTAACGTGAAACAGCAGATTTAGAGATGGGGAAGAGGACTAGCTGTGGTAGAGTAGGACTAGCCACAGGGTGTCCTAATGTGAAAAAGAGAAAATTTAACAAATGCTTTTAAAACTCTTTCTCCACTGCAAATGGTAAATTTTCTATGCCATCTGCAACTGCATGGAACGGGCATGCTCTTTTAATTTACAAGCAGAAAAGAAAAAAAAAATTAAGACATTGAATATTTCTGCGTATTTTCTTTCATTACATTTTACCATTTTCAACTATCAGTAAATTTACACCTGACCCTGCTTATTGATGATACTACTTTTAGCATGCTCCAGTCCTAAACCCTTTGGCCATGAGTACGTTGTTCCTTGTACCGTTATGGCGGTTTATCAGCTGCATAACATGTTTTTAAAATCTGAACGCACACTTAGCTATAAGTCTGGGCTAACTTATTTACAGAAATGGAAGAGTAAAGCGAGACATGCCATATAGAAGATGTGGTCCATACACTCAGCTGATTTAAACAGTAGTAAGTCAGAGGAGCTAAACTAATTTATACCAGGTGATGTGTTGTGGAGCAGGACATTTTTGCTGCACATAAGAAATAACTAATGGAGGATACCATAGGCAACAGCAGTCTTGGTGCACCATGAGATGAGGAAGTTTAAGATCCTGAGGGGAGTGAGGAAAGCTGCTAAGATGATCAAGAGACTGTGATGCAACATATATGAGAGAAGAAACTGAGGGAACTGGGTTTGCTTAGCTCAAAGAAGGGAAAGCCAGAGACCGAGTCTTCTCAGGGGAACACAATGAAAGGACAAGAGGCACCAGACAAAAGCCTCAGAAAAATTATGACTGGATATAAAGAAAATTCTCCACAATGAGAACAGCACAGCACTGGAACCAGAGAGGTTATGAAGATATGGAATAGCCAACTCCTGGCGACATTTGAAACAACTAGACAAGGCTCTGTGCAGCTGAAGACAATCCAGCTCCAAGTTGGATGCTGGACTGGAGACCTCCAGAGGCTTCCCCGGTCTTATCTTTTTATGTCTCTTTCTATTGCTGGAAAGCCCCAAACAATATCCTAGATATGCTGGGCTGTTTCCACCTGATAGTACAGTTGACCTATCCTTTATGTACTGTCCATTTGCTGAAGCTTTTCAGATGTCCAGCAGGATTACGCTGGCAAATGAAGTCCAGTTGCTCTCATGAAGAAGGGGCATTACCCTGCTCAGCCCAAGAAAGAGCAATAATGATGCAAGCACTGACAGCAACAGTCAGCCCTGAAAGACCATTTGAGATCACCAGAACTGGAAGGAAAAGATACTGCCCCAAATTCAAGTTCATATATAACATTACTAAGAACACAAACAATGGCCTCGTACACCATGAAACCGTGCTCCGATTAAAACAAAATTCTTCATACATCCCAATGCAAGTAAGCAGAAAATCTGTCTTCTTGCTTACATTAAGATGGCATGCCTTTAACTGCATGGTATAAGGAACAGATGTCCCAAGCGCTGTTTTGCGGGAAGCTGGCTGGATGCCCATTCAAATGCCATTAGAACTTGGCTTCTGGGTTTTTTTTTTTCTTTTTCTTTAAGTGAGAGGAGGAGGAAAATAAATGCCATCAGCCTCCCAAGAACACACATAAAACGGGCACCAGATAATTAATTTAAAAATTGCTTAAATATTAGCAGTTCCTCTTATATAAATAACTGGATTTTTATTAGAACTTTTAATTGCATCAGATGTATCTGAGGGACATGTCGTGCCTCATTTTAAACGTTTATTTTGCCAGAGTAAACCAACCTAATGTATTCCATGAAAATTAAGCTTCCTTTCATAATGCTAATTTGAATAATCAGTGCGGGGCTACAGAATGCAGAGCCAATGTATGGAACATGGTGTTCACTGTGTATTGAACTGTGCTAAGATGGCTTCTGCATGGAGAATAGACAGTCATCCAGAGTGGGAAGGATTCTGCTGTGGCCATCAAGACTACCCTTCTCTGCCAGTGGATGTGAGTTAACCAACCCTTCTCCAGGGATAGGGAAATATTATTTATATAGTTTTTGATGAGTTTTGCCCTTGCACAGAAATACTGCACATACTGCTGACTGGCTGGTCAGGCATCTTCTGGAGAAATATTTTAAAACAGAAAATATCAGTGAAATAAATCTGTAAGCTGTTCACTTAGACAAGTGAATTTTGACTTTTCTGATCAAAAATTGAGATGTTTGGAGGAATAGAAAAGGAAAAAATAGTCAGTGTGCTTTATTTTGGCATTGCCAAAGTGAAAAATGTGATTTTGTTTTGAAGCTATAACTGGAAGTTTCATATAATATAAAATGTTGACTCAAACTGAAGATTTATAAAAGACAGTCTGTGGTAAAAAGTTAAACAAAACTGAATAGTGCACATTCTTCATTTTATTTTCAGGAGCCAAATATTATCAGGTTGGATTTTTTCTCTTTTGATACCCCCTGCAATCAGGGGGTGGGGAATTCTTTGGCTTCTATCTTCTCTCAAAAACTTCACTAAACTTTCCAACATAGCCCATGACTTTGAGCAAGGGGCTTGGCACACTTCAACTAGATGCCTCCTGTCCCACCAAGCTGCCAAGGCAGGGCTGCCATCTCACCACATAAATTTACGCTCTAGAAATGCCCTTCAGCCCATCTATTTCCAATTAAGACGACTGGGTGGAAGTGGCTCACAAGGACTCCGCACCTTGCCAAACTGATCTCCAACACTTCCAATGGGATACTTAAACAAGCTGTTTGGGCGACTGGGGCCCCACCTCAGTCACAGGGACTGAGGAGGTTCCCCTGCACCCACCGAGGTGCATCCAGCAGCAGCTTCCCTCGTCTCCCCTGCCAGCCTGAAATATTGCAGAACTGCTCGTACATTTTATTCTCCTCTGCTGTTTACCTAAATTCATCTCTGCTTCCATTTAAGCCCATTACTTTGTTGTTCAGTCCTCACTGATAAATGAGGGTAATGAATTCCTGTCATCTCTAGCAGCTCTTCCCATGTCGTTGACAAATAGGCCTCCAATGGGATTTTCTGCAGATTGAACACACCCTATGTCTTCTTTCTTGAAGAAAAAACAGCTAATACAACCCAACACTGGGTCATTACTCACCCACTAAAGCCCACTGAACTCATCACGTGTTGGTGTCTGCCTGAGAAAATCACAAGGCCAGATTCTTCTTATAGGAAAAGACCTGCTCAGTCTCTCATGGAGTAAAAGTGTGTATGGGGAGGGCCACAGGTTCTCCTGCTCCAATGTAAATTAGAAGTTGTGTCATTGCAATTTGTGGTATTTCATTTGTTCAACACCAGCATATGAAAAAGGGGACTAAAACCTGACACTTGCATCTGCTACAGGCCAAGTTTCTGGTGAATGCAGCCTCTTTGGTCATTTCACAAGGGCTTTGCCAGCCTCCCACAATTTTAGTTGCCATCTTCTCAAAGCTCCTCTTGTGCACAGTCCTGAGCTGGCTGCAGCAGAGCAGCCCCATCACACACAACGTTCCCACCACAGCACTCTGCCAGCTTCTTGGGGTTGGGGCAAGCACCACGGATGTGGGTCTGCAGCCACCTTGCACCCTTGTCCAAGCGCACCTTCACAGGACAACGTCCATGCCCTGCTACGTGCGCTGCACCACTGCAGACACCTCTCACCTGCAGCCTAGGCCCTGCCTTCCTGAAGGAACAATGCCTTCGATCCAGCTAGGAGCTCTTGGAGTTAGAACAAGATTTGTCCCCAAATTCAGTAGGTTCCACCTTTCACAAAGTACATGAAGTTTGCTTCCATCAATCCTACCATACGGATCAACTTCTGTTCATCTCTAGTAATGACTGGGAAGATACCTTCCATGCTGGACAGGCTAGATATGATGTCCCTCCAGCAGCAGCACAGGGAGCTTCAAGCCAGCATAGCATGACCCAAATTAAGACTTGAGTCCTAATCTGTTGATGCAGTTTGTGGCATCAAGGATCTGAGCTTATTACTGCCCTCTCAGAAGCATCAATCTGAGGCATATGAAACAAAGAGATGCTGTAGAAAATATCCTGCACCTTTTTTAACCTTTTGAGGAGCTTTGGTATTCTATTTTGCAAAAGAAATATTGGCTACTGTTTTGCATTTGTTATGCTCCTGCACATGAGCATCATTTTTAAACCTACATGGCTCTGCTGCACTTTGCACATGAACCCAACCTCTTTGAACAGGATTTTGGATGATGACCTCCTTTGGAAAGGTCATTTGATACCCTCAGCCTTGACACTAGCCTCAAACCACTAGACTTTAGTGAACAGCTGGTTTTCTCCAAGCCTGGAAATTCCTTATGCTTGCTGAATTTTTCAGGATGAAATAGTGAAAACAATTTTCTCCTCTTCTCCTTGGAGAGAGAATTCCCCGTATCCTTTACCCACATGGCATGTGTATAAATATAATCTCCTTTCTCTTCTGGCAGCAATTCAAATCATGGGTTTTATTCTCCACCCCACCCAGATGGCTGTTACAGAATCAGGGCGGGAGGGAAGAAGATCGGAGAGGAAACATATGAAATTGTACAGGCAAGATTTAAAGGGGAAGGATAGATAGGAAAAATGTGCAGAAAACAGCTGGCTTCTTCCTAATTTGATCTTTTCAAAAATAAGCTGTGCAAGTGAGACCCACTAGGTGATGTATTTGATTGTAATTGGATTGCAAAACAGGCTAATTTTTCTTACTGTAGTCACTGTTTTCGTCCTTGGTCCCATCAATTGTACCATCTGGGTGCATCTGCAGGAAGTATTCCTGCTGGCTGAATAACCTTGTCACAATTCCTTTCAGCTGGGGTTCTGCAAAGAAATAATAATTATTATTAGATACACCAAACATGCAGCAAGTAGCAAGAGACCCAATTTGCTTGGCCCCCATTAAGCCCTGAGTAAATGTAGAAGTGCTTGGCAGCTAAGACAGCTTTCTGCGATACCTTTCAAGCGTGGTTGTAAAATATTCATAGATACATAGACGTACAGGCGAATAAAATGGAGATCAGATGAGCAGGTAAAATGCAATGCATAGTTGGTGCAGCAGAAAGTAACAGATTTATGGAACATCACTTAGCTGAAAGTTACCTACCAAATGAAAGTCTTTAGACAGCTATGTATTCTAAATATGCCACTCATTCAGAAGAATATTTGCTAGCAGTGTTGCAAAAAATTTGCTTATTGTTTCTTATGCTGCCTGTGAAGCCAACTACCTTGCTTTCTGTATGGTTGATTCACTATTGTGCAGTTCTAGTTTTATGCCAATGAAAATCTGTTTAAATCAATGGTATTATAGTGGTGTAAAACCAAAGTAACCGAGTGCTGAATCAGGCTGCAAGAGTCCAACTGTGTGGGACTCGGCAAGCAAAAATCCTGAAAGGAACAGATGCAAGACACCTCCAAAAATGACCTCTGAAGCATTTATGGGCACCTTAAAACGCCTCTGTTTTAAAATCCCTCATGTTTCTCGCTCCCAAAACACATGCCACATACTCTGGTAGATGAGAATCACTCTTTGCCTCTAGCAGGGTCCTTTCCCAGCCCCTGTACATCGTGAACCAGCCATGGACTGGCTAGAGGCTTCCCTATTGCCTCGGCAACACTTTATACCTGTGCTGAAGAGGAGAAGGAAAATACGAACAAAGCAGAAACAATTTGAACTCACACGACAGAGGTCTGCAGCATTACTGCCTGCCTCCCTGCTGTCCAACCGACCAAACACAAATTAAGCGGTCAAAAATAAATTCAATTTTAATCAAGCAAGTCTTAAAATTTGTCACAGGCATCGCTTCTAGAAAGCAAGCTAGCTGGCTACACGTGAACAGACACACTAGCTGGATGGCAGAGATCTTCCTTAGGTGACAGGAGCTTTTAGTTTTATGTGACCACACCAAAAGTAACTAAGACCTAGTTATTGCTGGCCCAATAGACATGAAAAAATCCAGCGTAGCGTACTAAAATTTCATCAGCCTCCCATCTTTCGTGCCTTTAGTGAGGCTGTTTAATAAGCCACAGTCGTTATATAACTCCGGTCACGTTGTGCGTTAAGTGTTTCCATTAGGAGCCCTCGTCTCTAACGATTTTGCACCGCGCTGTACAATTCCCTGTGAGGATGGCACCCTCAGCCCGCGCTCCTGACAGGCAGGGACCTTGGATGCAGACAGGTTGCAGGTGCAAAGGATTCCAGCTTCGGCAACCCCTCGACCAGCCAGGGGAGAGTCAGGTACTATTTCATAGCTACAAAAGCTGCTGAATAAATCAGTATCAGCTGGTTTCTATGCTGCCTTAAAAAAGTGATTTCATAGCAACCAAAGTGTTGTAGACTGCAGGCAGGCTTTCTCCCAGCAAGACAACTCCAGGACAGTAAATAAGTACAATTGTACTAGCCATCTACTAAGAGCTAACATCAGTCAACCCAGTATGTCAAATTGAGACTTAGATTGAGCTAAGTGTTTTGCTTTCTTCTTACCAAAATGAAATATCTGTTTTGTTGAACACAGAAGCTTGATTTAACTTGCTTTTCTAACAAGCACATCAAAGCTAGAGGAAATGAAAAGCTGTATTCTCAGGCACAGATGACTGCACCACCCTCCTCAAGCCTGTCCCCTTCCTCCCTTTTATCTAATACCACAATAGTAAAGGCACTAATAGGCACTCTCTGATATGACAAACCTACATTTGAATCCCTGAATGAGTCTTAGCCTCGTTTTTACTCTCTGGTTAAATTTTAATGTTTAAGTACTTTGCACAAAATGGAAGAGCTCCCAGCAGGAGAGATTTAGAAGATGCTCCTGCAGCCTGAGGCTTTCTGTGTGGTGGGGAAGGGGGGAGATCTTGTCTTAAAGCTCCTCAAGGATAAGAGTAGTGGAGATAAGTGGAGATAAAAAACAAGCCTGACTTTTTCCCGTTTCTTGGGAAGATGATTTGGCTACAGGATAGAATGCCCTTTCCTTCTTTTCAGGGTGCAAACTATACTTCAGTCATGCAAATGATTTTGGAAGGACATGAAAACCTCTCCTAATTTTACTAAATAGCCTATTGAGTGAAATATAGAGCAAATCTGCTCATCATTAGTAGCTTCATGTCATTTTTAGAGTTTAGCCAAACAGCACCAAAGATCCCCTGAGGTCCCCCTGCATCTATGCTACAGATGCAAATGCTGCTGCACCAGAAGGCTAAGTGTCACCACAGTAAACACAGGGTAAAGCCCCAGCACCCCTTTTTGTTACTGATCTAACAAACACACAGTCAGGTCTGATTCAAGCTTTAACAACTGCTCTTTTCATAATCCCAAGCTTTTCTGAGTCAATGCCTGCCTTGGGACAGGTTGAAGGAAAAATCTTATTTTACATGTGCTTTTTCTTCTGACCTCACCTGGTTTTGCTGAAGTTTGAGGCTCACACCCAAACTCAAAATAAAACTCAAGGGGAGTGAAGCAGAGAGCTCTAAGCCATACATAAAACCACCATGTTCCTCCTGGCCCTAACACGGTCTGACAGCAGCAGTGTTCCCGTCTCTCCGCACTGCACAGATCCTTTTCTGCATGAGCACCCCTGCTCCCCAGATTCATTTAGGAAGCAGCACCACAAATGAACGCCTTTTCCAGACACCAAAAAATCAGAAAGCACTTTGGAGACATACAGATCTCTCCTTCCTTGGTTTCTGTATTTCCTTGGGTGTCTTTCTACGGGGGAGAAGTGCTGGTGAGCAGCTGCACCTTTGGGTGCCTACCTCAACTAAATACAAAAGCAGCATAGAGACATGCGCAGCCAGCACCAAGTTCCCTCCTCTAACACAGAGCACAGCCCAGGAGGGTTAAGGAGTTGTCTCAGCAATAGTTGATTTATCTCACCTGGTACAGCCATGCCTACACCTGAACTGGGCTCCCTTTGCATCCCAAAAATCAACAGGCAAGCCAGGCCAGGCCCATAGGGTCTTGAAGCCACCTGTATCTCTCCACTGATTGTAGAGGGACCAGCTCGAACAGAAACATCTACACCAGTGACAACAGCTGGCAGAAGAGCTGCTTCCTACCAGGGAATCTCCTGTCTCATGTCTGGGCATAAAGTGAGATAGTGGGATTTGTCATTCATATAGCAAACAATGTGGCTGGGAGGCCTACAGACAAAATTTGAAGTGAAGGCAGCTTCCAACAAGGAACACGGATTTACCCAGCTTTCTCCCCAAAACTCACTACAGAGTTATTACCTGAAGAGGGAACTGTATAATCACAGGACAGGACTTTTCCTGCTAGCCCAGAGGCAAAACTCTGCACATGACTTTTAAGAGACTCCCTACTTTTGTTGTATCATGTATTTTAACATCACTTCTTTCCACCTACAAAGCAATTTTATCACAGTCTTCCAGCATTGCTATCCCTCATGCTGCAGCAATCATGCTGAAAACCTCAGTTTGTAGAAAAATCTCAAAACCAGCGGGTCTCCTTGTCAATTAAGGATGGTGGGACACCCTGATAAGTCAGAACAGAAGGCAGAAAGACAATGAAATAGACTGAGAACTTTTCACAGTTTTGCAATAAAAAAAGGAAGAGAAACCCTTCCCAGCAGGCAATATTCCCAGTGCTTATTGGAGCACTGGGGGGAAAAAAATTAAAATAAAACCTCACAACCTTGATACTTTTATTTGTCTAAGTTCCTTCAATGATACTGCTCCAGGCTATAACCAGCAAGAGAAAGAAGCAAACCATAACAAAGAAAAAAAAAATGCAGCGCAGATAAGCACAAACCCTGCCATGAGCATTTCTATAACTCACAGAATTTACCAGGAATCAAACTCAAACCTACTCTCTAACCTCATTCTGGCACAGCAAGGGGGACTCAGATCCTCTTGCTTTTAAAGGAGCAACACTGCATAACGCACTTGGGATAAACCTATTCCTCCCACTCAGGCTCCTCCATACACTCTTCTATTTTGCTGTAGGAGCAGCTTTCCCTGCAGAAAAAGAACTGGACTAATGCGGACAAGACTTCAGCACCAACTTAGCGTCTCCCTAAATACAAAGTCAAGTATTTCAGAAGGGACTTAAGAAAGAAGTTATGACTGCCTTGATCCCAAAGTACCAACTAAACACAAGAGATTTCCACGCAGTGCGTATTCCCAGTGCAGACCCCATGCTGTTAGGATTCCCATGCAATATACGCAAAGGGATATTTTTACCCTTATTTTATAAGCAATACTGTTATGCTTTAGAATGCTTACTTTAAAGATCCTATTCTGGTTGCTCATACACAGCTGTTCAGGGCTGGAGGGTGCTGGAGAAAGCTCAGCAGACCCTCTCCTTATGCTGATGCAGTGATCTTAAATCCTTCAAAGGTGGTGCTCCCAGAAGATGGAGGAGATCATCCCAGGAAGCATCCCCAATGGGCACAGTCACAGTGCAGAACAGACCAATAAGAGCAAGAGCTAAGCCATGGCTCTGTTCCTGGTCTGCAGCGTCTGCCAGGCTGGGGGTTCTTCCCTAGGGCGAAGACAGGGTCCTCAGCTAATAACCCTTCTTAGAGCAGCCATCCAGAGACCAGCTCACTGCACATCCACTGAAGGGCATCCCATTGTTCCCCTTTTCACAGGCCAAACCCACCAGCTCTGCCTGCCCTGCTTTTAACTTTCTGAGCCCTTTGACACAGCTGAGGCTAACTAAATCATGATCTGATTGCTAATCTCCTTGTCTCTACTTAAATGGTAATGTGATGCTGCCATTATTCATTTCAGCTGTCCTGCTGCTGAGCCTTAAAGTCATCTCAGTTCACCATCAGCTGCTGGGCTTCCTGCCTTAGTGTACAGCTATACAGTGATTTTCACTCTCCTAGGGCTTGCCAAGGACATGATAAGTGCAAGGTGCTCACACATACTTTGTCTGATCTCCAGGGACACACTCACAGAAGGCCAGGGGATCATGCCCAAATCAGCAACCCCACAGAGTCACATCCCTCAAACAACAGGCATTGCTGAAGATATTCACTGTGTGCTTATGGGGAAACGAGCAAGAGCTCTGGCAGGGACACTAGCAGAAATGCTTCCTATCAGAAATATCACTGGCTCTTTAATGACCTTTTCTTTTAGTTCTGCTATTTAAAGTGAATACGGAACTCATCCCATTAACTGGAAAATGGAGAACACACAAGCAGGATAACTCCCCTTAAGGCAGAGAGGACCTATGAGGTTATGCACCAACGCTGCATTTAGCAAAGCCCCACTGAGGACACTAACTCTTGCTTATTCCCATCAGCAAAGCAGCAGCACAAACACGATCTGGCCACGCGCAGCAGCATAAACCTCACGGTGAGGAACCCACGGTGCCCTACTCTATCAAGCGCTGTAGGGTGGCTCAATCCAATCCAAACCTTGCGCTCTGGAGGACCAAGGAGTAGGGCACAACATGGATTTCCAGCTGAGACTCCATCGTGGAAGGCAGTCTGCCACGGCCTCATTTTTTGCAATTCAGAGAATACCTCTCATTACAGCAATATGATCCCCTGAGGGTGCAGCAAGCCAGACCTCACTTTGCCTTGGGCGGGGAAATCTCGACAAGACCCTGCTCACACCTTAATCTGAACTCTCCGAGCTAATGGTAGGGATCTCAGAAGGGCTGCTTTGCAATGATCTCTTGAACAGATGAAGGGCTTAGCGACCTTTCAGGGATTTGAGCCACTGGCTCCAAGGATTCTTGCAACTCATAGGGATGCTCCGGTTGGCAGGCAGGCCTCTACCTGAGGTTGCTGGTGCAGAATTGCTTTTAAATCCACTCCAGAACTTACTGTGCTGGGTGCCAGCGATATTCTCTGTTGGTTATGGCATAAACTCTGAAGCTCTTGGGGTTACTGTTCTCCGCTCAGTGAGCTGTCAAACAACAGAGGACTCCGCTAGCTCAGATGGCAAGCAGCCATTTTATATTCAGCAACCTGCAATGAGGTAGAAGGAAGATACCTACTGCGTAATTTCGACAGGAGACTTGCCTGTTTGTTTGCTCTCTTTTTCTGCAGCAGGACATGCTCTGACTCAACACCTCTGCCTGGTCTTAGCACAGCAGGGCTGTCAGAGATGCCAGCGGCAGGCTCCCAAAACAGCCCCTCTGGTACCTTTCAGGACATTGGTCTGACAAAAGGAGAAAGCATCTCCAGCCCTGATCTGAACCATGGCTGGGCACACCGCTGACTCTCTCCTGTGCCTGTGCAACTGTTTTGCTGAGGATGTGACTGCAAACGGGGACCTATAATACATCTCAGGAGTATATTTCACCTAAATGTTCTTTAAATATTTGTTTATTGTAATTAAACATTTTAGCCTGGAATTTACACATTCCATTATTCTTATTTTCCCCCATTCAGGCTGCGGCTGTCATAATGGGAGGTTGATTTATGACTCGCCCAACCAGCACTCAAATCCTTAACGCACCAAAACCAGCATTCAAGTCAGAGCGTAAACTGCTCCTAATTTACTTATATTAACTTCATGTTTAAAGTGGCATCATAGAAACTGCAGTTCCCCTCCCCTGAAAAGGATGGGTTCCAGAATACTCGATAAGCCAAATACTGAAAACACATGCAGACAGAGAAGGGCACCAAAATCCCTCCTTTGGAAGTACAGTATTAATGAAGGCTTGTATTAACTCGGCACGAAAATGCATCAGTGAACTCCATGCAGATTACTATGGTGAGAGGCATCAGCACAGAACTGGGGGAGAAAGAGACAATGAAAAACTGAGGGAGAAAAATGTTGGGGTTTTTCCCCATCCCGGAGCTGCTAAGTTCTCCAGGGTGTTTGGAGTTAAGATGAAGTAAGTGGCTGTCTCCAATTAAATGCATCACTGTCAGCATAAGTTTAATAGCTCAACTCACTATGCTGATTCACTGAATCCACACAAACTGGGAACCTCAGGAATAACAGCACTTGCAGCTGCAACAGGAGCTGCTGCCCTTGAAGACCAGGGTGCATCTCCCCCAGCCGAACACCTTGCCCAACTCTTCCAAGCTGTGACCACGGCAGAACGTGAGCCTTTAGCAGACACTGCGCATGAGTGTCTGCGACTGCACCTGCAGTGAGTCATGCACGAAGCAGGTCGAAGCCTCCTGAGCCACACGCAGGGATCCTGGAGGACACTTCAACTGTGTCACTTGGGTGCAGAGGTAGGAAATCCTGCTGCAAAGTGCTGAGCATTTTCAGCTCCCACAAGAGTCACTGAGTACAGAAAAGCACACAGGCAGAGGCAAGGAGGACATTTCCCAGTCCCACAAAATGTTTTCCGTGGCTTCCATGGCTAAACTAAGCAAAATTGTTTGGAGCAGAAGGACACGCTTTGCCTGGAGGAAGCCCACAAGTAGGTGGCTGGAGGGACTGGGCTATGCAGCCTGTAGCATCCCAAGGAACATGCAGGGAGAGGGCAAATGAATGCATGTGCTGCAGAGCCGAAGGAGGCAAGGAGCATTGGTGAGTACTTGCATTTGGACACCTCCTCAGGCTGCCTGCACAGAGGTCACATCACAGGGGGCAACGGCAGCTGCCCAAGCATCAGGAGGGGCTCCGTAGCAAAGCCGGGCATCCAGCCCCACCTTGCAAAGCTGCCACGAATCCTTTGTTTAGATACAACCATTCAGCTTAACATATGGGCACATCACCCAGCCTGTGAGTAGGATGGAGGGATGTAAACAGACTGACTGACTGATGCTAAGAAATTTATTCCCGAGGTCTATGACTCCGGAGGCACCAAACATTTGATCCCAACTCCTCTCCCGATGATGCAGAATAAATGCCATCCCCATCTCCAGTTGAATGTGATTACAGGGTTAGTGTCACCCTCCAATTACAGGGAATTTATTTTGAGACGAAAATGACTCTGGGACAACAGGGCTGCACGGCACACTTGTGTATTTACTCGTCTCAAGTGCGAATATGTCCACCCAGGGCTAATAACTAGACAGAGACAACTGGTGTTTCCAGGATGCATTACACGGAATAACAGGCTGTGCTGAGAGGGATGGCCTCTGCGTTTGAAGGACAAGCTTCCGAAAATGACATTTCCCTAACTCAGAGGGATGATGGGCTCAAGCCGATGACAGCACCCATCAAAGCAATCGCCTCCTGTCACCATCAGTGAGTCACTAGAGCAGAATGGCACCTTGCAGGCAAAAAGAGCATCCAGAGAAGTGATTTCCTTTTCTGTGCTGATGCCTGCAAGGAGGAATAGTAATTAGCCCTCCAGCACTGAGCACAGCTGCCTGCCTGCACCCCTCTACCAAGGAGCAGACATGTGCAAAGCTCTGCACTACGCCTGCTTTGCTCTTACAAAGATGAGTCCCTCCAGGGAAGCCTATTTCTCACTTGTAGAGTAGGTGGAAAGGATGTGGTTGCACGGCACTGGCATTTACGCAGGCCCTCCCATACCCAGGGAATCAGGTTTACACAGATGTTAATACAAGTCCGAGGTAAGGGGCAGAGAAAGGAGTCATATAAAGCATTGAAAACGGGGGGTGCAACATGGGGCCACTGCCACATGTCTCTCCCAGACCACCCTTTTCCTAGGAGCCTATGGATGTTAGGACTTGGAGAAATCACCCTGCAGCTCACTTGCTCTCCAAGCTCCCTACCCTGTGTGACAGCCACCTAAGGTCCACGGCTCAAGGACAAAGGGGTCCAAAGTCTTGGATGGGTTTTCCTAGAAGGTAAATGCCAAACTAACGTACATGATACATGAGCTACTCGCTCTGAGCAGCCCCTGCACACAAGCTAAGGACGAGACAGCCCTCTCCAGCACTGCAGGGCCAAAAGAGGCCCCTGAAGATCACCACAGGTGAAAGCAATGGGATGGCAAATGGAAGACAACTGATGGCCACCAGTTATTTTGGCATAGAATTGCTGACTACCTCTGGGTGAAATTGTCCAGCTCAGTATTTTTATTGTCAAAAAAAATTCAGAGTAAGAGCAGCTGAAGCTGTACACAAACTCCATCTCATTAATGGGGGAAAAAAAGGAGATCTGAAAGGGGTAAAAGTTTTGATTTTTTCTTTTGAGACTGTTTTTTTTTTAAATTTAATGAAAAAAGAAGATGTTAGAAGAGTTGGAGATGAAAGCCGAAGTTTCATTTTAAGTAGCATGAAATATTGCATTGGATCTGAATCCCCTCCTCCCCACAACCTTCTTTTATTTAACCAGAGAACTAAAAAATCAATTCTTCATACAGCTACGCCCCTGGGTTTGTCTTTGCCTCCCCCAGGACACGGTTTGTGTTGCTCTGTTGATCCAGTGTGTTTTACCAGCAGCCAAAATTTCAAAACATTTCCCTTTAAAGAGCAAACTTCTACACCTCTATTGACTTGAGCTCCAATGAGGAGAAAACCAAAGCCTGACAGGAACAGAAAGCATAAAGGAGAGACATACAGCTGTTCCAGAAGTTATGCAGGGTGAGCTTTTTCAGATAAGGGAATTAAGAAAAACGAGAAGTTTAATGGAAAAGAAGTTGTAGCTACAGCTCCTAAGCTGTCATCTTCCAGCACAGTCAATGCCTTGGTTACTGAAGGTTAAAGCACGCTCATAAGTATGGATAGCAAAGCACGCAAGATATATTATTTACTTTGAGGAACACCCTGCAATTATTCCTGATGTATTGTGTAATTAGCCAAAATTACAGCATATTCACCCAGAGTGAAACAGGGGATAGCATAAATATTATGTGTGAGCCCACAATCACAGAGCGCATTTCACTTGGGTGCAAATGTGACTCCATGAACCAACTGAGCGTGTTCCCCTTTCACGGGGGCTTCTCCCTGGTCCCCATGGGCTGCACCAGCTCCTGAGCGGGTGCCCACAAAGGGGAAACATCAGGAGTAAAATCTACACCTTCCCCACGGCGCTGAGAGCTCGAGTGCTGAACAAAGATTTAGCAAACAGGTACCTTGCCCTGCGGAGCCTTTGGGTTGAAGGATGATTGAGCTCATACCAGCAAAGAAGGGGCCACAGCTATGCTGTTCCCAAGGGAGGTGGGAAGGCAGGCTTGGAGGATGATGCCTGGAGGTGCTGCTTGCTGGGCTTTGCTGCCTGGAGCTGGCAGGAGGGACAAAGGGAAAACCAGCTCTGCCCTCTCCCCAATGCCTGCAGCACCTCTCACCCTACAAACGGGGATAGAGGGGGAGAGGGTTTCCTACAGGGCCATGTGTCACCCAGACGTGTCCTAAGGAGTTGTTTGATGGGTCAGAAGTCCTGGGCAGTCTTGCAGCAGTGCTTTGCCGCTTGTACAGTTAGAAAGGCTGTGGTTTGTTTTGTTGACTCTAATGTGCAACATAAAACTTCTTCACTACCAATTAAGCAGATTTCTTCTTGGTTTCCTACAAAGATTTGCTTTGGATATTACGAAATTCTTTCTACCTAGAATTTGCTCCATAGGAGCATGTAAAAAACAGGTTAAAAACCATCTGTCTGGGGAATGTACGTCTGGTGTCAGTGCAGGGCTGCGGTTGGACTACTCAACCTTGAGGGTCCCTTCAGCCTTGCTTCTAGGAGACCACGACTTGGTGACATTATCACACTTCTGCACCCCAAGTTTGTTGAAGGGCTCCACGACAGAGTGCCCAGCTCCCCTCACCTTGAAGTGCCCCACACAAGGCACTAGATCACTAATAGTCCTCACACGAGCAGAGCAGACGCCATCCCTGCTGTTCACGCCTGCCACGGCGCTGTGATTTGTGCTATTCTCAGACGCTAAATCTCTCCGCTTCCCCCCATCAATCCAACAGGCCTGAAATACTGCAGAAACACCGAGAAGTCCCTCACACAAACAAAACACACTATAGAAATGACTACATCATTCTTCCACCCCGCTCCGCATGCGTAGAAAAGTAAATTTATTAAAATAGAAAATGGACAGAACATGCTATCAACACGCACTGAGCAGAAATTTATCACTTAAGATGCTATCGGTCTTGGGGAGGGTACCTGGTCCTACCAACAGCAGCACACAGAAGAGCCCTGGGTAATCACTGGATGGCAACTCAGGGTACAATTTGGGTCACAGTGTCACTCTGCAAGCATTCAATAACACCAGGCAATAACGTCCCCTTTTGCTAGTCTCCCTCATGCACTCCCTCAGCATTTTTCCAAAGGGATGAGAGGTGTGAGACTTCTTTCTTTAACAGGTAATGAGCCTGTGATGTGGAAAACTTAAAGCTTGAATCAGCTGGGTTATACTATAAGAATTTTTTTGCTTATTGCACTAATGCAGCTTAAGCCTTCCCATAGCAATTTGCAAGCATTTTTTGACCCAAAATTATGACGTCACTAAACTTCGACAAATCTTACACAACATCCAAATTCATAAAGAAAATGTGCTGCTTGTGCCACTCTGGTTTGAAACAACATTACACTTCACAGAGCAAGATCATGCTAAAAATGGCCAAAACCCACCACGTGACTCAAAGTTCTTTCTTCTTCCCTTTTGCTTTGTGAAAATAGACCTTTTTTTACCTGCAGAATGATTTTAATTTTCCATCTGAGCCAGAGGTTTCCTTCAACCTAATAAAAACACTCGCAGTGTAAGAAAGCCATCATTCCACCTAAAGCTCTGTTTTAAATAAGGATGGTGTTTCACGTTTGTATCTCACTACAAACACCTCGTTCCCAATGTCGGGTGGCCCCAAGGACTCCAGCGAGACAGGCAGGTTCACCGGTCGCCCTGTTGCCGTCTCAGACGAGAGCTGTAAGCAGCGAGCTCCCTGCCCAGGGATGCGTGTGCTCAGGATGACACAGCGCAGATGGAGCGAAAACGGAAAATCTGCCTCTCCAACAGGTCTCCGAACACAGCTCCTGCTCCCCCAGCTGCCCAGGAGCCACTCACCGCCGGAGGGCTCAGGGTTCAGGAGCTCTGAAACATCACCTGGTGGTTTCTAATCATTCAGGAGCCACTATTGGGCTCTAGCTCTAAAACCTGAAATTTATTTAATAGCAAGTAGAGCTGTGTTTTTGAAGAAACAGAAAGAAGAACAGTAGAATAAATGTTTAAGGAAGCGGAGAAGGTAGGAGTGGCACAGAAGGAGATGAAATAAAAGCCAAAACAAATGTTTATAAATTTTTCAGTAACGAAGACTTGTGTTAGCCAGCGGGCAGACCCAGCAGGCAGACCCTGTACTGAAGAGCATAAAACCAAACTATAAAAAGCCAGCAGAGCACTGGTAGTTATACTGCACGCTCTGCCAGCCCTTTCAGCCACCGTCCCAGAAAATCCCCACAAGACCATGACGTCGGTCACCAGAGGATGCCCGCACGAAGGGCTGCAGATCGATAACTGCGGCGGAGGGTGCAGGCAGCCAGCAATTCTGAGCCGGATCTGGTTACAGGAGCTGTGCCAGGGAAAGGACCGGCTCGGGAGCGGGTGGACGCTCCAAGCCCCTGGCCTGCCAATGTGTGATCCCTGCATCTCCTGCAGCCCAGCGGCTCCCAAGTCCCCAGGGAGCATCCTTCAGCAACCGCCATGTGCTTCCCAACCCGAAGCCAGTCCCTGGAAGCCGAAACCGCTGTGTCTTTTTGCTAATTTCTCCCTGTTTTTCAATTTTCTGGAAGATGTGGACTGGCTCTTTGCAGCCTGGCTTCACTTGCAGCAGTCCCATACTGCTTGACCTTTTGCAAACAGTTTTGCTTTGGGGAATGAAGGAAATTTATTTGGCAGTTCAGGCAATACGGGTGGCAACTGCTAAGCAAAGAAACTATCTGTGCGGCCAGCCAGGAGAGGGGACTGCAAACTGTGCTGTTCTAGATACGTATCAATTAAGTGAGCATGTTCTATTAACCCCAAGACCTAGCTCTTTTCTTCCTTCATTTCAATCCAAAATGCTTAAATATTTCAAGAAAGGAACATTTTGGGTTTTTTTCATCTTTATCATGACCATAATCAGCTTTTAGCTGGGAAAGAGGAACAAGTAACAGAATTATATTGCTTCTCTGTGGATATTTTGCCAGTTCACAGCATGTAGCCGTTCACTGGAGGTAACACATCCCCTTAACAGAGCACGCTGCTGGAGGGAGAGTGAGACAGGAGTGCCAGGGGGAGAGAGCTCGGCACAGTGCGCTCCATGGATGCTGCTGTGTGATGAGGGAGAGGCTCTCTGCTCTCCATCATCGTAACAGTTGTATCTAGCCCTAGATCTTCATCCTCAAATCCAGCCCCCTGCCATTGAAGGCAACCAGCCATTTCCCATCTCCCCTTTTCTGACATCTACCAGTGGCGCCAAGCACTCCAGACATGAACTACTGCACTGAAAAGGCCCCAGAAAGAAAGATGGGGAGCGTGGGCAGGCAGCAGCATAACCGTGCCCCCCCTCTCACCACAGCTGCCCTCCTTCTGGCCAGAGAAGTGCCACAGGTCCCCAGCTGAGGGTTCCTCTTTGGGAACATGATAGTGCCAAGGACCATCCAAAACAGAGTTCATCCTTGTGCTCGGTAACGCTGAATGAGAAGGGGGCGCCGATGCAAGGCAGACTCTGAAGGAGGTGTCCCTTGGACAAAATCCCCCCTTCCTCCCACATACAACTTCAGGTACAACAGATGCACACGCTGCTGAGAAAAGAGAGGAGCTGCTATTGCTACCTCCCCTTGCCCCGACCCAAGACAGGGTCTGCACAAGAGCTCGACGCTCTTCCGAACTTAGAGCTCTGCCAGGAGCAGCACAACCCCGTACGGCATCTCCTTAGAGGGACCCCAGGCACAGCAGTGCAGTCACCTCCCCGTGATACCAGGGAAAGGGACAAACCCAAAGCCACAGAGCAGATGCAGGAACAGAGCTGCGAAGCCCCATTCAGCAGATGATGTTGTTTCCAGCATTAACCCCCATCTCGCAGCCCAGCCCGCTCCATGGGGAAAGGGCAGAGAGCAGAAATGCCCGGAGGTGCTGCATGGAGCCAGCCTTCCCCATCGTCCCAGCCCTCAAGCCAGGAACCTGCCAGCAGCTCATACCTGAGGACACTAAGGGCTCTCTGGAGTTGGCTGCCCTGTGCCATCACCCTGCCTCCAAGCCCGTGGCTTTGTTCCTCTACCATCTTTAGCCAGGACATGCTGGAATGAGCACAGGACAGCAGAGGTGTTGACAGGTTTCAGGACGCATCCAGCTGAGTTTTCTCAGCAGCCACGTAAGCTCCATCAGGGTTTCAAAAAGCCCCAATTCAATACCTGGAACAAGCATGCAGATATCTGCCTATGCTGCAGCGTTGGTGCTGGAAAAGCCAGCGTGGTCTGCTTGAACAGTGAATACCAGAGTCGTGTTCCACAGCTCTCTAGAAAGCTGCTTCTGGCTTACCATTTTAAAATATGTGTTGCAGCTCCTATTTTCAGAGTCAGTGCTGTCAGGAAGCTGTAGTCCTACAGCCCTGCTACCATGCTGCAAAAATTCAGTGTCCACGTTGACTCCCCTCAGAGCACAACCCCTCCCTTTAAAAATAATTTATTCCGGGAGCCCCCGCTAGCGGTGTTCCCTGGGTGAGGGGCACAAAGTGTGTCCGTGGCTCTACTACAGCTTTTAATAGAGATGCAAAGTAAAACCAGCCTCCGGAAAGGCCAAGTTATTTCAGGATTCTGCTACATGTCAGAACAGGGCAAAGGTAAAACAATAGATGTAGTAGTTTGCTTTATGCTCAGAAAGGATAACGTATTAATATGAAGAATATTGTGTTAGCTATGGAATAGAAACGAACCGTGTATTAAAGACAAAAACAGAGTACAAAGGTACTGTTCCCTGACAGACTGCAGTGTGTGCAGCCCAGGTAGAGAGTAGATGATTTTGGTACAGGTCACTTCACAAGGGACTTCAAAGATTAAGGCACAACAGTAATGCAGCTATGCAATGATACTAGGACAGAACACGGGAACACGGAGCACACTGAAGTGTATGCGTATTTAAAGGTTAGTTCTCTTGAGCTGCTTTCCCTGAACTGCTTTCTTGGTCACCTTCTCCTGCCAAGCCACGCAGCTTGCAAAAATGAAAGGGATGTCAATCTCTTACATGTTTTGCTTGTTAAAATTCTTGCTTTGATTTTAATAATAATAAATCACAGCTTGGCTTCAACTGTGCGGGAGTAGGAAACTCCCAGAAATAATCTGCACATGACTTCAGAGGGATGGATCAAATGGAATGAATGCCAGAGGGATGGAACAAACGCCTACCTGGCCACCGTGCTATCTGCCAGTTCATGGTGTGCCCATTTGGGGAGGGAAAAGAAGGAAGATAAGCCCAAGTGAGTTTGCACTTGCTCCTGACATAGTGAGACTCATGATCATGTTTGTCTCTCACAGGAGCGAGATTCTTACAATCTCTTCAGCTCCTGTGGCAGCTCTGCTCTCCACACTGCCCGAGTCAAGCTGTTGAAATTTTTTTGTAATAGATATCTTATCTGTTAAAATATGCAGTATTTGGCCTACTGAAATTATTCTAAATTCATGCTTCATTCAGCAAAGCAAGGAAGAGAGGAAGAGAGGAAGAGAGGAAGAGAGGAAGAGAGGAAGAGAGGAAGAGAGGAAGAGAGGAAGAGAGGAAGAAAATCTTGTCTTCATTTCGGTATTTTTGGAACTCAAGCTTTTGTTTTTTTATTTCAAAGCAACATTCCATTTAGAAGTATACCTGAAAGTTAAAGAAAAATACACATATAAAAATTCTCTAAATGAAATTGCACCTTTCCCCCCTCCCCAACAAAGAGTTATATCAGTCAATGACAAACTGATTTATATGGATATTTTATTTTATGGGGAAGGAAAATAATCACTCATGAACCTCTTTTTGCCCTGAGTTTTCCATTTGGCTGGTGACGGAGAAATCAATCATTTGTGTCGCTCTAATGGTGAACTTCCTCTGCTGGCTAATGATTTTCACGGCTCCCACAAGTATAGCTAGCCCTGAGGCCATGGGGAGAGAAGATATCCATCCCTCTAGGAGCTTGGATGACTTCCATGGATTTTCTTGGCATCAACCATATCCAGTCCAGAACTAGTACGAAGTGGCTTACTGACTGACATGCTCACCCGCAAGCTGTGTTGCAAAGTGGGCTGGCCGCTGAGTCTTCCGTGCTCTGGAGTAAGCCAGGAGCCTGCAGTTCTTCCCCAGATTTTAGAGCTGGAGAGCTCGGGGTTGCTATCTGACCCCCCCCAGTAACCAAGCACAGACACACACCATGACAGTCACCACATCTGCAAGTCACGAACATGTGCGATACCACCCCCGGGGATCAATTTGATAAAATGAAACCCATCTGCCGAGCTGTCACGAGCAGGAGGAAGCTTTTTCCCCACTCCTGATTATTTCAGCATTCATTAGCACGAGCGGGTGCAGAAGGAGCTTACAGCACCAACGGCAGACCTCACCGACAGACTGCCCCAAAGAAGAAGGGCGCAGGCCCTCCAGGCTGTGCCCCTTCCCCTTGACGCTATCTAGGTCCGTGCTTGGCCGGCCACTTGGCATACATGCCCTCATCTCAGCTAGTACTTCCAAGGGGTCTTGCTGGCCAGGCGATGCCAGGATTTCCAGGCATTTCCATTCCCCCCAGCCACTCAGAGATGGGGCACAGCACCAAATTCTGCAGAGGAGCAGGCAGCAGAATGTGACGGACCCCCCTTGGCTGGGCGCACACCCAGATACGCATACACACGCTGTGGAAAAGCGCGGGGATCCAGCCCGAATCCTACTGCAGACAGCAGCTATGTGCTGAGATAACGTAGCCGGCATCAGGACACTGTAGCAACAGTGGGACCAAATTCCACAGGTTAGGCAGATATTACAGCTGTTCTGACATGAACTACTCCGTAAAAGCAGGCAAGGACTACAACAAATTTAACGGGGAGCTAAAAAGGTATTTTCTTCCATCATCGTTTTCACCCTGCATGAAATCAGAAAGGACTTTAGAATTTAACTCAGGGAATTTAACAGCTTACAGAGATGACAGACTTCTCAAATGTTTTAAATGAATTTCCAAATGAACAAACTCCTTCTGTGTCCTTCAACTAAAGTTGCTCTCATATTTTACTTACACTGCTGCAAAAATATCTACATACTTATATTTTAAATTCCAAGTCTCCATTTATTATTCAAAATGAGAAATACCACAAAGAGAAAACATGTTTTAAGTTACTGCTTTTTTTTCTGTGTGTGAACCATTTCCTTCACTTTGGAAGAAGCCTTTAGATCTCCTTAAGGAAAAGCATCCTTTCCCCGGAGGAGCACAAAATATATATCAGACAGAGGGAAAAAAAAAGGAAAAAAAAAAAACCAATGCAGAATTTTTTTCTTTTTCTTGGGGTAAAAAACCCGTTTGAGACCAAAATCCGCATTCTGAGCTGGAAACTCTCCTACAGAAGCAACGCCTGAAGGGCTGGAGACGATGCTACACAATGCCTGGCACTGCCTGACCCACAGCCGTCTGAATTCAAATATGATTTCCCCAAGTAACGACACCCTTTCAGCAGGCTTCACACAGGTAAAATTCCTACCAACCCCCACAGATGCTGTGCCTGATGCTCCAGCCTGTTTCCCTTCATGCAAGGCCCCCAAACTCCTCAGCTTAGCCCTTCAGTGGCCACGGCATGACGGAAGGCCAACTCCAGCCCAGCTCTCCAGGTGAGCTCTGCCTGAGAAGATGGTCGGTGAAGCAAGAGCCACAGCTTTCACAAACAAGCTGGACCCACCATCCCAGGGCTTCCAGCCTGTCACAAAACAGCTGAAGAAGGGATGAAGAACCGCAAAAGGGATAAAACTATTTCATTTAACCATTTGTTGGCATGTAGAGAAAGCTGCTTTCTCTAGTCTTCTGCATTCACCTCTTAGATCTATCATTCTCTGATGAAGGAGCCATCTCTTGAACCTGCACCACAAAGCCACGCCATACAGCAATTTCTTTTGAATCCTTTTTCAAGTTACTATGGTCAGAGCAAAATATGTAATTTAATCTTTTCTAACTGTACTTTATACATATAATTGTACACGTGCTGTTCAACATACACATATTTTGCTTGGTACCTGCACAATTGTGGCCAATGACCTGTATCAATTCACGATAATGGGATTAAGCCCATGTGTCCAAATTTTCAGCTTAGTCCACAGCACTCAACGTCCTTATTTGAGCCTATCTTAAACTGATAAATCATATCTTGGAGCCAAACGCATGCAAGATATATAAAAGAACATAGAGCGTGCATGTGAGAGAGCTGCTTTTGCCCATCAAAAAGGCAGACGAAACAAGCGCTCATTTTGTAACATGGTGCTTATTGCAACCGACAAATGAGATGTTTCTGCAGTCTGTTTTCCCTGATAGCTTTGATTATACAAGATGTCCCTGCGCGGACCTGGTTCCCTGTAGCTTGCCAAAATCTGTGACTACTCATGTCCACCGCCGAGCGAGCCTGAACTTCTACCGGGTGCGAATTCTCCCTTCCCATACAAGAGCAAGAGTATTTCACTGCCGCTTCACACAAGCTGCGAAATGAAGCACAAGGTGCCAACCAGTGCAAAATGTAACTCTGCTCTTTACTTTACATGTCTTTACTGAATATTTCAGTTACAGCACTGAGTCGCATATTAAAATACACTTAATTGACATAAGCTCACACAGTTACTTTTACAAAAGCAAAGGGAACGTGAACCACCAGCAGAATATATTTCTGTAATGGTGCAAGCTGCTACAGCTCCACCACTGCCGCGTTGTAACCTCACTGGCAGCGCAGGGCCCAAAGCGCGGCGTGCTGGAGCGAGCATCCGGAACTAGGTCTCTGTGTCAGGTAACCGCTCCGTGCCTTGGTCTCGCCCTCTGTAAAATGGGAAGAATCCTCTCCATTTGGTAGAGCTTGTTCAGTACTACAGATGAAAATCATTCTGTAAATGTTAAGTATTTTGACAGTTACTCCCCACAGCCATAAAATGAGGTCACGTTTAAAAAGGTAAGGATAGTTGCCCTAGCACTGTACCATTTCCAAATGGGGTTGTACCCCTTTTGAACATGGATGTTCTCACGTTCCTTTCACTGACTTGCAAACTACTGAGCCAGCACATCATTAAGTACACATAATCACTGGGGTTGTGGGTCACTGCACAATGTATGCACGTTTCTTTAAACCAGTTTCAATTCATTTGCATGTCATCTTCTATACAGAAGTGCGACTCTGCAATGAATAAGTTATCTGGGCACAATACACTCTCTGAATAAACAATCCAAGTAGCAGCAAACCGAGTGGCATGCTGCCTTTTGAGCAGCGCACCAGAGTCCAGGAATAGGACGTACCACTGAAACAAATCTCTATTTAAAAGATGGATATAGGGAACTAAAGCAGACACAATCCATAGCCTAGAAAAGGACACTTGAATTTTTTTTAAAGCAACTTAATTCCTCTACTTTAATTTTATAAAATGAATACAGTACCGGTTACGAGCCATCGACTGACAGCTCTAAAGACTGAACAGCTCTATTTTTACAGCACTAAGTACCATTGATCCTTATTCTAAGTCAATAAAAAGTCTTCCTTAAATCATTTTGGTCTGTAAGTTATTGAACACCTTCCTCAGCATGAAAGTCCATGCAAGTTGAGGGAACTCTTAGAATTCATGAATTCTTCACAGGTATTTAGTGAGTCCAAAGGAAGCAGAATTGGACCTGTGCAGCTGGGAGCATTGTGGTAGGACCAATAAAGGCTCACCAACCACACCCTGCTGTAAAAGTCACTCAAACTTTAATGTGACGAAGCATCTTGAAATCTAGGTAACAAGTCTAGACTTCCCACCCCTTTTAGTCCTTGGGGGACCTCATTCAACAGCAGATGGAGATGAGGAGCAAAAAGGAATGGGAAAAGATTTCATCAGTGAGACTCCCAGGTCCCACTCTTGATCCTACAAAGCGTGATTCCTGAGACAAAATGACCACACTTTTTGGGCAAAGGCCATCTTTTGGTTTGGGCGCACAGGTTAACTAATATATAGGACGGTCCAGCAAGCTACCACTCATCATAACTTAAGGGAAAAAAAAAAGAAGCAACTTTTTTCTCTTCTAGTATTTCAAGTCATGCTATATTTCAGATATTTTGCATCCTCTTTTGGTAACTGCTTTAAAACAGACCATTAAAGAGTCTGGTTTTCACAGCCTAACCCATGCATTGCAAGTCTTGAAGTATTTTGCTAGTTAAACATAGTCCCTGCCCCACAGCCTGTGAATCGGGGGTGCTGACAGCAACCCAGAGTAATTATTCTTTCCCCTTTGCTGACAACAGTAAGTGGCCTTCTATACTGAGAGGCTTTCCCCCTATTTCTTTTTGTTCCTCACTTAAGTAAAGGCCACGTACCTCAATCTACAGGGCTGCCAGAAGAGCAGCCCTCAGCTAGCTCTGACACCTTGCTGTAGAGTCATAACTGACAGACTTCAGATGTGGAGAAGGGGCTTCATGAAGAGACTAATCAACAAACAAAATATTAATGTATATGGAAAACACGGGAGGATTACACAGGTTGATAGTACCTCCCAAAGAGCTGAGTAAACAAGTATCACTCTTTTTTAACCGTGATACTAACAGACATCTGAGAAAAGTACATGTTCACAGCAGCTTCTCAAACCAGTCGCTGTTTTCTTACCTTAGTGGTGATTTATAGCAGTGAAAAAATAAAGGAAGAAGAAAATAATAATTCTACTGAGAAATCACAGAGGGCCTACTCTTGCCAGGTATTGAGTTCTCGAGCCTACCAAGGACAGCTGAGAGCATAAAGCACTGCTCAGAACTGAAACTGTGGGTGGTGGGACTTCATCGTGCAAATGTGAGCAACACGTACACCAGGGCTGAAGTTTTCCACAAGGAACCAAGACTGAGCACACACGGAAGAAAATAAAGGAAAGAAAGGAAAAGAAGACTACCCTAAGATGCATTTCTAGGTCCTTGCAAGCGCATTGTTAGGCGCAACAGACGTGCAGCTGCCATCTAGAAAGCTTTCTGAGCTAATAAAATTCCCTATGCAACTCTGCTTGAGAAATAGCACTTGATAGATCTAGTTATCAAATAACCACAATTCCAATCGATCCTCAGTTTATCGATTTCTTTGTCACTATGCAGAAAATAAGATAAGATTGTTTCAAAAGTGTACCTACAGGAAGAGGGAAAAATACAATTCTGGGTTAAGCTAGCACGGATTAAGCCGCAGGGTCTCTCCTGCCGGAGGACCCACTTTGCTCACGCTTCGGGCAGCGCCGGAGGGATGCTGGCTGCTGGATGTGCCCACCCATCCCACCAGCCTGGGGAAGGAGACCCGCCAGGACCCGGGCCAAAGTTGAGCGCGGAGCCAGCCTGTCCCCAGACGGCACCCGGCGGTGCCGGGGGAGCCCCGGGGCCGGCCGCCCCGCACCGAGCAGCCATCCCGGCAGGTTCGGGGCTGCCCCACCCCGCGGAGCGGGTCCCCACGGCCCCGGCCCGCCGTACTCACCCGGTCTCCTCCTCACCGGCCTTTTCCTGCCGCTGCAGAAGCGCACTTTGCTGAAGACCCCCAGGACGTGCCTCTCGCAGAGGGAGCGCCCATCCTTGCTGGGGCTGGAGCGGCGCTTGGAGGCGGACACCCGGTCGCTGTTGGACTCCCTCGCCTGCCGCTTCTGCCGGATCAACGAGCTGGCGATAGCCGCTGCCATCGCCGCTCATGGGCCCCCCGCGCCGCTCCGCGCCGCTCCGGGGGGCGCCGCCCGGGCGCGCTGGGGCCGAGCCGCCGCCGCGCCCCGCGGGGACGGGGACACCCCGCTTAACGCGCTGCAGCCCTGAGTCCCGGCGCCGGGGAGAGCTCAGCCGGCCAGGCGGAGCAGGGCGCCAGGGCTAACAACCATGGCTGGCCGCTGGACCCCGCCGCCCATAGGTCTGTCCCCGGGGAGCGCAAATCCCGGCGCGGGCGGCCGCCGGCGAGACCCCCGGCCGGGCTGGCAGCGCCCCCGCTTCTTGTAAATCCGGGAGGCGGCTGCCCCGCTTGCAAAGGTCCGCCGGCGGCAGCTGTGTCCGAGGGGGGGGGTGCGCGGAGGATCCGCGGGTCCCTGCGGCGCGGCGCCGCTCCGCCCGGGCGCAGGCGAGGGCGCTTCCTCCGCCGGCCGCCCTTCGGCGAGGGGCCGTGGGATGAGTCAGAGCCCCCCCGGCCCGCGGCCGGCCCCGGCCCCAGCGCGGTGGCTCCGAGGTGCGGCGCGGCAGTGCGCGCACATGGACGCGTCCCGCGGCTCCGCTCCGCTCCCGCGGCCGGGCTCAGGGCGAGCCGCGCTGCATTTCTGTTTGCACTCCTCCTCTTCCTCTTTTCCCCCCCTCCCCACTCCGCTCGCACAGAGGGCGGGAGGGGAAGGAAAAAGCAGCCACGGGAAAAAGCACCAGGGCAGCAAACAAACAAAAAAAAGGCGATACCATAAAATTAAATTAAAAAAAAAAAAAAAAAAAAAAAAGAAGCGCCCCGGCCGCGGGTGCGGGCTCACATCGCCGCAGCTCGGCGCCCCGGGCTCACAGCGCCATGGCGGGCGCAGCTCCCCCAGCCCTGCTCGCCGCCTCTGCCCCGGCAGCGACTCTCCCCGACGGCAGCAACCCACATCGTCCGGCCCGGCGGGAGGCCGCGGAGCGCTCGGTACCGGGGCGGCCCCGGGCCCGGCTGCCGCGGCGGGGACGGCGGCGGGAGGAGCGATGCGAGGCGGGGAGGAGGTGGAGGGGGAGGAGGAGGGCGGGGGGGTGCGGCTGCCGCTGCTGCTGCTTCGTGCGGGGCTCAGGATGCTCCGCGGTGCCGCCCGACGGCGGCGGGGCGCGGAAGAGCCGAGCCGCGCCCGCTGCCCGCCCGCATCCTCGGGCCCGGCCCGGGAGCCGGGAGGAGGGGGGGAGGACGAGGCGAGGCGGAGAGAGGAGAGGGAGGGGCCGGGGAAGCCCCCCCGAACGCCCACGCCGCGCGGGGCTGCTGCCAAGGCGGCGGGGAGCCCCGCAGCCCCGCGGCGGCCGGGCAGGTCGGGTCGGGTCGGTGCCGGCCGGGAGCTGGGTCCGGGCTCGGGGAGAATTGCAGCTGCTCCCGCTCGCTCTCCTCTACGCAATCCTACGTGATCGAGGTTTGGATGAGAAAAATCGCGCAGGCAGAGCGAGGCAACTGCAGCTCCGCGGCGGCTCTGCCTCTCCGCCCGGGCAGCCCCGCGGGGAGCCGGGCTTCCCCGGAGCCGCAGCCCCGCCCGCCCCCTCCGAGGGCGCCGCCTGCGACTCGTGCAGCCACCCCGGGCACCTCCGCGGCCATTGCTGCAGGTGCCCGAGCACCCAGCCTCAGCAGCCGAGCATCTCCACGGCTTTCCCTGCTTCTCCGCGCAAGCAGAGACAGGGCGACGGCCCCCGGCGCCCCAAGGGCTGCGCTCCCGGGTGGGTCGGTGCCTTCTGGGGGGCGTGCGAGCCGGCTGCAGCGGTAGGCACTACCAGGCTCCTCTGGTTAGAGCCGTCCCAAGGCAGACCACCAGTCTGTCAGCAGGTGCTCTGCTCGGGCCAAGCCGCAGGAGCTGGGCGGGCTCCCTCGTATCTCCAGCCATAAAACTGCACCGAACAAAATGTAAAGTGCAGAAATAGGTCTCTGGTTATCCAGATAAGTAACTGCTGTTGCTGCCATAAGAACGGAGCTCTCCAGATTTCAGGTTCAAGTATCAGCTAACGAGTGTACGTGCAGGAGGTGATGAGCAAGATGCTTGGGGGAGCGCACAGCGGGCAGGGTGGAGGGAGAAGGGATTTCGGCTGGGAGACCTGCCCCAGCTACACTTTGGTGAGAACCAGTGGCAGGACGAGACTAATCCAGTTCTGGAGGTGTGGGGGTGAAGCATGTACCCAGCTGAAGAGGGCACTTTAACCAGTTGGTGACACCTCCTGAGAATTATCAACTTCAGCAAAGTAATCTTTGTAACTACTTTGTTGCAGGAACTTCAGCTCTAAACTATTTTAAGGTATTGGGAAAAAAGGCAACTGGAACAACCACCCACTATAAAGTCCATAAAGATTAACTAAACTCTGGCATTACTTCCTGATTTTCACTCTTAATCCCTATGCATGCCAAAACAAGGTAGAATCAGGTTCTCCAGGAGAGAACAGGGGAGGAAGATATTCAAAACCATTTGGGAGATATAAATGTTTGGCTGTTGATCTCTTTTTAACTGCTGCCAACTTGTTTGAGCAGATTTCACTGTCCCAATCAATAAAGATTTTTCTTCCCTTTCCTGTAACTAAAATGCTTCGTATTTTAATTTTCTCTGCCAGATTATTTCACTTGACATCAAAGAATGTTGCAGTACAAGGTACAGGCATGGCCTAAAGAAAGCTGTTTGCAATCAGAGAATCACTGTCTGAACTGCCAGTGAATTACCCAAAGCTTCATCTTCAAAGGATGTGAGCAAATCTGATGTCTTCCCAAGAAAGAGGTTTTCCATCTATATATAAAGATACTTTTTTGCCTGTAGTCTTCAAATCTCTGGTGAAAGAATGCTGTTTTATCCCCCCCATATTAGATAAATTTCAGTTATTTTGACATGCGACTAATTTGTTTTCTTGTGTAGCTGTAAACTAGGAGCAGCAGCTCTGCACTTAAAAATGATCCTAATCAGTGATAAAGTTCGTCACAGTATTTTTTTTTCCGGTGATTTGTGGATCTGAAAAGACAGCTGCTGCAACTCTAAGAAGAAATGCTTCTCCTAGGTCTCTCTGCTTCTGCAGTGATGGAATCAAATTAAAGCAGAGCTTGTGAAACTGAATATAATGTTGCATTTGCTAACACGCAGGTCTGTCTTTATTTATGGATGGCCAAGGAGTCCATGGGGTTTGGTTCTGAACGCGGGCACAGTGCCATGGACTCCTGGTGACATTACTGGTATGCGCATCTGGTCTGCACCACTCGGGATCATGCCCCAACTTCACAACATTTTCTGAAAAGCCCATGCTTTTATAAACACCAAGCAAGCCCAGAGTGGTCTTGAGCTGGAGAATTGAAGGCCAACCTCATTCTGCTCCTGCACTGTCATTCCTGTAGGTGAAACGTTACCTTTGGTGGGCTGCCAAGTGAAACAGAAAAGCCTCCATGTGCTTTGGTCTCTGCCAATACAAGTTCTCTCCTTCAACTTACGTTTGGGTAAACAGGGCTCAAAACATCTCCCATTTTCATCTGTATCAGCTACTCCGCTTTGAAGGTAGTGCAGCCTACGCTGTTCCATCCCAACTAGCCCCTGCTGAATCCAGGGGCTGCATTCCTCATTACCACCACTGGAAGCTGAATTGTTTGATCAAACTGGGCCAATATGGCATTTTTCCTTAAGGCACATATTTTGTTTTTATATATTTATCTACCTATATTTAATATAATATACTATACTATAATATACTATAATGTAATATACTATAATATAATGTAATATAATAATATCTATATTATATAATTATTAAGGTAATTTTTCTCCCCTGCCTATTCTGCCCCGGGCTCCCTCCTCACCTCCAGTCCCAGTCTGGAAAGCTGCACAGCGCACACCATGAAGAGGGAAGGAGAGAATAGCACTGATTCATAAAATGAAAAAGCAAGACAGTGTTTTGATCACGCTGGAGGGAGATGCCAATACTCCTCCCGCAGTTTGTGGAGAAAGGCCCCAATCCTGCACACAGGAGCAGGCAGAGGGTCAGACTCCCCATAGCTGTTGGAGAATCAGACTCACAATGCTTATTAAACATCCCCACCCCACCCTAAGCATACAGGAGCCTATGCATTAGGCACTTGCTATGGAAGGAGGCCAATATACACGTTTCAAGACGCTGTCATTTCTGAGGTTTTGTTCACTTGATAAATAAACTCTTCTGTCCTCAGCGCTGAGGTTTAAAATGAAGGCCTGGCTGAATTTCAGAAGGGCTTTGGTGGCTTGAACAGAGAAGAGATCTAGAATTGCATTCCCTTACCTTCCTAAACAGAATGATCTATCTAGGTCAAAACGGAGGTTATTGGCATCCTTCCTTAGCGAACTGCAATAATTCCCGCAGGGTTGCTAACAGAATATCCTGTTTATTTTTCATAGAGCCTTCAAAAGCCATGGGCTATGTTCTGTAGATTCAGTCATTAGGCATATCTCTGCTTTACTAATTCTGTACACACAGAGCTAACTACAGCTAGAAGTGTATGCAGGTTTTTTGCTGTTTTATCTGCATAGCTACTGAAAATGCACGCATGAAAGTTAAAGAAGAGATTTAAATTTTATACCACTTTAAAATGTATATGCATATTGCTGTAGTTGAATGGGGAAAAGAAAGATGCCCATCTCTGGCCAGTAATTATGAATGGCCTAATTCACCATATTACAGCAGCATAGCAACAAATCTCTTCCAATAGGAAGGCACTGTTGAGTTTGAAAGTCTGCATGCAGACACCTCTTTAAGAACTGTACCCAATTTCCACACTGTGTAAATTACATGTAAAATGTGCTTTGCCAGGGCTGCTTATTAAGTAGAATTAAGCCCATATCCATGTTTTATTAACTTTATTCTTTACAAGGTAGCCCCTTGTTGCATGTCTAGCATAATTAAAATTCATACGGCTTTGGCATTCCCTAGTCTCACTGTGTGGGTGGACTTTTTTAAAAAAAACATGCCTGGGTAACCTGATAAAGAAAAGAAAAGACCTTTCACTATTTTGCTCGTTTTATGTGCAGGGTAATTCTGTTTACAATGCATGGTTTTATATCTATGTTTGGATGCCTAATAAGAATTCACATGGCCACTTAAAAATATGCTGTTCGGGGAGAGAGATCTGGCACTAAAACAGCAGCGGAGTACGAAAACTGGCTGGCTTTCTGGGCTTTTCTCGCACAGCTGAGCTCTGAGCTGACTAGGCCTTTTAATAAACACTGAAGAGCCTGCATCATTTGATTGCTATATTAAAATAATATATTTAATGGGCCCCTCACCCCCTTTTTTGGCTTCAAAGATTCAATTAAAACAGAATTTGCAACTCATCATGAGGAGCATTCATTAGCCTACCCAGTGTCTTTAAAAACAGCTCTAGCCTGGGGAGAAGTTGGGCTTGTCTGCGTCTTAAAGCAAGTGGCAGGTAAGCAGTTACACAGATTGCAGAATGAAACCACTGCTGCAAAAAACAGGCCACAAGCAGCACCAACGCAACAAAACCAACTGGAGCCCAGAAAAAGAAATAATTCTACTTGGATTTTCTATGTTCATATATATTTTTTCCTTTAAAGAGAGGATTTCTACTTAACAGAAGGTTTTATTTCTCCTCAGTGACTTGTTGCCTACACCAGCTGGAGGCAGGGGAACACAAGAAAGCTTCGCTTCGCTGAAGGCAACTGTGGCTGTCTAGGAATGAAAATGCCATGATGCATTTCTCTTCAAGAAGCCTCTGTATGGCTGAATAGACTTTGTCTCCAAACCGTTCCCACATCTAAAGAGAGACCTCCCTGCAGACAGCTCAGCGCCTGTCCCACATGCCAGAGCAAGACCTGGGGCTTGTTCAAGACGTGCTCATCTCAAAGCTGCTGTTACTACCCCAGCCCAACAGTCCTGCCGTTCTGCCGTTGCCTTCCCCAATGGGATCAGGGCATGAAAAACTGCCCTCTCTTCCTGAGCAAGGGACACACAGCCAACCAGCTGCTCCAGGCTTAGAAGCACCCACCTAAACATATGGAAAGAAAACTCAAGTATCTTCTTGTCTGTACTATAGCTGCTGAATTTAAAAGACAGGACAGACAGCCTTCTCCCTTCCTTCCTCCCTCTGCCTCCTCTTCCTCACTGGGCTTCTCCCAGCATCTGCCCCCTTAGGGACTTTTTCACCCGTGGCCACCCATCTAATAGCCCTAAGCCACAGGAACTGCAAGGAACTGGAAGGGGAGAGAGAGCGTGGACTTGAGATTTCGTCCCAGCTCTATGTCTGCATTCACAGCAGGCAAGAAAGAGGAAAAGACCACATCCCTTGTGCTTTTAATGCAAAGCAGGAGCTTGAGGCTGAAATACAAGAAATAGCCACCAGAGAACAACCCCAGTTGTGAGCCTGAGACTGAATACACATGCATCATGCCCTTCTCTGTCTGAAGCAGACACCTAGTCCTCAGACCTCAGGGTAGCAGCACTTTCATGAACAAGACAACTCCTACAACTTTCTCCTCCCTAGGAGAGGTCAGCCATCCCCATCGTTCTCTTTGAATCCTATTTGATGACAGCCTGTAGCCCATTTTGGCCTACAGTTTCAATAACGCAAGAGGTGCCCAATTCCCATGGACATTGAACCTGGTTGTGTCTGGCTTTACATCTCACCTGCTTGATGGTGATGTGGTCTGGGTGGAGAGGGGAGTGTGACCCCACAGTACAGTTTCAGGCCCAGGGCTTCCAAACCCCTGGGCTCAGGAGGTCTAAGGGGCTGCCCATGCTTTTCCCCCCTCCCTGGGAGGAAGGAAAGCTGCTCAAGCTGTGAAACCTCCTCATGTTGTAACCATGCAGCCAGACACTGATTCCAACCAAAAGTGTTTTCAAGCATGTCGGAAAAAGCCTTTTAATTTAAAGTTTCCATCAAGTTGACTTTGCTGAAAGTCAAACAGATCCTTCCTGATTAGATCTTGGCTGAGGCAAAACAGCCCGATTATGTGATTGAGAACGATAAAAAGAAGGGAGGGAGAACAAAACTGCTATCGTGTTCCTCCAGCAGGGCTGTGGGACCGTCTGCTCCACAGCAAGTCAAGGCTTGGAGATTGGAGACATCAGCCTCCTTAATGCACGGATGTTGCACGGGCATAGGCCAAGAGGGGAGGAAGGGAGAGAAGCTGTCAAGGAGAAATAACAAACTCCCTCCAGACCCATAAATCTCTCTATCTGCATATAATAGATTCTGCCAGACCTAAAAAGGCCTTGGAAAGTTCCCTGACCGCAAACTTCGCTGGTCCCTTCATCCAACATCCAAATCCCTAAGCAGCCCAGCACTTGCAGCCTGAGCCAGGTCATATCCCAAATCCTGCTGGGTCAGAAAAGCAATGCTTCAAAGGGGCAGCCCATTGCTCTGTCACTCAGCAAAGGCTCCCTGCAGTTCGGAGAGCTCGCAGGAAATGCAGTGACTCTGACAAAACCTGGTACTCCCACTGTCATCAAGCTCTGCAGAACAGGAGTGCTGGAACATTAATCCTGCCCTCAGGATGCCTCTGAAGTTACATGCACCGAGATTGCATCTTATTTAACCGAACCTGCTTATTCCTCCCGCATACTGCAAGGGCATACTCAACACTAAACGTAAATATGAGATTACAGCTGTCATACAGCTAGGACAAGGTTTGAAGACTCCCTCATCCCCTGCTGACCTAAAGTGCTGGGTAAAAAGGATCTGGGTGAATACATCACTTCCCTCACATACCCCTGGCCTCCAAACACTTCTTGCTATTTGCATTGTAATTTATTTCCCTCCCCAGCAATAAATTATTTTTTCTATCTCCCCCGTAAAATGAAATCCCATGTCCTCTCTCCCCAGACTCTCACAGCTACTGCAATCCAGACACCAATAAAGATATCAGTGGCCTGGAAGTAAATCTAAGTTTGCCAAGGGTACAAAGACTAATGCAGTAGTAATTAATGATCACAGCAGGTCTGGTGAAGAGACTAAACTGAACTGACGTGGAAACTGAGTTCACAGAAACAAGTTTCATTTTAACGCAGCCAGATCAAACCTCTGGGGATAAATTGTGCAGTCTGTATTACTTCAAGATTGGGCACTTTTTTCTTCCCAGAAAGCAGTGACTCTGGGAATTGGGAACCATGAGAGAGATACAGCTGAACAGGAGCTTTCTCCACAGAACTGCAGCTAGGAGAGCCCAAACCCATGGGTGCACGCATGGAGCAACAGGGAGCACAGAAGCAGAAATGCTCTGTCGCATTTGTACCCAGTGCCGCAAACACCGGTATCACACAAGTCACAAAGTCTGCTTGCCACACTTCAGAAGTGGCAGGGGTCAGAACATAGCTCCAAGAGGGTCTGAGGTCTACAAAGAATATGGATATAGTGAGAGACTCGAGCAGTTCAGTCTCTTTGTTGCAGTAATAAGCACATCTACAGGGTATTCACACGGGGCCACCCTGTGAAAATGCTCTTGGTACTCAGCTGTATTTAGCCTCTTAGTACTGTGGTCACTGATAGTTTGCGGTTGCTGAAAATCTGGCCACAGAAGAAAAATGGTTGAGATCCTCTGTATCCAAGAGAATGACGGAGAAGTCTTAACCCTGACTGATAAATCTCTCACTTCTCAGTAAGAACATTTTCGAAAGGAGGAGCTCTTTCAATCCAGCAAAGTCAGAATGAGATCTGGAGGCTATAAGTCAAGGCAAGGCTCATGTTTATTGTTAATAGCAAAGGTAATTCATCAAGAGAATGATATGGCAAGAGTTGTGATGGATTCTCTATCACTTCACCCTAAGAGCCAACCTCTTTCAAAAATAGATGAGCTGATATCATAGCACACGGGGTACAAAGGACCCTGGAGAGGTCACCCCTGTACTGTGCCAGCAGTACCTACCTTCATCATCGCTGACAAGGTTGGTCGGATCCCTGCTTAGGGACCTGCAGCAGTGGAAATCCCACAGCTCCCTTGGGAATGCGGCTCTGCACCACCCTCCGCTGAGAAAGGCTCTTCCTAACATCTAGTCCAAATCCCACTTATCTAGAAGTTTCTTGCCCTATGGATATGCCTGTCACAGAGGACTTACTGGGCTTGTTCTGTGCAGTCCTGACTTGAGTGAAGCAGGAAACCAGACTGAGCAGTCACAGATAGTCCCTTCCGCCTGACTTCTGAGACTCACCCGGCGTCAGTGAGTAATAGAGCTAATATGAACAGAAACTCACTTTGCAGAAAATCTTGGGCTCAAAGTTATGTTTCTTCCCCATGAGGAATGAAAATGAGACCTTTCGGAGCTCACTATGAAATGCCAGAAGAGCAAGAAAGCACACTGCTGTGGTAGAACTGTTGGTCTCACCACTTTCAAGACCAAGACTCAAGTCTCTGCTTTTGCACTAGGCAGAGCAGGGGCATGAAACTGGGTCTTTAAATCCCTGTTGCAACAGGCTCCTCTGAAATGACTATTTCCTTTCTCCCTCCCATAGTTTTGATAAAGTGGCATTTTTCAAAGGAAAAAAGCACCACTACCAACTGTTCGGCTGCTCCTTCTATAGGCATCCATCACAGCTTCCCGACTTGTATCACTCATACATGTCTCCCTGACACGAATTACAGTTTTGGCCTTTTCTGCCCTCAGACTGCTGAACTCCAGAAGTGCTTAAAGCAGAAGCTGCAATAGCTGTTCCAACCACTTTGTAGGACTCTTCTTGGGCTTTCCAAAAACAGCTTTTGGACATGGGCAACCCTGTTTCCTTGCTTCCTTTATTCATGACCTCTCTACAGCTCTTGTCTTGCACAAGGAATTCCTGTGCAGTGTGATTTCTTTCCTCCTCTCTGGCCATGCTTGCCTGCCCTCTCCCTTCATATGCATGTTTCTTTTCCCACTTCAGGGAAAGAGTTAGTGTCTCTTTGGTCTTATTCCATCACGTAGCACAAAAACCATTATTCAGTTAAAGGGTTGTTGGAGCCTGCTACAGACAAGTCATTGATTGAATTCAGTATCCAGAGACTACCCCTGTAAAACAGTAGAAATAAGTGGAGAGAGCAATGCCTTCTATCAGGCATGGACCCTGCTTATCCATCAAAGTCACATCCTAAAGCATTCCCTTTCGAATGCAGCCAGGTCCTTCCGGATGACAGGACAGGATCCCCTGGGTTTCCCTTTCTACCCCGACAAAGAAGGCTGCAAAGCTGGGAACGGTCCCTCACCCCCGCCCCAGGGACAGCGTCAGCTGCCCCTCCTCTGGCACCCAGCACAATGGCCATGGCTCATCCTTGCCACTTGCCCCATGGCATTTACAGGAGCCCATGGGCACTCCTAGGGCAGCTGTCTGCTGTGCGACACTCCCGCCCCAGCGCAGGGGCAAGGGGCAGCCTCTGGTAATGAGACGAGCTGGCAAGGCAGCCAGCAGCACTCTGACAAAAGGTGCTGTAGCATTGCCAAGTTTTGTCGGATGCAGGGAAACTCACAGTAAGAGCCTTCATCTTTCATTATGATTGAATGCTCCTCCTCTAGCCTGTTGAAAATACCATCTTCTGAGATGCTATGGGCTCAGAGAAGTTCATGCAAGGTAGTATAAACCAGGGGGCAAGTTATTTGCATTTTCTTTTGGCAGAAGCTTATCCATAAGACTAGCTGTGCTTGGCAATTGGAAAATGTACGAGTGTGGGGGTGGGGAGCCTAAATTAAAAGCCACTTAAGTGGGTACTTGAGTAATTATTGGGAGGCTTCTGAAGAGACATTTTTGTCAGTAATTAAGGAGAACATGTCTTTGTGCTGGGTACAGGTGGCAATATGGCAACAGAGATCATCAGCACTCCACACAGAGATGACCAGCTATCCATTCGCTGCAGAGGCATGTTGGGATTTTCTGCCGAAAGAGCATCCTTCAGAGCTGAAAAAAGGCCAGGGCAATAGAGGAGCCGAAATCCTGATTGCCTCACAGTCTCAGACCCTCTACACCAGGGAACAGGATGAACAAAATTATTTTTATGAAGCAACCTAGCTCTCAAGGTCCCTCTTCCTCAGCAGAGGTGGGTCTGCTGGTGCCTCTGTTTTCAGCAGCTCCAGAGGCCCTGAATTCCTGGAAAACCTCCCCATCCAAAGGAACTGAAGCAAAATGTGCTGGGCAGTTCCAGCCTTGAGGAGGGTTGGCTTATGCCTCCCGTCAGTGGCGTGGGCAGGTTAGCTGTGACCTGGCTCCAAGGATGCTTGCTCTCTCTTCCCTGACTTGTTTTCATAAGCCTCATGCAAGCTTTGTCTCCCATTTGCTTGGCTTTTGGGATCTTTCAATTTCTTAAAGAAAGCCAATAACACATGCTCCCTTCTCAGTGTTAAGAAGCAAATATATTATTTCTTCTTCTTCTTATATCAGTTCTAGGAACTGGTGTCTCTAATACCCACTCCAGCCCTCCTCAAATGCTGTAAAATGCGGGGTACAAGAAGGTGCCCTCACATGAAAAGACTGATATGACAACAAAGTAACCCAGAAATAGAGCAACTTCCTCATGACAAACTCGGGCACTTAGAAAATTAAGTATGAAGATCTGTATCCACCAGGGCAGTGCCTGCCTCCTCATTAAAGATGCAGGTAAAGAAGCTTGAAGACAGTAGCAGTAAAAGGAACATACGCAACACAAACATGTCCTTGTGAAGGAACATATTTCATAGGCACTTCATTACCTTCAACAACTTTCAGGTCCTTGCTTATTCATCAGCAAGTCTTAACTATCATGAGCCAAAAAACGTGGGCTGAGTTTATCAAAATGGACATAAATGAGCTAGACTTCCAGATCTCACTGATGCTCCAGGGATCCCCCTGCAAGCTCCAGCCTCAGCCCCTTGCGCTACCAATGCTCTGTGCTGAACGAGGGGTGTGCGAGAGATCCCTGCACAGCATGCACCAGTCTCGCCCCAGTTAAACATGCCAGACTGACTCCTGCAAAGTTCCCCTTCAAAAAAAAATAGTTGACGTAAGGAGGCAGGTACGAGGCATTCGTTCTAGAAAAGGCTACATGCTACTCCCAGCCTTATTATTTGCACTTGGATGGCTCCAGCAACTAATGTAGGGTCTGAAAAGTCGTCTTTCTGTTGTTATTTATTTAACCATTTCACATGGACTCTGTCAGCTTGAATTTGGCCTGGCTTCTCAATTTTGTGTCTCTGTGTGTGTGGGGGGGTGGTGGTGGTGGTGAAAAAGGAGCATTCATAAACCTTCAATCAAACAGAAAATAGGCCCACAATATTGTCCAGCTTGAATGAAAGCTTTTCTTTTTAAACAAAGGATGCTCCCTCGTGTTGCTTGAAACCCCACCATCGGAGCAATTAAGGAAGTGAAACTGGCTACAAACTAAAGCAGAACGGACATGTTTCATAGATCTTCATTGCCCAGGCAGAAAGAAATGTAAACAGGGCATAAATTACAGCAGCCAGAGGACAGAGAAGCTGAAGGACAATGCTGGCACAAGAGCCAGCAGAACGGGTAGAAACTGGCCAAGAATAAATTTAGACTAGAAATTAGACATGGTTTCTAGCCATCAGAGGAGTAAGACACTTCCAACAGGACCAGTGGGCACCATGAAAAGACCCTTTCTCTCATCTGTAGCACCAATACTTTTGGTCTTTAAAAGAATGGGGAGACATGTGATGCGCACTCAGTAGGTTTTTTTAATGAGCACTGTCCCTTTAACCTTTTCTAATTGTTCCATCTTAAAATATATCTATCCTAATAGCCTTGCTCATTTAATTGATGAATTAAAGTAAGCAACAGCAATTATTGAGTGTTTTTATTTAGTGGCGTCGTTAAATAAAGCAAAAGAAAATAAGATCCCATAAAAGACAAATGGTCTTATGTAAGTGTTGTTAGGGATGCAATGACAGGAGGGCATTCAGTCAAGTGTTTATATTGTTACTATCATTCAGACATCAGCTCCAAAGCTTATCTAATTTGAAAGCCACTCCTATAGATCTTTGCTATTGATTGGTGCAGTCTGCAGAGACACCACTTTCTACAAACTCCTTCTAGAATAGGGAAACTGTCAGCTCCCACCTGTGGGGTCCCCTGGCCAGCTGGTACCCACCTGTGTCTGCATATGTCTTTTCTGCTCGCCGGATACTTTGGGGATACCCAGTATCATCTGGTGGTGGGGGGGTATTCTGTTGGCAGGGTGAGTTAGGAAGAGACATACCTTCAGCTCTTCACCCCAGACGATCTCCCCTGACCAGGATTGCTGGTCTCTCAACTTAGCTACTACTCAGCCTAAGTAAAACTTATGTTTATGCCTGTAATTTCTGCACTGAACTGCTATATTGCCAGTTAATGTTGTTTAGAAATGAATTGCTGCTGCATAATGTACAGCAGAACAACAAATACACATTAGCTACATATCACAAATCAGATAATTACAACCAAGATATTCTTACGCGCGTTCAACCTCTTACACGATGTAATAGGACACTATCAAAATAGAGCTTGCATTACAATGACAGTTCTGGCTTCTAGCACTTTGGCTTTTATTGTAATAAATTCTAATTTTCTGATTTTTATCTGCTCCTCCCCCCCTGCTCCGAGTGACATAGGAATTATGATTACGCCAGCTCTAAAACTAGACTGCCTGCTTTTAAAGCAGTCTTTCTGCCTGATTCACAAGCACAGCTTTGAAGCATTTGAGACACAAACATTGCAGATCATCCTCAATGCCAAGAGCAAAGCACCAAGTTGACAGGCTTCACTTTCACTCCCACGTCCGCCACCAACCCGCAGAGTGACCACAGGTGCGTCCCCTCCTCCCCACACTTCAAATTCCTCCCATCCATAAAATGAAGGCGGTGATACTGCTTTTGTGAGCCTTCACCACAGGAAAGCTTGCAAAGATACTTTCCTGGGGCGTCAGATGGATTTCAGGGTGGGATTTTTCAAGCAATGCAGGCAAGGGTGCCAACGGAGGAGCCCCCACTTCCCCCACGCTCACACAGATGGAGCTGTCAGGAAGGGCCCCCCCTTTTGAAAGGACCGACACGCTCTTCAGCTGACACCTTTCATAACATCCCCTCGGCATCCAGCTCAGCTCCTCTCCACCATGAGCCGAGACTCTGCCACATCTTACCTCTTGCTGCAAGGCGTAAGGAGAGGGCTTGGCACCGCTGGTGCAGAGGAGCCCCCGCCCCACCGGCCGTGCTCTCCCCCCTCACCAGCTCTTCCAGCATATTTACAGCCCACAGGATTTCTGTGACACTGCTATAAATGACAAGGTGGCCACCTCCCTTCACCAGGACTTCGTTTTTTAGCCCCAGAGTCCCTCTGCACCCAGTACAATGACACACCAGCTCGGCAGCCCAGAAGCAGGGGAAGAAGATGGAGGTGCCAACCAAGGCTGGGGCACACTTGACCCTGTGCCCAAACAGCCACCAGGCAAGCAGCGGTGACCCAGTTATCCCACCCAGACCCTCGCAGGGCTCAAGGTTGCACCAACAAAATCATTCTGACTAGTAAGAGACCCTCCCCATGGGTATCGGAAAAACCCCGTCCTTCCAGCAGACTGAAAGGGCGGTCAGACCTGCAGCCTCCATCCAGCCCCTGGGAAGCAGCAGGGCTTCACAGAGATGTTTCCCACTCAGAAAGATCCTTTTTCATCCTGCATAAACAACTGAGGGATCTGAATACAGCAGCACAGCAAGAGCGACTGCGCCCCAAACGGCTGTAGGATTAAAGCTCTCAGCATGGGCAATTTCAGAAATTTTTCACCGTTTTTTTTTGAGCATGTGGGGAGAGTGAAAAATAAGAAAAATACATAGCATTGCATTGAGTCATCTTTTTTTCCTACAATGAATTTAAAAAATTCTGGAAAACAATATTGGGTCCACAGAACTATTTTATTTTGCTTGAAATTAATCTTATTTCTTTTCCACATTATTTAACCCTTAAAAGGTTAATTTTGAGGAAAACACAAAACTTTTTAGACTCCAATGTCTTTTTTTTTTTTTGGCGGGGAGGGTAGATTGCAAAATATCTTGGAATTTGTCTCTCATGAAAAAATTTGAAGTGCAATTAGATAATGATTTGGAACAAAGTAAAGCTTCCCAGGTTATGATTTTATGCATTTTTACTAAAATTGGGAAGAGATCTCATTTTGCCTCTAAATCCAACATTGGTTTTTGTTTTGGAGGCACCATGGTCACCCCTGCATCTAAGCCAAACCTTTCCCAGTTTTGTTTCCAATGGTCTGTGGGTTACAGCAAGGCTATTTTTTTCTTTTTCCATATGGAATAGTCCGATTCAGGTATTTTTAATTGAGATTTGAAGGGGCTCAATTAATCCCTTTTATAATGAAGGTGGACGATCCCAGGGCATGAGGATCCACAGACTGACACGTAACAGAGAGGAAGGCAGCCAGATATGGGAGCTGGAAAGGGAGAAAGCCTGCCATGCAACGTGAACCGACCACACCAGCACTGCTGCCCAAACTGAGCAAAAACACAAGAATCACCAACCAAACGAGGAAAAAAACAAGTTTGAGTTTCTTTTCACCAAGCTACAGCACTGTCCCCCTGGGGCTGACCACGTACCACGTACCTCCACTGCACCAAGAGACACAAAAAGCCCGCTACCTGGCAGCAGACCACTCCTGTGCCCTAAGCAGTAGCATGCGCTCTTTATGCTGCAAGAGACGTTGAGGGGCCACTCAAACCCACACAGATTTAAGAAAATGATGATAAAAAATCACCGCCTATTTACATCAGCCCAGATAGGTGCATGCATCCCTAAATTTACACGGGAAGGACACCACTAATGATTTTAATCTTAAACTACGCCCTTTTTGAAGTATCCCTCTCCCATCCTTTCCTTCGTTCCATCGTTTTTAACGCCTGCAAGGGCTTGCAAAAAATGCACCAGTTATCAAACAGCATATATAAACAGTAGATAAAAAAGCTACCAAGCACAGAGGCCGGGCGGCTGCGGAGCGGCAGTGCCGCCCAGCGGCGGCTAAGCCGCCGCTGGTCGCCACTGCCGCTCCGCAGCCGCGCAGGTACCGCCGACCCCCGAAGAGGAGCATCCCGGCTCGCGGAGTCGCCTGCGCCCCACCTCCACCCCCCCCCGAGTCAAGGGAAAAGGGAGGGCAAAAAGGGGAAAAAAAAAGGGGGGGGGGAGGGAAGAGAGGGGAAAAAAGGGGGGAAAAGGAAAAAAAAGAAAAAAGGGGAAAAAAGGAAAAAAGAAAGAAGAAAGAAGAAAGAAAAAAGAAAGAAAGAGGAATGAGGAAAAAAGAGACGAGAAAAAAGATAAAAGATAAAAGAGAAATAAGAAAAAAAAGAAAAAAGAAAAAAGAAAAAATAAAAAAGAGAAAAAAGAGAAAAAAAGAGAAAAAAGAGAAAAAAGAGAAAAAAGAGAAAAAAGAGAAAAAAAGAGAAAAAAGAGAAAAAAGAGAAAAAAGAGAAAAAAGAGAAAAAAGAGAAAAAAGAGAAAAAAGAGAAAAAAGAGAAAAAAGAGAAAAAAAATAGAAGAGCGAGAAGAGCAAGAAGAGAAAAGAGAGAGGGGAGAAAAGAGAGACAAAAGAAGAGAAAAAGAAAAGAGAAATGACAAAAGAAGAGAAAAGGAAAAGAGAAGAGAGAAGAGGGAAAAAAGAGAGAAAGGAAAAAAAGAAGAAAAAACCTAGAGTATAAATGCAGAGAAAGGTTTTTTACAACTATCTGAAAGACCTTTATTCATTTAAACCGGGACTTCTGCACACCCACACCCCACAAGCCAGACTGGGAGCTGGACAGCGTCCACCTTTTGAGCAATGCCCTAGCGTAGCTGCTGGGCCCGGGCACCCCTCCGCTGTCTGCTTGCCCTGCAGCAAGGAGCTGGGTGTCATGCAGGCAGCTGCTGCCCCAGGAGATTTTACCAGGGGCCAGGACTTGCTGTAGGGTCAGCTGGAGGGAAATGTTCCTCTAAACACCTGCGTTCCAGAGGAGAGAGGGAAATGAGGGATCCACTCCAGCCCCACACGGCCAGCCGGGGCAGAGCTTGGGCAGCTCGCCACCCCGCTTCCCACCAGGCAGAATTTGCAACCCCGGTTCGCTGCATAGAGCAAATCAGAACCTTCGCCACATCCCAGACAAAACTTGTCAGACTCACGCCCTGCAAGCTGAGGGCTTTCTGTTGAACAGAAACTTAAACAGTTTCGGCTCAAACTTGGAAAATACGCGTGCCCTGGAAATCAGTGAAAGGAGAGAGAGATACTCAGCACCTGCAAAGGCGGGGGCTGAGGGACTCTGCCGGGGGAAGCCGGGCCGCTCCCCGAGCAGGACATTCTCCAGCGCCCCAGCACCCGGCAAGCGCCCGGGGGCAGCGGGGAGCCCGGGGCCCTGCCGCCCCCGCAGCGGCTCTCCCCGCGGCGGCACTGCCACCTGGTGCTCGCAGGGACACGCTCGCTCACACTCACCCATGTTCAGCAGCGGCCCAGCAACGCATCTGCAACCCACACCGGACCTTGCCCAGATGGACCTATCTATCCTAGGCCATTTTCTAGTGCAAGAGTTTCTCCAGTAATACCGTGGCTCTTCTGCCTGCCCGGGGCCACCACCTGCTCCTGCTGAAGCGTTACAGCTTTGTGTCGTTCTTAGCGGGGCTTTTCCCTGCAGGTAACAAGCAGCTCTCGAGCCTCTGCGCTCTTGGCAGCTCTGCGACAGAGGCGCAGGTGCCCTGTGCTGCAGGTGACAGGTCAATGAAATGATCTGTCTCATCACATCCACGTTTTAAAAAAGACATCTGCATGTGGTTTGACCAGAATATTTGGTGAATTTGTGCCATTTCACAGTGCTAGTTTGAAAAAAAACTTGGAAGAACTGAAAGGAAGGAAAATGTTTTTCTCTGCAAGTCAAACACTTGCCTATTCTTTTATTCAAGGTGCTTTATTCTAAGTATTTTTAACAAGTTAGAAACAAAGTGTGTTTCTTTCTGTGGGAGTTTTGGACTAAGTGTTTCAAATCTCGCTCTTTCCCTCCAAACTTTTTGGCACTGCACGAAACTCCAGATCTGTTGTTCCCCCAGCACTGCCTCTCCCCTTCGCAGCACGCAGCCCTTGTGCTCCATACCTAGCAAATCCGAGTGCAAATTCTAAGCTAGAATTGCTTGCTGCTAAATGCAAAGGTCTATAACTGACACTGGAAATGCCTACTCACCTCCACAGATCTTGCTCTGCTTTATGGACTCCAGAAAACTGAGTACGTACCAAGGTCACCTTCACTCCCCGCTGAAAATGCAACTAGCAACAGGGTGGAACAAATCACCCTTTTAACAGTGCAGAGCAACACCCTGCAATGTCCCTGCCAGACCGGCCAGGGGACCGGAGACACCGGCACAGCGGAGGAGACAGGGATTTTCGAGCAAGCCTTTGGCAGCCAAGTCAGAAGCTGACCAGAGCCTCAGCGCAGGCATCATTAAACACGTTGGCCTTGTTTTACAGCTAATCAGAGAGGCCATATGGGTTTCAGTGCTTTTTTCTACTGCATAAGGGGTATGCAACAATTTCTTACATGCTCCTTCCCTCCTGCCTGGTCCTGATGGCTGCAAGCCAGGACTCACTCAGAAGCAGGAGGCAGCTTCCCAAACCTGGACCTGCAGTTGTTTCATACACAAAATTTACAATAAGGGAGGCAGCTTTTGCCCCTTTACCATCCGTTTTAGCATAGTCATCCTATACAAATGGCAAGAACTGGGAAGCTTAGATTCTGCACTTTAGCTGTCTGAATATACGTCCAGCAAAATCTGATGAGTGCCTCTGGGTATGCCGCCAAGCAATAAGGGACACCACTCACACAGCTGTACTGCCACATCAGCTCTGGATATTGCAACCTGCAGGGTAATGTAGGTGCACAGATTACAAAGAAAAACATTAGCTAATTAGCTTGGCCTTAGCTGTATTGCTTGTTCATTTGTCTGCGAGTTGTGGAAGTCCCCACTTGCTCTGTTATTCATAGCTATTTGTTTATGTTGCCTTGAGCAGTTCTTGCTCTGCCAGTCATGCAAGCCTAACATTTGTAATTTGTCCTATAAAATAGGAAATTAACATAGGAAAGAGGCTGCATGCAGCTTTCCACCGCAGCATTAATGTCAAGAACTATATTCCATTTCAACGGAATAAAATGGATTTGTGCTGTACTGGCTAGTTGCTTGCCTGGGAAAAGGAAATTTCCACACTCGTCTTGGTCCCACATCCTGATTCCACAGCAAGAACTGACAATAGATCACAGGGGCAGATCATCTAAGTTTTTTTTTCTCAGGAAACAGATCTATTCAATATTTGTTCTTCAGGAGATCTTCAGAATTTGCAGAAAATGAATAGAAAAAAGCCACAAATGCAGCTATTTCTGTCTGAATACCCATTTCTCCTACACAGAGAAATGTGTTGGATATTGCTTTAGCTCACCATAGAACAAGTACTACAGAGCCATGGTTTAAATGAACTTACGCTGCAAAAAGCAGTGGCGTTACTTCTAGCTGCTCTCTGACTGGCAAACGTATTACAAAGTGAGAATGTAGCAGTCACTCACATTCTGGCCTATTTTGATAAATCTTTGAGGTTACCTTGCCCAACAAAATCACACTGATAGAGCCTATTATTTCTAATGCACCACTGCTTTCTCTCCTGGGTACTATTTTCCTTCCCAGTATAGCCTGTTTATACAATTAAGCATTTCCTACTCTGGGACACAGCCTTTGCAGTGTCATTGATCACAGCAAATAATAAGTACACGCAGGATGCTGCAAAGTCTCAGTAGGCCAACACTGAGCTCTCCTCTTAGCAATTTTTCCAGTAGATTTTGTTTTGAACAAGGTGTAAGAACAGCCAGAACAGCCTCCTGTGTACCTGCAGCACAGCCCTGGGCACAGCACAGGTATAAGATGAACTCCATTTGGAATAAAATGACCTGAAAAGAACACAGCTAGTGCTCTACCTTGTTAGCTTTATGCTAGGGGAAGTAATTAGGGTTTCTATGAGATAGTTTCATTTTACAAGATTCTTCCAGTTTTCTTGGTGCTAAGTAATTACAAAGACTTCCCAGCCAATGCCTGTTACACCAACATGAACAGCAGTAAGTGCAGCCATTTTTGCTTGAGCAGGACCCTGGCTCAGGCACACGATGCCCCACCAAAAGCGAAGGAGGCGCAAATGCCGCCCCTACTTATGCTGAAATCTGGAGAGTCACCCTGGACTTACAGAGGGGCTGCCAGGAGCAAGCCGACCCCCGCTCACATTTCTCATGCTGTTGACACAGTGCCGCACGCTACTGCGTGCGCGCTGGGGTGCCGGTGACAACGCCGGCACGCAGCCTGCAGCTCAGCATAGCCTCACGGGCTGGTATCGTCCTCAGCAGCTGGACTGCGGACGGTACACAAACCAGCTTGCCTAAAACTCGTTCAGCTACAAACCACAGTGGTATCTTTATAACATCCTTTAATACAAGCTGGCTGTGGGCTTCCCTCTCCTCCTCTCACCTTACGGTACCTGAGCTGGTCGTTTCTGTCTCACAGCAGGGAAAAATGTGTCCTGCAGTGCAATAAGCCCCTGGTTCCTCTTTGTGTCTGCACAGCTGGAAAAACGTGGCTCCGGGACAGCTTTGCTTTTTGCAACACAGCACAGCAACCCAAGTAGGCTCCTGGGGTCCCTGGAGTGTTCAGGCTCTGCTGTCATTGCCTCTGTGAGCTGGCACGCTGCTTCAGCCCCCCCATGCCTGCCCGCCCCTTGGGGAGCGGGGTACTGGCCAGGCAGGAGCTGCCGGTCTGGCAGGCTCTCGGGGGGCTCTGACCCGGTGTCCCAGCATGGAGCAAGCCCATGTCTCACTGCCATGCTTGTTTTCCTGTGGTCCCACAGGCGCCTTCCTGCAGCCAGCGAAAATTCAAAATGACTCTTAGTGAATAATTAATTGTCCTCATCCTGGATCATCTTTAATGAATGAAAAGGCTGGAAACCTGCTGGGCACAAGAACACGGCTCCGTGATCGGGGCACAGATGTGCGTTTCTGCAGGTGTTCCCTGAACTCCCTAGTGAGAGATCCTGGGGCTGCGGGTTGAAATCCCTGTTCATTATCTCGTCTTGGGATCCAGAAACCTGAAAATGCTGTAGGAGAAATGTTCATTTTCACTAAAGATGTCACTTGCATCACAAACTGGGCACAGAAAATGCATTTCCCTGTGGAAAAGGCATTCCTGTGACAGGTGCAAAGAGAACAGTGGAGAGAAGGAAAACAGGCCCGGCTTGGCAGATACATTAAGCGACTTCTGTTTAAGCGTGGGTATTTGGAGCTCCCCGAGCCACGTGCCCATTTTAGGCTGTCCCCCCCCAGGGCGAGGGGGCTCTCAGCCACCCGCCAGCTGCCATCACTGCACTGGTTCTGCAAAAGAGGGTTAATCTGTCCCTGCCGCCGTGCCACCAACGCGCTGCAGAGTGCATGGCCCATTTATCCCTGCCGGGCTGCCGCAACGCTGCCAGCTCCGCCGGGGATTTGGCCACTGATTGAGAGATGGAGGCTTAGGGAAGGGCTGACGAGGGGTTCCAAACCTGCGCAGCTTCCTAAGAGGGGTGAGAGTTCAAAAGGGAGCGACAAATTTCTTTGCATCTTTAGAAGCCAAGATACTTGTTTAAGCAGCAAAATATGCTTTTAGGAGCTCACCTTCCCCTTCCCAGTGCTGGGCTTTGTAGGTGATGGCAGCAGCACCCTCCCCAGCCCCAGCGGCTGTAGGGGCAGAGGGCAAACCCGCTCCAGCTCCCACCCACCTGCAGCTCCCTGAAGCCATGCGGCCGAGCAGCCACAGGGAGGCATCAAGGGGATGCTCCAGCTCCTCATTAAACCAGGAGAAGGCAGGAAAGGCCTTGGGCACAATTACCTTAATGAAGCTGGCAGCTCTGCATGCTAACAGCACCTGACGCGTGGGGTTTGAAGCGCAGCTGCACAAACACAACCACCAGCGCTTTCAGACCCTTTAAAAAGCATAAGCGCCCGGCAAAGCAAATACCTGTCTGAAAGGAGCCTAGATACCCATGCTGCAGAGCAGGCAGCGAGTTTGCCTCTTAATTAAGCATATGTTGGTGGAAAGCATCTGTGCACTGAGAAGCCGCAGCCCTTCCCTGCTTCCGCAGAAAGCGGCTCCCCCTGCCAGCAGCTGCCTCCCGGCTGGGTAACGGTGTGGGTGACATTGGCCTTAATGCCCACAGGGGCCTGCCTGCTGCTGGCAGCCACAGCACGGGCAGCAATCAGAAGGCTGTTGTGTTTTTTTTTTTCTTTCCGGCCTTTAGAAAATACCAGTGACTTGCAGGTGATGAAAAAGTGGAAACTAACGGAGGCAAAAAGCACGGCGAGTGTTTTGGAGAGCAGGCAGAAAAGGATCCCATGTTCTGCCCGGCATCTTTTGGACTTGGATTTTGTTTGTGTCACGCACAGCTGCAGGTTAGGCTGCCGAGCACAAGTAGCACTATAACATACGGCAAGGAACATTTCAAAGCCGCGGCTGCTCCCACCCTGTTCAGACCCAGTTTGCAGACGGGAGGTGCGGAGGCTGCTCCTGCGCGGGCTGAGTGAGCCGTCGGCAGGGTTCGATCCGCCTGCCTTGCTGCGGGATTTTTTGCTTCGTTATGGAAATGTACCAGGACACATTCAAGTTCAGTCCGGCTCTGACAGGACATTCTTCAAAACCGGCTTGATGGGCTCCTCTTTCCTGACCATCACAGGAATTCACAGCGGATATTCCCCATCTGCATCTCTGCTCCCCATATTGTACTTACTTTGGTTCCCTACACTGATTAGGTAGATATTTGCACAATGTCAGAAAAAGCAGAAAGAGCACAGAATTTTGCACAACTGATTCGTTCAGATAAGTATGCACAGCACTTTAACAGGTATCACAAATTACATAAAAATGCCCTTTTCGATTCCTTATTTTGCTTCACTATGAATATTACAGTACAGACAAAAAACAACAAGGAAATAAAAGACAGAAACATGGGCTGATATTTTAAGGCTACGGATGCCTGCAGGAATAGCTATCAGTCCCTATCACTAATTTTCAAGCTTGCCGAGGGCTATCATTAAAATAAAAGGTACATACATGCATCTCAACTAGGTTATAGTTTGAAAAACTATCTAGCAGATTTGGATATGTATCTCTTGCTAGTTTCAAGAATAAGTAGAAATTGAAATCCAGTACAGAAGAAACAGTAGCCACAAAGTTAAGAATATTTTTTAGAAAATAATTTGGCCACGCTTTTCTGTCAAAGAAGTGACAATATCTGACATTCCCTTCAAGTGGTAGAAGCTGGGCACATCAGGGGCTTGGCTGAAAATAGCTGGTTGCTTAAAATTTTTCTGTTCTGGGGATGATCACATTAACTGGAAGAATACTAACTATGGTTAGACGAGTAATCCTGGTGCTTCCTATGGGATGTAAGTTTGACCGAAAAGTCGCATGGAGGATGGGTCAGAGGTGGAGTGTTACTGAATTGAACTGAAGGTGTATTTGAGCTATTGGTAGGCACATCTAACTATAATCTATTTATCCTGGATAATAAAAACAGCAGAAAAAATAAAATGCTTGAGCTGCAGCATAATTTATACCAGCACACTGGCTGCTCTGGATATGTGCGTATGCGATGAACACATCAACACCGCTATTGCTGCTGGACCTAGCTAGATTAAAGCAAATTATGCAAATCTCTGTTCTGCACATCCCCAAATTCAGTGCAAACATCCTCAAGGAAAAAAAAAAGGGACTCCTACTACAAGAAAGATGGGGAGACGTACAAGACCAGCGGTTGCTAATGGACACTCCAGGAGACAGCATCATCGTAAGATGTTACTCACAAAAGCGACTTGCCCAAGGAGGGGACAGAGGTGACGCAGAGTCCTAGGCTGGCGGTCCCAGCTCTGCATCATGAGGGGCTGGTTGGGTCTCAAGGACAGAGCCTCCAAGGAGGCTGTCTCTGCTGAGCTAAGATACCCAAAGCAGCATAACACAGAAAGCCTTCAACAGAGAGAGGTACAACCGCCACAGTTGCCTCCACCCCTCTGACAGAGGGGAACAGCAAGGACCCTCTCGTACCAAGAGGCGCGATTACTCCCAGTAGCCCTTGGGTCCCTGCTGACAAACGTCCCTGCTCTCCTAACGGGACTGCAGCATCGCTCAGGGTCAAGGGAGGCCCCACCCCACCACAGCACCATGCCAAGTCTCTATCCCTTCTCCCATTATCAGCCTCTTGTCAGCGGTTTAAAGGACTCCAGGGGGTTGCCAAGAACTGTGGGTCTGACCAACATCCTGCTGCTGGGCCACTGACAAACTTCTCCTCCGCCCTGTACGCCTCCAAAGGACTCGGCTGTCCTGCTGCAATGTCGTTCTCCTGCAAGGCTGCCTGCAAATGTCCTTCTAGGCCCTGCAAGAGGCAGAAACCTCCTTTGAACTGCTGTGTAGGACAGGCCCACATGACCACCTGAGACGTCTGTAGAGAGACCAGGGACTTCCCACCCGCTGCTGGATCATGCACTGTGAGCCCCATCCAACTTCCCAGAAACAAGGAGGAAACTCTGTGTTTGATCACCAGAGCCAAAGCAACGGAGTTATTGCAGCTCCGTATCACACGAGCCACGGTGACGGATCCCCTGCATGCCGTTAACCTGGACTGGACCACACGATGGATACCCCGGGCTCCTGCCCTTCCAGAACATATCCCCCCCCGGCCCGAGCTGGGGAGCCATTTCTGCTAATGCTACTGGGCTCACAGCCAGTGAGCGCTCACCCCAGGCGCTGCAGGCAGTGGGAACCCATGCGCAAATACACAGACGCTCACCTGCTATTTCATGACAGGGTGTGATTTGTAAAGCACCACTGCTTCCACATCCGTGAACATTTAGGGAAAGACTTTTTCATCAGTAAAAATGCACCCACATTTTGTCAGAGGATAATCAGATGTAGGAAATACCCTGTGGAAAGATCCTTCTTTCTACAAGAAATGTCAATCTTTCCCCAACAGACTAAAAAAAAAAGAACAAAGCAAGATTTTTTTATTCTTTTACTTAGCAAGTTACGTTACCATGGGAAAAAACAAAACCCCAAATCCAAATGTCTTCTTCTACTGGCTCTCCCCTCTGTTTCCTTCACTAGGGCAGCACTTCCTAGAGAACTTCTTGAATCTTTGGGAGCAAAGCCAGAAAGCATCCCCCATGCCCTGCAGACTGCTGGGCTCAAATTACTTAGTGGATTATCTCTTTATGATTAAAGGATTTTGGCTCATGTTCAGAGATGTTACAGTCCTTCCCATGAGGGGTCCTGTTTACTCAGCTACATCAGTGTTTGATGCAAGTGTAAATGCTTGGAGAAAGAGGGACTAGCCACGAGTTTGGGTTTGGTTCAGTATATTCTTGTGAAAAGCTGCCAGGAAGTGCTGGGCTTGGGCACAGGTTGGGCACAGGTTGGGCACAAGATGGAGGAGAAGCAGGTATGGACTCGGTTTTTGCCTCATGGATGCATTTTTTTCCTGAATTATATGAAAACATAAAAAAGCCTCATGTCCAGAAAGGGTATAAGAAATAATTGATTCCAGCAAAGTCATAGAATCATAGAATATTTTGAGTTGGAAGGGACCCATAACGATCATCGAGTCAAGTCCTCAGGGACCTTCAGGTAGAAGCAAGGGCAAAACCATATATTTGTACATCTGTTGCATCTTTTCTTAACCCAGCACCTGTTCTATATAAATATTTATCCTACAACTCTGGTTGCTCTAGAGGCACACAATAAAATACCATTTAATTAATTAATTCTAAAACAAAATCAAACAACATGCTGTACTTACGCAGGTTACCAGGAGGACTTTCGAGCCCTCCCTCACAAAGCCTGGCAGAGATAGGGCACAGCTGCTTCAGTTGCTGCCCCCGTTATCCTTTCAGGCTTGTCACAGCCCAGGGACTTTCTCTGCATGGCACAGGGCACGTGGGCAAGAGGAAGAGGGGACTCATGCTCCAGAGAGCCCACCTTGCTGGATGACACTCCTCTAGCCCTAATGGGATGGGATTCATAGCACTGCCTGCCCTAAGCTTAAAAATAACCCAACTGAAGCGGGTTAGAAAGATTTATGCCTTTCAGCAAGTACCTTGCTTCCAGCCTTTATACCAGCGATCTCCTGACACAGCATAGAAACATCTTTATTTTAGGAACAGGGTGTCATCACCCTGTTCACAAGGGCCATCCTAAACCTGGTCAGGTGTCTTTGCTCCACTATTTGTCTCAAACGCCGGGCTGAACCTGCAGCCCCAGTGGCCAGAGAGGTCCTAGCTGCCAGGCTGGCTTGGTTCAATCCTCTCACTCGTTCCTGTGTGTTTAACCTGATTGCCAATGCATCAAAAGGTCACACAGCTGCACATGGGCAGTCCTATATGAAGCCCCATGGATTGTGTGCAGGTTTGGCTTAAGTAAATCCTCCGGAAGCCTGGGTGAAGCTGTCTGCAGGGACAAGCCAGGAATTGCCGTGGGGACAAGCCAGGAATTGCCTTCTCCAAGACTTCTCCTTCCTGCTCTTCTGCTTTATGTGACATCTTTCTTTGAAGCATGACACTGCAGTGTTAGGGGTCCCACTGCCCAGAAGATCACCCAGGAGTGCAGATCTCTTTAGACCTCGCGTGCCTGAGGCTGCGCTCCCTCCTGCCGAGGCAATGGGGCTGCACAAGTGCTGTCTAGTGGGTACAGCAAGGGGCTGCGAGTACCAACTTCTGCTGTGTTTCCCTGCACTCACCGAGTTGCTTTGCTTTCCTGCGTAGCTGGCAGAACATAGATCCCCTTAGCAGGGGTCTGCCTGGCAAAACCCACTGCAGGCTGTCTGATATCAAGGGCAGGATATTTATCCTCACTATCAGGAACAGATAAAATCTCCACAGCCCACTGCTAGGTGCAGGTCAGGGTCTTGCCGAGATAACTACATTGCAAGGGTAAGTGCAGAGACAGGTAAGTGACCTTGGTTTGCTTCATCATGTGGCCCAATGAAGTTACTTACGAAAGCCTCCACATGGTCTTCTGCATTTGTAACCATTTTGCCTTTCCAGTGGGCAGACACAGCTCCTTTTAAGATTCAGACGGCATGCTGGTGAGCACTCTGAACGCGTGAGAACTTGCATTTCCAATGCAAAATGAAAATGCCTGAGTCACCATTTTATCGGGTGCTGAATAAGAACAAGTTTATTTTTTTCATGTCTATAATTACACGTTTGGAAAGGGCTGGAGCAGCTGTCAGAATGAGGAGGAAAGATGCTCGAGCAAGCTGTGCTGATGGAGAGGGCCCTTAGTTGGACAGGGCAGGGGGAAAGCAGTGCTGGGGCCAGCAGAAACTGATGCTTTCTGCCAAAATATGCTCTGCTTATTTCTTTCCAAAGTTCTTCCTCACAGCACAATAAATGTTTGTGCTTTGGGGAGGATCAGAAAGACTGGGCAAGAAGAAAACAAAGGTTTTGTTTGGCTTGGGGGACTTTTTGGCAATGGTACAACATTTCTGTAATTAAATCAGTCCCAACGCAGGCCAGGAATGAGCAAGGACAAAAGAACCAGCTTCCCCACTTAAAGTACATTAACGTCCCAGCATTTCCTAGCTAGCAGACAGGCCAGGATTGGCATATTTAACGTCTCATCCCTAGAAGTTGTTTCTTCTCAACAAGGAGAGAGAGCACAGAAGAAAAGAAGGAAATACACTGCTGGTATCATTCTTGACATGTGGCTATATCTGGGTGTTTGCTTTCGGCACTTCAGTGCCTGCCACATAGCACGGCCCCTCCATCAGGCAGCTGTCAATACTGGGAAAATTGAGTTTACTCTTAATGAAAGACCACAGCCAATAAGCAATCAGCCAGTCTGCTCTCCATCCCGTCATTAATGACCCAGGGGATATTGGTCTTCTGCAGCACTGCCATTGCCCTCTGCAGCTATAGGTCTGAGTCACATCCCAAAACGGGAGGGGCACCTAATCTTTAGATTTTACTTAGTTGTATCTCGGGATGGAGAAAATTTCAGGAGCAATGAATGCGATGTGAATGTCACCAGGAGGGGGACAGTAACCCATCGCTTCAAACCCAGATAGGCGTGGGTAGCTGCTAACAGGAGCAATTCCACCCATTCCTCTCCCTGCCTCCCGCTACACCTTTCCTGCTGCTTCCCTCCCGACAGCTTGTGTGGCCACATAATGATTCAGGTAAGGCTGATTTGATTGAAAATTAACCTTACCAAAAATAATTTTTTTTTTTAAAAAAAAAAAAGGTTAGTTTCCTGCTCTGGCTTACCACCCAGCACTAGCATCAGCATAGGGAGGGAATAAGGGTATGTGCCCACAGATGATGGGAGCGCAGGCTCGTCCCCCTCTCTTACACAGCAGTGAAGCCATTGAGGTACCATGCTCCCACAAGAACAGCCTCTAAGTCAGCTCAAAGATTGAACGTGTCCTGCAAATCCCTCACCTGAACCAGGTTTCTCAGCCTCCCTGAAGAGAATACTCTAGAGACTCATCTATCTTACCTTTTTAATTCATCACATATTTAAAACAAAACAAAACAAAAAAATCCCACCTTGTCACCAGTAAATGTCCCCTGCATGCACAGGTCTCCTCAGGAGGGAGTAAGAGGCTTGACAGATGACAGCCATAATCCTTTATGCGTGCCTGGAAACTGCTTAAATACTACTATAGCCATTTAAGAATCTATAGAGACCCCAATGGGATCCGACTCTCTAAACTGCAAGGTCAACCACTTAGATGAAAGAACCTCTCTTACTTTGCGTCAAGTGGACTGGAGAAGGACGCAGAAGGGAATAACCACCCTCAGGCTTTTAACAAACATCTGAAAGTGGACAGGTAAGAGATGAAAGGAGATCAATAAACATATTACCAAGTTAAATTTCCATAGGTAATATTTAGACATCATAGAAGCTGGCACCTTAAGAAGAAGAGAGAGAAAACAGATCAGAAAAGAGAGAAATCTCCAAAAGTCTGTTCTCAGATGGCCATTTCCAGTGGCAATCATGCTAATTGCACACACAAATTAGGCAAACAATCATGAACGCATTTTTCAAAATCAAGCCCCATTTGTGTTACTCTCGCAAGAGTTTCCAATCAACAGTTTTCAATTGCAAATACAGAACAGTTTAGTCATCAAAAAGCAAAAGGATGAAGAATATACTGAACACGAAAGGAAAACAATCTCTTCCCTATCTTTCCCACGCTTCTGTAACCAATTCCTTCTGAATATTTAAAAGAACATTTAAAAGAACATTTTCTATTGACACAAGTCATAAAGGGACTTTGGTTTAATGAGCTCCTCTCATCTTAAAAATACAGAGATAAAAATGTAAATGCACAATAGAATGTTTCAAGTAACTTTGAAGGGCTATTATCGAAGTATAAACATGACTATCTACCATCTGACATCCTGACTGCTACTAATATTCTTTATGGAAATTTAAATAATTGTTTCAAAGCGTAATTTACCCTTTCATCATTAAAATCACTCAACATGTTATAATTCACCTAACTTGAGCACTGAAAATACAGTCTGCTTTCCTTCTCTGAATAAGCACAGTTTTAGCAAATCACTTAAGCACGGGCTTAAAATTAACTAGCTGATTGAGGTCACAGCCCACTTTGCCTATGCGTTAGCACGCTACTGCAGGTGATGTAAAGAGGATAAGCAAGCCCCAAACAACAGAGAAAACTGTTTTCTCCGAAATCTACCTCCTGAGACATCTCCATTAACATGTAGTGTGCGGAAGCCATAACTCTGAGCACTTTAAAATCAGTGCTGTCACTGATTCAGTGTTGGAAACCTTCACTGAGCAAGGCTCTCTTTGAAGGGACGGAAGGACGGGGCATTTGTTATCCACACGTCCGTCACTGCGCTATCCCAGCTGCTGGCTGGCCACTTGCTAACCCTGCAGGCCTTGGCTTATAGGTCACACACAACCCTCAGAAAGCAATTGCCTTCATCTGTTTCTCTTAACAGGCAGCCAACATATTCTCCCTGGCAAGCTGCGCTCCTACCGAACTTTAAATACTTTTACGTGAGAAATTTATAATGCATGGGCTTTTAATGGGAGCTTACTGAACGGCTGGGAGTCTCCAACACCTCTTAAAGCACAGATGAGGAATCTCAACTGTACTTTAAAATTCTCACAGCGCATCTTCTGCTAAATACCTAAAATCCTAACCCATTCCCCCAGTTCCAGTGTCCAGACAGAGTAATAGTAAACTACTTGGAAACTTACAGTTCTTCAGTGGTCCGTACAGGTCCTGGGTTAGTCCCACAGCTCCCTTGCAAAGAAGGCAGTACCGTCTCCATTGTACAGGGGCAACGAGGCAGAAGGAGTTGTGGAGGTGGAGTTACGTGCAGACACCCACAGCCTAAATTCCAGACTGAGCAACTCTCCCTGGCTTCCCCTACACCCGGTCAATGCAATCAATGGGGTTTAAGCTGCAGCTCATCTCACCATGCAGGAGATGCGTACTACAAAGGAGCTCAGTTGTACCCCAGATACTCTGGTTCCTCTCCTCTGGCTGTGGGGCAAGCCCAGGTCAGCTGCAGAGATCTGCACAGGAGGGGCAGCATCTCGCCCCTCGCCCCGCCATCTCGCGTCAGCACGGAACTGGCTCCCCGGAGCTGGTCTGCGGGCAGCCGACCGCCACCGCAGCTCGCCAGGCAGAATGGAGTGCAAAGCACCCAAAAGATGAAACCATGTCTCAAGGTGATCTCTCACGCTTCGTCACACACACAGCTTTCGGCACGGCCATCCTCATCTCCCGACGCGGCTAAACGGCTGACTGAGGCTGTGTCCACACACGGCTTGAGATACCAGGTTAATCACAGGCTTGCAGGGACTGACACATACAGAAACTCATCGTTTGGCCGTAACAGCCCATTCACCAGCCTGCTCTCCTTTCTGCACCCCACAAGACAACTACCACCTCTCCAGCTGAACTGACCCCACTGTTTGTGATCCCCTGTGGATGGGAGCAGGGTCCCATCCAGTCCATCGTAAATGAAAGCAAAGCAAATAGATGTCTTACCTTGGTTTTCTTGGTGCTTGAGGCAAGTGAAGGAATGAAGGAGTGAGATACCTGCCTACGGCCCCAGGAAACGAATGGAAGAGCTGCTTTTGTCAGCAGGCCCTGCCAGGTGAGGATGGGGAGTGCCACTGCACATGGCATGCCATGGAGGCCAGTCTGGCTCAGGTCCTCCTGCTCTTCAAAAAGAGACTTCTTGTTCTGGAGGACACACTGAACTTGGGCAATTGTGGGGACTTGGATTTATCTAGGATTCATTTCTCCTCCATGGCAAACTGGTTTGTGTGAGATATCTCCTTGAGCTTTTTGACGGAAGTGTAATGCAGAGATGGGCTGTTTGACAGCGCAACCACTTTCCCCTTCAGCTCTAGTTCAGCCTCTGTTGGAGAGCTGGGCATGCAGCTGACAGCCACAGAGGGGAGAAATCACAGGGAAGAATATCAACAGCAAATCTGAGCCACCAGTAAACCCAGGAGTACTTCCCTTCCATGCACAAGAATCAGAAAATCATTTAAGGGCAAAAAAATTTAGAAAGATGCACAAGAGGAGGTTTCAGTTAATTTTTCCCATTTAGCTCTCCAATGTTCAAGCTATAGTTTGTGCGTGCTGTTGCGCTCCTCTCATTGCAACAAGCACTTGCTAGAAGTGGGAATCGTTTAGAGAAAGGCAGAGAAGATCAAAGACTCTTTAGACTGTGAGAGAGACAGCTTAGGAGGGGTATGGTTGAGGTCCGCAAAATCGAAAGTGCAGGAAAGGAGGGCAGGATCAGTTCTTTACCAGCTCGCTCTGTACTAGGTCTCAGGAAAGTATCAACAGAAGCTAGCAGGGACCAAGTTCAAAACAAAGGAAAGAAGGAGCTTCTTCATGCAACAGGTCTGGGGAAATCCTTTCCATGATGCTAAAAATGTACGCGAATTCAAGGGGAGTCTGGTCAAGTACATGGAAGAGAAATCCACTGAGAATTTCTAAGTGCATTGAACCATGGCTGACTCCAAAAATTTCCTAAGCTGAAAATGGGTAGCAGCTGCAAGAGCATTTGGGGGACACATCATATTGCTGTTTTCTTACTTTTTTCTATATGTTTAATGTGGATGGAGAAAGAATATTGGGCTAGATGGACACTTTATTCTGGCCCAGTTTAATTGCTGTCATATTTTTCTGTTAATTGATGCTGCCTCCATAGGTCTTTTTTTCGGTGACTTTTTCCACAGAGGCTTCTTTTTTGCCAAATAATGCTCTCCAGTCGATATTAAACCCAGTGAAGATCTGGCTCTGTAACACAACAGTGCTGTGGAAAAAGTGAAGCTGAAATAGGGCGTAAGACACACTAGCTCCTGGTCTCAAGGCTTAAAGAGAGATTATAAAAGTGCTAAAACAGAAGACCATCCCTTGGCAGTTAGTGGGGCAACACGTGCTCACTGAGTAACAAGCACATCTTTCCTCTCTAATGTTTAATCCCAGCAGTGTTTCACCAGCCAAACGAACATTCCCATAAATAATAGAGGCGCAATGCCTTTCTCTCCTCCCCAGCACTGTGCTGTCCTCCCCTTCTACAGCCTAGTAGCAATGAAGCAGCGGGGACAGGCTAGTGAGCTTGAGACTTGCACGGAGTTTGGAGCTCACCCGAGAGAGCCGGGGGACAGGAGAGAAAGAGAAGTGACCCCTCCAGGCTGAGCAAGGGGGATGCACCCAGCCCTTCCTCTCTGCTCTGGGTGGGAGTCAGACCCACACCGGCCTTTCCAGCACACTTCAGGGCTCTGCATCTCTCTCTCTGCACCCTGCGAGGCCCTTGTCAAAACAGGATTTTCTTACTAAAACTTTTTTCTCTCAGTGGACATGTACATAGGCAATGAGCTCTCCCCACAGCGCAGGGGCCACCCTGTGTGGGTACAGCCCCTAGCACAGTCCCCAAGAGGCACCCTTGGCTATTCCGCAAAGCAGTGTGCCTGTCTGGATCTTTCTTCCAGTTTGCTTTTTTTTTTTCCCCACTACTGACAAAGAAAAACCTCTGTTTTGAGTATTTTTCTATTTAGCAGACTATCATATAGAAACTGTGTTTCCTGACCTTCTCTGGGAGATTGAAGCATCCCTTGCTGAGGGGAGAGCTTGCCTTGCAGCCAGCGCGTTAGACAGAGAAGTATCGACCCGAAGGGCACGAGCTGTGGATGGGCAGGAGAGAAGCTCTCATGGGAGCACTCTCAGCAAGACCCACCACTTGCCAGGGACGCCAAACAGGTGCGAAATTCATTCACTAAAGTGTTTCCTCAGAAAAGGACATGCTCCCACTCAACTGTGCTTCTTATTCATGCTTCACATACCATCTGAAGAAATTTGATTGTTCTAATTCACCTTTTCTAATCTCAAAAAAAAAGCCCCAAACCAACCCTAAAAAAACAAAGCCACGTCACCTTCTTGGCCGAGGTGCTGTGAATGAGCTGGAGGGCAGTAACAGATCTCCAGCAAAATGTTGCAAGATGTGTGTCAGCCATTTACCAGGTGAAGTGGGGGCAGGGAAGGTGCATTTCACTTGCTGAGCAGCCTGCAAGCGGCGTGGAGACATGAATTATATCCCCAGAACTGCCTCTTCAGGTTAAGGGTGAGAGCGGTAAAGGATTCATCACAGAAGCTCCAGCAAACGCAGAAACAGAGGAAAAAGCAAACCGAGTTTCTTTATCTATTCCATAAAAGGTAAATCCCAGTTATCAGAGAGGAACACCCGAGCACAGCCACAGAACGTTGAGCCATACGTGAATGTTTATATACGTATTTGTCTGATCAACCAACCAAATATTTACAAAGGTTATACCCTGCTTACACAGAACATAAATACCTGGGGAAATCAGCCTCTCAAAAGCAACACCTAAGAGTCCCTCCAGCCTCACCAACACACCACTGGAATACCCCTAAGCTGTTTCTAAACTCAAGAAGCAGGTAAGTAAAGGGCTGGGGCACACCGAGCTGGGAGCAAGGGGAGCACCGTGCACCGGGGCAGAGGAAGGCGTCCCCAGACTGGCAGGGTCTGCGCTTGAATTTCACTGCTGCGATTCCACGTAGGGTCAGCTGCACTTAAACACGCCCTGACTGCTACTTGATTTTGTTTATAAATGTCCACGGTCTGCATGCTCCCACGAGAGACCAGAGCCCGTTGTTTCAGGGCTATCCACGCATAAAATGAAAAGCTGCTATCTCCACCAGCAAAAAAACACCACGGAACAGGATAAGCAATGGCAACAGTAAGTCACAGGAACTCAGAAAAGCAGTGGCAGCACGTTGGCTGCCCGGTCCCACCAGCAGTATAATCATTATAATTTTGGTTGGTTTGGTTTTCATTTCACATTGCGACAAAAGATGAAATCCAGAACTTGAGAAGGAATTTGCAGCATGGAGGACTTGGCAATACCTTTCCAGTGGGCATCTGTAGACACACCAACATCACAGGGACGCTTGAGTATTGCCACTGTGAGAGTGTCACAGACACTTTTGATCCTTGTGCTTTTCCAGTTTGAATACTCTGTTTAAGTACGCCCAGCTCCAACTCAAGCCCTGTAAAGAAGACTGCTATGGCCTGTGCCTCCCTCCTAGCATACCTTGGGTCCTCCCAGCAGACTTCCCCATCCTGAAAAGCCACTAGACTCAGCAGAGCAGGGAGCACTGTGTTGGGTACTTTGATTCACAAAGAAAGCACAGCAGGTCTTGTTACATTTTTTAAGCCAGTTTCATTAAAAGTCTCCCCTTCTCCATCCCTCTTCCTCAGTGCTCTCAGCTCCTTATCGCACTCCCATGCTGATGCAGCCCTCCCACACTGTCCATGTCTTCTCTACCCACCATGTGTCCAAGTTTTGCATTTAAAACACTTCTCTGTCCTTCTGTATGCCCACACACATGCATTTTCCTACTCCTGGACCTCTCCCCTGAAGGACCCAGCATTTCCTCTGCATCCTGCCCACGGTCCCTGCAGGTACACTGGCACGGTCAGTGGCACACCAAAGAAGTCTGTTTGAGAAGACACCCTGGAAGAAGGGCTAGGAACTGGGACCAAATTGACTATGTTTGTCACAATCCCAGCACAGGGCACGGGATTTTCTTGTTCTCTCAACCCCTTGGGCTATCTCCAGGAGGACAAGCAACCTCAGCAAGTGGGTATCAGACCTACTACCCTGGAGATAAGGCCAGTGCATTTCTCAGACGAAAGACTCCTGACCTACAGCAAATGGATGCCCCAGCTGGTCCTGTGCACAGCTGTGGCTTTATGAAAAGACTCGCTGAGAAACTAGCGGGACACATACAGGAACAGAGAGCAGAAACTCCCCATCTCAGCTCTGCCAGAGCCAAGCAATGACTTCAGTCAAGTCGCTTCATCTCACTGTACTTACTGTTGCCCACCCATCCCCTCAGCGGCACAAAGCAAGCTGATTAGGACTGAGCAGCGCGATTGCCGGGCTACGCACAAGTGAGTTTTCAAGTGAACAAATGGCTGTGGATGCACATTAAAGCAGGAAGAGGACACTAATAAGGAAACAATTAATTATTTCATGTTTTTTAGAACGGATTTTCTCCTACTCTTTCCTCTTATCTGGAGCAAACAAAGCTATGAGGGAATAAATACAATTCCAGAGATAATCCACACTTTGGATCCTGGAAGCATTCAGTGCCGACTTCTGGAAAACAAAACAATGATAATGACTCACGCTGGGCCTGTGGGTGGCTCATCACAAAATTAGCAGCAGCTTCCATGCTCCCAGCTGAGATTGGCTTTGCTGGGTTGTGTTTTCACAGATCTCCAGGACTGCAATTTAGCACATGCAAATAGGCCCAGCAGCCAATCGCAGCCACAATACTAGAAAAGCATAAACATGCCATTTAGAAAAATGCTTTGCCATACAAAACATGATTACCTCCTTCCATGCCATTTCAGGCTATGGGAAGAAACGCTATTTTTATTATGAAACATCTCTTCTCCTCCAAGGGCAAGAATCTATTTAAAGGCCTTTTAACCAAACATCTATTCATACAATTGAAAGCTTTGTGCACTACCATCGCATAAGCAATCTCATCTAGCTTTCAGAGCCTGCTGAACTTTTGATGATATCTGTACCACCTGGCTTAAGATGTTTACAGCTAGCACCAATTTGGTAAAAAAGGAAGAGGTTACTTTTGGAAAGCGGCAAAAAGGGCTGTGGGAAGAGAAATGGACTGGTTTGGAGATAAAGTTCAGTAAGCCAGAAGTAGATCATTCTCACGAACAAAGCAGTAGGATTTGAGTTTCTTTAACGAACAGGGCTTTTCAACTGGGAACTGATGGCTGCGAATACCTCCGGAGGGGTCTGTTGGAAACAGAAAACAAGCGTACCATCAATGACCTGTTGGACAGGGAAAACAGGAAGAATTTTAGGGATGATACATGTTAAAAAAGGTTGAAAGCCACTCATCTAAAACAATGATTCTGGTAAGTATTCAAGCACGTGATCATCTTAAAATGGGACTAGGTGCGTGTGTAGAGTTAAATGTGCACTTAGACGGTTCGCTGAACTGAGACCTACCTCCGGAAATGCGCCTTGGTCTTTGAGTGGACGTGACCTAACGATCCTCACACAGCTCTTAAGCTGAAAGCATTTGCTCTGAAAGTCATCAGCTTTAAATATCTGCTTATGAACCTGGATTCTTTTGTTACTTTTCAATTGGAAAAACAGGAACACAGAAGACAGTATTTTGTGTATACAATTATTCAGGAAAACCAATGGAAAAGCTGGAAAAATCTTTCATTAAATTCATGGTTAACATTTCCCACTCAGACTTACAGTTTATAACGTCACAATTGCACATGGTGTTTAAACTGAGACAAACTCTTCCTCTTTCCTTAGTTTAGTTTGGGAAGTGAAGGAAGTTAAGCTTTATTGCTTTGCAAAACCATGTAAACCTCCAGGTGAGAAGTGCCATAAAACCAGCCAACCTCTGCTTCAGAGTACTGTTTATCGTCCTGGTTACAGCTACTTAAGAAAATTCAGATGAAGCTTATTTTGCCTGAATTTGCTCATTCACTGAAAGTAAAGCATTTCACAAATATGATTCGATATCAGTGACGCTCTGGTAGGACCCAGACAAGTTTCAAGACTCAGAAGACTGGGTGAAGATCCAGCAATTCCAGACGCCCAGCTCTGTAAGCCCAGACAGCTGGCTGACAGCTATACATTGCCAAAGCACCTTACAGCCAGGGAGTCCCCAGACCCGCATTTGCTTTTGAAGATTTATGAAATATTGTATTGCAAACTGAACAATAAAATCCTGCATAATATCAAAGACTTTCCTTCATATAACTACACAGAACTGGCTGTGAGCACTTAAAAAAGATACATGCTTATAACTTTAAGTTTATTGTAATCTATATCTCTGAACTTCTGTATGATAGAAACCAAGCAATTTCACCAAATAAAATCTCTATTAAAGCCATCATTTCTAGCTCAGCCAGAATAGATTTTTTTAGAAAGATGCACAAGCACTATGGGGTTCCAGGAGAGATGCTTAGCATATGTCTACATGAGAGGGTTACTTCAGAATAAAAGAAAGTGTGGATTTAAAATACTATAGCTATTCTTGAATAATACCCTAGAGGAGTGCTCCTATTACAAAATAAAAAAGATTTTTCAGAGTTTTGCTTAATTCATTTCCCAGGTGAAGTAAACTAAATCAGACAAAAGTATTCTTTCCACTAGCATATGAGTGTCAACAATAGGCATCATCCTCGAACAGCACAGGTACTTCATTTCCACTGGTCAGCAAGCGTTACTTTTCCAAAGACACACAACAGGAAGAAGGAGCCTGAGCAAAATGTACGCAGGAACACCGACACACTCTGAGCAGTGGCAGAGAATGGCAGGCAAGGGACCTGGTGCAGGAAGGAAAAAGCGCTGATGACCCCCAGTGCAACACCACTGCTTCTCAGCCTTGCAACCCACTCCCATCTCCAGTTCGGTGGCATTAAGCCACCTTTCCCATCTCCCACCAGTAACGCACATACCACACTGAACTGCCGCAGACCAGAAGGGCTCTCAGTGCTCCCTAAACTCAGCAAGGAATTGCAAGTTTTACTGTCTGTCACTTACATACGCAGAGCTATTGCTTCCATTAATTTGAAGCTGACTGCACAGTATTTGCTATGCACTATAACCCACTGCCTACTCGAATAAACAGCAGTAGGAAAATTTTCTAGAACGAGTGTATGCAAGTGAAGTGTACGTGAACGAATAGACCACTGCACAAGCAAAACAAGGAATGACTGTTCTGCTCATAAGCCAAATGCTAATCTTGAATATGCAATTGTACCTCTTATGTGTGTGATTCCATTTGCATCTGCAGATGAGACGTCTTGCACGTGCAGACACTGCAGACACGTTATGGCAGTGCCCCAAATAGTCTCAGGACAAATGCAAAGATGTGTATTGGCAGTAACAGACAGGCTTAGCATAGCAGAGCCACAATCTGACCCTGCCTGCTTAGACACAATGCTTGTTCCTATTGCCCCAAATATCAAACTCAGTGTTGTGATGCCTACATAAATATGAAGACCTACTGTGCCAAACATCGTTTTAATTTGCCATAAAGCCAGCATCAATCAGCATATTTCCAGGAGCATCTCCAGATTTTACCAGTGTGAGAGTCCCAGGGAAGCCAAATTCAGGGTTTAATTTTAATATAAGCTTAATTTCTACCGAAGGCATCAATTTGCAGAATAGGGATTTAAACTGAGAAGTATTCTTACCTGAATGTTTGGGAATAGATTAGTCTCTGGATACTACCAGGCCTCTACTACTGAAAACAAAGCTGAAAATGCATTGCTGCTAAGTGTTGCTGCTAGTTGATATGATGATGTGAGAAGTATCTGTGGTTTTAGCAATGATGCATCCCACAGGAGAGTCTGTACAGGAGCCAAGGGTAGAACAGGCATGAGACAGAATCACTCATACAGCCAAATAAGAAGTCCTGATGGAGGAGGACCGAAACACTCACTAGCAGAAATCTCCATGCTGCTATTAACGTAGTCTACGAGTACAGGGCCTTTTGCATCAAAGTGGCTGTAAACCACATACAGGTCACCTGAAATGTTTTTTCACAACTCCATTTGCAGTTATATCAACAATATGATCATTATCTGATGTTTACCTCAAACTTAACAACGTAGTAGCTATCTATTTCATAATGTTGACTAGGAAAAATTCTGGACTGGCAAACCACACCTCCCAAGCAAAGGGGAAAAAGGTGTTAGCAGAGAAAATAAATTAACTAAAAAATACTTAACAAAATTAATTATGATTGCACCATCAAGAAGGGAAATACCTCTGCACATGCAATACAATCAGTCAGCTTACAAATTCTGAAACTAAGATAACAAGTGAAGTACCTGAAAGATTATACCAGACATTGCTGTGCTAAAATACTTGCAAAGAAATACACAAAGAACTAGGAATAAATCTCTTGCTCTGTATTGCTACGAATTACTCGCACTTTTGTGGTGCTTTGGAGACCCATTAAGCCCCATTTTGCAAGGTGCTGCTCAAACAACCAAAGAAGCCTGCCCCTGCACAGACTAAGACAAGTGTCTGCAGACGTCAGAAGTGGAGCATAAGAAAACAACAGGCTAGACTTAGCTAAGAGTAAAAAGGTGGGAGGTCTTAGCATAACAGTATCAAAAATCTTGCTAATATTTTTGCTAGCATCACAACAGAGCTGCACAGTACTCTACAACTACCTTCAGTATTTCACTAGTTTTCTTTGAAGTATCATGCATTGGTTTCTGTCAAAATCAGGAGTGGTCTAAGGCTCTGAGTCAGCACAGCACAATACACAAGTATGAATCTGACTTTAAACGTGCTTACATCTTTATGACTTGTTTGCATTAAAGAAAACATAGATAGGAGGAGGGGAAAATGGCTTGGTCAATCTGTCATTCAACTTAAGGGCACAAAGTGCCAAAGAGTTTGTCATAAATCACATACTATCAGGATAACTCTTCAGTTCAGAGGATCAAGGGCATGTAAGTAGCTCACAGCACTCTATGCCAGCGCTGTTGTAGTCCACGTTTCCATGGTCCTTCCTCTCCTGTGATTTATAATCCTTCTGTTGGTTTACATCTCTGACTGGCATAGGCCCCACAGTGTCACAGCACTACACCTTTAGGGCTACTGCAGGAGGATAGACCTATCTCCTGAGGGAGGCTCACCTTTTGAAGAAGTAGCAAGGAGATCTCCCCTCCAGCAGGCCCAGCCCACAGTGACCCCTTTATAGGTGGAAGCTTTTATTTTTACTGGACATTTTTCAAGAACATAAAGCCCTATCTTAATGGAAAAGGAACAAACGCAGCCAAGAAGAGAGAACGTATTTTAGCAGCCTGATTCAAAGCAACAGACCACATCTGGAGTGCTCAGGCTCATGGTGGCATGGGGCTAGCACCCGGGGAACAAGGTCAGTTGGAGATAACGATGGGCGATCATTCCCATGGACTGCCTCCTTGTAACACAACATCATGAAATACAAAGACTATGCAATGTTCGGTATCACTCCGTCAGAGCGGGAGACATAAGGAAAGATTCAGTCAGCACATATACATCAAACATGCTTCAGTACAGGATCCACAGTAAAGCCAAACCAGCTCAGCAGGGCAACTATTAGGACACTATCATCAGCTTCTGGTTCACTGAAGTTACAGCCTAGCATGCCCTATGGCCTGAGCACCGCCCCATTTTTACCAGGTTATTGTACTCTTTACTGCCGCGGGTTTCCAAAGGACACAAAACAAACATTCGTGCATAGCACTATGAAGAAAACTCCAGTATATTCTTTCACTGAAAAGAGAACAATGCGTGTAATGTTTCCAAGCACAGCCACAATTTATTCTATTTATTTATCATATCATTCTTCAAAATACTTTCAAACAGCCAAGCCTACTCTCTCAAAGATTTCCAGCACATCCGCTATTGCCATGAGCCAGTCACAGACAACAACTTGCACACACGAGTCTCGTGGGAGGGAAGGGGATACTGAGGCATAAACAGGTGGCTATAACCATTAACAAATTTTCCTTAGCAAGGCCAAAAGGGAATCCAGCTACCTCAGCAACAGTGTTCCCCCAAGCACCGCCTTTCTCTTCAATGGACAACACCAAGCATTTACGCAGGAGGCATGGAAATTTTTCTCCTCTAGGACCAAGATCACACAGCACAAGAGTTAGTAAGCAATACTTTAAAAGACATCCTTGTAAGCATCCGGTGCCCGAAGATTACAATGGTCAGGGTTTGATAAGCAGATCTACTCAAAAGTCAAGTAGGAACTGAAACCCAGTTAAGCTCAAAGCAGTAGGGTTAGTGCTGTAACTTCTGGAGATCTTAAAATAACATGAGGTTTCTTTCCACAGGCATTTACCCAGCATTGTAGAAAGGGAAAGTCAGACTCATGAGACACATGTAGCACCAAAGAAATTGCAGAGACACCACTTAAAAAGCTTCAACAAGATCACCCTAAAACTCAGGGGTAGTGCCACATCAAATCAAGGCACTTGTGCGCTTATTCCCCTCTTCAAAAAGCGCTCAGGTACAGCTCAAGATCAAGCATATCCTTCAGCCCTTCACCCCACTGCTGTCCCCATCCGGATGCAATGCTCCCTCCCCAACAGGCTGGGAGCCGAGAGAGGTGCTGGGCATCTCCCGGCCCCCCCTCAGGAGCGGCCGGGGATTTCCCTTTTGCTTCTAGGGGCATCCCTGCTCAAAAACGCATTCAACGCCCTCGACCAGAAAAACATTGCAACATCGCTACTACAAACACAAGGTATAGGGAGCTCTTACAGTGGGCCCAACCCTAGAGTTGCGTGGGGCCATAGGCGCTCTGGGGGAGGTTATCCCTATCCTGACTAGGTGGTAATGGAGGCCATGGTTGGGGGTCCCAGGTGGGATGGGAGATACAGAGATCCCATGTGGAGAAGAGGGACCTGTGTGGGTGTGGGCTGCACATGGAATGGGGGACACTAGTGAGGGTCATGTGTGAGGTAGGGATCCGTGCGGGGAAGAAGGAGCCGGGTGTGGGTTCTGTTTGGGTGGGGGCTGCAGGTAGGGTGTGGAATTTGCTTAAGCACGGGGGACACAGGTGGGGTGGAGGCCTCGGGTGGATGGGGATCTGGGTTGGGGATGGTGCCGCGGGTGGGGAACCTGGGGGCGGACGGGAACCTGTTTTGGGGGATCGCGGGTTGAGGGGCACCCGGGATCGGGGATGCCCGGTGGGGTCAGCACCGCGGACAGCGCCCGGTCCATCCCGGCCACCTGTGCGCGGCGCCGGCGAGGCGGAGGCGGAGGGAGGAAGGCGAGGAAACGGGGCCAGCCCGGGCCGAGCGGCGCCCGGGCGGGGAGGCGAGGGCGGCGGGGACAAGGACGCGCGCTCCCCACCTGGGCTGTGGCTGGATCTCAGGCGCCTTCCACAGAGACACTGCAGCATATGCGAGCCTTTCTCCAGGAGAAGCCCGAGAATCCTCATGGATTTCACTTTGTGGCGCCCTCCCGCTCTTCGGAAAAGGGACCGGCCCCGGAGCGGCCGGCTCTCAGCGGCGGGGCGCCGGCCCCCCTCGCCGCCAAACTTCCCGGCCCATCGCCGCGGCCCCGCCGCGCCCGGGGGAGGGTGGGGGACCCCGCCGCCACTTCTCGGGACTTCTCCGCTGGGGAGGGCAGGCTTTGCCGGGAAGGGGGGCGGGCTAGCTGGAAGGACGTCAAGCCCTAGAAACACGAGCGGCCGGCTCCCAGCCCTGCCCCCTGCCGGCACAGCCCCCGCCGGGGCGGGGAGCCGCCGCTGGGACCCCCCCGCCGCTGCCGGCAGGCTCGGCCGCTCTGCTCCGCTGGCCGGGAGGCGGGCGCAGGCTCTCGCCTTCCCCCTGCAGCTCCCTCCGCCGCCGCGGAGAGCCTGGTCCCGCCGCCGCACACGGCTGCGCCGCGCTGAAGTTGTCCGAGTCCCGGCGCGGAGGGAGGGAGGGAGGCGGCCCCGCGTCCCTGCCGCCCGCGCCCGCAGGCGCCGGGGCTGCTCTGCGGGGCCAGGCAGGCTCGGAGCGCCGCGGTGTTCCCAGCGGGAGGAGGCACCACGTGCAGGGGGCACTGGGCACGGCCCGGCCGGGGCTCCCTGCCTGGCAGAAACCACGGGACCTGCAACGTGGCTGGGAAGAAGACACGCCTCTTAAATCACCAGTGGGAGCGTGTGCCGAGAAGCAGGGGTGTTCCTGTAAGGCTCCTTATTTACACTTACAGACCCGAAGGCGACTGCTTCTTGCAAAGGTCACTCCACTGAAACTGAAGGTTCACTCCTTTTTACCCATTTCTAAACTATCACCATTACAGGGTTGCAGACTTGAGACCAGGCTCAGTTTTTGCGCTGCACAGAGAAAGGTAGGGCCCATATTTCATATGCAAGGAAGGTTGGGGAAAGATGCTCTCCTTAGACCTGTCTTCAGTCACGAAATTAAACGGTGCAAATCCCACAACACAAGGCTGGAAAGCACAGGAGCACAGAAAGCTCCTCAGAGGAAATAGTGTTAGTATATACAAAAACCTCTCAAATGAACTCTTTCACCTGAGTAGACTCCAATACTCCACTAAAAAGCAGCTGCCTCTGGGACAAATCTGAACCTTGCACAAGGTGAATTTTTACCTGGATTACCTTGTGCTCAAGCAGGGTTACCTACTCATGCACCACCGTTCAAAGCCTTCGCTGCTTTTTTGTTTCGCCTGGCACCTGGCAGAAGTGGCCAGGTTTCTCTGACCAGTTTTTCTAGAGAGTGCACTCTAGGATGCAACAGGCTTTTGGCCAACACTCTGCAGGGACGTGAGAGTGGGGATACAGACTTTGTTCTTACCACTTGCTAGGATGTCTCTCAAGTCCAAACGAAAAGAATGAGGCACAGTCAGCATGATATGGGGTGCAACACTGGTTTGCTCACTGGCAATCCCATTAGGATGGAACAGTAAACGCTATAAAATACATGGAGATCAGAGTACCAAGGCACATAAACGAGGTATAGCAAAAGAAATGCTGTTCTAGTGAGAGAATCTATTGAGGATTTGTGGCAAAACCAGTATTTGTGAGAGAACCTGGAGTCTTTCATGGCCTCAGTAAACAACCTACAGTTTCAGTTTTTCTCTAGAATAGGGAAAAAAAAAGAAAAACAGTTAAAATGCTAAATGTTTCATGAAATGGAAGCTCTTATTTTCCAGTCAACCCTACTTCATACACTGAAAACAGCACTTAGCTAGAAGCAGAGCCAGTAGCATGCAGTAAAGACTGTTAAAAGGATGCAAGGTATTAATAACTAATCCCTGAGATCCATGCTAAACTCAGTTTTTGTTGTCTGCTGTGACTCGTGCTGAAAATCATCACTCTCTATATCTTAATTCATAAGCTATTTTACCCAGGACCTTGCACATGCACCAAGGCACAGCAAAAAGCTAAATGAAACTGCCCTTCTCCCTCCTCTCTACATGTCCTCACTTACCTAAGATCATTGTTCCAGCTACACTCCTTAGCAATACCTGCTCTACAGCAATCACGAAACACTACCGTGCCATGTTAGGACAGATACCAAACTGAGACTACAGCTGTTACCTCTCCCCTTCACCCACAGTTGTCCTTCAGTTCTCCGCTATATCGGATCAGCAAGCAAGCCTGTAGCCCATCTGGAACAAGGCCAGAAGTAGTTTGTACAGTGAAGCCCTAAAACACAACTGGTGGTTCTTGGGTACTTCTGTAATAGCACAAAAAATAACAGTCCTCTTTCTGCAAATACATCAGTAGCATGTTTGAGATGAGAACAGTTCTGGATCTGGCAGATCAAGGACAATACAGTGAGATCTGAAGTCAAGGTGCCCCCCTTGCTTAGCAGCCAACAGGGAGCTGTAAATGAGGGGGCTCTGATTTAAAGATGCCTGTACTGAAGTACAGCACCAGGTACCAGGAAAGATGTGCACTTAGATGTTACACATATTAAGCTAGCATGGGAACAGGCAGGCATTCTCACTTGGACATGCAAGGACAAGTGTATCAGACACGATACAGATGTTTGTAAGAAGAAAAAAATGAGAATGCAACAGGTAGCTGAAGTTTGAGACCTCTGTTCATTAAACTAACACAGTTGTTCTTGGAAAATCTGCTCAGAATAACCCACAAAACCACTAATAAAATAACCCGCGTTTCTTTGGGGGGGTTTCCATCACCTTCCAGCAAGGCTGATGATCCAGGCTTGACAGGACTTCTGCCTTTGCAGGGCAGGCTCCAAGGGTCAGTTCCTGATTTACATCAGAGTAAAGAGCAGCAGAATCAAACCAGTTAAAAGAATGAATGAGTGTTACTTGACATTTCCAAAGAAGGGCCATGAGGACTGCAACAAGCACATGTTCTTTCAAACTGAGTAGGTTTAAGTAAGTTTAAACAGCAAAATGGAAGCATGAAAATGGCAAAGGATGATTCTTTAGGAACTGTGATGCATATGACTCAAGTGTTTACATGCCACAAAATACTCAGTAATATCATGTACCCAATTAGGTAAATCTTAACCCAGTAAACAAAGCTTATGGAACTTGGAAAGATAAATGGAGTTGACATAAATCAAGATATTCTTAGATGAGTTAACTCATTTTAATCCAAAAACAAGGTAAACCAAAATAAAATTCATTTCTCTGCAAAGGGACAGCATGTACCCAAACAATATTTCAATGGGACATAAGTGGCGCATAAATCTTGCTATGGCTCCATTGATGGGCTTGCACTACTAAATAATAATGCAAATAACATCTCAAAAGTTACTGTGAAAATGCTACAGATATTTAAATTTTTGTCCATTGGTAGAACATGGGTATTAGAAATGATAGTGTTCTTGAATAAAAGCAGAGATTGCATTTGCTGGAACACAAAGCAAGCTGTGAAAGACTCATTGAGGTCAGAAGACAGTTACAGGGAACACAGTGTCATGTGTCTTTCTCCCTTATTAAATTAAAATGCCATTGGCCTTCTGAAGCACAGAACAGAAATGAGAATATGTTTGGGATTATGGAATTTAAATTAATACCTTCTACTAAAAAGAGGAATGCACTGTGCTCTGATCAGAGAAAAATAAGGTGATTTAGCAGACAAGGCTCTTTGCTAGTTATTAAAATAGCATAATGTGCATGAGTTCATCAGTCACAAAAACCAAAAAAGAAAGAAAATCTACAAAAGCTCAAAGAAGAGACTAGTCAGGAAAGGTAATTTCCTTGTATTCATACAAAAGTAGGCAATAATCTTTCAAGGTGCTGGGTCCATTCTGCTTCTGTTTTCACCCATATTGCCTATCTGTAGTTCTTTGAACATTGCAACTGGTACACAGATAAACAAGCTGTGCAGGTGGGTTGGTGTTTTTTCGCAAGTCTTTGCCCTTGTTGTATTTTCCGGCCAAATACAGTCGGATACGGAGAGAAATGACCCATTAGCCTCAACAGCTTTGTTGAAGCTGGTTCTGATGCAGATCTCAGACCTTGTCCCTCTTTGTAAATTTACAAAACTCCTACGGGAGCACTTGCTGCTCATTTTTTGACACTCACTCCATGGATCTATTTGTGATCAGTGATGGTATAATCCTCAGTGATGGCAGATAACCACTTCTCAGCACCTTTCTTTACAGGAGCCATTTGAGCAAAATCTACCCTGGAATGGGCCAAAAACCACAGCCCTTTTCAGTGCAAACAAGTACTTACCCCACTGTCATCACTGTGCTCTCTGAGTATTTCTGCTTACACTTTGCCCCTTCTTTGTGACGCAGAGCACTGCTGACAAGGAGGGATGGCAGGGTCTGCTTCAGAGACATCCTAACCACGTATAGCTGCTACTGCATCCAGCTCCACCAAAGCACAGACACTCACACCACGGCCAGTGGGAGCTGCAGCACAAAGTTCAGGGGTTTGCTGAAGGTCACACAATAAATTTGTGGCCAAGTAGGGAATCATCTGTCAGTCCTCATTCTGGTGATTTAATGAGAGGATTAGCCTCTTCCTGATGAGTATAAAATTGCACTCATTATAAGGCAAAGATTGCAGCTATTCTGCTGGAAACTCTACCATGGAAAAAGTATACCACACACCTTCTGACAGCAAGTGGAAGATGAGACAGAAAAAAAAAAAAACAAAAACATAGCTTGATTTTGTACATCAGACGAGAAAGACCAATTATTTGGTTGCTTTTCTGTGGTCAAAAAGCAGTGCTATCATATGAACAAGAGGGAACAGAAACCACCTACTCCAGCTCCCGGTGGAAAGACTGACTTGGTAAAATCTCAGTCTCCTCTCAGCTCACCAAAGCAGATTCAGGAGAAAAAGATGTCCCATAGCCTTGATCGTTTAATAGGTTTATCCTCAAACACATAAAAAGCTCATAGTAATGAGTGCTTAGTAGTTGCATTTCCAGACATTAAGAAATCTAGTATTACATGTAAGGAAGGCTTTTTGTATCAAATATCTCCAATCTGAATTAGTGAGAAGTGGTTGTTCTGGATATTTTTCAGCACAGTGACACTTCCTCAGAAGCTGGAACTTCTAGGACTTCTCCAAACCCATTTTGATAGTAGTACCAGCAGGCTCAGAACAGATGCTCTGGAAAAAGGGGCAGCCATACATTGCTCCTTCCACCCGCTTCCAGTGCCCTGCAGCTTTGCAATTTCCTCATCCACAGGATGTCTCGCAGTATGTTTAAGAACTCTTGATGGTTTCTCTGCAACAAATTTGTATAACTGGTTTTTGAAGCCAGTAATACTGTTGGTCTCCTCACTGTCTTTTGGCAAGAAATTCTACAGGTTAATCATGTGCTGGGAAAAACTTTTATTAGTTTAAAAATGCTTCTCGGTGGTTCCATTTAATGCTCACCTTAGTGGTTAGACTGTGAAATGGTAATTTTATGTTCTCCATGACAGTCATGGTTTTATACGCCTCTGTCGTATTTCCCTCCTCAATTGTTTCATTTCTGAAGACACCCGAAAATTCCTAATCTGTTCCATCGCTCCCCGGGCAGCAGCTATTCTGCATGCTCCGCTGACCTTGTCGCTGGTTCCCGTGTCTTTCTAGTTCTATCGCATCTTTTTTGAGACAGGAGAACTAGAGCTGCACACAGTGCTCAAGGTGTGGGTGCACCAGGGATTTCTAGCATGGCGGGATGATGGGTCCTATTTGCTCTCTGCACCTTTCCCAATAATTTCTGCTTGCCTCTGCTGAGCTACCACTTTCAGAGAGATCCACACTGTCTCTGAGGCCTTTATCCAGAGAGGAAATGGCCCCAGTAGCACCCCTTACTTTGAGTGACCATAAATATGTATTTTTTCGGTTTTTATCCATGGGTGCCTTACCTTGCACTCCTCAGTTTATACTGCCATTAGTTTACCAGACGCTCGGTATCAGGAGATTCTTCTGCAACCCTTTCCTGTCCACTTCTGGTTTTCTTATTCCAAATGACTGTTCTGCTCAGCAAACTCTATCTCCTCTCCATCCCCTCGCTGTTCAAGATCATTTAGGAGCAGGCTGGACTGCACAGTCCTGTCCCTTTCCACTGGCAATTTCCCCACTTACAAGACCTGACCTTTTTTCTTTAAAGGAAACACGCAGTGAGGGAAGCATTTTAGAAATTCAAGTGCATGACCTCATCTGCATCACCTTTACTCAGATGCTCAGGGGATACCAAGAGATTTGGGAGGCATGATCTCCCCTGTAAGAGCTTCCCCAGATGGCCAAACCTGACTGCCAGACCCCCGTGGGGTGGGGGACTGTGATTTTTTGCAGGTGGCTGAATTTCAGGGCAAAACCCCCAGATGTTGCCACATTTGTCCCTTGCACCCAAGAGTGGCAGAAGCACCTTGCAGAGGCACCTCTGGGCGGTGAGTGCGATTCCTTCGCCAGCTCTGCTTGCTGTTTTACATCCGATCAGTCTCGGCAGACCCTCACAAGGTAAAACCATGCAGAAGATCTCCCCCATCCACCAATCCCTCCAGGCTCAGAGGTCATGAGAGAGAAAAGCAGATTAAAGGGCCGTTATGCAGCCGGTGAGGGGGAAGATCTGACCCACAGCACCCTAGGAATTGAGGTTATTAATCCATGGTAGGCAACGATGACTTTGCCAGAGGCATGACCCAAGTTTAGAGGGCAACAGCTCGCAGTTGTTCCAGGCTTTTGAGGTGGGCAGGCAAGCGAGCTCACTGGCTGGCGGGGCCACCGGGGGCTCTGTCCATCAGACAGCACCTTGGCTCCTCTGCTTTCAGCAGGCAGCCGCCAAGGCAAAGCCAACGCTGGAACAGGTACGTCTTCCAAATTTGACCAGGACGTGCTCTTGACTTCCCCCCGATTCACTGCATGAAACGTGAACAACTGGCTTTCCTCATCTAACAGTGCAATTAATCCATCCATCTCACAGGGAAAAGTTGGGAGGCTTAATAAAGGAGATTGTCTGAGGGCAAGTATGATAAACCACCTCTAGAAGAAGCCAACTCCCCTTCCCTTCCAGCAAACTCACTCCTACTGTTCAGGAGTGCATCTGAGGTCGGGAGCAGCATCCGTGGAAGTACAAACCTCCCCATCTGCCTCCTTCCAGTGACACTTACAGAGCCTTTTACTGTCGTCCAGATCTGAAGCATATTTATTCTGGCACACTAATACAACATGTGTGGCACAGTCTCACCAAGACAAGCAAGTACTTGCCTGCCTAAATCCCTGCCTGGGGAATGACAGTACAAGAAACGCTTTCTGCTCCAATTCACAGTTTCTCTGATCACAGTAAAGCCACTACCAGGGCACTACGGTTCAGACCCTCATTAACTGGCCACTGTGGCTGAAGAGCACCTGAAGATGTGTTTGAAACACAGACTGCACTGCCAAGACTGCTATTCTGGAGCCTGCAACTCCCAGCTCCTCCAGCATAGCATCGCTACAGCAGCAGGGTCTTTACCAGACCCACACACAGGTTTGTCCCTGTTGGTTCTGAAGGCCAGAAAATGACAAAAGCTAGGCATTAAATAATAATATTACAGACTAGTTATAGTGTGGCTATATATGTAAAGGAAAGTTCATGTTTCAAGAGAATTGAAGGCTGGATTTACAAGACCTTTATAAGAGCCAACCTTGAAATCCCGGCCTCTTAGGACAGGACTTCCTACTGGATACATTTTTTCCAGGTGAACTTAGTTAAGAGGACTTTTTGTCTGGGAAAATTCCTTTTCTGAGACCATCTCGCACAGTGTAGTCATCACTAGAATGCAAGAGAGTTAAGAAAGAAAAAGATATTCAGATTTTCTTTCTCAGGGAACACTGTTGCTTTTGGGCAGATGCTCCAAAGAAGTTAAAAAAATCAACACACGTTTTTTCCTTAAAATGACATTTTCTGAAGTATTTCAACTTTGCTGAAATATTTTGACAATATTATGAAAATAAAGTTGCCAGGAAAGGTTTTGACCTTATCAGAATGAAACACTTCCATAAGTTTCTCAAACAAAATTTGACAATTGAGGAATACCCAGGAGGGTTTGGCTGACACTGGTGTGAACAGGGAAGAACTTAACTCCCACCCCATTAAGCCATAACTTCCACACTGCTGCTGCAGCCCTGGCCCCGTGCACAGTGACACGGTACCACAGATACGGTGTATCAAACTGGCTTCACAGGACAGAGGAGATTTTTTGCTGTTCATAGTTTCAGGACAAATGGTGAAGGCAGTTGATACTACCAGGCTCCGACATTGCCAGCTACAAGGCAGACCCCCTCCTCCATCCTCTGCTATGAGAGTAAAAACAAATCTAAGTAACATACTTGGGGTTCGTTCTTGCATTTGACTCAAGGTTTAGGGTCTTTTAAGGTTTCTGTTGTTAACTTTTCTCTGCAGCCATTAGAACCAGAAAATATCTAAATATGCCAATGTTGTGATTCTTACATAACGGCTTGGGGATTTAGGACAGGCTCCAAATCTTCTAAGAGTTAGCAACACCAGTTTGCAACAATCACATCGTGACAGGTAACATGGCTGGCTCCTAGAGACAGGAATCATTGCTGACTTGTGACATGCTCGGTAATGGCCTTACTCTGTTTCTGCTGAAAACAGAGCGGTGCCAGCTCAGACTGATTATCAGCCCCTGGGAAGTTCTGCTCCCCTGTAAGAAGGTAAAAATCCTCCTTTCCTCAGCAGCTGAAGATATTTCACTTATGCTGGAAGAAAAATTCCAGTGAGTCCCATCTCAAAACATGCATAATCTAGCAAAATTGGGGAGGAATGAAAAGTGTTCAAGTGAAAGATGAAGCATCATTCTATGAAGACTGCTGCAGAGCACAGCAAGAAAGGAAATCACAAAAGATGAATGACCAACGGGTGGAATTTCAAGAGGGAAATAAAATATGGGAGGCAAATAATTCTGTACGAGCAGATAAACCAGCAAGACATTCCTTTGTCAGCAGGGAAACATGCGCAAGGCGTTACCAAAGGCCTTTAAGGTCAATCACTGCAGTGGTTGTCCACTTCCCGCAAGCAAAGTTCAAAACCTGAACCATACACAAGGCACACGTGATGGACCTGGCACAGCACGTAATGCAGCTCAGCACAAGCTAAAGCTGTAACTGCAGCAGCAGAATGGACCAAGGAAGGGTTGGAGGAGAGAGAGGTGGCTGCAGAGGATTTACCAATAACACTAGAGAGCTGGGGCCAGATTCAGATCTGCTATAAACAGACACTGCTCCATGAGGTCTGAATTTAGCCCATACATTTCAGGCACTGTTTTTTTGGTTTGGTTTTTTTTACAGGCACTTTAGGGATTCAAAGCTGGAATGATAAACCTGAGCTGCTACCCTGTCAGCATGTGCTAAAGCTATTTATGAGTCACTAAAACACACCTTTTCTAATTCTCACCTTAGCTTGTGAATGGCATGTGGCCAATGCACCTTCTCCGGCTACTCGAGAAAAGTCACCACAGCATGTTATCTGCTTAGGCTATTGGCAGAGCCACCGCATCGACTCTGCTGCACGACATGTTTGACCTCCAGCCAGTCCTGCCTGTCTACATTAGGACAGCCACAGACATTGTCCAAACAAGTGCCACACAATGGCAGCATAAATTTTAGGAAGTCTGTCCAGTGCTTTGCAACCCTTAGATTAGAAAGCCCCTGCAGAATCAAAAAACACAAGCACAGACGTCAGTCATCCCAAATCCTCAGTGTGCCTGGCCCCACACGCCATTTCTGTCCCTGCACAAGTGGTCCTACCGGGTATACTGGGCTCACAAGCAAGTGGAACCACAGCCATCACTCCCCATTCCCAAAGAGCTGCCTCCTACAATTCAGCAGCAAAACAGTAGTTACAATAGGGAACAATAGCCAATTAAAGTAAAAATATTCTGAGCAAGCTCTTGCATGTCATGTATCCATTCCCAGACTGCTGCCAAAATTATTTCCTTCCACCTGGCGTTTGCTTAACCCCCAACACAGAGGCAATCTGAAGCTATGCAGTACTGGGGTTCACATACACCCTCCTTAGATATTACATACCTCCCTGGGAGCAGTGGAAGGAGCCATGAGGCCTCCCTTTGCTCTACCTAGTTATTTGGAAGGCCAGCCACACATTCAGAACCCATCACTCAGGCTTGACTGGCCCTTTCTCCACCACTTTGGTTCCTTCACTGTTATCCTGACTCCCATAAGGGATCACCACCCCCCAATTCCCCTTCTCACCCAGCTGCTGTGCACAGATGTAGCAGGATGACTCAGACCTAGGGAATGCCAGCTCAATGTTCTCCTGCTATAGAGCGATCACTGCCTATCTCCAGAAGGTCATCACCAGTCTGGATTGGGGCTGCTGTGCTAGGGAGAGGGAAGCAATGGTTGGTTTGTGAGGAAAAACACACCTACAGCAGGGGACCTCTTGCCCGAGCCACAGCTCCTGCTGCTTCTCTCTGTCACAGTCCCAGCTCATCCTTGCTTAAGTCTCACTGGACTAGCTTGTTGCAAAACACAAGTTTAGTTCTTTGCTTTTCATGACGACAGAGCCACAAGCTCCTGAGAGCAGTGCCAAGCACACTACAAGGCAGCACATGACATTTGAGGGTGTGAGGAATGGAAAGGCATGTTCCCAGGGGGATGTCTTTCCTTTTCCCCTGCTGAGTTACAGCAAGTGTCACAGTCACATCATCTTGTTTTTTTATTCCCTTGTGTTTAGTGTCAAGCCATAATGAAACCATAAGGAATCCAGCATCACTCAGCAGTGTACAAAAGCACTCTGGTCCAACTCTGCAGAGCTGGATTGTGTAGTGTGCAGTGTTGCAGGAAGGAGAAGAGTCTGATACCGAGAGCCTGGCTCTTCAGTTTTATTTGCTGCACTCCCTGAACTGCAGCGATGGCAAGCGAGAGCAAGGCATGGCAGAGACAAGCCTTGCTCCTCACCCTGCTGCCTCAGTCACCCCCCCGCTTACAGCGAGAGCTGCCAGGCAAGACCACAAATGTCCAAAATGGTTCATGCCAACACCAAACTACATGGAGGAAAGCAGGCAAAAGCAGAAGGATCGTTCTCAGGATGATGCTCTCAGGGGACAGACTGTCCAAGATAACTTCTGAAGGATCTAACTGGGACTCTAGGACCTCCGTCAAGCTGCCCTTCCCCAGACCCGAGCCATCCCTAACCTGGGCAGCAGGGGAGAAGTGGGTTTCCTGCCAGAGTCCACAGACCTTTGCCAGATACAGCACGGCTGGGAGGCAGGCTGTCCATGCAGAGGCGCAGGTACCGCTCCTGGGGAGACCCAGGGATGCCTCCCAGTGCTCAGCCACCCTCGTGACCATTGGCAGAGCACGTCTGGGCTCAGGCAGGAGGGCACCGGTGTGCCTCTTTGCCCATTTATCCGGACCAGAAGAAGTGGGGACATTTCTCAGCAGGCACAGAAAACGTGACAGCCCCCCCTCCAAGTAAAACATGCAGCTGCCTCTGATGAGAGGCAGAACAGACACCACCTTTACTTGCACACCACTGGGGGAAGCGCCTGGTAATGGGCTTTCATTAAGACAGAGTAAATTAATAATCGGGAACAATCTCTGAGCTGACGTCTGCTCCAGCCTGTGGGATACTCTCTGAGCAGCTAAAACTAGAACAAAGCAATTCCTGGGGAACAAGCCATAGGGAAAAGCCTGCACTGGTCTGTCAGGGATGCAGGCAGCAGTGCCTGGATAATCTCATTTTAAAGTTTTTTCCTTCTGCTCTTTCCCAGCTTGCTTTCCCAGTTAGGTTCTCATCCTGTAGAAACTGTTGGGTCATGTCTCTGGTATCCCATGATTTCTTCCTCAGTGCCATTGTCACCAAGGGATGTTTAATGCAGGATGCCTGCTGAGGACAGTTACCATTTCTCTCAGGGGTGTTTACACTGACTAGGGTTGATGGAGATGGGCACGTGGTGGCTCGGCCAGCCTGCCGCACAGCAGCTGTGTTTGCACTGCACTTCACCCAGACCCTGCTATTTAGATTTAATATCCCAACTTCCTTCTATTCCACATTGCACGTTTCATATCCCGTCACGATCTCTTTGTAATTCCATGTCCCTGTTAAGAACTCACTCACCGCCAGAAAAATCATGCTGAAAAGAGTGAGATTAAATAAGCAGGTGATGGTTCAGCCCAGGGTCAGGTTAGTTAACACAGACACAAAATGCTGCACACAGCCCAGTATAAAGCTTTTCCCTTAACACATCACAAGAAGTTACAGAAGGTAGAATAGCTGCCATCTACTTTTGCAAGGGCAGTAGCGTTGAATGTCCTTTCATGCTAGTACTGCTGTCAGGATCTTCCCACCCTACAACTGCTCTTGAAAGATGGGAGAGGGCCCTGGTGGAGGGGCCAGGCAGGAGCAACAAGGATGCTGTTCCTGTGTGTGATGCAGTACAGGAGTTTTACAGTGTGGGAGATCCAACTGGTCAGCATGTCCTCTCCAGTCTTACTTGGAAAGAGAAAAGGGTTGTTGTGAAGTATTTGGCTGATTCTTATTCTTTACACAGACACTATGACCACAGCTTAAGCATCAAAAGGGTTTACAGAAGTTTTCTCCTTTAGTGGTGTAGGGTTGAGCGGCAGACTTTCTGCATAGTTAAGGGTTATAAATGATACTATCTGTTTATAAGACTACAGGTAATACTTTCCCATAGTTTAATAATTGCACTGAGATAGGTCCTTTACTGCTGGCAGCAGTAGGGGTCACTGTAGTGTGTGTTAAGTGGGAGAATTCAACTAAAAATAAAAAACTAAGGGAAAAAAACCAAGCTGCAGCATCTTGTGACAACTCACCCCAGAAGCCCTGTCAGTCTGCCAGGACTGCACTACCCAGGAGTTGGAGTGAAGCAAATCCTCCACTGTCTAATGCTGGAGAGCTCTTTAACCCACTCCGTCTTCAGCTGCTTTCTGTCGCTGGCTGCTTTTAACCTAGTTTTCAACCTCCAGAACTCTTATTTCTGGCTGCAGCTTTCATTAGCAGAGACATGTTCCCCATTCAGTTCCTTCCAGAGATGTAGGCTACATCCCCAAAGTGCCTTTTTGGGAAAGTTGTCTGATGCACTCGCAGACTGAGGGTGCAGTCCCCTGGAAAGCAGGGAGGAGCATAGCTTCAAGAGTGCATTTTTTCCCTCAGTACTGAGCTGCCAAACACCACTGGTGAAGCTTTTAGATGGGATTGTTCTTTCCTAACCATTGTCAGTTTTGTTTCCAAAACTGATGGGAAAGAGTGGCTTTTAAAGTCATAGAGCCCTCTTTTCCCTTTCTTTGTCTCTTTCCCTCTCCTTTTGGAGCAGTAGGTGATGCAACACTGCTTTTTCTGGTTTTTCACACCTGTTTTTGACAGCCTCTTACATATGCTGCTGGGGAAGAGGTTACCTTGCACAAAAAGGGTCTCTCTGCATGGCAATGCAATAGCTTCCAGGAATTCCCACTGATCACAAATAGACCCTCATCCCCAAGTGGCAAAGTGCTTTCCTGCTGATCCTGCAGGAATCCCAATTTCCCAAAATCCTCCCGATTTCTGCAGAAAAATATTCTCCTGTTACCACACAGACAGGAGTGCAGCAGTCCCAGTTTCCCACTGCCAAGGTGCTCACCCACATCCCTGACATCAACTTTAGTGCCTTACTTTGGAGCCATCAGTCTGCATATTGTCTTCCTCCAGAACTAGCTGTGGTCTGAAAGGATTGAGGTGGAGGTTGGAAGTAAAGAGTTATTTTAAAGTGTAAAATATCTCAGTTGAGGCCTTTTCTCAGTTTTAACTCTGCCATCCACTCGGTCACTGGGCCTAGGAAGAGAGCACGGGGGTTTCAAAGGCTGGTGCATGTGCTCTCTTTTCAGAAGGGTCTATGCTCTCTGTTATTGGCAGGTGAGAAGCTTCCCCGAGAGGGATGGATGTAAAACGTCTCCAGTCCCAAAGCCTTGTAACCACGTCAGCAAAGCACTACACTTAACTATTTATGTCTGTGAGAGACTGGATTTATCAGCTCAGGCACCCAGGCAATTAGACAGCCTGCAGTCCTGAACCAGACTGAGTCCAGCCAGCCCAAAACACAGCCCAAACAAGTTTGCATCTGGCTGCAAAAGATCGTGTAAGACGTACCCATGACTACTGGCATCAGCTCAAAACACTTCTTTGGTTTAGAAAGCATCCATGCCAGAAGATGGATTGGGGATGCTGAACATCAACAGCAGAGCTGTTCCCACAACAGCTGTGTACAATATTAACAAATCCTGACAGTTCGCCTTGGCAGAGATGCTGAGGTGGCATTTCTGTCCCCTCTTCACAAGCAGGGATATCGCAGCAGGACTGAAGTAAGCAGCTCCTGGAGCCTCACACAAGCAGCCCACAAGACCATGAAAGGTGCTTTGCACTCAAGACTGCTGGTCGTCCCACGTGCTGGGCTCAGACACCCTGCCAAGAAGAAACAAGACTTTGAAACCTAAAAGCACGTCCCACACCTCCACACTAACTGCCTTTCCATCATCTGTGGGGTTTCGAGTGGCTTTAAAACCAGCAAGTTTGGCCTGATGGAGGTCAAACCACAGAAGGAGTTGGGTCATCTGCTGTCACAGCATATTCTGTGGTTGAGGTAACCCAAATCTACTGCATCCCTTTCCCCTGCCTGAACCACAAAAACCTGTTTTTTCCTTTAAGGTAGCCTTCTAGCTGGGCTTACTGCCCCACCAGGCTTGCGGTCTTATTCTCTCTCAGGGCTTTTGTAGGTTAATCCAGCCCAAAAGGCACTGGCTGCTCTCCACTCCAAATGTCTGCCAGGTTGTGAGATGGATGGAGCTGGTTTTAAAATGTACCATGAATTGAACAGCATAAGAAGCTAACAACAATCATTCTGCTGAATGTAGTAGCCTACATCCCAAAGGACCTCAGCACAGCCGATTTACAAAAAAAACGCACCCAAAACAACAAGTGCTTTTATATTTCATCTCTTGTGAAATTCAGTCTCTGCAGGGCTTTTGCAATTAGATCTCATTTGAAAACCTGTATAAATCCTCCGTTACTAACTGTATGTTTTAAGTATGTGAACCCTAGAAATACCCAGTGCAGACTGGGAAAGTGCACACACCCCCCAGCAGTGCCATCGTATTGCTTTTTTTGTGCCTTCTGTGCCATGAGTTTGTGCTTTCACATCACACCCCACAACGTCTCAATCAAGAACATTAACAGCTTTTCATTTGTTACAACCAAGATGCCTCTCAGAGCTCCACCTGCTTGGCAACACGATCAAGCCCATGAGGACAGGACACAGTTTCGGCAACACACGGCTTCTCAAACTCAAAGTAACAAGAAAACCCAAGGCTGGAAGCTGAAACTAAACAAAGTAAAGTGCGGAAGTATTTAACGTTGAAGGTGATAAAGCACTGGAACAATTTAACAAGGTGAATCTTCCATCACTGGAAAATTTTAAACCGAGAGGGGATGCTTTCTATATTCAATGCTGCACTTCAAGCAGGAGTCAATTGAGGGCAGTCCTGTGACTTGCTCTCTGCAGGAGGTCAGACTGAGAAGATCACAACAGCCTCTCTGACCCCATAACCCAGGAATTAATGCCTGGGAGGAGTTTCTTGTAAAATCTGTCAAACCACTGCCCTTTAAATCCCTACCTACAACTCCTCTGCTATGAAGCCACAACAAAGAATCAATTAAAGAGCAGGGACGATGGAAAAGGGAAAAAACAAGAAGTTACTGAATAATGGAGACCGAGGCACAGTGAAAGGAAGACAGAGGTTTGAGCACTGCCCCTGCACCAGGCTGAATAGGACCTATTCTGGGCTCCTGGAGATCATGGGAGTTTTGCTATTATTGACTTCACTGGTACTCGCTTTGTGTCCTCTGCAGATAAGTAGAGGACACGGGTTTGCATTCTGCAGGGTTGCGAAGCCTGTGTCTTTCCCAAACACTGAACAGTCCCACTACACAGCCAACCTAGGTACAAAGTTATTCTTTCATTTCATTTTTTCTCCCAACCGACCTGCCTTTGTGATTATAACTCTAGACCAAAAGAGACTGGATATGAACAAAAGGAAAAAGAAAAAAAACACCAAACAAACCCAAAGCTGCCTTTCCATTATTATGGTACTGCTGCTTTGGGATCAGAAAATAAAAACCTCCATCGGCAGGATCTGGGTTTCTCAACCCGTCTCAAAAAGTTGGCAGAGGATTGTACAAGGAATGAAAGCTATACTGCACAAATCCTCAGAAAGCCACCAGAGGGTAGCAGAACATTTTAGAGAGCAGCTAACAGAAGCCCAGGCAAAGCAGCCCGATCTGTACCTGCATCTCCCTCCTTACTTTCTGGTTGCTATTTCACTTCTTCAGGAAAGTAACATTTTTGTTCATCCCTATCCATTCCTTTTTCAAAATGCTGCCTTTATTTCTTTGCAGATGAGAAGGAAAATTTATATTTCTCATTATTCCTGCCCTGCTCTTTGGGAAGAAGTTTGTTTCTCCGTGATTTTCTTCATAGTGTCTGCATCACCCCCCTGGCCAACTCCCCCCTGCAGCAGTAGGCAGCGTGCAACATCATACTGGGATGGCATGATGGTACAATGGTACGGTACCACACGATGGGGAGGTGTGAGGAGGGGAAGAGGGGCAGGAGGGCAAAGAGCGATTTCCACCAGTTTGGGAAACCGGCTGCATCATTAACTCCCTACATTGGGAGTCAGGATTACCCCAACAGTCTTGCTTATGCAGCATTCAAATAACACCCAGGCTGAATTGTTGATGGCCAGTCCTGAGGTCTTGACTTTCTCAAAGCTGTGAAAAGTACAGGAGAGAGAGACAGACATATCACTTTTGTAACACTTTCCCCACCTCTCCAGAAGTCTCCATTCTCCACCTTGCAGATTCCCAACCAAGTTATGCAGAAATCCTCATCCCTGCAAGTGCCTCAAGAAGCCAGTGAACCAACCGTGTCCTGATCCCTCTCGGATGCTTTCTGCTGTTACCGTAGGAAGACTTGCAGTAACGTTTTTTTTTAAAAAAAAAAGTTCCTGTATATGAAATTCTTACCAGGATTATTTAAGCCAGAATACAACAGAGCTCCAAAGAGGGTAACAGAAAAGCTTGTATGAAGCAAGGAGACCGGCCAGGAGCTCAGAAAAAAAATGAGTCTGGCTTTTAAATAGCTAACTTTTTCATGCACAGTCTGCAGGAACCAAAAATAGCTCCTGAATATTTCAGTAAATCATTCCCTATAATTAAAATTGTGATGTGTTTGCTGTCAATTCCAAATGCAGTGAAAGCCATCAGATATATTATTCACTACAAATTATTCATCCAGCTGCATTTGCAGAGTTGAAAATTTCCGTTCACTTAGACCTAAGCTCAAATAAACCCTCAAGCCCCTAAATCAGAAATTCTTTCATATCTACCCATTGCTAAAAAATAAGACAAACTAACCTTCCCTTGTCTATCCTATTTGTTTAATACAGGTATGTCTCACCTAATAGGCTAACGCTGTAGTGCAGCTGACACTTTGCACTGATTGTCAAGTTATAGCTGTTCAGTGCAGCTGCCTTCAGTGCCTATTACAGATGGATGGAAGTCATTAAATACATTTTCCGCAAACTGTACCCCAAATTGGAGTATCCTACTTGCTCTACCCAGGTGCTGTGCCACACCTGAGGATCAGCCCTTTGCCACATTGTCAGGAAGCAATGGGAGGTAGAGGAAAGGCTCTTGCAGACCTCCAATTCTACAGAAAAGGTTCTCTCCCTGTAGAGAACTTGATTATTAGTCCTGCCCCAGCAACAGTAGAGATATTTACTCACAAGCTCCCTGAAGCAGACACCAAAGCTAAAGACATAAGCAGCACCACCTTCTTGTAGCGCTATGAAAAATCTCTAGCATCATCTAAATCCAGTCTAGCAGCTTACTCCTCCATTACATCTTCTGCATGAATCACAAATGTGAAGCAGCACACAGTGCAAGAGCACACTCTGGGCAAGATCCATTTATGGACTTTTTTTAAAGAAAGTATTCAATATATAAGGGTGTTATCTTTTTCTTGTGGCTGAGGTGAGGACACCTCAAAGGGACAATATATTTTGGAAGCACTGAGCATCCCTGCTAGGATAGTCAGGGCATGGGCATCTCAGTTTGAGATTTCCCCACCCTGGTCCCCCCAATATATCTGGATGTTTAATATAAATTAATCTGTTATTACAAACCACTCAACCAAGTTCTACCTGACCTTCAGTCTGAGATATTCTGGGACAAGACAGTGAGCTAAAACAGACCCTTCCTCAATCTAACTGTTGGGTGTGCACATTTCCAACTACTAAAATCACTCCTTTTCTTCATTTTTGCCCCAGTAATCTTTGTGTGTTTCATAACACACAAGCTGTTGACAGTCCCAAACATAACAAATACTTGGAAAAACAAGCTGCAGAACCTGTTTAGAAAAGGAGGGCTGCATTTCATTGCTACACACCTGCATGACAGTCACACTGCATTTATCTCACTGCCAGCATTCTTGTCACTGGCACTGCCCCTCCAGTGGGAAGCTACAACCTCTTTGATTTTTGCTACACCAAATCAAGTACACTATCTCTTCTCCAGCTTGCAAAAAGGACAAATAAAATTTTTCCTTTTTCTGAAAGATGGGCAAAGAGTATGATGGGCACCCCTCAAAGTCCACTCCTGGCTACTGTCTTGTCACAACACAGTCTGTAGTACTCCTGCCAACATGTCTTAACTTGAGGGGTTCAACCCATCTCTTAACCTTCTACTGGGGAGCCCAGTTAAAGTTATTGTGTGAATACAGACAGCAGCTCTGTGCAATTTCTGGGAAGAATGTCCCGACTTATAAGATCTGAGAGACTGGGGAGTTCAAGATAGGGCAGATACTACTTTGCATCTCCAGTAGATGTGATTTGGACCTCTATTTGGTGAGGGGAAAGAGGACAGAGATAGCTGCTACCAGCTAACCAAAGCACAAGGCTCCATGTGCCGTTCTCAGGCTCTCGTCCATCCTCTTCACAGTTCAGGTGTTTATGGATGCAGTTCAGTTTCCCTGGACTCTGGGAGCCCTAGATTGGTAACGCACCTGCAATAAGAAAGCTGCAAATGACCCATTTTTATGGCTGCTCACAAAGTGGCTTAGGAGGATCCAACTTCTCTTCATAATCAAGAGGAGTATTATTGGGAATGGTGCCACAGGAAAAACTGGAGGATCACTAATATCCCCTTTGGAAAAGACTGTGGCAATATGGGAAAACATCACATCGAAGTCACAGTTCCCTGTCAAGCACTTCTCCTCCTTCTCGGTGACGTGTCGCACTGTCATTCCTGAATGTCACCTTGATGGAGAGAACGACTTCTCGGGAGGAGGAGTCAGCTTGAAGCAACAAAAACCACCTCCTTCAGAAATACACCCACAGAGGTGTGCAAGGCCAGGACAATAACATCATGTCAGGCCATAATTAAAACTTCTGAGTAGTTATAGCTCCTCATTGTCAGTCTTTTATGTAACAATTGAAAGCCATTAAGGTAACGACCTTCCCCACGCTGACATGTCTGCACAAACATAGAATTACAACAGTGATGGAAAGGAGCCTGACATTTAGCTCAGGAAACAAGAAACCTAGCCAGGAGGTCCAGAGCCTTTTTCCAGCCTTGCTGCTACTGACTTCTGCAGGACATTGCGTCAAGCCCTGAAGGCAGGGACAGAGGCCAGAAGGTGCTTGTACATTAATACGTCCTTCTTGCCCAGCAGATGCCCTCGCTTGGCAAAACACTCCCTTTCTATAGAGGATCAAGAGTGTTGTTGCACAACTGACTGACAATTTTATAGCTTAAGCTTGGACATATTAGCTTTCTAGGGGCACAGAGAGATGAGGCTACCCCTTGCCTAGGATATTCATGATGTCCTAATAAACACAGTTAGCTTCTCGCTCAAGAAACATCCACTCTAGGAGCCTATTTTTTTCCTAAACTCCTTTTAGTTCTTGCAAATTCAAAGTGGAAAATCAATAGTAGGCAAATATAGATCAAGGCAGTGCAGGAAAGATGATCAAATCATCAGAAAGAGGAATTAAAACCAAGTTTACATAGACAGAAGAAGCACAAAAGTGCTGTGGGAAGACAAAGGCATCATTTTCAGATCTGAATAAGTGAGAACTGTATGAGATCTGGACCAAAGGCTAATAAAAGCAAAAGCTTGCTAACAGTGGTTAGCACATGTTCACATGGAGCCTGCCTGGGTGGCTCAGACTGCAAGATTTTGGACAAAGAGGGTTTAGAAGAAGCCTTAGTCTAGAAAAAATGACTGTGATAAGACACACAGCACTGCCTAGACAACATATCGTATCTTCCCCATTCAGCCCTTAGACCCCGGCCTGGAAACCGTGACTCCCAGAGCCAAATCCCGAGATGAAGCAGCTTAGCCCACATAGGCCAGGTACGGACAAGGCCTGAGGGCTGGAGCCTTACACTGTAAGCTCTTGTTATCCTCTCCTGTAAAAGTTCTGAGATCCCATCATAATGGAAGTTATCCTATCAGGAAAACAAAACAAAACAACAAAAAACCCCACACCACCACAACAACACATAGCAAGAAGAGAGCCCATTCAATTCTTTTAGTCTTTGCACCTTTGCATCACTGTACTAAAAGATTCTCAAAGTAAAACTCTTACCACCTGCTTAATATCTCGCCCCAGTTTTAGAATCAGTTTTTAGTCATGTTGTTGCAGACCACACAGTGGTTCAGATTCAGTTATGGTTCAAGGAAAAACAAAGCAAAACTATGTGGTTTCAATGAGTTTTCAGTTCATTGGACATTTGGCCCCAGAGAGCTATCCAGGAAAGACAGGGTTTGTTTCTCACCCACTGAGCAGTGTGTGGTGCAGAGATTAACTGGGAGTTGAAACTGGACAAGAGCCTTCCTCTCCCGAGAGGTGTTTTCCATTGCTAGTGTTCACAGACACACCCCACCCCCCGCTTTAGGGACCACATAAGGCGACCTTGTGAGTGCATCAAGAGAACTGGATAGTGCCACGCATGCCTTACAGACCTTTTTGGGGAGAGGTCGGTACATAAGCACAAAGCGCTGTGTTTACACAGCTCGGTGGGATTTTACCCATTTGGTCCCTCTGGCTCCTATCATAGCTGTGTAGATGTTGCTGGTGGGCTTCCACAGGCACCAAAAATGCGCTCCTGTCTACCCAGAGCTTTGAGGTTTCTGCTTCATTCATTCAGTTGCTCACCTCTGTTTCCTCTTGTGGCCGAGAGCCTTGTCAGGCATCACAAGTTACTCTCTCAATCCCAGGGCAGACCACATTAGGAAGCAAATTCAGATGTACCCTCACAGAGCGGCACACACACAGAAGAGGAATCAATCGCCTGTATCACCTAACATATGTACCCAGTGCCACTTAAGGAGCCATAGGGTGTCCTGCCTGGCCTGCAGGCTGTACTAGCTCTGCCTGCACTGGTGCCACATCTGCCTGCACTAATGTGCACATCTCGGGCTTCTTGGGGAGACTGAAATAGCACTTGACACTGGTGTTCAGCAACTGAACTTCGCCCATGAAGTCTTTCTCAACAGGCCTGTTTTCACCTTTATTCAGACAACACACTACTTGAACGGTTTTGCCAGCATTGTCAGCAAATGCTTCCGCTCCTGCTAAAAACCTCGTGTCAGGCTGAACAGTAAATTGCTATATCAGTTCTTAGCCCAGCCCCAAATGTCTCTAAGAGCATCACCTCAGAAACGTGTTGCCTGTTCTCTGCCCCATCCATTCCAACACCTTCCCTGAAATGAGTCGGACACATGCCAGATGAGATGATGTGGAATAACGACTGCCAGGTACTGCTCAAGACTCAGCACTTGCCCTAAAACATTGCAGTTCTCTCTCAATTGTTCTGTCTGCACAAAAATAGCAACACTGATAGGGACCTTGCAATGCCTGAAATACAGCTTCTCGGAGAGTGAGCTCATTTGCATAATCATTAATAGTCCAGCATTTCCACATGGTCTGGCTGGTATCCACATAGAGAAGAACACAGCCCATGTCTCAGGGCTGGAGATCCAGGATGCCTGTCTGGGGGCTACACAAGCCCAGGAATAAGGACGTGTGCCCAGTCTGCACTCTGCCATACCTGCGGGCAAGTGCAGGCTGAATAATTTTTTTTCTCTGCAAACAGCTTGTTATGACATTCTCTAGAAAAAATGCCATGGTGCCTGACTTTTTCCCAGCTTTGAAGAAGTACAGTACTTTGGCTGACTGAGGAAAAAAGTTCACATTTCCCACTAAGAAAAACTGTGTGGGAAAAGAGCATTTGCAGAGCATGTGGCATAACAGGAAAGGATTGTCAGATTACCTGGAGAACTGATACTTGCCTCCACTAAAGCTCTATTTTGGTTCAAAGCCCTACTTGCAAATTCTCAGAGAGGCGATAATACAGATTTTCTTACAGTATTTCAGATTAATTGCTGCATAAGAAATGGAGTATCCTCAAAATGTGATATCTGTAAGCTTCTGATTCATACATACCTAATATCCCCAAATGGCAAATGTATGTATTTTTAATGAAGATATAGAACACCATAAGGAAAAAAATCCAATTCATAATTCTATCTATGTACCGAGTTTAGTGTGCAATGACTCCAGGTTCCACAATAAAACCATGCTGTGAGCATGCTTTCAACACCAGCCCTCAGTGCATTCACATGATGCAGTGGAGAAGCCACAGGCTGAGACAGATCACACCCAAAGAGTTCTTCTAATGCATTTAAAACCTTTTCGTCATAAATTGATCAGTATCCCTAGCATATCCCATCTCAGATGTGCTGAGAGTTCACAGCCTCTTCGTTTTCTAGCTGATTTTAATATAACTTTCCAACTGGTAAAAACTGCGATATGAAGCTTTGTAAATGAAGATTTTAAAGAGAAAGTGGGGCAGAAAAAGACCTAAATCCAAAATTTTAGAATAAAACACACTGGCTACATCTATACAGCTTAACACAGTCTGAAACACAGGCAAAAGGCTCTGCATCACTCAAAACGTGAATTACAGTTTAACCTCTGACCGCCCAGGAATACTGAGCCAGTCATGGCACACCACGTGGTGGGCATAAAACCAACCCAGAGCATCCATGGAAAAGCACCTCCTGGTTGCACTGTGTTCACAGGGAAGTCGGTCCCAGACCCCACACCTATGCGAATAAACTGTGCCAAAAGTCCCTCCACACCTCCCACCGCCGTTCCTCCCCAGGTCCCAGTTTTATTTCATGAGGTTTCCCAGAACATTATCTCTTCCAGTATCTGCTTGTACAAGCAACAACTTTTTTGTTTTTTTTTATTCAAGGGTGAATTTAGAAGAACAAAAGCTACTCTTTCATCATGCATCATTTTCATGAACAGACCCAACGTGGTCTCAATGAAAAACCACAGGCTTTTATTCATTCCCATCTACCTATCTATAAATGCACAGAAAATAACCACAGAAATAATGAGTTTGCCACCCTTGAAACCTTCCTGAGTGCCTTCTGGAGATGTAGCACTCTCCTTTATACCCGTACTCCATCAGTTGTCTTCACAGTATAAATTATTTGGTGTGTGAGACAATGGGGATGGCATCTTCAGAAATACATGTTCAAAGTGATTAGGAAAGCTGATGGAGCATGACAGCTATGGAGATTTTCTTTCTACTTCTCAGTGGAGACAGAATGAATTGACTTGTCTTAGTATAGTACCACAGTCAGCCCAGAATATTACACTTAGAAATGTTTTTTATGCTGTATGCTTTGCATATAGGAAGAGAGCATAGAAATAACACTATGAAAAAAGTTAATAGTTTTATGGCCCCAACACAAACTTTTTTTTCCTCCAGACATAAGCATGCAAAGTGGGGTCGCAATTTAACCAAGAGCCAACCTTGGCATCAAACTGTGCTGATACAACCATATGGTTAGAAAGATTTTTCTCTCCCTCTGCTAGCTACCACCTCACATCTTGTAAACGACGTATCTTACAACCATTATCAGCATCAATTATAAAAGGCATCTGCCTTCAGCGACAGAGAACTGGAAACGGTATGATGAGGTGCAAGGAAGGCATCAGGCTGCCCGTGCTTACGGCAGCTCCCACCAGCTCGCTGATGAGAGGGCACCAGCACATTTTAAAGGAGTTACTTATGCAACTCTGCTGCTGGCAACGAGGTGCAGAGTAGAGAGGCGTGACTGGGCTGCAAGAGAAGGGGGGGAAGAGAAGGGATGGAGTATCTGGGAGCACAGGGGGAAGGTGAGGGGGGATGCAGGTACAGGGAAAATATGGGATTTGAGATGCAGAGACACCCCAGACGCTTTCCTGACCTGCTTCAGCAGCCTGCCCCGCACAGCCAAGGAAGGGCTCCTTGAAGCCAAACCTGCCCAGGTGTCTACAGCACAAAGGTAACCGTCAGTGCAGACCCACGGGAGCTTAGTGCCTCATGCTCACACAAGTGTCACTGGGATGCTTCCAGGTACAAAAACATCTCCAAAGCCCAATGGCCATGGCTGCACAGCACCATGCCGGGCTCTAGCCCTGCTGCTCCGCACAGAGCCACCCCAGTGACAGCACCTGAGGCGCGGTTACTCTGCGAGCTGGATAAAGTGATCACAAATAATCCAGATTACTGCAGTTTCATTTTGGAAAGAGAAACTAAGTGAGGCCATTGTACATATGATGTTGAATGAGGCCCACAGACAACTGCTATGGCCCCAAAACGTCAAATGCCCCGTCCCACACACCCATATTTAGCTAGCATGGATCATCACTTCATATAGGCTCACCATAAACACTTAAAAACCATCTGGAAAAACCCAAGCAGGTTACTGCTCCTGTGGGAAGCTGTTCCAGAATGTTGCCCTTTTCCTCATCACAAACTTTTTTCTATCTTCAAGCCTAAATTTATTAATGTAATCCCAATACTGGCACAATACGAGGCCCTACACCTCCTGCCCATACACATCAAGACTTATAAATTATTTACAGGAGACATGAATATGCTGCCATCTGCACACAAAGGAACTGCTCTACAGCACACACGTACCTGCTGCTGCCTCTGGGGAAGGGAGAGGGTGAGGTGGGGCCGCTGTAAGGTCACACTGGGAAGCTGTTGCTGTGTGATGGCTCTTTGGTAACTTAGGTAACATAAACTTGATATATCTGATTTAATCTACTAAAGCAGTGAGTGCTAACAGGAATCCCTGCCGGCAGGCGCAACAGAGAGGACAAGCATCAGCAAACAGGCAGATTAAAGAGAGGTCTCATCCCAAGAGACAGCCCAGACGCAGGCTGCACATCACCCCCTCTCAGACCTGTGTCACAGTGCTGGGACATGAGGCCCCAGGACTGTCAATCCACACCTCTTCGCAGGCAAGACTAGCCTGGGCTGGAGAAAGTGAGACTGTTCTTTCTTCGTATTTTGGGCTCTGCAAAGCATGGAGGCTCACGGAAAGTGAAAGAGAAACCGTGGTACCAGTAACTCCTTCCTGCATTGCAGATCTCACCTTCATCTCCCCTTTCAAAAACTTAAAATCAAAGCTACAGTTTGGAGAGCATCTGCCTTAATTTTCAAACACGGGGCAGAGAACTACCACCAAGCTAAATAAAAAGCAGTGGTCTTCTGAGTGGATGCCACAGGCTAAATTACTGAGCCACAGATTACACAGATGAGCACACAAGGCTAGGTGTCATACCAGTAGATTGCACCATTTGAATGGCAATCTCAGAGTCTGGAGGGTGCGTGAATGCAGCTCTTCAATAATGATCCCGTGCAAAGCTCAGAGGGTCAAGGCCATTAGGGACCTGGCCGCTGGAGTCCCAGGCAAGTTGTTCAGCCTCTGACATCTGCAACACAAAGTTACATGGCTCACAAGGTAAACTTTATAAAGTTTATAAACCTTACAGAATGACAGAGATCTACTGCTGCAGGAACAACTCCTTCTCAGTTTTTGTATTCGCAGAGACAGGCCTTTTCATCAATGGAAATTTTAACTGAAATTTTGATTTAGGTAAGTCTTGGCCAAATACATCTGCACACAAAGCAAATAGGTACAAATCATAATTACATACATATCCTAAATGTGGCAACACCATCACATGCTTAGTCACATGTGCCTCTTGTAAAGGAACACCATGTTTTCATCTTGTATTTACAGAATTAGTGGAAGGTTTCCATCTGAAGTTTTTGTGCAGGCACTTTTTTCCATCCAGCTTCGATAATTTAACTTATTTTTAAAAATTATTTTTAAATAACTTGCTACTTTGACAGGGAGCAGGAGTTACAGAAGCACATCATCCTCTGGAGACTTTCCCTCCAGACGGGTTTCAACAGAGCCAAGGAAAATGGTGACTAAAGGCTGCAAAATTGCTTTTCCATGGGTACTGCCCAGCTCCTAGCACTATGCCGTGTCACTCCTAGGCACGGTCGGACTACAGCATCAACAGCAGGTAGAAGACTTAAGGAAGCACAAGTTTTGAAGCATATTCCAGGAGGCTCAGAAATTGCCCTGCCATTTCACAATACAAAGCAGAGCAAGGGTGAAGGAAGGAAGAGATGACAGAGACAAAATTTGGTGCAAAGTGGGACAGACCAATAGCTGCCATCACTAATTGCCATTCCCCAGGTGGGAGCTTGGGCAGTACTTAGAAACATCACAAGCAGCCTGAATTGCTTTATTGATATTTACTCTTCCTTCACCCTTGGTGATTTATACAAATAAGAGATTAAAAGAAGGAAGGAAAGGCAGCAATAGCAGGAGGGAAGAGAAGGGTAATTAGCGCTGTCAGGATTGAGAAGATCAGTAGGGTCCTAGTGACGAGGGAAAAGCCAAGAGGAAATAAAGGGACTGACAGGCATTTAGTATTTCAAGCACAGAAAGGTTCTTGCAGCTAGGAATGCCGAAGCGAGACTTGCTTATTATTATGACTATGACAAAGCAGAAAAAAACAGAACACACATTGATTAAAGCAGCAGGCATCTCCCTTGGATGCCGAGACTCAGCAAGGGGCCGCAGCTTCCCAAGGAGGCAAGCATTTAGATTTCAGCTATTCCGAGACATGGACCATATGTTGGGGCCATCTGGAGGCTGCTTTATTTGATGGATGTTGGATGCCTCCAAAAGCACCAGGGAAGGGAGCTGAAATATTGGTAACTGATTGATGCTGAGGGCACTTAACTAAAGATGACCCCACTTCTTTAAAATTCACACCTGCTCTACAGGAAAAGCTCAGAAATAGTCTTCCCAGTGGAGATGATAGCTTCTATGGCTTTCAAAAACAGCAGCTTCTGATAAAGCATTTAACTAACACAGCTGGTGAATTCAGTGGGGTGGCCTTAGCTGTGCTCTCAGCCAGCAGTCAACAGCTGACCCAAGGCACCAACTGGAGCATCCCATTCAGCACCAGTCCTGAATTGTCACTGCATCATCAAAAGGTGTTGTGTCAATGGATAAAGCCTACGACACAAAGGGCCTTCCATGACTTCAGAGACCTCCCCTCTTTTTCAGCACCCCTTGAGAAAGCTTGCCAGCAAGAGAAGCTCTGCTGGGGCACCATCACAGTGCAACGCAAAGAAGTGGAGGAGAGGACACCCATGCAGCAAATCCTGGCTGACAGCTCTGCAGCACAGCTCATGAAAGACATTTTTCTTTCCTCCCCAGAAGACAGGATGCTAGGGCCCTGACATTTACAGGTCAAATAGCAAAGGACAAGTCATGCCCCTGTCCAAGCCATAGCAAAAAATATTTTGCAGTTTAAAAAAAAAAAAACAAAAACCAAAAAACAAAATTCTTGAAGGCAGGTAGTGTTTCTCTGTCTGAATATGCTTCATGTCTAGCAGGCACCAAAAGTATCTATGTTATGAAGACCAGCAGGTAGGAACCCACCTGTCCAACCGTAACAAGGCCTTTTGCTAAGATCTGCGCAGAGAATCATGTTTTGTCTCGCACCAACAGCGGGTAGAAGAAAGCACAGAGAGCTCTGACTGTCTCTGTGCAAGCAGAGAACAAGCAAAAGAGCCCAATAAATGCATCTCTAAGAGCAGCTTTCAGAAAGCAGCTCCACAGACCACCTTGCACTTTGTCCGTGCCTGGAAAAACAACAGTAAACGCTTTTTCTTCCCCAGCATTCAACAATAGGCAGCTTGGGAAACCATCTGAATACAAATGCTCATTACCCTCAGCATATGGAGATCTCCATGACTCACATCCAAGGACAGAGTGTAAAACATGCTGCCGTTTTACAGCTCTTCCCAACAGCCTCTCCCCCAGCTTGCTGCGCTGTCTTAAGTCCCTGGGATTACGGTGCATGGTGCACTGAATTGCAGAATTATAACCCCCAGAGCTTGGCGATGCAATGCTGTCCTGCTTTGTGCTCTGCTTCTCAGGGAAACGAGGGACCCTTTCAGAGGAAACCAGCTGCGAGGCTGTCAGCACCCTCACCACCGCGGCCCGAGCCTCGGAGGCTGCCTGGCTGGGATGCGGGCTTCGCGCACCGCTTGGGCTGAGGTGCGAGATTTCTGATGCCCGATTTCCCCGGTGTGGCTCCCGAGACTGGGAGCTGTCTGACAAATCCCGATTTTCTCTTGGCTGTTGCTGAACAGCAAGGCATGAGCCCTTTGTGAGGGCAAACTGAATCAGGTGGTGAAGCTGTGACAATTAACACCAGCTAAGAGTTGGCCTCTGCTTTGCAGTGTCGTAGGGTTATATACCTGGAAAGGATCTGGGGGCAGAAGGACTCTCTTGGGGGATTTTGCCACTTATTGCTTGCCCACGGAGGACCTCAGCTAGCTGTGCAGTGGAAGTCAACCAGATGTCTTGGAGTTGGAGGGATTTGGCTAAGCACAGGTTACATCCCACTGGATGTCTTCATTTGCAGGCAGCAAAATGGTGTCCCCTTACACATCTGGAGGTCAAAGTAGAACAGAGTAAAGGCAAAGCAAGAGAGTCCTTCCAGCCCTCATCCCCACTTGGGCTGCAGCTTGTGCTTTAGATCATCAACTCAGACAAGGACTGGGATTTGGTAAAGTCAAGTGACAAGAAAGTGCAGAGGAAGGGTTATAAATATTCATCAGAGTCCCAGGCTGGAGATCAAGGGCAACTTTATGAGAAAATCATTTTAGAATCAAAAAAAGTGATGGTGAGGGTGTATGAAAATGTGTAAAGCTTCATAATGGCAAGCAAATGATCCTGTCCTTCCTCCTGGATAGGAGGAATGGAGAGTGCTGTGACTGCAACCTGACAACAGGAACTTTGGAGACTTAAAGCTCCCTTTGTCTTCTCCAGGTTATAAGCTTTTTAGGATGGAGGCTGTCTTTAGCATACAATTGTTCACCCAGTAAAATCTCAGAGGAACCTATTGCAGTTACTGACAAACTAGAGCAGTAACACAGGTTTGGATGTAGCTGCATGTCTCCATCAGGCAACCACAGTCCCATGCTGTGCAGGGAAACCAAGTATTCATCAGTAAGTGATCGCTCCAGGGATCCCCAGTGCTAGCATTGAGGAAATATTAACACACTGAAACCTGACCAACCTAGATATTTCAAAATAGGGACTTCTTAATCAGGTTCTGAAAAACTTCAAAGTAAAATGCACAGAAAGAGTCTTTGTGGGATACTTTCCCTGAACAGACTTTGGTTGGTCAGCAGATTGAATGATGATTTATTTCCCCTTGGCCTAGGAAACAAAGAATCAGCACAAAAGGTGTAAACTGATAGTAATGCTTAGACCTCATCTAACAGGAGAACAGAGAAAAGCTGTTCCACTTGCCAGAAATATTCAGCTTGGTGACACCAACTACCAGGAAACACATCAGATGCACTTCGCAACATTAGCTTAGTTTTGTGGAAGAGCCACCCGGATCACTGCAATGCACAGGAGGGAATGCAGAGCAACAAACGATGCTGCACTCCTTTCCGTGGTGCTGGGACTGCTAACTTTTCTAGCTCAGCATTATGAACCGTGGTGAGTCAGTGTCAGCTTTATCATTGCAAGTAGTTGTCCCATTTCTGTATACTTGAAAAACAACTAGCTTGGAGGAATGCATGGGCTGATTTTCCTAATGAGGAAAATAAGGCACAAGGCAAAGGCCTGCTCAGCCAGGAACTCTCTACACGCTGTATTTGTTCACTACAACCATGCATTAGCATCAAGGTGTAGCACTCACCTGGCTCAGTGAATTATTGACAGATTTGAGTCTTAGATTCCTTAGAAATCCCCCCGCAAGCCTCCCAGTAGCAGGCCAGGTGAGACCACGTGTGCACACAGCAGCAGTGCAAGGAGGGTCAAGGCAGCTGTTGTTCTCAAGACTGAATCGTTATCCCGTGCTATCCATGTGAGCAATCACCTCTCAAGCATATGTGGCTATTATCTGGGCCCATATGTTAAAACAAATATCTGTCTCACTTCTGCAACAGCCTTTCATCCAGACACTCTACAAATGGTGCATCTGGTCGTCTTCCCATTGCAAGGAGAGCCATTAACTTCAGTAGGTGCAGGAACAAAGTCCATTAAAGGTTACTGCATACTAGTACAATTATCTCCATTAGTGGGGAGGTAAACTGAGACACAGAAGGACACATTTTCCTCCAAGGTCATACAGTAAATCTATTGCAGAGCAGAAACAGAAATCAGTGCTTCTCATTTCCAGCCCAGGCTTTGACCATAATTACAAATGAGAGATGAAATTTGGCTCCCATTCTAGAGGTTGGGGAAGTTCAAGACCCTGAATCTATTCTTGGCTTTTGCTTCCTGCTTCAATGTGTGACTTTGCATAGGTCAAATTTTGATGCCTGTTCATTTGGAGTGACTGCCCATGCTTAGGTTCCCCATATATGCAAGATGTATCCACTAATAACGGGGTAGGCAGTTTGTATGCAAATATAAACATTTTGTGCACAGGGGGTCTCGTTTTGATATTGTCATCTTCTGGTGACAACTAGTTCTTTGTCTGCTGAACCCCACCAGAGAGCAGTAACGGCAACATCCCTCACTTAGCAGATACCCTGATGACAGAGATGAATTCAGGCAAACCAAGGAAACCTTAAGAACACAAATCCCCTTTATCCTCTCACTCTGCACTGGGGAACGTGCACACTAATGCAAGGAACAACCTTCCCATCCCTGCCCAGCTGGCCTGCCTCAAACCATCTCCATCCCTGTGAGAGGCAACACACCTCAAAGGGTCTCCTTGGCCAGGGACCATTCTGCTGTTACCAAGAACTGCTTAGGTAAAAATACCACTGTTGGAAAACACCAACTCATTCAAACTAAACTGTTTCAATGGAATTGCTGTTAAAAATGGAGCTTACAGTTTAAACAAAAAAAAACCCCACCACACCAGACAAAAAAACTCCAAAAAACTACCCAGACAAAAAGAACACCACCACACAAAAAAAACCCAACAAAAACCAGGGAGAGGTGTGGAAGCTCAAGCTCCCTCCCGCAGCACCGCCTGTTGAGAGTCCTGCCCTGCCCAGCTCGGAGCAGCGCTCGGATGCATCACCCGCACAGCCTCTCCTCAGGGTTTTACACAAGAGAGTTTGAAAAGTTTCCGATACAGATAACACACACCAAATCCTGACCTCTACTTTTTTTTTGTGTGTGCAAGACAGACCTCGTGTTTTCTGGCCAGACAGCCGGTCAGCTCAGCCGCTCTGCGTCAGGCAGCTCAGTGAGCGTCAGACGCCTGGCAGCGCCGGGGGACAGGTTTAACTGCACGCACCTTTCTGTGAGACTTGCTCCAAACGCTCATTAGGTCACGTACACGTCCTTGGGAGATAATAGTCAATATTCACTCCTGTTTCACAGGAAGCTAAACTCATCCTCACAGCAAGGATAAAGCAAAATTTGAAGTGGCTCCTCTTGCCCCCCCCAGTTCTGGGGACACTGATTTTCCCAGCTGCCTGCTATATTTTCACAGCAAACTCCAGTTGAAATGAATAGACTTTGGAATGGAAATCTTGGCCCTGACAAATTCAGTTGTAATTTTGCCTTTGAACTCCCCTAGAGCTGGGACTTCATTGATAGTACAACGTCCCCACTAACCCTGCCCAAAGCCACACAGTGAATGGATAAATAAGGGCCACTATTATTATCGGTTTGGGTATTCTGCATAACACAGACCAAGAGATAATCCTGAATCAATTTCTATGAAAAGTGGAGCGGAAAAGCATTCAATCTTGATTTTAACATTTCTAGTGATAGAGAGTTCACCATAATCCTCAGTATCAGATACTGTTCCCATGGCTAATTACCTTCACAGTTAAACTTCAATTTATTTCTGGTCAGAATGTGCCCACCTTTTATTTCCAGCCACTAGATCTTGCTGTACGTTAAAGAGCTGTTCTCCATCTAGATACCAGACAGATCAAATCACTCTTCGATAAGCTGAATTAATCACATTCCTGGAGTCTCTCATTATAAGTCATGTTTTCCAGTCATTCTCATCCTATTCTGATATTCTCCCTGCCCCCCCCAGTATCCTTTTTTGATTACAGGTATCAGAAACTGCCTCGGTTATTTTACAAGAGATCACACTGGTGCTAATTTCAGAGAAAACGTGATCACCTTACTCCTTCTCCAAATTTCTGTGTCTGCCCTCCCACAGACAGCATTTGCCTGTAGTCAGTTACCAGCAAGGAGCTCCCCAGGCTGAATCTGCCCTGCTGGGGAAGCAGTCGCGCCCCTACTGCACCCGTAAGTGCAGACACGAGGGATGGGAACAGGGAGTGCTCACATTAAATCCTGAGAGCTCTGGTTCAGTGGCTGGTCAGTGGCCCTGCACCTTTCCAGACTTGCTGCTTCTCAGAAATAGCCCACCCCCTCAATCCTCTGTACCCAAATACCTGCTTTTATATGTAACACTTTACATACCGTTTGCTTGTGCAAATTCACCAAACAACTTGATGGCTCTCAAATGATCTGTCCTCATATTCTTTTCCCTTTTTTCCAGTCACTTATCGTTAAGCAGCAAACAGCCACGAGCTGACCTCAAACAGACCCCACTAAAAAGCCCCAAGAGCTGAACCCAGTGTCCTGAATTGCAGTTTGCTGCTCTAGCAGCCACATCATGGTCCCACTTGTAATTCTGAAGAACGGACTCATAGTTTCATAGATTAAGTTGTTACTTTTCAGCACTGCCATAATAATGATACTTAACATTCCTGGAGCAATTTAAATTTTCAAAGTGCTGCAAAAATGTTAATTAAGAGCATGCTTACACCAGCTTCAGGAAGCAGTCACCTCAAAACTGCTGCTCTGCTGCTTCATTCACATCCACACTCATTCCAGAAAAGTATCAGAAATAATTTAACTCCCATGTTCCTGGTAATCTTTTATTCTACCAATTCATTGAGCTTAATTTAAGGTTCAGTAACAAAGTGGAACTAAGAATATTAATACAAGCCTCAATAAATTCATGTAATTCCTAATAAAGACCAGAGAAAAACTTCTATTACAAAAGTCTCAGCCTTCACTGAATGTGTTGCACAGTTCTATGTTTTCCATGCAATTGATAAATGCAAAGAAGCCTGACTTATAACTGGATCCCAGCATTTCCAAAATTCATAATATTTTCACCTTGCACAATTCATCTATAAAAACCTTTGAAACTCACTGTAATGGTGCCTTATATTGGAAAAGACTGGCACAAATCCACAAAGGATCATCTACTTATAAGAAAAAAACATCCACAGGTACTGGCTAACACATTTTATGAGGAATATAACACTCCTGCTTCAGAGAATAAGCCAAATATTGGAGGCTGGGAAAACGCCTTTCCTATAGAAGCGTTGATCTGCTGCTGCTTTGCGAGAGGTCCCTGTGAAGCACTGGCCCTTAGACACTGTCAGAGAAATCATGGACAAAACCAACCATAAGTCTTAGCTAGTGTGATAGTTTCCATTGGTTGGCGCTTGCCAGGCTCATATCTGGATCTGAACTTCATAAACCCTTCAAGGTATTTGGATCCAAATGTTTCTACATTCCTCAGCCTCTCTGGAGGTTGGCAGAGCTAAACAGGCACTTTAAGAAGTGCTGGCACAAGAGTTGAGAATGAAATCACCAAAAAACATCCCCTGCTATAGATCTGGATACACAACATCCAGAAGAAAGGTTGCCAGTGACTCTTGAAGCCTAATTTCATCCATCACTGTGAGCAATACACAACAGAAAGCAGCTTATACAATGCCCTGCTGAGCATCATCTGCTTAGTGTGTGCATTCCTTTTTTTTAAATGTGTGAAAAATGAAAAACTATTTAAGTCCAAATGCTGAATTTGCAGACTCCAGCCTTATGCCAGACAAGATGTTGATCTTTAAGCTTGTCAACCTGTAAGACTTTTATATTTAAAGAAAATGGCTTGCTTGCGTTACAGTGTTCGAGTGAGATGAAGTCCATCTGGAACAGGTACAGAGGAGGGTCAGCAGGATCAGCCGACGAAGGGAGCTGTGCGCGACAAAGACTAAAGCAGCTTGGCCCATTTAAACCTAGCAAAACCAAATGCAAGAGGGAATATGATCATCCCCGAGGTATTTATAGGACAGCGTTGGAGCCCAGTGCAAATAAATATGGCCAAGAATACACATAACCTAGAAATTGGAAAGGTTTGATCAGCACAGGGAGGCTCTGAAACAGTTTCCCCGGCAGAAATACGGCTTTTAAAAGGGCACTTGGAGCTCATGAATGCGGTGTACGCTGTGGTTTTCAGCAATGGGAGGAAGCCAGGCCAGCTGGCCTGGGAGGTCTCTGCCGCTCCTTGTCTGCTGCAATGGCAGGTTGCCAAGGCAGAGGAGGATTTTAATCAGTCCCCTCTCCCCAAACACACTTCGGTTTCCCACCTATGGGCCAGCTGCTGTCTAAACATTTTCTCTCTGTTTTGAAACAAATATCTTGAGGGAAAATTCACATTGATATTTCTCTCAAGATAATAACAGCTGTTCTTTATTAGGGTTTACTCTTGCTAAATGCCCACTCAGCTCAGTGAAGGTTTGACAGGAAAAAGAACAAACTAGGAACTGAGGAATTTGATTAATGGAGGGCTAGAGCCAAAACCTGCCGGCTTCAAGTAAGAGCCAGCACTGGGGCTTGCATGTATGCATGTAGGAGTAAACTTTACTTATGTAAAAGCTCAGCTGTCCTCAATCCTGTGCAGGAAAAAAAAATGCCACTGCATCAGTTAACAGTATTTGTAGGCCCTGAGCAAAATACAGCCAGCAGCAAAGCAGCCATGGCTAAGGAAGTCATCTGCAGTAAGAAGAGATGTACCAGCCTTTTGCTGCATGAATGAAGCAAAGACCCAGCTCTGACACTGTCCTTGCCCACGGAGCACTTCACCTCTAACTCAGGTCAGATGCTAAAGCACCACTTTGGTCCAGCAAGAACTGCCCAGGAGAGAGAGGACACCAGCTGCAGGGTACATGACAGATGTCTGGGCACACAGGCGGTCATATTTTCTACTTAAGTGCTTACAAGATGAGGGAACTTCCGCTTGGAGACACCCTTTCACACTATATTTATTCTCTGTGCTTCCTCAGGAAACAATTCCAAACACCTGGATCTCAGAATACCAATTATTCATTGCAATTGCTATTGCAGAATATTTAAACCAGCTGACAGCTGCATCATGATTCTCCTTAAGAGAAGCCAGACTGAGACGAGACAAGGTTAACTGGGGACAGAGTGAACTAAGAGAGAAGTTTATTTGACCACTGACATAGCTTGTGGGACTTCTACTGAGAAACTCAAGTATTGTCTATTAAGTGCAGAGAGAAATTTCTCTGAAAAATATCAGGGCAACATTATCTGATTATTTCCTTTATAACTAGAAACTTGCTGGTGCTCCTTCCCACCGTAGAGCCTGCCCCGCTTTCCTAGACAAGTTACAGTATAGACAGAAAACTGGCTTTTCTCTGTCACATTTATGATGACCTAAAGAAAGCATGCTTGACCCCAGGCAAACTTATTCATAAGATAATCTCATATCACAGCTATGATTTATTTATAAAGTGTACTTGATCTTACATGTTTCCAAAATATGTTCCACTTAGCTCTGAGACATCTGTTTATTGGAAATCAATACATGTAATAATTGCCCTGTACATACCTGTGGAAGTCCTGTTATTACACTCATCAAGAGATTTGCGCTTTTAAGTTAACACCTGCAGCATGGCCTAAGAAGGGAAAGAGAAGCAACCACAGGCATGACAGGCCTGTTGGGTAAGTACCACCAGTTTCTCCCACTTGAGGGGCATGACGTTTTTCCCCAGTAGGAGACCTGGGATGAGCTCACAACATGGATGGCTGGGAGCGATGGGCTGGGCCATGCACTGAAATGCTGTGGATGCACTACTGGATCAGACCAGTGCTCAAACTGGGCCAATGGTCTAAAAATTATATAAATGATAATATTACTTTTACAAGACAAGTCTTTATACTATTGGCTTCAGTGACCCTTTGCTTTTCCCCATTGTCCTGTGTCTATACTGTAGCTCTTGATACTCCAGGAGCAAGCAGGTCAGAGAAGATGGATATACAATGAGGAAAAAAAAAAAATATGGTTTTACATCACCCTTGGGTAAATCCTCCATTAAACCAGTGAGATTGCCTAGGACATGCACCATGATGACTGAAGGGCAGTATCAGACCCTGACAAGCCTCTGCGGGCACGCTAGGAGGCTGTCTGCCTCCCCGCCTTCCTCATCCTCAGGCTCACCAGCAGTGCTGGTGCTTGCTGCTCCCTGCACTTCCCGACAGAGAAGGATGCCCCATGAGCAGTCCCCAAGAGCCAACTGTGCAACCTCTGGTGGTTACGGGGTTTTGTGAAACAGAGCTTGAGAAACTCCAAAATGCTTTCATGGATTTCATGGGCTTGTAAGAGGGGAAACAGAGGCTATGCAATAATTAAACAGGAAAATAGATGCCTTCTAGCATCCTGCTAGAGAGCCAGAGCCACCAGAGTTTCAGGAAAGTTTTCCATCCATTTCTCCTTTTACCTCTTGCAACACAAATGTCTCATTGGCTGCATCAGGAATGGACACTTGCTTCTCCTCCTCCCAGCCAACTTCTCCAAACTGCCCTAGCCTCCAGCAGCCACCCCAAACTAAAGGCACCAGGGTGAAACCTGTGCTCACTACCACTGAAAATGTAAAATTGCTTAGCACTGGCTGACCTTCACCCAAGTGAAGAAGCAATGGCAAGTATATTCAGAAACCTCTGGCAGATATTTGCAAGAGCAATAGCAAAAACTTCCACAGACTCCATTACCATCACGATCTGAGCAGGTGGTCCTGAGCTCAGAGGGAAATCCCTGAAGATAAGAACATGTGCTCCCTCTGGTTTATCAGTGTGCCCTCTGCCAACACAGCCTAGAAGTGTCAGATGTGACATCTGGGAGGATTGCTGGGGCTCAGAACTACCATCAGATTATGAGTGGGTCACCACAAACCTGCACCAAACTTGTACCAGTAGCACCAGTGGAAAGATGCTTTTGCCAAGATCAAACATACATTCAGATGTGGTGCGGGGAAGAGGGCAGGGTCTCTGAAGGTTGGTGTCTACTTCCAGCAAGTCTATGGCATGGCTGAGAGCCCTGGGAAAAGAATCACTCGACTCCCTAGTTTTCATAAAGTTGGGGATAAACACCATGGCAGTGAGGCCTGCCAAGACCACAGAGAGAACACAGCTGAACTTGGGGAAAAGCAGTTCATATCAAGCTCCTTTCTACCATGTCATCAGGAGGCTGGCTCTGCAACGCACAGAGCATCTAGCAATCGGTGTGAGATGGGATGACAGGTAGGAGAGCAGCAGCTGATAGCAGACAGGTTTGAGCACTCGGAGATCTTTCAGTCCAGAGCCAATCACACCTACAGCAAAGGCCATCCAGCCAACCTCAGCTGCTGTCACACCTCCTCCTAGATGCGCTCATGGTGCTGGCCTGACGGAGAAGAAAGCAGGAGGCCCTTTCATCCTCAACTGGCCACACAGCACATCAGGGACAAGTCAGTCATATGGTTTGGAGCCCTTCTGGCTCTTGCCACAGGCTGAGCTTTCTCCAGAGTCACCCGAAATCAGGAACCACTACAGAACAAACTGGTCAGAAACTGTCCATCCCAACTGAGTTACAGTTCCACCCATCAAGGACAGGACCAAGGAACCCAAACATCACTAAAGCCACTCTGAATCACCAAGGCTCAGGGCAGCAAATAACCATTATATTTAACATATCACAGTGCCTTGGCTTGGCCTCACATGGGGTCAGCCAGAGACTTTTATCTTGTAGTTGTCCTTCTCAAGAAACAAATTCTTTAAAATGATTAATTGCCCTCAGCGGTAATTAATTATCCCCAAGTAGCGAACTGAAATGACAGACTGATATTTCTACTTGAATCCTCAGGGGAAAATCGGGTTGCCTTGCTATGCTCTCTAAACCTGACATAAAGTTAAAAATAGGAAGTTTAATATGCAGTCTGTAGGACTTTTTCTGCCCGTAAGGCAATCCCAAGGGATGTCTCAGTTCAACTGCAAGCTCGCAAAGTCCTGCTGTCCTAGAGAAGACAGTGACATTTATTTCCTTCTCATGCAGCCCAGGCTCAGTGAAACACTAGCAAGAATCAAAGAACTTTATCAATTAATACAACTGAAGATAAGTTACAGCAAAAGCTTTTAAACATGCAAGTCGCCAGTGAAGCCTGCTTAGAGCTACGCGCTAGAAACAGCACGAGGAAAACCAGAGATTTTAGCTTACAGCGACTGTCTGGGGGCAGATGTCATACCTACAGATGAGGGGCATCTGGGTGGGCAAGTACAAACACGTATTCATGTTTCTGCCATTAATTAGCTTTGGTGGGTTGGAAGCTGCAACTGGGGGAACAAATCGGTTTTCTCTTAAAGGTGATTTTCCAGCTCAGGTCTCTAGTCTTGAGATAGGTCTGTACTTGTTACCTTTCCCACACAGATCAAAAATCAAGACTATTGAACAAATATTTTGGTTAATTCGTATCAGTTCTTCATTCAAAGTAAAAGTTGTTACAAGCTCATTTTATCAGTGTTTCCGTAAAAGAAATTCTGAAATCCTCTATTTTCTTCTCTTTCGTTAATAAAGCAATATCTTGGAGTAAAAATGGGAAAATTCCCAGAGGATTAGTCTAATTTCTCTCTCTGCTGAACTGACAATGCATTTCACTAGCACAATCTTACCGAGAAAACAACTACTCACAGTGAACCAAGCATTAAACCCCAGTGTGCTGCAAAAGCCAGGCTGGTTGTCAGGTGTTCTTTGAAGTACTGAGAGTTTGTTTAGGGAAGATCTATTTTCAGAAAAGAGGAGAAAAGTCTCTTTTTTCATCTTAAGTAGCAGCCTCTGTCTCCTTGGTGTTTGTACATGCTTGTACAGCTATGCTAGAGAAACCCAGCCACTGCCACGGGCAGGCTCCCCAGGCTGCAGATCAACACCACCAGCACCTCTGATGGAAGCCAGCTAGGTCTGGCAGGGTTTGTCACCTCTGTCATGACTTTTGGCCTGAGTTAACAAGCCCAGGAAGATCTGACCCGTCTGCCAGACCTCCTGCAGCACTGTGCTGGTTTAATAAGACCTTCCAGAACATGGAGCAACAAGAAACACGGTGCAAAGGCACCCAACTGAGGTTTGGAACCAGAAATCCCTCTACCAGCCAAGTATATATATCCCCCCCCCCCCCTTATTATTCACAGTATCCTAAATTCCCTTTACTCTCCACCACACCATAGCAGTTCTTTAGGGTAACGATACAAATTTTTTCTGTAACCATGTAAATTTATATCTGTAGCTATTTCAGGTAAAAATTCACCCCGACTCCTTTAAGCAAAAGGGCTCCCCAGGGGCACAGGCATGCATATATTTCTCCCACTCAGCTTTCGACAGCCCACTTCTGGCCATGGCAAGGGGGTTGCTGCAAGCTGTTTAACACTGATCTTCTCCGTAGCATCTGCAACAGCCTCGCTTTGTCAGAGTGAAGAAATATTGCCACGCTTTTTCCTCCTGCCACAGGGCTTGGACATGCTCACTTGAGAGAAGTGGCTGGCTCTCAGCACTGTCCTGCATGCCCATGCACAGTCTGGTTAAAAGCTTGAATACACCACCAAGCACAGGCTCCGAGCAGGCTGGGTTTAAGCCGCAGCACGCAGTTTGCAATGTTTATTTCCCTGGGAGGATGGGACCCCGGCCCAGCCACGGTACCCTGTGTGAGAGCATCCAACAACATGCTGTCCCATATGCCATTTCCCATAGGCATGCTGGAGCTGCTCCAACGCCACAGCAGAGCGGCCTGCCCGTGTCCAGCCCGACACATGCCTCGGTAATGCTGCAAGCGCAGACACACGATTATGCAATGGCAAAACGACCGTGATGGAGCCGTTGCGTAGCACGGACCCCCACGGCACGTCCAGTGCAGCCCCCTCCCTTTCCCCTCACCCCGCTCAGCTTCCAGCCCCGCAGCTCGAGCGCCCAGATTTGTGTCTCCAGATGCACTAGCCGGGAAGCCTGTAAGGCCAGCGTGGCTCCAGCCTCTCAAGCAGAAGGTGACCCCTTGAATCAGCCCTTCTCTCTACCTTATGCTGCCCCATCCTCTGCGCTAACCCCTTTCTGGAAACATGAGGTTACAGACTTTACCTGTGCTTTCAGGTTGGGTTTTTTTCTGTCCCCTAAAATGGGTGCAGTGCTAGGAGACACAAGCCTTTTGGCGAAGTTTACAGGCTGCCTACTACATAAATTAATTGTCTGTGCATCCCCCGACCTCGTTTCATTTCAAAATAGCACTATGCTTGCTAGCAAACTTTGTTGGCTTCCTTTAAGCTGATTAATGCGTTGATGTGGGCACAAAAGTTTTGTTACACAGCAGAGAAATAAGTCTTTTACTAATCAAAAAGCATACAACCCCCCCAAGCTTTTACTACATGTGCCTTTCCAGGGGCATCACACCGCTACTACCAAAACCTTGCAAGTGGCAAATAAGTTTTTTGTTTCAGTTACGCCTTAAGGCAGAAAATATAAGAGCAAAAGAGAGGAAAAAGAGCAATCTTGCAAAGGAAAGTGTCATTTGCTATGCTTAAATAGCTCTGCTTGTGGTACAAACACCAGGCTACTGCAAAAGCTGTGTCTTAGTGCAAGTGGCACTTTGCTCTTCTACCCAAATGATATAAGCTACACAGCAGACATGCAAATAAATCTGCAGGGACACTTTTTGGTAGGTGGTATCCTGCAGCAGAGGCAGGGAGAAGATCTGTATTGCAACTATAGACACTCAGCATCTTGACCATGTTCAGCCTAGAAACCTCAACAAAATAGTCAAATTCCAGCCCAGGTTTCAAACCCACTGAGCCCCCAGAGCCCCAAAGTCCCGGCATCTGGTGCTGGAAGTGCCTTGCATTCACAGCCTTTTGCAGGGAGATTTGCAACAAACCTCTTACACAGCTCAAACCAATGGCTACTTTTGAAAACCTGGCTGCAAGACACTCATTGCAGGTCACTGCCCGCACGACTGCTGGAGCTCAGTGGAATTAAATCCTCGAACCAGCCAGAAGCTGCTGTTGTCCCTCATAAGCACAGCAGCCGCACTGCATCATTTGCTACATATCTCCTGCAGCCGCTGCCAAATATGGCACTTTGGGGGCATTTATTTTAAGTGTCATTGTTTTCTGTGCATTAACATATGCTCTAGTCAAACTCTTTATTCATCATTGCCAGATATGATGAGCCTTGTTACAGCCCAAATTAAGGAGTCTTGAAAGCACTGCCTTAATTTATAACCAGGAGAAAGAAAACAGATTTGAATAAATTTAAGGAACTTAAAAACAGTCAAAATCCCTTCTCTGATAAGCATAGCTGACATGGCTTTTAGCTCGCTAAGGAACACTGACTCCCTTAGGGGAGATGAGACATGGACAGCCACCTATTGCTGCTCTCCCAGGAAGGGACATGAGGTCCCGTTGGATTCACAGGTCATCCTCACCATTCCTCGGGTCTGCAAAGGAAAACTTTATCAAGCCAGCTCTTCGTGGTGGGAGATGAGCTTGCTGATCTTTGAATGGTAGTAAATCCTCAACTGAGGTGATACAATTTTAAATTTTTAAATCACTATGACTAGCTTGAAGCATCAAAACTTCCAGATGACTGAGGTTATTTTATCAGCTGGACTAAAATTACTAGAGGAAACTGAGACACAGGACATTCACCCTTTCTCAGAGCAGCCTTTTTAACACTTTTAAGTTCAACAACATGAAATCTTTTTGCAGAAGTCAGATTTGCAGGTTCCAAGTGCCTCGCCTCAGATCAGCCAACAAAGTTCACTGAGGGCCCTGGGAACCATCACCCCAAGTGACAGGACCAAGTTCAGCACACAATTACATTTGTGTGCACACAAAAAAGCCTATGAACCACCACAATTAGTGTCAACCTAAAAAAAAAAAAAGGAAATCTAGTTAATAGCATGTTATGAAGTTAAATCCCATTATTAATGAAAATGTTTCCAGCAGAGCAATTATGCAGCACCCTTAAAGGAAGTTGCCAGGAGAGAGCATTAGCAGGAGCAGAGCTGGTGATACGATGTTTGTATATGGACTTGCTTAATCGCTGCCATCCTGTGCCTACCATAACTCCCCCAGGTAGAAAATACGATTGCAAACATTACTTGTGTAGCTAATTACTGATCTATAGCAGCAGGCTAATAAAATGCCATGGCGGGGGGGGGAAGAGACATTTAGTACTTAAAAAAATTAAAATTCTCCACTCTGGGGGGACATGGGATAAACAAACCAACTCCACACACAAGTCCGAGTGCTGAGAAAGACAAATTCCACAGTGGAGGCTGAAAAACGATTTTGGGTTAATTAACATCCATGAGTCAAAGCCTGCCTGACAGTGTGACCAGGGAGAGATGAAGCAGCGTCCCCCAGGTAAGCCAAGCACTGCGCAGCAGCTCTTGCCCCCTGCTACCTGTGGGCTCGTGCAGTTTGCTAAAGAGCAGCTAGAAGAGCATAGACATTGAATTCCTGAACAATTCTTTCAATATTCCTCTTTCAGGGACAAAAGGGAGATTGGACATACCTAGCTCGACATTTAGACACTACTTCGTGTGTTTATTTCACAATGAAATGTTTTCAAAATTATCACCTTACTTCAGCAGGAACGAACACTTCCCACTGGTGACACCACATGTGTTGCCCTTTCTCCACAATCTTGCTTGGGTGTCCAGGCAAAACCAAAGTCTCCATCACCAGCGCTAAAAGCACAAGATCCCACTGCTGGACTAGAAGAAAGCACCTCACTTCTCCAGGTGGGGCAACAACATGCAGAGAAGTAACTGGCATTAAGTAGTTGTACCAAAACCACTCTTACAAAGAGAAATGTAGTAAAAGCTGGCCTTGCAGTTGTTTGATGTTCACACTAATGAACAAGTTAAAGTTTATTTCTATCATCTTTATCATTCATAGTGGCAGGCAGCTGAGGAAGCACTTGAATTTTCCATGTGTCAGCTTATAGGCATGTATGCAGTTTTATGGCTAAGCATTATATCTCCTACTGTTACTGGTGATCCAGATCAGCTTCATGTTTTTCCCCCTCCACGTGAAGAGTCTAGCTTTAAAGAGTTTTTGTCAAGCAGGTTGTGAACAAAATTGAAATAACCACAGTAAATTAATTGGCAGAGACAGAGAAGCTCCCTGGGGTGCTATGAAAAGACTACAAAACTTCCTAGAGGACAAGAAAAATGTACATACGCATACACGACCATGTATTCCTCAGCCATGTATCCTATAGAGGTGGCTGTGAAAGCTGCAGTTCTGCAGGTTTTCAAACTGACCTTCGGACAAGCGCAAAATAAAACATAAGATGTGCATGGAGAAACCTGCCAGTCAGAAGGAGAACCACCACCACCCTACTTTGGATCATGCCTCCCGTTCCGCAGCAGCCCTTGCGGTCACCTGGAACTGGCTTTGCTGAAGTGCAAACGCTGGTCTCCAAGCCGGCAATGTTTCCCTGCAGCAGCAATGGCAGCAGGAAGGCAGGACCCGGGGGGGGTGGGGGGTTCAGGTCTCTGCTTCTTTCAAGATGACCCCTGAAACGCTGAGCTCGTGATGTTATTAGCATCAGCAAGTGAGGAAGCCAGCCAAGAGCAAAACGTGTTTTATCTTTCCGTCAGTAATTGAAGTGGGCCAGCATTCAACAGTACATTGTGCCAGTATTTCTTCGAACGCCAAACGGGTACGCATCTTAAACTCAGGCTGCAGAGTGAACAGGCTGAACGCTGCAGCTTCTGAAGTTCGACTTCAAGCACTGCTCAAGATAGTAACCAGTTACTGGCTCTACATTACATTCATAGACAAAAAGTTTTCCTGCTCTGGAGCAATTTTCACCATTGAGATGATCAGAACAGGCTACTCAAGTAAAATTCAAACAGACTGAGGGAAAGCCTGAACCTGCCCAAGTCTCTCTGCGATGCTTTAACCCAGATGAACAGTGAATGCATCAGGACAGTCCTAGCTACATGCAGTGTTTGCAATCCAGAGACACAAAAGCACGAGTTCACTGTTGCAGAAAGATAAAGCGCTCTTCAGATCAAGATATCCAAAAAGGAAACAAGCAGTCTTCATATAAATAGATGACATTAGGATTTTTGGTTTCTCTTCTGACTTGGAGACTGGCACAGGGTGCAGAGAGGACTCCTGTAGGTATGTGAGATCATCACCATCTTTCACAAATAGGTTGATCAGGACAGTACTTCTGCTGAGCAATTCAGTACAGATCCCACCTCCACCTGTGCTCCTGGCCCATATTTGCTCCATGGGCAGCTGTGCGAGTGAGGAGGGGACATCCTCTACAACTAGTTTATCTCCCATACTCGTAAAGCCTTCAGCTGATTGGCAGCCTGTAAATACAGCTCTCCAACAACTGGCATTACCTTCTACTGGCAACGCACTCCTCGCAAAAGCCCTTAACATGTTTGTTGGCCTGGAGCAAAGCAGATCCTGAGCAGCACTCCAGCACCTGAAATGGGAGATATTCCCACCACAGCCATCAAGGACACAGATGTCCTCTGCCTGGCAGCTGGCATCAGCCTAAGCAGAGGGGCAGCGTTTTGCATGCACAAAGGAGAAACAGGAGAGCCCTTAGCAGGTTACATGCTCTAAGAAGTCTGTCGAGGCAGCCCCCAGGCACTGCAAGCTTCAGCCACAATGAGCCTTAAACATACATCAGAAGTGCTGGTGTTCAGAGGCTACAGTCCATATATCACACACTAAACAATGGCTAGTAGCATTTGTCTTAACAGAACTGTCATCTCATGTTGCAAGAGCAAAAGAGCCAGGTAATACAAGTCTTTCTGAGTGCCTGCAGACTGCAATAGAGGTTTATGAACCCAAGATCCTGAAGAAATTATTAAACATAGCATAATTGCCCTGTCCATTCCTGAAGAAAAACAAAGCAACTTTCATTTCTGCAAAAAGAACTGAAAGCTGTTCATTTGGGAGGGTTATTTTCTTTAGAAAGGTTGTTTTTAGCTTTTTTGGACTTCCCAGCTATAGTACATTTTTCTTCAATTAGTTTAGCTCAACCAGCAAAGAGCAGAAGTTGAGCAACAAGGGTCTGCACATAAAAGCATTTGAAATTGCTGGCTGGCTAATACAGTCTAAATAGACACTGCAATCTGCCTGTCAGACTTATTAGAGGGTAGTATTGTGTTCTGTATATTACATTACTATTATTGTATTTTCCAGGAGAATGAATTATCCACTGGTAATGATTTCATATGGGTAAATGAGGCTGCTAGGTTCGCTTCATTAACATCTTTTCTGCATTTAAATGCAGACCATACGAAGAAGGAAGTGTTTACTCAAGTGTTTTACCAGCCTGCCAACACAAGCACCTCTGCATCCCGCAGTTCCTGCCTCTGCTGGGGCTTGCAGAAGCTACAGAAACAGGGGCTTGTAATACAGACCTGAAAACTGAGCAGTTCCCAGAGATGGGATTTGATCCCTACTTGTAGTGTTATTTCCTGATTGCATGTGATAAGGGACCTCTGACCAGGATGGTGATGTTTTTCACATGTTCATCTCTTCAGTAAGAAGCACCCTTTGAAATAGGTCAAAGCAAATACCAAGTATTTTTTGAGTGCAGGTAGCTGTGCTAACTGCCCTGAGCACTTCTGGGACTTCCCACCCAAGTCCTGTGCCCAAGCTCACTTCTGCGCTCAGAGACCCAGGCGAGGGGCAGGCAGAGCTCCTGCTGCCCGTGCCCAGGGCCCATTTCAGAACAAGTGGGACAGTGCAGGACTATGGGGAATCCTCCCAGGCCCTGCAGAGCATAGTGCTGTGATGCTCAGGGCTGACATTGCCTTTCTATCCACCTGAACGAGCAGCCTTCCACCACGGATGTACAGTCCCCTGTGCCAGCACCTATGCCTCCCTCCAGCATCAAAGCTTGGTCATTTCCACAGCCCCAAAACCCTGCACAGCCAACAGCACGAGGTAGGATGCAGGCAGGACAGGGCTGCATGCTCTGCACAGGGATCAGCTGCACCGAAATCTTGCAGGCAAACTCAGAGCAAATAGTGGGGCAAAGAAAAATGGTTGTATCTCCTCTAATGGCTTGGCTGGCAGTAGCTGAGGAGAGGGGGCATCCTTCTGTTCAGGCTTTGTCCCCATCTCCAAGACTTCCTCCGTATTGAGCCATTCACACGTGTATGAAGAATAAGCAACGCTGAAGTCAATGATAGGACTGGGTAGAGAGAAGGGTCATATGTTGTGACAGGATATGACAGGATGCAAAACCGCATCTATGTGAGATCCAACAGGCTGCTGGTAGGAACAGGAACATGGGCATATGGCAAAATCCAGCTCCTGGAATGACTGATCAGAAAAAATTCATTTTAAAGGCTATTTTAAATTCACTGCTTTAACTCCCTTCTGCTCTATTAGTGAGGTGGTTAGTTGGATATATCACTAAATTAGAAAATGGAAATCCTTTCACATACAGAGCATGTAAAATAGTGCTACTTGTGACTGAGTAAGCCTCTTTTATGATGTCTTTTTAAAAGGCAATATGTGTTAGGGTATGTAGCTGGTGCACGCCCAAGGAAAGTTTATTTCACCAGCACTCACCATGCCATCAGCTAATTATAGCAGCACTGCAGCTATGGCTGGTGTCATGGTAATTGTATCTGGTGTGCGCAAAGGAGCAATAGCCATTTACTGCTTTTCACTACCACTTCACAGGAAAGCTTCTCAAAGAGCACTGCAGTTATTTGCACCTATACCTTCACAACTCCACAATTTATCAGTCATTTCACACTCGCAGAAATCCAGGGAGATATGAAGCAAGGCAGGCATGAAAGACTCAAGTCTCTTATTCAGAGAGGGGTTTCACTCCTGCTTGGATAGAGCACGAAGTCAGCTCTCAAACTCCACTAGCCTTGAACAGAGAGCTGGGCTGCAAATTGCACAGGCAAATCAGGTGGTCTTTAATGCTAAGAAATGCCTTAAGTGGCCAGAAGACCCCTGTATTTAAAGGTTTGATCTTTAGAAACAACTTGGGGGGCAGAGGAGGGAGGCTCTGTACAACAGGTCCCCATATATCTAATGGGGCAATAATTAAACAGCTGATTTCCCAATCATGCTTTTGATCTGGTGAGCAGTGCTCTGGGTTAAAAGCACCCTCAAGCCTACAGATGCAAACTAAAAACAGCTTAGCATGAGGGACAGCTCTTCAATTTGTCAGCAACAGTGAGGACAGGTGTCTCTTCTGTATCACTCTTCTAGCTCAAGGATTCGCCTTCTTCAACAGATTTAGATCTTCTCCAAGAACACTTGGCTTCAGCTCCAAACTGAACCCTGAATTTTCAGAAAATTACAGCACTGATTAGACTTATGAGATGATTAAGAGCCTTTCCAAGTCCAAATTTCAGGTAACAGGCTGTTCCACCACAAAACCCTAAAGGCAAAGCCAGTTTCAGATCTAGTTTCCAAGAACAGCATGTACTCTGGAAACATGCTGCACACTGCAAGGTCTGTCTGCAACAGCACTTTCAAGAAGTCACGCCTACAGTCACATGCAATCAGCTCTTACGGGTCTGACGGACTTGACCTTTATAGCTCGGTACATGGCCTCAATAATTGCAGCATCTCTGGACTTCAATCTCTAAACATCATCTATGCAGTACCCAAAGTGTAGCTCGGCCACAGCATGCCAGCACCTGCAACAGTGACTCTTACTCATACAAACCGGACCATCTTATAGTCAGTGTTCCTGAATCAAGCAGATACACGAGTATTTGCCAAACTTAGCCCAGGGGAGGATGAGTTGAGAGCTCGATGACAACAAAGCACACACCTCCAAGGATAAAGCAGGCTTGGCGTCACCGGTATTGTCACAGCATGCTGTATAGCACAGAGCAAGGACGTGCGCTCGCACAGCACTGAAAGCCCAACTGCGATCTATCAGAGCGAGACAAGCTAGCTTCAAAGCACTGAGCTAGGGATGGACAGCAGGTTAGCAAGGACTGAGTAAAATTCAGCACATACTGCAAAAACAGCCTGAAAACCCTGCGTAGCCCTAACCAGACCTCTGCGCTGCCTGGGCTGGGCTGCTGCTGCCACCGGGGGCACCTCTGGTACAATAAACTGGGGCCTGACATCATGATGATGCAGTGTAGACATACTCTGCAGACCTCAGCTACACCAGGTAACGGAAAACCCTCCTTTGGCAGCAAACAGCCCTGAAAAGGTAATTAGTTTTCCCCGAGTTATTAGGAACATGAGTAATCGTGTGTACAGTTACAACAGTGCTGTAGACTCTGCGCTCCAACCGAGGGAAAGGCAAAGCAGAAGAGGGATTTGCTTGCGGTCGGTAATTGTTCTCTGCCCTGACTTTGCTCAAGCAGCTACAATTATTAATCTGTAAATTTCAACATCAAAAGCAGAGATAACTAAATAGAGGCAAGGTCAGATGGAAAAAATAATCTAATTTTTTACATTACATTAATTTTTTCCAGCTGAGATACCTTTTTTTATGAGCTGATATTAAGAGCATACATATTTAAAATAAGTCCCACTGGCCACATATGCCATCAGCACAGTGCAGCATAGCAAAAAATAATTAAAGTAATTGTTTTTAAGGACAAATTATATACAGTTCAATTTTGCTAGGATAACAATTTGCACAGATGAAAAGAAATCAGACATGAAACTCCACACTGAATTTATTTCCCTACTACAAGTAATTCTTTGGATTCTTCTCTGTGAAGAGAGAAGCTCCAGTGTGTAAGGGAGGTGAGCCCTAGACATCATTACCTGTGTGTGGATCAGAGTAGCACAGGGGAAGAAAGCCCTATTGATGCTAAGTCTGCCCATAGGGAAAAATCTGAAAAACAGACACAGACTCCAGGACCTACGTTCCTCTACAGCAATGAGGGCAAGAGAATATTCTTAGCCTGGAGACAAAAATAAATCCATGTAATTACTCCAAACAACAAGAAAAAGTCTATTACAATATGGAAGAGTGATTTGCCTCTTTGTCAATTCAAGCAAAACGGTTTAATTTCTGCTACAGTCTAGTCCAAAGGGGAATCTAGGTGAAAAAATCTCACCTTCTCCTCCCAAATCCTAAAACTAGAAACTGTTGCAAAACATGAAAATATTTTCGTGGAACAGTGTCTGGGACCATTTCACATTGAAATCACATTAGCACATCTCTTCCAAAGTGCAGCCAGGTTGGTTCTCACCTCTTTCATAGTTAAGCTGTAAAACCTTTTCTATCCACTAAATAAGCAAGTTTGTGCTGTTACAGAAATATCACCCTGTAAGGACAAATTTGTCTTGTGATTAACTCCGTAGCAGCAGAATCCCACCAGGGATGAATTAACCAACATCGTTTTTCCACCTTTTCCAAAATGAGGACTCAGGTATTTTCAAAACCCTTTTGCCATTCATCTTTGCTCACAGCATGTGTAGCTTGCAAAAAAGTTCCCTTTATCTTCTTCTGTAATTAATTTTCACTGAGCTGGACAGCAGAAAACAATACACCCATAAGGAACTCATGCTCAGTCCACAGTGAACTGCAGCATCACGTATCTGAGAAGTGGCCTCAGCATATTCAGCGTGTTGCTGCACCGATTCATTGTCCTGTCATTGAACGTAACGAGATGTTTATTAACAATGAGAACAAATACATTTTATCTTTTATACCAAGAACTGTCTTTCTGAACAAAACAGGAGAGGCATTAAGAAGGAACTGAGATACTGGTATACTTAAAAATACAGAGCTGGCATCAGGGTATTTCATTTAATGATTACCACTTGAGGAACATGAAGTTTAACAGAGTGTGAATTGTCATAAACAACTCCAGTTTGTTTAGATTTCTCCATTCTCAACATAAAGGGCTGCATAGACCAGTATCCATCTCCTAGAGGGTATTAGCAGAGAGCCAGGAAAAGGTATCTAGGTACACACCATACATATTAGCTACTTGCCCCTAATATTCTCATGTTCACTGATCATTTTCCACTTTTCAGCATTTCCTGAACCGATGATTTCTACTGAACAACACTCAGGGAATTCAGGGATCCACAGTGTTCATTGACCCCATCCACACCTCCCTTGACAAGCGCAGCTGTCCTGGGACAGATGTGGCCAACACCACATGGCCTCCTCCCTCTGCCGAAGAGCTCAGGTGCACCTGAATTTCCTTCCTGAGCCACTTCCCAGAACAATCTCAGGCCAGGATCTCAGCTCCAACATCACCCTGTAGTATCAATTTAGAAGCACAGTGGAATCAGGGGATGCAGGAGTGAAGCTTCCTGGCCATGGTCAGCACAGGTCTGCAGCAAGAGCCCTGGTGATGCTCAGAGGCACCAGCTCTATCCAGGGGATTACAAACCTGCGTCACGCCCAAAGTCAGCTGCTCTGCTGACAGAACACATGTCCTTGGAGCTGATACCTGCTCCAATGACAGTCTTTTGGACCTCACGTTGGGCAGCTTTGTGACACCAAGCACAGGAGCTTTGAGACTGAACCCCAGGAACAACCATTCCCGCTCCCTGCTGAAGGCAGGCAGCAGCCCCGTGCCAGCTGGGGCTGACTGGCCCCCGGGCACGTCCTGTGCACACCACTCAGCCTCCACCCTCCTCACGGGGCAGCTCTCAGCTCCAGCAGAAAACATCTGAAAAATCTGATCTCAAACATAGCATTAAGCATGGCAAAAACACAGCCCTTGAAGGCGATCTTGAGTCAAGATGATTTACCATAAGTCATTTCTGAGATGATTCAAATAACATCTACCCTGCAATGAATTCACACCCCACTGCTAACAGGGTGTCGGAGATAGACTTGCCCATGGGCACAGGGCACTTTCTCCAAAGCAGACTGTAGCCAGCTCTCAGAAATCATCATACACCAGAGGCGGCATCTTCAACAACAAATGAGACCTCCAAGAAATCTTTGAAGTCTTGGATTTGCTACATTAAGTTTAAAGCTTGCAACTATGTCTTTGGTAGAAGAAAAAATTCCAACGGCATACTACTGTGGATGCTACTGTTCAGGGAAAGAGATCCTGCCACACTGCTCTAATTAATAAAGATTCAGTATCTCCAGTCCATGGCTAGGAGACAGAATGGTTGTAGCTACCCTCTCCGATACTGCTTTGGAGGGTTAGAGCACATTCAGATGAAGCACGCTTACAGCACAGAAAAAACAGTAAAAAGCAAAGGAGAGAAAAATGCTGTTTGTAACTCCCATCTCCAGTAGACTACGATTTAAAGCATCAGTTCCTAACCACCCATAATCTGAGACTCTGTTTTGCAGAGGACATCTTCCCTTTTGCAGGTACAGCATGTGCTTGGAGACACCTGCAGTTATTCTCAAGGATTCCGACTTGCAAGTGCACCTTACTAGCAGCATTGACAAAGGCCATATTTCATTCCATATATATTCACTGATTAAAAGCTACAATACAGCAGAGCGCAGGTTGAAAGCATACATGCCAATAATACAGAACTAACCCCACAGAGACCTGCCAGTTGTCACATGCGAGTGCTCAAATTTCCAAGCCTGGGACGTTCAGACTTACAGCTAGCCTTCTGCAACACCAAGCAGGTTAAAGCAGATACACCTAATTACTGAGCTCATCTTATCTCAATTCTGCCCAATTCAGGTGGGAGGGTCAAAACAATAGGGAAAAATTCCATGCAACTTTGAACACTTGTTTCATCTGGCAACACCACTGTTCCACATTAACAGTCTTTGCACAGTTATTATCCGGTGTAACAACACACATCTTCATTCCCACCACGTCACAGCATAGGGAGAGAATTAAAGATGTCACATTCGCCAACTCCCCATATTGAAATCACATGTCTGCTGTATAAACTTTCAATTATGAAGGAGAGAGGCTGAGGGTGGAGGAGATAATCCTTAAAAGAACTACTTCAAATGCAGAGTACAGATGAGATTTCAGAAAGGCTAACTTAGAAGTTGTGTGCTGTATCTGTTGTTTTGATATCAAGGTCACTCATAACACTCAGACACTGTTTTCTCAAAGGAAGCCTTTAAAAAATATTTTCTCTGTTTGTTTCTACAAATCAGCTGATTCTTGTTATAAAAATCCCACTGATTGAGTGCCACACAAACCATCAAAGAATTCCCTCTCTTCTCAAAGAATAAGACTGAGACAAATAAGGCACAAGGCAGCAAGATAATCAAGGAACCCTGCTTACACTGAGCTGAGGAAACCCTGAGCTCAAGCCCAATAGGAGACAACTCGAATCAGTTCAGCTTTCAGTGAAAGATGGCTGAGCTTGCCCGAATTGCCTTGCATTTGCTCCTCTGCCCCAAAGGCTGCGCACTTGGTACGTGCTCTGGGTTAGCTGATTTTTGCACCACACTAACTTACACATACAGGTGAGCTCAAGCTGTCAAGCTATTGGGAAGAATACACTACTCTGTCCTTGTGAAAGTGTTAAAAATTCTGGTTTTAGCTATTAACTATGAATGGTGATTTCATGGGGGATGGATTTGGGATGCATTTTCATCCCCACAAGTCCTCTACACTGACAGCTTTTGAAACTTGGATGGAAAGTGTTCCTCAGGGAGGCAAGAGAACAACTGGATGGGCCTGCTGTCCTCCCAGATCCAAGACAAGATGCAAATTTCAGGGCTTCTGAAGTTGGCTGGCAAATATTCTAAGGGACTAATAGCAGTGCTTCACTGCATACAGCTGCGTCTGAGCAATTCACTGGAAGAGAACTCCTCACTGTTCTTCAAAAGTATCTTTCTCAGCTCACAAGTGCTGAACCAGGGACCCTGTGGGGCACAGAGGACATTGACTTTGTGCAATAATGCTCCATGAAGATTCAGAAGTGGGATGTATCTCTTAGCAAAGGAAAGATATTTTCTTCTGGGTTTGGCCAGACAAGTGAGAAACCAATAGCAAAACATTGATACCCAAGGAAAAAAACTGAAGCAAATAAACCTGAGGATTTTTTTCTTCTCTGCATGTCTCCTATTAGGTTAATTTGCTTTATCTGTCTACACAGCAGAAGTGGGACTACAACACATCAGAGGAGCCAGGACTGCTCATTTCTGAAAACTCCACTACTCAGTGCTGCATCCTGGCAGACAGTCACACAACAGGAATATGGGCATGGTAAGTAGAGAAGAAACTAAGTGACTCTTAATATTTCCTGTCGTTGAGTCAATGATAGCTCAGAAAAAGATAAAGTTGAGATTTTACTCTTGTTCTTTAACCATCACTGAAAATGGATAACAATAAAAACTGTGATATCGCAGTGGATTTCAGCACGGAAAAACGGGAGGCCCCACATGGCTGTTACCGAAATGCCCTCCAAATGTTAACACCACCATCCAGATGACAACGTACTAACTCAAAAGTGCTGTGTCCAACACTAAGCCACTTAGAAGCACAGGATTAAACACACATCACCCTGGAGAAAGGGGAAGGTGATGACAAGGAGCCAAAAGCTAGGAACTGTAAGTTACTAAATAAAGGCACAGGGGTGAATTTAGCTAATAAAATTAAGAACCATATAGGTGGGTTTTGAGACAATTAAAGATTACTCCAATGCTATTTCAATCATTTCCACACAGTGGGGGTAAAAAAGTTACACTTTTCATTGCATGGGGACAGTAGTTAGGTGGTGTATGCGTATGTTGTATCATCAGTTCTGCGCTCCTTATTCTACTACCAACTACGCAGAACCTTAAACTGCAGCTAATTAAGTAGAACCTAAATTCAGCAGGTTTGGATGACTTGCACCACAGTTTTAAAAGAGCATCCTGAAACACTCTGTATTATTGATATCAGTTTTAAACACATCTTGGGCACATGGAAGTTGCAATGGCTGGAACAAAACCTGCTGATGTGCTAAGAATTTTAAAAGGTAAGTAGAAATTCCTAACAATGATCTCCACTAAGAGCAATAGAATTAATCTGTATAAACTGGAAATTCTCCAGAACAGGGAGTTATCTAGTATTATTGACTTTAAAAAAAAGATAAAATAACAAACTTTTACTTAACATGATTTTACTCTTTTGTCATTAAAATGACATTGTTGATTTTCCATACATTTTAGCTTCACACTACATGATTATTTGATTAAGATGAGGAAATAATATGACATGTATTAATAGATGAAAAGAATCTCATGCAGTGGTGACTAAATAGCCACAGGTATACATGCACGTTCCTACTGAGGACTTGGCAGAGGCTGGTCCTTGGCCCTATGGCATAAACACGTATGTTAATGAGTGAAGACAGCCTGAAATCATTACTTATCAAGCCTGAAGATGACAACATGTGGGACTGCTAAATAACTGAGAAGAAACCAACAGATCTGCATGGCTAAATAAGCTGCACCAAAGAATACAGTATAGACTTCAGTACTGCCACACACACCGCAACACAAGTGATGGGAACAGCATCCTGCGAAGCCATTGATTTTGGCAGGAACTTCCTGGTCAACATGGAAAAATAGCAGCTGAGCACACTGTGCTGGAATGGTCCTGTGGTCAAGAGAGCTCAGAGAGGCTTTGGATGGGGGATGCTCAAATGAAAAAAAAAAAATCTGTGTGTGTCATTTGACATTAACACTATCAAAATTATAAGTTTTAATGCTTGCAATTCAAGACGGATATCGAAAAACTGGATCTAGTGCAAAGAACCACCAAGAGGATGATTAGAGGACCAAAAGCTCAGCCTAGAGAAAGGCTCCAGAAGTACCATCTGTTCTCCTTAACAAAGGGAGAAGGTTAATAGGACGATCTGATCACAGTTTGCAAGTACCTACGTAAGGAACAGAAATTTGATCAAAGAGCTCTGTCCTTTAGCAAATTCAGTCTTACAAGAGGCAATACAAACCCAGACAAACTCGGGCCCGAAACAATACATATTTGTGATGGTTAACTCTATCAGCTAATGCTAATGTTGACAGTATTACTACTGATACCTGTCAGTAAGGCTGAATGCAGGACAGTAAAAGCTGTCATGGATTCTCCATCACACGTTAAAAACATGATGGGATGATTTTTTTTTTTCCTACTCAGATGCAGCTTTCTAGCTAAAAAAGGAATTAATTCAGAGCAGCCAGGGAATTATTTTAGCACAGACTTTGCATGAGCAGCTCTGCGTGTCCCACGAGGCCCCTACAGCGGGAGCATTGCTCCGACGTGGGGACTGTGGTGTGCCACTGGGGACAGGCTCTGTCATTCTGGCAGCTCTCAGGAATGAAAGTTTAAGACTGAAGCATCTCTGATGTACCATGGGCGGGCCAGCATTCCCCTGCCAAACTAGTATTTATCACAGTACCTCATCCCTCAGCATCTCCGACAAAACGTGATTACTGGGGGTAGAACATGCACATTCACATGGAGCCCAAACCCCGTGGAGCTTCAGCTCACATCCTGCAGGACCCTGGACCATGCAGCAAGGCACAGCTATAACCAGGCATAAAGTGAAGAATCCAATCCTTATTTAAAGAAATCCCATTTTTAGATTAAATATTCATTGTTCATTGTGTATTATTCAATTTCTTTTAGAAGGATTGGGGGAGATAGCTTTCCTGCAAATGCTCTTTGGCTCTGGAAGCTGAGGGAGCAGAGCATCAGCTGCAGGACCCCCACTAGTTCCCAATGTGGGCCAGTTGTTTCTGGCCCAATAGGTTGTACTGAGAACAGCCCCTGGGGGAGCCTTTAGGATAAATGCATCCCAATCACAGGCCTGGGCAGCCTATTTAACAGTCACCTTGTTAACAACCCAGCAGGATTAAGAAATAAGTAATTTAACCTCTTCAGCATGTTTTCCTAACAAAATCTCCTGTATGCTATAGGTTTGCGGCAGGACATTTCCTCAGGGCCAGGAATAAGAGCACAGAAGCAAGTGGAGTTTGTTTTGCAGAGCGTGGTATACTTTGAGGGAGCCTGAAGGATGCATGAGGTGCCTTGGGACCCCCCACCTCAAGCCCCAGTTCTCTCACCACATGCTATGAAAGCATTTGTGGCTCCAACCTTATAGTACAGACCTATTCCTCCTCTTCTGTCCCTTACACTTACTGCAAATCAATGCTTCCTGCCCTACACCCTGCATATAGGCACTGTTTTTAAGAAAAACACAACTTCAGAGCAGAAGCTGATACCTCAAATCAAACGTGCAAGAAGCTGCTGGGGGATTTCTAGAGATGGGGGCCTGGAGAAGAAGGGGAGAGGGAGTTTGGCTAGAGGCAGAAACAGCCTATAGAGCGGCCAACAGCAGGCTGATTATGGGTAACCATTTATTAATTCAGTTTATAAGAGCCAGACCCCAGGAACAGCAGGGGGGAGGTTGAACCGCACGCAGCGTGTGGGTGCCTGATGCAGCAGCCTTCACAGGAGAGGCTCTGTTGAAAAATTCCCAGTCCAGTCCCTCTGCTGAGCCTGCTGCTCCACTCCTGCTGTTCCTGCACAGAGCTGCTGATGTTTTGGAGGGGGAGGGAGCCCATCCCTTTCTGGCAACGCAGGCACCTCATGTAAATTCATTGAATAAATGCAGTCATTTCTCTCAGCTGATCCATCCCCACGTGCGCATGCTGAAGCTGTGCCAGACCCTCAACGCAGCCAACTCTCCCACAGTTCATCACTCCTGAAGGTGAAACTGTTCGTCACCCTTCTCAGCATTTTCCCCTTCCCTTCCCCTGCCTGCCCCAAACTGCCTTCCCTGAATTTCCTGACCCTCCTTCCTCACAGGAGCTTTGCTCTGCACAAGTCAAAATGCAACCCAGGCAGAGCCTTGAAAGAGACCTTGGAGAGTGAAGCACGTTATAAATAAAGTTATTTTAAGCTGAGGAAAACTGCATTTCCCTTAGAGGTTGACTTCAGTCTCTAGAGCCCTTGAATTTTTAGACTTAAATCTGTCTCCTTGATAAGGCTCCATAGTAGCTGAGACCCACAAAGATGTTTCCAAGCACCAGCAGACATAAATAACTAGAAACAAAACTGGAGCATCCTCACTGGATGCTCACGAGCTTCAGCTTCTGCAGTCAGTCCATGTGAGCCTGTTAGTCATCTGAAACAGCACAACCCTCAAGCTCTTCATGGAAGAAGGCAGCTGTGTTGGATCAGCTGGAGCTGATCCTTTTCCCTCTAGTTTGGAGTAACCAACAACTCCTAGTCCCAACCTGGCCTGAAGAAATAACTCCAGTTAAAGACATGAGGCTCTGAATCGGCACGGCTGCAGTCTGGAGCCCACTCTACCCTCTACTGATTCTGAGATCCATGCAGGTCTGCAACAGCTTATCACATCCCACAGGGCTGGACAGAACATGAAACAGATCTCCTTCCTGCAAGGGATGCTTGTCACCTCTAGGTGCTGGTCTGAGCAGAAGCCTCCACATTAACCATGGAAATCCAGGGCTTTCAGGCTCTGTTTCGCTTTGTGCGGTGTAACTACTACGAGATCAAAACACATTGACAAAATATACTTTAAAATTCATGGACCCTAAGCTTTTACTCAGCTGTGGAAGCTCTATGGGCTTAAGTTTACATCCTCTTCACTTATTTATTTCAGCTTCTGTAGGAGCCTTCTCGAACAGAAAAATGGGTTTTTGGTGCTCCAATATTAAGCATCTTAGCAAGTAAAGCAAGGGAGGTACTGACAGCATGTGTTGGGAGATTTGTCAGAGGAAGAGATGGAAAGAACCTGTTCTTCTAAAGAACATGCAAGCAACCGGCCAGCTGAAGAACCTTTTTATTAGAGGCATTTTTCTGACCCTTTTTGGATTTGGGGAGGGAGTGATTAAGGGATTTGTATCAGGTCCTTTTCCAGGCTCAGTTATATAGCTCTAGCTCTGTATGCACTGCTAATGAGATGAAACATTACTTACTTTCCATAAGTGACTGGTGATTGAGGATGCCTTAAATTGAGACTTCATATGGCTTTTAATTGCATTTAAAATAGTATGCAATCATTTGTCAAATCTGTTACCTTTCAAAGCATCTTCAACTTCGTTTCAAAAAAGAGGCACTACAGCCCCCAACCACTAGAAAATTCTGCCCATACCTTGCCACGTTTTCACTGTATGTTTTCACACCCAGGTCACACAGGGCAGCAATGACTGCAGTAACCCTATGGAGACATGCATGGTAGCTTTAAAAACAGGGTAGTTCAGACTTTTCAGACTTGCTTTTTAAGAAAGCATCTCTACATTTGGAACCGAACCCAAAACTGAAACCTCAGAACAGCCAGAAGTTTGGCATTGCAACTCAGATCCATTTGGTTCCCGCCCTGACTTCCTCTGCCCAGAGAAGCAGCTTTTTGCATCTGCTGAGCACAGGCCCTATGGCACATGTGACCTTACCATGCCGCAGGAGCCATGCACCCCTTCTCCTGGGAGAAGTGCAGCTTCAGACCCAGCCGACCTCCAAACTCTGCAGGAACTGAGAGCCGAGAGCAAAAGCAGAGAAGCTCTCACATTTTTCTCCCTGCCTTGTGTGTTGTACAAGCTAAGCTGTCTGTCACTGGATCTTTTCAAGTTGAGACGGATTATTATTTGGAAAACCAGAACAGGAATCCAACTAAAGGTCTCCTCGCAACTCAAGAATGCTCCTTTAACATAGGATGTTGACGTAGTATGTACCTGCACACACCCTCCTCTAGCAAGAAAGCCTACGACACACCAAAAAACAACCCATATCACTTCTTAGCTTGAGTCCAAAAGAAGTCACTGTAGTAATGTGGTTTAGTCTGCACTGCAGAGCATAGGCCAATGGTCTTATTTTTTTAATTAAGAGTGCAGCATCTCTGAACCATAAATATTTAAGAAAAACTGTGTTTTGATCCCATTAGTCTGAGATCAGCACTGACTTTTGCACAAGCAAGCTACATAGCTGCTTAGCTCACTGCAGTCCTCACTCTCTAATGGGGACAATATCAGGTTTACACCTTTCTGCATGTGGCTCCATCTGCATGCTTTAGGCTCAGATGCCACACATCTGCTTTAGCATCTGTAACTACACCGTAATTTCTTAGTATGAATTAAGAGGCAGTAATTCAAGATAGCCAATAATATTTGACCAGCCAGTTCAGGCTGCCACAGCGTAATTGCGTGCTGCAGCTCTGAAGTCACTGAAGGGGGGCAGCACTTCTGCCGCTTTTTTGCTCTAAGTTGACTCCGGCAGAGAGCTGAGCCCCGTGCGGAGCCTTACAAACCGCTACTGCTTGGAGCTGCTTTGAATGAGCCACAGCCACCTCTAACTGGCCTCAGGCTATCGGAGTGAAGAGGTCTGAGCCTTGCATTAGTTCTGGAAGCTAGAGGTGTCCAGCTTTGCCCAGTTCCTCATTGTTTTCCATTCTCCCTTCTTTCATGCATTAATAAGATCAGCCCACTGCCTCCAGATTTCCCTCAGCTTTAGAGAGCTTGTTACTAGACATTACAGAAACATGTAAACCATTAACAAACTCTCTAAAGACATGTCCCCTGAAGGGGGGGGATACTTTCCCTAGACAGTCACATTCAGCTCCTTTATATATCATAACTGCTACTAGACCATTTCCAGCTCAGTAATACCCTTAAGGAATGATTGGAATCTGGACTGAAAGCACTAAGTATCATACACAGACAAAAAGGGAGAGTGCCTGTCAAGCATTTACAGTCTCAACAGGTAAATAAAAAAAACTGACTGCACATGAAAAGCACGGTAAAGGGCCAAGACCTGACTAAGGTCACAGAGCAAATAAGTGGAGAGGCAAGATTATTACCAGGGTGTCCTGAAACCATCCCAGCAACTTTCTCCTTCCCTGCTCAGTTGCCAACCTGCTGAACTTGACACTTAACTGTCACTTTTTTGCAGACCTATCTTACTGTTAACATTTTTGCATCAATAAGTGGAGCCTGCACCACAGCTGCAGTCATGATCAGATATTCTCCTCAGCAACTATGGGATGGATTTGTCACTTCTGCATCGCATTCATTTGGGCTCCTCAGGTCCACAAATGTAGCCCAACAGTAGTCACTCATTCACCATTTGATCCATAAATGGACTTGGGTCAGCAAGAAACAGGTCCCCAGGAAAATGCAATTCAGCAGAGAGGAGCAGCACCTAGCACTAGCAAACCAGAGTCACCCCTGGCAACTTCAATGGATCTACAAGAATCACCTGCCCAGTTCCTGATGCTGACTTGTTCATCATGAATGCACTTCCTTCATTATCTCATCTCCATTATTAAGACCCAACTCAAAGTCATTGTACAAATCTTGACTTAAGTACAGACGGACTCACAAGAATAGCTATTTTCTAGCACAACTTGGAGAAGGTCCAACTTTGTGTCCGCTTCAGGCTGGGGTTATTTCTCTCACACACACACCTGACATCTATGCTAGATCAACTGAATATTGTTAGAGCTGCAATCTGAACTCTGAAGTATTGATACAGAGATTAGCTTTGAACTTACTTGTGTTACATTATAAATGCCAGAGTCAGCTTAGAGCAAGAGCAGCACTATTTGCAATATTGCTCTAATTAAGCTAATTTGCTACCAGAGATAGTTCAAGTAACATTTGCCATCACTACATCCCATCAGCTGCATGGCTAGTGTGGTAAATGGCTGCTGTTATAGCAAAGTTAATAAAGCATATGTATTTTTTTGTATATATGTATACACACACCCACAAAAAAATGCAGAGTATGTATATTCTAGTCCATAGTCACTGAACAAATAAAGCTGCTGTTTGGTACTACCAGAGAAATCCCTATTACAAGAAGACAAAATAATTACAAACCTGAAGCAATTCAGGGTACCTTCCAACAGTGGTGTCGAACACTGAAACAGCTCAGTGCACTTCTGGTGCACTTCTGACATCTGACACAGCCAACAGCTGGAATTGCTGGCTCCCAGGAGCTCCTACAGGGAAAAAGTGCTCCCAGCTGGCTCTTGCATTAACAAAAAAGGGTTTTTTGGTCATAAAATGCCTTTTAATTGAAGCTTAATTAGAAGGAGCAATCTTGATTAAATTTACTTGAGGAAAAGGTTCCTCAGGTCCAGGTTGGAAATAGAGACTAGTACTCTGAACAGATGGGGATCCAGGTATCCTGATCAAAGATCATTTCACTCTGTGTAAACAAGGAGTGAGAAAGCATCTATAATACCAAAAAAGCTGTGGGAGAAAAAACATTGACTTCTAACTGCCAGTAAAATAACCTACAGCAGTTGCTGTGTACGTGGATGCACACAGGCAGGATCAATTCCCAAGATCTTTACTTGGATTTTGCAGACGAGAGGCAGGCATTTGTTTCTCTGCTCACCAAACACTCAAGGAGCCAGAAAACTAAAAACTGTTTCTGTGAAGCATATTGTTATTACGAGGCTACATCTTGCACGGCAGTGCTGGCCAGAATCCCTACTGAGAGGGCGAGCTTAGAGTACTGGCTCCCTGATTTGGTCCAATCTAACACTGCAGCAACTGGCATGAAAACCCTCCCACCAGGCTGCTGTGGAGAAAGCAGAGATTTATGCTTGTCATGTCTATGAAGAAATGTGGACACATCACACAGACCAGTGGCTGTGCTGAAATCTAGTACGTCAACAGCTATATTAAGCAGAGGTACAAAGCATTTCCCAAACAGCTTTTATTGTTCAGGCACTAACCCTGGATTTTACCTGCTACTATTTTCCTTTTCTTCATGCTCATGACATCTCCAGGTGATAGCTGTCATATTAATATTATAGGTTTCTTTTAGAAACATTTGATTTTAACTTGTGAGCAATTCCAGCATCACTGTATACTCTATGCTAGGACGATGCAGTGTTTTCATGTGCCTGCTAGGTCAACAAAGACATTTGGGGACCGTAAGTGCCCTCTACAGCAGGTACCATCCAAAAGTTCAGAACATTTCATAAACACTAAGTCTTAAAGTATCCACAGTGAAATATTACCACCTCCATTTCACAGATGGACACACCGAGGTTGTGAATTGCCAATGGACAAGGTTGCTTCTATTTCTGCTTCTGCCGCCAGTTTACAGAGCGCCCTGGCACAGGTCACTGCACCAAACACCTCCCTGGTGCAGGAAAGCACTTCTTCCCCACACATTTCCAAAAGCTTGCACCAGGCCTGCTCCTGCATTTAACAGAGGCATGGGAGTCAGCACATCAGGAAAGGAGCACAGCTTTGCCAGCTCCTGTGATGCCTTTCTGAGAGACTGGTGGTCTGCAGGGCTTCTCCTAGAAGCCTGGAGTCCAGGGCTGTAACTATGCCTAGCTTTTATTTGACGTATCTAGCTTTCAAAGTCAAAGAGGAAAGTTTCAGTTGCAGCCTGTAGGAGATGCATGCACGTTTTTGCAGAAATGCAGCAGAAAGAACCCCCTTGAACTAGTTTTTAAGCCTCTTTTTAAAACACTTCTCCCCACTTTTCCCCATGTTAACCAGTCTGGCAACACTGCTAGCACCAAATCAGAGCCATGAGACACATTATCAGCAACCATTCTTCCAATAACTAAGTGAGGGGCTATATGGAGACATGCAGTTACCAAAGAGAGGCACTACCACATCACAAAGCTTATTTTATGCTCACCAGCTTATACCCAGATTTCCTTCTCTGCTACAAGCTGTTTAAAGGGTTGCTAACTTAAAATGGAAAATGGCTTTTTTAAAGCATTAAAGTCACAACAGAAAGCTCCACACGCCCAGCATGTCAAGCCAACACACACAGAGCAAGACAACCAAAATGCAGCATTTTCTTATTCAGCTTCATAACGCCTTCCTGCCTCTGGAGAGCCTTCCTTCCCTCCCTTACTTTCCCCTCCTGCCTGGCATATCTTTTATAAGCCCCTCAAGCATTATCTCAGCATTGCTGCTTCATTCTGGTGGGCCAGGATCCTGCTGGAGGTGCTCCAGAGTTTTAGCATCCCCAGAGGTGCACACAACTAACCTGTAGCTTGCAGCCTTCCTTTTTCCCAGAGAAACAGATGTTGAGTACAGCTGAAGCTATTAGGGAAGACAAACCAGGTTTCCATGGTTATGGGAGCCTGAGCTTCCCATCTTAGGAAAAATGCAATGCACGAGCCACTGTTAGGAAGCAGCAGAAACAAGGCCAGACTTATGGGCAGCTGTGTACTACAGCTCCTTGATGTTTTACATGCAGGCACTAGCCAAAAAAAAAAAAAAGCCATTCTTGACAGCTTGGAGATCTGTGAGCTTAGACAGCAGCAGGGCCTTATACATGTTCTATTGCACTTGTGCTGTATTTGCAGTAAGTGTATGGATGGGCAGGGCTGTGTTTCTGGCCCTTGCTCACCTGGGCAAGCCTCACTACCCCCTAAAGGGGGTCAGTGCTGCAGGATGAGGCATTTATTACCAGCGAGAGCAAACTGTCACTTGATCTGAGCGGCCTGTCTCACAGGCAAGATGAAGCAGGTGCAGGCTGCTCTCTGGAGCATGAATAAAAAGCTTGCGTACAAAAACCCTGGGAAGGCAGAATTTGCAGGTGTGAATTTGCAAATCTGTCCCATTAAGTTAGAAGGTCTGGGCTCAGTGTGCTGCAAAAATACACACAAAGCCACAGTCCTCTCCCTCCGCTCCTCCAAGCAAAGCATAATGCAGTTTCCTTCATGCTGTCCTGAAAGTAAAACGGTTTACGATCAAAAGCCCATGCTGCTTCGAACTGAAACAGTGATGAGGCCAAGGATCTCGATACAATGTGGATGCAACTGCAGAGCCCCAGCAGATTTCTGAGGCAGTGACTCTCCAGGACACAGAACATCACAGCCTTGATCCCACCTGAGGTGCTGGAGTAGCATCACAACCATGTTAATTCCCAGGCAAGGAGAATATTCTCTCAGAGCAGAATAAAGTAGATTTCAGGCTTATTTGGGGAGTTCAAACCAGGGAATCAGTTGATCACCTTTCCCCATCCCCCTCCTCTATTCTTCTCTACAGCTACACAGTGACCACCGGTCCTGACATCAGCTGTTAAAATCAGAGCTGCACAGGCTTAGCAACACCTATCCCTGGGAATCAACCTCCTCTAAACAACACCTTCGGAACGTGTGAATCCTGTGCTGGCAAAGCCTGTCTGAGCAGCAGCCACCCGAGACTGACGTCCACCCCTCTCGCCGGGGCAGGTACCATGTGCTCCATCAGCAATAGGCGCTGCCCGTGCCCCCCTCCCAGCCTGTTTCGTTCCCCAACGCCACAGTCTCATTGCGTAGCACAGGGGTACCAGCAGCTAATGAATGCTGGAAGAGACACTTGTCCAATATGGAATCAGATCAAGATAAGCCAATTGCTTTTCCACAAACAGTGCCTGACCCTGATCTGCAATTAACAAATCAATTAAAATATTATTTTCCCTTTTTCTGAAAAGGGGCAAGCTGTCACCATCAATAATGCTGTACCCTAATCTCTGGGACTTTCCAGAAGAGCACAAAACAAGGTTTGAGGGGAAGAAACTCAGAAGTATCCAAGAAAGATGAGGACAGATTTCTCCTATTTCAGGGCATCTTTAGCTGGTTTTGACCACTCAGGGATGACTTCACTTTCCAAAGAGTCACCTGTGAGACACTAATCTATTTGGCAAATGAGAATCTGTGGGGTGCAAAAGCATAAACACACATACAATGCCAAGACAGTGTTCAGATCCATTAAAACTTCTCCAAAGTGCCTAGCTGGAAAATAGGCTTTCACAGATCCATATTCTGTAGGACAAACAATGATTTTGTAATTTCTTTGACCGCACCCTATTGCGTATTACAGCAGACCTAAGCAGTCTCATTATATTCACACAAAAGAATTACTGGAGCTCAGCACCTGCCTATCAGGGTGTCTTAGGCAAGCTGCTTTCTGAGGCAGACATTTGACACTCTCAAAATATATTTGCCTTAGCAAGGGTTATTCCTAAACAATTAGCCCCACTCTCCTCAAGGCTGTACATTATTCATTTAGCTCCTCTAAGGCACCCGAGAAGGATTTGAGATGTGTCCGTACAAGACTTATGGGTAATACACACCCAGGGTAGGGATTTGGCCCTGTTCTTTCTCTGGTTACCTCAAGAATGGCCAGAAAGTCATTGCTAAAACTCCGCTGGCCAAACGCATCTGAGAGCAACTCATGAGCTGCTCAAGCTGCACAGCATCAAATACATGTTTTTTAATTTGTCCAGCCTACCATTAACTGCAATGACTTTTGTGCCATTAAATCCAATCTGCTTGACCTTCTCGCCCTCAAATCTCTGCAATAAAAACTGCAGCCATTTCTGTCCCTTGCAACCAAACCTTGACCCCTCTTCTCTGTGCATCCAAACCCAAGTACATTTTAACAACAGCTCACTGGAAACGCCTCAGGACACTCAGATGTATCTGCTGGGGTTTCTTTTCTTAGGCAGAGACAGAGAAGGAAAGTCACACATACAGAGACCTTATGAGCACTGCTGCTCTGTGAGGGGCTGCAGGTTCTCGTACACACTGGAAGGAAATGCCCCTTTTTTCCTGCTGGTTACAACCCTCAACTCAGCTTGGTTTTGGTCAGTAACTTTCTGTTCCCTCTGGAACATCCAAAGGGTTCTGGCTCTCCCAAAACAAGCCAAGCTGTTGCCACACCTTGATGAAGCATGAGTTGGGAAGAAACCTTCTTGGACTGGACAGATAGGGATACCAAGTGTCTCTGTGTCACCATCCCACTGGGCATCCCTGCTATTGCCTGGCATGCTAGCAAGCAGGATGGCCTACAGATGAGTGAAGGTTGGGGTTGTCATGCTTTTTTCCTCAAATGACTATACAAAGACTGAAAGGAAGGAACCTCTAGATCTACCAGATGCTTCTCAACATAATAATTCCATGTAACATGCTAATAAGCAGTGGTTCAAAATAAATCAATAAACTCAAGTAACCAGAGGAAGGGATTTCTTGATGACAGAAACATCCAATGTGTTGTTGGTTAAGCTTCAGAAAAGGCCTGGCAAATCTATGAACAGCTATTTCATATTCAAAAATAAGCACAAGGACGAAGTGCAAAGGCAAGCTAATCTGTAATGCTGGTGCCCAGTAGTTGTGAGCGCTAGCACCCTCTTTTCTCTTGTTCACATGGGGCAGGAGATTAAGTAAATCCCTACCTGGTTAAATAGCTTTCCAGCAGTAGTGCTGGCACGGGGCAAGACAGCAGTGGGAGCAGGACCCCACTGCACCACAGCACACATCAGAGCTGACACTTTTGACAGCTCTTCTCCCACTGCTCCGCGCAGCGGCCACGGTACATCTCACCAGGACTGCAGACCTGGGAGGAGGCAAGCTCTCACAGCATGGCCCTGGATCCAGCACTCTCCCCCAGCCAAGAGCTAGACAACTCCAAAACCCAGCCAGCATCCCAGTCTCCATCTGCACACCCCAACCTTTGCTGGAGAGGCTCCCAACCGGGTTCTCCCACCAGCAACAGGGGGCTGCCACAGTGCAATACATCTCCACAGCAGCTAAGCACAGACCACTGTTTCACAAGACTCTGACCTGGGAAAAGGCAAGCACAAGCCTCAAAAAAAGTGAGATTGCACCAGTTTTGAGACCATGTCATAAAGTATGACTAGTTCTGCAGCAGCAGGAGCATCCTGGAGCTCTGCACTCATTCAGGTAGCTCAGTTTGTAGCCCAGGATAAACCTGCTTGTTTTCATCTGTCCCTATGGAGCCAGGACCACCACCCACACCCAGGATGGAACACTGCCCTTTGCTTTTAAGATACCACCACAAAGAAAGCATCCAGAGCTTAAATTAATACACCATGGTCCTACCAACCTACCAAGCAACAGTTCATGCAGGGAATATACTACAGTACACGTTCTCATGTCCACCCTGGGCTTCTGACTGGTTTCCAGGTGGAATTTAACACTTAACCAGGTTTTTGGACTTATACAAGAAACAGCCTGTCACCTGGGTACGTTGCCTGAAGATAACCAGCCAGCAGGACAGATTTACACAAATCCTTTCTTCTGGCATACATTACTTTTTGAAGAAAGTACACACTATAAAACAGTCCTTATCTTGAGTCTTTTTCTTCAACTGTTGAGAAGTGTCTTCCCACTTGTTTGTTGCTTTTCAACACTATCTGAGCAGAGATTAGACAGCAGCTGATATTGTGAACAATATGCAAAGATCTTTGAGAAATATCCATCTTCCATACAGAGCAATCAGCCATGAGACATTGAACTGCTGGGAGTGAACAGTTTGAATTCAGAGTAAATGCAAAAACCAAAACTGCCCAGATGTATCTGTTATTTTCTGAATGGAGGTAGTCTAGGCTTTCTAACAAATTACTAAATTGCTACACTTCATAAAAACTGGGGGACCAGGAAAGCTGTATTATCTTTTTACAACGTATATCCTTGTATGTGTAGGCTACAGAAATAAACACTATATATTTTGATATATCCTTTTCCATAACAGATAGCGGTGTCACCCTCTGTATAGATACTTCTGTATGCTTCCATTTCTATTAATTTCTTGGGACCCCAGGTCCTACCTACTGAAAGACACATCCTAAAGAACATGCACTCACCTCTAAATCGCCGAGCGGCTCACACCCATCTCTAGGAAAAATACACATTTAAGTTTGCATTATGTAACTGTTCCCCTGGACTCCCTGATTTTCCAGCAGGTAACTTGTTTTTGAAGTTGCAATTCAAAGGCTGGCTTTGAAGGCTGGGTTATACCTCCGAGAGCACAACCCCCCCACTCGCCACCCCGAACAAAGGCATCACTGTCCTCAGCGCACTCCGCTTCTGTGTCAGTGTTACTCCTTTGGGGAGGCTGCTGTTTGGAGGCAGTCAAAAGCTCGCATGTAGGGCACTGAACTCCGGTTTATAAGGACCACAGTACTCCTGCGAGGATGGTCAGGATGCTGGAAGGTGGAGCAAGAAAGTGAACACCTTAGAGACCTAGCTTTCTCTTAACTCCGCAAAAATCTTCATTTAAGACTAAGAACTGCATCCTCTAATCTCTTTATATGTACAGAGATACGTACATACCTGGGTCAATAACAGGAAACACCCCACTTCCTCAAAGCCCCTAAACCTCAGGAATCATAAGTGCTAGAAGTGGGCATAAATGCTGTGCTGACTTACTGCTGTTCCAGGCTGACCTTCCTACAATAGTCAATATGCTGAGGAGGGCAAAATGTCATCCTCACTCAGAGAGAAGTCATCTGCTTATGAACCAGATCCACACATGCTTCCTCAACAAGCCCCCAGGCTTCCTTCATTACCACCATTGAGAATTGTCTGTTGGATTTTTTTTTGACCCGTTATGCAAGGAAAAAACCTGCATTTTCAACACTGAGATAGTCTCTCAAGGTAACTGCAGTGAAGTATCATACGGGGCCAAATAAGAATGTTCTGCCATGTTCAAATAACCCAAAATAGTTGAAGAATATTTTTAATAAATTCAGCTGCCTTTCCCTGCTAACACAGTGCTTCAAACTTGTAGCTCATCCCCCCCTTTCTCTTATTGAGGGAAAGTCCCTGGAGAATTACATCTTCCACATTGCAATGAGGAGTCTCCCTGTCTTTTATTAAGGATATGAATTTTCTGATGTTCTAGCTCACAGTATCATGAAAAAGGTGTTTTATTGCTAACTGTGGTAGAATGAGAGTTATCCTAGCATTTTAGAGGGTGACCTTGAGCAAGTTGCTTCTACTCTGTGCCTCATTTTCCTCTGTAACACCAATAAAGCTCTTGGCTTCCTTTTTGAAGCACTGATACCCATGAATGCAGAGCTATCCAGCAACTTACAACTTGTGTTGTACATGACAAAGGCTGGTGTTTCACCAGGCAGACTGACTTGAGGGGAGGAAAGAGTAGAGTCCAGCTGCCTGACTCGGCTCCAGAAGCCATATGTCATTAGGAGAAAATGAGAATGAAGTTTTTGGGCTCTTTTGGCAAAAGATTAAATGACATATGTCATATGACACATGTCACCTGAACATCCTTGAGATGTTGAGCTGGTTTTGAACAGAAGTATCAAAACAAAGCAATTCAATATTGCTGAACTGACTTCTTTCATGTGCCACAAATTTCCCATTCCATTTTTTCTTAGTCTGGGCAAAAGTTAATATTGAAACTCTTGAACTCTCCAGGAGATGGGTCTTCCAAAAGTTATTCAAGTCTATACAAGGCCTGAAAGGCTTTGCCTTTGCCAATATTTTTAATTGACTGCTGGGACAGTTGCTGAACATACAAGGTGAGCCACGTTACCCCAAAAGCGCTCTAACACCATAAGGCGCTGACACTGCTTGTTCCTGGCTGGGATTTGCAACAGGACAAAATGGAACATTTTCAGAAAAGGCTTTTCATTTCCTGGGGCTCTACCCCGTCATTCAAAATTCCCAATCCTCTCCCCTCATAGAGAGGTGATTAAAACTAGCCACCTGTTAGAGACACACACATCCACACACAGCCCTGGCTATTTTCCTCCAGCAAAGATCCATAAGGAATAGAAAGGAAACAATTATATGAAGAATAATGTTCTTTGACACCATTTCTCCATGTTGCCTTTTCTATTACTGCAAATATTTGTCTTCGAAGATTTTTTTTCCTGCCTGAAAAATTGAGATTTACTGTGCATGGAAACTTTACAGACTGTTACTTCAAACCAGCTACACTATTTTAAACTTAATAAAATAAGGTTACTATAATAATTTTATAAAACATCTGTAGATTTTAAAATTAAGAGTCAGATTATATGTGATATTAATAACATTTTCATAGCTCTATAAAGATTCTCTGATATTTAAAAGTATAAAATGTTTTATGTAAGTGAAATGTCTCTTTACTGAAGGATTTAGATCCCACCAGAAAGTACATATCAATCAGGCCTTTTCAGTAGAAAAAAATCTCAGGATTATCTTTTAGACAGCAGTCTAGCATATCCTGCAAAATGGTGCAAACAAATGAACAAGTCCTTCAGTTACAGCTAATAGAAAAGTTACACATGCAGTACAAATACGAAGAGGGCAATGATGCACACTGGCATTCGATCACATGCACTTGTAACTTCATTTACCATTCAAGGTAATTTCCATCTACTGGGTCTCACGGCAAACCAACTATCAAGCAGTTATGGGATCCCAATCTTCCGCCATCCCAACGAATGTGAGATTGTAAAGCAGATATTGGAGTTGACAGCACAGGAGGAGAAAAAGACGTTATGAAATGCCAGATGATTAGTAATTGTAACAAAAAAGTGACAGTTATGTGGACTGCAACTTCAGCCCATGCATTGTTTCTGTAAGGATGTCCCTCTGGGATACAGCACACTTACAGAAACAGTTCTCAGACCTCTATTTTTTCCAGAGCTTTCTGCCTCACCATCTTTACTAGGGAGAAGATCAGGGCCTTTGTCTGAGGCACAGGAGCGACATTACCATATCATATCCACATCGGACTACTGCCTAAACATACAAGCCTGACTACAGCTACGAGGAAAAAACACAGAACAAAACAACATATTACAATATCAATCACCTGGAAGAGGAAAAAAGAACAGAACAGATGTTCTGTTTCTAATGTCCTTACCTATCCTGCCAAACAGATCAGATGTGCTTTCATCCTTCTACAATCTTTGACCACCATTTAGGATGCTGCAGCACTAATGCACGCCTCCAGGCCTGACACTCTGCTCTTACCTTCTTTTATTAAACACTGCTGCTCTATTTATTGCTGAAGTGCTGAAAAACTGTTAGGATCCATCGTCCAAAGAATAAATAACTGGCAAACTAACTTCGCTAGGTAGGATGGCAAGTAGCAGGGGATGCATCTCTTCAGTTAAACTCATCTGAGATGTTTCAGAGAGCACCTTTGAGCTATGAACTTCAGAAAAAGGAAGAGAGGGAAGCTAACAGCACCCCACTAGGCTAAACAGATGTTTTAGTGGTAAAATGGCTCAAAACCTGAAACGGCAGGAGAAAACAAGACACCGGTACCCTGGTTTCAGGGCTGCGTTACCTTACCAATCTTCATACCATTCAGCAGCAGCAGCACAGAGGGGGTTTAAAAGCGATTTCAACACATGAAAATTCAGAGGTAGGATTTTAACCCAGGAGTCCTGCTGCTCTGTACCTTCCACTTCCTTATCACCACAAGACCTCCTCCCAAAGCCCCCTAAGCCCTCTAGCCAACCACACAACATCAGGATCTGGATCCAACCACTCCTGAATTGCAAATGCTACCCAAGCAAGATCTCAGATCAGCAGGGTAAGACACTAAAATCACATTGGGTTTCTGTAGCCATTTTTCCACTGTAGAGTACAGACATAAGGGGCTGAACCCAGGTGATTTACAAGCTGGTGTCTTGGACTTGGCACAGCTCTGTCAAACTCTGGCTCTCCATCCCCACACTTTTTTGCCAGCAGGGGCTGAGCAGAAAGCCAAGAAGTTTCTTTTCCAGAGGAGCAGGAACTGATTTATTGCCTCATGTAGTTTTAACTAGCCCCTCCAGGAACAGAACTGACAGTCCAATAGGTCTTTCAGTGAAAAAGAAGGATCCAATACCAGACCCATCCAGGATTGTCTTATATCAAGGGAGTTCACTGCCCATGCTTTGCTATTCCTGGATTGTTCTGTCATCATTTGGGGTCATAATTAAAGACAATCTGATTGAATTTTCCCCTCAAGGAGGTACATGAGCTTTTCAATTCATTAGACTCAGGGCATTCAGCAGCCATCGGCCGATAACCACCTTGGTCACTATTTCTGGTACCCTGCAGCATCACTATAAATATACATAGTTCATAGCTATTGGTGCCAACTGGGGCTGTTCTGGTTCATGGGGTGAAAACGATGTAGTTCAAACCAAGACAACGCAATCTGGTTTGAGTGATGCTTTTTTGGTAAAGCTACAGGATAATCCATCCAGGTGAGGCCAGATCAGCCATCTTCATGGAACTGAAGAATTTCACATGGCCTTGCAAGGCATTTGAGCCAGTAACCATTGGCAAAGCATGGGCAGAACATTTGCAGCTGGCATCATCTGCACAGAAATACTTGATATAGTCAATTGTAACACTTACAATTTCATGATCATTTCTGTTGAACTGCCCTGGGGAATTCATGAAAAAAATATAAATTGTAAAGTTTTAAATGAAACATTAGTTTGTTCTGTTTAAAATGGTTTTTGTTCTATATTTTTTTCCCCCCAAAGGAAATAATTTCAAAATTATTTCAAACTAAAACATGTTATTTAGGACTGAAATACAGTATTTTTGAAGAAAAGAATATACAGGCTTTTCCGACTATGTGGCTCTCCTTTCCTGGCAAACAGTACTGTTTCTCTTTTACAAAGGAAGTTAAAATGGAAAGCTGGAAACAACCATTTTTCCCATCAACTCAACCTCCATACTTCAGGAGATAGAAGAGCTATAAGGTTGACTAGGGAAATAATACAAGATAAGGCTTTATGGTCCATATGTACCTCCACTGGCAAAGGCCTTAAAAGCATCCCATGAAATCCACAGTCCCTCAGAGATCAGTAAGAGTTGGCTATTGTGATACCTCCTTACAAAAACAGCACATAGGAAATTTGTTTAGCTGACAAACATGAGTCTCTAACCTCAGTTCTGTTGTTCATAATACCACAGGTGTGGACAAACTCTCATGGATCTAAGGCAGAACCCATCAGTAAGCGCAGAGTCCAGGAAGCCCTTGACTGGCCTAAAGGATAAGAATATTGGGTTCAATCCAATTCAGCACAGAAACTTCAGGAAATGGGATTTTCTGCAAAATAGAAGACCTGCTTTTTAGGCAGCTCCTTTGCATATAGGAGGAAGAAGAGGCAGATGCTTACTTCAGTGTTCCTGACAGGCAGAGGACAGCCCAGAAGTGTCATATATTATCCTTTGCTAGACCACTGACTACCCCTAAGGCTGAACAGAAGTCCCTGACACTAAGAAGAGGGACTGCCCACAGGCAGGGAAACTGCAGAAGACGCCTTCACACATCTGAGAAGCCAGGGAGAAGAGCAAGGCACTAAACACACCTCCTGGATGCCCCACCCAGGCTTCAAGCCAAAGTCCAACATACAGAATTGATATGAAGGTACAGGGGAGGGACAGAAGTGTGACATGTCCACCTACACGGTCCTTCCTAATATTCTCCAAGCCACCACAGCCACTTTCAAGATAAGATGGAAAGCTGCATTCAGAAACTCAGTTTGGTTTGGATGACCAAGCTGCTGTGCAGCTTCTGGGTAATAAAAATGACTTCAGGAAGACAGAAGCAATAAAGTAGCTGTACGCCAGCCTTGCCTTTGAGATTACCGAGTATGAACTCATGCTCCATATGAACATAAACCCATTTCAGTGGTGGCGATGCCAACTTTAACGGTGCTGAGATTCAGCGAGACTCTTCTGGACTCACTGTTCCTGAAAGCCTTTAAATAAAAAAGAAACTGCCTGTGTCTTTGCATGTATAGCAGTATGTCTATAACAGGCCATCAATCCAAAAATTCCTATCGTTTGACTGACTTGCACAGCACAGAGCATTGCTTGCACTAGAAGATCCCTGTGCATGCAAAGCTCAGCATCAGCCCCAATACCTTGTTCTCAATTCCACAGACAGCAGAACATGACGCTAAATTCTACACTCAGTTCTGCTGTTGTCAACTTTTGGGTGGTACCACAGAAGGGACAACTTAATCAAAACCAGTATTTTCTTTCTATAAATAATTAAGATTTTAAATACATTCTGTTCTTTGTCTCTGCATACTGCCCACGGCTGCATGCTTGCATTGCTTCAGTATGTCAGGCTTGTCCTCACTATTTCTGGGAATCTTCTAATGAAAGGAGGTGGAAAATTCAACCCTGGCTTTTTTTTTTTTTAAAAAAAAAAACCACACCAAAGGCATGCTATTCCTAGATGTTGATTTTTTGGGAGGGGAATGCACTATAAATACAATTTTGGTAGGAAAGCCTGAAACACATGTTACCAAGACATGAATCATGCAAATAAAATTGACAGGTAATTCTAGATACCTGGTACTATGTTCGGTGGTAACGGCAGAGACATGTCTCAGCTGGGAGCCACTTGTTATAAGTGTACTTAATAGTAATTTTTAAGATGGGGTGGATATTCTGACTTTTGAAGATACTATATAGCAATTTTAATAGCAGTTGCTAACACAAAAGCCTCAAAGCTATATAATTTGTACCAATAAAGTAAACTGCCTTCAAAGTGGCAGGAAGAAAGTCAAAGGTAAACAAGCCACAACTGTTTATTATTTTAACATTTCCTCAAACAAATATAAAATGACTTCATCAAACCTTTACTACTTCTTAAGTAGTTAATAATTAAGGTCTAAAGGCACTTAAATAGGTCTTACAGCATATAATCAGTATTATTTCCATTGTGTTTTCAGTTAGGTAAGGCATTAAAGACCCGGCCTTTGCCTACTGACCAAATGATGCATTTACCTACACAAGTGCAAATCCAGAGTAGCTCTACAGGCTTTATTTAAAATCTTGACTAGAAGAGGAGACTCAGGACAGTCATTTTTAAACTTCTCTGCTGATTTCTCCCTCACTTCTCATATGGCAACAAAATGGCTACGACTTAGTATGTAATTTCTCCACTAGGACACACTGAGAAGAGTAAAAAGGTGAAAAATTAACAGCTGACTTCATCAATGCCATCATTTGATAATGTATGGCATTGGTTAACAGGCAATCTCAGAATACCAGGAACACTGGTCAATGTTAAAAGGGAATATGAATTCAAGGCTAGAAGATATCTCAAAAGCTCAGATTCAGCCTTCAAAGAGATCAAATATGCTGGAAATATTACAGAAAGCAGGTCTTGCTGAGGAAGCTTATTCTACTGTCAACCCAGTTATGCTGCAACGGCTTGTTAGTATCAAATTAGGAAATCCAAGTCTTCCTTTATGTACAAGAAATTTTTTTCTCCATATGCTAGAAGGTGCTGGATTCTACGTTTCCTCATTTTGTTGGCATTACTGCTGTTTCCCTCTCGCTTACAGTATGTTGGGGCCACCAGCATTTATAAGACTGAATTTGGGGTTATTCTAAAGTGGCAGTGAAATGGATACTTTTGCATCGTAGCAAGCACAGTGTGTGCAAGGATTCTCAAGTAAAGAATGAATTCATACAGTACGTCTTTTCCTAGACAAAGTTTCAGAAAACTAAGCTGAATCTCAAAATAATATCGCCTATAATGAAATTGAATAATTCTGGACATCTGGAATATTTTGGTGTTTTGTATTTGTTTCTTACCATCCTAGAGCCATTGCTGCAAGATACTCTTAACTGAAGGCTGGACAAGTTTTATACTCACTAAAGCTCTCCCCCAAAATACACATTGAGGACTGCACATCAATAAAGGATGAAGCTCCAAGGTCTTCAAGGCAGAAGTTTATTCCACTGCTGAATTTCATAAAAGTTGGATCTTTCAAACTGCATAGCCACCTGTAATTTCCTCCCCATTCCCCCAGTAAACCACAGCCAGATTCCAGCCACAACATCTGGATCCAGCTCTTCAATGCCCCAGTAATGATAAACACTCAGATATGAGAAGGGGGTACAGACCAGCATGTGAATGGGAGGAGGAAGAGGCAGGATACAGGATTCAGAACCAGATTTAGACTTCAAGTTCCTCAGTAGGATTATGTCAGAAACCAATGTCAGCTGGAAGAGACCTCAAGGTCTCTAGCCCAACATTTGCTTGAGTAGGAACTTTCACAACACTTGAGCACAACCATCCTACCAATAACCCTTGGCTGGCTGGACTTGGAAATAAAAATAAAAATCAGTGATAGCACTTTATGTTGGAATAAGCATGGCATAAGAGATTTAGTGACCAGATGCTTCAATCTTCCTGAAGCTCATCAGCCTCTTTTGGAAATAGCATTAAATTCAAGGGAAGTGTTTTTGCATTAATAATACATTCTCAGTGACTGAGAAGCAAGGCAACTTTCCCTCATTATACCAATAAAACATTCAGCACTTCTGGCTTTTCTTCCTAAATCCTCCAAGTAGCTACGTTCAGTAAATTAACCTTACCTATTGAAGCCTGATGGCGGATAAAGCCAGTCTAAATCAGCTTCCAACAGAGGGATGAAACACAAGAGGAAGAATCACAGCTCAAGAAAAACAATTTTCCAAATTAGAAATGCTATTCCATACTTCCCTGATTTCTCACTTTGCACATGCTATTAAAAATAGCAAGTAAAACGCCTTACTTCTGAAAGTACACATCCTGATGCATACACAGCCCTCCCTCGGCCACGTGGTTCAAGGCACACCGCAGTATTGCTCCCTCCACACTCTATTCAGCAAAGAGCCATCATCTCAAGCCACAAGATCTCTACTGAAACATGACGACACTGTAAATAGTTTAATTCAAACTGAAGAAAAAAGCCGTAGCTTTCAATGTTTAGCCTGCATAAATATCAAATCATAAGGTTCATCCAAACCTGGGACCCAGGAGAAGAAACTCAATGAATTAGCGTGATGATTTCTACTCTTATTGAGTATAAAGAACACTTAGAAAAAGCAGGGATATAGGAGAAATAAAAAAGGAACTTCCTTGTATCACTGACAGAAAAATAGTAAACTCTTTCTTCAATCATTTTAGTATAACAGCACTATTAAGATCTTTATACTTCGAGTGAAAGCTTTAATTATTATGCCCATCAGTAATATTTTTCATTGTCAAATTGCTTTTTACCATGCTAATAAACACCAAGCTTTCCATGTAAAAATTAATCATGTTATCTCATTTATAGGTCAAAAGACACAGACTAAAATAGTTTCTGCATTTCTCCCTAAATAACTAGCTTTTGCATATCAATTTTTATGGCACATTAGAAATGAATGTAATTCAGACAAGATTTGAATATCTGAGTAGATAGAGAGGGAAAGATAAGAGCAGAAAAATCTTGCGGTAAGCTACTTAAAAAAATCAAGTCCCTTTTTTTAATTTCTGCACCCTAAATGAACGAAGCATGAAACAGTTGTATGCAGGTCATTACTCAAAGTATCCACAGATTATGCTTCCAGCCACTATACATACAAGTGGTACATCAGAACAACTTAATGCATTAAAAAATCATTTTAATTACTCCAGCATTTCATTCAGGCTAAATGCAATTTCCACAGCTCCCACGTAACTCGTGGAAGTGGGGTGGAGGAATCTGTCTGCTTCTTGGGTATTTTAATAATAGCCAGATGAATAAGTCCTCCTCTCATTTTTATAGCATTTAATCCTATTACTAGGGTCCTCTTTCCCCTTTGTTTTAATAATATGGTGGGTTTGTAGGTATGAAGGAATACAAGCACGGCCACCTTTCCCTCCTCGTTATGGGGCCCATTAGAGCACAGATGCTTTCTGGGGTACCATGTCTACTTCCCCCAGCATCAGATAGGCTTGGGTCATCCTCTCATCCAGGAGTTGCAGATGCTTCTCCACCATATTTCAGCACCTACCAACCGATGGTCAATAAAGGTATTAGCTGTTATCTGCTCTTCTAGGTGGCAGCACGTAGCCAAGGTTGGCTCATTTGCTAGTCCCACACAGCAACCTTTGCTCTCACCATCTTTGAGCCTTCCCAGGACACAGTCATATTTGTGTTGTGTTTAATGTGATTCCTAATGTAAGAAGAACGGACATTTCACTTGCTGTCTGAAATGCATTAAAGAAAAGCATGCATGCGGTGCTAGCTTAGTGCTTTACACTCCCCTCCCGCATCTTTCAGCGGAGATTGAGTCTGAGGCGCACAGGAGCAAAGCAATCTTCACAGCACCCCACTGCAGCCTCAGGGATAAGGTGTTAAGGTCAGGCAACCAAAGCGTTCCCCTGCTATACAGAAAGCTGGTACCCATATTGAAATGCACAGCCTAGGGCACAGGGGAGATTCTAAAGAAATCAGGCCATTTATTTACATCTCCAAACAGGCCTCCCTGTGTCAGACTTCAAGCAGCCGGTTTGAGAACTGTTGGCCTCAGTAACACGTCCTGATCTCACACAGCACATCACTGTGAATCGCAGAGAGCATGCAGCTACGTTCTCCATGGAAAATGAGCTTCTTGGAGAAGCCTCTGACCATCTTGACAGAGATGCAAATGTTCCCAAAGAAAGGAACAGTTTCATAACAGAAGTGACTGTGCCACTACTTGGTTTCCATTACAAAGAAGTAACCAAGACGACTTGTGTGACACAGTCTTTACCAAAGCAATCTGCGTTACTTCAACACACAAATGTTTTTAAGCAGGTAATATGTGCTGCAGACTCACCTCTAACAAATACACAACATGTCAGGAAGGTGCATGACAAGGTAGGTTTTGATGTGAGCGTCCCAAACAGCTTCAGGACATGAACTACAACTGGGATCAATAAGATCTTTTCTTTGATCATTGAAGAAAACCACTAAGGTGGGAACAGTGCACAGCGATCTCCAGAACTGTATGTTCTCACTTGCCACCCTCTCTCACCTTGTCCACAAAGCCTATCTGCAATCCTAGCATTCATCAGCTCTTGTTGGGTTTTGATCACAAGTTCTTCAAGGTGAAGATTCTGTCCTTTACAGACATAGCACACACAGAGCTACGCAGAGAAAACTGGCCCACAACATTGGGTCTGGCCAAGGAGGCTTCAGAGCAATCTGAAGGGGAGAGATGGATCAAACCACCCTGTCCATCCACATATCCACAAAACAGCAGGATGCAAAGAGCTCAGACCTGTTTGCCAGTCCCAGGAAGGGCAACTCTGTGCCCAAGATAAACAGGATCTTACTACTGTTTTACAGGACCTCACTTAAACGCCTGAACATAGCATGTCTATGAACAACAGCATTGTGCCTTTCCTGCAAAAGCAAAAGCCTGCTCCCAGCATTTGTGACTAGAAAGAGAACATGACTCAGATAACACCTCTGTGGCAGCATCTGCCTGGGATGGTCTGGGACAGTCACTCTGCAGAGGTGTCCTCTGCAGACATCTCCTCAAAGCCCTGCTGCTTTGGGGGTCTCTAGCTGTACAGCCAGATCTCCTGGCTCCTACCACCCCAGCCTCTGAGCACAGGGGATGGTGTTCCAGAGGGAAGACCCACTGCATGGAAGATGTCTCTCCAACCTGACACTACTATCCAACAGGGCAGGACCATGCTCAGAGGACTGACAAGAGCACCTCCAGACCTCAATGGGGTAGCCAGCAATGTGCTTTAGCTTTGCTGTCCCAGTAGACCAGCTGGCCAGAACAAGTCTTGCTGTATTTCCCAGCTAACAGCATGCATCCTGTGCTGTCAGCAGCCTGCCCCGCACCCAGGTGGTGAAACCTCACCAGGGCCATCAGTGCCCACCACTGACCTCCAGGGAGAACAGAGAGCACCAAGAACTGGCTGGGCCCTTGCAGAAGAGCCCACCAGGCAGCATGGCCCTGCTCCCATGCAACATTGACACAACAAGTCCCCACCCTCCTCCTCAGACAAGGTAAAAGTAGTAATATGTCTTTTTCACTGCCAGAAAGGGATTTCCCTGTGTCTTCAGGGCTACAGGAAAGGGTATAGCACCTTCGGAAGACAGGAGCTCTCCCTGCAGCAAGGCTAGCCTGCAGTCCCTCTCCGCTCCGTCCAGAAGCCCAGGGATACGTTCCCCACTGTGCAGCTTGACTCTTGCTTGGCCGATTTCTTTCCCAGCCTCCGAGTCTGAACATCACTGTGACGTTCCTTCCCCTGCTAAGCATCTTTCTGACTGTGACTGAAGAATCTGGCAAATGACCAGGTATTTTAACCTCCACATTAACTATTGTTAGCTTTGGCAAAGCCCAGCTCCTGGGATGCCTGGAGTGGTATCGCTTACTGCTGCAGCCTACAGGAACTGCTGTAGTGGCGAGATTCAGAGAACAGGGATCAGGTAGCAGATGCAAAACAGAGTTCTCGCCCACAATGGCCTCCCTTCCCCTATTGCCTTAATGAGCTTTGGGAACAGCTACAACTTTTAAGCTTCTCACTGCTGGAAAAGGTTTGGAGACAGTGAATGTGCAGAACAGAGGAAGTTGAAGAATCTGAAAATTAGACAAGGCCAAATGTTACTTTTAGACCACCAAGATGTGTTGGTAACATTGCAGATCCACAGAGTGCTACAATTATTTATCTTTTAGGAGTCGGGAGCACAGAGATAGAGATGTTCGTCTCTAGCCAGGTTTGACTGTTGGAAGGAGGCACAGGCTGCACCACCACCTCCTCCTCCTCAGCCCACACCAGGATGCTCCTGCCTGCACTCTTACTGCAACAGTCCGAACAGTGAAGTCCTTAGTCCTGCACCCCACTGCACAGAAACTAGGATATGTCCTTCTCCCCTCATTCTCATGAATGAGTCCAATCAGTGCAATCAGTTACAGCTGCTCTGAGCTGCACCAGAGATGAGTCCTTTTTCTACACAGGACTGCAGGCTTTGCAAAGCATCAGCCACATTCAAACCACCAAGTTGTCCAGGGATGGCAAATCCTAGCAGAAACATCCACAGCAGTCACTAGGGACAGATGAATTCAGGGACCAGAAGGTAGGTTTTCTTAAACAGATTTTATGTTGCTTAATATAGCACACGCTCTTCCCCAGTATCTGCATAACGCTGAGTTTGAAATGTTCTAAGATTTGCACCGAGGAAGACCAGAGGGGGGGTGGGAGAAGGGCTGCAGGAGGAAGCATTTAAAAACATAAGGATGACTTCAGAGAAACACCGTATACACGCAGCAATCTCTTAACACAGGACTTGCAATTCAGAGTCTTGGTTAGTAATGGAAATAAAATGTAAACAAGTCCCTAGTAAGGCAATGCAGCTGCAAGTCCATCTAGGATTAGTCACAAAAGCTGAAAATGTGAAGGGTTTGGGCTGGCTCATACCTGCCAGGGGAGACATCCTGCATTGTCCCTCACTATACATATACACAGAATTAGTCTGTTAGATCCGTGCACCATAGGCCTTGTCATGCTACTCCAACATTAAGTGAATTTCAAGAATTACTTTAGTGCCAACACAACTGGATCCCTGCCGTTAGCAGATTTCATCTGCCTTCTCATTTTCCCACTGAGATACCAAAGTTGCTTGTGTATTCCCTTTAAGGTCATCTCTATTTTGGACCTGTCCCATTCTAGTACTTTGATTTCTGCTGGTTTGCTCTGAACAGCCCTTTTTCTGCATAGATAGATGAAACGCAGAAAGTATTTGTTCCCCACCTCCACCCCATCAAGGAAAGTCTCTAGTCAGAGCAAACTGCTGAGAATTTTTTGCAGAAGATTACAGAGCAGTGACTCTTGGGATTGTCTCACCCCCTGATAACCCTTCCACCAAAGCCAAGAGCAGGGGAACAGGGACTGCTGTGGAGCCTGTCTTGCAACTAATAAGCACAAGTACCAGTGGCCCGAAAGGCTGCCTTGTTCAGCTGCTCATTGCCAACTCAGACAGCGACGGCATCGTAGCAGTCGCTATCTGTTTGCGCAGGATAGGAACTGGGTGACGCTCTCTCAGGTGCTGCTTTCGCCACCAGCTAGCTGGACCCTTTTTCTTTTATTTTATTGCAGATGTTACCTTTCTGCACCTCACACAACTCCTCAAGCTCCATGAGCTCCATCAGAAGTTCCACGGAAAGCCTTTCGCCTGCTTGTGTAGCGCATGACAAGGCACATCATGTGTTATGCTAAAGTCAGCGTCTATTTGTTTGCATCAAAACATGTACCAATAGGACATACAAAGAGGTAAAGGTGTCCCATGTCAGATTAACTGTGAAAACAGTGTGGATAGCCAAAAAAAAAAAAATCAAGGCTAACATGACTGCTGTGAGCTTTTAATCTAAGTCAAGTCTTTGCAGATACACTTTTTTAAAAAGGTACTTACCTGTCCTCAAGTCCTGGTAATTCTATTGATCACTGTCCACAAAAAACTGTACGTTATAGCACATACTGCCTCCATATGATTGAAATAGCTTCCTTCCTTAATCAGCATATAATCAGATATTCCCACACAGGAGAACTATAGCCCTGATTGACAAGATAGTTACAAAAATAAACCTGAGGTTTAAATATAGCCTGCTCGGCTCCCTGGAAGGTATGTAGTATTGTGTTATACAAGTCTACCATCATTTTCCTTGAATTAATATAGTCCATATTCTCCCACTGCCTTGATCGCTATCAATTAAATAGCTACCAGATTTGCGTTATACAGGAGAGCTGGCAGCTAGGGTTAGGTGGGAATGGCAACTAGCCTTTCTACTGCATGGACTGACTTACCATCAATATTTCATTGGCAATTAACATTTACAGATTTTGAGTTCATGTACCAGTTGAATGTGTGATGTCTGATGCAATTGTAGAGGTAGACAGGTAAATAATGTGCAGGACTACATCACTATGTATGGAAACAAAATAGATATGCCAACACGAAGGGATATATTTGGATTAGATATATGTCTCTTTGTATGCAAACACACAAGCTAGCAGGCAATATTTAATGATTTCCTCTTTCTAAGGTGGATAGTTCAATAGCACAATACACATCGCATTTCACCCGATCTATCAGGATGTTCTGATGTGTTAAATATGCAACGTAATGAGGACAGAGCTCTATAGCTCTGTTGTTCTTATTTCAGAAAAAAAAAATGAGATTTTTTAAAAACCGTTCTAATTATGAAATGCTTTTCATCTCTTAAAAACCTCCCTATTGCCGACTGACTAAAAAACATGGGACAGACCTCGTATTTATTATGCAAATCCTTAGCATTAAGAAAACAAATCACTAACTAACATCTGTTTCACCCTAAAGGAAAATAAATAAATTTAAAAAAAAACCAAAACCCACCCTTCACCACACTCCACTACGCAACTGGCTGAATACCACCCGCTGGAGCGGGAAGGGACGCGCCTCCCGAGCCCGCTTCCCTGCCGGTGCTGCAATGTACCCGCCACAGCGGCACGGCTCGGCTCGGCTGCTCCCGGCCCCGTGCCGCGCTCCCAGCCCGGCCACTGCGGTCCCTGCGCCGCCGCCTCCCCCCCGCGCCCCGACCCACCTTTCCCTTCCATCGCGGAGCCTTGCGAGCGCCGGGAAGTTGCCGGGAAGTTGCCGGAAGACGCGCTCCCTCCTCAGCCGAAAGCCCCGAGACGCGGCGGGCAGAGCCGGCCGCCGCTGCCTGCTCCGCGGTGGGGACGGCGCCGTCACAGCCTCGGAGCTGCAAGCAAGCAACCACCGGCGTGAGCCGCCGAGCCCCCCACAGCCCCGCCGCGGGGGAAGCGGCGCGGAGCGGAGCGCGGCCGCGGGGGGAGCGCGTTACCTGGGCGCCGGCGGGAGCTGTCCCTGGCCGAGCGGTGCTGCGGGGGCGAGTGGCTCCGCGGCCCGCCGCGCTGCCTGGCGCCGCCCGCATGCGCGCCCCGCCCGCGCCCCGCCTCCGCGGCCCGCACCGCGGCACCGCCGGGCCCCCGGCTGCGGGCTCCGCGGGCCGCGGAGGAGGAGCGCCCGCTCGGCTGGGCTGGGCCAGCCCCGTCCCCGCTCCCCCGGGGGGCTGCGCCCCGCCGCCCAGCAAGCGGGAGCACTGGGTTATGCAACGTGGGCACAAGCAGCCCCTTATTTATTGTGGGAGTCCTGCTGGAGTCCTCCTTGCCGAGCTGGGCACATAAATCATCTCCTGGGTACACGGAGATGGCATCTGTGCAGCACAATACAAAACACATCCCGGCTGCTGCATACACACCGGCTGATTTCCACAGGTGATGCGTGCATTGCACACGGTCTGAGGCAAACCCCCAGCCACAACACTCAAAGTGGTCAGGTCAGAGGGATCACCCCACTCACCCTAGCCTCCCTGTATCATATAAACCAGACTGAGCCCACAACACCTGCCAACACGGAGAAGATCTTAGGAGATGCCCAGTCTCAGGTTCAGGCCTTCTCTGGATATGTTGTTTCAAGATTAATTATGCCGATTCATAAAACATCCACCCCATGGCTAGTTTGTGCTTTTCTGCTTTTGCATCCAGCCTCTGGATTTTGTTCTCCCTTTGCTTAATAAAATAAGCAGTCTCCTGCTAACAAGAAGTTGATAAAACATTCATACCAAGTCACTTCTTCGGAGAACATAGATTGAGCTCCTTAAGTTCGGCCCTGTAAGGAAGTTTCTCCACACTGGAATTATTTCTGTAGCCCTTAAGTTTCTCCAGATTTTTCAACTTTGGTATGATGGGGATGGTAAAACCCAGTTCTGTGCTTATTTTTATGATTTGTGTTACTGAAAAAGCAGCTCAAGGCATCCACTGTGCTGGGAGCTGCACGTGTAGAGGATAGATGGCTCCAGCACTACATTAAGTTTTAAATACAGGAACAGTAATTCCTCTCTCCCACTGTTTCTTCATACATCCTGGTGTTTATATTCACCTTCTCACCTGCAGCCCAGTACTGGCCAACCAGTCACTGGTTACATAGGCTCTCACGCTCCTCATTCAAGCTACTGTAAGCCATCCTGCAGGCACTGCCTACAGGCTTCCCTATCCCAAAGCACAACCCTGAATTTGGTTATGGAAGTGAACATCGTGCACAGGATCCCACCTTAGTACATGGTCCAGGCAGTTCTGAACAACACCTGCTCCAATCTCAGCTACCACCCCAGAAGGTGGCAGGGCACATAAGTTAGAGATGGCATATTAGTGCAAGAACATGCCCCTGAAAATCAACTAGAAACAGCCCAGCTGGATGAAGACCCACCATGTAAAATTCACATATTAACTGGCTCCTAACCCATTTACTAAGTCCTACATTATCATGAAGAATAACATTAGTTTTATTTCAGGACTCAATATTCAGGTATTGTAGGTGAACTTTGAGTCAAAATGCACTACAGAGAACTGACAAAGCAGACAGACTTCATGATTTGACTAGAAGGTCAAATTAAATTTCTATTGTTTCTTCTGCTTCTTTCATTAACTGGTGGGATCCTATTTCCCCATTGCTGCATCTTTACCAATCTTCAATGCCAGACTTACCAGACTACACTTCTGGGGTCCACCTGTGTGCTTTTTCTGAAAAGCAATGAAACAATAGCTCTTTCAAGGCCTATCAGTCCTTACTAATGTTCCAAAACACAGTCAGAATATTCACCAGAGTGCTCAATAACTCCTCAGCCAGTTCTTTTAAAACTCTTGGACTCAAGTTATGAACTCCAACAGATTAAAACCAGGCAAGCCCTCAGAGGACATTACGGTTCCTGGCATCCAAGTTCAAGAACAACTTTCAACAGAAAGAAGCAAGGGCAAAGAAACACCCTAACTTTTAAGGTACAGCTGGGCTAGTTACCAACATCGTGATCTGAGGCACCATTTGTACTATCAGGTACTGGACCAAGGAACCAAGAGACTCTTTTCAAAGTTGTGCACTCCCTGGAAAGCCAACAGCCATCAATAATTCAGCTTCACAGGAAAAACTGGGCAACAGTTCCTACCTGCAAGCATCAGGCTGTACCCCACTGCCAAGGGAATATATGAGAACCAAGTTTCTCAAACATAGGAGATATACTTTTCCAATGTCCTGAAAGGGACAGCCATAACATGCTCCCCATTAGTAAAGGTAGGTTGCTTTCTTCTTAGGGTTTGTTTTCTTTGTGGAGGTCCTCTCAATGGAGAAGGACATGAATTAGGAGTTCAGAGGGCTCACCCTTGGGGAGCAAGGCAAAAGAAACATTTCTGATATTTTTTGTTTTGCTTTTGCACTCTGAAGCATTTCTTCCTTTGAGGTAACAGCAGGTATGAACAGAACTCAAGCAAAACACCCGAACTCACTAATCCACACATTCATTTTCAATCACAGTTTATCAGATCTCTTTCCGAGTCACATCTGGGACATCACAATCTCCCTTCCAGTTCATGAAACCATCACAAGGTCTTAAGATCCATGTTCTTAAAATAAGAAGCCAGCTTGAAGAGAGAAGCCCCTCCCTATGCAGAACACAGATGAGTTGTTCAAGCCTTCTCTCCTCAATACAAAGCAGGAAATTCAAGGGAACAAATCCAGTGGGTATTTTCCCTCCCCTTCCAATCACAGGTCACCTTTCAAACTACTTAGCAGTAGAAAGGAATATAGTATTGCCAGTGCTGTACTCTACATTTCAATTGTGCATCCTGCATTAAAGTATCAAGCAAGCTGGATCAGCTCGAGTTAAATCACTGTTTCTCCTCTAGCCCCTCCAGAAAGTCAGATCTGTGTCTACTGTGGCTTTGCAAGTAACAAGCATCAAATAAAGATACTGAGATGCCATTAATGCATGTAATGCATCAAGTTGTTCTCCAAACCACAGTAAGACAAAGCATTGCAGCACCTGGGAGATGCAGATGTGCTGAGCCTGGACTCCCTCCCACCCACACCTTTTGAGCCAAAGTGGAAGGAGAGCTTCTGAAGCACCGCTCTCCTGTACCATGTCCACAGGGTTGCCAGCAGGGCTTCCCTCACTCGTCAGCTGTTTTCCTCGCACATTCAAGCTTTTGAAGTAAGCTGGAATCATGGTACAAATAAAGAGATGGCTCAGTCCAAGCACAAACCACCCTATGCAGACCTTCTTAATGCTTCAGTGTGTCCTTGGCTCCAGTCATGGCAGGGAGATCGCCATTTGTGAAAGGCAGAGTTATTCATCCTTGATGTTAGTCCTGAGTGGTTTCGAGGGGCTGCAAACACAGGGCTTCTTCAGGGCTGCCTGCACCGTTGTTTTATCAGCAGGGCTCTTGGGCAGCCAGCGCAACTGGAGACCCACCCACCCCACCAGACCAACTCACTTGTGAGCAGCAGTCCCTAGAGCTACCCCCTCTCCCCAGCAGGAACAGGATGGCATGTATGGAGGTGTCGTGGTTTAACCCCAGCCAGCAACTGCACCCCACACAGCCGCTCGCTCACTCCCTCCCCGGTGGGACGGGAAGAGAATTGGAAGAGTAAAAGTGAGAAAACTCGTAGGTTGAGATAAAGACAGTTTAATAGGTAAAGCAAAAGCCGCACACGTAAACAAAGCAAAACAAGGAATTCATTCACTACTTCCCATCGGCAGGCAGGTGTTCAGCCATCTCCAGGAAAGCAGGGCTCCATCACGCATAACGGTTACTTGGGAAGACAAACACCACCACTCCGAACATTCCCCCCGTACCTTCCTTCTTCCCCCAGCTTTATATGCTGAGCATGACATCGTATGATATGGAATATCCCTTTGGTCAGTTGGGGTCAGCTGTCCCAGCTGCGTCCCCTCCCAACTTCTTGTGCACCCCCAGCCTGCTCGCTGGTGGGGTGGGGTGAGGAGCAGAAAAGGCCTTGACTGTGCGTAAGCACTGCTCAGCAGGAACTAAAACATCCCTGTATTGTCAACACTGTTTTCAGCACAAATCCAAAACATAGCCCCATACTAGCTGCTAGGAAGAAAATTAACTCTATCCCAGCCAAAACCAGCACAGGAGGTAAGGCTTCTACTTGGCAGAGAAGAGCTCAGCCTGGACAAGTGAGAGGGAACAGCAAGGGCTCAGCTTGGCTGCTCTCAGATGGTGCTCCAGACAGAGCTGGAAATACTGTCCACACCTCCAGCCCCTGAGGAACCTCCTGCTTCCCCCATTGATAGTGGATGCCGGGCAGAGCCCACTGCCTGCGGCAGTCAGTGTTTCCTGCCCCCTTTCTGCACCCTGCCTCTGGAAGCAGCTGGCTTAGGAGCAACCTGAGCACAGACATGATAAAGCCAAGTGGCCATTTTGGCATTGCTGCAGACAGTAAGCCCACGTGATGATCATACATGGTCTCCCAGCTGCTGCTGCTCCTGCCCATCTGCTACCCTGGCACAGTGCCTCCTTCTCTAGAGGGAGCCTCCGTTCATGAGGGCAGAGGCACCAGCCAGCCTGCAAGGTCATGCATGTAGCCATGCACATGCTGCCACGTCCTTATGGGGCACTTCTGCGTGAGGCTGGATGTGCCAGGAGGGAGCAATCCCACCAGTGGTGGGATTTCATCTGCTTAGTGCCAGTTTCTGGTGATGACCATCCAAAACAGCAATAAACCCAGGCACAGAGGCACTATCTCAAGGGCCAGGGGACCTAGAATCATAGAATCATTAAGGTTGGAAAAGACCTCCAAGATTGTCGAGTCCAACTGTCAACCCAACACCACCATGCCCACTAAACCATGTCCCTAAGCGCCTCATCTACACATCTTTTAAATACTTCCAGGGATGGTGACTCAACCACTTCCCTGGGCAGCCTGTTCCCAGGCTTGACCACTCTTTCAGTAAAGAAATTTCTCCTAATGTCCAATCTAAACCTCCCTTGGCACAACTTGAGGCCATTTCCTCTCGTCCTATCGCTTGTTACTTGGGAGAAGAGACCAACACCCACCTCACTACGACCTCCTTTCAGGTAGTTGTAGAGTGTGATGAGGTCTCCCCTCAGCCTCCTCTTCTCCAGGCTAAACAACCCCAGTTCCCTCAGCCGCTCCTCATAAGACTTGTGCTCCAGACCCTTCACCAGCTTCGTTGCCCTTCTCTGGACACGCTCCAGCACCTCCATGTCCTTCTTGTAGTGAGGGGCCCAAAACTGAACACAGGATTCGAGGTGCGGCCTCACCTGTGCCGAGCACAGGGGCACGATCACCTCCCTACTCCTGCTGGCCGCACTATTTCTGATACAGGCCAGGATGCCATTGGCCTTCTTGGCCACCTGGGCACACTGCCAGGTCATGTTCAGCCGGCTGTTGACCAGCACCCCCAGGTCCTTTTCCTCCGGGCAGCTTTCCAGCCACTCTTCCCCAAGCCTGTAGCGTTGCCTGGGACCCGGCACTTGGCCTTGTTGAACCTCATACAGTTGGCCTTGGCCCATCGATCCAGCCTGTCCAGGTCCCTCTGCAGAGCCTTCCTACCCTCGAGCAGATCAACGCTCCCACCCAACTTGGTGTCATCTGCAAACTGACTGAGGGTGCACTCGATCCCCTCATCCAGATCGTTGATAAAGATGTTGAACAGGACCGGCCCCAAAACTGAGCCCTGGGGAACACCGCTTGTGACCGGCCGCCAACTGGATTTAACTCCATTCACCACAACTCTCTGGGCTCGGCCGTCCAGCCAGTTTTTACCTAGCTTCTGTACCAAGCTCCACACAAAACTGACCACAAGTAAGCTTTAGTTCTTCACTTTGATTTCCAGGGAGTGTGAATCTAGGTGCCAATGTCTCAGCCTGTTCCCAAACTGCCCAGAAGCCAACTTCAGCACCCAAATCGGAAGACTTCCTGGCAGAAGAGCTGCTCTCACTGCAGGTCACAGAAAGGCACTTGTCCTGCCCAGAGCTTAAAGACAATGTTCCTTAAAGACAACAAATAGCTCAATCAAAAAGGAGCTGCACTGAGTTCTGACCAGGGGGAAAGAGTAATTTCTAACCTTGATGTTCAGTGTGGGTCTAACCTTGAAAACAGTGCACCCCTTGAAACCAGCTGCAAAAGGGAGCAGGACTCAGAAGTGCTTCTGGAAGTCCTTTTTTGGACTCTGAAGCATCTATTCCCAAAAACCAATGGGCATTATTAGCTAACTGCCATCATTAGCCAGCAGAACAGATTCCTTTAGGTCAGAAAACAAAACAGCTCTCTACCACACCATGCTCAGAAGATGTCCACATGCCATGAGCGGTGCTCAGATAAGCACAAGCCAAAGCAGCAGGTTCCAAGAAAGTAGGCCAAGACACAGCAGCAGCAGGAAGGACCTCTAACACTACTGAAAAAGGAAAGAACACAGTGGGGGGGGAAGGGAGTAAACAGAGACTAGAAGTTTTTAATAATATAGGTAGGGTAAAATACAAAGAACATTCTACAAGCTGTAATCCATCACCCTGAGGATGATGTACATAGCTTCTGATTATGAACAACAATTACTACATCATCAGCTGATGTCACTCCCTTACATCATCCAAGTAATTGCTAGAAGCGTAGCGTAAGTGCATTAGGAGCTGGTGTGTGGAATAAAGACCAAAGCAAGCCCAACCTTTGAGCAAGCACAATCAGTTTAATTACATAAAATTATTGATCAAATGTTTTTGAGATTAATCAGCCAGTATTATATTAATAAAGGAAAAAGCACTAACAAAGTCATAAAAGTACCAAAACAAGGGAGTAGTTTTGCAATTACTTGCAACTAAGCCAAAAATTACTATGGAAGAAAGTCATGGATGGAGGTAACCATCAGAGGAAGGTCCTTCTGAGCACCAGCATTGGCTTGGTAGAGTACCACCAGCTTTCTTCTGCTCTATTCTTCATAAACATCTATATACACCTCTTAACATTAAGAAGGGTCTTGATATTGACTTTAATGGTAGTTGTACCTGACCCAAACAGCTCAACTCCCAATTTTAGTTTTCTGTGAGGTACTGAGTACCCTGAGCTCCTCAAAGTCTAGGGAAGCTGGAGGTTGTTCTCAGTCCTTGCAGCATAATGCTTTGTTTTCAGGGCTAGCTTTCAGACCCTCTGAACCCCACCACAGACTTCTAGTTACTCAGTTTAGTAAATAACTTTCACCTCTTCTGCCAGGTGGGGACAGGGAGGAAGGTATCTGAAGTCAGGTTATTATAAAAGCTTAGACTTTCATGTAAGAAGAGAAAATATGAAAATAAGCTGCCGAATGGAGCTACTTAAGCACTAGCCCCTTTTTGACTTGATTAAAAAAGGTAATTATATGCATTTGGAATGCTTCACACAAGGGTAAAAAAACCCCACGGCAGAGGCGGGAAGGAGCTTCCTGCTGGCAGCTCAGCCCTCCTAAGAGCCAGATGCTCAATAAAGAATGGGCTATTTATCTTAAAATCCTATTTGCTATTTCCTACAATAAAAAACTATTAGCTCATCACTACTCTACAGCCATCAGGGCTGAGTAACATATTCTTTATCTGCTATTACAAGAAATCACAGCAGACTGACCTCTGCTGAGGTCCAAATCCCTGGAGGCAATTTCTTTGCCTTATTCCTACCATGCAAGAACCATTTCTAGAGCACTGAACTCTGCCCTCAGACCCTGCAGCCCTCTAAGATGCCCACTAAGAAGGCTATTCAATGCCAACTGACACCCATCAAAATCCTAAGCATGTGCCAGGCTGCTCCAGTGTCCATAAGGTAAGGGACAGGCAGAACCTTGGGCAAAGATTTATCTTGTATCCAGCTCCAACACTTTTCCCACTTTGCCTGTGTTTACGCTGTTCATTTTAATGCTCTGTTTTCCAGAACATTAGAAAATAACAAATGCAATAAAACCTGCAGAGCCAAGACCGTTAGCATCAGTGTATTTGTAGTGTGGCTTTCCCATGCCTCAGGGAATCAGATCTTTCTGTGATAATTCAAGCTGAAACTCAGAGTTTGTCCAAATACAAGAGTCAGATAAGTGCTGCTTGATACCAGCACCACTGACAGGCATTTGACTGGACCAGTTCAGTGCTTGAGTTCCTCTTGGCAGATACCATGAAAAATATTGAGAACAAAAGTGGAATTCAATTAAAAGTGAGATATGTAATAGAAAACAAGGGAAAGAGGAGTGAAGAAGGAAGAATGATAAAAGCAGAGGGCAATCCTAACTGAGCTAGCTCACCCTCAGCTGCCAAGATGGGAAGACCAACCCTTTATGTGAAGTTAGTTATCTCCACATTAGATGGTTACATCAGGCAGTGACACAAACCTTAAGCATTTGAACAGCTGTAGTAAAGGCAAAAAAAAAATATTGACATGCTTAACCTGAAGTACAAACTCATGCATTTTGCTGGGAGAAATTGAGAAAAAAGCTGGCTCAGTTCTCCCCCAAAAATCAAATCCACACGAACAGACAGCATCCATAAAGCAGCTTCATCCCTGACATGAAAGGCTGCAAGCTAAGGAGACAGCTCTTCACACCTGTAGGAGAAACTTGATCCCCAAAGAGAATATTCTAAGTTCTACCTTGCCTGGGTGAAGCCTGACCCCTAAAGCCATTTTAACCCAACACCAGCTTCCAGCAGCTCTGTAGTACAAAGAGATGCTGCTGCTTTCTGCTCCAGTGTCTTCTAAGTGGAATATAAATTATGTGGTATATAAACTTGTGGCTTGTGGCAAGCTGCAAGGACAACACTTCCCTTGGAGGTAGAGTTGTCTGGAACCGACAGAAAAGCAGCAGTCAGGCCCAGAATATGCACGATGGATCTAATTTAAAGCTCAGGGAACGCTGGTTTCCAAGCAGCACAATATCTAGAAGTGGGCTTGACCTGCCACTTGTCCCAAATCTGCTGGACACTAGGCACAGGCAGTCTTCAATGGCTTATTTAATAAGCCTGCCAAGATACTGCCTGCCTCTGCTCTTCTCTGCTGAGGTTTTACTTATAGAAAAGCTTGGTTGGTTTGTTTGCTTTACTTATATACATAAATAGCAATTTCTTTAAGCCTTGCTTTCCTTGATTGATGGGATCTCATTGAATCCATCCCAGAAGTTTGGGCTGCAACCAACCCAAACAGTATGAAAATCAGCATGCCTGACCCTGAAAGGCTGAACACCATTTGGAGGCTCTTGCTTGCTCCCCCCTTGGCAGCTGTGGCCACAGCATAGCCCAGAGGTGCAGGGGAGTTCAGCTGCATCACCAATCTGCCCAACCAAACCACACACCTTTAACCCAAGACTTGCAAAGCATGACTGCTCTACCTGGTGCGTACAACCCTCCTTCTTGCCATAGGTGGAGTAGACATAGCAACCTATAGTATTTTTTAAACATTGCAGTAGCATCTTCCAAGTGACAGTTAAATATAAATGTAGAAAATAGTGGAGATTCACGGAAGAATCTGGGATTACACTCAGTGTAGCCAGCAAGCTACTTAAATCCTCTTCACTCCAGAGCAGTTCTCCATCTCTACTCTTGTTGCAGACCTTTCAGCAAAGGATGAAGCAAGACTGAGATTACGGGCAGCATTTGTAACCTGCTGCCAGTTAGATGTTCAAATGGACTGCAGCAAGCGTAGCACTGAGTTGGAAGAACCACATGCTCCTGTGCAGATTCTTCCTTTATTCTACAGAGTCCAACACATCTTAAGTATAAGAGGTTGTTTTTTCCCCCATCATGGACAGCTGTCCAGGTTGTGTTTCAGAGGTCTTTTCAAGAACCAAGTCCAGAAAGCACTCAACTTACCACATAGATGGGATCAGAAAGACTCATGTTCTCTGCCCATCTTCCAGCATTGCCCTTGGAGATCCTGCTGGGGCCCAGAAGCCCAGGAATAGCAGAACTTTCTAGCTGTGTCAGTGCTGCACACATCTGCCATGCAGACCAGAGCTGGCCATGACAGTCATCTGAGAGGATACGTCAAAGAGCACAGTCCTGCCACTACCCATTCCAGCCATGCCCAAAGCTGATCTCCGTGTGCTTCAGGAGGGTCAGAATGGATCACCATTGCTCTTCCCCTTCAAAGCCCTTTCCGAGGTTCTCGTTTTCTACTGCATATAAAATTAGTCTTTCCTCCCCGGCATTTCTAGAACTTTTTTCTTAGCTGACTGATGAGGCAAAAGGGTATTTCTGTTTCTTAGTGAAAGTGGTTATCTTTCAAAACTAAAATACCAGAACCAAGCAGCAGTTCTAGCAAACAGTGTTAAGAGGACATTCCCCTCTTGTCAGAGGAGCAGCTGCACAGATAATGAATGGTGGGAAGAAAAAAACATCTCCTTGGGCAGTTTTACATTGCTGCATTAGTGGTTGGCTTTGCAGGAACACCAACTCCAAGAGGTATTTTCCTGAGCTAGGGAAAGGACCACCTTGGAAGCAACATTCAACATAGACAGGAGGAGCCTGAGATCACTCCCATCAAGGGGGGAAAAAACTGTGTCAATAATGGAAAAGATGCCAGGGAGGGTTTGTGTTGTGTGGGAGAAGGAACCTTACACAGTAATATGCATTAAAATAGCTGTGACCTGAGAATCCAGTGACATATCCAAGGCAAGTGACATGCAGATTGAGGGCCTGACGGCAATGTCCATTGTCACTGGGAAAGCAGGGAGCAGGAACAGACTGAGGTGAGGGGAAAATGAAGAGCTCTGCTCTAGACTGATTGAAGCAGATTGTGCAGATCTGCAGAGAGATCTTCAGGACAGACCTGTCTCCTCCTGTTCTCAGCCTGAGAAGAGGTGACAAGGCATCTACAAAGACAACTTACTGCTTGGATGAGATCAGTCAAATAAGATGTATAAGAAAGAGAGAAAGGGACCAAGGACAGAGTGATATGGGACACTTGCACAAATTTAGACTGGAAAAGGCCAAAGGGAAGAACAGCATCCTCCAAGGGACTTTGTGGAAAACAGTCTAGGGAGGGAAGGGAAGAGCAGAGGAGGAATGTCCCAGGTGATAAGAGTAAGGACATCAGAGGAAAGAAGGGCTGACTGCTGAAGGCATTTTGCAAGTCAAGAGATAGGCTGTATTTAGAGAAACATGTGGGGCCTTGAATAGCAAGTTTGTTTTGTAAGGAAGAGCTGCCAGAGAGAGGGTGGGCTGAAGGGAAAGAATAACAGCATGGATAGGAATAGATACAGGGAGTCTGGGAGATGAGAGAAGGTGCCTGTGCTTACATCCAGGAGACAAGGATGAGAAAGGAGAGCACATCATCTTGCATTTCTTTTTAAGCTTAAAGAAGTAAAAGAGATTTTGGTCAAAAAAAAAGAAATGAAGGCAGAGGAGGAAGGTTTGGACTGACTCAAGGTGGCAAGAAGCCAGTTGTGACTAAATCCAATGCCAACAAGCAAGCTAGAGAAGGAAAACCATTTAGTCAGCAAGGTGGCAAAACTGGAAAAGTTATAGCACAATCAGCATGGCAATAGGGTTTGAGACCCTTCAAGTAACAGGAGCTGAGGAAGCCAAGGCTGGAGTCAACCAGGAGCAGGAATGAACAAGCTCCACATTGCAGTGGGATAAGAAGGCAAGAGGTTCAGGGTGACAGGGGACCAGCTGTAGCAATCAAAAGGACAGAAAGCAAGGAAACAAGATGATGCAATGCCAAGGCTAAGAGCACAGAAACACCAAGTGATGGGATGTGCAGCCAACTGGCAGCAGCAAAAAAAGCCAGTAGCAACAGCAAGTGGGAAAAGCAATAGGGTTGTTTTCCAGTGGGATGTTTTCCTGCCAGCACCAGGAAAGCACCAACTGGCAAAGAGCTCCAAAATAAAAGCATTTGCTGGACACACTTACTGCTTGATCCTAAAAATTCCCCATGTCATGAATATCTAAGCAACAAAATTACATCCTCAGTGCAGTGCTCAGGGTGCCACCTCTGAGGGTACAGCACCGGGTAGGAGTCATGCTGAACCAAAACACCCTGGACCAGTGCATGCAGACTCCTTCCCAAGGCAGCCCTGCAGTCTGTGAGCTCCAGCTAAGCCATCTCCCCCATTCCCTGGGTGCAGGCTTCCTACACATTCAAGGCATCGCAATGCCGGCATCTGCACACAGACACCAGCCACGTTTGCCACATGGAGGAAAGCTCCCAGCTCCCTCCCAGCACCCAGGCTTGCCATTGCCACCTGCTATTACTCCCTTTCCTGCAGCACCCATTCTCTCCCTTAGTTTTTTCATTCCTCCTTCCCCTGCTTTCAGCATCTTCTCGCTGCTGCTCATCCCTGTGCTAGGATGAGCCTCCTTCCCCAGAGGTGGCTGAGCATTTGCTCTCCTCGCAGCTGCCCCATGCTTCCTCCAATGTCATGATCTAGGAGGGGAAACATCACCTCAGCTGTAAGCGCTCAGCCCCTTGGCAGTGATCGTTAAAAACCGTCATTAAGTATCAGCAGCCTCCCGAGGCCACACATGGTTGTGTATGAACCTCTGCCCTCTCCTGGCTGGAACAAGAAATGTCGAGCTCGGTTTTTTCCCCATCCCCTGCACTGTATACAGCAGGAGCACTTCCCGAGAGTTAGTATTTACACTCTAGGCTTATTTTAAGAGTCTTTGCAAAGTTACGAGTCTGCACAGGATACATATTTTATACCTCTAAGCATATTAGCATTGCTCAAATGCCTTCCCGTATATGCCCTGTGGTAAAAGCCCTACATAAATTGTGACGCTCGGCTATGCATGGAGCTGCTCCAAGTGCACCCATTATCCGCTAGCCTGTATCTTGCAGCATGCATCCCAAATCCTAAGGCACTACCAATCATCCTTGGATAAGACTCTGCTTAGCTACTAGGGTCAGGTTCATAGGGTACATGGAGAAAGTTGCCTTTTATATTCTCTTTAGCAGTTCTTATTCCCATGTGCACAGGCTTAGGTGGGTCTCACAATAAGGTCTTAATTCATTTGAGGTTTGGGGAAGCTGGATACATTGGGTACCGGTTTTTCTGTAAGACCTGGTGCTCCAGGTGTCAAGAAGTCTAAATCACTGCCTTTTGGACCAAATTAGATAACATGAACACAGCCCCCCCTCAGGCACTTCTACAAACACATACCCAAGCAGTTTCATTCCCAACGCACACCAGGGGAGCCTTGGCCAGAGGTGGGATCAGGACATGGATCACTTCACCCAGCCCTCCCATAGCAGTAGGCAAGGAGCCCTGCCTTTATCCAACAGGCAGGTTAACACCATCTGTTCTTCTTACTGGACTGGATCATTCTCTTTGCCATCCCAATTTTTTTAAATTGGCATCACATATCAGTCCCCTCACACACACACTTTGTGAGAATTCAAAGAAAGCAAATGCAGGAATCTGTGTCACCCCAAGCCATTCAAGAACTGACTTCTCACCTACAAACAGTGAGAAACAACAGGAGACCTCAGTTGCAATGCCAATGGCAACACAGCACTACCACACAGGTATATTTATTTAAATGCATTACAGATATTGCCACAACCAAGAAGTTCCAAGTACTTCAGATACACAAGGGGGCAATCACCCATTACTTCTGCCAGATCCTGGCCCTGCAATCCCCATCCTGATTAAATTACTGAGGGTAGAATTATCAGCAAGATAATCAGATGCGGCATCTAATCTGGATAACCCGGCATTACTGGACCTCACAACACAGGATTTCACTGACCACCCAGCCAGGGCATTCCAGAGGATTACATCTCATTTCCACCACTTAAAGGATTCAAACATCCAAGGAACTTGTGCAGAGGGGAAGGATAAGGAACATATTCACAATTTCAGTCAAATGCAATAGTTTGCTTAACTGCTGTGGTTCTGAGAATGCCCAGATCCAGCACAAACAGGACTTAAGAGGAATCACTTATCTGAGCATCTCATTGTATATTTAGAGGCTTCAGAACCTACATCTTTGGTTTTTTTAATAAAGCCTCAAGATCTCAACCCATCTGTCAGGAACAGTTAGATGCAGCTTCATCTGTTTCAAAGCAATGACATAGCCCAAATAGCTCTTTTTGGTCTGGACACCTCCCTTGACCCTTCTCTGAGCTTTCCACTTCCTTGGCCTTAGCCTTGCCAAACAATGTGCGTGCTTGTAGGAACCTGAGGAGACCCTTGACAGGGTCAAGATCTGCAAGTAAGGATTATCTTGCACTTGGAGGACTTTAATATCTCAATAAAGGCAAGAAATTTTGACAATTCTTATCACCTGCATGTAAGTGCTCACCCCCCACTCTTGCTTCCCCTCAGCTGAGGCTTTCTCCCCCATGTTTCTACAAGTTTGTCATTCTGGAACAAAAGGTAGGAGCTCAGTGATGCTCTGAAAAGAAGGTCCAGCTTTGGGCATCTGAACCTTGGCTAGCTGCTGCATCACACAGCAAGTGGGGTTTTGTTCAGAAACAAAATGGCCTGGATAGGGCACAAAGGCAGAAAACGCACCTGATCTTTCACCAAGTCTTCTATTGTTCCCAGACAGCATGAGAAGGTATTTTAAAATCTCTTCTACAGACCTGCACAGCCTGAACTCCTGTTCTGCTCGAAAAATGAATCACTTAGAGGCTTTCATCACCTTATCAAAGTCCCTAGTGGCCCCTGCCTGCCCTCCCGTGAAGAGTTTGATCTCCTTTTAGGAAGAGGATAAAGTTGTCCTTGAGCAAAGCTGCTTTTCAGTGAAGTATTGTGCTGGTTTTGTGAGAACATCAGACATCTCCAGGTGTCCCTCAAACATGTACCTATCAATAGTTGCAGCTCAGATTTTTTCCAAGCAGTTCACAGAAAACAGACTGTAGGCATCTGACTTCTGTGAATCGCATTTCTAACGTACCCTTCAAACAGAAGAGATGTCTAGATTACATTTCTCATACTGCATAACTATGTGGGTCCAGCTTATCTCCAATTACAAGGGCAAACAAGGAGGAGAGTACTGGGAAGGAAGAAGTTGAGCTGAGAACAGATGAAAATGTTGCTGGCTGCCATCAGTTCATACTCGGTGCCAAAAGCAAGGTCATGCAATACTACCTTTCTGCATTGTTAAAAATCTCAAAGGTAAAAGGGCACTATCATTTCGAGAATATAAATGGCTGCATGAAACAATCTTATCTCCTACCAGATACAATGACTTGTTACCCAAGATAACCAAATCCTTCAGCAATTACAAAAATCCACAAGATCTGGAGCATCGCTGCTGATTTAGCCCATCTCCATATGGAAATCAACAGCCCTTATTCACTAAGCATCAGGGATGGGAAACAGGAACAGCAGCTGGCTGGAGTCAGACACTGAGAAGTGAGCCATTCACATCTATAGTAAGACTGTTCATCATGCACTTATACATATCAGGTAAAACAAGAACAGATAAAGAAACACCCTTTCCATTAGATTTTCAGGTTCAGCCAGAGGTTGGAATCCTGAAAAGAGAAACACCCATTCTACCACGTATAACGAAAACCAGTAGGTAAGAGAATATCCATAAGGAAGAATAAAAATTCACCAAAAAATGTCTAGAGGCAGTAACTAAAGCCTCATGGGAGTAGGGGTACAGGAGAAAGAAGGTGGTGGCTTTTCTTTTCATACTCTATCTTTAAAACTTTGAAGTTGAGAACTCCGACTCCTGCCCATTTCCAGTGATGTGCTAATCAGGCTGTGCAGAGAGCAAGGACAACGCACCTACCACCTGTGGCCGAGAGACCTGCCTGAAATTCTTATTTCGGTACCAACAGAACCAGGCTCTCCAGCACTTGGTGGATTTACTTCTCTGGGGTTTTGTTTGCATTTTTAACAAGTCACATACCCATAGGGAAGCTCTCCCTTGGGTCCACACCCTCAAGACAGCTCAAACAAAGGCTTCACTAAGAAATCAGTCAGCAACTGCTCTCATCTCCATGTCTAGAGTCAGTAGAGATGGATAGTATAATCATACCCCTTAGCTATGCTCACAGGCAAGCAGAGCTGTAACAATATAACAATGGGATAGAAATTGTGGTCTAAACAATACTCCTTCTCAAGAGCAGGATACTGTTTTTCCAGGGTACATTTCTTACTTTAGAAAGGTAGAGAAATGAGGTGGTGCAGCATGGTGAGGAATTATGACCTTTAAAACACAATAAGCCAAAAGCAGGCTGCACTGGGTAAGCACTCACGGTGGTGGTACACTGGAGAGCATATCTTTGCACAGTTTCTGCTTTTGACAAGCTGGAAACTTTGTGGCAGCAATAAGGACTTTGGGAACACAGCCTGGGACACTCACGCATTAGCATTAAAAAAGTACAGCTGCACTCTGCTGATGACTCTCACACTGTTTGGGTCAGTGAAGTCACTACTGCAAACATTTTAGGCAGGGATAATCCAGAAGCAACAGGCAGACAACACACTCCTCAAGCTACTGAGTTTGCTTGATCAAGAGAGCTCAGCTGTCCTCCCAGCTGGGACAACCTCCTGGCTTCACAGCAGTCACCCCTGCAAGGCTAACAGTGCTGCAGCCCAATGCACCCAGCAACAGCAGAAACAGGGCTCTTCTGCCATACCTGCACCCAAACTGTTCAGATGAGCACCCCGTAGAACAGACACAAAGCACATGGACCACAAGGCTCAGCAGCTTATGCTCTCTCAACGCACAGTGTAAAAGAATGCATCCTTCCTAGCAATTTGTCACATAAGCCGAGGAAACATTTCACCTTCCCTCCCTGACACCTCACAAGGGTTTACAACCACTGATAAATACCTGCTGGTGTCCAGCTCTCTAGGGACGGTAGTAAACAAAGCTGACTGTGTGCCAGGATACGTCCTTCCTTTACAGTCTGGCCACATATTTCCCCGCAGATGAATGTGTGCGGGCGCTGCTGGCTGGGGCAGCGTTATCACACAAGGCACCAACAGCTTCAGACAGCTTGAGCCCAGCAGCATTTCCAAGGCTCCTTGCCTTCATGATCAAGCAGATCTCTCCTGCTCAGCTCTTCCCAAAACAAACTCCTCCAGAGAGCACATCTGCAAGGCAGTCACACTAACAACTTCTCCTTGTTTTGTTACCTTGATCCTTTCCTAGGGAAAGAGCAGGCAGCAGGACACTTGCTGCTTCAAACACCCATAACATTGCCTCAGGCTCTCTAGGCACCCCAGCCCCAGGCATACACAAGCAAACCTCGGCCTTTAATCTTACTCAGCTCACAAGTTTGCTTGCAGCTTTGCTGTTGTCTCTAGATAATAAGAAGGAACAGAAAGGTGAGAAAGTATGCACACATCCTCTGAAATGAGGGCTCACCATTTCACAGCTCAGGATCTAGCCCCCCCCCGACCACAGGGTCTGCCCAAAGCTCCTCAAGGGGCCAGACCCAAGATGCAGAGCTGCTTCCTACTTTATGTACAGATTCATATAGTCCTACACCAAGTCTCACTTACTTTCAGTCCATCGCTGGCCTTCCTCTGACTGCAGTCCCCATCCAATCATCCCTCAGAGCACAGAGACCCACCAGCATCACCTTCCTAGCAGCCCCCTTTCCTCCCTTATAGCCTTGCTCTGCCAAATGGCCACTAACGCACATCCCCCTCACCTGGGCTGCTGCTGTACCCAGCCCTGCTGAGCAGTCAGTTAGCTGTGCGGGGGCCAGCTGGGCAGTATAAACCTTCCCAGACACAGCAACGGCCAGGTGGGCCATAAAGGTCAGGTTATTGTGCAGAAAGAAATAAGAAAACTCAGTTCTTTTTCTCCTTCTCCTATTCCATTTTTCTGTGTGTTACAGAGGGGGAAGGAGGTCAGTACCGCCATGAAGCTCAGTCATCACTGCAATTACTCCAGATGGAGTAAGAAAGTGATCCCAGACCCTCAGGGCCTGCCTGTCAGAACAGTGGTCTCCCTCCATGTATCAGCTGTGTGTTCAGAGCAAACGAATCGGCTTTTACCATGAGGAAATTCCAGGTCCAGCCCCTGGCAACCCTGAGGACACGCAGCTCCTGTTAATCTGGTGCGAGCAGCAGGTGCTCAGCTACTTGGGCAATCAGGTCCAGCTTCAGGCTGAGCGGCTGGTTAGTGGATAACAATGTTGGAGAGGGCATGGGGGTGCCCAGGAGCTACGCAGAAGGATGTAACACCAATGCAGTGGTTCTGCTCGAGAGCCGACTCAGGGACACGTGTGCCTGCTTTGGTCTGCATCAGGATAGGGATCGGTAGGCTCTAAGCAGATGAGGGGGGCAGAACCCAGCTAGCTGTGCCCTGATGTGCTTGGAGGTAGCCCAGGATAGCCCACCTGCCTCGAGTGTGTGGGCAACACACATTTGTCCCAAGAAGAGAAGTGCTCTTTTCTTAATTTTAGCTGGTACTACCCTCTGCAGTTTCAGCAACTGTTTTTTTCATAAGATATGCAAACCACAAAAAATATTTCCCATCAGGAAATATTGGGAATCATTTAGCAAATAGAGCAGTCAATCTTATTTCTTTGCTCATTTGAGCAGGCATGCTCTCTGGTGAGTGTTAACGTTTGCATAAGGAACATTAGAGCTGCACTTAGAAGTGTGAGCCGCTGCATTTCCCACTATTGACTGCTGCCGTTCAAGCCCAGCTCTAATGCCTGTCAGCAGACATAAGCTAGGAGGCAGCTATGTCCCCACTGGGAGCAACGATATATTATTACTCTCTTCAAATGAACCTGGAGAAATACTAGATATATATTTAACAGAAATTCCTGCTCTAACAGACTGCAAAGGAATTTCAGCGGTTGCAGAAGTGCAAATCAACATAACCTTTCTGTGACTAGACTGAGAATTAGGTACTAAAAGTGAGTTATGCATACAAGAGATTATTTTACAAACACTTTCACAGATTTGTGTTGCTATTCTATCCTCACACCCCTCCCCTCGTCTTTCGAATTCAGGCTGGCAGATGTGGACATTTGCTGAAGTATGTAAAATTGAGAACAGCAGAAATCTTCCCCATCGACACCCTGACCCTCAAAACAACGTTTTATCTTGCCAGATGTGTGAAGGGACAAGGCCACAGGCAGACAACACCAGAAGGTTATTGCCAGTAAGAACTGGGAGGCTGCAATACTGCAGTGAGACATCATTTAGCTTTCTAAGCAGAGTGGATATTTCCAAACTGGTGAATGCTGTGCAGTTGAGAGATACCTGAGCTGGCTCTAAAAGAGCTCTTCCCAGAAGCAGGAGCTGCATGTGGTCTAATTAGTGCCACTGAAGGGAAGAGCAGATCAGCTTGCGTGCAGAGCTGCCTCGCCTGCGCGTGCTGGGCTGGTCCCGTGCGGGGCTGTGCTGTGCAGGCGCATCAGCTCTGCTTGCTGGATGTCGCAGTAAAAGACCTGGGTCTTATTTCCAAACCAGGCACAGGGCGCTGGGAAGGGGGGGCAAGGTGCACCCCGTCTCTTCCCGGCCGGCGACAGTCCTTGGCTGTATTACAGCCAGTCAGAGCTCTTTGGGTACGCAAATGTGAACAAGTTGGAAGGAGGAACAAGTTGCTGATGCACTTGTTGAGGGAAGTGCTCAGTGAGAGAGTGGTAACTATTGAAAGAGAAACAGCATTTGGATCTGAAGGACCTTTTTGCAGTCAGGTCAGAGGAGTACATGTGGTTACATGTGGACCCAGCCAGCCTTGGGCGAGTTATTATCTGATGATGGCATCATGCCACTAAACAAGCATTCGGGGGATCAGGTCTGTGCCAGCAAGCACCAGCGATGCATGAGGGGCATGACTCAGATGTCTAAATACCTTGCTGGTCCCTTAGACCTCAGATCTGGTTGCACAAATAGTCAAATTAACTCAGTTCTTTGTGATAAAAAAATCCCAACCCCAGTCATAAACCTCAGCAATTCATAAACGCCCCAGCTTTGTACAAAGATACGTTTAGTTCTTCAAGGTATATGCAGCTGTACAGCCGGGGTTATTCATGCCTGAAATAAAAGGTGAGCAGTTAACAAGATTTAGCCAGTGGGACAGCTGGGCTCTGAACAGACATGATCATCCAGACCTACCAATTGCTCTGCCGGGCTGAACCGAGAGCTGGTCGGTCAGGAAGGGAGAGCTGTAGCTGTCCCCAACGCCTCCAGCCCACACCTGAGACCTCTCCTGTGGGTGCAAGGGTGTGATGGCACAGAGGGGCAGGAAAGGCAAACCAGGCAGGACCCTGTTCAAACACCATGAAGATCCCCTGGCACATTGTATGGAAATTGCCTAACAAGCCTCGTCCTCGCACTGTTGCACTGTACTGTTTTTAGACCGAAGTATCAAGGTGGGAAACATTTCCTGGAGATCTTCACTGTTCAGGAGAACTTCTAAGACTCTGATGTAGCAAGAAACTAGAAGACTAAAAGGTCAAGTATCTGACAAATGCAGCCACACGCAAACTACCGCTGTGCCTGATGCTCAGTATTGAGCTGGAACGGTGGGACACGGGTTTGCATTTGCCTCCAAGACTGCATCTTTCCAAAGTTATCAGAGCTGTCTATCTAGAACAAATCCCCTTCCAGGCAGAGCACAATACAGTAAGGTTCCTCGTGAGTTGGCAACTGGGCAGGAAATCCAAGCCTACCACAAAATTAAAACTGATTACATGAAGTTCCTTTTCCCTCTCAGCTCTGCTCTGTGGAAGGGCTGTGCATGATGCACTGCTTTTTAGGTGGTTGGAGTTTTTTCCGAGAGAAAGGAGATATTTTTGTGAGTGTATTTTTTAAGCACCCACAGTTGTGTGGGCTTACATCAGAGAGCAGGCAGGAGAACTGCACTTTGTCTTGAGAAGGGAAGTGACAGGATCTGAGCTGATCCTCAGCTTTCGCAGCGCAGCCTGTTTCCCAAGAAACCCAACGGCCCCGTTCGTGCCATGCAGCTGTGAGGCTGATTGCAGGGATGGGCAAAATAATCCTCATTACTCTTTTGCACTGTTCCAGCGCTGCCCAGATATGCCCGGGTCTGGGCTTCCTACAGCCTTTCGTCTCCCGCAATAGGGTCCAAACTCACTCAGCTGCTTCAAGGACAGAGCTATGGTGTCCCTCCTGCGGTAAGAAGCAGAAGAGGAAAACTCCAGGGATGCATGAAGGGTGTAAAGGCTACAGCTAGGATCCTGCCTGGCTTTCACATGTGGAGAGCTTGCTTTCTTCCCAGCACAGATTTCTTTTATTCATTAACATATAACTTCTCTGGGCTGGGAAACAGGCTGTGTGACAGGCCATGTCCTTTGGGAGGAGCCCAGCCTGGAAGCCACCCATGTCTATTACGTTCGAATATTTAGCTTAATTCATAAATCAGCCCCCATCGGCATTTGTTGGTCTACCCCTATTCCCGGTGATTTCAAAGGAAGATACAGATTCTTTTCAACCACAGAGCACGGTAGGCTACGAAGAGCTAAAGCAGGCTGCTGGCTTATTTTGATCACATCTCTCTTCTCTAGAAGTCACCGTAAATATTCCTTCTTTTTTTTTTTGGCAGTTTATTTCTTGAGCTGTTATTCAGAAATGGCTTTCAGACTCAAGCACTGTCTCTATTCAGTCAGTTGCACAGCGATGTGTAGTAGTGCAACCGCAGGTGCCCCTGTGCAGGTACAGCAGCACCAGCCGAAGAGCCCACCCGCCTGCGCGTACTGACGCTGCTCTCACACCCTGCAGCCTCACTCCAGCCCTCCACACAGTCACACTGCTGGGTTTCCACCCGCTCAATGAGCTGGAAAGTTAACAGGCTGGAGGATTCGCTCAGTTTTCTCCATAGCTTGCTTTTACTTGGGAAAGGATGATTTCTGTGCGTGCCGGACCAGTATGCCCTGGCCGCCCTGGGTAGCACTGTGTATTAGAACGACAAGCCAGCGCCTCTAAATTATTTACTCCAACTCATATGAACTTGTATTTCTCTTCCTTTTTTGCACAGTCACCATGATGCTTGCTGCTCCACGAGTAAGCTCGAGAGACAGATGACACAGGCGATGAGGTTGCTCTAGGTGATTATAACAAAATATGACAAGGCATTTATCCAGCTCCTTTCAGCAGCATTTTATTTCATTTTAATTCATTACTGTGTAGCAGAACACCTCCGGAGAGTTTATTTAAAGACGCTGTGGAGAGGGGCATCGGGCAGGCTGGGTGCAAGAGAGAAACAGACTGGGGAAACCAGTTAAGCAGCACTTGCTTTCCATGCCTCCTGGCAGGCTGGGTTTCACATTCTGCGTTCAGAGGGGTTTGATGCTGGATAGAGCCATGCCGTGGGGAAAGGACAAGTGAGGAACTAGCTTTGTACTACCGACCTGGTAACATATGCCTTGGTGGACCTATCAGTCTTTTGGTCACAACAGGCTGGTGGGATTCAGGACTGTTGAGTTCATTTAATTGATGGGCTTGTGCTTTTTCTGGAGGCTTTCTGTAACGACTTCCCACCATCGTTGCCTCCATTTTAATTAGTAGCAGAGATGATGTTAGTGCAACCAGTTCAAGTATTCAGCAGGATAACATTTATATGTACCTATAGCAGTACAGGGGTTAAAGATAACACTTGACAATCCCAGTTTTGCCACCAGTGGTTAACAAAATAACGTACATCAACCAAGACTAGCCAGAACCATCAGCTAATAGAGGGAACATCTGAGGGAACCTGAATGAAGGTTGCAGCTTTGGTTTTTTTCTTGCTACAGCCCTTTTGCCTGTTACAGAGCATTAAGAAGTGCGGGGCTGGGAGTGGACTAGACACTCTCTGGAGCCTAAATATCAAAAACACCAGTATAGGCATTTTTGACTATAGTGGTGGCTGAACTCCATGACTGAAGTGGCTCCTCTGAGCCCTGTATCAACAATTAATAGTGGAGGAAGATTTGGAGGATCCTCACAGGACAATCACAGCTGAATGTGCACATACTGGACACCATGGGAGGTAAAGGGGAAACATGTCCTTCTCTGATTCTTGTTCCTCACTGCCCCAACTCTTCTGCATTAGTTTACATGGCTGCAAAGGAGGTGTAAGGCACAATGAAGGGCCTTGCACGCACTGAGCACTTCCCTGAGTGAGTAGGGAGGCACAGGAATCACTGGGCTCGCTGCAGGCTTTCCCTGAGAGCCATCTTTGCCGGGTAAGATCCAACCTCTCTTCCTGAAAGTTCCACAAATGGTATCTTGTCATAGAAGCTGCAACCAGTTGCTGCAGCTATGGTGGTGTTGCAGAGATTGGGGGTCAGAGTGAGGGGAGAGTGTGTCCTCAACCACCCCAGCTCCCCCTCTGCCGTCCTTGCCTAAGACAGTCCTGGTCTTGGTCCCACGTCGGGGCAGGAGGCAGAAGAGCCCCAGCACCTCTCAGGGATAGTGGCTGCTGCATGACACTCATAAGCTGTTAGACACAAGGGTGCCTTTATGGTAGCACCGGTCATGGAGTCTTTTCCTGGTCACTACAGAAGTCACGGTGCTGGTGGGAAAGGTTAGACTTTGCAGTGCTCTCCCTGGAGGAAGGATTTTCTCCTCTGTGCTGTTTCAGATCAGCCAAGTGGAGTTATCTCTTGGTGTGGCAGTTGTGGGAAGCTGTCCCCTGGCCTGCCATCATCTGCGGATGCAGGCCCGGCCTCTACCCTGCAAACACAAACAGCCAAAGTCTGCTGTGAGAGCACAGACTTCAGATAGGAGCTGACTTGCCCTGCAAGGGATGCCGAAGGCCAGGAAGGGAGCTGGCTGGTTTGCACAGAGGCACCTTGGCCTTTATTCTCCCATCAGCTGAAGCCCTGAAGTGGCTATTAACATATCGTGTGGGAGCCATGGCACACAGGAGGCAGGAGAAGGACACAAGGTCGCTAGCCCTTCATGAAAAAAGCCCATTTCTTTCTTTGCACAGTTCTGTTGTGAACTGGCTGAACAGATCATAAAACCCTCTCCCTGGTCCGCCCATGTCGTAAAGCAATAGGGAGCCCTGGAGACAGAGCCATTAATGAATGAAGTGTCTAACATCCTAAGCCAAAGCTATGATTTGTACCCACTGAAGTGGACAAAAGCTGCTCATCTCTCTCCTCTCCACCTCCCCAAAAGAAAGCTAGAACAAAGGGGTCAGAGGGAGAATCAGAGAGAAAAGTGGCCGTTCGGGCTCAATTTTCACTTTGCACTAGAGCTTGCTTGACTTCAGAATCACGTATCATGTCTTCTCTGCACCTAGCAAGACCTCAGTCATGTCTTCCATGTTGATATTCCTAACACACAAAAACTGAGAGGGAAAGACAGGGCCGAGTCAGTTTAAAGAGAGCCTGATGCCCCCGATATGCACCCACATCCCTCTGCTTGGCAAATCAGGCTGTCTGGAGACTGAATGAGAGTGTGTTCCTCTACCACAGAAGGTCAGGAAGATAAAAATAACCCCCAAAAGCTGACATTCAGCTTGGAAGCACAGTGCTGAGCCACGGACAATGATAATAGGAAAACACAATAGTTTCTCAGAACAGCCCTAAAATAATAGATTATAAATGGGCAAAGGGGGAGGAGAAGGCATGGAGGGCTATTTTATCACTATTCTAAAAGTATTCAGAGGAAATAAATTGGGATCCGTTTGACAGACAGTTGTCAAAAGCCAAAATGTGCTAACTATAACGCGGAATTTCCCTAAACACAAAACATGTCAGCAAGAGTCCCTTGGCCAGCAACTTTTTAATATCTGTGCTTTTTTGCCCCCTTCCCCTTGTTTAGCCTTTGCCCCATGATGGTTATTTGCCTTTCCGGAGAGCTTAATCAGGAGCTATTAGAGACAGTCACTCTCCAAGCTGTATAATGTTAAAAGTCCATTAGCTCACCCCAAGCAAGGCTGGCAGGAGGGAGATGATGTACTTGCTGAAGTTGAACGAGCTATTTGCATGCTGAATATTTCTAATCACTGAGCAATGCCAGGAGAATCTGAACATTATTGCACTCAGCTGCCCAGTGACCTTTCAAACATATTCACTTTAATACAAAAGAGTGGCAAAACATATCCAACACTGAACCCGCAAACAGGTACAGATGGATGTTTTTAAGCAATTCTAGGCACCAACTACGCATACCTTTAAAAAAAAAATCGAGAAATAATCATTAGCAAAGCCTATCTTCCCCTTTCCCTCTGCCACATTCACTTGCATTATGCATGGGTTGATAAAATATGACAGACGTCTGCTTACTTTTGGTCTGATCACAATCACCTTGATCCAGCAAAGCGCACACACTTAGTTTCAAGCACATTTTCAAGTCCCAATGGACTTTAATGGGATTTGGTCCCTGTCCTGTGACCCTCCAGCCCCGGCCACCACCTCCTGGACACTTTTGGTCCGATTATCCAGCTGCCATCTGCATTCACACAGCAAGCAGATTGGCGAGACACTTAAATAAACCTTCTTTACAGAAATGTTTTCAGAGGCTGCAGCTGAGTGGGGCCAGGTCTGGGCACCAGTCACAGCCTCCGGAGAGCTGAGTGTGCGACCTTCAGAAATCTCTGGCCTTCTAAGGCTTTTAAGCAGTCATTTTTCCCTGCGACCCCAGATTTACCAGAAAATTTAACCAATTGATTGGAGACTGCTCAATACGGGTGGACGCTTGGCACCAGGACAGCACCTTGCATGAAGCCAGCCACCCTATACCTTAGAGGGTATAGCTTTAGAGCACAGTGCCCACAGAGAGAGTTTGGAGATCATTTCATATGGCCCACAACACTGGCCAACAGAAGTTGAGCTGAGGGCACATCTCACATCAAGAGTGACTGCTGTCATTCAGTGCCTGTTTCAGTCACTGACCTGTCAATCTGTAGCAGACACAAGCCTGTCTCACAGGATACTATCACCCTCCATAAGGAGGCCAAGAAGTGGAAAGGCACAGAGCTCAGATGTCCCTGTCGAGCCCAGAACCACCATAGCTGCCAAAGCAAGGTTGCTCTCCACTGGAACAAGGCAATCAGGGAAAGTCCAAGAATTTCAATCAAAATTTGAGCTATTTCTCACAGTGACAGAAGGACAACAGAAAAGACATATCGTTATAAAACAGCTCTTTCAATGGCTTTTGGGGACTGGCTTCTATTCTGGGCAGTGGATGGTTAAACGTCTGCCAGTATTTTGCTGAATCTCCTGCAAAGAATGACTCTGATGCTCAGTTGTAGTTTTCTGGTTACAGCACCAACATTTCTCCAGGCTAGAGTATTGGAAAACATGGATAAACTGATTTATCACAGCCAGCCAGAAGTGACTGAGGCTTCACATAACATGCTTGAAGGAGCAGAGACTGCAGGCTTTCACAAAGCTCTTGGGCTATTTGTTGTTCCCCTCTGCTCCGAGTCCTTTCCCCAACATAGCACAGAGCGTAGCCCCCCACTGCCTGCTGTTTCTGGCAGTTCTGCAGCAGCTCAGGTGTCCCCCTGAAGTCAAATTAGCTGCTCCTCCCATTGTGCTACTGGCCACAAGCCCTATGGAAAGAGCAAAGGCAAAAGCTTGTCCCAATAGTAGGACCACAGCCAGGATGCCCAAGGAGGCCCACACTGAGAAATGGAAGTGGAGCCTCTGAAGGGTACTTTTTCTTCCTCCCCACCTTTCTGATGCCTCAAGGCCAGACCCTCTTGGCTGGAACTCTACTCCGTTTTAGCAGTGTAGGAGGCAGTAATATGCAGATAAGTAAATGAGACCTCCTACGTTCTTACACATGCGGCCAGCCCCCCCCCAACTGTCCCAGTCCTTTTGCAACATCACCTGCCAACAAAGAGAAGCCAGCAGGAAGGTAGCTAATGGGCAAAAGCAAAATAAATCTTTCTTATCCCCCATAGCAGTGGGTGCAGAACTGAAACTCCCATTGAGACACGGGCTCACAGCACTGACTTGTCTCCTCTTGACGTCAGTAGGGAAGATGACTACATTGCTAGTTTAAAGCAAATCCCCTCTTACTCCAGCGTTTGTCAGATTGGCCAAGTCTTAAACCCCATGGGGTTGGGTGCTCTAAAATGCTTGTGTGAAGGACTTTCAAGAAATCCCCAATAGGAAAAGCACTGCAGTTCCCTTGAAAGTTGCAGGGGGTAGTGAAGATAATAGGTCGTTGGTATCTAAATTCACTCACTACTTTGAAATCCCACATAGAGACCTATGCATTTGGCAAATCTGTCCCAGCATATACTCAAAGGCAAGAGGGGACAATAGGGGAGGGAGAAAATAGTGTCTTTGATGTTCTCTGATATACAAAGCACACATCACCTCTCTGGGCTGGCAACCTGCTTCATTAAGTCGAGCTATAGTATGTGGAAAGGAGAAACACTAGACTGAGATTCAAAATCTACTGGAGATTAGGATTCTGCCTCCCTAGAAAACAGACAGTCCGGGCAGAGGATATAACGTTCTCTCAGACCTACCTGGGAAATTGCTTTCCAGTCCAGTAAAAAACCAAGTCTCCTCTCCCCATAAAAAAACCCAACACACACACATTTTCCTCATAATGCAGGAAGAACAAGATGGATACTTTTCAAAATGTTTTTTAATTAAAACCAAAAAAAAGGAGCACACACCAGAGCTTGACATGGGCTACTGAAACTGCTGGTCATCGGGACGTTGAACTGGCATGAGGAAGGCTGTGTTTCTGTATAACTCAGGAGCACCAGCATGGACACTGGGACTCCTGGGAAAGTACTCTGCCTGCCAGGCTACTGCTGCTTTGTGCTGAGCAGATCTCTCTCATGTGGAGATGGGAAACTTCATCCTGGAGCCCAGACTCTTTTTCCAACAGACAGACAGAAGTCCCGGAGACTGGGGAAAAGACCATTTCAACGAATCTGCATCTTCCAAGCACTTCTGAAGAGGATTCCCAGTTGGTTCTCCTGCCTCCCCCGGCAGGTTACACAGGTTTAAATGGAGACACATCTTTGGCAATAGCCACACTGGTAGGATCCAGTTCTGCTTCCGCTGAAGTCAATACATGTCCTTCCCCGGACCGTCACCGCAGTGCACCGGGGCTCATGATCACTAGCCAATTGTGCTTTAAAGTTAAATCCTCATCCACTCCATCTAGCCAGCAACTTCTAAGAGCTCCTTCAGGCTCATGTAAGTGTGTACCAGTAAATTCAGGTAAATGTGAACATCTTGACTACAGCGATGGGGTGACGTTTTCAAATATGCCCAAGAGACGGAGGAGCCAAAGTTTCATTTTAAGACATGACTTGGGCACTAGATCAGGTATCGAAACCTCCCTGCCACCTAATAAAGCAGTTTCCAAAGCTGCTGGTGTGTTGCTCCACCAGCCTGGTTTCTTTACCAGAAAGGCTGGGCTAAAAAAGTGACACATTTTTCATACACAATTTTTATCTGTTAGAATTTACTAGATATGTGCCTCATTTGTCTGTCAAATATTTTAAAAATACTTCAACCTGCTCTAATAATCACATTTTAAAACATGCATCAAGTTTGGATCAGAACAGCTTCTCTGGGATAATCAGTAAGCCCAAATTGCTGATTTAAGGCCTAAATATCCGTCACTGGCCAGCCAGCCACAAAAAGTCACTCTATCCTTGAACTCTTGGAATTATTTTTGGCTCAGACTAACCCTTGTTACCATACATCTTATCCTACACACAAAGGGAAAGCGTATGTGTTTTTCAAGGCTACTGTTGCACCACAAGTTTACATACAAACACCACTTCTGCAAACATGAGACCAAAGTAAGATCTCATATGTCCCAGGGTAAGTCAGAAAGTCCGCAGGAGTCAAGGGAATGGTAACTGCCATAAAGGATCAGGCCCAATACATGCATTACAGAAGCAAGGTAGCTCCTTTGCTCGAGGTCTGGCTGATTCACTTTGCACATACCACTGCTTTAGCATTACATCCTTATCTAATGGTAAACCTGTTTCAACAACATGCAATACATATTAATGCAATATGCACTGCAACACACAATACGCATCCAAGGAAATATGCCAATGCAAAAATCTGACTTCTCACACATAGCAGGGCTAACAAGGAAGAGCCTTTTACAAAAGACAATCAAGAAATCACCTGAAACCATGAGACCCGAGGGGCCTCAAGCAATCTGCAATACTGAGACCTAATAACAGATGCTAATTCATGGAAGAAACACAAACAGTGGGACTGAGGTAATGGCAGAGATTTCATTAGTGCAATTAACATTTATAATGGTATGTTCTTTAATAGAATTTAAATAAGGCTTTGAATAATTACACACACTAAAACTAACATTCCATAACCTTATTCCGCATGGAAAAGCAGCAGAAACAACCCTCTGGACTGTACAAGGTCCAATTATGAACAATTACATTCAAAAAGTAGATCAAAACAGAAACAACTCTTTCCCCCAAAAGCTGCATCGTCATCTTTGAAGTCAACTTTCTCCCCTAGTGTGAGAAGTGTGAAGAACAGATGAACTGGGCTTCAGCCCAGTAGATTTGGCCTTGTCAAATTACCAGTAGTGCTTTCCAACCCAGAGTCTCTCCTCATTTCTTTAGGGGTGATGGAAGCTCATGGAAAAAGAAGTGAATTTCTGAAGCAATGGAAGGTGAGTTCTCCCTTCCGCAGGCCCAACAACGTACATAAATTATGGAAGCTTGGAAAAAAATCTACATTACACTGTGGCATGTTCTCCTTTAGAAACTACTCACAGACAATGGTGCTGGGTGGGTGAAAAAAATCAAAGCAGCATATGAAATAGTAATATACTGTTTCAAAATCTGCACCGTCCTGCAGAACCAGGAATTATAATTTATTCAGACTGTTCTCAACAGATCCAATCTACGCTGGATATGTAAAAAACAAGAGACTAAGTCATCAAGGAAAACCAAACAAAAAACCCTGCACACTGCAAGAGTTTTTAAAAACGAAACAAAAGGAAAAAAACCTAAGAAACATTGATGAAAGCTCAGAAAAATTTATCATCAATTCTGAAGTGGGGCCTTGTGACATCATCTGGGTTAATGAAGACGGAGATGGACTTCCCGGGGTTCTCAGTCACTAGCTGTTGCAACTTTTTGGCTAATCGATCATCAGGCTGGTTGGTGTCCCCTCCATCTGACTGCGGGGAGGGGATGCTGGTGGTGCTGCCCCGCCGTTGGAGCTCTAGCGTTAGCCGGTTGGCTGCTTTGACATGTTCGATGGCAGTTCGAAGGTGTTCGGCAGGGTCCGAGCGGACTGAGGACAGCTTCCGCGCATGCAGCATGACGGTTTCTTCAGAGAGATGCTCCAGCATGTTGCACTGGGGGATGAAATAGTTAGGGCACATCTTGTTGACCAAGCAGTGCTGGAGATCATCAATGAGACCCAGGAGGAAATGGGCTGCGTAATCCTCCTGTGCCAAGTAGTTGGCTGGTAGCCTGTCGCAAGCCCACAGCATCATGCTCCGCAAGTGATATGGACTAATGGCTTTGGGGCGGGACAGCAATTTGATGATGATAGCTTTGCAGGCCTGATACGCTTGCATGAGGCTGCTGGAGATGCACTTTTTCAGCTGTACTTCACTTCTGGCAAATGACAGCCTCCATTCATTGTCCTTCTTCCCTTTGTAGGAACATGCAGGCACTAAGTAAAACCCACTTATGACTTCCTCCTCTGTGATCTTCCCATCCCAGAAGTGGTTCTCCATCAGCCAGCTCTGGGCCACAGCTGGCCAACCTTTGAAGGACACCACAGGGACAATGTCGTATAGCATGCGGCTGCTGCCCACTCCCAAAATGATGGATATGATAGTCCCATTCTTTTCTACCTTCTCCACCTTTGGCATTCCTCGTTGAGGCTTTTTCTGGATCTCGGAGAGGACAATGCTAATGGAGTCATAGAACCAGTCTGCGACTTTTGTTGGAGAGAAGAAATAATTGGTAGCTCCATTGATATGGTCCACGATCGTGCAGCAGTCCTTCCATTTGCTGATAGTTCCTTCATCAAACAGACGCAGGCTCAGCCAGGAGTGGCACAAAGCCGAGTGGCGCATGTCCAGCGTGACTGGTTGGTTGCGGTCATGCAGCTTCAGTGCAGGCACAAGCAGGGTGAAATCCATGTCATAGTCTGTGCCTCGTGCATAAACATTCAGCTCATCAAGATCAATGTCCACCACACCTTCCCGCACACCGCCTGAAAGCAGCAGGTACTCGTTGGCTACAGGCAGCTTCTGGTCAAGTTTCTGAACCATGCCTGCAAAAGAGAAAGAGAAGTCCTTTCACGAGAATGCAAGCACATCTGGGATATAGGATTTAACCAGGATTAAAACCCATCCCATGCCCAGCAGGAAAAAAAGCTACCAGGGGTATCCATCGCTGTTCGTGTAAAACAAACGTACATCAAGCCCAGCACTCAGCCAACCTTTAGTATCACCTGACTCAGGGCAGGGCCGTTCCTGCACTCCTGAGAATGGGTGAAGCCCATCCGAAATATCATACTGGGAGCAATGGAAAAAAGCAGAAGCCTCTGGTAAAACACAGCAAAGCTACTTCCAGGACTAAATTTAACTTCTTAAACACCACCTAAACCAGTTTTTCACCATATTGTCACTCATTTCCATGGTATCCAAATGCTTCCCCAACACTTCAAAAAGAAAAGAAAATATTAATTGACTCACTTTCTTATTTTCTCTCTGGTATAAGAAAAAAGCTGGACTGGCATCAGGGGGTTGGTTTGTGCGTGAGTGAATGAAGAGCTACAAATGTCAAGCCAGTCTAATTTTACAATTTGCTTTACATCTACTGATGAACAAGGCAACATGAACGAAGGTAGTATGTACTCCTCTTTTGGGGGAATGGAGAGAGGTTAAACTATCAGGCAATTACAGAAGCCAGCTCTGAAATCAGTTCTTCAAGCTATAATGATGGTATCATGCCATAAAATATCTGATCAGCTCCCCAGAGCACAGACATGAAGACAGATTTCTATTTTCATCACCAAAACCAAACACTTCCCTTCACCCTGCACTGCCCGCACCAGTTGCGCAAAGCCAGTCTTTTACTGTGTACTCTATATATACCACTATACTCTGTTCACAGAACGTGAACAGCAGACTGAGAAGAGACTCCACACAGTAGCTAAGATATTAGCACCTCATTCAATGTTCAAATTAGGCTTAAAATTGAGCTCTGCACTTCAACTGCTCTGTAGTCTGCTTCTGCTATCTGGGCTGTTTCACTCCTGGTGTTCGTCTTGTGGTTAAATGCTCTTGATTCCTTCCCAGCCTCAGTTCAGACAACACACCCAGGCCACGACGGAACTAAGGCCAGTGACTCTGAATGGAGAAGCTGAATCTCTTATAAGCACTGCAAAACAGATACATCATTATTTCTTACAAGCACAAACGCAATAGTTTTTGTTGGCATGCGTTACTTACTCTACCTTTCGAAAGGCACTATAGTTTGTTTATATCAAGACTGGCCAAATGGAGACCTTCCATTACGAGGAAGCCAGTCTTAGAGAGACATCAGAGGGAATAACCAGCCAGAGGCATGACGAGGTGAGCCAGAGAGCTGCCAATCACGCTGTCAGACCAGAAACCACAGACAGATATATTAGGAGTGTTTCTTTACTGAAATGCTAACAGAAATGATGAGCACCAGAGTCCAAGCACCCATTCTGGCATAGCCCCAGGTACTGCAGAGCCTTTCCTGAGTTAACGCATCCCCGTGGGATACTGCCTGAACTGAGCGGGTCACCCTAGCAGCGTGCAGCAGCTGCGGCACCCCAAGGCGCCGAGTGCTGCAGTAGCCTGCGTGGCACTGCAGTGCTGTCGGAGAGACTCACCTGTCCTTTCTTGCATGCTAGGACAGGGGCAAGGAAATGCTATCTGCATGCACACAGGTAAGCCGTGACCGGAGCAAAATCTAAAGCTATGCTGACACTGATTCCTTGGAAGAGCCAAGGAGACTGTAGAAAGAGGCCTATGTATGAAGGGGAATGCGTCTTGGGGCAATACTCAGGGTAAGTGTGCAATCCCCCACGTGAAATTCCTTGTTAAATACACTTCACCTGTTTTATTGCTTCCAAGAGCACTGGACCCAGTCCATTTTGCTGCACTGAGCTGGGATGATTTTCCTGCCAGGCAGGCAAGAACATAACCCTTTCCATTTCATGCAGCTCCAGAGGCTGCAAGAGAAGGAAATAGCTCTGGAGGAGTGCTAAGAAACTCTTCCTGCTAAGTCCTGAGCTAATCCCATTCTGCGATCTTGCCGCACACTGCCCCATTCATCCTCAAAGGGTGAGAAAAGCTTCTGTCAACTTCAAAGACATTTTCTGAGGCTTAGATACACAGTGAGCTACGTTAACCTGATCTATGGAGTAGCAAAGCCTTGCACAGGCTTCTCTATCTCTGAGACCAAGTAAGTGGCAGTCACTCCTTTGTTGCACCCAGAAGAAGGGGATTTCTAATGGGTACCTAAATTGACATGACTTCTGGAGACAGTACTGGCACACTGCTTCCAAATCCTGTCCTTGAACCAGTGCAAGCAGCCTTGGTGCTTTACACCCAGTTGTAAGTTGAGTCCAAGACCCATGGAGTAGAGTCTGGGTCAATCACATCATAGGGACAGGGAGCAGTTGCCTTTTTCCAAGCCTACAAGTCAGTACCAACCCCCACTGTGGGGCAGCACAGCTATTCAGGATATGTAGGGTCCTGATGGCCCATCCTGGCTCTACATTGACCCAAAATTTTCAGCTCATGTGATCTGCAGCATCTGCCATGTTCCTGAGAGAGGCTAGAATGTAACTATCCTACAGAAGAAAATGTTCAAACCAATAGAATTCAATAAAGGATGTATTTTTCTAAATATTTTTAAACCTGAAGGATGAAAAATGTCCTGTGAAGTTCTGCAGTGTGCCCTTTGCACCCAAACTTCTATCCTATGGTACAGCTAGAGCCTTTGGCTGAAAAAGAAAATCATATGATTTTTCTACAAGGTAGAGATTCTCCACTACAGAATCTACTGTGGGGTGAGTTGCCCTCCTTGGCCTGAAGAGATCCTCTGTCCCTATGTGGGAGCAATAGAGTTGACAGTCTGATCCCATTCAATCAACAGCAAGTGGGACTCAAGCCCTGCTTTCTAAATGCCCCATGCTCATCTGCCTGGAAAATAACAGTGACCATGCATGATCAACCTCCAAAGCCAGATGAGAGCAGAAGCCACTCCTGCAATGTTAGTTCTACACCACCTTACAGCACTCCTGCCTTCACTAACACAAAGTAAAGCTTGCACTGGACAAAGCCTGCACAGCCTGCTCTTCTGCCAGAGTGGTTACAAAACGCCAGCTAGCAAAGAGGAGGCTTCTGCGTGGAAAACATTTCAGGAAGAACCATCCCGTAGAGTCAAAGGCACAGCTCTCCAAGCACTGTCATGTAGGTACTCCCTCAGAAGAGACACTTCTCTTCCCTATAGCAGAGAAAGAAAAAGAGAACACCCGTTTCAAGCATCCTTGCAATAGGAAATGCTTTCTGCCCACAGAACACTCTTAACACTTCCTCCAGAAAGAAAATGTTTTGAGTGCTCACCATTAAGCCTAGTTTGCAAGGCTGAAGACTCCTGAAAGGGAAAGGTGCCATACACTGCCAGTAAGTCACTTGTTTTTTCCCCCTCCAGAACTCTAGACCTACCAGCAGAGGAGGAATGTAAAAAAATAATCAGGCAATGGCTACAGGAAATGATCCAATATATCATCAATATCTCTCTACCTGGCTGGCTGCAGAGTTTAAATCCAAACCCCTGAGCTCTGCCTGGTACAGTATTTCTCCTTCAAGGCCTGGACCAGCAACATCTGCAGCTCTGTCACAGAGCTAGAGAAGGAATTTTTGCTAACAGATCATAGCAGCATTGCTGATCCAATTTAAGCTGTGGAGCAGGGGGTTGAGATGAGGTCCCCTTGAGGAAAATATATTTAGAATAGGCATAGAGTGTTCTATAAATAGTTGAGATGGCCAAATTCAGGATTCACTAAGGATTTAGGGGTTTGCAATGTGTTCAAACTGCCCCCTTAATCATAAATCTGGTTGAAATGTGAAGGGATTCCTTCAGTAGTGTATGGATTCTCAGTAGTGTATGCTAACTTCTCAGGATTCTCAGGATTCTCAGTAGTGTATGCCAACATTGTATGGCATACAATACCCTGGCACAAAGCTTTCATCCCAAGTTTCAACAGCCCAAACACAAGCTGAGAGAACCACGTGCATGTTCAACAGAAGCAGGCACTCCAGCTCAGCAAGCATCTAAGTGCAAACACAAAGAAGAAAAGTACCAAGATTGGTACTTGACCCAAGTACTTAAGATAATAGCACCAGTAGGCCGTTTGAGTTCTCTTCTTTCCATCTCAGTACCAGGACCATCTGGGAGGAGGAGGGAATAGGGGTTACAGATAACCTTGGGAAATTTGTAGAAGCCCTGTGGAGTTGTCTGTAAACACCGAACCCAGAACTTGTAAGGTCAAACACAAATTTATTTTAGCTGAAGGACCAGCTCTCATGGCATCAGAGTAGGTTCACTGATGTTTAAGAAGTCTCTTGCTGCTGCCAGGCAAAACACATAATTTGCTGTCATATCTTGTGTGACATGTTCTTTTGAAAAGGTTGTTTGGCAAAGCTGGTATTTTGGCAAGTAAGAGATTGGTGTTCAGTTACCACTTCTGCCTAAAGCACCTTAAAGAAGTTCTGTTTTCTTAGCTGTGTAGCTAGTTTAAGACCTTCCCAAGCTATAAAACTTGACATCGTAACAGGTAAGTATGTTTACAAGCATGAGAAAAGCAGGGAATATGAGAATTAGCAGCAGCACCCGTAGGCCAAGCTTGCTGGTTAGTTTACTAAACAGTCAGTTCAGAGTAACACAGGTGAGCAAATGAGTTCTACTGACAGAATTTCATTCCATCGTTGTTCCTTCAGTGGCAGGAAAATAGGATTTATTTCTATTCCAAGCACTGTCATACAAGGAGAATAAAGACAGAGAAAAGAGATTTTACTTTTACATAACACCTACATTTGGGATACATCCTTGAATGAACTGAGACTCTGATGCAAATGACACAGAGACTATTCTTCCCATCCAAAAAAAAGCAATGCAAAGATGCTCTCCATCCATTACAGAATTTCAGGTGAACTGATTTCATGACCATTGCATTGCGTGCTGGGATCTGCTGCTATTTCATGACCAGCTTTGTGTAACTAAGGAGGAACCTACAGACTTGTCTTTGAAGAAACTGACCACAAGAAAAAATTACACAAAAACTTATTTCTAACATATGCATTTCCTAATTTGGGGTTCCTTCTTGAAGCCTTCCTTCCTGATGCCCTAGATACGCAACCACTGCCACCAAAAGAAAATGTGAGCAAAGAAAAATGCCATTCTGTTAGTCTAACCTGGTCTCATCAAAGAGAATGTGGTGATGTTCAGGGCAGTCACTGAATTAAGGGACACTTCTGCTGCATGGGGACTAGAGAGAGGTCAAAAGAGCAGTGGGGTGCTCAGAAAGGCTCCACAAAGGAGGATTTGCAGAACCTTGCACGCAGAAGCATATCACGGGAGTTCTTCTGGGAGCCAAGCCAGACCTGGCACTAGCTTTGCACTGCTCCTGTTCTCCAACTTAGACCCCAGCGTCTGCAGTAGCAAACGCCTTGCTCACATTCCACACCAGCCCACCTGGGAGGAGACAGTCCACACAGTGCAGAGCCTTGATTTTCTTCCTTGACCCCTGCATCACCCACTCCTCCTGCACAGCCTGCAAGACTCCCTGTAAGTTGCTGGGACCATGAGTTACTGTGACACTCCTGTTCTTGCAGACTTTCTGTGCCAGAAAGGGTTTGCAAGCTGGCTCAGAAGGCTAATGTGGTCCCTCACAGACCATCTTCAACTTCTTAAGATCACAAATGTATGCTATACACCACCAGCACAGGAGGGAAGCAAGAAGTTACTAAACGATAAAGATACCATGGTCAGGCTGCTGAAGACCTTTAGGGGCATGATGATTCCCAGCCGCGTGTAAATGATGCACACAAGCTTATCTGTGGGGTATAGAGCCAGGAGCTTGCCCTTTCTCTCCAGAAGGAAGTGATTAATGGCAAGGGGCTGGCAGGCAGCTGTGCACTGCAATTCAGCAAGTAAAAGTGGTGTTAGCCGCTGCTCCTCATCACTGAGCTTCTCTGCTCACCTCTTGACTTTGCCATCTAATCTGATTGGAGAAGCAGCACAAGTCTGTGTAACATCAGCTGTTAAAAATAGCTGCAGCACAGAATAAACATGCCTGGTACCTGCCCTTCAGCCCTACACAGGAGTTCAGAAAATGCCAGAGTACCCTCTCCAACCCTGCTCAAAGACCCAAAGCACCGTGGGTTCAGCCGAGGGACAGAGTGCTGTCTGTGCGTGATCAGAAGAACTGGGACACTCGGATGCTTTACACACTTCAACACATGCACATGGCCAGAAGGGAGGGAAAGGAGAACTGGACAAAATTAGAAGTGTCCTTCTCCCAGCTCCTCTCTCTCCCTTATACACCAGGGGAAAGCCTACAGAATTAAAATTGAGATTTTCTCTAGAGAAATCCAACACCTGAGCTGGCATTCTCATTGCTATCTTCTTCCCCCTGTTCCTTCTTACTTTGCAGGTAACTTAATCTCCACAAAACAAGAGGTTCAGATGTTCATTTCCTCAATCAATAGCAATGATGTGGTGTTCTGGCACCGATCATCGGCTGACCTTGCATTTAAAGAGTGCCCTCTCCAAACCATTAGCTTGTGTTCTAGCAGAAGTCTCCTGTTACTTGCAGCCAGTCTTGCACAGACCTGACTATTGTCTTAAGCAACATTTTTTAGTAATCATATTGAAAGAAAGTGAGCATCATTCTGCTGCTATTGCACCCCCAGCACCTGGGAAGAAACATAGGTACATACCCCTCATAAAAGAAATCAAAAAGTCCCCACTGACATCAATACAGCTGTATGTTTAAATTTCTCCATAGACCCATCCGAGGCCCTGGGGCAAGTGAACTTCCATGCAGAGAAGCTCTCCAGAGGGGTTCCAGGAAGCAATCACATCTCTGAGGAAACCAGAAATACTGGGAATTGCTTTTGGCTCTGATTTGCCCTCATTGGTTCAGCACTTCCAGCAAGAAGCAGCACAGAGCCCTTGTAGGGAAGCTTGCCCTGTGGCACTGCATGCCCCAGCTCCAGGCATGTTTTCTGGGATATGCAGAAATGTGTCACTGGGAAACTAACCGCACTTTGCAGGGATGCAGAGCCTGAGCTCAGAATCTAAGACAGGCTGAGCCCACCCAGGTTTGCAGGGAGCTGACATACCTGCTGTCGAAGGCAGGGGTAGGGCCCATTCATCTCACCAGGCGGCCCAAAAACACTATGTTGGGTGTATGCCCCCCTCATGCCCCCTGGCAGCCTAGGGAGAAAACATATAGAAGGGATCTTCCCTGTACAGGTGATCTCTTCTACAGGGAAGGCTAGGGATCACCCACATATATCAGTGCCTCCCTCCTTTCTACTGCTTAATCCTTCCACAGGATGCAGCATAGTCAGGGCTCTTGAGTTATCCTCCCAGTTCTACCCAGTTTGATGCATAACCTTGGGCATGCCTTTTTTTCTTCTGTATAAAATCATTACCCTCCCGTAAGCCCCAAAAGCTAAGGAAGTTTGGCCTCCTGGATGCTCAGAAAGTGCTTGGAATTGCTCAGATGGCACTAACCACACACAGATGTTGTTAGCAGAGAACCAATTTGTAAGCTCATCCTAAATCTCAGGATCCTCTGCTTTGGCCAGGCAATTCTTACCCTTGACTGCTAAAAGAAATACATTAAACCCCAGGCTAGTCAAAAAACAAAAAGCTTTTGTCATTTTTCGTAAAGACACTAGACAGGTACTCTGCGGTTCCTTGACAATTCTGCTGCAAACCGCAGATCCTGTAGAAGAGGAATGTTGTTCAAAGGAAAGATGTCCGCAGAGGTCTCCCAGCTATGCCCAAGTGACGTGTGTTGAATTTCAGGGGCTGCTTTAAGACAGGATGGGAAGCTGGCTCTGATGCAGCTGGGTTGCACTGATTCTTCTGTTTCCCTTGGTAATTGCAAATCTATTTATGAGCAGCACAAGTTTTTGTTACGCAGAAGAACTGAAAGAGTCAGCTCTTTAGGAGAGTCTTTAATTACAAAGCACATTTTGAGAGGACTTGGCGGAAGCAGGCAGGGGGTGGGAGGGGAGTGGGGAGACTGAACTGTGTGATACCAGTTTAGTCAAATATGGGAGGTGAGCGAAGGAAGCTGCTTTTTGCAGACTGATACACCAGTGTCCTACTGACTCTGCTCCTTTTAGAAATCTTGTGATACGGTGACAGAACACACTGCAGGGACCCAGCACCCCCTCATAAAAGAAATCAGCTTCTTTCTCCAAAGTCTTCTTTAAAAACAATCTTAAAAGTAGTGTCCCAGTTTTTCTCAGTTCCCATGTGCCCTGGTGGAAGGCACCCAGCTACTGAAATCCTGTATGCCAATGCAGAAGGGTATTTCATGGTGCAAGGGGAAAAAAAGAAAAAAAAAGAAAGAAAAAGACCAGATTCAAAGGGTGTGCCTGTACAGCAAAAGGCAGTGCTGTCACAAACACCCAAACCCACCCTGGCACCAAAACCAGCAGTGGTGTTACTGCGGTGACCTGCTTGGCTAAAATACTCATGTCTCAGAGACCACAACATCAGGGCTAGACTGCTTCCAGAGCTGGAACCGGCACCTTCCGAGGGAGGCCCTACATCACTGTGCAACTCTGCTTTGGATAGTGAAGAGTTTAAGAGTCACCCTCCAAACTGATGTCGGGTTTCCAGCCTGCCAGTCTGCTTATCCAATGGACTTACTCCAGAGTCATGTTAGCCAAACTAAGATAAGAGTGTCTGAAAGCTGAAGCCTAGAAAGAATATGAAGTGCAAGTCAAGGAGGTGCTTTAGGGTCTGAACAATATGTGTGATGAGGTCTGAGAGCAGCTGACAAGCAGAACAGAAGGAAGAAGGGGCAGAAAGTGTGCTTATAAGAACAGCTTGCTGCTACACCCTGCTTAACACTGTACAATGAGTCCATACAGTGTCCATATTTTTAAGTGTGCATAACACATAAAATTCCCTTTGGAAATGGCAGAAGATGCCATTTATCCTGGAACTGCAATCCCAGAGATAAAATCTGCCAGGGGACAGATTGCTTTATCAGTTCCACCCTCTGGGACTGAGAGCACACATTTGGCAAGGGCTACACGGGGTCTAGATGGGCCATTTCTGCTCACACCTTTACAGAGCACTGCTAAGTACTCAGCAAGATGTTACATTGAGGGAGACTCAGCAGCACTCCTCTCTTGGATCTGCTTACAAGGTAACAACAGTGGGCGCAAATCTGGTCGAGCTTCTTGAGTGCAAACATGCTGCTCCTTGCAGGAGAGGCTGTTCTGCCCTTGTTTTCCTAGTCCCGTCACTGTTACTGTGCTCTTTACAAGAGCACAACAACCTCAGTGAGGTACATAACACGTCCATCTATCCCAGCATCTGTCGCAGGCAACTGCTGCTGACTGCTTTCAGGGGAAGAGTATAAGAGCCAGGAAAGTACAGCATAATAACTTTCCCTCTGTAACCTCCAAGCAGACTCCGGCTTTGGGATTTCCCAAACTGGAGGCAGTATTTGCAGCTTTGTCTCTAACAGCACCGATTGACTTATCTGCTGGGAATGTCTCTCATTGCTTTCTAAACAATTTATACTTTTGGTATAGTCAGTGTCCTGCAGCACCATGTTTCACAAAGTACATGTCGTGTCAAAAGGTATTTCCTTTTGCTGCCTTGCTAGGAAATGAAGAAACTCACCTAACCACGGCATCTTCCACAGATCATCAGGATTTTACATGGCTTAGTCAGTCATCTTTCTTCCACATTGAAAAGAACAACTTATTTAAACTTTGTATACCCGATTGTCCTTCTCAGCACTTGTGTGGGCCCTAGTATTGCCACACCCTAGGTGAAATGAGGTGGTCAACACTGCATGTTGCATGAAAAGGTGATTTCTGTGTGGATGTCTTCACAGTCCTCTTGGAAATACCTCAGCAGCTCTGCTTGCTAAATTAGCCCCACTCCACTGCTGGTTTGCTCAATGTAATGGAGTCCTCCTCCCCAAAATTTAATTTCACCTTCAGGACATTCTCCCTGAAGAAGCCAACACCAATCCCACACTTTACAAAGGGCGTTGATCACACTGGAAAAGAACAGTGGAAATAGGACAGGGGAAGGTTTTGGAGGCTGCACAGGAGAAAAAGTCCCCAGCCTCCCTCAAGCTCTCATCCCAATCTGACCAGTCAGCACCAGGTGCATCTTGCAGAAGACACGTGGCAGCTCTCCAGTGTTGAGCAAAGCCATTCCCTTCCAGACCTGGGAACACATTCTCCTCTCGCTCCAAGTCAGCCAGAGGGGCACGTGTACATGTTGGGCAGAACTTGACTCCAAGGTCGCAAAAGCACTTTGGGCTCCTCTGGGATGGTTTTCTGTTCTTACTAGTATCTGTTTGCCTGTCCTGAAAGGGCTAAGTCGCTACACCACTTTATGTTCAGGTGCCAGCCAGAGGGCTATGCCCAGAGGAATGCCACCACACCCTCGCATCCTGTAAATAACACAAGAGCCTCCATTGTAAATGCACTTTGAGTTGTTTGTCAAGCTGCCTGCTTACAGTTATCCAACATGCTGGAAATTCTCTCCCCAGCTGCTTAACCACCAGCTTGTTTTCTGTTCCTGTAGCAGGCTTTATTTCTACAAAGACAAATCACAGCCAGAGCAAATCACAGCACTATTCCTTATGAACTGGGCCTGAACCAACACTGCCCAGCCTCAGTGGCTGCCTATTCTGTAATAACAGCTCTACGTCACTGCAGAGCAGGAGAAGGTTTGTCCTTGACTCAAAAATTCTCCACTAAATCATCCAGCAAAGCTAAAACTTACATGTGGAGTACGCATGGCAACAAACAGCCATCAGATGGTTGATGGATAACCACAGCTATAATTCAATCTAATGTTCTTGATTTTCCCTTAAAATCCATCAAACTTGGCTCCTGGGGTCAATGACATGATCAATGGCATCCCCTTCGATCACTTTCTTTCTCTTCATCTACCAATCACTAAATCTATTTAGCTTTATACCATGGACAAGTTAGAAAAAGGGTGAATGAAGAAACCAGCCAAGACCCAAAAGAGTGCTGGACAAAGGGGAAATCCATTCTCTGTGTGCAGAAGGAAAGCATGTGTCTTCAGAAGCCTTCCTGAGGCATCTGGTGGAGAAGAAGACATGAAGCGAATCCTCTCTCCAGCCCCCAGAATTCATTGGACTCCATCCATTCAGCCCTGGCCTGGCCCCTTTGACAGATCCTATATCCAAACTTGGCTTCCTTGGGGGAAGCCAAGACAGATAGACCGAATACAGCTGAGACACCCAATGCCAGAACCATAGTATCGTTTTTCTCTGTCCTTGTAGATGAGCATGGATTGGACTAGCAAGATGAGGCAGGGAATGCAGATCCTTGGTTAGAAAGTACTGACATCAAAAAGGCTTAAACAATACAACTGTGTCTGAGATCACGAAGCTAAGAGCAAGCTTTCCTGCAGTACTAACCAAATTCCCACCCACCACTGAGAACATTGCCAAAGCCATGTGGAGCCAGATCAAGTCACCTGTATGAAATATATTTGTTAAGGCCCCACGTACAGCACCAGCTGTATGAAAAGTGCTGGTTGGCTTTGACATTCATGCAGAATACCCCTTCGTCCACATCGCCAGGGGAAGAAGTTATAGGCCAGACTTTCTGCTAGCAGAAAACAGAGGAAGCTCCCCTGAAATGACTGGGAACACTTGGCAGAAATTTCAAGGGCACTCCTCCTCCCTTTCCATGGGAGACAGACGGAGGAAAACCTAAGCCCTCCAAACCTGCCTGCCCACGTCCCATTGCTCCTATCCTCCTGACCTAGCTTCATCTTGCAGAGGTCATATTTGACAGCGCAGAAAAGCCAGCAGAAGTTTCTAAGAGGGACCGTCAGTCCCTAAATTCTCAGATTTTATAGTCCTTTATGTGCAGCTGAGCACCGTCACCTGTTAAAGAGCGTAGCAGGAAGCACTGTGCGGATTCGATCTCCATCAAGCGCCAAGCCCATGGCCCTGGCAGCTGTCAAGGATCTCTTACCCCTGCAGCGGCCAGGAAGCTCAGGAGCTGGAACAATTAGAGTAAAAAAGAAAGGGAAAAACAACCATTGCTACAGCAGAGTAAAACCTGGGCCACCTTGCGTGAAGGCACGCAGTAAAATGCCACTGTTACTCTGGCACAGGACTCCAAAGGTGAAATGCACTGTGACCTTAAGGAATCAACAGCAAGAAGTCACGTAGCCAGGTGGCCCTGCAAGATCCAGGTATTGCAGCTGCCCTTCTTCCCGGGTAAGGCGTGAATTGGCTGGTGGGAAGGAGGAGCTGGTGGAGCTCTGAGGCAGGGGCTGGCAGTGCTCACAGCTAGCTGATGCCCTGAAAGCATCTGCAGTCAGATGAGGGCTGTATTTTTGGAGCAGTTCTCTGTTACCAGGAACAGGGCTTGAAATGCTAGTAACAGTTCAGGCATGAAGCACTCAGGCCCTTTGCAAGCAGCAGACTTGCTATCCCTTGCATGAAAACACTTCCCGGCACAACAGGAATAGATATTGTTTGAATACAGTCCTGCTACACAGAAAGCAACAACTAACACTGTCCTCTGTTTCCCACTGACAGCTGGCCCCCCGCCTTGTGATTAATGGACAAACAAAGAAGATTACAGACCTCCTAAATCTGCTAACACAGTCTATAGAATTAATTGCACAAGGTAGAAGCGGGTATATGAGGGTGTGAGCTGGCCCTTTAACAAGGATGTTCGTCCCTGAAGTCAGACAAAGCTGATGTACCGCTCATGCCCAGAAGACATCTGAGCACAATCCTGCTTATTTGTTCCTGGCTGCACTTGGGGAAGGGGCTGGCAGAAGCAGAGACAGAGAAACACTGATTTGTAGCTGAAGCCAATCAGCAACAAAGCACAAGTCGTATTCTGAGCTGCTCTGCCTTTCTGGTTGGGGTTGTTCTACTTGTGCCCATGTAGACCCACTTTGTATGACTGGCTGGGCCCGCACCTGAGGCCCCAGCGAGCTCTTCTACCCAAATACGTGCTGCTCTGCTCTCCCTGGCTCCCAAAACAACCCACCAGGAGGAGTGTTGCCATCAGGCAAAAAGACCTCTCAGATTTGCTTCCCCACCAGGGATGGAAGGTGTCATGCTGGATGGGGTTTGGGGCACTTCCAAGCTAAGCTCAGACATCAGCCAGCCCTTATCCACAGACCATAGCCCAGAGGAGGGCAAAAGTATACTGATTCCCAAAGGGCAACATTTGCTTGTGCTCCGACGTGTCATTGGCATTCTCTGCCTATAGATAGAGGCACCACTAGCAGGACCCTGTAAAGTAGAATCGGTTGCTAAACCAGAACTCCCTGCCCCAAATTATATTCTGAGTACTCAGAAATTAAGCAAGAAATATTCCACAGAACTTTGGGTTTGAGGAAGAAGCACCATTTTACCCCTTCCCAGAAAGATGGCTTATGAAATCATGATGCTACTAAAACATCTCTTTGCTTTCCCAAGCTCAGAACATTCTACTTTGCTGCTGGTTCTTTAGATCATAATATTGAGCTTCAAATCTTATTTCAAACCTTACTGCCAGTTACCCAGCCACTTTAACAAGAAGACAGTAAACATTCCCCCTTGCTATGGGCATGTTCATTGTCCTTCTGTCTATGAGATCCCCACAGAAGTTGTGAAAAACTCCAGCAGAACTGGTACGTGCAATCATCTCCTCTGACAGCAGATGGCACAAACGTATCAGTGTGTCTGGGCTGCAGAGCTCAGCAGGCCTATGGGATTTGTGAGCAGAGAGAAAAAGAACCGTTCAAAACAAAAGGCGATAGAGTTTTCACACTGCAGTATGGGCAAGCGAAGAAGCCACATGCAGGCACACAAACATCTTTCCCCGCCACCTGCTAGGGTTTACAGTGAAGAGGAAGCCAGCTCTGACACAATTATTGCTATGAGAGGAAAGAGACCTCCAGTACCCGGCTATCTTCTATCAAATCAGATTTGGTACATAATTTTCATCTAGTGTATCTCAGAAGTCCTCTGATAGTATACAACATACGGGGTGGGAGCGAGATGCAAGTTTAAGAGGGGATAAGCCAGAAGATAGACACCAAACCTGTCTACAAATCCCATTTAATGCCAGATTTCCAGCTTGTGACGACTGAAGGGAAAGGACAGCATTTTGTCCAAGCCATCTGTACAGGGCTTTTTTTGTGTCATTTCTCTTTGAGTATTTATGCCACTTTACACAGCAGCATAACTGAGCAGGCAGTGTGCATCATGGCTTCAAAGCAGAACAATTGCTGTTTATAGAAGCGCTGTTAAGAATTTATTACTAATGCATTTTAATAAGTTATGAAAAGAGCTGTGCTCTGAATGAATCATTGCAGGTAAATTTAGTTTGAAATTCAGATTTTCTACCTCTTCACTGAAAAGCAAGCAAACTCACAGCAAGCACACACCTGCACACAGGCAGAGGGGCAGTTCCTATGTTCAAGAAGCAGTTTAAGAGCCCTCCGGTGATTTGCACTAAAGGTGAAGGTGAAATTAACGCCTAACTAATCAGTTTCCCTTATTTATTTTCAACCTCAGAACAGAGTAAATATAACAAAAGTAATCTAGCAGCATTCAAATTTAAATGCAAAGGTGGTCATCTAGGAATGCACATATATCCATGCTATATATTTGAAGAGCAGATCTGGGATTTTGGAGCTGTTTCAGGGGAATAAATGGAGATGTGTGTGCTCTAATACAGACAGTTATGAACATCTGGCAATACATAACACATCTGGGATGAGGGAGTATCAAAGCAACAAAACCAAGTATCCTTTGAGTTTACAGAAATAGCAAACTAGCTACCGCAAGCAATGTGTTAGTAACGCTGCCACCGCACGCACTACAGCACTGTGCCAAGCAACAGCACTCAGCTCTCAGGGGATGCTGGGTATCTCCTACAAACACTTCTGAAGCTGCATTTAAATAGCTATTGTCACACCCACAGCTTAGGTGTAAGCCAGCAGAAACCCTAATGGATGACACAAACACATATTTCTTATTAGCAGACGTACCCCAGAACACTTCCCACCCTGGCAACACCGCTCAGAGGCTCTCATGGGAGATACTGCTGGGATACCTCTGTTGCTGGCTCAAGACAAACATATCCAGAAGCAACCCACCAGTGAGCCCATATCAAGCTCCAGCACTGGTTTCCAGGTACTAGAACATAACCCCTGGACAGCACTCCATATGGCATAGGTTCCCTGATGCTCCAGGGCAGGATGCAGGATGTCCTGTCATGTTCTTGTTCCCCCGCAACCCATCCTCGGTCAGGAGTCTGGAAAACAGGGAGGTGGATGAATCTCCATACCCATTTTCCCATTCCATCCCAGTTAAAAGGAAAGGGGTGGTATATAGGGTATGTTTGCCCAGCCCCAGCAGTCAGACAGCATGAGGGGAAGTTCACTTGTTGCAAGGGGGCTGGGTGGAGGGGTAGTTTACAGACCACAGGAGGAAATCCTCTCCTTTGGGGAAGTCAGGGTAGCAGGGATGATAAAGGTCCTGAGGACAGGCACACATCCGCAAAATAGCAGGGGAACCAGAAGAAATGAATGTGGCAAACAGAGCCCTCACATGGCCACAAAGCTTGCAGATTCCCCAAGGAACAATTGTTCAATCCAATAGAGTGTGGTCTGGGTTTAAAGCAAAATTGTGGCAGTTCAGAAGATGCACATGGGTTTTAAGCATTGAACAGCAACACTCACTAGCTCCCTGACTTTGTTGCTCGCTCTACCAAGGGTAAGATGAGCGGGGCACACAGCAGAGAGGAGCCAGAGACTCTGCAGTTCAGAGTCATGCTTTTGAAAGCCCAGAGTATTTCAGCTCAGAGGCCTGAGACCAGAGTTTATGTAACAGAAGAAACAAATGTGGAAATAAGTGAAGCAAAGACTGCTTAAGGCAGGGAGGAAATGCAGGAATTGGGCTTCAGGGGAGCCTGTGTGGCTAAAGAGCAATCGCTTGCTTGCATAAAGGACGAATACTGGGAAATGGCTGGCTCTCTCGCCTGCTTGAGATGCTCAGCACGTAAACAGCCCTGGTTTAGTGAGCCCCCAAACCACAGCTGCATCCCCCATACCAATGGCTTACGTGACAGCAGCCTCTCTTACTTACTTCTCCCTCTGCTCAGCTGAGCTGACCTGAATATGTGGCCATCACGCAAGCCCTGTATCCCTTGCAAGTCGAAGCACTCTTCCTGCTTTTCCCAACACACCAGCTAGATCAGAGGCTGCTCTGCCAACCCTTGTGTTCAAAACCTGTAACAGGAGCTCATGTATGGACTTGGCCCATGGAAACATGGAAGGAACACAGGGTTCATTGCTACCTTTGCCCCCAGGCTACAAGCTGCCAGACTGCTTTTCTAGACTTCCTTCCCCTGCTCAGAAACAAAGCTGGGATTCTCACAGCATCATCTGCTGGCTCCAGAAGCTGGAGCTTTAATGAGACCACAAAATTTAACATCACTCTTGATTAAAAAAAGAAACAAAAAATGCAATTATGAGCTGGCACCACTGCAAGGCACTCAAATGATATTTTGCCCCCTGCACTGGAGAATGGCAGGGGCATGCCACAACCGCTAGAGACTTGCACCCACACACGCGCCATCCAGGTGAGGGCTGGGACAGACAGATGCACACTGCAGGCTGCATGCACGCTCTTCCCCTGTTTTACTATCTTTTAAAAGCTGTTAAGTTGAAGGGGGGAGAAAAAGAATCAATAGATAAAGGAGTTGCAATCTCTTGTGAGCATCTTAAGAGCCTGGCTTTCAGCTATTTTCAGCAAATTAGCGTGGGGCTCTTACACACTTAATTCTGCTCTCTGTGAGGTGAAAACAGGACCACCGCCAGCTCCGTGACTCACACAAACACAGGGAAGCAAACATAAAACACGCCGTCTGCTTGCTCTTTCCCAGGGCTTATTCACACCCTTCATAACTATTTGATCTGCCTGCTCCAGCGCATCCCAAGTTGCGGAATGAGAAAAAGCAGGGCTGGGGCTGGTCTTACACAGCTCTTGCTTGCAGAGTTTGAGCCAGATCTCGAATTTCCCAGTGAATAGAGAGAGGAAAATTAGAGACCTGACTGTACTTTTGAGACAGTAGCTATCAACAGCCCTGCCAGCTGGACAGTAATAACTGTTACGGTTTGTTACAAACCATTTTTGGCTATGACATAGAAAAAGATCCATTCTTATCCATCACCTCCACATACCAACCTAATAGACACCTACAGACCTGTGCCTCCCAAAACCTCTAAATCCTGAGCCATAGACAAGTGTTTGTATTGCGTTCAGGTCTTGTCACTAAGCAAAGATCTGCTGGAGGTGCTTGATAAGTTTTCGACCCTCAGCATTTGGCCATATTGCCAATTCTTACTTGTCTTCTGCATCTGTTGTTTTGCTGAAGACCCCAGTTTCTGGAGTCCTAAGACAAGGCAAAAGTCTCAGCCTAAATTTATGAAAAAAAAAGAGCAATTCCTATCTATCACAGCTGCAAATAACTGAAAATACCCTGAAGGAGATGAGGCTCAGAAACACTTAAAAAGCTGAAGAAAACAGAACAGAAATAAAAATACACCAAGAGTTTTTATTTTTAGAGTCCAACTTATAGCTTCTGAGTGCCTCAAGTTTGACAAACCAGCTCATTGCTCTTCCCACTGAGGTTCCCCTTGGACCGCTGGCATCAGCTCTCTCTACAAATTTACCAGGTAAAACAACGGCAAAGTAAAACCCACTGGGCCTCCTATAGGGAGGTGGAGAGATGGCACTGCTAGGAAAGGGATAGAAGGATCCCATGTATTGTTCCCTGAGACAGTGATGTCCTGGGAAAACACTCCAAAAAGGGATCTGCCTGCAGCCCTAGGGATGGCAAGGGCAGCGTAGATTCTTCCCAGGGCAGAGAGCTCCCATCTCTGGAGGGCAGGGATGCAGTGCATCTTTTCCCAGCACCTAATGGTCCCTGTCTTGCTGTGATCTTCTAGGTGCCCACTTTCACACCAGGAACTCTGCTGGATTTTCTAATAACCCTTCACATATCTTCCACCCAGCCAAACTCTCGCAGACTCGAAGCAAAACAGCAACAACGTACACTTGTACTGGAGGAGTTAGGAATGCCACACAGAGCAGGAGCGAAAGGCTCTGTTACAGGGACCTCTGCCTGCCTGCCAGGTCCTGCAGTGCAGCACAATTTGGGTGCCTCGGCCAGGGACAGTAGGCAAGTGGCTTCCAGGGGCCTGGAGAGCCCTCACTTGCTCACCAGCTTTACTGCTGGGCGCCTCGCTTGCTTCCCTGCTCAGCATGAGTCGATCATTCCCACCAGAGTGCTCCACTTGCCCCACCGGGGCATCTGGGAAGAAGCATTCAGATAGGGCAGAGTGCTGTGACTTGGTGCAAAGGGGGACAAAAATCCAAGTTGAGCTCAGCAGTTATTCTAAGGCAAAACACAGGGTGTATCCACATGCCAGCTCCAGCAGCACACTGCCTGCCCTTCCAGCTACTGTCATAGACCTCACCCCACGCCGGACAAGGCTCTGTCCAGAGCTCTGCACACCTCCAGGCTCTTCCACCTTCAGCTGAATGTCCCAGAACATCCCCTGGGACACTGACCAAAGGAAGGGGAGAAGCCCGTCAGCACCCCACTTCACCCAGCTGTTGGGGCTGGCAGACTTCTGCTGATACCCACAGCACAGCAGCAGAAAACCTCTGCAATGCCATGCTCTAACACCAACAGCTGCAGCCGTCATCGCTGCTTGAGGATTATCCTCCTCTGACCCCCCTCCAGCTCCTCTCTGTGATCTGCCCACCCCACTCCACAGGCTGGCGTAAGGCCAGGCTCCCCTGCCTCCAACCTCCGTTACTCCATCTGTCCAAGTCCTGGCCTTTTTCAGCACTCAGCTGATGCATCGGGGGCACAGTCGCTCAGCCCCAGAGCCCAGAGTCTCCCACCCTTCAGCCCCCTCCAGGGGCTCAGAGCCTGTGACAAAACCAAGTTTTGAACATGATGCTCCTTGAGACCACTCATTTTTCCTTCCCCCCCATCTATGTGCACACAGGGAGCCAAGAGCCTCACTGCCTCGCTATTTCTGGATGTGGGCAGACCCTCCTCTGCCTTTGCCATTGAAGATGTCTGACATAGCAGACAGGCCAGCTCCTGGCATTTGGTTACCTTCCAGGCTCTCTGTTTAGCTTCCATCCAGTGATAACAGGTCCCTGCCAAGAAACTTAGTTGTCAAGGAGACCTCTTTCAAACAACAGTTTGGTAGAAACTATGTTGTTATCTAGGGTAGCACATCTCCAAGGTAGAGCACTCAGGTTAACTGCCTGCTAGCTCTACTTCAGTTAAAATACAGGCTCAGAGACAGAAGAGAAAGCCAAAATGGAGTTGGCAGCATAACCAAGCCCCGGAGTTTGTAATTTTGCATAGATAGGATGCTTTGAAGGCAATGCAGAGGTCACCAAAGAGGGCTGTGCTCCTTCTAGTGCCACGGCTCAGCCTCACCCTCACTCTCCCACACTGATTTTATAACCCAAATTCAACCTAAAATGCAAAGAAACAGATCCTAGCCTTTCACTAACATTGACTGTGTCTCCTCTGGGAACTGCATATTTCAGGTGGCAATATTTAACCTAGAAACAGATGAAAGCAGCAGCACCTATAAGGAGAGAGCACAAGACCAGACAGGCGGGTCGGGATCGGTGCTCAGCAGAGGGCTGGCAGGCGCTTCCTATTGAAAGATGTAGCTGAAGGGCATGCAAAGAGTTTCACTCTATTAATGCAATTCTCTAGCTCCTGCTGCATGTTTCCTCCCAGTCCTAGTAGAGGACAGATCTGTAGGGCAATAAAAGCTGCTTTTTTATTTGCCTCTGCCTTCAGCAGTAACAACTTCTATTTTCTCTCTTTCCTTCTTCAGAGACTGGGTTAACTAGGAGGGAGAAATTTGCCACTTCCACCCCTCTTACACTACAAATAAAGCTACCTCACAGCAGCATTACTAGCTACCAAAAACTTCACCGACAGTGGAAAAGCAGCTAGAAAATAGCAGCCAGAAACAAAGAGTGCATGTGGGTAATCAGGAAGAGTTACCCTGCATGTAATCTTCAAAACCAGCCCGAAATGAAGCAGTTGCAGGAAAGCAAGATATATGCAAAGCCACCAGGCGTCAGCTGATCTATTTCTAATTGCCTGAAATGATAGCTCCTGACAGCATAAAGCTAATCTTTCATCTCTCGAGAGGAGTTTCAAAGGTAGGAGACATTTCCTGGCATAGGAAGAGGCTGAGCTGGGAATTCAGGTTATAAGGCACACAACAGAGTGGGAGCCATTTTAAAGTCCACAAGCACGTACTGCAACACATAGCTTTATTTGGTGCAGCCTCTTCCATATAAAGCACGTAAAAATAGCAACTGGTGAGACATGAAAATCAGAGATAGTGAGCCTGTGCCAGAGACATTTAAAGGGAATGATGATCTGATGGTATGGCTTCAAGTAGTGATTTAAGACTGCATAATTAATTATTTGCTCTACACTAGCCATGAATGAGGGGGGAAGTACCAAGGTTTATAGCTCCATCCCCAAGATAAAGCAAGCCTGAAAATTCACTGGACGTGAAGGAACAAAATTCAGCAAAGAACTCAGAATGTGAAGTTGAGTGTTTCATTCTCGTATCAACTTTTTGCTCAGTCTCCTACCGTCCCAAAGACCTAGACAGTTAAGCTTCTCACGCAATTTGTCTTGTAGATGAAATTCAGCACCCGTTTATCGCATGGCAAGGTCTTCTCTGAAGAACCTTGCACTAAAGGAGAAGGAAAGTATTAGCAGGTAAACGGTAAATCCTTTTTACTAGATAAATTTATCGAAATCCAGGGGCTGAATTCAGCCTACAGGGTCAAACCAAAGAGTACAATAAAATTTTAAGCCAACAATTTCTTTTTCTTTTAGGAAAGACTGGTCACTACATCTTCACACTTTCTTCCCAGCAATGTGCATTTAGGATCTCTGCCAAATTGTATAAACTCTACAAGTTATCACACTGAGAGCCACTATATGCCCTCAGCACCATGGTGTATGTATGGTGATTCCCTTAACCCAGGTGGCATGTTCTTATCGTGGGAAAATGGGTTCACAGCCCAGCACCAGAAGACCATTTGCTCCATTGGTGAGCCACTGGAGGCCCCAGAATTAGTGCTGAGAGGAGGGAGAAAGTAACCTTACAGTGGAGAAAGCAATTCCAGAAACGTGACTCCAGTGAAATGGTGGGTCTTAGAAAAAAATTGGAAACAAAAGGTAAAATTTGTCCTCCTCTGTGCTAAATTCTGTGTTTTTTAAACATCAAACAAATCCACAGAGCAGTACAGAAGACAGAAATCCATTATGACCAGGATTTAAACATTCTGAAATTTGACTTCCTTTTGAGTTGCAACAAAGGCCGTAAAACCTCTGAAATTATTCACAAGAGGAAGAATCTAAAAATATTTCAGACAGTTTCAGGAACAGCAAATAGAAAATACGCAAAACATTTTAAAAAACCTCAAGCGCTCTGTTCCAAAAAAGAAATGTCAAATCATGTTATTTTTCCTTTACAATGGAAAATTGAGGCAAAGCAGTTTTGTGAGTTACTCCCTTCAGCTGGAAAATGATCAAAGGTGTTTGCAACAGCTCTGCTTATCAGGTGTTTAAAACAGCTCCGCTCATGGCCTTTGCCTTCCAGAACAGGATGCTCTCTTGACTGAAAGGCCAAACTGTTGGCCATGAGCAGTAGAGGCAAGCTTTTCCCTCTCGTAAACCAGTGGAGGACACGTGCGTAGCTTCCTCTTCCCTCGCATTTACACAAGGGAGAGGTCGTGCCCATGCAGATGGACAGGAGTGGGATCCCATCCAGCAATACCGGAAACCCACAGCCAGGCTTGGCTGCCCCAACACACACGGGACAAAGGCGAACAAGCTGGAACCCAGCCTGGAGCACTCTGCCAAAGCTGTTTGCCAGGGGGAAATCCCAAAAGACTATGGCCTGGAGCCAAGGATGGGGGATTGAGAATTAAAGAAGTCCATCTGAAGTTGACCGAATTTCCTTCTCCTCCAATTGCTATGCAGTGTCCTCAGGGCTGATGGGAGGTAGCTACAGGTCTTTCTGTGAAACAGGTATCAGGACAAGAAGGGGACCTCCTTTGGAAAAACTCAGGAGAATGGAGCAGAACGCAAGCCGCTCCTTGCTTTCATGCTGGAATGACCACACAAACCACCATTTCCACGTGAACAAACATGTCAGTGTCTTGCGCACCTAAGCGACATATAATATGAGCAGGCAGCACCACATAAGGACTTATGCAAGATTTGGTGCTGAGACAGATACCAGGCAGCTGGTTCAGGACCACAAAACAGGATTGGATTTTCCACAGAGCAGAAAAGGACCCAGGCAATCTGAATAATTGCTAATCCTGGAACGTGCAACAAAACCAGAGTTTTGTATCCAGAGCTCACATCAGGGCTTGGCCCTCTCTGCTCAAAAAAAGCCCTAGAGATACTCAAACAGAAAGAAATGAGACAGGGAGACCAACCAAAACCAATTAGCAGACTCCAGCCAGAAGGCAGAATTATCCTAGCCATTACTGGCATGCTGAATTTCAGCTGCAGATGAAGGCTGCAAACTTTGACAGCAGGGGAAAATCAGCTTCAGGGCTTCCAACAGGCCAATCCCAAACCATATAGTTAGGTTTATTTAACAAACAAAACACACTACAACTAGCCTTTTCTCTTATCAGTCTTAACCGGGGATTTTCAGGGTTGGGTTTTTTCTACTATTTGTGGTTTCCTAAAAAATTACAGAAGAGGCACTGACTTTCTTAGTGAATTTATAGCCTCCAGTAAGCTTGTTTCTCCCAGCCACCCTTCACAAGCCCTGAGGAGTTGAATATTCTTCTTCTTTTAAGTTAATTGAGTTGGGCTGAATGACAATCAGCAAAGCATCGGCATGTTCTCAGGGCTCAAAGATCCAGAGGGGCGGGGTAGAAATGAAGAGCTGAAAAGGACGCGGCATATGCATCCCCAGCACTCAACATATCACTTTCATGAGATACCTCTGGCCCTTCTTTACATGGCCAGTTATCCATCCTCATGTATGTGTATGGGCAGATACCAATCCCCTTCCTCAGGATGCGGAGCAAGTAGTAATCCCAAAATAGCTCTACTGACATCCAAGAGATTTCTCCAAGAGTAAGGCACAACTCAGTGAGAGCAAGGACACCGAACACAGCCTATAGCAAGCCTGTAGCTCTCCTTCCGTGGATCAATTTATTAATTTCTTCTGTGATGGTGATTATAAAGACGGGGAAGGGGATGGGGAGACAGAGACAAGGCCCTTGTGTGCAATGAAATTAAATGCACAGCAGCAGCCATCATTAATGATGCATTATGGAGTTACAAAGGGACCCTGGTTGATTGACAGTCCCTAACAAGTTGTGTATAATAAACACTTCTCTCTAGACAGAACGTTCCTGATTATGGGATATGTTCCCCCTCATGTTACTGACAGATCCATTGTGAGAGACGCACCCCACTTCAAAGGGGAGAGACACCCAAAACAAAAGGAGGATTGACTAGGAGATGCTTGACTGAAGGAGCCACGAGGCCACCTTACTGAGGTCTGTACAGAGCAAAATGCACAAGGCTGAGAAGTCGTCCAGGAAAATAAATGGCTGCAAAAAAAGTATGAAGATCAGGGGCAAATATCATCCAGCAATACCAAAATAAACCCTTCAAATGCCACTACAGACGCTCTGGATTTAGCTTCCTCAGAACAGGATCTGAACCATATTTTTATGATCTTCTCTAAATGGAGGAGTATTAGTGCAGATCCTTGGTTCCTCACATCCCGTGTCAGCTTCTACATATAGCACAGAACCTGCCTAGGGTAGCCTGCTTGGGATACAGGCAGCCCTGCGTACCCATATGCTAAGAGGAGCACCCCAACAGAGGAGACAGGCTCCTTTCCTTCTCTCGGCACCAGCCTGGCTCGGGGGTTGATGGACCAGATCTGGAGTCTCAGCACTTAACCAGGACTGCCCACTCTGAACTGGTTATATATCCAGCCATGCTGACATTTCTGGCGCCCAGGATCTCACCTGCCCTCAACAGCCCAAGTCCTTCTCTCCCCTGACAACTCTTAGTGCAACCACTGTTATCTCCTTCCTGCATCCCTCTAGCAGTACTCTCCCACCCTTCCCATTTGACCCCAATGATTAGAGGCTGCATAGAGCTCATGAGGGTCCATGGGTGACAGAGATGTCCTACTGGTTGGGTTCAAGCCACAGCCCCTGAAGCAAGGTTTAAGCTGCACAGGCAGAGCCCATCAGCGGTGCAGTCCAAGTGGAGGGCTATAGGGTCCTAACAGGACCAGGACAGGTCCCAGGTCCCTCAAGCTATGCAGGACTGCTCCAGTTCAGACTTCCCAAACCCTGTCCCACCAGCAGAGAGGATATCTCCAACAGAAACAGGCTCAGCTAGCGGTTCCTACACCAATTCCTCAGTTACTAGTATTAAGGCTATAGCTCAGCTTAGCTGGAGAAATTGCATTTCCTAGAGGGGACAGAATTCCCTTAAAGAGAGGGGTAACATCACTATGGGTTTTAAACATCTCTTGCTCCTCAGGACTGAATCCAAAATGAAATGGGATGGAAGGACACAAGTTCAAGAGAAGCAGAGGAAGCATTCCTGACCCAGAAGTGTTCACATTCAGAAAGGCACCTGAGCAAGCACCCCGATCAAGCCTATTTCCAGGCAGAGCTACAAGCCAGAGGTTAGGCCCTGTAGCATGCGATGAGGAAGTTTGCTGGCAGATATTAAACACAGGCTGTAAACTCTGAGTTTCCCAGAGAGCGATTAAAAGGGAAAGGCAGGAAATTTGCAGCTCTATAATTAATGCCAGCGAGAAGTCAGAACAGAGGGTGACATCACCACAGCTAATTACAACTAGGGGGAAGGGTAGGACTAATCGTTATCCTGACCCTGTGATCCATATCTGACTTGCTCCAATTGTGCTTCTGGCCAGACTTCCCAGGAAGAGCGTGTTTCCCGTGCCCAGAGGCATGTTTCTGGCTCTGTTCATGCCGAGCACGTGTGAGGCCACACCCCCACGCATTTCACATGGATGTTAAAAAAGGAGAGCAGTTAGGAGTGAGACTGGGGACAGATCACAGGGCTGCCCACGGGTGTTGCAGCAGGACACACAGCCCCTTAAGGCTTCTGCTGTAAGAAGATCCTGTAAGGCACCGAGGAGAAGCCAGGCCTGATCCCTCTTCCCCCTCCTGCTTTTAACTGCCCAAATCCCTTTTTCCACACCCACCCCAGAGCTGGCATTACTCCAGAAGCCAGAAATAAGCAGACATCTGGCACCAAATGCGAGTGAAGCACTTCTGCACTCCTTGTGCCAAGACAATTCTCCCCAAGCTGTCACCATCGGTGGCCTGGAAGCTGCTGTTTCCATATCCACACACAGGATGGATGGCAGAGCTCTACAGCTCATTGCCATGGCTGGGTGCATGGGTCTCTCAGAGCAACAAAGGACAGAAAAAGCAGGAACTGCATAAGGAAGGTCTGCTCTCATCTGCCAGCAAGGCCTGGGAAGACACTAGTGACACGTCTTGTTGTCCCAATGCTATCAGCATACTGGGATGAGCCCATGAAAGGAGCTCTATTTCACCATAGGAAAAAGGTAGGTCCCCTTCTGAAAAACAATTGTTGTAGCGCTGCATAAGGTTGCTAAGACTTCAGGGTACCAAATTTTCAGCCAAGGGCTTCAGTTGCCCCATTCAGCCATTGCAGCTGATCCTCACGATCTGTTTAACCCTCTGACTCGGTTGCCTTTGGCTGTCCCACTGCCATGCAAAAGGATACAAGAAAGTTGACAAGTGTCTGCAGAAATGCAACACTACAGCAAAAAATCCCTCTGAAACAGGAACCAAAACAAGGCAGCCGGCATACTGTAACTTGTGCCCTCCCCACCCCACAGGGACATGCATCCACTCTGCCATGTAAAGGGAATTATTTAGAAAGTTGTTTCAGAGAAATGGCACATCAGTAGTGGGAGCTGTCCGTTCCAAAGAAAACTAAATGAGGTTAGAAAAGCTATATCCAGAGGAAAGGGAAGGGGAAGTTGCATGGTCTTGGTTTTATTAAGAAGATTGTTCTTTACAGAAAATGTAACATTAGTATCTGCAGCCACTATTTTGGCACTGCATGAAAGCAACAGGCTCAATGCAGAAGCAGAGAAAGTAGCCGGTTTCTGATGAACTCTTCAGGACGAATCCAGTGCAGCAAGTTAAACCTGACAGCATAAAGAAAGAAAACCCACCATATAGGATTCTACTTTGTGTCTCGATATAGGAGGTGTTAGTAACACACAAAAATTATTTTTAAACTCCTTTCTAAATCTCTGTGTATATGCAGCACTCCATAAAAACCGCCAAAAATATTTAAATATTATATTGAAATATTGTCAGAGACCCCACATATCTGTAAGTCAGTGAAAACTTCTTGGTAGCATTTAGATATGCTTCAATAATGCTACAAAGATTAAAAACATGATGGAAATCTACAGAATGGCTTCAGAGTAAGACATCAGTTAGTTTATATAGAAAACCACACTAACAGACCTGTAATACCTAACTGTTTGTCTGCAAAGCTTCATTACAAATTCCTTTTAAAATCTTTCTCATGTCCTCCTCCCCTTTGCCTATCCTAGTTTTCAAAAACACTGTAGGAATCCCCTGGATTAAGGGGGAACTCACAGTCCAATAGTATGCAATATTCAATCAATCCTAAGGCTATTACAGCACAGTGCTCCCATGCAGAGATAAGCAACGGTTTAGAAAAGTATCTGAGCAGTTCCAAACATCAAGATGATTTCACACCCCGATGGAAAATATGCAGGCTAATATTGCAGCAGTCATTATGGCATTCAGCATATAGTCATGCTAAAATCCACAGAAGAATACAGCTACATTCCTTCATAGGATTAAAAGACTGATCCATATACCACTAAACCAATAAGATTTTTTCCATTAAGTGGGAACTGGATTGGATCCTATAAAACATTTACTCTGTGAGCTTTCACGAGACATGGAGGCGCAGAATAGCTACACAGTCAATGCTGAGATACACAAGCACGCTAGCAATTTGTAACACAAACTGCAGTATGTGCTTATTTTCTTTCCTACTAGACGGGAAGAACTGATTACAGAATGGGGTCAGCAATGAGGTTACATAGCTGGGCATTGCAAATAATAAATAAACATGAATAAATAAATGAACTCATGACTAGCTAGGGAATAAAGCTAAAGTAAAACCAAGAGCACCTCTTTTGCATATGCCAGAAAGGCTATGCATGCAGCTTTTGAGAACAGAGTCACATTTTAATGGGATGTTTTGAGAAGGGAGTTTAGATGAAACACACAAGTAGTCCTAAAGGAATGCAACAGTTCTTCTTAATGAAAGAGCTTTAAGTTGCAAATTTTTGTAGCACATAGACTAGCATTTTATTATCTCTGAGCACACAGGCTCTCTAAAGTCACAGAAACACAGAAAGGTAACCTAACACATATGTATGGCCTTAAAAATCAACCCAGCCATCTGTCTCTCTCACCTGCTGTTGGTGAGGTTGACCCACTGTGCATCCACTGTGCATTTGAAAGTCTCACCCAAAGCCCCATGGTGGGTGCTAAGGTGATAGGAGCAGAGCAAGGGCTGGGGAAAAGACAGGTACATGCATCAGAAAGAAAACTGGAACAAAACCCAGCAACATCAGTGCGCTGTGTGAAGAGTTTGGTAGGAGGAAAAAAGCCAACGCTGAACATTGTCAGGATGCCTTCACCTAGCAGTCCAGGCCAAAAGGTATCCAACTGCAGCAGGTAACAGGTCACAGAGCAGCATTTCCCACAGAGGAAGACTCTCTCCACCCTGCAGTTTTGCAGGATGGACACCAAAGCCTGAACCCCCTGCTAGGAAGAAGCCATTTCAACAGAGATCCAAAGCATCTAATGAATGGCTGATGATATTCCTGTCTACTAAGAAATATCAGATAAACTTGATGAAAAGCAATTAGCAGAGGGGATAGCAGGTGGAGAAGGGGAAGGTAGAAAAACACACAAGCCAATCAGGCCCTCAAACTAAGAGCTGTTCATGTTTGGTTGTAACGTTTGTTCCAGCAAGACAAGCTTTGTGAATTACATGTTTTGGATTAAAATCCTTAGGAAAGCCTGTGCCCCACTGTCTGCTACAGAGCACATCCCTGGCTGGTCCCAGAGAGAAGGACCTACGGTGTACAAGCCACCCATCCAGACACTAGTCAAACACTAAGGAGCATCACCTTACCAGTAGCAAAACTCTTGAGTTTCATATCCAGGCCCCTTGAAAAAGAGGGTCTGAAAAGGGTGTTGGATAATACACTTTATATTCCCCTGCTATGAATGAGGGTAGTATAAGATGCCAGAAAACGGATGCATTTATCTCTTTAACATTTATCTCTTTAACATACTTTGAGATCCTTGTAGTCGAAGTGCCAGAGACAAAGGGCTTAGCAAATAAAGGAAGAATGAGAAGGTATCAAGCTGCAAAATACAATGGCGGGCACATCAAAGAAGCTCACACAGGTGAAAAAAGCAAAGCAGCTGATCTGTCTGCACAACTGAACTGCTGTGCCATTTATTTTTAAACACCCTCATTGCTCATGATACTTGTGTCTGCCTTTCCTCTCTCACCCACACTGGAGCAGCTGCCCTACTTGTGTGAAAAGGGAACTTCTGAGTTCCAGCGCTCATTAGGACGATGCCTCACGCAAGCAGGCTCTGACTGGGATGCCTGCGTGACAAGTCTCTGTGCAAAAGGCAAAAATGACAGGGGTGGCAGAGAGACTGTGACAAAGCAACAGTCAGTGTTCAACAACAGTAGAAAAACAATCCTGGCACAGTTCATCTACCACAGACTGTCTGACAGTGACACGAGTAGAAACTTCAGGGGAAAGTGTAAAAAGGCAGAGTAGCCTACAGCAATACCTCCTCTGATACACCTTCCCCAGCTTCGGCAGTGTGTGGCTGAGAGGTTTCTGCACGTGGAGTTGTAAATGCTAAATAGCCACTGACAGACAAATTCACTATGAATTTGCACAATTCCTTTTAAACTCGTTTGTATTTTGGCCTTCATGTGTCACGGGGCAGCAAGCTCCATGCTGTAACTATGGGTCATGGGAAATGCTCGCATTTCAATGGCCACCTGGTAAGGTTATTGGTGCCTGTAATTCTTCTGCAGCATGGAAGACGACCAGAGTTCATATCATAATTGCCCTTTCCACCCCACTCACTGCCATTCCCATCAGGGGAAAAAGGAGGTTAGCACAAAGAGGAGGCTCTTCTTAAAATGCAGTAGCAAATGCCACGAGTCAGGAGTTCATTATTTTAAGCTGCTTCTTTCCTAGAGCATTATCTCAACAGTTTGGGCCGCTCTATGGCTGCTTTAGAAGGAAGAGAGAGATTATGTTCTGGCCCAGGCCTGATGATCAAAAAAACCCCTTCTCTACCAGCCAATGACAGGTCTGGGCAGAGTACTTCTGTAAGTGATATCAGTATTACCAGTCCAGACAAATCCCACTGCATAACAGAGAATGGGGCAAAGAGAGGAAGGCATCAGGGCACATGCATCCCTTCTAGCACTGCTGGCTAGTAAATCCTGCTCCCAGGGAAAGAACTGACAAACTTAGCCTGTCTGGTTTGTGCACTGCTAAATTAAAGCTGATGTATGGGAGATTAGTAAGAAGAGCTGTAATAGGAGAATGCTGTCAGGACGAAAGGGAAGATATGAGGATTTGTTAGCAAAAACCACTTTCTCTGTCTATCTCACCCTGCAGATGGCTACGCATCAATCAGACTACAGCTACAACCACCTCAGAGCAGAAGCAACTGCCTATGGAGTCCTCCACCCTGCCTGTAAAACCAGCTGTCTGGTTGTTTCAGGAAAGGATGCAAGACCCTGAGGTTTCTTCTAACTGTACTACCCCAAGACACCAGAAAAGGATTATTCCTTCTGGCCTGTGGGGTGGCACTCCCCAGAGCCTGCCTCCGCCCTGGATCCCAGGCAGCCTGACAGCAGCACTGAGCATCAAGATCACCCAAAGCAGAGCCTGACAGCTCTGTGGTTCCCTACACAGTGGCTGGGACCTCATGCTTTGTGGAGGACAGCAGCTATTCATGTTCCTGAGGAACCATCTGACATGGGTCTCACTGGGAACCCAAGCTCCCAAGCGTGGGCTCTGATCCCAACTAGAGAGAAATCTGTGGGCAATGGTCTGCACTCTAATAGGACATTCATAGCACATTTTTTTTTCTTCTTTGTTGAAGCAGAATCATAGATTTAAGGTCCATTTCTCAGTCTCCACTTCCCTGACTCCTGACCAAGCCTACCTGTGGTGTAGCGCTTTCCTTGAACAGCTCAGGCCAAGCAAAGGGAAGCAATTCCAGAAACAACTCTAGACTCAATGCAACTCTCAAATTAGAAACAACCCATCCTCTGCACAGAGCTAGTCAAATAGCAAGCAGGGTGCCGAGATGTCCCTCTGCCCATCACACCCTGGCTAGTGTGAACAGCAAACTCACACCTGAGAGCACACTGAGCCTTAATGAATGGTTTCAGACTATGGCAGGGCCAGGCAGTGGCTCCCAGGACACTACTGCAACCCTGTCTTTGCTTTTCCTAGCAGCACCGCAGGGGTCCGCACCAAACTCTGTCTTGAAAGGCAGGGTGAAGAGAGAGCAGTTTTGCATAGAGACTTCCATGAAGCCAATAGCATTGGAGGTTATTAGAAGCAATTTTTCCATCCAGGACATTTCAGGCCCAAGGCTAGCACTTCAAGAAAAGGAAAAGGGAGAACAATACTTCACAGGTTTAGTTTTCCAGCCTTTCCTTTAAAGTGTCCTCTAAGTCCCAGCACACAGTGGAGTCCATACTTACTAGTGTTGCATACAAATCTTAACTACCAACTCAGTACTGGCTAGGGATTGATAGAGAAAAGAAAGAACAAGCCTGGCTTGTTCCAAGACAAACTCTCACTACAGGTTGCATTCCTGGTGTTCCTGTCAACTGAGAAAACCCCTACATGATCTGCTACCAAATCCATGGTGGCTCTTCCTCTATCTCTAGGATGGAATATAGTATGCTGTACAATCATGTTGCACCACGTTTGTGTTGCCAGAAAAGCTGCTTTAGCGAAGGAAATAATTTATTCAAGCTACCTTGCAGTGTAAAAACCTCTTTTCCATGAAAGTGACTGGGCGGTATCATAACCTGTGCTGGGCGGTGTTGTAACCTCCTCTAAATATGGTTGTAAGGTCTGCACCCATCTAGTGCCCTGACAGATGAGTAAAATTGGCTAAGTTTTGCATTTTCATGTTCATATTTACTCCAGATAAGCATTGTGTTTCAAGGACGAGGAGAGCTCCTGATGTTAGCACATAGGACCAAACCTTTCCCAGACACCCCATTAAAGTCTTATCAGCCTGAATTCCTACTCACTGGGTAGACAGAGTATCCCTTTTTATCTAACCTGTGTTCTTTGCTCTGTTCTATTTTCTATCTCTGTTAAAACTAAAACTAACCCAGCCTAGCAAATGTGCTGCAACCTATTACTGAGAGATCTGCCACTCCCCTTTAACCACCTTAATGCATTTATTATAAAGGAACTTACTTCGACCTTCATTTCCTTCCTTCCTGCTTGTCTCTGCTTATAGCTTTGCACTGAAACTAAGCAAACATACTGCTAGAGTAGCCATCTGCATAATCAGATCAGCTTGCGGTACTATCACGTATTTAATGACAGAGCAGCTCCATCCCCGACCTCACAAGGTTTCCTTGCAGCATCATTCTCCCACTCAGCTGCGCACTTCACCCACCGACTAGTACAAACATGCCGGTTTTAAGGGCTGCCTCCCATCAATTACATCCTTGGCTTTGTGTTCCTCTCCCTTGATGAGCTCTTGCACGTATTACACCCTTTTGTGCTGGCATCAAGCAGCCTTCTGTTGTTTAGAAGCATCGTTGCCTCCTCCGGAGCTTAGTGATGTATGAGTGCTGGGTTTTCCCTCCTATTCCTCTTGCTAAGGGTGAATCTGTCTCCAAAGGCTCTTCCCAGCACCTCCAATGCTCCATGCCATAAGAGAGAGAAGGGGGATAAAAACATTGGGTGGAGAAACACAGGGTTCTTTCTGGTGGTTTTTTTTTTCAATCCTGCACTCAGAGGGTCCCTGAGGTGTGGGACAATTGTGCCTACCAGGGACATTGCATTTAACACCTTAGCTGTCTCCATCTCTTAATATTTCACATGATTAATTCAGTACCAGCCTCTCCTATTTAGCTCATAAGATTAATTCAGTACCAGCCTCTCCTCTTGCCTATTGCTTTACCAGCCTCACTTGCCTCTCTTCTGTCAGTGTTTGGCGCTTACATTCTTTTTCCAGGCCACTGCAGCAGCTTAGCCCTGCTAGCTTGCTCAACTTCATAGGTTCCACTATATGTACTGTTATATTGTGGTCCCATCTCTTCCCTTCACATTATGTCACCCATTACAGTTTAGGGAGGTGTTTGGGGGCTCCTGTACTCCTTTCTCACCTCTATAACATAATATGCGGTTTACAGCCACGAATTAAAGAATCCCATCATTTTAAATCACATCATCACGCTCCAGTGCCACCTACAATAACAACGTCCCTATTTTTCCTCCACTGTGTGGGTTCATCAAACTTGCACCTTGGGAGAGAAACTGAAAGGCCAGAGAGATTTCTGACTGTTTCTATAAGGCTGTATGAGAAGTTTTTCAGGGACTGTGTATCTTCAGCTTTCAGCTGTGCTGAGCCATAATCACTAGGCATGCATTCACAAAGAAGACATCAGCCGTTTCACTCAGTGCCCTGGAACTCACCTCAAATCTTGAATGCCTCTGCTCAGCTCAGCCTTTCCATCCCACTCACTAATACAGTGATACCTCTGTGTCCATCACACCCCTAAGAGACTTTTCCTGTCCAACCCACTCAGCTCTGCAAATACCTACCAGCAGGCTCCTGGCTCACAAAGCCCTCTTTCTTCTCTCTAGCAGCTGCCTGCTTGTGACTTCTGGTTAAAGCAGAACCATTCCCATTCTGAACAAACATCCCAGGTTTATAGACTTTATACCGTCTCCCAGACGGCCGTTTCTCTGACAGCTCCTCACTAGCTAAGGGAGAATGTCATGGAAGAATACACAGGAGACTCGAAATCCACAACTTAAGAATACCCCCCATCAACCTTACTGGTGCCAGTGGGTGCCACAGACATTGGTTTATGCCTTAAGACACTTTTAAGGGCCTGGGAAAACTCTTAAGGGACCATCTGCCCCTGCATTCTGTGGCTGAGCTCATAAAAGGGTTGTCGGCCACATTTTATTAGTTTAAGATCAATGTATCACCCCCTTGGCATTTTTTAACATGCTGGTTACTACACAGCTTTTGTTTCCAGATATGATACTTAGAGGGAAACCTAATATTTGTGCATGCACCTGCTGACACAACAGGAGGACTCTGAAGCAGTAGATGTGTGCAACCTGATCTCTTACTTACATCAACCGTCCCAAGCTGAACACAAAGCACAGCACACCCAGCCAGGAGCAGGGCCACTTAAACCCATTAGAGTGGTCTTCGCTGTGACTAAACAGCACAATGAGATTAAGCAGGAGGAGCGGGGGGATGGGGAAGACCCCGCAGCCCTGTGCTTACCGCCACAAGATTTTAAGCACTACACGTAACAAGAGCAAAATGTGGATGGGAGGTAGGGCATGCTTTGAGTCCAGGGGACAAGATAATTTTCCTTTTTCTGCAGGACTCCTGTTTAGTTTGCTCCAGCCTAGACCATGGTCATATACCAGCAGTGAAGGGCTTATCCAGGAGAGGGGAGTGCAGCATCTGGGTCAGTACAGCAGAGGCACCTACCCTGAGGCAGAGGAGAGAGCGTGGCTACCACGGAGATTTGCCTCCTCTTTGAAAGGGGCACAAAGAGATTCTGAGTCTCCTGGATTTAAATCCTGGCAGAGGTCAGTGCCAGCTTCTTTTCAATATCTCCTAAGAAGGTCAACATGATAAAAGCTCACCCCCTCAGTACTCAACAATCAGCCATTAGCAAGCACTTGAACAGCAGCAATAGGTTCTCCTCCTCTCCCTCAGTTTTATTACCCAGCAAGTCTGTGAGTGGGTTCAAAGGAACAGATGTCTTCATTGTGCCTTCCCCCTCCTTTTGCTCGCAGGGAGAAGTGGGGCAGAGAGAAATTAATTTCCTCCAAATTATGTTTTTAGCCTACTGTATCCTCTCCATTATTCAATGGTCATAGAGCTAGGAAGGGAACTGCAAACTTCTGATACTGCAGCAACTTATTCAGAGTGCAAGTGACTAAAAACTTTTACACTTTGAATACACAAAACAGCCTCCTTATCCAATTAGCTTCCATTTAAAATCTTTGTGGTAAAAGTAAAAAAAGCTTGGTAAATACCTTTTACTTCATCCTTGTATCCACCTGGGCTTGGGTTTGTGTTTACTGGGTGGTTTTTAACCTACCAAGGCACACCTCAGTCTGCAATATGCAGCATTTTATTGTTTAGCACCAAAGCAGGCATGCAGTTCTGACTGAAATTCAAGGGACCACAAAGTACTCTATCATTAAAGAGAATTTGGTAGCAACACAAAAGCGCTATTAACTCTACTGCAAACTCTTCTGTCAGCATTGCCAAAAAGTGCAAGAGATGCAATTCATTATTAACAAAGTGTTGCCACTGAAACCCTGCAGTATGAGCCCAGTCTCTTTGCCACTTGGTGCCACCTTTTGCTCAGACACAGGCAAAGGTAGGAAAGAGCCCTTCTGGCAGTAACTACAAGCATCTTGGCAAGATTTTGCTGACAGAGCCTGCCCTTACTAACCTGAAAGGACACCAAGCCTCCTGCTTTGAAAGCACCAGCCCCTGCACTTTGAGCTGCATGAAAATCTTCAGTGGCTGGGTAGAGAACGGAAGACGCAACATCAAACACAAAAGAAACCAGAGAGGCACAGCTGGGACCCCAATTGCCTTATTTAATAATTACACAGAAAGAGGCAAGCCAGACTGTGCGAACACTGCCCCCTCCCCAAGCAGCTGGACTCTACAGGCACAGAGCATGGGGCGCACTATTTAAAGGACCACCATCTCCCATGGAACACCGAGGTTACATCCAATAGTATGCAGTAGTCCAAGCATGCCACGCTTGATCTCTCCCAGATTACTAGGAGGTATACCAGCGGCATTGAGTAGAGGCTGCTTTTTCGGTTGCTCTGCTCACTGGCACAGGAGGTCTGCTTAATAGACTATAGTCCAGAACCAAGCAACAATAGGGATGTATCTTGATTTCTAATGGAAGGCAGGTAGGACTGCTGAACCATAGAGAGAGCTCCCAGAGGACAGATACTGAGAGGAAATATCGTGCCAAGGCGCAAACAGCTTTCCCATGGGAACAGAATGACAACCCTGCATTTCTCATTTCCACTCCCTCCTGACTCAGCAGTGGCAGAAACAAACCACAGCTCTTCCTATAGTTAGTTCTCTTTATTAAGGCAGAATGTAGTATAGATTTCAGCAGAAGACTCAGACAGAGCTTAAGGGAGGGCAGACAATCCCTACCACCACCACCACCTGTAGGCATTTCTTCCCTTGATGCATCCATGAATGAGGCTACTAGCACCCTGTGTTCTGGCTGCTGGAGGCAGCTGGTACCCTGCAATCATTTTGCATAACTGTGATTTCTGTCAGTCATAGACACAAAACTGTAGACTCCACATTCTCCAGTGCCAAGACTTGCTACTCTGTATTCACTATAAATGCCCTCTGTGCAGTAAAAACACGTTTGGTTCAGCCGTTCATCAGTCGAGATTAATACTTCCCTATTACGGTTTACAAAACAGCCAGTTCCTGCTCTTTGGGCTGGGTTCCCCAGGCACCAACAGCAGCACACTTCACTTGGACTTCACCCATGTATAAAAGTTTAACGTGATTTAGGGTTTAAGTGCTCTGATTTACAACATCAGCAGTAAAGTCCAAAGAGCCGCGCTGGTTAAGACATATTGACTGAATTTGATCAAGCACTTCTGCTCATTCTCTGCACTTCTCAGTCTACATATAAGCAAGTTTTAAACAAACAAATGTGCATTTACAGTGCCAGACTTTCAGGCAGCTGCCCAGTCCCATCTCTGGCATGAGTCTGTGTATACATCTAGCCTCAAAAAAGCTTATTCCAGTGGCTTTCTGGGAGACTGCCAAGTGTGACTGCAAAGGGAAAAAATAGGTGAGCTAATCACATTCCTATTTATGAAAACAGAATTTCTTCCATCTCAGCAGAAGGTGGAAGGAAATATATTTGGCCAAGAAGACCCCAGTGATCTCTATGCTGACGGTATTTGACAATAAAGGAACACTTGGAGTGGGAGAAGCAGAGTGTAATTTGGGCATAGGCTATGTGTAAGCACCTCCACATATTAACCAAGCCTATTGCAATCGCATTTCTGTATTCCCTTCATGCTCCCGGGCTGGCAGCACCCAGTGCCTCCCTGGCCTCATGGCACAAGACCTCTGTGTGCCCTCATCCCATCACTGTTAGACCTTTGCTAAATCAAAGGGAACTGTACCTGACATGGCTGCACTTACAGACACAGACGGCAGAGCCAGCCCAGCATTTCTATCAAGTTATTCCTTTTCTCAACCCAACAGCCAGCTGAGACTTCTGGAAGATGTTTTGGCACCAGTTTTAGCTGAATCATCTAGTAATATAAGCCACATCTGTTCCACATACATGATCTGGAAAGCATCTTTTCTTTAGCAATTTCACAGGAGGAGAAGGTAAAATTGATAGCAGCTTGGCTTGTGGCCTTGAGCGCACAGCAGACCACGGGAATCAGCTTTTCTAGTCCAGACTGCAAAAGGGGAATCAATCCAGTTTATTCTCCGTAAGTCCCTAAACCAGCTCAATTATTGCTAGAGACAGTGAGCAAACCCCTGCCAATCTTCTCAACAGGGGAACTTTCAGAAACAAATAAGGCAAACCCTGAAAGACGATCAGCAGGGATTTTTGCTGAGATGCAAAGAGGAGCAATCAAAAAACCAAGCAACTGCAAACAGTCAACGATTAAAACAACTCAATGAAAGTGAAAGTTAACAAAGTAGCAGAAGGCACAGGACTACTTAAAATGCTTCTGCTACTTATATCCTAAAGACATCTTCAAAGCAAAGGTCACATTTTTCCATTAATCTTTGCACAGACTTGAGTACTACAGGGCTCTGTCCCCAACCAGGAACTCCTAGAGGCACTAGCAATATAAACCAAAAGCCTCTGTTTCAACATGAAATACTAGTTTAATTATTACTGCCAACCATTAACCTGACACTTGTGGGATGACTTTGCTGGATGTGTATCAGATGAAACAGTACTGCTGGTTCATTCCCTGCCAAGACCTCACCAGATAGTGTGGGTGCCTCTCTGGCCGCAGCACCAGGAGCTACATGAAGTTGTCTGTCAGCAGAACATTCTTCTAGGGCAGAAATCTTGGGTAGAAAAGCCAGCTATCATGTTGCCTCTTTTTTGAAGCCTGACATTTGGAAATCTGGCATGTACAACCTCGCCTGCAGTAATCATAAGGTGTATGCATCTCCTGATGTCCAGAAGAAAAGACTAAGAGGTGGAGGAACCGGAGCTCCTTGTAGAGTGCTCAGTACCACCAGGCACAGTGCACTATTTCAGATCAGTGACTGAGCTCTCAGCTCTTCAAAAGGCAGATTAAAACTCCTTGCTGTGTTGAGACAGAAAGAAAAACAAAGAAAAAAGACAGAGATTTAATAGCTTTGCTTACTCACACTCCTCCTTAAAGAAAAGCTGCAAAGAGTTAAGTAAAGACTAACCATAGCTTAAGTTTTTTCCTCATCAACCTTGGCAGCATGCTTTCAATACCAATGAAGACAAAAGTTAGAAGAAAAATAAAGTGAGAACAGGCAGATAAGGGGATTTCACAAGGATCCAAGCCAAGCACTGCTGTCTTACGCTGTCCTTGAAAAGGGAAGTGAGAGATCTTTTCAGAGAGTGCACTAGAAGTACAAAAGTGATACATCCAGGAGCATTTTAGTTGCAAAAGCCACATTAGGACCTGAATAATAAAAAATTCCTCCTTCCTTTTCTTTTGAGCACTAAAAACAACCAAGCAAACTTGCAAAAAAGAGTCAAACCTTCCATTTGCTTTCCTTCTCCTTCTTTAACCACCATTTCAGTACCTCCTAGATCTAGTCTTCCCTCGAGGCAAGCTAGCACAAAGAAGCGGGTTTTTTTATTTATATAGTGCTAAGGTATAGAGAAAACTGAGCCAGTCTGGACAGGAAACAAAATGTGCTGTAAACTGCTGTTTACAGAGTGATCAAAATTACTTCAAGAATGGGCTTAAAAACAAAATGTGGGGGGAAAAAAAGAGCAAACACCTTTCTAGGCAATTAACAGGACATACCACAACTGGTTCCAGAGTTAAGCTGCAAATGAGAATCTATAGTACCATTTTCAAACTCAGTTCAAGGCAGCAAAGTTTCACATTAAGAAAACTGTGGTGACTTGGTCAGGCCCTCTGTTGTGTGCATCTATCTTGTCAACTCTTCATTGTCATGTGTAGAGACATCAGTTTGTCTCACTACTTGGAAAAGTGCACTTTACAAACCTACAAAACTGTCAAGAAATGCAGGAACCATTGCTCCACTTACTATGGATCTTCCCTAGGAAGAACCTTGTATAAATCAAGATGCTGGGAACAGGAAAAGCTGAATCAAATATTGAAGAAACACTGTCCATTTCACTGACTTAGAAGAAGGAAAAGTCCAATCCCATCCTCAAAGGCTACAGTGGAAAGAACTGCATCAGAACATGTGTGAAAGGAGACAAACGCTCTTCTGTTGCAAATTGGAGCTAAACCTAAAGCACTGGAAAACCTGGAACTCCCTCCTTGTTTCCAAATAAATCTTCCTCTTTTGAATGTCTACTGTTGTTAGTTCAAGATTCGATATATAATGGGAGGGGCTAGAAACGAATTTTATTCTTTCTTAAAAAAGTAAAAATAAAAATGAACCTCCCCAAAAGCCTCCAAGCTTACCCTCTCTTCAGGAATTAGGAATTTGTACAAAGTGTCCTTGACCTGACAAAATCACAGTTTAGAAGAATGCTACAAAGCAGCAAAGAAAAGGTGGACAAAAAAGAATCTATATGCACATTATATGCCTTATGATACAGCGCCATGTACATACCATGAATCACAGTCAGCCAAATATTTTCAAAACTCAGCTTATATATTCATATCCAACCAGTGTGCACCAATTAGCCTTCCTTTCCAAATAGTGAAATACAATAGCTATTTAAGGCTAGAGACATTTTGTTTCAAAATAGCCCAATGCAAAATTTGCAACATTGAAGCAAAACAACTAGATATTAGTTTGCAAGTAATCCTGCTGGCCTAGGAGATCAGCATTCCTGAATTACTATCCTTTTATTATTGGAAAGAAAAGAGCTTTGCTTTTACAGAAAGCAATCACCATGCAGTTTGGACAGAGAGCGATCACACCTCCAGATCGATGGCGAAAAAGAAGGAGGGAGGACGGGAGAGAGGGTGAAGCCTGAGTGCAAACCCAACCCTGCCTATGAAATGGAAACAACTGGTGCGTTTTCACAGTAGTCTGAAGCTGGACAAGTGAACGTGCACCTCCTTGGTCTGTGCAGACAGATGCCACCAGGGAAGATGAAGCAGAACATGCTTGTGGTGTGTCAGTCTGGTGGCCCCGTCAGGTGTAAATCCACTTCAGGTGTTCACAGCACTTCACTACCAAAGCAGACTGTAGTCTGGCTTAGCACTGTGTGTGTACCTCATTTAGGAGTGCTTCTGGCAATTTACAGGTAAGGAAAATATGGGTGCTGGGAAAAACAGGTCATAAAAAACCAAGGCTATTTAAATATAAAATAAAATGCAGCAAAGAGCACTCTGTGGCCACAGTAAGTCCCTAAGGAATCATGAGACACTTCCTGACGGATCACTGGTAGGCACAAACTATTTTTCCCTCCCTTAGACAGCTTACAGGATCCAGCCCTTCCCACCACTTAAAATTCAATACTGTAAGAGACTGCCGACTCCTCTGTACATCGGAAGCAATGGGGGAAGCGAACAAAGCTGCTTTACTTTCCTCTAATCTTTCTCCCTTGTGTGCCTGCACCAGATGGTGCCAAGCTGCAGGTTGGAGGGAGATAATAAACCCAGAGGAAAAAAAAATGGTAATATTAGGTTATAAAACAGCTGACCTTCAAATATGACATCAGCTCCTGTTTAATTGATGGGACAGGTTCAGACAGACAGACGCACGCACCCTGGGATGTCCATATTCAGCACCTTCCTTTCTAATATGGGAAGAAGGCATACGGCAGCGCCGATAAAATAGTCTGTTCAAACTTCACAGGTGTGAGAATAAGGAGAGAAAAAGTCAGTGTCCGTTTATCTTGAGACAGGCAGACCCACTCGGGGAAAGCATTCTTGCTGAAAGTGGTTTTGCTTAAACCCTTGGTCCAGTATCACCAGTCTCTACTGATGATAGCCTGCCTCTCCCACTGTAAGCGAAGTGAAATAACCCCAGAGTTAGAGAGCACAGATCTTCTAGAACAGGAAAATACAAGACGGTTTTAATCTTCTTGCTACTCTGGCCCAGAGCTTTGCTTCTAGCTGCCATCATTGCAAACACTGCTATGAACAGTGGTTTTAAACACCGTGCTGAGGACTGGGGTTATCCTGCTTCGGTCAAGCACAAGCTCTGGAAAACTCTGCCACAGCATACTGGAAAATTTTGCAGCCTTTTTTGATATGCTGATCTCAAACATTTCCCACCAGCCTAGTGTTGGATGACTATTTTGTATGATGTCCAACTTTGGGATAAAGAAAGCAAAATACACTAAATAGTACTCCTGTTGATTGAAAGGAAAGCCCTGTGCTACTGTGAGGAAGATGGAGCCCTGTGAAATGCACAGGCCTGAGAGTGGGAAGCCCTGGGTGGCTCTCTGCTTCCCCTGCAACACAGAAGGCGGCACCTCCCTCTCCTTGGCAAGGAAGTCATCTCCTGCCCACCTGCCACAGCTGCCTTTGCAAGTAGCTGAAAAGGGCTTTAAGACTATTAAGTGGTTTGAGAAACATTAGATTCTGTTTTAGTGCTTTTAGTGCTCTCCAGGCAAAGGTGACAGAAAACAGCCTCAGCTAGAAGAGTGCCCATCTCATGTCAGACGCAAGGAAGCAGCCTGCACTGTACACTGGGTCACAGGACTTTCCGGCTATGTTTCACCACTCTCAAAGGAAATCTATACAGAGGCTCCTAGCAGCAAGGGACAAAGCCACATTGAGTGACAACACTGAACAGTTGAGTATTTATTAGACAAGTACAAAAAGAAAATAGCTTGCTGCAAGCAGCTCAGTGCTAAAACACTGAATTTCAGTTTTCTTGCTGCTTCAAAGTTGCTTCAATCGGGGAGGAACAAAGCCAAGAGCAGAGCCACTCAATCGCCATGTCCCAGTGGAGTGTCTGCACCCAGCCACCAATACAAACATCTCTCGTTCACATCACAGCCGTACCAGGTCTGCCTGGCTCTGCTCTCTAGAGCCAGACAGATGCCAGGACATTGGCCAGCGTACAGGTCCCTCACCAAACTACTGCTTGCTTGTCCTGTGAACAGCCCTGTAACTTGTTCTTGTCCTTCTCAGAAACCAAAGGTTGTCACAGGCTGCTGGCAGGGGAAATGCCTTCCGAAGAACTCAGAAATTTTGCACAGAGCTTGGAACTGGGACAGTACTGATTTAACATCTACCATTAAGAGCAGTTTAAAATTTAATGGTCAGAGCACAATAAATCCTATCCAGACATTTTCAGCTTGCAAGCCAGGCCATCAGCAGGGCAGAAACAGATTTGCTGCAAGGCGACCAGGAACAATTTTAAGTGTCTTTTGTAGAGAACACAAGCCCTGGATTGTCTCAAACCACAGCTTTGTCCAGCACCTAGATGAGAAGGCACAGGGTGAGGAAAGGAGGTACTCAAGCAACCAATATTTGCCAGTTAAAACAGATGGGACCAAGAAATGAGGAATAAGGCAGTGCAATGCTGAGCTGTAGTGCAAAACTGGATCATTATCCTCCTTGATGCAGAACAGAACAGCAACAACCCTAAAAATAACCTTACATTTTCCTCCAGAATCACACTGGGTTCTCATTTGGGTCCAGGTTGCTTCTTATACTGCACTTAGCATCTCAAATAGCTTGAATCACTGCCTAGCTATCAAGTGTGGCACTGAATGCCTGCATGTGTAGGAATTCCATGCTAACAGAGTTTGGATGGAACTCCAAGATGCACTGTTGGGATCTTTCAGAGATGCTGGTCACATGGTTGTTCTGCCATACTGAGGACACAAATTGCATTGCCTTCCTTTGTCAGCAGGTTTTCAAAGCAAATAGGAGGACTTCTTACTATCCACCAGCAGCAGAGACAGGGACTAAGGAGTACATTCCTTCACCCCTTGTTACCATATCTGCTAGAAAACAAACCCACAGACTCAGGCTGCCTTGCTGTGCGAGACACACACACAGCAAAGACACACGGGGCACAGAGCTGTGGACAAAGCCAAAGAGGTGGTGGGGCCCGTATGACCAGCTTAGTTCCTATCTTCCTCCCATATGGGTCAACAGCAGACCTCCCACATCCTCCAACAGGAACAATTCAAGTAGCTGGAGGCTAAAGACGGGGTTGCTTTAGCATGGAGGGGATATCAAAAGAGAGAGGTTTGCATCAGTGATACCAGCTCCATCCTCCCACAGACTTTCTCCTCTTACCTCCATAGATCAATTGCCCCTGTAATTTAGGGCAATACACCACTAACTACAGCCTCTTCAATATCCCAGTCACTAAAGTTTTAATGCCTCAAAAACAAAGGGATTGGGAGAGGGAATGGTGAAGGGACAGGGGTGGAGCTGTGCGGTGCCTGGGAAGGGAAGAGGCCTCTCTCCAGCTCTCTGAAGTCAGCTTCTGCTGTTGTAATGGAACCTTATCTGGGAAAAGAAATCTTCAGTTAAAGAATGCTGCAAACAACCACAATGGTTGAACAGAGGGTGAGCAGCAGCAACCCCACACCATGCTGAAGTCCGCATTCCTAAAATTCCCCAGCGCATGCAGGCATGCTCAGAGAAGGCGACTTAGTGGCTCAGGGGTTATTAGCTGAGAGTTCAGGTTCAGATGCGCCATGGGACAGAGGTCAGGGCATGGATACGCCTCCTTGTCTCTCCTAGGCTTTCATTTGAAAATCTTCAAGTGCTCTCAGAGTAGCACCCTTAGTGTCCTCTCTCCACCCACTATTGCACAAAGCAGTTTTTGCTTGCGTTCCTCCAGGGCCGGACCCTGCAGCAACCTCCTGGGAGGTCTCATGAAAACAGCAGCAAGGAGATTCCACCCTACCCCCCTGATAACCACTGCATCAGCGTGAGGGAGGAGGATAGTGTTAATGCAGCAGCAATCAACAAGCCTGCTTGTTTCTTATTCCAAAACGAAGACAAAGGTGGGGTTGTTCAGCTAGGCAGTACAGCCAAGCCTTGTAACGAAGGCAGGAAAAAATGTGGGTATTCTTGATTTTGGTTTGGACCGAGCCCCTTGAAATAGGATGGGCATAGGAGTATTTTGCAAAGAAAAGTAAAAAATTGAAAATGCAGAAGAAAAATACTTGTAAGTGCTCTACTAACAGTGCTCCTCTGGAGACAAAGGGGATGGGGAGGAGGGGACAAAATAGGGAAAAAAATCCAATGCTTCAAGCTTATTTTATCCAAACTTCAGAACAGGAAGGAGTCACTAAACTGTGCTGAGTTTTAGAGTAGAAGAGAAATGGAAACAAACATTTGATTTTTGGGTATATTTCAGAAAAAAATATGGCACACTAACACTAAAAAAGCAGAGTTAAAATGTAGCAGGGAAGTCTGGACATAAAACAACAAAATGCAAGAGTGAAAGAAGGTCCCTAAATTCCCTATGCTTCCAGCATAGGAACATGTATAGCAATTGGAGAAAATGAACTGTGAAGGCAGAGATTTAATTCCTATTATTTGGTAGAAGTTCCCTGACAAATCAGTTTGCTAGTCAAATCACACAATCCTTTTTTTTAAGCTATTCATTTGCAGTGTTTAATAGGAACATTTTCAGCTTTAGACTCTGAGCTGTATTTGGCAGCTACAGTGCTAATAATAAACTGTTAGAATATCTTGCTCCTTCAGCTGACCAACTCCCTTAACGTGTCTTGGGGCAGAAGGCAATGTGCTGTTTGACCAGGTAATTAGTTGTCTTGGAGACATCTTCACATACAACAGCAGCTCAGTCAGTCACTTTGAGTGACGCCACCTAGCAATCTGCACATTAACTTCAAACAGAAAATGAGGGTATCAAAGCCACTGAGAGAGAAATCATCACCTGCAAGAAACATGCTGTTCTTCTCCCATGCACTGCTAGCTGAATGGAAAGCTGTAGCAAGATGAGAGTTTTGATCTCAAAATGCGCTGCTACCTCCCTGCGTAATTAGGTCACTAAGAGGCTAATGGTGTTCCTGTTCATACAACCATTTGTATGAAAATTGTAATCTACGCTGTTCTTTCAGAATCAGTTTCAGGTCAAACCTGCAGGCATCACTTCTAAAAAAGAAAGTTACCAAAAGGTTAAACAAAGAGCCAATTCGGAAGTGCCACCACTTAGTTATAACTAAACCTCATGGATTAGAAAGAGGGTTATAACTACAAAGCATGTGGGCAGTTCTACAGCACCAGGCATCAATTTACAAAGACTACCAAATAGTTACTTCCAAGGTAAGTCACTAAGCCCAGGTTATTACGTGATCTGATAAAAAAAGATTCTTATCTTCTAGTCACCCTAACGGAATGCTAAAAAGAGATGCTATTCTCGCAAATAAAAAGTAGAACCAATCCTGCCCAGCTCAAAGACATAGACAGACATGCATCAAACTCCCCCTCACCAGCTCTACACGCATATGCAAATGCCAAGGTAGAAAGTGAGTGAAGGGCCAGACAAATTAGGTTATGCCAATGCATGTATTACTCCATGTTTGGGATTCAGATTTGTGAACAATAGGACATAATGTCTTTAATCACCCTCAAAACACATCTCTTACCTGGTAACAGGCCTTCTGTTGGGCTTTCTCCTCCCCCAAAAGACAGACTGGTGCTCTAGCAGGTGCTGGATCTAGTGAAACATGGACCAAAGCCATCCACCAAGCATCCTCAATTCTCTTCAGCCCATAGTCTGATGAGCCAGCATAATAAGAACTGACAGATGTTTATTCTCCTCCTGAGCCTTGAGGTCCACTGGAGATGGTGTTCCCCCAAGGCCTCATGCAAGCACAGAAAGATGCACTTAAAGCATCAACATCTTTGCTAACTCAATAGCTTCTGAAACCACAAATCTGTTAACTGTAGGTCTGCATATTTGCGGCACAGAATGTACAGGCAAGTCTCCTGCATAATTTTCTTAATAGTACCACATATGACTTGGGAGTAGTCCAATTCCTGTGCAAACAGGGTTACATGCAAAGGCTTAAAAACTTCAGGAAGAAAGACACTGTCCCTGTATAGAACATTCCTGCCAACAGCTTCAGTTAAGGCGAAAAAGAAAAGCCTTGTCCCAGCTGTAATGAAAGGTTCCCCTGGGCAGCAAGAAGAGTAGCTTTGCTCACAGAATATTTGCATCTCAGCTGAATTAGTTAATGTGTGTTGAACACTCTGAAAATTGTGAAGTGGTATATAAACACTAAGGACTCTTATTTATTATTGTCTTGGTGCGCAACAGCGGAAACTAGTGCCATTTACAGACGCGAATTAAGAACAACAGGAGGTCTATCGACATGCTGTGGGTCTGGGGATTTTGTTCATTTGTCTCCCCCACTCCTGTCTCCCTCAGACAGAAATCTCTTCCATAGGACTCCTACAATCCTTGCCAAGCAGGGCTGGCCTTGGCTTAGTGAAGCCTGTCACGGTGGAACAGCTCTGCCGGGAGGGGATGAGACCTTCACCTGCAAACCTAGGTTATATCATTTCTCAACAGCACTCTCCTACGCTCCAAAGCACTGACATCACTGCCCTTGAACAGCAAATATTTTCCATCTAAATTATTTGTTTGGGGCAAAGTAAAATAGAAAATAGAATAAAATAAAGACACATACACATTTCAAGGTAAAGAAAGGGTTAGTTAAAAAAAGTTGAGAACTCAGAGTGACATACACTAGCACAATAGAGTGATTCATATACACAAGCCATGTCTTACAAGACTGGTCTCAGCATAAGAGCAGATTTTTAGACACCGATTTCTTTACCTGCATTGTTAAGAAGCAGCTTAGATAAAAAGATGATTCTAAACCTCCTGTCTGCAGCTTGGGTGAAGGAGTGAGAGGGATTATCTAGTTTTTAAAGTAGCTCAGGAGCACCTTATGTTTCCTGAATCAGAATTAAAGAAGATCAAAATCACTTTTTTTTTAACTTTGATTTTCCAGACTAACTTGTAACTTAACTCTGTGGCGCTGATAATGTGCAAATAGTTTTGCTAAGTGCTTACATATAATATAGGAATCCCTCCCCAAGATAATTAAAATAACTGCACAGACATAGTCATTCTTTGATATCACAAGCCTGTGTCAAAGTAGTTATTTTCAGTGTAACATTGCTGCCTCAACTGCATGTTTTGCACATTCACAAAATTCACAGGATATTGGGAAAAATTGGGGGTACAGGGTCAAGCTTTTACTGACAACTTAGCACATAAAACAAGCCTCTAACAGATGCTCAGTCAAATTGTAATAGCTCCTTTTTCTCAATACTGCACTTAGATGTGCATTACAGCTTGCACATTGGAAAAAAAAAACAGGCATTTAATTCAGAAGGTACAGCTTGTTCAGAAACATGCTGCACTTGCAGAGAGACTTGCATTCCTTTTATTTTCTTCAAGTTACTGTTTGCTTAGCACATGGTTGCCCTACTGTCTATGAAATACAGATATTTCAGCAACTCAAGCTTTGAGGGCCTAATATCAAGGGGCCAATATCAATACCTGATCTGCCATTCAGCACACTGTATGCAACTTTCAAAAGGCAAATTTCAGAGACAGAAGGCAACAGAGCCCCTGAAGTGTTGTTAGAGTGACATTCCCTCCTCTATTTGCAGAGCTGCAAATTGTTTTATGAATACCATTCAACCAAAAGTTTAAAATAAACAGCAATTCACTGCCCATGCTGGAACAGAGGCAAGCTCTGCTGGTTGTATCACAAGGAATAACCACTGGAGAGCAGCTGTACAGCTGTCCCTGTGTACAGATCTGCATCCATACCCAGGCCTCAGAATAACATATAACAAAGAGCAGTGGGTTTAGGCACCACTGAATCAATATAACTACACCGCTCTTAATGCTGGCAAGGAAGAAGTGTATTTAGAAGGAGATTAGGGTATTTCTCCCCTCCTCCCAAGACAAGCCTTATTTCATTTGAATGCAGTCAATTAGCTCCTTTGTTTGCACTCAACTCCAGATTCCTCAGTGCACCAGGCAATGCTGTACAATCACATTCAAGAGTGGCAATGTACAAAAAAAGTTTACACGAATTGGTCGCAAAGTACCTACAGGAGCTTGCAAGCTCCTGCAAAATGCCCTCTAGAACAGGTTCCTGTCGCACTGAGCTAGGGACAGAGATTAGAGTTATCAGCTTTGACACTCAGCAGGAATGTGTCACAAAGGATTAAATCATTATATCATGAAGTGTCAGCAAACGCAGCATTCCTGCTGTTCTACCACCAAGTTATACATTAATTAGTGCGGTACAAAACAAACATGAAATATCTCCAAGCATCTGCCTGTGGATCAGGCCCAGCCAGAGATATTAGCACAGGATTCATTTCCAAAAGGAGTCACCCAAACCATCACCAGCTCTTCAAGAGATCCATTAAAATGCAAAGAGTAGAAGTGCTGAAGGGAAAAGCACAGAAGCTAATTGCAGTGTTTGTCTTAGCATTTTTGATAGCTGTTTAATACAACTCCTTCCTCACAACCTCAGCACCTGATTTTCTAAACAAGGTCATATATGTACCACTGAATAAAAACATCCTTCCTTGAGAGAGGTCTGGAGCAGTGTCAAAAGATCCTGCAACATGAACAGGAGAGTTGAGATAAGACATTTTAGGACAGAAAAAGCACATGGCCTAACAGACTATGTTGTAAAGCAAGAACCGGCTTTGTTATTTCTAGATTCAACTGCAAGTGTTCCCTTGCTGCTCAGCAGTTCTGGACCAAATCTTTTATGAACTCTCACTCCATCAGTGGGTGGAAGAAATTCCGCATGGTCTGACTGCAAGCCACAGGAGAGAAGATCTAAGCAGGCCAACAACACCTCACACATAAACCTGTACTTTTCATCTAAATCATGACCTTAGAAAGGTGTCATTGGATAAAAAGAAAATTATTCTCTGCCAATTCCTTATGGCTATCCCAGCAGGATTTCTAGCTTTGGGCATGTCTTGTATTTTTCCCTTGCTTTCTGTCCCAGACTGCTGCCTTCTACTGCTTGGCATTGCCTGACTCTGCCAAATTACATCAGCATGCAGACTGTGGCCAGGATGCATTCTTTAGACTAATTTGTCCCAATTTTGCTTTGGGAACCTTCAGTATAAAGTAAGATTACTTGCTAGAACTGCTTAACTGGGTCAGGTTGTAATCTGTCTCTCAGAGGTTGAACTGTACTTGATCTCGACACCACCAGATCAACGACAGAGCAACTATTTGCTTTCACTATTTAAATAATTTCTGAGGCTAGACTCTCAAAAACAGACTTTCTTTTCCAGCTTCAGTCTCAGAGGGTTGCACAGTTAAATCATCCTATCATGAAGAACAGCAACACCACAATGTTCCACTATTCTGGTACCACCCCACCTTTCATAGACCGCTGATGCGCAGGAGACAAGGAAGGCTTCTGGTAGTATCAAGGTCCCACTACATATCATTATATTCAGAAACTTGCGCAACTTTGTATAAATTTGGGGGCAGCTCAGAATGGAACGTGGGTCTAGGGTGTCCTGACTCAATGTTTTACCTACAGAGTGATTTTTTTAGTAGAAATGGATGCCACCCAGCTCCTGTTCTACGAGCTGAAGCCACCTGGTGCTGTGCAAACTTCTGCCCACAGCCCTAAACATGAGTGGAACACTGCTATTTCAAAGACATGGATATTATGAACCTTAAAGTAATTAATCACCCCCACTCAGTGGGGTTATGCAAATTGTACTTTTGACACCAGCTTGCGCGTAACAAAATGCATTAACCACCTTCTAATTAAATGCTTTAAATTAGATTAAAATCATACTGTCTGACAGATGAAATATAATGCATTAACAGGATTGTTGTAACTTCCTTAGCATGAAGTGTTTATTAAAAGCTCCAAAGTCAAATATGTTGGGGAGAAGGGAATCTATCTTCCTCAAACTGACTGCTACAGCACATGTTGATTCCCTTACAACCAGAAAGTCACTGAAATGGTGCTTTGAAAGAACTGCAGAAAGTTTATCTAATGCAGAAGTACATGATTCAGGGACCTGTCAGGTTGGCTGAAGTACTAAGGCACAGATTAATCCACTAAGTCCAGGACAATTGCTATTTGCAGTAAAAAGGAATGCAACAGAATGGTAAAAATGAAAGCAAACAGTGGAGGTCTCTTTATTAAAGAGAGCAAAATCCATAGCAGCGTCTGTCAACTGGAACATCAGCTGCTGCTGAAAGATTTATTTTGAATGTCTCATAAGCTGCCTTCCAGTTGCATTAGCAAAAAAAGAAGTCAACCCTCATATTTTTGTTAGTCAGACAGTAAGACAGGTTTGTGCTAACTGAAGTCATAAACCTTCACTGGATATAAAATCCATAGTTAGGATGGGGAACCTATGAAGTATGGTTGCAAGTTCCAATAAAGCTACAGTTCAGTCTCCTGAACTCACATCACACTACTAGTGATCAGAACAAGACTTGGGCAAATAACTTGAGACATCCACCTAAAGGTCAGTTTTCAGTTCTCTCACCCTTGCTCCCATGCAGGCACATTCCTCTTTTCTCAATAAGGGAAAGTTCTGTGAGTGCAACATCCAAAGCTGCCTTCTGCTTCAGCTCCCATGATAGGTCCTCTGCCTTTCCGAGGAAGAAAGCAGGGCAAATACCCTTCTTTGCTTCCCCAGAATTCCATCTACCCTACTGCTTGTTTTATACCCCAAAGACAGGCAAATTAAAGAAAGTCTAAATGTACTATAGTATGTTGTGCAGATGAATGGACTGTTACTCTCACGGAATTTTACTTCCTTGTTCAGAGGATAGCAGGGAAGCAATTAACGGTTTTCTTTTAGGATATGGAACTTAACCATCCCAGCTGTAAGTTGCTAAACGAAAACCCGGCTCAGGAATTATGTCACCCCACATAATGCATTCAATTCTTAAGTGTCTCTTTTCATAGGAAATGAGCTACAGCTCTTGCTTCTCAGTTAGTTTCATACACTAGCATCACCCAGCCATAGGTAATGGACTCAATGGCAGGTCATTTTTCTTAGACTCAAAGGGAGTTGAGAGGTCTATGCCAGAGCCTCTCCCTGCAGCTGCCACCACAGGGTCTCACACAGACATGCCTGGAGGTGCAGTTGTCATCTCAATCACTGTTCACAGCGTCATGCTGTAGCAGCCCTGGCAACTGAAGCCCCCTTGACTGGAGGTGAGAGCTAATCTCTTGGCCTTAACCACATTTCTTCCTGGCACTTTCTCACCTAACCGATCTTGCAGAGTACAAACAGCTAGGGTCTGACCTGGACAGAGAAGGAAACACAGGGAAGGGTTTCAGAGAGGCACCTGGGAAAACCATCTTTGCAGCAAAAGGACTGGGACATGCACAGGGGCAAGAGTGTACGTGTCAAGGCCCAAGAAAAGATGCAAAAGTTTTAGCTGTACAGGAGATGGTTAAAGCCAGCAGGAACCTGGCATTTGTCAAAAAAAAAAAAAATTAAGACAGACAATGCCAACTATCCAAAAAACTTGCACAGCTTGGAGATTCCCTTTGAGAAGTTCAGGCAGGACTATTACATCCTGAGTCTCCTCTAGGCTGGACTCTGCCTGTGGGTCTCTGAGTACACATCTGTCTTATAAATTACCAAAGCTATAATAAAACACGTCCTCCAGCCTTTCTGAGCAATGTTGTATTTGCCTTTAATTTAGCTTCACCTATAAAAATAGCCAGCTGCCTAAAAGAAAGTTGAACAACTGGTTTCTGACCAGAATTGCTCCAAATGTTTTAGCATTCATGCAAAGTCATGTGGAAGAAAAAAAGAAAAGTCAAAAGCCCAACAACTCACGTATCTTGGTTACCACCCTCCACTATAATTATAAAATTGCCCTTAAAACATAATTGCATAATTGGGCTTGGCAAGTATTCACGGAAATCTTTTACAAATATTTCCACAGACTGAAGGAACAGGCGGTGGGCAGTCTGACAAGCCTGCCATGAGAATTTGTGCCCTTAGGACATGTTCCTAGCTATTACACTAAATACTTTGCATCACAGCCTAATGTTTCAAAACAGTAGTTGAGCAAGTGAAGTACCAGCATCTTAAAACCAATCGAGAGAAAGATTTTCAAGCTATTTTCATTGCACACATGGAGCAGCAATCGCTTTGAACAAAAAGACAGAGGAGGCTTTTTAAATAGTTACACAGAAAGAATCCCCAGTTAGATGAAATTGGTTGACTTGGCTACAACCAAATAGAAGCTACCAATGGCTTGCTAGGGTTACTTTACCAGCATAGCACCCTGTCCCTTAAGAAAAAAACACCACAAAACCCCCACAACCTCAAATGCCAATACAGAAACATGTGGCCTGCAGGGAGAGGAGACCCAACAGAAGCCAGAAATGAAATCTGCAATACAGTAAGGTTGTTTTTAACAGCTGTGCATTATGCATTCAGCAGCACAGGGAATGCCAGCAGGGAGCCTTTATTAACGTAGGCCTCAGAGTACAGTGTGCTCCTATCATGATTGGTCTCTCTTGAGAAAAGGCGCACACACATAAAAGACAACCCTAGAGAGATCACTCCAATCCTGTTGCTGTTTCATCAGCTCGACACCACAACAGAATCCAGAGAATTTCCATGATGTATCATAGACAAACAGGTAACACTTCCAACAACTCCTGAAATCTAATCTACAATAGAAGGTTTCATCAGCAAGCTACGCCAGGTAGGGAAAGGGAGAAAAAGTGCTGCACAAACCCACACAACAGAGACACACTACCAATGTTGTTCTACTATACAGACCTCGGGTACAGGGGAGGACTGTGAAATGCTTCTCTTGTAGAAGATGCTAACAAAAGCAAGCTGTGGTCAGGACACCTGTGTTCTCAGTACAGCAATCTGTACCTCCACCGCACAGATTTTAGGGGCCCATCAGGCCAAGAAACAGCTGGAAGCCTTGCTACAGATGCAGGGGCCCAGCAGGGTAACTCACTCCATTTGGGAAGCTGGTATTGGCAGCAGAAATCTTTTGCTGATGCCAGCTCTGCCTCCGCTATGAGACTTGCCTCTATCACAAACACTTGTTAGCACACCCAGCTCAGCACCAGGCCGACACCAGAAAAAAGGGAAATGCTCTCAGAATAGGCTCACCACCTCTCCCGTATCAGGTGCTGATACAAGCTCTCTAGAGGTCTTGTCAACAGCTCTAAGTTGCAGCTGGCTGCAAATCCTCAAAGTGTGGCCTGTCCTCGTGGGCAGCTCCAGTCCTCTCCCGCAGAAGTGAGATGCAACCACTGAAGTGACAAAAAGACACACTAGAGGCCTTAAAAAAAAAAAAGAAAGCCACTGTCCAGTCCTTCCCCTGATTTGAGGGGGAGAGAGCAATGAGAGGAAAGAGAATGGGATGAAATTTCCTGAGCATCGCTCTTCAGACTCTACGGAGAAGTCTCATGATAGGAAAGGGAAACAAAATACCGACCTGAAGACCTTGAAAACTCCTCTAGATGACTGAACGCCAGTGTGTGCCTGGAATGGAGGAAATAGCTCTGTATCATCTGTATTTATTCACGCCTCCTTGCTCTTCTATTTTCTTCTCCTCTTGTTAAGAGGTAAAACAGAAGAGTCAGTATCCCTAATAACATGATCTGGTTTGAGGCAGCAATAGCACTAGAAATTTCAAGGGGCTGTTTAACATGCAATGTTCTAGTTCCCAAGAGCATAATATATGGCTTTTTTTAAGCCTAGCACATCTGTGCATTACAACACTTTTTTATTTAGATCTCAACAGAAGGAGACAGGTAGTGTTTATTAAAGAAGTTTCCTAGAAGTACTTGTACTGCAGGAACAATACTCTCTAGGCCAGGTACCCTAAAAGGTTTTGTAATACGAGTGCTATGCACCTCTCATCACAACAGCAGCAAGTGCTTTAAAAATCAAAATAACATTGACTGTAATATCATCACTCGATAAAAATACTCCTTTATCACTCTTCAAGCACAAAAAAACCAAAACCAAGTCACAGGGAGAGTAATTAGCTCCTTTCACAACGGGCAGGCAGAGACTTGGTCTCTCAGTCACTCCCAGCCAGCCCGCTGCCCAGAACACAAGACTCTCTTTTCTCCACTTTTTTTCTTGATTAATACAGCCTTCCCCTCCTTTGCGGCTCAGTTATACCTGTGCCAAAGAGACAAGTAATTACCAGGCACAGCTCAGTGCGAGTACAGGAAGTTACCCAGCAAAGGCACCAAAAGACAGCTGTTCTTTCAGTGTGGGGTGTTAGCAAGACCATACGGTCTTGGTGACTGTGAATGGGATGCCCAGGAATTGCCCACATTCAGAAAATACTCTTACCCCACCAGATAGGTAGGTCATTTGCAGTCCTATTCTAATGCTTGGGGCACAAGATTTTGGACAAAGGCATGACAAGCAGTACCTCTCCCTAATTTTATCATAGCCCAACTCTTGAGATCTCCCAGAGTTCAGTCGGGAATAGCCAGGGCAAGACAACACAGATGAAAAAGAGTTAATACAAATAGAAAGCAAAGATCTGACCTAGAGGGCAAGCCATGCAGAGTACAAACATCTGAGAATCTGCACAAAGTCTCCTCGCCTACCATTCATCCACCAATTACACACCAATGTAATTAAATCAGGAAAGCTACGTTTAATTTTCCTATCATCACCAGATGAGATAAGAGCAGTACGTATGGGAGGGATCAGGCACAGGGGAAAGAGCTATTTATTAATAAGTTAAATCCTTTTAGATTTAAGAGCCTCTCTGGCTAAGAAGGGTCTGATCCAAAAACACAACTTCTGGGTCTAATGCAGATAAATCAGACACCCCATCTCCATTTCTGTCCTGGGGTTGGTCCTCAAATCTCTTCTTTTATTCAGAAACAAGTCTCATTGAAAATTGCCAGGCATAACTTAAACAGAAATATAGCTTTTGTTTAAACCCCGTTTTTAGTCTATACATTTAAAACTGAAGAACGCTCATCTCCCAGCCATTATATTAACAAAGACAGCCACATTAATTTACATTATTTCTAAACAGCCTAAGGCTCCATGTTTTCATGAAAAGCAAGGCATTAGGGTGCATTTGCAGAAATAAAAGGCATGCTCCAGCCCGTTCTTCTGTCTTTCTTCTATTGCCTTCTCCCGCGTGAGGAGGGAAGAAATGCTGTGGTCCCTGTTCCCTGCAAAGACTACTAATGCTTAAACAGGATCATATAAAGCTTTCTCTACTTGCTAGCCACACACCCAGAACTGCTGCTCTGGCTGTTTTCTCTCCACTCTTCTTTGCTTCATCCCATCCAGCCCTGCTTCCTCAGCCGGTTATTTAAAGCCCTGATTGAAAAACGTATCAGATCATAATAGTGGATGACTTCCACAGGATCAGGTTTTCAATAACAAAAATCCTACAGGCTTTGATGCAACCATGGCTTCACCACATCATTCTTCTTAAACAGGAAGGGAAAAATATTTATAACAGCAACTATAAATACACATGCTACTGACTTTTCAACTTGTTGTCCTTGTTCTCAAGCTAAATTTAGTCTGCCATATCCTGTTCAGCCCTTGGTGAAAAAGCAATACATACACAAAATTGTGCAAATCTCACGGCAGGCAATTATACTTATCCAGGTACCTTACAAGATAACCAGCTGGACAGGTAGATTCTCATTTAGTGAGTGTTGGTACGTTCATGGCTATAGAGGAAGTGGTCTATTATAGTGATTACCCCCCAATACAGAAAATAACTTTTATTGCAATAGGATAGCTCTGTGCTTCTGAATGAGAAAAGTGATGTAGTGTACATGCAGTGTACGTGTAGACCATACACTTGGTTTGTGCCAAATACGCTTCGAGGGTGTATGTGCACCTCTGAGCTACAAAGAACCATTCACTGGCCACACCTGCTGTTTACCCATGTTCTTATTTTACATGCAAAAGTGTTTGAGATATTGATTCAAACTTGGATGACTGATTTCAAGGTCCAACCTGCATGTTAAAGAGCATCCTTTCATATCCTGAAGGCTCTCATTCGTGTGAGTGATTCCTTAGTCAAAACAAGGTAAATATTTATCAGGAACTGACTACCTAGAGAATCAGAGTTGTTAGTCATTCCACTGGCAATCTTAAGAAGCCTTAGTCATGCCAGAGCCCAGGTGATTTCTGCAAGGGCCAACACATGCTTCACCCTGGTTTAAGGATCCCTGCCCGCAATTCAAAGTTTCACGCCAATGAGGACTCCCCCGCCACAATCTGACTTGTTCCACTGGCAGCAAGTTTTGCAACCTAAGCAAGAAACGCAGTTCAGAGGATGCTCCTCTACAAGCATAAGTCGTTCTAATAACCAAAATAAGCGGTCCAGAAAAAAAAATCTGCGTTTCCTACAGCCTTGATAGTTGGGGGGAAAAACAATAAAGGGTCGGGCTCGCCTCGCCTCGCCTCGCCTCCAGCCCTGCTGGCTCGGCGTGTTTCTCGGGCACCGGCCAGGTCTGCGACCCAGCCTTTCCTCTGTGCTTATAAATACATCGCTGCTAAAGGCCAGGTGGAGAGGATAGGAAAAAATAGTTTCCTGGAGGTGAGACCCGCCCTGCGGCCGAAGACTTCCAGCCCGGTGCGCCCGCGGCGCGGGGAAAGGGTCCGCCGGTGCCGCACCGTCGGGGAGCCCTGCCCCGGGGTCCCCGGCCGGCATCGCCACTGCCCCCGCCTCGCACGGTCCCTGCCCTACCCAGCATGGAGAAGATGAAGTCCTTCGCCGTGTGGATCTCCAGGGCTCGCTGGTCGTCATACTCCCTCTGGTCGTGTTTGGTGAATTCCTGGATGAGTTTATTCAATTCCTCCACCCTGGCTCCCGATCGGAAATCCAGCTCCGGGAAGGGAGGCTTGCTGTTGGTGCCGGCGGACCCTGCCTTGCTGGCGAGAGGCGCCGCCATCTTCATGCAAAAAAAAAAAAAAAAAAAAAAAAAAGGAAAGAAAGGGCGAGAGAGGGGGGGAAAAAAAGGAGGGGTTTGCAATGTTGCGATGGAAGAATGCAAACGGCGCCGCAGCGCAGCGGCAAGCCCGGGCGCGGGGGCTGCCTGCGGGGAGCGGAGCGCGGCCCGGGAGGCGCGGAGCGGCGCCGGGCGCCGCGATCAACAAGCGGCCGCGCTGGCTGAGCCCCCGCCCGCGCCGCGCCCGCCCGCGGCACCGCGGAGCCGCCCGCCCGCCGCCGCGCTGGGGGGGCCGGGCTGGAGCGGAGCGGGGGCCGCCTGCTGCCGGGGCCGGGGGCCGCGGGGGGGCTTGCTCCTTTGCCGGCGTCACGGCGGGCGGGTGCTAGGCTGGAGCCAGACCTCTGTCTCGGGATAAAATTCCTTTTTTTTTTTTTTTTTAAATTTAAATTCAATTTTAAACTTCAGCAAAAGCCTTGTCCTGCAAGTGGATTAATAACTGGCTGGGAACTCTGCTCCTCCCACATGTTCCCGAGGCATTCTGCGTTTCTTCCTTTTTTGCTCCATAAGTAATCCTGAAGATTTTTTTATATGTATATATGTGTGTGTATATATATATGAAGTAATTTTATCGTATAAGTAATGACCAAGATAAAGTATCCTCACTGCTGCACTTGAGACCAACCCTGCCTAGAAGCTCCTGAGAGCTACATAGACAAAGGGTAGGAGGGGAAATGGGATGTCAGAAGACTTGCCTGAGGTCAAGCAGCCTGTGGCAAGGAGCCCAGACCTCTGATCTCCATCCATTCCCTCATCGTCAAGACTACATGCTTTTCTTCTGTATGTATTTTTAATGTCTTCTAACTTTTCAACCTGGAGTGGTTTTCTCCCTTTAGCCTGATCTTCTGTGCCTTGCCCCATCATTGAACATATACAGCGCAATCCATTATTTACCTTAGTGCATCCACTGGAAGAACTGTCCTGTCTTCCTGCCAAGGGAGCGTACAAATATATTGTGTTAGCCTTCTACAGGGCATTTCAGATGCTATGGCACTGATGCAAACTGCTTGGATATGTATTATCCTCTCAAGATTCTTGGCAGAAAACAAAGCTTTCAGCTCGGTCCCAGGCTACGGTAAAATGTGTCTACCAAAATTAGGCATGAGGAATTCAGAGAAAAAACCAGGAAGGTGGAACTAAGCTTAGTGTGAAGAGGTTACAGGCAGCTTTCCCTGATGCATAGTAAACACAGATGCTAGTGTTTAGACCTGAGCTCAGGGATGTGGCTTGGTTCCTCTGGACCATTTGATCTTAATCAGAACTGGGAGTTCAGCACCTCTTGCAGTGGGACCTTATCTGAAACAAGGATGAAAATCAAGAGTATGCTTGGACCCTGTAACAGAAACCACAACCTATTCAAAGGAAACGGCTGATGCCTCTGGCTTTGTCCTGTAACTACTTACACAGCTTCTGAGGGCACTGATATGCTCATTATCTAAGAAATGATGTCCCAAAGGAAAAGGTAGGAGTGCGTGTGTGTGCATGCACATGCCCTCTGCTGGGTACACAGGCCCTATTGTGTTCAGATACTGCTCACAGCCGACTGACACACATGAACTTCGTTCACCGTCTGAGCCTTGGTGATCATTGTGATATGAACCTCTGACTGGCACCGTGTTTGACTTTGACCAAGCACCTTTCCTTCATTTCCCTCCCCAGCAAAGCCTACAAATAAAAACAATTCACTGATAGTATTAAAATAACGCGGGATCTGACTTGCCGAAGGACACTTAGGAGTGTTCAGTGTTGGTGGCCTGCCCTGCAGGATTAGTTCGGCTAACACGGCTCAGCCCATGCCCTCCCATGCTAGCCTGCTGTGATCACTGCCTCCCTGAGCACTCAGGACCTCTTGCCTCCTGTCCCTCTCAGGATTTGAGAGCCCTGTTGCTATTTCTCTGCAGTGTGTTTTTGTCTGGGGTGACAATCTCATACAGGCGGACAGCTCCCTCTTGTGATAACACCGCTCCCACAGAAGTCACAGTAGCTCCTGAACCCCAAAGCACTTCAAGACCTTCTGTTTTGCCCTGTCCACCTCTGAACATGTGTAAGTCCCCTGTGTGCCTGCCATAACCATTTGTAGTTGTATGGGTATCCTTGTTTCACTTTCGCATGGTGCAAACTGCTAGCAGATATGATCATCACTGGCACCATTTGGCAAAGTAGCTGGACGTTTTGATACAAGCTACACTTTTCATCCCCAACCCTCTTGCCTCATCTTTTTCAAGCTGATGTTCTCCACAGGCTTCATGGACTGAGTAGCTTTCTTTCCTAACCATATCTTATTTGCTGCAACACATTTCAATACTGGGACTTCCAGTAGTTTCTTCATGAGCATTTTGTCTCAGATTCTGTCTTTCAGTGGGTCTCCAGATGGTCACGCTGACTCTCCACCCACATCAATCACAGACTTACGTTATCATTTTTCCCCTTCTTCATTTAAAATGTTTAAATCCCATTCAGTAACAGCTTCATAGCTAGCTTTGATTGCCTGAATTCACTAAACACCTATTGGAAACGTAAAGTGCTTCAGAAACAGCTAATGCCAGAAGCAATGGAGATTTCAGTTTGATTGCCTTTTTTAATGGCACCTCTGCTTGAAGTTACAGTCTCCTTCATATTTGCAGAAATTTTCCGTTAGATCAGGGTGTTAACTGCTCCATGCTTCTTGCTCATCTGGAGTGTGTTTTATTCCTGGTACCACGCGTTATTCAGAAATTGTTCAGAACCAAAGAATGTGCTTTATTTAGTGTCTGAGCTCAGACCAACACTGTTACCAAGAGCAGCATCGAGCAAGCAATTTTAATTTTCTTCAAGAGTCTCTGACAGGTATACCTGTATACAGGTAATACATACCTCTCTGCCCCACCTCAGTGCTAAGAGAAATTCTCCTTCATGAAAATTCATTGTACTTGCAAAACAAGGAGCCTTTTTACCACCTTCTCTGGAAACCTTTGAACGGGCTTAGGTCCCTCAGTAGCAAGTGGGATCTGCCGCACTGTCATACGCTTGTTAATACCCTTGAAACTGCATCAGTTTGCAATTTTTCCTCATCACATCAGTGTAATTTAAGATCTCTGAATAAATACACAGTTAATTCAAGTCTTACGTAAATCAAGCACTGGGGATTACTTCAGCAAATAAATGAGAATGAGATTGCAAGTACAGTTGGCCAGGAGTTTTTCTACCAAATCTTTTTTCTTTCTGAGATGGAACTCTGCGGAAACATTGCAGCATCCTCAAAGCTCCTCCTGTGAGCATTATTTGGGGCCTAGGAGGAATCTATGGCCTCCGCCATACTGGGCCCAAGACTTACCAATGAGGATAATCACCTTATTTGGGATAGGGATTGAACACCCTGACTACTAAACTGTTCCTTGCACTGGAATCTGTGTCCTCCCTCTCACATGCACTCTTTCTTTCTCCCATGTGTTTTCTCTTTCCTTCAAAGTACCTTCCTCTTTTTCTCCTGCAAAACAGACTTCCTCTTCCTTTTCTCCTGCAGAACAGATATCCTCTTTTCTGCTTAGAGCCACTTCCAGCATTTAGAAATAGAACAGGCCACAGAGAAATGAAGCGAAAGACAAGAAATAACTGTTCTCACTTCTGTAGAATGACCTGAGACCTCAAAATGCTTTTCACACTTGAATAGGCTGTCTCAAAAAACTGCTGGATAGCAAGTGAGTATTAATACCACCATCCTAAGACTGGCAAAACAAGTCTGCAGTAGCTATGAAGAGCAATTGGCCTAGGATACCAAGGGAGAAAGACCAGGTAACCCAGGGCCTGACACTCAGTGCATCTCATTTAGGTGCTGCAGACTGGTAGGGGGAATTTTAATTGAAACAGATCCAGAAATAAGATGGAGCCTCAGATACATCATCTTAGGATATTTCACTGCAGCTGGTAATTAGAGTATGATGCAGAATGAGCTGGATTCATCCCTCATTTCACAGAAACTGCACCCAGATTTTCTGAGGCTAAAAGTAGACTCAAGAAACACCTTCCCTTTCTGTACTTAGCACTGAAGCAGCTGTAGCTCCATGGCAAGGGGCTTCACCAGGAACAAAATTACTGACTGGAAATGCTCTATTTTTCCAGTCTGGTGGCTGCAATTTCTGCTTCATATTATTGCAGTACCTTCTAAGCTGCTCAAGGGCCCTTTGTGCCTTGTGTTGCAGAAACCTGGTCCTGGCCAGGATGGAACAGGATGTCTGTGCAGATAAGAGTGACACAGAGCAAGGAAGTGAGCCATGCACAGGGAAGGATTCTCTCAGTGGCAGACCAAGGATCCTGCTGTGCCATCGTCCTCCCTCTCCTTCACTGGCTCTTCATCCAGCTCTGCTCTTCCCACTGACAGCTGAAGCAGGCCAAGATTTCCCTCTTTTCCCTTTTCTCCTCCCTGCACACTTTCTCTGTGTGGCCTTAATTCCCAGATCTGTGATACTGCCAGGAGGAAGGAGCCCAGAGTAGCACCAAACCTAGTTTCACATTCATCAGGACCTCACTTTCATTAGGCTGCCCTGGTGATATCCTTACGTACTTCAGCTGCTTCACTGCTCTTCAGGTCTTTCCCTCCACTAGCAGTCCCTAGTCTGGTTCTGGAGTGAAGCATTTTGAGACTCCCGGACAGGATTGGAATGTCACAGCATGCCATGATGTCACCAAAGCACTCTTTGTGCTTCTCTGCATCAGGACTTCCCCTCATTCTGGTGCCAGAAACTTTGCCTCTATTTCACACACCCCAAAAATGTCTTCAAAACAGCAGTTACAGGTAGCAGTCTTCAGGCTCCACAAGGCTGGGATCAATAAAGGCCGAGTTTAGTGTATACTCAGGGCAAAGAGAGTCTTTCAGACGAAATTTGGACTCATGATCTCTCCCTAGCTCTGCTATTCAAGTTGCATGCTTTAAAGGGGCAAGACTTGAAGGAACTGTAGTGAACATAAAGTCACACAGCCCCACCAGAGCACTCACAGACTCTGAAGATCTGGAGCTCACAAGGAATTTGGCTCCTGCTCTATACCCAGGGCTCCACCTTGTCTTCCCCCATTTATAGAGGAAAGGCAGTCCCATTCTGGCCCATGGACCCCATTAATTTCACCACCTGGAGCTGTCTCCACATGGGGACATGCGTGGTACCAGCTGCGAAATTTGCCAGCCAAAGCAGCATGGATTATACTCAACTCTGTCCCTCCCCAAACACCTAGTGTGTCCCAGACGTTTCCCAGAGACCATGAGAAGCTCTGCCTGCCCTTGTTCCCCCTCCAGTCACCAGAGACTTTGTCTAAGTTAGTGTCTGTAAATAAAAATCTGGGTGATTCACAGGCACAATTTCCATATGCAAAGGATTATGACAGATCAATAGCACCCAGCACACACCACAATCTTGAGAAAGTTTTAAAAAGAGATGTGTTGCCTCCTTGACAGACTTAAACTTTTCCTCCAGATTAAAAAACCCTAACTGCCTCCCCCTGTGAAGAGTTGTGATCTCCTACATCCTGTCAGCAGAATACAGCATTGAGCCGTCCACATGGCAGAGGAGCTGTGCTCATTAAAATCTTTTGAAACAATGGCATTGCATCTGTCGTAGCCAGCCTCGAAGTACCCATACTCAGGATGCTTAAAACATTTTCTAAAAGAATAGCAAATGCTTAATGCATATCCCAAGCTGGAAATATATCTAGCTTGTATATCCACCAAGGCTTTTGAAGTAAGGTTCTAAGAAGCAGACTCCTGATTCTCAACCAGCTTCAGACGCTATTGAAAGACTCCAGCCAGATCATTTACTATTCTTGCCTCAGTGTCCTTTTTTTTTGGTGAAAATATACTGGTGATCTGTTTATCTCGTTGTTAAGTGTAATTAGATTGTACACAGACACCTTTGAAGTTGATCTGATAAACTTCATAGTCTGTAAGTGGGTTGGCTCAGGGCCTCTGTAAGCAATGTTTGGAAATATTTCTGCTGCTCGTTTCCTGGGCTTATGTCAATTTTCCGTCATTAGTTTTATTTTTAAATTGGGATTACCTCAAGTAGTAAAATTTGGATTCAGATCTGAGCAGTGTTGAGCGTTGGAGTGCTGCACTGGAGCTAATGCTCTGGTACAGGGATATGGCCAGAACATGAAATCCCCAATCTATGTGCAAATTCCGCCTATGTGGAGAGGATACAGCTTTGGTGTTTGTGTTTGGTTCCATACATAATAAATAAATTCTGGTGGGGCAGACTGGAGAATACAAACAGCAAGACACGCTCCCTTACACATCTACATGCATTATGTATGGCTTGACTACACTCGTGGCTGTTGTTCATTTGTAGCTAATTACTTGTATTACAGCAATATCAAAAGCCACAAATGAGAATCAGGGCCCTATTGTACTGGAAACCAGATATAAACATAATGAAGAACTGGTCATTAGCACTTCTGTTTAATTTCACTGTATGCTCAGAGTTCTCACTCAGCAACTCTCTTCCTACCCAGGAGCTTAGAAAAGTTACCAGCGGGTCCGTGCCTGCAGTGATGTATAGATCTAGGGTGAGAAGAACCAATTACACCATTTCTCTAGTGCCAACCCTCTGCTCACAAGGTGGCTACCAGCAGCAGTTTAACCCCCACATCGTATTCTGCAGCTCTTGAGCTTTCAACATGGTACTTTTCACACAAGCTCTGTAAAATAGCAACTGTCCTTGTGATTTAGACATACCTGCTACTCCTTTGGAGCCTCATAATGTACCATCCCAGCATCATTTGTTATTTAAAACCTCACATTGAATTCACAGGTTACTCAGTTCTCCAGACCATTGGGTAGTGGTTGTAGCTGTAAAAGATGGATATTTTTCCAAGTTTGAAAACAAGAAAGGCTCCAGCCCCCAGACTCTTTCCTACGTCCCTGGAGAACACACTTCTTACAAGTTGTCATAAAGCAGTGGGAAAAAGGAGGTTTGCAGGAAATGCTACAATTCCCTGTGGCAGCATCCACACAAAGAGAAAACACAGTCCCTTGGTCATGTGTTGAAAGCCAATAGTCCCTTTCCTCTCCCTTTCCCCACATTGTGCTTCCTGTTGAATATCCTAATCTGTAACTGATTGTCAAACCACTGACTTCTATATCAATTTCCCTTTCATTAGCATGAAGATCTAAGAGCTTTCTCAGTGTCTTTCTATACATTAACATAAAATTAAATCCAGGAGGCCTGAGCTCTGTACTGTATTTAACTGCCCTTCTTCACTAAAAACCTTTCTGCATCTGATGGCAAAAAGGATGTCCCCTGGCCACTGCAGATTTTTAAGAGCTTGTTTTTTGTGTTGCTGAGAAGCAGCATTCAGCACAGCTCTGGCTGGTAGATAGGTTCATGTCTGCAGAAGGGAAGACCTGAGATGGATAAACAAAAGGCAGTAACAATCTATAATGAAAAAAATCTCCTGTAATGCTTGTGACAGACTGCAAATGTGTCAGATAAAACATTTCAGTGGTCTATAATAAGGAGCAGGAGTTTGTGTCCTGAACACAGGACTTATCTGTCTGCCAAGACAGACAATTGCAAATGAAAAATAATGAAAAAATGGGAGGCGGGGGGGAAGGAAAGTTATGGAAAATCAAGGGAATTGTGCTTTTCACAAAAGAAAGATATTAGTGAGCCAGGACTTGGCCAGAACTGCAACATGCATGAATGTATTTTTCTAGCTTTAGTTCAACTTATAAATCTAATAACTGAAATAATTTATTTTCTACTTCCAGTATTGGGCATGCTGTTTTCTGCTTGCTGGAATGATCTGTATTTACTGTTAAGTGTTTTGTGCTAGCAGCTGGCATACAAATACCTGAAATATAAATGGGTCCCTGGGAAATGAAAAACATCCTTCAGTCTGAGATTATCGAACACTTTTTGTCATGTGGACTTTCAATGCATGGGTATGCAATGTTGGGATACCTGCCACAGAAGGACCTTTGTAACATTTTCCTAATTTAATTTTTCTCAAAAAAGCCACAATATCCTTTGGTGCTAGAATCCCTCTGTGACTCCTGTTCTGAAAGCTTGGCATGTTGTCACCTGGGAAAAAAGTCACATAAAGTCACTGGGTTTCCTCTTCCCTCCTCAGCTCTTTTGCAGACACAGGCAAATCCTGACATTGCTGCTGTCATCTTTCTTCCATTTTCCCTGCTGTGAACGTGCAAGAGGTGAATGAGGATAGATGCCTAGACATTTGCTATGACTTCTGTTGTTCTCAGCTCTGCAAACACTTGCATCTGGCAGCCTTAGCTGTACTGCTTAAGCTCGGGGGAACTCTGGCAGAGAGCACTACTTTCAGGCACTGTTCAGCATGGCCCCCATCAGGTGGTGGAATAACAAATCTGTTGAAAAGCATACAACTACACTCAGCAAGGTCTTTTCCTTCAAGGTTCTATAACAGAGAAAAAACAGTTAGCATAAGCAGAAAAAGGAACAGAAACGCCCATCAGAAATGGAAAAGTCCTAAAGCAGATATTGTGTAGCCATTGCTTAAAGCTTGTTGACCAGAGAGTTTCGAAGAGGAGCTTAGCATCACCCCTAAATACACGAAGTGCGTGACAGCACCCCACCATGCCCTGAATGCAAGAATTCCTCAGAAGCTTAAGCATGTTAACTGTGAGACTGGACCTGTAGCAAATGACTGCACAACTAAGACCCAGTTCTCCTTATAGTTATGTGACAGTATTGATGTCTGTGAGGTAGGAGTGAGGGTGCAGAGCAAGGTTCAGGGAGTCCTATTCTGTTAGTGTGACAAGTACTAGGGGAGAAAGAAACAGGCTGTGTACAGCACAGTCTGCTCAGGAGGGGTCTGTAATTGCAGTTGAAAGACCAGGCTGCTCAGCTAAAGGAAGTAAACAAGGAATTGATCAGTTATTGCTGCATTACACATGCAGTCATGGTTTCTTGCATGCAAGCTTCCAGGGTATGATCAAACTCCATTATCAATTTACAGTGTTAGTCTATGAAGCTGTAATCCAAAGCAAAGCTCTTTGCACCTCCCTAGAGCTGCACAGTTTATGTGGGAACAAGGGTCTGCCAGCAGGAACTCCATGCAGGATCAAAACCTTAGCTTTTTTCTGCCTTTCTTGGCTATGTGATGCATTTTCATGGGGTTATGAGGATGGTCTCCTGTGATTTCACGCTGTCCTTTTTCCCAGAAACCAGATCACTGGTCTCTGCTGTCTATTTTTGCTTTTCTTAGTCTAATGAGTGTGCATGATAAACAGAGGTGTACGGCATAATAGAACCCCCTGGAAGTATTTGTAAATAAAAGGCTTTTAGAAGCCTTTTATAGGAAGCCCTATAGACATTAATAGATAGTGAACACTTTTCTATAGGCAATGTTTTTCCACTGGTCTATACAATTCAATAGCAAATTATATTCCTGCTATCAAATCCCAAAGGATGATTCAGAAAACCATTAGAAAGGATCTAATTCTCTGTAATTTTCTGCAGTAATTAAGATAAAAGCCTTTCAGGGTCTCCTCTATTACAGTTCATGGGATTTTTCCACGGGAAAATAAATGATCAGTTTAAATTCTCCTTGGTTACTTAAGCAAAGTAAAGCCAGTAAATTATGGAGGTTTATTCAGACAAAATTTCCTTTCATTTTTGTGGGAAACTTACTCAATTTCGGGAGACGGTGAGGGCCAAGGATTAGGCTCCCTGTCTGTGATTTTTATAACAGAACATAAAACTCCACCTTCTGCTAGAGCCAAACAATTTCAGTGATTTTGCCGCTTCTTCCCTCTGGGCTAGCAGGGAACGTGTGCTTTGTGGAGGCATTGCACACAGCAGCAGGTCCCACTCCATTGACACATGGAGGCTCAGTGTTGTGGTGAACTCAGAGTTCTGAGGACCGTGGCATGTCTGGAGAGCTGCACAGTGCTAATTGAAACACCGCTAGTGTTTTTCCCATCATGTGCTTGGAAAGCCATCTGAGGACCAACTCAGCTCTATGCCTACCTGTATCTTGTCCAGGAAGCAAAAACGATGTTTCTGGAATGCTGTGCTGAGCTCCTGTGAAACACAAATGTTTCTTTGCCCCTTATTTCCATGTCTGCTGCCTCAGAGGAGGCACTAATGACTCTGCAGTGAACTCATGGCAGAGCCTTGGTAAGAGATCACACATATGAGAGAAGAAGGGGTCATAAAAGCCATGGTGACATATCGAAGAGCTTAAAGGCAAAAATCACTCCTGTGCCATGCTTTGTTGGAGCTCCCCTTGTGAGGCTGTGACCTATACTTCGGACCACATAAAGCTGAAGGTCAGGCCTCTGTGAAATCCTGACCTTGCTGACAACAAAGAGCTTATTCATTGACTTCCCTGGGTTTCTGGTGTGAGAGATTTGTCCATAGCCCTATCATAACCCCACTCCAGGTAGTGCCCTCTCTGCCCATCCTAATGGTTTTTCCTCCAGCCTCCTCCATTTCACCCTTCTCCTTCATCACTCTTTGAGGCTGACAGGGAAGTGCCCACAGTACAATGACAACAATAATAGCTTCTTCTGTGTGGCGTTTCTCATTCCCAGGTCTCTTCAGAGCCAAGTGTTTTAATATCACTGGCCTTTTACATGCAGCTTATAGCTAGCTCTTCCTTGGAGAAGCCAGAGACAAAGCTGGGTACAGAATACAGCACTTTGGATGTAATGGTCTTCACTGGTTCTTGTATTTGTATCTTTCCCTATCTCATTATTTGCCTCCCAGACACAGTGTGAAAGGAAGCTATTCCTATTTCCAGGAGCTATAGATGGCAGACCCGAGCTGATGGTACAAGAAGGTCATTACGGGCTAGGAGGGCTATGGAAGCCTGCAGAAAATGGCTTATCAAAGATGTTCATCACCTCTGCTTCCCAGGGGTCTTTCGGAGGTGTTGGATACACTCATCAGTAACAAGACTTCCTGCTGGAATTACTGTATCAATTAGCCGCATGAAAAATGTCTTGCTGCTCTCTCACTTCAAACAGATCCTTCCGCTCAGTGCATGGTGCCTTCTTCATCTTTATTCCAGAGTGATTTATTTCATCTGGTGGCGCTTTGCAAAATTTCCTGGCCCAGCATTGATACCAATGACCTATTTTGCCTCCATGTACCAAAGTGTGCCTTGATTACATCACTGTCCCAGCCACTCTAAATCCCAGTCACTTAGCTGCAAACTTAAAGTAGGTCGCAATGGGTTCAGAAACAAATGGCTTACAAAGCTAAATCTCCACTCCAACACATCAATGCCAGTACTGTACAAGCAAGTAAACCGTAAATCCTCACAGCACCACTACAGAATGTCATTGTAATACTCCAGAGACCAAAGAAGAACAGAGCACTCTGAATTAGCTGCTTCTGCTTTTATCAATTTCAATGACTTTCGCTTGATGCTTTATGAAATTACCATAACTCATGAATGGTGCTCCTTCATTTGACACTGGGAGGGTGGGGGAAAGGACGTGACTCAAGGATTTTTCATTTTACTCCAGACTAAACTGTTCTGTAACCTTAGGCAAGCCACCATACTTGTGTGTGCCTGTTTCCTCACTTGCTAAGCAGAAACATTATTTGCTATGCAGGTGAGTTGAGTGCTGCTGACCCTAATTCATCAAGTCCCTTAACAGTCTGCCTACCTTTGAGCTCTTGTGGAAGTCCTTTGGGGAACCTTGCTGTGGCTGTTTACCACAGTGGACTTTATGATGCTTTGAGCCCCCCTGCTAAACTGGAGGATTCAGAGCATCAGGAAGTCCACTGTGGCCAGCAACTACTGCTAGTAATTTCTTCTCTATGTTCATCTTGATTAGGCGTTTGCACACGGCTACAAAGTCCTCATTTCACAATGAATATTTTTCCATGTTCAGAGTGACAGAAGTCAGGCTGCACCAGTGCGTTTTTTCCAGGGAGCTTGTTTTAGCTAGCGGTACAAATACCCATTCAGCTGTAGCAAAACCATCATAAATCATTTTCTGCTGTTTTTATGGACAGGAATTTTGTTCCTATGTGACAGTGAGCCCCCACACTTTCAAAAACCTTCTACCGAAAGGTGATGTTTGCCTTAGTGCACAGTGTAAGCATACAAGAGCTCCCACAGTACGTTTTGGTGAGATTTTTGCTGCACACAAGTCTTTCAGCAGAATGAATTTCATTTACATGAATGAATTTCAACCACAAAAAAAAACTAGTTTCAAGATTTTGAGCTGAAAAGCACTGTGTAAGCGCCTAGGGTTATTTTCAATTAACAATATTTAATTCCAACCACACCATGAATCACATTTTTCTTCTTTTTAAAGCCAACATATTAATCCTTTGAAACAAAAATGACTGCATTTTAATGAGAGTTTGAAGGGGTGAAAGTTCTGCTTAGTACACTGAGTATAATAGATTATTTTTGTGATGTATATCTTCCATCCACTCACTTTAATTTTCAGAATAGTATCTGGAGAGCAGCCTGTTTTATCTCTGGTCTCTCCTCATTCACTCCACTTAGCTTTCAGTGTGTGTATCACAGTTAATTTGAAGTTGATATTTATTATTCCTTATGGGCAATATGTTACAATAACACCAAAAAGATTACAGTGTTGTCCTCTCCAGGTTGGCTTGCACAACATATCTCAGAGACGTATTCATTTTGTGTTTTTCCACACTACCTCCTGGCACTAAAACATGAAGAATCCCTTGTTAGATGAAGTCCTCAGCTGACGACATGGGACATTAGAACGGGAAAGCCTTCCACTGCCTGACACAGACCCCATGCAGGTCTGCAGGGGGTTGGCTCATGTCTGTCCTCTTTCAGTGGCAGCTCAAGTCATATGATGTAGTTTGAAGGGGAAGGGATAGCCTTGTCCACCGGTGAAACACGGTAAGGTAGCAGGCAATGCTAGCAGTAAGGGTAGGAGAGAAGTTGCAAACTAAGAAGGAAATTTCCTATCCCATTCATGCAAAGCACCAAGCCTCATACCTTATCCATGTGCCTTGCCTCCAAGGTTTAAAGAAAGAGCCTAACTTTCTGTAGAAAATCAAACTGAATGAATCGGCTATCTCTCAAGTTCCTTTGATTACTCCAATCAGGGCATGTAAACAACATGTTGCTACAGGAGAAGAAAATGAAGACTTTAAGTATGCAGAAGAAAGACTCTTAACAGCTGCTCATGGAAGAGAAACACAGAAACAGTTTGCAAAATGTTATGGATAAAACTACAATAAATCATGCCTTCAGCCAGGCCAGCCCAGGTATATTGTAAGCAGAAGTTATTGAGTCATTGACACCCACTGCATTGTGTGTAACAGGCAAGCAGAGATGGGCAGATCCATAATGCAGATGTGTTATGGAGGTGGATAGATGGCTGGCTGACCAATGTTTTGGCTGTAACATGCAGTGGCTGATGACTATAGTACTGTCCGATCTTTGTATCTCTACCTATCTATGGTCTCCACAGGTAATTTAGCTCCTGACTCCTTGAGCTATCCTGTTCTTCCTTTCTCAGTTCTGTTCAGTTATTGTTAATGGACTGTGACTTTTCAGTTTGCTTTAAGTATATTTACCCGATTTCCAGCAGAAAAGCTGTAATAGAAACTGTGCCTTGCAGCATGTTGGGGAGTTGACACTGATGACTCTGTATTAAAGCCAAAAGGTTGGGCAGCCAGTCAGTTGTCTGTCCATCTCCGTAACAGCAGCATGATTTATTGTAAAATTTGCGTAGCTGTCACCTGTTCTCCCCATATAGTCCCCTACAATGAAGATGTCAGGGGCAAGTTAAACCTTATTTTCTTGCTGGCAGGTTTCTCTAACTACATCAGCTTGCCTTTTCTAACCAGCCCATGTTGTGTTGGGACATTCCACTGCAGCGTGGTTTCCTTAAGCAGATCTGTGTGAGCCTGCCAGAGTAAAGAAGTTTCAAACTTGTTTATTTGTCTACTTGAGGGTCCCCCACCCCAGAAGGGAACATAGTCAGCAACTATGCACTCTCCAGTGAAAGCAGAGGGTGAAAATAGGTCTCAAAGTTTAAAATACAAATTTGTGTGTGCAAATCCTTGCAGATGCAAGAATTTGTACCTGCGCAGTTACCAAAATTAAGGATGGGATGGAACAATAGCTATAATGATGATGCAGACAATGACAACACAAGAGCACCTGCCAATTTTATTCATACCCAGGAGCCATCAGATGTTCTGTAGTTAATGTGAGGTAAGAGCGTGAGGTAAGTGGACACATCCTCTGTCAACCGTCTGCTGAAATTTTTAGTCCACTTTGGATTATAGATGAATTTACAGACTCTTGCATTACAAGTGACACCATAAAATCACATCCTTTCTTTCATTAGATTCGCAGATGTGCACAGTCCTCTCCTGGACTCATGGCAGTGCCCCCCTGCTTCTCTGCTGCATCCTGCAGCTTCCTTTCTCTGACACATCCACTTACCCTAGCTGCAATTGCTCCAGAAGCAACTGATGTCACTTGTGTCCAAATCAACTCAGAACAGGAGAGAAGCAGTAGACAGGAAAGGACAATGCTACCAATGTTAGTACACTTATTTGTAATGATGGCTGGATTCTCATGGCTCATTTAGACAGAAGCAAATGAAAATTAATTTGCTAATGGCAATTAACCCTATAGGCATAACAGAGAGCTTGCAAGACCTGATCCTGTTATCACTCTGAGAGATTTCAAATGCAATTTTCACTGAGTTCGATAGAATTTCTCTGGATTTAGCAAGGAAGATCAGTCCTTGCTTTCAGCATGCTTTTTAAAATATACATGAGAATTCTCCTCTCCATTGTGGCAGAACAAAAGCCATTCTCACAGCTCTAGCTGGAGAGGCTTTGGGGCAAAATGCATGTCAGCGTGTTACCTCAACTGACTGATTTTTCTGCTGCACAGATGAGCAAACTAGGAGTCATCAACTTCAGCACATCACAAGAATCAGAGCACCTGTCCCCTTGCAGTCTGCTCTGCATGAGATGAAAGAAAAAGCAAGTAGATCGGTGCACATGAAGCAGAGCAGCTAAGTGTAGCACTGAACAGAGTCTTGCAACACCCCTGGACTGGCCTGATCTGACCAGTCCCTTCTTGACCCAGATTTGCACCTCTTCCAATTCAAGTAATGAGCATCACTTCAGTGCTCCTACTCTGTCCTAACCAGCATTTCCCCTAAGAGCAGAGACAGCTGGCTCTTAATAAGTGGGTGGGAGGTTTTATTACTTTAAGGGGGTGAAAGAGAAACTGGAAGGAAGACAAGCCTTCAATGCATCACTTCCAGACTGTGTTTCAGCATATCAAGCGTTTAGTAGCAATACTGATTCCCACACTCAATCCAGCACTACTGCTGGTTCCCATTCATTTGCTGCAATGAACTCCCTTGGTTGTACAAAGGTCTGAGACTTTCCTTAGTGGTCCATCTGTAAATATACAGTTTAATTCTTGAGCCATTTTCTTCTTCGTAAAGCCAGATCAGTTTCCTATTCTGGTTCTTAACATGGGCCTCAGAAGCAGTTGCACTGATAAAACCAAGTGAGTAGGTGGGGTAAGATGTAGGGCATGAGAATTCCTTAAATCGTTGCCTTTGCCACATCTTCAGAGCATGAAACCTTGCCCCATAATGAGATCTCAAAGGATGGAGTTCACCTGTACACAGAAGCCTAGCACAAGAGCAACATGCAGTTTTAAAAGTCTGATTTGTTCTTAAATAGTGCTCATGTAAGAAATGTTTTATGCCAGCACACAAGAGCTGGTTATGAATTCAAACCTTAATGTGTCAGATGCTGTGCCAAAAAAAAAAAAAAAGGAGGATGTCTGCCTCAGGGAGCTCTCACACAAGCATAAGTCTGTGAAGAAACACAGAAACAAGGCAATATTGGCCAGCGTGACAGATGGAGAGTCCTGTACGCACATTCACCCAGCATCACATTCCTGTTGGTGTTATAGGAAAGGAGACTTTCGAAGAAGTGAAAATCACAAGTTTATTTTATTTTTCTCCCTTCATGTGGAAGGCCTGTAGAAATCTCAGATTTGTATCATCTGGCACAGGCTGATTGGCATGGTTTCAGTGGACCCTTCAACCTATCTAAATCTTTTGTTGTGAGACTCAGGGCATCAGGAACATGGTAGGCATTGTCCTGCAGTCCCACCATATTTGAGTCTGATTACCCTTGACCAAGCTGGATAACTGCAGACATTTGTCTCATCTCTTCTCAAAGCCAAATACTGAAAGGTACAGAAACAGAGCCAGGCTTTGGCTAACTCCTAACAGGAAAAACTCCTGGGTTTCCTTTCCTAACTAGGAAAACTCCTAACTAGGAAGTTTTCCAAGGTCTCAAAAGGCCGATATTTGCCTTGCCATATTTCGAACTGTCACAAAATGCTTCACTTTTATTGCAGAGCAGAAGTAAGTGTTGGGATTATGGGCACTAATGATGTGTTTATTCACAGGTCTATCACCCATAAATAAAATACAACCTTTCCTTGTACTACAGACAACAAACTTCATAGCAAAACTCTGTTCCTGCTGCAAACAAATTCAGTCCAACAGTTTCCTGCTCCAAACAAAATGTGTTTTTTGACATCTTGGAGACATGGCTGCAGTGTCACTAGTGTCTGTCAGCTAAAGCTCTCAGAAGGCTCTGGTGCTTCAGCCATATGCCGAAAGGAGGGTTTAGAAGACTAACTTTAAGCAAAGACACTTGGAAATGTTGCCTGGCAAAGTTAAGACACATGTTATTTAGGAAGAGCCACCAGTACATTTTGGAGCAGATCTAACACCCACTGAAGACCTCAGGGTAAATCCGTTTATTGACTGCACTCTGCCACGAACGGGTTCTCATGAGGCAGAACCCAGGATGAAGTAACAGAATGTTATTATGATCGAGAGAGCATAACAGAAGGGAATACATGGGGCTCCTGACAAAGCACTGCAGGCAGGATGTAGATGAGAGTGTTTGGAGTTGTTTGGAGATGAAAATTGCGCTCTAACCAATAGCCTTGAGCAATGTAGCAGCTATTTCCCATGGCCTTGTGGCCACGCAATTTCACAGGACTCTTCCCCTGCTCTGGGTCTTTGCTCTTGTTCTGGTAATGATGTAGTGTATGACCTCAGGGACTGCTAGTCAGTGAGATTTTGAAAGGCAGTCTGCAAGATGGTAAGTTGCAGAGTGAAAGTGGAAAAGCCATTCTTGATTCACTCCAGGTGGAAGTGCTGGTAACCCAAAAGCAGAGTGTCTTCCTCTGGGCAACCCTGAACCATTTTATGAAGCCAAATCAAAGGAAGTTCATACCTGAATACCTACTTAAATCACCTGAATTTCAAGAGGTGTTGCTCCCATGGACAGCCAAAGAGTAATGGATTTAAGAAGGTAAATGTCAGTACATCTTGGGTGACTAGAAATGCCTAGGCTCAGAGACAGGCTATGGTGAAGCATGAATTCAGCAGAGAAACATCAATATTTCAGTTCCTCAACCATCAAGAAGGCTCCTGCTTCTCTTTCCAACCAATTAGGCAATGAGGTGAAATACTGGGCTCAAGTTATTCACAGCTGTATCTTGTGTATCTTTATATTCAGAAGCAATTTTATTCATCGGTCAAGAGAAACAGGTCCAGGTAAATTTCAAAGCTGTGTGGGAGGATGCAGCCATGAAGCACACAGCAACAAGACGCCCAGTGCAGCAGCCTGGTTGCTGGCCTAAGAAGATGGCAAATGGGGAGTTGAGTACTGGGGACTGGCTGGACAGGAGCCCCACTTTGTTCCCTGCACCAGGACCCATATAAATCATGCTGCAACACTGGCTATAGAGATTTAACTTTGGGCATTTCCCCCACAAGTCTGACCTAATGAGATATAACAATACCTGCATGCTGCTTCTGCAGCTGCCTTGCCATTAGAGGTGCTCATTTCCCAGGTGGGCATGTGATTTCCCATTTCCCTGGGTTAGAAAAACAATGTAATTATGCACTTAATTCAAACCTGCTCTGATTTAGGGAGAGGCAGTGTCTGATACGCATAATTTGTAAATGGACATCACATTGCATAAGCAACACTATCAGTTTCTCCTCTGTATGAATTTTTTCTTCAGCATTTCAAGAGTGAATTCCATTTATTTTTACACTTAAAGCCCAGAATGAATCAGTGCTAGCATGAACTTTGCAAAAAAAGGTATCCCCAGTAGAAATGAAGAGATAAGTGATCATCTAGCTTACTAACTTCTATCCAAGGAGACAGACTAGTTGCGCTGGTGACCACAGGAACGTAACTGTAATCTGTCAACAGATTTTCACTTTCATGCAGGTATTTTTTTCATTTAATTTTCATTTTCTTTTCACTTTTTCATTTACTCACCTTGTACTTGACTGTGATTTTGCACAGTGAATATCTCATATTTAAAACATAAATCCATTATTTTACTGTAAAACCGTGCAGAACTCTCTTCTTTCTATGGCTCGCCCATTAAAATTTCACAGATGGGAAATTCAAGCATGAGACTCATGCAGACCTGAGCTATAAACAAACTCTCTGGATTGGAAAGGCCCTAATTTTTGCAGACACTTTATTCAGAAAGGCTTTGGGCTTAAAATGCCCATAGTTGAGAAATGGAAATTAGATTGTAAGTTGCTGGTTGGAGATATGCCAGCTCTGTTCTGCTTTGCTTCCATTTTGCAGGGCTAGAGGATCATAGTGGCCTTGAATTTGGATCAAGAGCTCACTTCAGTACTTCACTGTGGCCTGCTGCTCGTGTGAAAGGGTACTGTGTTTTAGGGATGCATAGTAGTCCAAACCTTAGGCAAAGGTTGAAGAGTACCCCCTTTCTGGGGACCAGGTCCCATTCGAGATGGCAGGGTGAGCTCCACGACTTGCACTCCTTTCTCCAAAGTCTGCTTACATCCCAGCCAAGCTCCTTTCCTTCCCTACTCCCTTCGGGGCAGCTCTCACTGCTTCTCCTACCTCCAGAAAGCAGAGTACATCCTCTTCCCAGCAGCACCCCACACTCCTGCCCCATATGCATGTGCAAGGATGTTCTGATTGCCTCCTTCATTAAGAAACAGTGAAAGTCTCCTCCCTGTGCCCTAGAAACAGTAAGTCCCTGCTGGCCTTACAAGCTGCCATGATATTGAGTACCATTAGCCTTGCTGGCTCTGTGGGTGACAGAGCTCTGCAGGCATCCCCTAAGGCCTTTCCTGCTGTCCCCTCTATGCTAACATGGTATCTGGACTCCTCTAGCTCTAAGTGGATCATTTCCTCTCTCATTTGTCTCATCTCACAGAACCCTGGCGGTCTGTTCACACTTATTTTAGGCTCTACTGGAGCTGATTTCCCTGTTTCAGTTTGATTTACCTTCATTCCCAGACAATTATGTTTCCCCTTCTTAGGGAGGCCAGTTCTTGGATTAAATAAAACCAACCTGTTCTTACTGGTATTATTTTTGTTATTAGCATTTTGCTCCTCATTCACTGGGATGCTGGATAGCCTGCCTCCATCAGTAAACTGACAACCGACTGAAAGGGTACCCTAACTACGCAGACACACATGCTGTGAGGACAGCTCCCTGTACAGCTCAGGTCTGGATTGTAGGCTCCTACAGAGCTTGAGCTGGAGGATGGATTTCAAGCATCAGCAAAGCCAACAACTCTGCCTTCACGCCCGGAGCAGACAGTGTGGCCAAGGTATGTTTGCCCTGGCACGCAAGGAGCACCTGGAAAGCCACTGAGGGTGGTTCCCCTGGGAGTGCAGGATGGTACTGAGACTCACTCCACACAGAGTACAATTTGAGGTCTCTTGGATGAAAAAAACCCACTCTGTCTCCTGCCTAATCTGGTTCCTCTGGCAACCCAACATAGCAACCAGTTTAGTGAATTTCCAGAGCACTCCCATAGCCCCATGGGGTTTCTCCTTTGGAGAAGGCTCAGCTTCTAGACTTTTGTCCTAAAGGCCTGTCATTCCCTGCATGGCACTGGAAGTGCTTTGCTGCTGGTAGCAATTGGGTAATGGGAACTGCATACTACTGCAAAGCCTTGGAGAAGGGCATGTGCTTCTGAGGGTGGAACTGCCTAGGGGTAGACAGTCAGCACAGACCAGCACAACCTTCTCTCCCTGCTCTCTGTGCATGGTCTGAGCCCTTTTGGTCAGAAGTTCACTGGATGTGGGTGCAAGGAATGGTAGATCAAATGGGAGACATAAACATGCTTCTAGGGCTGCTACGGAGATATTGGAGAATGCATCTTCAATCCTTTCTCCATTTGCACTGAAGTCAATGCAACTTGGACAGACACAGACATTATCCCTCACCCTCCAGGGTACATCTCTAGGATCCATGGACTGGGCTGACAAGGACAATACAAGGCTTATTTACTGGTGGGGGGTAACATGCTTTGCTCCCACAGGTGGAAGGCACAGGTCAGGCCCTGCAGACAGAAATACTGAGCAGAATATTATTCCCTGTAATTGAAAGAGCAAGGGAGAGCTGTTCCCTCTCTCTCCCCATGCTTCAGGACAGGGATTATGGTGTCTAAGGAACCATGAAGGAGAAACTCTCTCGACAGTATTTCTAGTCTTCTCTGCAGCCTGTTCTTGCCACTGTCCTGACAAGTGTAAATCATATTTCTGTGTAAATCTGGACCCAGTACATCTGTCATGTCTGGGTGGCAATGTTGGCTACGCTGTTCGTAAATCCACTGAGAATAATGTATGCGTACTGTGAGATGACATCCCATAATGAGATTGTGATATTCCATAGCCCAAGATTTGCCATCTGTGACAAAGACAGATTTCATGGACAGCAAGGCTGCTGGGAGACCTGCTGGACTTAGGGGACATTCATAAGCTGGGGATCCTTCTAAACTACTCAGCCATAATTCAGATACAGGGGAGATAGTTTCTTAGTGCTTTTTAGACCAATCACTAAATACCATTAGCTACATATCTGGCCATATATTTGCATTCAAAACACCACAGAGCACAAAATAACTAAATGTAGGAAAGCACAGTCAAAAACTGCATATATTTACAAGCCAGCCTATCATATTCATCCAACTACATTTAATATAACAAGTACATAGTAAAAAAATTTCCATGTCTAGAACAACTCCATTTATTCTCAGAGATTTAGAAAAATAATCCTTTGTATAATGAAATTCTGCTTTTTTCTTTGCTCCCGGTTGTAGTTTATTTATGGAAAGCTTAAAAAAATTTCTTCATCCTTATTTGTGGAAATACACATATGCCACATCCTTCCCTTCTGTGCTGTGAGCAGAAGTTGTATATGTGTGTATTTATGCATATATACAAATCTGCATGTAAATTCATGCCACTCTAAACCTCTTAACTAGTAAAACAACTTACACCTAACTTGTTTCCTCTATCTCATTGGGAATTAATCAGTCTGGACTTAGTAAAATAGGTGAATTAATACATTTATCTCATTTTATAAAAGCAGCCTCAGAAATGCTGTCTTGTTCAAGGCCAGACAGTAAGAGGAAAACTGTTAAAACGCAGCCTCTGTATAGAGCCCAGCAGAATTAGGAACGCACAGTAAGCCTCTTGAGTCTCAGTCTTTTTTCTCTGGCACTAAGACCAGCTGTCTTGTCTTTATTTAAATGCATAGTCCTTTTAGATGATTATTTTGTCCTACTAGACAACTTCTTCACTTACATCAACATATGGAAACATGGAAAAGAGTTTCATGTAAATTAATGAAATAAAAGTGAAGCCAGGGCATAACGCAAGCTCCAAATCCCCTATCCATGCACAGCCCAGGGCAAGGGAAGTGCATGGAGCGATAACTAGGTTACTGGAAGCTGAAGGCCTTCTTACTCATCTGAAGTTGTGTTAAAGTCAGTATGAAGCTGATGCTGCCTGCTCTACCAGGGAGTTGTACTCAGTGACTCAGGGCATGCTCCTAGCCCTTATTTCCCACAACGGGATCACAGACATCCCATTTTACAGGTGGGTAAAAATAGGAAAAAGCAAAGCAAAGCAATCTGTCTGTGGTCATACAACACATCTGTGACAATGCAGAACAGGTCTCAGTGTCTCTCAAGTCTGTTCTATCAGTCCCTGCAGATGAAGCTGCATGCACTCCACCTGTGCTGGGTACTGTATATTCACATGTATAAGCAAATGTATTTCAGTCGTTTATTTGCTCTGCTGCCCACCTCCACATGTCTCCTAGCATAACAGCTGACCAGGGCTGCAGATGGGTAAGAGAAATGCTTACACATGAATCAGTATATCTTTGAAAGCTGCCACCTCCCAGGACTGTCCTACAGATGTGGATATCCAGGGCCAAATTCTGCACTGGGAGGAGTGGACAGAGCTTCCCTGACATCAGCAGTGTTGTGTCTGCTGAGCCACAGTGCATGCTTGGCTCACTCTCTATGGCCTCAATCAGGCAAAGGGCTTGTAAAGTGGCCTAAAAGAAGCGTTGATGGGGTTTAACATAAAAGGTAGAATCAGGCCACTAAAGCTGACCATTTAAATCCAGCAGGTCACTGATTCTTTTGTGTTGATCTGAACTGGCATAATCAAAACCTGGCTGGGTTCCACTTGTGGTCTCTCCATCACACGTTACTTACCATCTGAATTTCCCTGCATTCAGAGAACACACCCACGCCCTCCTGCCCTGCTCTCTGAAGGAACAGTTAGTTTGAATATTAAGATCCCTTTTTAACAACATTGTCCCAGAAATCTCAAATGCCAGAGACTGCACATCAGCATGTGCAATCTCAGCCATTCACACACACACATCAGTGATTTTTCCCATCTCTGAGATGTCAATGCTGTTTACAAATTAATACTTACAGATATTCCAACCTTAATGATTCTATGATTTCTATCCTTTACAAAAATGTAGCATAGTGTGACTGCAGTGACAGCCCCACGTAACTGTGGAAGTTGTATTCCAGAGATACTACTGCCAAGGGGTGAGCTTGCCTGTAAACAAGAGTTTTGTACAGCCCATGGGCATGGTTTCAAGTCAGTGTTTGTGTGAGAAGTCCCTTAGGTTTTGTAAAGCAGGTAACGGAAGGGCTTTTTTGTGTGTTTTGTGACCATCTTTCAGGTTTATTATTACCAAAGGACAGAAACGCATTACTAATCTTCAGCAAAATGTCATGGCCACCACCACTAGAAACACTAATACCAAATTTATTGCTGGAGTCTGGAAAAATGCCATTCCAGTGGTATCTCCATTCCTACCACACCTGTCCAGACATTTGCCTGGAGATGGTTTCTGCTGCCTCAGGGGAGGCAGTGCAGTTGTGCTGGTGTACATTAGGCGACAGAGACCCTGCAGTGACGTTGGTTTTTCTGAACATTTGGCCTCAGCCAGTGTTTTGCAAAAGAGAAGAAAATCGGGGGAAAAAAATAGAAAATAATTGGGGAAGACAATCTCCAAAAACCTGGGATACTGCTGAGGAGTACTTTGGGCATCTATTTTGCAGCCAGGCCCTCTGATTTTTATATCTGATTAATGCAGCAGCCTGAAAACTTAGCAGCAGATATCTTTGAAAACTGGAAGTTTCTCCTCTATAAATGGTTACCACAAATGATGCAATGTTCGGAGAAGTGTCTGTGGTTTTTTTTTCTTTATTTATTTTAAATCAGATTTCACTAGACTCTACTCCACCTATTCAGCTTCACGTGTTCTGATCTCCATGCTGATAGCTCAGCATGGGGCTGCAGAAGCTGTCACTTGGAGACACTGGGAACAGTGGGAAGGGAAGGGAAGGCGGTAAGTGCTAGCCAGACTGCCACAGAAGGCAATTTGGGATGATGAGATAAGTAAATTAGCTGAATGCTTCTGTAATATGATCAGCGGCAAAACAGAACTGACAAATACACTGTTATGGTAGTAACAGTGGTTTTGATAACTGCATGCGGATGTCTCAAAACTAGCTTCCCACAATGTTTGCAGTACCAGGAAAAGAGTATTTCATCAGTGACATATATTCCTCTTAGATTTCTGAAGTTTCCTCTACAGCTACAAGCACTTTTGATACTTGTCCTTAATGATATCTCCCCCTGCAGAGGAATGTCATGTGGCAAGAAGCACCAGACGATTTGGCTGGTCCTAGAGCAGGGCAGTGCAGAATAGGCAGGCGTGAGTCTCTTAAAAGACTCCTGCCAACTGCAATGGGACCTACGCCTGCTTGCGTCAGCACTTAATTCACCCTGAAATAAAGCCTAATGATGGGCTGGATTTGGTCTTAGTACAACTCTCTTGACTTCAGTGGAGTTTCCCTTGCAGTGAACTTGTCCTGACACACTCACATTGTGCAGTCAAGCAGAGCAGCAGAGGCTCTGGTTGGCAGGCCATAATCAAATCCCAGTTCAAGTAACCCAGCCAGCCTGCTGCCAGGGGTTTGGAGCAAGGAGAGAGGCAGCATGCCAAAGCCATCTCCTTCAAAACTGCATTCTTCCCTTTTATTTAGTTATACCGGTGCTGACAATTGTATTTTGAATCTCTACTGTTTGGGGCTACCTCACCAGTGTTCAAAGCTCAGGGTGGCTTCTGATTGAACAGCCAGATCACCATCCATGGAGCTGAACATTCACTCTCCTGCAGTGTTTGCTGTGGTCACAGTCAGCACCAGGACTGCTGTGAAGGAGTTTGTGCTGGCTCCTCTCTGAGTGCCATTTGCACCAGTGGCTTTGGGAGGCACTAGTGCTCTCCTTTGCACGGCAAGACTATGTTCCTGGTCCTGAATGTAGCATTTCCTGCCTTAGCAACACGAGAAGGACAAGCAGAGTCTATTCCAGTTTGTCAAGCAGATGCCAAGTAGGAGATATAAAGTCATTCACTTCTCTAGAAAATTCCAGCACGAGGAAGAAAAATGAACATAAGCCCTTCTGGGATGAGCACACCTATTTCCCACAGCAGTGGCAGAATCATTAGCCATTTGTACCTCAAAGTCCTGTAGGGAATTGCTGGGAAGAAATAAACATATACTGCATGATGTTATCCCTTGTGACAGGAGATTCTGTGTAGAAACTGTTGGGAACAGACAGGCATGAATCTACTGTAGGCCTGGTATGAATTTCCCTATTTCTTGTACAACGCCGGAAGAAATCACCTCACTGTGATTTGTTAGAGCTGAGGAATAAGACCACTTCCCTTCATTTTCCTGCAGAAATACCTTTCAGAATTTCCCATGAATAAGGTTCTTCCTTTCCTCTGAAAAATTGTGACCAGGTGTCTCCTTACCCTTAAGAAAGGGAAGCTGGCCGTTGCCAAAGTATGAAATGCAGGACTTCGCTTGTGGACTTTTGATGAAAAAAAGGAATATTTTTCACCAGAAGATAAGCTCTTCCATACACCGAAAATACTTGTGGGAGCTTGTACCTTCCCCCTGCCAAGGAACAAGCCCTCCTCTGTTGCTTCTCCCTTCCCCCTCCCAATTAGTACCAATGTCAAAAATTAGCAAAAAAGAATCATGGCATTCTCTTAACAGCCCAGCTGGTGCCCAAGTCAGAGGAGACAGACTTGGTCGAGTGAGGTTTCACTTTGATGAAAGAGTGATTCCTTGTCTTCTCTGTTTCCTAACAGAGACAGACTCAGAGATTGTGTATCTCAAAGATTGCCTGGTTGCTGTGATTACAGAGAGACTGGGTTTGGTCACTTTGGGGCTCCCTCCAGGTCTGTGTTCCTTTTTCTGTTGTTGAGAAATAATGACATTTGGGAAACTAAGCCCAGACTTCCCGAATTGTAGCAGTGGGTGTCTAAAACCCACTCCTGAATTCTTAACAGCATTCTACAAATACTGTACCTTGCATGAACCACAAGTCTTGACTGAGACACCATTCAAGTTCTGACTTGCATTCAGATTTTCTGTGCTCTGTTTCTTGTGAATGCACCAGAGTAGTCGGTGTGCATCCCAGGGTGGTGTACTGGAAACTGTATCTTGGAGCCTGTGATTTAGAAAAAGCCAGTAAAATACCTTCTGATCACTGGGCTGAGCTCAGATGTGTTTTGCTCTATTAAAGGGTCCTTAATTTTTTGTGCATTTTCGTTTTTTATTGTTTAAAATTAAATTTAGCTGTGGTTGAATAGGCTAACTTCATAGGTGCTAGAAATGTCATTCTCCCTTATTGCAGGTACAAAGATTAAATTATATAGTAGCTTAGTAATAACTCTATGCTTCTAGATAAATACAATTGTGATCTACAAGTTTGTAAAGCTTGAAAGTTCTCAACATAACAAGCTAACTGTGAAATGTTAGAGGTAAGGGCCAGTGAAGGAGGACAAGAAGCAGAAAGCCTGCTCCACTGAGTCTGTTCTCCAGCTGTTGGTCTGACCCTGGCATTTCCAGATAGGTCCCAAGTGATCACAAGCGACATCAAAGGTGAGTCCCTTTTACAACTTCAATCCTGAACTGTGGCAGGAAATAGTAATGCTAACACCTCAGACAAAGCAGGTGTTATTTCACTATGGGACTATGGTACTAAGAACTGATCAGACAAGTGAAATAATGAATCTGGAAATGTGTGGAAGAACTAAGAATTGATCAGACTAGTGGGATCACAAATCTGGCAATGTGTGAAGGCAGAAGTAATGCCTATAGGTAGGGTCTTAGCCTGAATGGAAACATGCAGCTCTCTGGGCTGACACCAACCTGAAAACCTGCCTAACAAATACCACCGACACCACTGCCAGCAAGGGCACTGGCTGGTAAGAGAGCTACAAGTAGCAACATTCAGAGACACAGCAAAGGCTTCTGTCTGGAGGAGAAAAAAATTGTTGCCCTCTGCATCCTATGGACCATAAAGAATGGAGATATGTTAAAATCCAAAGAGATTGTTTGTGGTTTTATTGTTGTTGTTCTCGCAGTGGCCTTTCAGAGGATATGAACTTCAGGGCTGCCTATTTCCCGTGGCAGTCCCATAGCCCCTGCCGATTGCTATCCAGCTAGTCCCAGCCCAGTTAGCAGGGATTATACATGGCCACCTCCCAGTGCAACTGAGCAAGATCAGTGATTTGATTGCTACTGGAAGTCCCGGGGGAAAGACTTCACCAGTCCTTCTTAAATTAAAATCATAGATGGCAAAGGCAAACAAGTCTGCACTAGAACATTAAAAGCAATGGGGCTAAATGAGCTCCAGTGGAAAGGAAAAATCTTTTATTTGACTAAAATTACAATCAGAAGGAGAAATGGCAACAGGCTTTTCAGGCTTAATGAATGTGCTTTGTTGCAGTCTGAGGCAAATAGAAATGATGGCTACATCTATCTGGTGAATGGTCTCCCACAAATGGTCCCTGAGCATTCGTGCAAGTTTGAGCTGTTGGAAAACCTGTTGGCCTGCTACAGGCTGGCAACAGTTCGGACTCCTTTCTTTCACCATCTCTGCATCAGCATTTTCAAGAGAGATTCCCACTGGGCCAGTCAGGGGATGTGGGGAGACCACAACCTAGTTGGAAGTGGGCTGAGTTCACTTCATTGTTACTATGAGACTTCACCTACTGATGCAGAGGAGATTGCTGGTTCAGTGCATTCCCACTTCTCTACTGTGAGTGAATGAATCCCTCTGGCTTTTTATCCTTCACAATGATACAGAGGAAGCTATCCACCACCATATATATGTACTGCAACATCAGCAGGCCCGGCTGAGGTTGGGATGGTCACATGCCATATTTAAATAGTGGCTTGCTTTTGCTATCTCATTATTACATAAAAGTCATTAATTGGAAGGCTGTAGAACAGAGGTTATTTGAGAGAGCTGATGTCTCCCACTAGGGATCCAAGAGATAGAAGATTTCCTGACTATACTTGTGCATCCTCTGCCAAAGGCTTATACAGCCAGCACTTTCTTATGATTACAACTTTCTTTGAGAGAAAAATATATTCTAACAAGCAGTCCTTAATCCTTCAACTACTGCTACAAAGAAGCCTTAGAATAAGAGTTCCTGCAGTATAACACTTTTGAAATGTATGTGCCAGGAGTGATAAAAAACCTCTTTTATACTTGGAAAACAAATCTGTTTCAGTTGGGTGCACTCAGACATTCCTTCTGATTTGTTTAACATGCATCTTCTGTCCAGTCTGTCTGGACAAGAGACCAACTTAATGAAGCCCAAAGATGTAGGGCTTTTAGATCTTTTTGTTATGTTGTGGATGAAGCAAAAGCAAAACTGCTGTGGGGTGGTGAGCATCAGACAACAGAAATAAGGTTTGGAGTTTATGAATAGATAGCAGAATTCTCTCAGAAGTTGCCACACAGGAAATCCATGAGGAATCCTTACAGCAAAAAGACAGGTGGCCAAGAGCTGCCCCACCACACATGCTGCTGTCAGAATGGAAATACACCCATACCAGAGCTGCAGCCCTCTGCCCCACAGTAGAAACCTGTTCCTGCCTGCCTCATCTGGCATCACTTCCTTTAGGAAAGAGCTGCTCTTTCTGCTGTGCATCCCTGCTCTCTGGTTTGGGTCATCTCCAGGGCAGAGAGGAATTTGTGGAAACTGGCAGCACCTTCAGCTGCAAGCACTGAGTACCTTCCTCATCTTTAGGCAATGAGTTTTGCCATCTCCTCCTTCCCTGTTGGCATCATTTCTTGATAGGCAGTGCAACTTTGTTTATTGAGTCATCTTGTGGGTTGAACATTTTCATGTTCATGGAAAAAGATAAACCCAACTTATATATTAACATTTATTTGGTTGCAAAAATAAGCTCTTCACTCCCAAAGACCTGTGCTCTTCCCCACTCTCAGACAAAAGCCTCACCCAAAATATAATTCATGTTCATTGTCCTGCCAATTTACACAGTCTTGTTGGACTGAGGGGAGATTTGATGGTCAAAGGCAGGGCTCTCAGTAATTCTTTTGGTTCCCCAATGGACAGGTCTACTGGAGACATTATGCTTGATCTCTGCTGTGATGACACATTGGCAGAGAAGGGCTCTGTAAGGCAGAATGAGTCAGGTCCCAAAGGTTTCTTAGGTCAAAGTCAGTGAGTAAACCACTAGCAAACTGGAAACCAGTGCATTTTATCGAGTCATGACAGGTTGCAGCAACATTGCATTTGTCAGACAAGGCTTTGTTTCCACCCAAGGACTCTGTGTCTTTGCTGAGATCAGGCTTCACGTCAGAAAATGTGTAGTACAAAAGTACTTTGACAGATGGGCAGTGCCTGAAAGACCTTGCAGTCCTAACAGATGAAGATGAGAGAAAGAAAGGATTTTTGTCTCTATGCTATAGACATACAATGGAGCACGTGTACCTCCAAACTGTACACTGCCGCTCAGGGCCCTGAACCAGCTGATAATGCTTGGTGCTGCTAAAAATCACCCTTTGGACAGGCAGGGGCAGCACCCTACGACATTGCCTTGAGCTAGCACACCTCTTGTCCTGACTTACCAGATCTGTGCTCTGTGAGTATGGGTAGAGTGCTTCCAGACTGAGACTGGTGATTACACAGCCAGTCTGGCTCTCCACCCCCCAGTTTCTTTGAATTTCTTTGCATCAGAGTTAGCGTGGCCAAGTCAACATCTGGATATACACTAGAACATCCACCCATCACTATGTGAATAGGCTGTGAAAACCAGGATTTAACCCTGGGTCTTCTGTCTGGTATCTAACTGAAGGTAAACTTTCAAGTTGGCCCTCAGCAAAGGGGCATTTATTTCAAAGTTGAAGAGTAGACAGAGGGGAATACTTAGTTGCAATCATTTCACCATCAAATTGTTTTAGTCTGAGGGAGATAAAAGTTTCCCGCTGGCAATAGCTGAGCAATAAAATTGTGATGCTTCTTTAGCAATCACTGCGATAAGATTAGATTTCACTGTTCAGCATCATCCATCAACACATAAGTCACTCAAAGAATCCTGATATAAAGAGATAAAGAAACAACCTCTGATAAAAAGTTAATTTTCCTCAAAGTTTAAAACCCTTACAGAAATTTGTGGGCATTTCCTAGATGGTCTTTTATAGATTCCTTTTATATTCCTAAAGAATCTTTTATATACCATCTTTCATATACCATCTTTCATCCATACGTACCTCGGAGTATGTCTCTCCCATATTGAGAGCAGTTTTTACCCATAGGTTTCAGGAAGGGCTAATGATTTGGGATGCTCCCATGCTAAGGACCCTACCTTGACATACCTGAAAATGTTGAAAAATATTTAAGCTGCCTAAACTGCACCATCCATCACTTTCAAAATTGAATGACTACAGAACCCCTGTCCAGCCCCTACTCTGCTCCATTAACCTGAGAACCAGACAACTCCTAAGCTTTCACTTACACTATGCTCTCAGTCATGCAAGGTCAAAAGGCACCATTTAAGATAGTCATGCTACTGTGGAGGATTCCATTCATCTTCGTACATTCTACAGCTGCAATCTGAGGCAATTAAAGAACATGACTCAGGACATGTGTACACAATGAAGTGCAATGCAGAGATTTTCAGTCTACCACTGAAAGAGCACAGCAGAGCACAGGACTTTCTTCCACCTTCTGTGTGCCTGAGCCATCCTGCCCTTCCTTCGCTCTTCCCAAGGTTGCTCCTTCCTGTCATCTTACCAGAGAGGAGTCTGCCGCTCCTAGAAAGCGGTGGCAAAAGCAATGGCAGAGCGAATAGATCATCTGCAAGTACTGAAACAGCCAAAGTGTGAGGAACTAACAGAAGCTACTGGTAATGCCATGAGGCAGCAGAGCTAATGAGCCCCACCTCACTGGTAACTTTAAGGTATCATTACAAGCCTGAGGAAGTGTGCTCTAACAAGAGAGGAAATTACGACACACAAGAAAATTATTCCACCACATGCAGAACTGTGTTAAAAAACACCAAAAACAAAGGAAAGAAACCTCACAGATTTATACAATTTATAGAATCCAAGACTCAGTAATTTCATAGCGACAGAATTTAAAACTACCTTTTCTACTTCCTTCACTTTGGCCTCATTCTCTGTAGGCATTATGACATTTAAGTGCATCTTCACATATTATTTATCCAACAATATAATGTTTTTCAATATTCTAAGCTTCTTCCACCTATTCTCTTCCATTATCAATTCGGTATTTTCAGCAGGTTTCTTGAACCTCTGACTCCAGACTAAAATAACATACTCCAAATGAACAAAAATGCTTAGCTGACTATAGCTCCCATAGTTGACTCAGCATTCCCCCCAAATCAGAGCAGCCCTTCTGTTTATGATATTGAATTCTGCTGATTGTATACTGCGAACACCCAATTTTTTGGAAAACTTATTTCGCCCTGTCACCTTCCTTTAAGTATAGCCTTTATTTTGGTAACAGAAGTACAACTGTATATTTGCCTTAAGTGAATGTACGTGCATATTACAAGCACTACAAATCTCTGTAGCACTGTTCTATAGGCTTCCTTATCTAATATATCCATAAATATGTGTCACCTGCACACCTCATCAGTCATGATTTTATGGTGTCTTCCACATCATTGCTCAGAATATTGAGCAGCAGACGCCCAAGTACTGAGCCTAACAATCCCTTGTTTATAGTTACCCTCTGGGGTTTAGCAAATAATAGAGCTGGAAAAGGAACTCCTCAAAAATTAAAACTTGTTCTCACAAACGCATTTTGCATAGCGCATAGAATGTGGCTTTGCTAGAAGATTGTATTAGCTTCAAACTCTACTGGCTGCCAGGCAGGGACCATGTAAAAGTGTCTATACTTACAATGTTTATTGAGGTATTCACAGTGTGTGAATGATCATGCAAAGAAATATTAGATGTCAGACATACAGAAGCAGGGTGTCTCTTTGGAGGCATCCTTAGACATCTCTTCTACAGCCTAAGGCATCAGCAAGTCTTTAATTAAAGGACCACAGCACAGTTCAACAGCGGCCATCATCTGCAGTGCTGAGATTGCAGTGCAGGCATTAGTGCAGACTGGCCCTAATGGGTGCCCCCTCCCCGTGGTCTTACCCTTGTTTCATTTTAGGCAGACTCCTCAGTGTCTGGTGGTCTCTGGAGATAGCAGAGGTGACAAAAATGAGCAGGAATAGCATCAAACAAGTAGACTAGAGAAATTATTGTCTTTCCTCCGTTATTGTCTGCAGTTATGATGCAGGGTGTTTGACTCCATGGATTTTGCTTCAGTCTATTAAAGAGAGAAAGTTATTTGTGAAATTCAGCCCTGAAGTTTGGAGGGAAAAAAAGAGAGGACTGTGCCTAAAGATATGCCAGAGTGCGGAAACAAAACTGTTTGCCAAACATTAAGGTGGTTTATCCTCAGTTTCATAGCATCCCAGGGCTGGAGTCTGCAAAATGTCCAAGAAAGCTCAAAAGCACTCGAGGCCTTGGCTAGGCTCACTGAGAAAACAGGGCAAAACACAGAAGGTGTTCTTAAATGTCTCATTGAACCGGGTCTGAAAGGCAAAAGATTGGACGCGATCTTATCCAATCTCAGGAAATTAATCAAATGGCAAAAGTCATGATAGCTGGCTGTTTGACTTAACCTTTGAAAACTACCCATGCTTTTCAGGCCTACCCAAGCCTAATACCAACATTAAAAACTAAAGGGATAACTGAAACAGTAATTCTTATCTCATTTTACCTGCAGGTATCAAAGCAGTTAACAACTTTGCACAAACATCAAGAAGCAGCAGCTTGTGATGAAAAGCTAATTTAGCAGGTCCACGAACAGGAGCAGATAGCGAACTCCAAGCAGCTATATGCCGGGCCGTGCTGTCTCAGTGCATATCAAAGCTCACTCTTTTAAACACAGGTGTGGTGAAGATGGAGTTTGGACTCAAGGCAGAAATCACCGCCATGGTGCTTGCTCAACAATTGACTTCCCCACAGGTCAAAATCAGACCAGATACCTGAAACTAAATTAAAAAGTGACTCCAGCACGAACGAAAAATTGCTATGATGTTACTGCATGATCCCCTGATTGCATAAGCCCCATAGGGGACATAAAAGAGTCTCAAGCTGGAGAATCTCCTCCTGTGAGGAGACAGATGGTGTGAGACATTGGAGTCCTGCCCACCATGGCTTCCATCCACATACCAGTCTCTTCCTCTTCCCTATCAGGGGGCACCACACCACCAGCTCCCCTGACCGGCTGCAGCACGGGCCTCTCACGCACCCGCTCCTGAGCCAGCCGGAACCGGCTCTGACCAGCCCAGGGCAGTTCCTGACCCCCAGGCTGAGGCGTGAGCCTACACGTGGGGGCCGGGATGAGGCCCGGTGAGGGGAACCAGGGTCAGACACAGCCTGGGATGGCTGGGGCTATGGGGGCAAGCCAGGATGTCAGCCCACAGGGCCCACAGCCAGGCAGGGCAGGGCTGCGGCAAGGCCAGAGAGTGGCCCCAGGCTGGGCTGAAACGGGGCTGTGGGGCCCGTGGGCAGGGCTTGTGGGTGGAGGCCCAGGTGGGGCTGGTCGGGGCCGGTAAGATCTCTTAGTGCACTCAGTGTCCTGAGGTTATGCTCAACACAGATTGTCTTGCTTTTTATTTCAGGTTTTAAGTACCAAAACTCAATTCCTACTTACCACCAGCTTCTGTTACCCCCATCTCCGGCACACGTCTCAGCCCGCTGACAGGCGCCGGGGAGTGTCCTTAACAGGGCCAGCTGTCCCAGTGGTTTACCGCGGCGACTCCCAAAAGTGATTTACCATCATCTCACCAAAAGCACATTTGCATTTACAAAAGCCAGGGGAAGCTTGGCAGTGTCTCAGTTACTTACCTTCCAGGGAGAAGCCGCACCTTCACTGTGCTTTCCAACGCATAGTTTTTTCTTTCCTAGATGGCTGACACAATGCAATTTGACCACCTTCATGTCTTAAGGGTTGCTCATCTGCTCATGTACCCGTAGCCTCCATCACTGCCACTGTTTCACTTTGGTGAAACTTTGGTGTTTTACGAATCAGGTAAGTGCTCTAGTCCCTGAGCTAACTGGATAATTTCACTCACATTTTTCTTCTTCGGACCTGCTCAATTTCTGAGAAAAATTAAATACGCCCTGGGCCAGAAAGACAGGCTGACTCATGTGGGATGTGGGAGACCAAGGTACAAGAGCTCACTCCACAGAACAGACAGCTGAGATAAAGGAAAGGGTTTCCTTTTTACTCTGTGACCTCTGGCAAGTCCTGTCATCTCATACTGTTCCACCCTGAGAAATGGGAACAAACCAGCAGCTCTGAAACCTGAGCCTGGGGAAAAGTTTTCAGAAACAAGGAGCAAATCCATGTGGCTTCACTGAGTGAATGCAACTAGAGCAATTTATTACACCTGGTCCTTTGAGCACAGCAATATGGAAACCTGTTCCTAGTTGTCTGCATGCAAAGAGAGCCTAGAGCAATGCTTTACAGCCTATGGTTGCTTAAAAGATTTTTCTAAGTATATTACCATATTATTTTCTTCATTTTATTCCTCTTCTGGATTTACATGTTAACACAAGGCAATAGAAGAACTGTGGGATAAAATGAAAGCTATTTTCTACAGTAAAATCTTAACTGATTAGTATACTTAATTTTATTTAGTTTTTTTTCATAAAGCTTTTCTCACAGTTTATCCTCTGCTATACTCCTTGTATAGCAGGCCTAGAATAAACAGAATTTGCCAGAACTTGGGGGTGTCACACGCTCCATCTCTAAAAGGCTTATTCAAAACTAAAGGGAAGATTTACAGGTTTGCCTCTCTTGGAAGTCCTGTACTTTTAACATTAACAGTGTGGAGGGAGTTGCCTCTGCTTCTGTTTTCCAGCTTTACTCAGATGTTTCTCTATCATTGCTAACTCTGCCATTTTGATCCTAGTCTTAAGAAATTGTTTTCATAAACCTAAACTTGTGGAGTTAAGTGAATATTTTTGACTCACATGTGATGTTTTGCTTAAAAACAAACAAGGGAGAGAAGCATTCTCCTTCTTTGAAAACATAACCTGATGGTGACTGGGAGACTTGGAGCTCTTAGAGCAGTGAAGAAAAAGCAGAGATGTGAGCTTTGTGATTATTAAGCCATCACAAGATTATTTCTGAAGCCTAACATGAATTTTCAACACTTACAGTTTTAAGTCCTGTTCGTGGCACAGATGCACTATGTACTATCCAGGTAAATCATATGTTCTCTCTTGTCTGGTTTGGCTATCAAAGAAAGGTCTGTCTGCTCTGTATTGTGTTTTTTGTGGTTAGAGCACATTTACAGGCACTTCTGCATGCATTCCTGAATGTGGGTGTGAAGAGAAGCTCATTCCATGATGGGTGTATACTACTAACTATGTTAAAAAGTCTTCACAATGGAGGTGGTCAAACACAGGAATCAGAGAGGGACCCAGACAGGTCATGGCATTTTCATCGTGTTTGAACAAGGCCCAGACCAACTTAACATAATTTTGAAGTTACTTAGGCTTTAAGCAGGGTGTGAACCAGGTGACTTTCAGAGTTCCCTTCCTCCTTTAATTATTGTATGGTGCTGCAATTTGTATGCATTGCCATGGGCCTGTCCAGTTGGAGAACGCCACAGTTTTACTCACACAATTACACACGTGGGCATACTATCCTGAAATAAGGGTAGAATACTCCGGTGTTATTGATCTGCTTTGGAAACTATAGTATTGTTGAATTTCCCTATGCACAAGAAAAGAGAGAGGAAGGAAGATTGTATGTGGCAGATATATCTGTTCTCAATGAGGCATCGCTGCAGGGGTCTAGTGAAAGTGTTTTCCAGCTCTGCATTGTTAAGTATGCAAAGGTTGCTTATTTCTGTAGAAGCTTCTAGATTTCTGGGATCATATATGATTTTAGTATAATGGCAATGTATTTTATCTTTCTGAATCATATTAATAGCCACTCACCTCCTTACTCTTATCAGTATAACACAAATCAGCGATGCTCAGCAAGAACTGGATGTCTAATAAATCACTGACTTGGCTGGCAACGGCTTTGGCATCCCTGTTTCGAAGAACTACTTGCTTCCTAGGTTTGGTGTTCATTTCCCAGGTCACATCCTCCACTCAGGCTCTTTCTTTCAGCAGTGAGAGGTTATATTGCCACCCCCTACTGCCTACTAAAATAGCATATCCAGAGGCTTTCCTCTTGGGTCCCTACCCACTGCTGTGGGTACTCTTTTTCAACAGATTATATCATATTTAAAGGTTGAAAGATCATTTCTTAGTTTAGATCATAAAAGCAATTTATATGTATGTGTCCTGTTTGATAATCAGCATTTCACTTTATAGCAGCATGATAGTTGGTATTCTTCATCTTTTATCTATATGTGTTTGACTTTGATTTTCCATGATGTTAAGATTCAGTGGCAAACAGGGAAGCTTGGAGGCCTGAAATGTGTAAAGTTTCAATTTTGACCAGTAGAACCCAAACCAAAGCATTTTAGCTTGATCAAAATACAATTATGATTTCTAGAATGTCACACTTTGAGTGGACTCAATCTTATAGAAAATCCTATCCAACTGTCTTTGGTTTCTGGAAAAGGAAATCACAGTCATACACTAAAAAACAATCATCTCCTCTGGTCAGCTGTATTTCCTAAACTTTGTTCTCACCAATTTTTATGTATATATAAACAGATGACACCCAGATGTCATCTAGAGTCCTAAATGCTTTGCTGATAAAGAACCTGCTTACCTCCTGAGACATAAGCCTTGTTTTCCTGCATAGCTCAAAACTGAAGTACTCTTTTATAAATACAGTTCACTCCAAAGCAAACAGCAGAATGCTGATCACTCACACTGAACCTGTCAATGACACAAGTGATCTCCATTTCAGTTTAGTTCATTTCAGATGTACAGCTTGTAGAACAAAGTACAAATAGCAATGCATTTCACAAGCTTCATACCTTGCTAGGGTCCGGAGTGGGTTTAGTTTGTGATCCGGGGATAGACTGAGCAATAGGTTAACTTTCTTGTCTCTCTTCACTTGTAAAAGTGGCAGGATCTGCCAGACTGAGATTTCTTTAGCTCAACTCCGTCACCTCTCAGTGGGTTTTCCTGTAGACTGGGCAGGGACGTGTCTGTAATCTAGGTAATGGAGAGCAGTATATAGCTCCAGTAGTCATGGGAAGTATAGGATTTAGATCAGAAAAGGCCATATGAATAGATGTTGACAAGTTTCTTCAATTTTAAGTAATTTATAATTGTACATCTCTATATATTTACATAAAAAGGAAATTGTACTAGGAATTTTTGTGAAGCAACTCTAATAACAAGGTTTAATAGCTTAATTGCAGAAGCCATTGGATATCCAGAGGGCTCTCTTGCTGTAAGAAGTAACCATACCTTAGGACTATACCGTGAGACGAAGCAGCCTTATCCAGGAGGTAACAGATGGGAGAATTCCCCCTTCCTGAAACAACCAGGAGGAGGTAAGAGGTTTGCAGGATTACTCAGGACATGAGGAATTGGGTTGGAAGACAAAGAACTGCACCAATTCATTTGGGATCTGTAGAAAAAATCAACCAGGCACAAACAGTTGTTTAAAATGAGGTTCAAGTAAGTGAAAGGCTTGCTAATGCCAGAGTGCTGAGGACAGAGGGACAATGCAGGGTTCATCAGCGTCAAAAGAGCGTGCAATGGTGAGTTGAAAATTCAAACAAACTTCAGCATTGATTAAGCCAAGCCTGAGATTTCTAATTTTAGCATCTGTAATACCAGTTAAAGTTATAGAGAATGAGCCAGGAGTCCCTTTCATTTACACTAGAATGAACTAGAACCAGCACCACCAACTTTTACAGTAGAATATTGGAATTGAATATTGGAATAGTGAAAGATCAGATTCAGACCTTTGCAGTAGTCTAAATGCTTTATCTCTGTAGATAGCTTGGTTTTACAAACCCATTGACAGAAATAGAAAGCACCACTCTGCCTCTGGAAGAAACTACTGTTAGAGAATGGTCTTTGCACACCACAGGTTTATTGTGTATTGTAGATCTAAGCCAATAAATGTAAAATACATCAAGATGCAGATATGAAATTGCTCAACTCCAGTGAGGCAGAAGCAGTTGATTAGATTATCACTGAATAAAAAAAAACAACCCTACATAAAGAAGGGAGTTGAAGAGAGAAATATCAGCAGTTTCCTCCTGCCAGAGATCTGCTCCCAAAATACATATTCAAAGTTGTCTTTTATCTCATTTATTATTAATAGACAGCCTTGGAAAAATTTCTAGGTTTTTATGAACCGATTTACTGATCTCATGATCACAACTGTAGCACCCCAAAATTAAGAAGAAAGTAGTTTTACCTATGACAGTCTTTTCTTTATTCAAATATCCATTGGAATGCCAACAAAAACTCTTTATTGCATTAATCGGGAAGAATGTTATGTTCTTTATGTTGGTATGCTGGAAATGAAATACATTGTGAGTGTATTTCAACTCAAAGATAAGAAAAGCCTTAATAGTTACAATTTTAGTAATACATTATCCATATAGTACACATTTGTAAGCACCTAATAAACTCATGAACATTACTTTGAAAATCCATTTCTTTTAGGTCACTAAAAGAGTACTATTTGCATGCAGGAATTTTGTCCATAGGCAATTGACAACTGAGAATACTGACCAAAAAGCTGCTATCTTTTTATTTCCATTAGCTCTGCACTGTTCAAAGCATAAGAAAGAGAATGAAATTTTAATCTGGTGCCTGCTCTCTAATAAGAATGCTACTTTCTGTTTTCAAAATCATTACAGCTCTCGGACTAGGAAAAAGACAGCTTGAATTTCAAATCTAAGCTTCAGTTTGGAGAGCCAACAGTTAGAAAAGCAACCTCAGCTTGTGCTCAACAGAACACAAGTACACTTTACTCATCCATTTATTTTCCAAGAAACATCCATTTACTTTCTAGCAACAGAGATTTTTTTGTGTATTTCCTCCTCAGCCTATCAAAACATGTTACTCAACAGAGCAAAGACGGGATTAGTTGCACTTCTGTATAATCTAAATTTATGTGATTATGGATTTATGGGTGCTGACTGTTTGTTTCCTAACTCCTTAGTTGAAGATTTACCAAAGCAGTGACGAGAGTCCAGCATAGAGAGATTTCTGAAGGAACCAGAGATCGGCATTGCCTTCTCATACACGACGTCAGTAAAGGCAGAGTGGAGCCCCAGAGGGCACTGGGCGTTCCAGAAACAGTGACAGAGGTATTACACGCTGCAAAAGCTGACTCAGTCATTTGTTAGGACAGAGGAAGAACTTAATTATTACCTGAATAGAAACAACAGAGGGATCCTTTTACTCATGCAAATTGTATCAATTTAAATGAATTGATGGAAAACCCCAATGCAGTTAAATCTGTGCAAAGCCTAATGACACACATTCATATTGTCTGAAAATCAGATAAAGATGTTTAGTTTTTATGTGCAAATTTACTGAACCTGATGTATTCCAAATTAAAAGAATCTGCACAGAATTCTGCCATTTAAGAACAGCTATTTAGATAATCCAATTAAAATTTCTTCTAGAAATAGCCTCAGACAGAATAGGCCCTGAGATATACGTGTGCTGCAAGTGCATCCCAACAAGACATCAGCATTTCCTATCAGCCAGTGACCTCTCTGCTTTGTGCTAGGCAGCAGTGTAGCAGTCTCCTGTCACTATGAGGCTCAACTAGCCCCAAACCTGTGGCTTAGGAGAAAGAGGTTTTGTATAATTTTCCCCATTCTTTAAGCTTGCCAAGCTCCCTAGCTTTCTACTGATTACAACACCACAGACTGAGCATTAGCAACACGGCAAAGTGCAATTGCTATTCATCAGAGAACACTTGGATTCAAGAAAATGGAGTAACCAGGTTTAGATACTTGAGGACAATTACATACGTTGGAATAACTGTGCAGCAAAAGCTGCATTGGACAGCACTCATTAGAATGGATGAACTGTTGAGTTTGCTTCTTTTACTGTTTGACTTGTCTTGCTTGGGACAATTTTTTTTTTGCTTGTGTCTTCATTGGGCTGTCCCTTTGCAGGGGATTCTGTCTACTGGGAAACATAACTTCATCCTGCAAAAATTAAGAAAGTCTCTTTAAGAGCCCTGTTCTGACCAGCAGCCAGAAGTGAAGTTGTATGCAGTATTATCTCTGTCCTTTTGAGGATGTTGCATGTCACACTGTTCATTGACAAGCCCTACTATTGGCATCTTCTTCTGCAGATTTTATATGGGAAACTTGTTTGTGTCACCTAAAGGCAATTAGTTCCCATGAGTAGCCCCAGTGTGCCTTGTCAACAGGCAGCAGGTGAGGAGAATTTCTAATGCTGGCTGCAGATGGGGCGAAATCTGGTGTCTGGTTTCAAAAAGAAACACGGCAGTACAGAGCACTAGGAAGCCAGTCATAAGGATTAGCTGCCAGGTGTGCATCACTTGCATCTTTGGTTTAAGGCAGAAGTAAACCATAACTTGTTTGTAAGATTGTCTGCAAATGCCCTTCCTTGGAAAGAATTCTAGCTTCATTGTATTAGAAAGGAAGAACTGCTGTTGTTCTTCTTCCTCAGGTTCCTGTGCAGTCCAGACCAGTATTTTATACAAATGGCAGTGTCTCCCAGGCGCCTTTCAGAGATACAAAGTATGCAGAAGAGAAACAGTAGGCCTGCAAGGTGATCAGTTTCACTGTCAGGAATGCAGGATACTGTCACATCCCACTGGAGTCAAATGACAAGTCATTTCCTTGTCATGCTTCCCATATGTAAAAGAGGTTATTAATATTTGTCCCTCACTGAAAAGCCCTAATCAGTACTCCAGTTCACCTTTCACAGAGTACCTGAGCTGGCATTAAACAGGCAAAGTGACAGAAAAGGTCACAGAGCATGGCTGGAGAGCATGCCATGTTCTATTGACAGGGGTGTTCATGGTGCTGCAGTGCCTCATATTTGCCGTGAGTGAGGAGGGGACAAAGACAGTGCATCATCTGGGTGGATGGATTTACCAGAGGGTTGCTTTCTTTCCAAGATGGACTCATGCCTTCTTGTCAGAATCATAAGAGCAGCATCAGATTCACGAGGAATCCCTAAATTGTCTGCAGAAGGAAAGCATGTGCGTACATGCAGGGCTCTTTGCTACCCATTACAGTGCTAAGGACAGCTATTGCCCAGATTGCTGGACCAGCGTCTCAGCAGCCCCACTGAAAATGCAGTGTGCTCAATGCCACTTTTATCTGAAGACCACTTGTATTCTCCCCCTCACACTGAGCTCACCTTAACTGAACTGGAAAAGTGTGGTCAGTGGTTTTGTACAGGGAATGAGTCTTTTTTGTCTCTAAATCACAGAAATCCTCTTCCCTGTTTACCGATTGGCAAAAATACACACATTTTCCTAGGAAAGGATTTTCATTGGAGAGGGATGATTACCAGTCAAATGAACATCCACCCTCTGGCTTTGGAAGGGCTTGTGGGGCATGAGCTTGTGGCAGAATGCAGCCCCAGACCCATGGTCAACACATCAGTTAACATCTAACTTGAAATATGTTTGTTTCTGCCTAGCCTCCCTTGATCCTTCCTTATTTCTCTTGTTTCTGTAAGCAGCCTCCTCAGTTACTTGTTAATGGCAAATGAAAATATTTTGTGCTGAGCAGGGGGAAAGAGAGTTAAAGAAATTCCAGACTTAAATTATGAAGCCTCATTGGAATATAATCACAAAGGGAAAGTGAATGTAACTAAGAGGCCGCTTTTCCAGAAAGCGCCACTCCCAGAGACATCTTCCTTTTAGACAAAAAGAGAGCCATGGTTTGGGGTTTCCAGGCAATGCAGGGAAACACTGTACACTTTCTGATACTCCTTTGATTCTCATCACTCATGCAATTCAGGTGAAGTAGGGAATTTGGCTGCCTTTGAGCCATTTCTTTGCAGACCCCAAAGCAAGGAATGCTGCAAAAGAACAGAACAGCAAAGGCCCAAGTGGCAGTGGGAATGATCTGCCTGCGTTTTCTGTGCCAGCAACCAACACAGAGTTCATTGCAGCCCAGAAAACGATCCTTTTATTTTTAAGGGTCAATACAGTAGCAATAATATTTCAGCAAGTTCCTGAATTGTGCCCACAACAAAATGACTGTTGTGAGTAAATGGAAAGCTTGTATCTGCTCTGCTGAATGCTAGTTTAAGAAAGGGAGAAAATTCAGTCAATATGAGAAATCTCACTTATACTAGCAGTGAAAGCTGGGCAGGAGTTTTAAAATGAAGCAAGTTGTCTTGGTATCAATGTGAGAAAAAATCCCTTTAAAATTGCAGACTTTTTTTAATATACAACAGCAGCAATAGAAATTGCTAAAATCAAATCAATTTCTCCAGCAAACAACAAACAACTTGTCAAAGCAAGTGACACAGAATATGAGCTTTCAGTTCATAAGTGCTTTTCTCAAGGTAGATAACCCAGGGAACATAACTGATACATGGTGGGACAGATTTTTATGATCGCCTCCACCCTCTGGGCAATATATTCTTCTGTTTCACTGTAGCTCACCCTCATTTCCTCCTTGCTGAGTACAGCTGGTGGATTACTATGCAAACTGTACCACACGGAAGACTTAACCCTGTCTTCTAGCATGGGGACCCTCTGGCACTTACAATACACTTTAATTTTATTCTGTATTTCAGTGCTGAATACTACAGGGTAAGTAGCACAGTACTGAATGTAGCTTAATTCAGGAAGGTTAACTGTTAATGATAGATATCTTTTCTTCACTTTTTAAATGTGGAATGTTTTTTCACTTTTTAAATGTGGAATGTTGTACAATTAAACCATGTCATTTTTGAAAAGACGAAATAATTGAATTTTTTTGTTGCCTAATTCTGCACTGGCTCCTGTCTATGAGAGAAACCTGTAACATGTGGATTTCTAATGGCACATCTGAAAAGGAGAGATCTTGACAAAATAACCGCAGTAGTTATAAAACACTTTTGACTCTGAATATACCTACAGTAACCTTTGCCTTAGGACTTGCCTGATGTGTAACGATTTAGAGGTAGCACTGAATAGAGACCAAGTGGCAACTTGTCACAGTTTTCCCTTTCTCATGGAAGAAGAAATCCAGGAAGGAACAGCGAAGAAAATTTTCTTACTTTATCTATCTTCACATATTCTCTTTCCTCCTTAGCCTTAGCTCAGTCCGTTTTCCAGTTGCTTGCTGTATTTCATTGACAAATTGATTGTGTGATATTTGCTCCTATTCTCCGGAGTTTCTCTGAATGTCATTGCTTAGATTTTTGGGGGGCAGTGGGGATATTCACTGCAATGCATTCACTTAAGGGCAGATTATCTGTACTGTGTCAAGTACAATAAGGGTAATTAAGAAGGGGGCACCACAGAGGTTGGAAGTGAACCCTGACTCCTGAAACTGTGGACCACCATCAAAGTATGTCAAGAACTACTGTTGTAGCTTTGCAGTCCTGGAAATCCCTTCCCTATGCAAAACATCCTAAAAGCAGAGCCATTTATGCCGTGAACTGTGGTGGGATTTTGGTCTTGTGTCAACTCATCTCTGCAGGACTTTGTAGCACCACAAGGACTATGCATTTGTAACTGCTTTTGTTCTGTAGCATTTTCAGGGTAAGTTAGAAGATCTGAATGAGATGACAAATAACAGAGTTACATGGCACACTAGTTTACTGGCATTTACACACTTTGCTTTGTGTGTGGGGGTGACAATGCCATGAGCAAGTTAATAGCTATTACCCTGGTATTGTCTGAGCTGAGCTGCATCCATCCATCCCTTCTGTAGCTCCCTGTACCTTGGAGAGCTGGTCTCCTTTCAGTTCAGTGGGACACACTAGATGAAGTGAACATATCCCACCCTTGACTCACTCTCAGAGCTTTATCATGAAAGAGTAAGTACATATGGGAAGAGAAAGAGTCAGACATGGATGAAACCCTGGGTCTGTTCAGTTATTCAGTGATACACCCAGAGACATATGTTGAGATCCCAACATGATTTCTTAAACAGTTTTTGAGTCACTAATTCCACAAGGGCTTCACTGTGTTGTTCTTCTTGGCAGGATCAAGCAAAGACCAACTGGTGGCTTGAGAACATGGGATCCTGAAACAGGTAACTGCATGTCATTAGTGCTGTTAATATCCAAGGCAGATTTTGAACATACTAGCTCCTCTTCTTACTTTAATGTGTTGTATTTCAGCTTACCTCACCAGATGTGATTTCAACAACAACTCAAGACCATTTTGTGACTGGACCCAACCTTTCAATGTCAACCAGGGAATGTGGATACGAACCAACCATGACACTCCGACTGATGGAACGGGTCCTAATGGAGACTATCCTGATGGAAGTAAGTGCTCGGTTGTGGCATTGTTCATTTCCTTTTGAAGACAGCTTGACTACCTTTATTCTTCTTTCTTTGAAAGAGAAAAGACATTTATAAAGCCCTTTGAAATGTGTCAGTTTCATTTCATGCTGACACCCGTCTTTGACTTTTCACCGTGTCAGTTAGGAGTAAATTAAACTGGGTTGCACCATCATGGGTTGGAAATCTTTATCAGTGCATGGAATTAGAAGAAAGTTAATTATGTCATGCCTAAGACCTCATAGAGAATGCAGTGATGTGCAACAGATCATTATTCAAGAGAGGTCTTGTACTGGCACTAGATAATGCTCACGTTAGCAAAGTGTTAGAAGATCAAGTTTGAAATTAAAGAATATCTTTAAAAAGCTTGTCCTCAGCTACATATGATTGAAAAACTGGGGCCTAACGTGGTCATATCATCAAATGAGTGCTTAGTATGGCTCCATCTCTATCTGTTTGTACCGCTATCCTTGCACGAGCAGATCCATTTATAGGGGATCAGTCTGCAGTTATACTGCTTTCTGTAATTACCTCGAGACTGAAAGGTCAGCTACTGTCAGACTCGGTAAGTAGATTAGAACAGTATTAGTTGCGTTTTTTGCTAAATAATTTTCTGCATTTTTAGTATTTTGAAAATAACAATTAAAATTGCCTGTTGAAAGAAGAAATTAAATATTTTTAATTTGGATTCACACAAATAATAATGTTTTGCTTTTTGAATTGACACAGATCATATAAGTTTAAACGTGACTTATATTTTCTTGCCAACTAAAACATATGACTGAATGTTAGATGCTATGTGTAGAGCCATACTTTACCATATAGAAATGGTCATTCATTTCTTTTTGATTCTTTTCCATAGTCAGATGGGGGAGACTTGACTTTAACTGCAATGGGGAAATGTAGCTTTGATCTTAGCACATGGAAAGCAAAAAATTTCAGCCCTAGTAAAGCAAAATATGATCTCATTGAACCAACTCAGACTAAACCATTTCAAATCCTAAAAGAAATACTGTGTGTTTCTGAATTTTGAAAATTTCCTTCCTTTTCATAATGTCAAACCTAAATATTTTGATGGCAATATCTGCATTGCTTTCTATCCCTTCCATTTTGAGACAAAACCAAATGCTGACAGGTTGGAATTTTCCTTGTGCTAGGGATTTGCTCATTTTGAGACCAAAATTTTTAGAAAAAAATATATCCCGCAAGAGAAGGTGTATAGCAGATTGCATTATTTCCCCTTGAGAAAAGAGGAAACTGAACATGGATCAATGTCTGGAGGTGCTGTCTCTTGAAAGAGGCCTACATCTTTATTTGTGATCCCAACATAACTGTTCATGCAAGATGGGATATATTTGCTTTGTTCTCCAGCTCACATTCTAGTTTGGATAACTACATGGTGCTAACCATTGCAATGTAAATTCCAAACACCCTCTACTTTGCTTCTTTGCATTGCTAATGATGCCCTTGATTACTTCCAGAGTTGGGTTGTACTTCGGTTTTAAATGACACCTAAGAAGTTACAAAGATTCAACCATATTTTAATTTTTTTTACTCTGCAGAAGGCTATTTCGTCTACCAAGAAGCAAGTAATCTGATCCCATTCGACACTAACAGGCTTGAGAGCCCAGATACTGTAGTTTCTGAAAAAATATGCATAGACTTCTGGTACCATATGTTTGGGTCAGAAGACATGAATGAGCTGAGAGTGCTTATCCAAGACAACGCAGGGGAGTCTGTGGTGTGGAGTCGGAAGGGAAACCAGAGTTCCTTGTGGAACTATGGTGCCATCACTCATACTTTTCCAGCACGGAGAAAGATAAAGGTAATACATTTTCAGAATAAATTTCTTTGTAAAGTATCAGCATTTGTTCTCCCCTTGCAGGCTGCAAAACTTTGTGCATGTAAGTTAGAAAATATAACCAAGATTTGCTTGGTTTATATTTTGTGAATAAAATGGCCTCATGCTCTGAGCCAATGAACTAACAGAAGAAACAAACAACCCCCTGTGTTTTACTGGTGCTGTTAGGGGATAAAATATATTTAGTTTTCTCTATTTTTCCTTCCTTCCCTCCTTCATTTTATCACGAAGTCAAGGACTTTAGGTGCCTTAATTAAATGCAGGTTTGTTTGCTGTGAGTTAAGGTTTGAACTTTGGGATGCTGCCTACATTGGACTCCTCTGTAGAATCCAGACAACTAATTCTCATAAATCATTTATCAGTCAGCAAAATAGAGGACAATGTTTCTTGAAGTTCTTACCTTATTACAGAATATATATGTTAGGCTTCTGAGGGAAGCTAGGAAAACTGTTATAGCCTCAGTTTACTTGGTGCCTTTAGAGATAGACCAGAAAGAATATTTTGAAAACATGCTAAGGGAAATGGTCTTATACTTGCCTAAACAACTCTGATGCAGTGATTCACTCTGCGTCCTGCCTAGGTAATTTTTGAGGCTGTCCGAGGACTGACAGAGTATGGGGATACAGCACTGGACAATGTGAGAGTAAGGGACGGATCCTGTGGTAAGTCTGCGTTTGCACCATAGTGTATAATCCTTCCTCATCTCTGTTTAAGCTGTCAATGGATTTGACCATTACTCAATTCCATATATGATATAGCAACTCCTCATAACTTCGAACCACAAAAGAGAAATGGCAAAAACTTTACAGCTCGCTTCATTTGAATGTTATCTGTTTTGTTGTAGTTTCTTCCTAAATCTTTCCTCACCACCTCAAACATTCAGAATAAGCTACCCCCTTCTCTGCAAATGTGACCATTTTCACAAGGTCCAGCAAACTTTAGAATCATAGAATCATAGAATCATAGAATCATACAGGTTGGAAAAGACCTCTAAGATCATCGTGTCCAACCGTCAACCCAACACACCATGCCCACTACACCATGTCCCTAAGCGCCTCATCTACACGTCTTTTAAATACCTCCAGGGATAGTGACTCAACCACTTCCCTAGGCAGCCTGTTCCTAGGCCTGACCACTCCTTCAGTAAAGAAATTTCTCCTAATGTCCAATCTTCACTTTAAGTCTGAAGTGCATCTCTAAATCCAGCCAAGGCTATGCATATTGGTCTTGGATTCCAGATTAAATGCTCTAATCAGCATTTTACAGCCTATGAGCTCAGCAAATACAGAGCACTGCCATATGTCACAAAAAGTAATAACAGTGAGTCAATAAAGCCGAGTTGCACTACCATTCCTTGACCCTGTAACAAATCAGCCCAGACTGGCACAAGCTGTGGATGACTAGGATCTGGAAGTGAATTACAGTTTCATCCCATCTTTACTGACAAGCATGCAATACTTACTTAGAAAATGTGAATTGAACAAGAAACTTGCTGAAAACCATATAGAAAGTGTTGTTATGTCTTAATAGGCCTCGCTCTCTGTGAAATACTACTCATATAATGAAAATAAAATGTTTCAAATTTACACTAGCCAGAACAAAGATTTCCATTCAGGTCCACACGCTCAGAACATATAATTTTCTTTAAACTTCTGTGAAAAATACTTGGGGCCCTTTTTTTTTTTTGAGGGCTAGGGAGAGCCAGTTCTTAATTTTCCCAGGTGTATTAGCATATGATTCCGCCACTGGATGGTGCACTAACGTAACTCCAAGAGACAAGAGAAAAGTGCTCCTCTCTCTGTTCAACGGTACTAATATGGCTACTAATATGATGAAAGTAAACGTCAAAGTTCTCCCAACCTTTTTGTTTCTACAAGAATGTTTGATTGAGTAGACATTTTCATGAAACTAATGAAAAGCTAAATATATGTCCATTTGTCACATGAAAAATTAGCTTCCAAGGCAACTTTAGCAAGCAGTCTTTAGATTATGATGTTTGATATTCATAATGTCATTTGCAGAACTTCTTCACCTTAGATCTCAAAGGACAATATAACCTTAGGAAGAAGTTTTCTTCTGTTTTTTTCCTCAGCACTACAACAAAGTTAACTTAAAGCTTGTTGGGAAATATCCATTATGAGAATAGAGCCATTATCAGGATTCCTGTAATTTTTCACCAATGTTGAAAGAGGAAAAAGAACAATTCTGGGCTAAATATGCAAAAACTGCATTTACACTGGAGTAGGGAGCTGGATGTGAAGAAATGGGCATATAAGAAACAAGTGTACAAGAAACCAATGCATACAAAGGAGCTGATCCCATTTTGCAGGCAGGTTATTACAAAATATCTTCAGCTTTGAAGTTAGAGCTGTGAATGGGATCATTTTGTGCAGAGATTTGTCAGTATACACTAGACTTCAAGTTATGTGAAGTCTATTGGTTTCTTCTAAAGTATAATCATAAGTATCTTGCAAAACCCCCACATCCAGCTGAGTTTGAATCCCATAGCTAGCACAAAAGCAGTACCATCATAGTATGCAGTTAACTGCATCATTCAAAAATCTCTAACTTGTTCTCATATGACTTGTTTTCTGTATTACAACTTAATCCCTATAAATAATGTCCTTAGCAGTGTCAGTAATAGAGAAAACCAACTGCCTTACTTGTGGATTCATTTGGATGATTATATACCTATAGTGCATCTACAAGTAGGTTGGAAAGCATTGTTCTCCATGAATCAATTCATCACTTGGTTATTTCCTTGTACACTGACTGTTATTACACACTCCGAGCACAGTGGAGGGCTCACGAGGGTGCAATAGGAGAGTACCTGAATGAGCAGAGTTGTTCTTTGTTCTGCAAAGGGGCAGGAGTGAATGCATGTGTGCTCTGAAGGTTTTAGTCACTCTGTTATACTTCCAGAGATTCAGATCCATCACTCATTTGCATGTCACCAGGTGAAAGAACATGAATGAAAAGAATACTCACTCTGGTGTTGCTAGCTCACACATACAAGTACGCCAAGAGGACCACTTCTTTTAAAAGATATCTTTGTGATGGATAAAGAATAGATGGAGAAGATGCTAATATTTGTTAGCAAGCAGAAGCAGGCAGGAGGGAAGACTCCACAACACGATTGTTGTGTCTGTTGGTAGAAAGCTCTTACAGCTGTCACATTCCTAAGAAATAAATATAATTTTGAAGAAACAACAAAACTCTCTCTGATTAGAAACTACCAGTGCCCTGAGAGTTATTTGTTTCTTCTATATGGCATCTGCTGGCAGGCTACTCACGCCCAGACTCGCCAACACTTGCAGACAGTATGACCTTCATGCCTTAACATACACACCAGAGGGAGTCACATAGCCAATTGTAAATACACTTCAAGCTCTAGAGAAACATGCTGGCACAAGCTCAGTCACTGTCAACAAGCTAACAATCAGACAAGCTTTCCTAAGTGCTCAAAAGACCCACACATGCTCGTTTTTAAATACAGGCAGTTCCACTTGCTTCAATGAAAAACTTCTAACTTTATGCTGGTGAAGAATAAGTGGAAATTCATGTATGTTGATGTGTAAGTAGTGCTCATCCTGTAATGTTATAAGTCATTATATTGCCTCGTCTTTTCTACTTACAGAAGCTGTCCCTACCCCTGTTCCACCAACACCTACACCAACAGAACCTACACCACCTCCAGTGACAGGTAATTTTAGCCAATCACATATGCTAGTCAATGGGTTGTAGAAGGGCACCTATACCTGTGCTACTTATTTGCTTCAGTTAATTTCTTTGGGTATCTCTCTATGGCATTGCCTTATGCCATATAAATCTGCCTTTTCAGTTTCTGTTCTTCCATATGTAATCTATAAAATGGGGATGATTGTGTTTTCCCACTGCACAATGAGGTGGCTTTTCTGGATGTATCCATATGTTAATGAGAACATACTTCTTTTTCTTGTGTCCAGAAGCAATTTGCAGTATACATGGGGATCCTCACTATTACACATTTGACAAGCAGCGTCATGACTTCATGGGCACCTGCACCTACACCCTCTCCAAGCTGTGTGAGAGAAACAGCTCGTTGCCCTATTTCAATGTGGAAGCAGCCAATGAGCACAGGGGAGGCAACACTCGTGTGTCCTATGTCCAATATGTGGACATTGATGTGTATGGTTACAGGATCAATCTGGGTATAAACAAAGTTGTTAAGGTAAGGTTGGAGCCCACTATCTTATCATCAGTAACTCATAGTGCGAATGACGAAATTGTTGCACAATGACTACAAATTTCCAGCATGCATCTAGTAATATTTAAAGGGCAGTCACATATTTAAGAATAGGAGTAGTGTGGAGTTCTTAAACATTGGAATTTCAGGACTGAAAACATAGGCTAAAATTTTGTGCGGTGTTGCTAAAAGGTGGGATTAGAGCTGACACTCCAGATGGGGTTGGTGGGCTAGCCTACCTTTCTAGCTCACCCCCCATGCTCAAGCTTGGTCTGCATCAGGGAATAAAAAGGCCCTGCATTAACCAAGTCCATGCTGGTGGTTATTTCCCGATCCTGTGTGGTAGCCTGTAAAGCTGCATGCTCCTCCCTGATTTCTAGATATTCCACATCACTGCTAACTTCACTTAACACCTGGCATTTGCCATAAAGCAGGGCCAGATGAGAGAATCCTAGAGTGACAATCTGATGACTCTCCTCACACTGATTGTGTCACTTGGCCAGCTATTGTGTTTCAAGGCTTCTTTATGGCTCCTTTCCATAAAGGGCCCAGTCAGCAGATATATTTGATTCAAACCCCCAATAAATGAATAGATCACCTTACTTCATTACCACCCTTCTTATAAGAAAATAGTACAGTGATTTATGTGACAGGAGATAAAGGTTTAAATGTACACCGAGACATTTCCCCTCTGATCTTAGAAACACAGTGAACTCATATATCCACATTTGTGCAACAGCTTCTCTTTTATACCTTTCCCCTGTATTTACTGTTTTTATTACATAGGTGTTTCTAAGTAAACCAAACTTTCTTACTTATGTAATAAGGACAAATGTTCAAAGTAGATACTAGTTTTAGTAAATTTTAAATAAATTGAAAATTTTACTTGGATACTTACTTTCTATTTTCTGGCATTTCAAATGTGAAAAGAGAAAGAAACAAAAAGAAGCTTTTTCAAGATTTGTCCAATCCTGAAAATTTTCTGAGAATCCGTTCTAACTACATTTTTTTAACCTTATTTGATCCAAAATAAAAGAGGTCTGTAAGCAATTACGGCTGATAGACCATGCCAAGTCTTGGACTTTTGCCAGCTGGGTCTGGTTCACCAAGCTCACTTTGGCCGCACTTGGAAGCTACGTAGCTATGTATTATGGCCTCAAGGCCCTAGATTATGTGCCCATATACACATTCATGCTAAATAATACTTAACACAATGTGAGTTCTTACTGCTCACTGTGCAAGTCCTATGCTCAGTCTAGGGATGTGATCTAAGAGGGTCACCATTAAAAATACTTATTTTAAAGTGATTATAATGATTGTCCTTCTGTGTGCCTGCAGGTTGATGGAGTCAGCCAGGTGCTCCCTCTGACCTTGGCGCAGGGTGTCAGTATTTCCTTCAGTGGGCAGTATGTTGTGGTTACTACTGACTTTGGGCTGAATGTCAAGTTTGATGGAAATCACAGAACAGAAATCACTCTTCCCAGTACCTATATGTCTAAAGTCTGTGGAATATGTGGAAATTATAATGGGCACAAAGCAGATGACTTTCTTAACCCAGATGGAGAGATGGAAACAAACTCGGCCAGCCTTGGCAACAGCTGGCAGGTTTACAATGACTCCAGGTAGGACTCCAACCGGGATGTTAGGCCTTAGCTGTTGGGTATGCAATGACCAGTGTTTTAAGCAACTGTTTTACATGGGCCAAAAATGTCAGGCACATAGGATAAAATATATTCTTGTCACTGTACTTACTTCATCTGGGTAAAGTTTCACGCAAATTTAACTGTGCTTAAAAAGAGAAAATTTGAATAAAACACTGCAGATGCCAACTAAGATTTCAGTTATTGTTATAGTATATTAATGCTAATACTTGAAGATCTTGTTTGAACTCTTCTGAGATACTTTGCTATTTATTTTATAATTTCACAATATATTATCTAATTATAGTAGAGGCTTAACTTCAAATCCTTTTACTTTTTGTTTGCCCTTCCTAGGTATCTTCCATGTAGAAAGCTTGACTTAAAAGAAAGCCAAAATAAATATTTGGGTTTCTTCCAGGCCTCTTAAAGGTTATGAGGTTGAGATCATATTAAAATCTGAATTTCTATCCTAAGTGTTTGAGATGTAGAGCTTTAAAATATGTCATGCTTAGCCTGGGGACAGGCCTGTAGTTTTGTTAGATGTGATTTGAAAAGCATCTTACGTGCTAGTGCATCCAAAGTTCATCAGTGAATTTTTCCACATCTTTTTTTTTCCACACTAGGTGCTTGCCAGATGATGGCCATACTCCAGATTGCACTGCTGATGAAAAACATATGATCCAAAGCTATAAATACTGTGGACTTATCACAGACCCCAATGGTCCATTCCAGAATTGCCACTCAGTAGTTGATCCACAAAGTTATTCTGAAGCCTGCCAATATGATCTCTGTGAGCTTCATTTGAACAACACAGCCCTCTGTCAAAACCTGCAGGCTTATGCAGACGTGTGCCAAGCTGCAGGAGTCCAGCTGACACCATGGAGAAATGCAACCTTCTGCCGTATGTATCAAAAATTACTGGAAATTACCACTTTTCAGGAGGATATAATTAGGACTTCCTGAAGACAGTGTGTTACAAGACACTGTTTTGAATTCATGTAACATTGTGGATCTTGACTGATCAGGCTAAGGATTTCAGGGTTACATATAGTCCTCAGTTTGATTCCTTTGGGAAGATTCTAGTTAAGCTGCTTCGGATGAAAGGAGAAAATACTGTCTAGTCCATCTTAAAATAGAATTGGAGGCTTTTTCCTTTGAATTCCTCTAGCGTCCCTATATTTTTGTTCAGGGGTATTAAGTGTATCAGGGACATTTGACTTAGAGCGTTTTTTACCTTCTGAAGAAGCTATGCCTAAACTTAAGTGTCTTTGAGAAAAAAAAACTCATTTTACATATGCTTAGTAGACATGTAAGAATTTTACCCACCCTCCTGCTGAGAGCCTAAGCTGCCTTCTCCTATGCTCCCAGCCTCTCTACCCTGCAGGGTGGCCAGGCACCCAGTTAACAGAAGGGAAGCTGCGTCTTCTCCTGCAGCAACCTCAGCAAAAACGCACCAAGGTGGATACCTTATATGAAGATAGAAGGAACATGAGTCAGAGCAGATGAAAGGCAGAGCTGTAGATGGGGATAAGAAATACAGGCAGTCTGGGACAGTGAGAAAGGAGCTTTGACTAGGAACTGGAGAGGAATAATGAATAGGCTAAATGGAAGACCCTGGATTTAGAGAAAGCAAATAGGAGCTAGAAAGGAAAATGGGAATTTGCTTAGAAGTCTATGGAAAAGAGGAAGGACAGGTTGAAACTGTCTAGGCAGAGAGACAAGGACAAGGAAGCACAGACTAGGAAGTTGGTCCAGGGGTCAGAACTTGTTGCTCTTGCAGGAATAATGAAATCAGAGCTGATGGGAGGAATAAACCTGAGATCAAACAGAGAAGATGTCTGAAACTCATAGTTTGTAGCAGTGCAAAGAGAGGAGAATGAAAGAGGAACACATCTGACGACCTAAGCAGGAAATCTGGGATAAAGAGAGAAGGAGAGTATTGGAAACACTATCAGTGGCACAAACTCCCATATGTGTAAGAGAGGAGGGAGTGCCGGCCATTCATCCCTATGGATGTGGAGGAAAGCATCAGTGTCCTGTACAGGCATAGTGATTCATAGTTTCAGACGGGAGAGGAGGCAACACAGGTAGGCAGCCTGGAATTAAAGGCCAGGACCGAAGTAAGAAGCCTCTGCAATGGAGATTGCAACCACACTAATGGAAGTGGAGAAGGTAGTGAGGGTGGGGAAGAGACAGAAACACACAGAGGCACAAGGAAAAAGGTGTCAAGTATTGAAGTAATAGACAGAAGTCTGTGCTGGAGATTAAATGGGAATAATGACCTTTCTTCTGTGAATGTTGGTAAAGATTAAATAAAGAATATTTCTCATGCATTCAGGCATATATTATAGGAAAAAAAAAAACATGTTATCTTTAGCACAGGATTTAAATACTGTCTGAAAGTCCTGAACAGATCTGCTCCCACCAGAAGCAATGCAAGGAACATGAAATAGTGATCCAGTCCCTATGTGCCTTCTGCGCTGAAAGAGATGGGGAGACTAAAGAAAGAAACTTGACTGTAAACACTGGAATGACTGAAGCCTGATTTCTTTCTGACTTTTGTTTCGCATTTGACTGCAGTCTCTAGCTGGAGCATTTTCTCTGCTGGGGACTTTACTGAGGTTTTCTCTCACATAGATTCTATGGTTTCTAATCAGGAGTGAGCCCTCTCTGTAGCAGTTCTTTCTGCTGAAGGAGCTTGCAGGATCTCTCCTCTTTGCCTTGTGCCTGTTTCCTTTAATGGACCTGAATACGTTTTTGTCCTCTACCAACCTCACCAACTTATTTCCAATAAGTCAGCTGGGTCAAATTTAGTAATTGGGAGAATGAGCAGAGAAATGTACTATGTAATGGTGTGATCTCTGTCACCTTGGGAAAGGCTAAAAATAGAGTGAGAAAATATGTTATTAAAAACTGAACTGTATCACATAAACATATAGAAACTGAAAAAAAGATTGTTCAGGAAACTTCAGTTCTGGCATCTTCTCACCTGAAAATGTCAGTGTTTAAAACCTCTAACTAGCTTGGATATCTACATGTCATGTATGTAACAAGATCTAAAAATAGAATATAGCACTTGTACATCCTGATTATTTAACAAACATTAAAGACTTTGGTGAAGTGAAAAAATATGAATTAAGAAGCTACAATATGACTAGAATTAAATATCAGGAATATAAACTAAATATGGCACATGTTTAGGACAAATAATTAACATGACACCAATATCCTCAGCCCAATGCAAGAATTCAAAGCAATCATCTCTAGGAATAAGAGGTTTCCTAGGAAATTCTCTACATGAGTGAAACTTTAACTATCCGAAATCTCAAAAGAAATTAAAGGGTGGTAAGATAAGACTGCAGAGGCATGCATCAAACTGCCTCAGAACTCGAAGATGTCCCCAAATATTTCAGAACAAAACCCAGTACAGATTTGCAGGTAGTTGCCAGTATTAGAGGCACCATTTTCTGTTTCATTGGATCAGGTATGACTTAGAATTCCCATGGAGCCAAGCAGACCACAGAGAAAATATAGACTCTTAGTATTTCAAAGGGGAAAACGCAGCTCAAAGAAGTGTTATGTTCTCCAAGTAATGGCCATGTCTTCTGTCTCGGCAGCCATCACCTGTCCGGTCAACAGTCACTACCAGCCCTGTGCTGCAGCCTGCCCTGCCACCTGTGTTGACCCGATGGCTCCTGTTACCTGCAGCCTGCCGTGCGTGGAGGGCTGTGTGTGTGACAGCGGGTACCTGCTCTACAATGACCGATGCGTGCCCAGCCAGCAGTGCGGGTGCTGGCACAACGGGCAGCACTACCCCGTGGGCTCAGAGTTCTGGACGGACAACACCTGCTCCTCAAAGTGCACGTGTCCCGCGCGGGGAAGCAAAGTCCAGTGCTCCAATGCCTCATGCCCCGCGGGACAGTACTGCGGGGTGCAGGATGGAAAACCTGAGTGCCTCGAACAATCCTACGGCACCTGCCACGTCCACGGTGACCCTCACTACAACACCTTTGACAAGGTGACGCACAACTTCATGGGCAACTGCACCTACACCCTGGCCAAAGTGTGCTCCAACACCACCTCCCTGCCCTACTTCAATGTTGAGGCCAAGAACGAGCATCGTGGGAACACCAGAGTGTCCTATGTGCGCAAAGTCCTGGTTGAGGTGTACGGAGAGCGCATTGCCATTGTCAAGAAGGAGAAGAGCCAAGTGCTGGTAGGCAGTGGGGCTGGCACGAGCGTGGCGCGGCTGCGAGGCAGGGCTGGCTTTTCTTGGAAGAGCCTGGCATGTACCAGACACCTCCATTTTCCCAAGCCCGGGTGGGTTCCCCTGAAGCCACTGGGTTGCTTTGTTTTCTCTTTCTGGAGGGGTTGGAGGAGGAAGAGGCAAATGGGGAACGTGGCCCATGTTGTACAGAGGCCCCTGCAGAGTGCAGAACACAGACATGGCTCTGCAAGCCACAGGGGCGTCTGGGTGTGAGGGCATCATAGGCACCGGTTTTCCGTGCCTGGCCTGGCAGCTGATTTCCCTGGGGCAGGAGACCCCAGGGAGGCCAGGGCCCATTGTGGTGTGTCTGCCCTAGGTGAACGATGTGCGCCGGACCTTGCCGGTGAGCGCAGCGGGAGGTGCCATCACGGTGAGCAGGAGCGGCCGCTACACTGTCCTGGAGACAGACTTCAACCTCAGAGTGTCCTACGACACTGACCACTCGGTGGAGGTGAAGGTGCCCACCACCTACTTCAACCTGACCTGTGGCATGTGCGGGAACTTCAACAACCGGAGAGAGGACGATTACATGATGCCCAACGGGCAGCAAGCCGCAGACTCCAATGCGCTGGGGGAGAGCTGGCAGGTCCCAGACGACGACTCTTCTTGCGGTGTCCCCCTCCCCTCCCCACCCTGCAGTGCAGAAGAGGAGAAGCTCTACCGATCGGACCGGTTCTGTGGCCTGCTGACTGCCAGGCCTGGCTCTTTTGAGAGGTGCCACGCCGTGATCAACCCCCAGAGCTACTTTGAGACCTGCTTCTATGACCTTTGTGCCCTGAATGGTGGCCAGGAGGTCCTGTGTGCTACCCTGGAGGCCTACGCTGACGCGTGCCAGGCAGCCGGCGTGACTCTTCTTCCCTGGAGGAATGCCACCTTCTGCCGTGAGTACCTGCCTTGCAGTTGCCAGAAGGGAAATGTGCTGCTCCCCGTGCCCAGAACCTCTGGCCAAAGCAAGTCTTTGGTCTTACCCTTCCCAGAAGGTCGTCCTTCCTTGAAGGCTTGCTGGTCCTAACTGTCCCCTTCCCATTGCAGCCCTGCTGTGCCCCGTCAACAGCTACTATGACCCTTGCATGACCGGCTGTCCTGCCACCTGTGTTGACCGACAAGCCCCGCAGAACTGCTCCAAGCCCTGCATGGAGGGCTGTGCATGTACCTCTGGCTTCCTCCTCAGCGGAGACACCTGTGTGCCCGAGGCCCACTGTGGCTGCCTCTTTGAGGGCAACTATTACAGCGTGAGTGAAAACCCTGCCCTGGCTTGCACCCCTCCCAGGGCACTCCCTTGCCTCTACTTTCCTGCCTGATACGCTGACGCTCGGTGTTTCTCTGCCTGCAGGAAGGCGAGTACTCTGTGAGCGAGAACTGCACTCGCCAGTGCCGGTGTGAAGCCAACGGCCAGATGGTTTGCTCTGCATTGTCCTGTGGTGAGGACGAGGTCTGCAAGATCCAGAACGGCCAGAGGGGCTGTTACCCCGCCAGCACTGCTCTCTGCCACATCTACGGCGATCCGCACTACAGCACCTTCGATGGGACGCTTCACCACTTCCAGGGCTCCTGCAACTACACCGTGGTGACGGGCTGTGACAGCTCCTCCGTGGGGTTCAGTGTCACCACCCGCAACAAACATCGTGGCAGCCAGAGCTGGACAGCTCTGAACTCTGTGGCGCTGTCCATGGAAGGCCTCCACATTGCACTGCGCAAGAACAAGGCAGTCTACGTAAGCCCCTCGTTTTTACACCTGGGAACAACGGGTGCCCTAGGCACCATTAAGTACCACTTAGTCCCCAAGAAGAGCTTGATATTCCCTGAGCCTGCTGGCGGGCCCACCGAGGAGCACGGCGAGGCTCTGAGCAGGGCAGATATGGCTGCTTGCACAGCAACACATTTTTGGCTGGTTTTCCTGAGCTTTCAGTGTGCCGTATGTAGCGTCGCTGCTGTTCTTGTAGGCCTGGGCAGGGTTTCTCACGCCATCAGTGCTTCCGACTCACTGGGCCCTGGCACCATCGCAGTGAAGAAGAGTGACCTCTCAGTGGAGGGCATCTCTTTATGCTTCTATCTCCCTCTCTCCCCCTTACTCAGATCAACGGTGCTCTGGCCTCCCTGCCTGCTTCTCCTGCCCCCGGTGTGACCATTTCCCTGAGTGGCTCCCACGTGCGGGTTTCCACCAAGCTGGGCCTGCAGCTGCAGTTCAACGGGGACCATGAGCTCCTAGTGAAGGTGTCTGAGAAGCACAAGGGCAAGCTGTGTGGGCTGTGTGGGACGTACACTGGGAGCCAGCAGGACGACTTCATGCGACCCGATGGGGTTGTCGTGCCTGACTTCAATGACTTTGGAGCCAGCTGGATGGTACCAGATGATGAGTGGCTGTGAGTCCTTGTTCTGTCGCGTAGATGGCAGACAAAAGGGAGCATGGGAGAGGGGGGCTGTGAGGGGCACAAGGAGGGAGGGTTGGTAATGGCAGGCATGGGGCAAGGGAGAGGAGGCAGGCAGTTGCGGGAATGCCTGTGAGAGCACCTAGAGGCTCCACAGCAGCAGACATATCGCCCTTGTGTCTCACCTCTCTGCTCCACCCGCCAGTGGGATGTCCTGTCTGCAACTGGGTGCTGGACGTGTGGCTGTTCCCCTTTCCCCTCAAGGCTGGCTTGCTTGTGGCAGTGTCCAGGCCCCTCCATGCGGTCAGGGTGCACGGTGCTCTCTCTCATAAGCGCTCTGCTCTGGCGTCCTCAGTGACCTCTGTGCAGGGCCCTGCCATCCCACTCCACACGCTGCATCTCACTGTTTCTGACCCCAGAGAGAGTGGGCCGGGGCCTTGGCATGATGCTTTTCCCAAGCTGTTGCACTTGCAACTGCCTCGGCCATTTGTTTCTGTCTACCTGATGCCACGGAGGGGCATGGTGACTGTGGGCCGTGTTGCCCACCCTTGCAAGTGGCAGCCGTGGGTGCCTTGTCTTAGCGAGAGATCTGGACTCCAGAGGGTGAGGTTTTGGCTGGGGAGGAGGTCAGGAAACGGTGTGGCTGGGGTCCGCAGGCTGCTGTGAGCTCAGGGCTGGCTGTCTGCTTTGTAGGTGTGACCCAGCCATCAGCCCGCCTGTGTCCTGCTCCCCCGCAGAGGAGGAGGCAGCTAACAAGCAGTGCGCAATCCTCACGCAAGTCGGTGGCCCGTTCCAGCCGTGCCACGCGGTTCTGCCGCCCAAGACGTACTTTGAGAGCTGTGTCTATGACCAGTGTGCCACGGGTGGCAGCACGGAGCAGCTCTGCAATGACCTGGGGGCCTATGCCGCAGCCTGTGCTGAGGCAGGCGCTGCTCTGGGAGACTGGAGTGCTGGCACTGTCTGTGGTAAGTGTTCTGTTGATCTCCTTTGTGGCCCAGATTCAAGGAACGGGGCAGCTGTGGCGGAGGTTTCTCCGTGCGTCACCTGACCGCTCTGGTGGGCCAGGCCTTGGGCAAAGAGACTCTTTGTGACAGGGATACCGTGGAATTCCTGTCCTGCGCTCCTTTTGCCATGGTGTGGGGGTGTTTGGGAAGGGTGCAACATCCCCATTTGGGAAGAAATCCCCATTATGAAACACATCTTCTCCACATCTGTTTCACTGTAGATCCAGCAGCTCCTACAACCTCAGCCCCTTTGCCAGACACCTCAACGCGGCCTCCACATACAACAACATCACCAGCACCTGGGACAAGCACAGGTACTGTTGTCTCCCATCCATGTTTTTTATTGGTACTCAGCTCGTGCACTTCCACTTGGTTGGCCATCCTCACCTGGCCATGAGCATGCCAGGGATGTAGGTATGCCCTGTGGGATATGGGGAAAAGGTGGCCCCACCCTCACTCTAGAAACTCTGCTTTCCTTTCTGCACCCCCAACAGACTGCAATTTCGCCTGCACATTCGACAAAGACTTCTGTGAATGGGTCCAGGCAGATTACAGCAGCATTGACTGGATAAGGAACAAGGGTCCAACGCCCACGCAAAATACCGGCCCCTCCTCTGACCACACGACGGGAGGTAGGAACAGCAGTCAGTACACAGTGGTCCTTCAGGCAGAGGGATATCCCTGGGAAGATGGCAACAAACCTCTTCCAAGAGCAAATACAGGCCACGTGTTACCTGGCCTTGATTCAGAGTTGTTTCTGGCCAGAGCCTTCCTTTAGGAAGCTTTCCAGCCCTGGGAATCAGTCTGTGGTACCCGCAGGGCAGGCAAGGACCTGCCGTGCAAGGGGGAAAGTAATGCAAAGCTCAATGGCCCGGCTGTCTCAGGGGAGCAGGAACGGGTCTCTCTTTTAGGAGACGCTGGCTTCTCCAGAAGCCAATGATGAGTGGGTCCCAAAGCTGCAGAGCCATGCGAGGGTTGTGGCGATGCTTTGGGGGTGGTGCCATTGCCCAGTCCAAGCCATACAGCTGCCATGGCCCAGAGAGCACGGTTCATAGGTGGACTCAGGGCTGGGGAGGGTTGTGGCTAGCAAAGGAGCTGTGTTTGCTCTTCCCTCCTTTTGCCTGCCTTGAACGGCAGCAGGGGTGCTCCCAGGACTGTGCTTGGGTTGTCCCTGGCTGCTTTGTCTAGATTTGATATGCGTGTGACAGTGTGGCTAACGCTTTGTTTCAGTCGGCTACTACATCTACCTGCAAGGGAGCAATGCCCTCCCCGGCTTTGTGGCTCATCTGGTCAGTCCGGTGTGCAGTTCGGAAGGACCGCACTGCTTCCGCTTCTGGTATCACATGTACGGAGCGGCCAAAACAATGGCCCTGCGGGTGTACGTGGTTGAGAGGGAAGACCTCGTGCTGGTCTGGAGCAGCGTTGGGAACCACGGGGACAGGTGGAACTTGGGAGACATCACGGTGCACAGCACAGGAAACATGCAGGTAAGGGCACAGGCTCTCACCGCCATCTGAGATGAATCGTGCTTTCTAATGGCCCTTCACACATGCGGCCAGAGCTAATGCTGGGAACCGTCCCTTCCCCTAGATTGTCCTGGAGGGAGAATGGGGCGAAGATGTCCGGAGCGACGTAGCATTGGATGATCTGTCCATTGAGAAGGGATCCTGTGCAGGTACAAGGCTTGGCTTGGGGAAGGGCAGCTTGAGAGATGTCACCGACTGAGGTGGCGGGCTGTGCTAGATGCGGGAGCACAGGTTGTCTTCGCAGAGCCCTGCAGGCCAGTGATGCAGCCTGTGCCCAAGCAGGCTTTCCGCTGGGAGACTGGAGCGCTGGCACTGCCTGCAGTCACTATTTAGTTCATGTATTACAAGGCCCACAGCCAAGGCATTGAGCATAGCTACTGAAGTGCCTAATCTGCTTTTGTCACCCTGCTATGCTGGTGGCAGAGCCCCTGAGTGGCAGGGCTCTTTCTGAGATGACACTCTGCGATCCCTGCCCTGGGCCTCTCTTGTCTTGGCAAGGGTGGGCCAGCTGCCTGGAACAAATCTCCCATGTTGCTGCATCTAGCTCTCTCTTGTGCTAGGTCCATCGACACCCACAATCCCCTCGCCAGTCACTACAACGCAGCCTCCACGCACGCCAACACCACCAAGACCCACACCGACCTCAGGTATTCTCATGTTCCCTCCCCATCTTCTACTGCTTGTTGAAAGTGTTCATTTCACTTTCTCCAAGGCCCACAACCGTGGGATGGAGCGTCTGTAGTGAAGGGGCTGCTCATCAGCTTCTATCTCCCAGCTATGCTGGTGGGAGAGCACTTGAGTGCTGCAGTTTTTGCTGAGAAGTCTCTGTGCAATCCCTGCCTTGGGCCTCCCTGGTCACGGCGTTGGGAGTTTGGGAAGGGTGGGCCAGCTGCAACAGATCTCCCATGTTGGTGCAGATCTCCTCTAGCTCTCCCTTGTGCTAGGTCCGTCGACACCAAAAACCACAATCCCCTTGCCAGGCACTACAACGCAGCCTCCACGCACGCCAACACCACCAAGACCCACACCGACCTCAGGTATTCTCATGCTCCCTCCCCATCTTCTACTGCTTGTTGAAAGTGTTCATTTCACTTCCTCCAAGGCCCACGACCATGGGATGGAGTGTCTGTAGTGAAGGGGCTGCTCATCAGCTTCTATCTCCCAGCTATGCTGGTGGGAGAGCACTTGAGTGCTGCAGGTTTTGCTGAGGCGTCTCCGTGTGATCCCTGCCCTGGGCCTCTCTGGTCACGGCGTTGGGTGTTTGGGAAGGGTGGGGCCATGTCACTGGGCCTGACCACTGACCACTTGTACCTCTGTCTGTCCACAGATCCACTTCCTGCTACACCCTCGACCCCATTGCCAGACACCACGACGACACCAGCAGACACACCACCAACATCATCACCTGGAACGACCTCAGGTACTGCTGCTATGGGTAGCATTTTGAATCATCTTCAAAACCCATAGTGGATACATGGTGCATTTGCATTGGTGGGCTGTTATGTGCTTTGTGTTGCTCTCCCTCCATACTGAGACACACATTGAGTGCCATTCCTTTTCTGAGGGTTTGAGTGGGGCACCTGCGTTTGAGGAGGTTTGAACCCAATGCCTGAAAAAAATAATCCTGTCTTGACATAGGTCTCCACTAACTCTGTCTCTTGGCAAAAGCAGTGGACCAGTCATTACCAAAGCCAGCAGAAATGGCAGCTTAAGTATGAGGCTATGACATGAAAAGGCATTCCATAGCCTTTTTCCAATTCTGAGACAATACTTCACATCCCAGTTTATAAGCAGTAAAAAGAAATGTCAGACCATTCTCATCACAATGTCTAGTTTTCCACCTAAGCAGGGCTTTGAGAGCCAGCTGAATACTATTGTGCCAAATAGGACAGCTTTGAGCAATTTGCAATGACCAAGGATTATGACTGTGGCACAGTGTAAAAATATATGATGACAACTGAGGAAGGGACTTGTAAAATAACACGCATTCTCAGGCACTTAAAATTTCATATTTTATAGTCAATTTTCCAGTACTGGTCACTTCTACTCATTCCATTGTAACACCTTCAAATTTTTCATGAACGTGGGTGCATGAGACCTAGAAGGGCATTGTCAGAACAGAGAAGATTCCAAAGCTCATTGTGGAAACTCTGTTTTTCTTTCTGCACCATATATAGGTGCACCAACAGCCTGCAATATGTCCTGCACATTTGATGTCGACTTCTGTGAGTGGGAACAGGCAACCAGTGACGACTTTGACTGGATAAGGCACAAGGGGCCGACACCCACACCAAATACCGGCCCTTCCCATGACCACACGACTGGAGGTAGGAACAACAAACAGTATCTGGCTGTGCTTCTCTTGGAAGAGGGCAAGGATCCTCTTTTAACAGCAAATCCAGGCCACATGTTTCCTAGGCTCAATCCAGAGCCTTCCGCAGCAGTCAGGAATCTCTTGTGGGGTGGATGAACAGTGCAGGACATTGATGAGCACGTGTCCTGTTAGCATAAGTTCCTGTGAAGAGGCTTCAGCAAAGGTATATCCAGGCTGAGACTGGATCACTGTGGCACTCAGCCTTTCCTTTAGACGGCTTTCCTTTCCCTGAGTAGAGACCAGTGTAATCTGCTGGAAATCCATTTGGGGACTGAAAGTTTAATGCAGGTGCTGGGTGAAGAAATGTTGTACTGTACACAGCCTGTAAATGAAGTGACTTTGTCTTGTCCTGGCCCATTAATGTGAAAAATTGGCACTGCTGTTTCCAGAGGGCTATTATATCTACCTGCAAGGAAGTAAGCAACAGCAAAGTGAGGTAGCCCGCTTGGTCAGTCCAGTGTGCAGTTCAGAAGGACCGCACTGCTTCCGCTTCTGGTATCACATGTTCGGAGCTGCTGAAGCAATGGCCCTGCGCGTGTATGTAGTTCACAATGAAACATCAACACTGGAATGGAAAGATGCTGGAAGCAAAGGGGACAGGTGGAACTTGGGAGAAGTCACAGTGCACAGCACAGGAAACATGCAGGTAAGGGCACAGGCTCTTAATGCCACCAGATGAACCGTGCTTTCTACTGGCACGTCACACATGCGACTGGAGCTCATGCTGGGAACTATCCTTTCCCTTAGATTGTCCTGGAGGGCATGATAGGTGAAGATTTCCGGAGCGACATAGCGTTGGATGATCTGTCCATTGAAAAGGGATACTGCACAGGTACGAGGCTTCGCTCGGGGAAGGGCAGCTTGAGGAACGTTATGCTTCTTGTGGCAGTCAATGTAGTTTCTGTCTTGAACAAGAGCTGCTCAAGGAGGATTGATTTGCTTGTACTATTGTCTCTTTTGTAGGCGATGTGACTCCGACAGCACCAGGCACCAGCACCACCACACCTTCAGAAGAGGCAACCACGTCAGCACCCGTGCTGGACTCAGGTGAGTAGAGTAGACCAGTCATGGGGCCACAGTCCTCTGTGCAGGGTAGGCTGGGGAGAAGAGGCAGCAGGAGGTGCTTGACTGAACGTTTCGTCTGGTCTTTCCACTGTCAGGGACCTGTGTGGTGGAAGGAGACCCTCACTACCACACGTTTGACAAGCAGCTGCACCACTTCATGGGCACCTGCACCTACACCCTCTCCAAGCTGTGCGAGAGCAACAGCTCACTGCCCTACTTCAACGTGGAAGCGGCCAATGAGCACAGGGGAGGCAACACTCGCGTGTCCTATGTCCAATACCTGGATGTTGATGTGGCTGGCCAGCGGATAAGGCTGGGGAAGAGTGGAGTGGTGACGGTAAGCACAAGGGGGAGAGGCAGTGGGGCTGTGCGAGGGGAGAGAGCTGTGCCAAATGGGTTGCTCCAACCCTGTCTTGGTTTCTGTCCTTCCAGGTCAACGGAGTGGCAGAGGTCCTGCCCTGCACCCCATCCACGGGCGTGCAGGTCTCGTCCAGCGGGTTCTACACTGTGGTCACGACAGACTTTGGCTTGAGAGTGAAGTTTGATGGGAACCATCGGGTGGAGGTGGCGCTTCCGAGCACCTTTGGGCAGAAGGTTTGTGGCATGTGTGGGAACTACAACGGGATGGCAGCAGATGACTTCCTGAACCCGGAAGGGGTGCTGGAGCCAGACTCCACCAGCCTGGGCAACAGCTGGCAGGTGTCCAATGACAGCAGGTGTGTGTGGCCCCCCAGCAGGTCTGGGGACGTGTCGGGCAAGGGGAGGGGAGAAGCCCACAGATGACCCAAAGGCCCTTCTCCCTGTCTTTCCACAGCTGCTCAGCCGGACCACTCCCCACCCCAGCCTGCAATGAGACGGACAAGCAAGTCATTGCCAGCAGCCACTTCTGCGGGCTCCTTACGGACACCAGCGGCCCGTTTCAGATGTGCTACGCTGTGCTGAGCCCCAGCGGTTACTTTGACACGTGCCTTTATGACCTGTGTGAGCTGGGGCTGGACCGCGAGGCCCTGTGCAAGAGCTTGCAGTCCTACGCGGATGCCTGCCGGTCACTTGGTGTCAAGATACCTGGGTGGAGGAACGCAACCTTCTGCCGTAAGTCCACACACGGTACCACCGATTGTTACTCTCAGGAAAACACAGAACGGGAATGAAAGAGTGGGGTGGGGAGTAAGAAATACTTTTATTATGTGCCGTGGGGATTTGCAGGTAGTTGCCAGTATTAGAGGCACCATTTTCTGTTTCATTGGATCAGGTATGACTTAGAATTCCCATGGGGCCAAGCAGACCACAGAGAAAATATAGACTCTTAGTATTTCAAAGGGGAAAACGCAGCTCAAAGAAGTGTTATGTTCTCCAAGTAATGGCCATGTCTTCTGTCTCGGCAGCCATCACCTGTCCGGTCAACAGTCACTACCAGCCCTGTGCTGCAGCCTGCCCTGCCACCTGTGTTGACCCGATGGCTCCTGTTACCTGCAGCCTGCCGTGCGTGGAGGGCTGTGTGTGTGACAGCGGGTACCTGCTCTACAATGACCGATGCGTGCCCAGCCAGCAGTGCGGGTGCTGGCACAACGGGCAGCACTACCCCGTGGGCTCAGAGTTCTGGACGGACAACACCTGCTCCTCAAAGTGCACGTGTCCCGCGCGGGGAAGCAAAGTCCAGTGCTCCAATGCCTCATGCCCCGCGGGACAGTACTGCGGGGTGCAGGATGGAAAACCTGAGTGCCTCGAACAATCCTACGGCACCTGCCACGTCCACGGTGACCCTCACTACAACACCTTTGACAAGGTGACGCACAACTTCATGGGCAACTGCACCTACACCCTGGCCAAAGTGTGCTCCAACACCACCTCCCTGCCCTACTTCAATGTTGAGGCCAAGAACGAGCATCGTGGGAACACCAGAGTGTCCTATGTGCGCAAAGTCCTGGTTGAGGTGTACGGAGAGCGCATTGCCATTGTCAAGAAGGAGAAGAGCCAAGTGCTGGTAGGCAGTGGGGCTGGCACGAGCGTGGCGCGGCTGCGAGGCAGGGCTGGCTTTTCTTGGAAGAGCCTGGCATGTACCAGACACCTCCATTTTCCCAAGCCCGGGTGGGTTCCCCTGAAGCCACTGGGTTGCTTTGTTTTCTCTTTCTGGAGGGGTTGGAGGAGGAAGAGGCAAATGGGGAACGTGGCCCGTGTTATACAGAGGCCCCTGCAGAGTGCAGAACACAGACATGGCTCTGCAAGCCACAGGGGCGTCTGGGTGTGAGGGCATCATAGGCACCGGTTTTCTGTGCCTGGCCTGGCAGCTGATTTCCCTGGGGCGAGGAGACCCCAGGGAGGCCAGGGCCAAGGCCAGGGCCCATTGTGGTGTGTCTGCCCTAGGTGAACGATGTGCGCTGGACCTTGCCGGTGAGCGCAGCGGGAGGTGCCATCACGGTGAGCAGGAGCGGCCGCTACACTGTCCTGGAGACAGACTTCAACCTCAGAGTGTCCTACGACACTGACCACTCAGTGGAGGTGAAGGTGCCCACCACCTACTTCAACCTGACCTGTGGCATGTGCGGGAACTTCAACAACCGGAGAGAGGACGATTACATGATGCCCAACGGGCAGCAAGCCGCAGACTCCAATGCGCTGGGGGAGAGCTGGCAGGTCCCAGACGACGACTCTTCTTGCGGTGTCCCTCTCCCCTCCCCACCCTGCAGTGCAGAAGAGGAGAAGCTCTACCGATCGGACCGGTTCTGTGGCCTGCTGACTGCCAGGCCTGGCTCTTTTGAGAGGTGCCACGCCGTGATCAACCCCCAGAGCTACTTTGAGACCTGCTTCTATGACCTTTGTGCCCTGAATGGTGGCCAGGAGGTCCTGTGTGCTACCCTGGAGGCCTACGCTGACGCGTGCCAGGCAGCCGGCGTGACTCTTCTTCCCTGGAGGAATGCCACCTTCTGCCGTGAGTACCTGCCTTGCAGTTGCCAGAAGGGAAATGTGCTGCTCCCCGTGCCCAGAACCTCTGGCCAAAGCAAGTCTTTGGTCTTACCCTTCCCAGAAGGTCGTCCTTCCTTGAAGGCTTGCTGGTCCTAACTGTCCCCTTCCCATTGCAGCCCTGCTGTGCCCCGTCAACAGCTACTATGACCCTTGCATGACCGGCTGTCCTGCCACCTGTGTTGACCGACAAGCCCCGCAGAACTGCTCCAAGCCCTGCATGGAGGGCTGTGCATGTACCTCTGGCTTCCTCCTCAGCGGAGACACCTGTGTGCCCGAGGCCCACTGTGGCTGCCTCTTTGAGGGCAACTATTACAGCGTGAGTGAAAACCCTGCCCTGGCTTGCACCCCTCCCAGGGCACTCCCTTGCCTCTACTTTCCTGCCTGATACGCTGACGCTCGGTGTTTCTCTGCCTGCAGGAAGGCGAGTACTCTGTGAGCGAGAACTGCACTCGCCAGTGCCGGTGTGAAGCCAACGGCCAGATGGTTTGCTCTGCATTGTCCTGTGGTGAGGACGAGGTCTGCAAGATCCAGAACGGCCAGAGGGGCTGTTACCCCGCCAGCACTGCTCTCTGCCACATCTACGGCGACCCGCACTACAGCACCTTCGATGGGACGCTTCACCACTTCCAGGGCTCCTGCAACTACACCGTGGTGACGGGCTGTGACAGCTCCTCCGTTGGGTTCAGTGTCACCACTCGCAACAAACATCGTGGCAGCCAGAGCTGGACAGCTCTGAACTCTGTGGCGCTGTCCATGGAAGGTCTCCACATTGCACTGCGCAAGAACAAGGCAGTCTACGTAAGCCCCTCGTTTTTACACCTGGGAACAACGGGTGCCCTAGGCACCATTAAGTACCACTTAGTCCCCAAGAAGAGCTTGATATTCCCTGAGCCTGCTGGCGGGCCCACCGAGGAGCACGGCGAGGCTCTGAGCAGGGCAGATATGGCTGCTTGCACAGCAACACATTTTTGGCTTGTTTTCCTGAGCTTTCAGTGTGCCGTATGTAGCGTCGCTGCTGTTCTTGTAGGCCTGGGCAGGGTTTCTCACGCCATCAGTGCTTCCGACTCACTGGGCCCTGGCACCATCGCAGTGAAGAAGAGTGACCTCTCAGTGGAGGGCATCTCTTTATGCTTCTATCTCCCTCTCTCCCCCTTACTCAGATCAACGGTGCTCTGGCCTCCCTGCCTGCTTCTCCTGCCCCCGGTGTGACCATTTCCCTGAGTGGCTCCCACGTGCGGGTTTCCACCAAGCTGGGCCTGCAGCTGCAGTTCAACGGGGACCATGAGCTCCTAGTGAAGGTGTCTGAGAAGCACAAGGGCAAGCTGTGTGGGCTGTGTGGGACGTACACTGGGAGCCAGCAGGACGACTTCATGCGACCCGATGGGGTTGTCGTGCCTGACTTCAATGACTTTGGAGCCAGCTGGATGGTGCCAGATGATGAGTGGCTGTGAGTCCTTGTTCTGTCGCGTAGATGGCAGACAAAAGGGAGCATGGGAGAGGGGGGCTGTGAGGGGCACAAGGAGGGAGGGTTGGTAATGGCAGGCATGGGGCAAGGGAGAGGAGGCAGGCAGTTGCGGGAATGCCTGTGAGAGCACCTAGAGGCTCCACAGCAGCAGACATATCGCCCTTGTGTCTCACCTCTCTGCTCCACCCGCCAGTGGGATGTCCTGTCTGCAACTGGGTGCTGGACGTGTGGCTGTTCCCCTTTCCCCTCAAGGCTGGCTTGCTTGTGGCAGTGTCCAGGCCCCTCCATGCGGTCAGGGTGCACGGTGCTCTCTCTCATAAGCGCTCTGCTCTGGCGTCCTCAGTGACCTCTGTGCAGGGCCCTGCCATCCCACTCCACACGCTGCATCTCACTGTTTCTGACCCCAGAGAGAGTGGGCCGGGGCCTTGGCATGATGCTTTTCCCAAGCTGTTGCACTTGCAACTGCCTCGGCCATTTGTTTCTGTCTACCTGATGCCACGGAGGGGCATGGTGACTGTGGGCCGTGTTGCCCACCCTTGCAAGTGGCAGCCGTGGGTGCCTTGTCTTAGCGAGAGATCTGGACTCCAGAGGGTGAGGTTTTGGCTGGGGAGGAGGTCAGGAAACGGTGTGGCTGGGGTCCGCAGGCTGCTGTGAGCTCAGGGCTGGCTGTCTGCTTTGTAGGTGTGACCCAGCCATCAGCCCGCCTGTGTCCTGCTCCCCCGCAGAGGAGGAGGCAGCTAACAAGCAGTGCGCAATCCTCACGCAAGTCGGTGGCCCGTTCCAGCCGTGCCACGCGGTTCTGCCGCCCAAGACGTACTTTGAGAGCTGTGTCTATGACCAGTGTGCCACGGGTGGCAGCACGGAGCAGCTCTGCAATGACCTGGGGGCCTATGCCGCAGCCTGTGCTGAGGCAGGCGCTGCTCTGGGAGACTGGAGTGCTGGCACTGTCTGTGGTAAGTGTTCTGTTGATCTCCTTTGTGGCCCAGATTCAAGGAACGGGGCAGCTGTGGCGGAGGTTTCTCCGTGCGTCACCTGACCGCTCTGGTGGGCCAGGCCTTGGGCAAAGAGACTCTTTGTGACAGGGATACCGTGGAATTCCTGTCCTGCGCTCCTTTTGCCATGGTGTGGGGGTGTTTGGGAAGGGTGCAACATCCCTATTTGGGAAGAAATCCCCATTATGAAACACATCTTCTCCACATCTGTTTCACTGTAGATCCAGCAGCTCCTACAACCTCAGCCCCTTTGCCAGACACCTCAACGCGGCCTCCACATACAACAACATCACCAGCACCTGGGACAAGCACAGGTACTGTTGTCTCCCATCCATGTTTTTTATTGGTACTCAGCTCGTGCACTTCCACTTGGTTGGCCATCCTCACCTGGCCATGAGCATGCCAGGGATGTAGGTATGCCCTGTGGGATATGGGGAAAAGGTGGCCCCACCCTCACTCTAGAAACTCTGCTTTCCTTTCTGCACCCCCAACAGACTGCAATTTCGCCTGCACATTCGACAAAGACTTCTGTGAATGGGTCCAGGCAGATTACAGCAGCATTGACTGGATAAGGAACAAGGGTCCAACGCCCACGCAAAATACCGGCCCCTCCTCTGACCACACGACGGGAGGTAGGAACAGCAGTCAGTACACAGTGGTCCTTCAGGCAGAGGGATATCCCTGGGAAGATGGCAACAAACCTCTTCCAAGAGCAAATACAGGCCACGTGTTACCTGGCCTTGATTCAGAGTTGTTTCTGGCCAGAGCCTTCCTTTAGGAAGCTTTCCAGCCCTGGGAATCAGTCTGTGGTACCCGCAGGGCAGGCAAGGACCTGCCGTGCAAGGGGGAAAGTAATGCAAAGCTCAATGGCCCGGCTGTCTCAGGGGAGCAGGAACGGGTCTCTCTTTCAGGAGACGCTGGCTTCTCCAGAAGCCAATGATGAGTGGGCCCCAAAGCTGCACAGCCATGCGAGGGTTGTGGCGATGCTTTGGGGGTGGTGCCATTGCCCAGTCCAAGCCATACAGCTGCCATGGCCCAGAGAGCACGGTTCATAGGTGGACTCAGGGCTGGGGAGGGTTGTGGCTAGCAAAGGAGCTGTGTTTGCTCTTCCCTCCTTTTGCCTGCCTTGAACGGCAGCAGGGGTGCTCCCAGGACTGTGCTTGGGTTGTCCCTGGCTGCTTTGTCTAGATTTGATATGCGTGTGACAGTGTGGCTAACGCTTTGTTTCAGTCGGCTACTACATCTACCTGCAAGGGAGCAATGCCCTCCCCGGCTTTGTGGCTCATCTGGTCAGTCCGGTGTGCAGTTCGGAAGGACCGCACTGCTTCCGCTTCTGGTATCACATGTACGGAGCGGCCAAAACAATGGCCCTGCGGGTGTACGTGGTTGAGAGGGAAGACCTCGTGCTGGTCTGGAGCAGCGTTGGGAACCACGGGGACAGGTGGAACTTGGGAGACGTCACGGTGCACAGCACAGGAAACATGCAGGTAAGGGCACAGGCTCTCACCGCCATCTGAGATGAATCGTGCTTTCTAATGGCCCTTCACACATGCGGCCAGAGCTAATGCTGGGAACCGTCCCTTCCCCTAGATTGTCCTGGAGGGAGAATGGGGCGAAGATGTCCGGAGCGACGTAGCATTGGATGATCTGTCCATTGAGAAGGGATCCTGTGCAGGTACAAGGCTTGGCTTGGGGAAGGGCAGCTTGAGAGATGTCACCGACTGAGGTGGCGGGCTGTGCTAGATGCGGGAGCACAGGTTGTCTTCGCAGAGCCCTGCAGGCCAGTGATGCAGCCTGTGCCCAAGCAGGCTTTCCGCCGGGAGACTGGAGCGCTGGCACTGCCTGCAGTCACTATTTAGTTCATGTATTACAAGGCCCACAGCCAAGGCATTGAGCATAGCTACTGAAGTGCCTAATCTGCTTTTGTCACCCTGCTATGCTGGTGGCAGAGCCCCTGAGTGGCAGGGCTCTTTCTGAGATGACACTCTGCGATCCCTGCCCTGGGCCTCTCTTGTCTTGGCAAGGGTGGGCCAGCTGCCTGGAACAAATCTCCCATGTTGCTGCATCTAGCTCTCTCTTGTGCTAGGTCCATCGACACCCACAATCCCCTCGCCAGTCACTACAACGCAGCCTCCACGCACGCCAACACCACCAAGACCCACACCGAGCTCAGGTATTCTCATGTTCCCTCCCCATCTTCTACTGCTTGTTGAAAGTGTTCATTTCACTTTCTCCAAGGCCCACAACCGTGGGATGGAGTGTCTGTAGTGAAGGGGCTGCTCATCAGCTTCTATCTCCCAGCTATGCTGGTGGGAGAGCACTTGAGTGCTGCAGTTTTTGCTGAGAAGTCTCTGTGCAATCCCTGCCTTGGGCCTCCCTGGTCACGGCGTTGGGAGTTTGGGAAGGGTGGGCCAGCTGCAACAGATCTCCCATGTTGGTGCAGATCTCCTCTAGCTCTCCCTTGTGCTAGGTCCGTCGACACCAAAACCCACAATCCCCTTGCCAGGCACTACAACGCAGCCTCCACGCACGCCAACACCACCAAGACCCACACCGACCTCAGGTATTCTCATGCTCCCTCCCCATCTTCTACTGCTTGTTGAAAGTGTTCATTTCACTTCCTCCAAGGCCCACGACCATGGGATGGAGTGTCTATAGTGAAGGGGCTGCGCTTCAGGTTCTATCTCCCAGCTATGCTGGTGGGAGAGCACTTGAGTGCTGCAGGTTTTGCTGAGGCGTCTCCGTGTGATCCCTGCCCTGGGCCTCTCTGGTCACGGCGTTGGGTGTTTGGGAAGGGTGGGGCCATGTCACTGGGCCTGACCACTGACCACTTGTACCTCTGTCTGTCCACAGATCCACTTCCTGCTACACCCTCGACCCCATTGCCAGACACCACGACGACACCAGCAGACACACCACCAACATCATCACCTGGAACGACCTCAGGTACTGCTGCTATGGGTAGCATTTTGAATCATCTTCAAAACCCATAGTGGATACATGGTGCATTTGCATTGGTGGGCTGTTATGTGCTTTGTGTTGCTCTCCCTCCATACTGAGACACACATTGAGTGCTATTCCTTTTCTGAGGGTTTGAGTGGGGCACCTGCGTTTGAGGAGGTTTGAACCCAATGCCTGAAAAAAATAATCCTGTCTTGACATAGGTCTCCACTAACTCTGTCTCCTGGCAAAAGCAGTGGACCAGTCATTACCAAAGCCAGCAGAAATGGCAGCTTAAGTATGAGGCTATGACATGAAAAGGCATTCCATAGCCTTTTTCCAATTCTGAGACAATACTTCACATCCCAGTTTATAAGCAGTAAAAAGAAATGTCAGACCATTCTCATCACAATGTCTAGTTTTCCACCTAAGCAGGGCTTTGAGAGCCAGCTGAATACTATTGTGCCAAATAGGACAGCTTTGAGCAATTTGCAATGACCAAGGATTATGACTGTGGCACAGTGTAAAAATATATGATGACAACTGAGGAAGGGACTTGTAAAATAACACGCATTCTCAGGCACTTAAAATTTCATATTTTATAGTCAATTTTCCAGTACTGGTCACTTCTACTCATTCCATTGTAACACCTTCAAATTTTTCATGAACGTGGGTGCATGAGACCTAGAAGGGCATTGTCAGAACAGAGAAGATTCCAAAGCTCATTGTGGAAACTCTGTTTTTCTTTCTGCACCATATATAGGTGCACCAACAGCCTGCAATATGTCCTGCACATTTGATGTCGACTTCTGTGAGTGGGAACAGGCAACCAGTGACGACTTTGACTGGATAAGGCACAAGGGGCCGACACCCACACCAAATACCGGCCCTTCCCATGACCACACGACTGGAGGTAGGAACAACAAACAGTATCTGGCTGTGCTTCTCTTGGAAGAGGGCAAGGATCCTCTTTTAACAGCAAATCCAGGCCACATGTTTCCTAGGCTCAATCCAGAGCCTTCCGCAGCAGTCAGGAATCTCTTGTGGGGTGGATGAACAGTGCAGGACATTGATGAGCACGTGTCCTGTTAGCATAAGTTCCTGTGAAGAGGCTTCAGCAAAGGTATATCCAGGCTGAGACTGGATCACTGTGGCACTCAGCCTTTCCTTTAGACGGCTTTCCTTTCCCTGAGTAGAGACCAGTGTAATCTGCTGGAAATCCATTTGGGGACTGAAAGTTTAATGCAGGTGCTGGGTGAAGAAATGTTGTACTGTACACAGCCTGTAAATGAAGTGACTTTGTCTTGTCCTGGCCCATTAATGTGAAAAATTGGCACTGCTGTTTCCAGAGGGCTATTATATCTACCTGCAAGGAAGTAAGCAACAGCAAAGTGAGGTAGCCCGCTTGGTCAGTCCAGTGTGCAGTTCAGAAGGACCGCACTGCTTCCGCTTCTGGTATCACATGTTCGGAGCTGCTGAAGCAATGGCCCTGCGCGTGTATGTAGTTCACAATGAAACATCAACACTGGAATGGAAAGATGCTGGAAGCAAAGGGGACAGGTGGAACTTGGGAGAAGTCACAGTGCACAGCACAGGAAACATGCAGGTAAGGGCACAGGCTCTTAATGCCACCAGATGAACCGTGCTTTCTACTGGCACGTCACACATGCGACTGGAGCTCATGCTGGGAACTATCCTTTCCCTTAGATTGTCCTGGAGGGCATGATAGGTGAAGATTTCCGGAGCGACATAGCGTTGGATGATCTGTCCATTGAAAAGGGATACTGCACAGGTACGAGGCTTCGCTCGGGGAAGGGCAGCTTGAGGAACGTTATGCTTCTTGTGGCAGTCAATGTAGTTTCTGTCTTGAACAAGAGCTGCTCAAGGAGGATTGATTTGCTTGTACTATTGTCTCTTTTGTAGGCGATGTGACTCCGACAGCACCAGGCACCAGCACCACCACACCTTCAGAAGAGGCAACCACGTCAGCACCCGTGCTGGACTCAGGTGAGTAGAGTAGACCAGTCATGGGGCCACAGTCCTCTGTGCAGGGTAGGCTGGGGAGAAGAGGCAGCAGGAGGTGCTTGACTGAACGTTTCGTCTGGTCTTTCCACTGTCAGGGACCTGTGTGGTGGAAGGAGACCCTCACTACCACACGTTTGACAAGCAGCTGCACCACTTCATGGGCACCTGCACCTACACCCTCTCCAAGCTGTGCGAGAGCAACAGCTCACTGCCCTACTTCAACGTGGAAGCGGCCAATGAGCACAGGGGAGGCAACACTCGCATGTCCTATGTCCAATACGTGGATGTTGATGTGGCTGGCCAGCGGATAAGGCTGGGGAAGAGTGGAGTGGTGACGGTAAGCACAAGGGGGAGAGGCAGTGGGGCTGTGCGAGGGGAGAGAGCTGTGCCAAATGGGTTGCTCCAACCCTGTCTTGGTTTCTGTCCTTCCAGGTCAACGGAGTGGCAGAGGTCCTGCCCTGCACCCCATCCACGGGCGTGCAGGTCTCGTCCAGCGGGTTCTACACTGTGGTCACGACAGACTTTGGCTTGAGAGTGAAGTTTGATGGGAACCATCGGGTGGAGGTGGCGCTTCCGAGCACCTTTGGGCAGAAGGTTTGTGGCATGTGTGGGAACTACAACGGGATGGCAGCAGATGACTTCCTGAACCCGGAAGGGGTGCTGGAGCCAGACTCCACCAGCCTGGGCAACAGCTGGCAGGTGTCCAATGACAGCAGGTGTGTGTGGCCCCCCAGCAGGTCTGGGGACGTGTCGGGCAAGGGGAGGGGAGAAGCCCACAGATGACCCAAAGGCCCTTCTCCCTGTCTTTCCACAGCTGCTCAGCCGGACCACTCCCCACCCCAGCCTGCAATGAGACGGACAAGCAAGTCATTGCCAGCAGCCACTTCTGCGGGCTCCTTACGGACACCAGCGGCCCGTTTCAGATGTGCTACGCTGTGCTGAGCCCCAGCGGTTACTTTGACACGTGCCTTTATGACCTGTGTGAGCTGGGGCTGGACCGCGAGGCCCTGTGCAAGAGCTTGCAGTCCTACGCGGATGCCTGCCGGTCACTTGGTGTCAAGATACCTGGGTGGAGGAACGCAACCTTCTGCCGTAAGTCCACACACGGTACCACCGATTGTTACTCTCAGGAAAACACAGAACGGGAATGAAAGAGTGGGGTGGGGAGTAAGAAATACTTTTATTATGTGCCGTGGGGATTTGCAGGTAGTTGCCAGTATTAGAGGCACCATTTTCTGTTTCATTGGATCAGGTATGACTTAGAATTCCCATGGGGCCAAGCAGACCACAGAGAAAATATAGACTCTTAGTATTTCAAAGGGGAAAACGCAGCTCAAAGAAGTGTTATGTTCTCCAAGTAATGGCCATGTCTTCTGTCTCGGCAGCCATCACCTGTCCGGTCAACAGTCACTACCAGCCCTGTGCTGCAGCCTGCCCTGCCACCTGTGTTGACCCGATGGCTCCTGTTACCTGCAGCCTGCCGTGCGTGGAGGGCTGTGTGTGTGACAGCGGGTACCTGCTCTACAATGACCGATGCGTGCCCAGCCAGCAGTGCGGGTGCTGGCACAACGGGCAGCACTACCCCGTGGGCTCAGAGTTCTGGACGGACAACACCTGCTCCTCAAAGTGCACGTGTCCCGCGCGGGGAAGCAAAGTCCAGTGCTCCAATGCCTCATGCCCCGCGGGACAGTACTGCGGGGTGCAGGATGGAAAACCTGAGTGCCTCGAACAATCCTACGGCACCTGCCACGTCCACGGTGACCCTCACTACAACACCTTTGACAAGGTGACGCACAACTTCATGGGCAACTGCACCTACACCCTGGCCAAAGTGTGCTCCAACACCACCTCCCTGCCCTACTTCAATGTTGAGGCCAAGAACGAGCATCGTGGGAACACCAGAGTGTCCTATGTGCGCAAAGTCCTGGTTGAGGTGTACGGAGAGCGCATTGCCATTGTCAAGAAGGAGAAGAGCCAAGTGCTGGTAGGCAGTGGGGCTGGCACGAGCGTGGCGCGGCTGCGAGGCAGGGCTGGCTTTTCTTGGAAGAGCCTGGCATGTACCAGACACCTCCATTTTCCCAAGCCCGGGTGGGTTCCCCTGAAGCCACTGGGTTGCTTTGTTTTCTCTTTCTGGAGGGGTTGGAGGAGGAAGAGGCAAATGGGGAACGTGGCCCGTGTTATACAGAGGCCCCTGCAGAGTGCAGAACACAGACATGGCTCTGCAAGCCACAGGGGCGTCTGGGTGTGAGGGCATCATAGGCACCGGTTTTCTGTGCCTGGCCTGGCAGCTGATTTCCCTGGGGCGAGGAGACCCCAGGGAGGCCAGGGCCAAGGCCAGGGCCCATTGTGGTGTGTCTGCCCTAGGTGAACGATGTGCGCTGGACCTTGCCGGTGAGCGCAGCGGGAGGTGCCATCACGGTGAGCAGGAGCGGCCGCTACACTGTCCTGGAGACAGACTTCAACCTCAGAGTGTCCTACGACACTGACCACTCGGTGGAGGTGAAGGTGCCCACCACCTACTTCAACCTGACCTGTGGCATGTGCGGGAACTTCAACAACCGGAGAGAGGACGATTACATGATGCCCAACGGGCAGCAAGCCGCAGACTCCAATGCGCTGGGGGAGAGCTGGCAGGTCCCAGACGACGACTCTTCTTGCGGTGTCCCTCTCCCCTCCCCACCCTGCAGTGCAGAAGAGGAGAAGCTCTACCGATCGGACCGGTTCTGTGGCCTGCTGACTGCCAGGCCTGGCTCTTTTGAGAGGTGCCACGCCGTGATCAACCCCCAGAGCTACTTTGAGACCTGCTTCTATGACCTTTGTGCCCTGAATGGTGGCCAGGAGGTCCTGTGTGCTACCCTGGAGGCCTATGCTGACGCGTGCCAAGCAGCCGGCGTGACTCTTCTTCCCTGGAGGAATGCCACCTTCTGCCGTGAGTACCTGCCTTGCAGTTGCCAGAAGGGAAATGTGCTGCTCCCCGTGCCCAGAACCTCTGGCCAAAGCAAGTCTTTGGTCTTACCCTTCCCAGAAGGTCGTCCTTCCTTGAAGGCTTGCTGGTCCTAACTGTCCCCTTCCCATTGCAGCCCTGCTGTGCCCCGTCAACAGCTACTATGACCCTTGCATGACCGGCTGTCCTGCCACCTGTGTTGACCGACAAGCCCCGCAGAACTGCTCCAAGCCCTGCATGGAGGGCTGTGCATGTACCTCTGGCTTCCTCCTCAGCGGAGACACCTGTGTGCCCGAGGCCCACTGTGGCTGCCTCTTTGAGGGCAACTATTACAGCGTGAGTGAAAACCCTGCCCTGGCTTGCACCCCTCCCAGGGCACTCCCTTGCCTCTACTTTCCTGCCTGATACGCTGACGCTCGGTGTTTCTCTGCCTGCAGGAAGGCGAGTACTCTGTGAGCGAGAACTGCACTCGCCAGTGCCAGTGTGAAGCCAACGGCCAGATGGTTTGCTCTGCATTGTCCTGTGGTGAGGACGAGGTCTGCAAGATCCAGAACGGCCAGAGGGGCTGTTACCCCGCCAGCACTGCTCTCTGCCACATCTACGGCGACCCGCACTACAGCACCTTCGATGGGACGCTTCACCACTTCCAGGGCTCCTGCAACTACACCGTGGTGACGGGCTGTGACAGCTCCTCCGTTGGGTTCAGTGTCACCACTCGCAACAAACATCGTGGCAGCCAGAGCTGGACAGCTCTGAACTCTGTGGCGCTGTCCATGGAAGGTCTCCACATTGCACTGCGCAAGAACAAGGCAGTCTACGTAAGCCCCTCGTTTTTACACCTGGGAACAACGGGTGCCCTAGGCACCATTAAGTACCACTTAGTCCCCAAGAAGAGCTTGATATTCCCTGAGCCTGCTGGCGGGCCCACCGAGGAGCACGGCGAGGCTCTGAGCAGGGCAGATATGGCTGCTTGCACAGCAACACATTTTTGGCTTGTTTTCCTGAGCTTTCAGTGTGCCGTATGTAGCGTCGCTGCTGTTCTTGTAGGCCTGGGCAGGGTTTCTCACGCCATCAGTGCTTCCGACTCACTGGGCCCTGGCACCATCGCAGTGAAGAAGAGTGACCTCTCAGTGGAGGGCATCTCTTTATGCTTCTATCTCCCTCTCTCCCCCTTACTCAGATCAACGGTGCTCTGGCCTCCCTGCCTGCTTCTCCTGCCCCCGGTGTGACCATTTCCCTGAGTGGCTCCCACGTGCGGGTTTCCACCAAGCTGGGCCTGCAGCTGCAGTTCAACGGGGACCATGAGCTCCTAGTGAAGGTGTCTGAGAAGCACAAGGGCAAGCTGTGTGGGCTGTGTGGGACGTACACTGGGAGCCAGCAGGACGACTTCATGCGACCCGATGGGGTTGTCGTGCCTGACTTCAATGACTTTGGAGCCAGCTGGATGGTGCCAGATGATGAGTGGCTGTGAGTCCTTGTTCTGTCGCGTAGATGGCAGACAAAAGGGAGCATGGGAGAGGGGGGCTGTGAGGGGCACAAGGAGGGAGGGTTGGTAATGGCAGGCATGGGGCAAGGGAGAGGAGGCAGGCAGTTGCGGGAATGCCTGTGAGAGCACCTAGAGGCTCCACAGCAGCAGACATATCGCCCTTGTGTCTCACCTCTCTGCTCCACCCGCCAGTGGGATGTCCTGTCTGCAACTGGGTGCTGGACGTGTGGCTGTTCCCCTTTCCCCTCAAGGCTGGCTTGCTTGTGGCAGTGTCCAGGCCCCTCCATGCGGTCAGGGTGCACGGTGCTCTCTCTCATAAGCGCTCTGCTCTGGCGTCCTCAGTGACCTCTGTGCAGGGCCCTGCCATCCCACTCCACACGCTGCATCTCACTGTTTCTGACCCCAGAGAGAGTGGGCCGGGGCCTTGGCATGATGCTTTTCCCAAGCTGTTGCACTTGCAACTGCCTCGGCCATTTGTTTCTGTCTACCTGATGCCACGGAGGGGCATGGTGACTGTGGGCCGTGTTGCCCACCCTTGCAAGTGGCAGCCGTGGGTGCCTTGTCTTAGCGAGAGATCTGGACTCCAGAGGGTGAGGTTTTGGCTGGGGAGGAGGTCAGGAAACGGTGTGGCTGGGGTCCGCAGGCTGCTGGGAGCTCAGGGCTGGCTGTCTGCTTTGTAGGTGTGACCCAGCCATCAGCCCGCCTGTGTCCTGCTCCCCCGCAGAGGAGGAGGCAGCTAACAAGCAGTGCGCAATCCTCACGCAAGTCGGTGGCCCGTTCCAGCCGTGCCACGCGGTTCTGCCGCCCAAGACGTACTTTGAGAGCTGTGTCTATGACCAGTGTGCCACGGGTGGCAGCACGGAGCAGCTCTGCAATGACCTGGGGGCCTATGCCGCAGCCTGTGCTGAGGCAGGCGTTGCTCTGGGAGACTGGAGTGCTGGCACTGTCTGTGGTAAGTGTTCTGTTGATCTCCTTTGTGGCCCAGATTCAAGGAACGGGGCAGCTGTGGCGGAGGTTTCTCCGTGCGTCACCTGACCGCTCTGGTGGGCCAGGCCTTGGGCAAAGAGACTCTTTGTGACAGGGATACCGTGGAATTCCTGTCCTGCGCTCCTTTTGCCATGGTGTGGGGGTGTTTGGGAAGGGTGCAACATCCCCATTTGGGAAGAAATCCCCATTATGAAACACATCTTCTCCACATCTGTTTCACTGTAGATCCAGCAGCTCCTACAACCTCAGCCCCTTTGCCAGACACCTCAACGCGGCCTCCACATACAACAACATCACCAGCACCTGGGACAAGCACAGGTACTGTTGTCTCCCATCCATGTTTTTTATTGGTACTCAGCTCGTGCACTTCCACTTGGTTGGCCATCCTCACCTGGCCATGAGCATGCCAGGGATGTAGGTATGCCCTGTGGGATATGGGGAAAAGGTGCCCCCACCTTCACTCTAGAAACTCTGCTTTCCTTTCTGCACCCCCAACAGACTGCAATTTCGCCTGCACATTCGACAAAGACTTCTGTGAATGGGTCCAGGCAGATTACAGCAGCATTGACTGGATAAGGAACAAGGGTCCAACGCCCACGCAAAATACCGGCCCCTCCTCTGACCACACGACGGGAGGTAGGAACAGCAGTCAGTACACGGTGGTCCTTCAGGCAGAGGGATATCCCTGGGAAGATGGCAACAAACCTCTTCCAAGAGCAAATACAGGCCACGTGTTACCTGGCCTTGATTCAGAGTTGTTTCTGGCCAGAGCCTTCCTTTAGGAAGCTTTCCAGCCCTGGGAATCAGTCTGTGGTACCCGCAGGGCAGGCAAGGACCTGCCGTGCAAGGGGGAAAGTAATGCAAAGCTCAATGGCCCGGCTGTCTCAGGGGAGCAGGAACGGGTCTCTCTTTTAGGAGACGCTGGCTTCTCCAGAAGCCAATGATGAGTGGGCCCCAAAGCTGCAGAGCCATGCGAGGGTTGTGGCGATGCTTTGGGGGTGGTGCCATTGCCCAGTCCAAGCCATACAGCTGCCATGGCCCAGAGAGCACGGTTCATAGGTGGACTCAGGGCTGGGGAGGGTTGTGGCTAGCAAAGGAGCTGTGTTTGCTCTTCCCTCCTTTTGCCTGCCTTGAACGGCAGCAGGGGTGCTCCCAGGACTGTGCTTGGGTTGTCCCTGGCTGCTTTGTCTAGATTTGATATGCGTGTGACAGTGTGGCTAACGCTTTGTTTCAGTCGGCTACTACATCTACCTGCAAGGGAGCAATGCCCTCCCCGGCTTTGTGGCTCATCTGGTCAGTCCGGTGTGCAGTTCGGAAGGACCGCACTGCTTCCGCTTCTGGTATCACATGTACGGAGCGGCCAAAACAATGGCCCTGCGGGTGTACGTGGTTGAGAGGGAAGACCTCGTGCTGGTCTGGAGCAGCGTTGGGAACCACGGGGACAGGTGGAACTTGGGAGACATCACGGTGCACAGCACAGGAAACATGCAGGTAAGGGCACAGGCTCTCACCGCCATCTGAGATGAATCGTGCTTTCTAATGGCCCTTCACACATGCGGCCAGAGCTAATGCTGGGAACCGTCCCTTCCCCTAGATTGTCCTGGAGGGAGAATGGGGCGAAGATGTCCGGAGCGACGTAGCATTGGATGATCTGTCCATTGAGAAGGGATCCTGTGCAGGTACAAGGCTTGGCTTGGGGAAGGGCAGCTTGAGAGATGTCACCGACTGAGGTGGCGGGCTGTGCTAGATGCGGGAGCACAGGTTGTCTTCGCAGAGCCCTGCAGGCCAGTGATGCAGCCTGTGCCCAAGCAGGCTTTCCGCCGGGAGACTGGAGCGCTGGCACTGCCTGCAGTCACTATTTAGTTCATGTATTACAAGGCCCACAGCCAAGGCATTGAGCATAGCTACTGAAGTGCCTAATCTGCTTTTGTCACCCTGCTATGCTGGTGGCAGAGCCCCTGAGTGGCAGGGCTCTTTCTGAGATGACACTCTGCGATCCCTGCCCTGGGCCTCTCTTGTCTTGGCAAGGGTGGGCCAGCTGCCTGGAACAAATCTCCCATGTTGCTGCATCTAGCTCTCTCTTGTGCTAGGTCCATCGACACCCACAATCCCCTCGCCAGTCACTACAACGCAGCCTCCACGCACGCCAACACCACCAAGACCCACACCGACCTCAGGTATTCTCATGTTCCCTCCCCATCTTCTACTGCTTGTTGAAAGTGTTCATTTCACTTTCTCCAAGGCCCACAACCGTGGGATGGAGTGTCTGTAGTGAAGGGGCTGCTCATCAGCTTCTATCTCCCAGCTATGCTGGTGGGAGAGCACTTGAGTGCTGCAGTTTTTGCTGAGAAGTCTCTGTGCAATCCCTGCCTTGGGCCTCCCTGGTCACGGCGTTGGGAGTTTGGGAAGGGTGGGCCAGCTGCAACAGATCTCCCATGTTGGTGCAGATCTCCTCTAGCTCTCCCTTGTGCTAGGTCCGTCGACACCAAAACCCACAATCCCCTCGCCAGGCACTACAACGCAGCCTCCACGCACGCCAACACCACCAAGACCCACACCGACCTCAGGTATTCTCATGCTCCCTCCCCATCTTCTACTGCTTGTTGAAAGTGTTCATTTCACTTCCTCCAAGGCCCACGACCATGGGATGGAGTGTCTATAGTGAAGGGGCTGTGCTTCAGGTTCTATCTCCCAGCTATGCTGGTGGGAGAGCACTTGAGTGCTGCAGGTTTTGCTGAGGCGTCTCCGTGTGATCCCTGCCCTGGGCCTCTCTGGTCACAGCGTTGGGTGTTTGGGAAGGTGTCTGCACAGATCCACTTCCTGCTACACCCTCGACCCCATTGCCAGACACCACGACGACACCAGCAGACACACCACCAACATCATCACCTGGAACGACCTCAGGTACTGCTGCTATGGGTAGCCATTTTGAATCATCTTCAAAACCCATAGTGGATACATGGTGCATTTGCATTGGTGGGCTGTTATGTGCTTTGTGTTGCTCTCCCTCCATACTGAGACACACATTGAGTGCCATTCCTTTTCTGAGGGTTTGAGTGGGGCACCTGCGTTTGAGGAGGTTTGAACCCAAGCCGAGAACAAAATAATCCTCTGTCTTATACCTCCACTAACTCTGTCTCTTGGCAAAAGCAGTGGACCAGTCATTACCAAAGCCAGCAGAAATGGCAGCTTAAGTATGAGGCTATGACATGAAAAGGCATTCCATAGCCTTTTTCCAATTCTGAGACAATACTTCACATCCCAGTTTATAAGCAGTAAAAAGAAATGTCAGACCATTCTCATCACAATGTCTAGTTTTCCACCTAAGCAGGGCTTTGAGAGCCAGCTGAATACTATTGTGCCAAATAGGACAGCTTTGAGCAATTTGCAATGACCAAGGATTATGACTGTGGCACAGTGTAAAAATATATGATGACAACTGAGGAAGGGACTTGTAAAATAAACACGCATTCTCAGGCACTTAAAATTTCATATTTTATAGTCAATTTTCCAGTACTGGTCACTTCTACTCATTCCATTGTAACACCTTTCAAATTTTTCATGAACGTGGGTGCATGAGACCTAGAAGGGCATTGTCAGAACAGAGAAGATTCCAAAGCTCATTGTGGAAACTCTGTTTTTCTTTCTGCACCATATATAGGTGCACCAACAGCCTGCAATATGTCCTGCACATTTGATGTCGACTTCTGTGAGTGGGAACAGGCAACCAGTGACGACTTTGACTGGATAAGGCACAAGGGGCCGACACCCACACCAAATACCGGCCCTTCCCATGACCACACGACTGGAGGTAGGAACAACAAACAGTATCTGGCTGTGCTTCTCTTGGAAGAGGGCAAGGATCCTCTTTTAACAGCAAATCCAGGCCACATGTTTCCTAGGCTCAATCCAGAGCCTTCCGCAGCAGTCAGGAATCTCTTGTGGGGTGGATGAACAGTGCAGGACATTGATGAGCACGTGTCCTGTTAGCATAAGTTCCTGTGAAGAGGCTTCAGCAAAGGTATATCCAGGCTGAGACTGGATCACTGTGGCACTCAGCCTTTCCTTTAGACGGCTTTCCTTTCCCTGAGTAGAGACCAGTGTAATCTGCTGGAAATCCATTTGGGGACTGAAAGTTTAATGCAGGTGCTGGGTGAAGAAATGTTGTACTGTACACAGCCTGTAAATGAAGTGACTTTGTCTTGTCCTGGCCCATTAATGTGAAAAAATTGGCACTGCTGTTTCCAGAGGGCTATTATATCTACCTGCAAGGAAGTAAGCAACAGCAAAGTGAGGTAGCCCGCTTGGTCAGTCCAGTGTGCAGTTCAGAAGGACCGCACTGCTTCCGCTTCTGGTATCACATGTTCGGAGCTGCTGAAGCAATGGCCCTGCGCGTGTATGTAGTTCACAATGAAACATCAACACTGGAATGGAAAGATGCTGGAAGCAAAGGGGACAGGTGGAACTTGGGAGAAGTCACAGTGCACAGCACAGGAAACATGCAGGTAAGGGCACAGGCTCTTAATGCCACCAGATGAACCGTGCTTTCTACTGGCACGTCACACATGCGACTGGAGCTCATGCTGGGAACTATCCTTTCCCTTAGATTGTCCTGGAGGGCATGATAGGTGAAGATTTCCGGAGCGACGTAGCGTTGGATGATCTGTCCATTGAAAAGGGATACTGCACAGGTACGAGGCTTCGCTCGGGGAAGGGCAGCTTGAGGAACGTTATGCTTCTTGTGGCAGTCAATGTAGTTTCTGTCTTGAACAAGAGCTGCTCAAGGAGGATTGATTTGCTTGTACTATTGTCTCTTTTGTAGGCGATGTGACTCCGACAGCACCAGGCACCAGCACCACCACACCTTCAGAAGAGGCAACCACGTCAGCACCCGTGCTGGACTCAGGTGAGTAGAGTAGACCAGTCATGGGGCCACAGTCCTCTGTGCAGGGTAGGCTGGGGAGAAGAGGCAGCAGGAGGTGCTTGACTGAACGTTTCGTCTGGTCTTTCCACTGTCAGGGACCTGTGTGGTGGAAGGAGACCCTCACTACCACACGTTGACAAGCAGCTGCACCACTTCATGGGCACCTGCACCTACACCCTCTCCAAGCTGTGCGAGAGCAACAGCTCACTGCCCTACTTCAACGTGGAAGCGGCCAATGAGCACAGGGGAGGCAACACTCGCGTGTCCTATGTCCAATACGTGGATGTTGATGTGGCTGGCCAGCGGATAAGGCTGGGGAAGAGTGGAGTGGTGACGGTAAGCACAAGGGGGAGAGGCAGTGGGGCTGTGCGAGGGGAGAGAGCTGTGCCAAATGGGTTGCTCCAACCCTGTCTTGGTTTCTGTCCTTCCAGGTCAACGGAGCGGCAGAGGTCCTGCCCTGCACCCCATCCACGGGCGTGCAGGTCTCGTCCAGCGGGTTCTACACTGTGGTCACGACAGACTTTGGCTTGAGAGTGAAGTTTGATGGGAACCATCGGGTGGAGGTGGCGCTTCCGAGCACCTTTGGGCAGAAGGTTTGTGGCATGTGTGGGAACTACAACGGGATGGCAGCAGATGACTTCCTGAACCCGGAAGGGGTGCTGGAGCCAGACTCCACCAGCCTGGGCAACAGCTGGCAGGTGTCCAATGACAGCAGGTGTGTGTGGCCCCCCAGCAGGTCTGGGGACGTGTCGGGCAAGGGGAGGGGAGAAGCCCACAGATGACCCAAAGGCCCTTCTCCCTGTCTTTCCACAGCTGCTCAGCCGGACCACTCCCCACCCCAGCCTGCAATGAGACGGACAAGCAAGTCATTGCCAGCAGCCACTTCTGCGGGCTCCTTACGGACACCAGCGGCCCGTTTCAGATGTGCTACGCTGTGCTGAGCCCCAGCGGTTACTTTGACACGTGCCTTTATGACCTGTGTGAGCTGGGGCTGGACCGCGAGGCCCTGTGCAAGAGCTTGCAGTCCTACGCGGATGCCTGCCGGTCACTTGGTGTCAAGATACCTGGGTGGAGGAACGCAACCTTCTGCCGTAAGTCCACACACGGTACCACCGATTGTTACTCTCAGGAAAACACAGAACGGGAATGAAAGAGTGGGGTGGGGAGTAAGAAATACTTTTATTATGTGCCGTGGGGATTTGCAGGTAGTTGCCAGTATTAGAGGCACCATTTTCTGTTTCATTGGATCAGGTATGACTTAGAATTCCCATGGGGCCAAGCAGACCACAGAGAAAATATAGACTCTTAGTATTTCAAAGGGGAAAACGCAGCTCAAAGAAGTGTTATGTTCTCCAAGTAATGGCCATGTCTTCTGTCTCGGCAGCCATCACCTGTCCGGTCAACAGTCACTACCAGCCCTGTGCTGCAGCCTGCCCTGCCACCTGTGTTGACCCGATGGCTCCTGTTACCTGCAGCCTGCCGTGCGTGGAGGGCTGTGTGTGTGACAGCGGGTACCTGCTCTACAATGACCGATGCGTGCCCAGCCAGCAGTGCGGGTGCTGGCACAACGGGCAGCACTACCCCGTGGGCTCAGAGTTCTGGACGGACAACACCTGCTCCTCAAAGTGCACGTGTCCCGCGCGGGGAAGCAAAGTCCAGTGCTCCAATGCCTCATGCCCCGCGGGACAGTACTGCGGGGTGCAGGATGGAAAACCTGAGTGCCTCGAACAATCCTACGGCACCTGCCACGTCCACGGTGACCCTCACTACAACACCTTTGACAAGGTGACGCACAACTTCATGGGCAACTGCACCTACACCCTGGCCAAAGTGTGCTCCAACACCACCTCCCTGCCCTACTTCAATGTTGAGGCCAAGAACGAGCATCGTGGGAACACCAGAGTGTCCTATGTGCGCAAAGTCCTGGTTGAGGTGTACGGAGAGCGCATTGCCATTGTCAAGAAGGAGAAGAGCCAAGTGCTGGTAGGCAGTGGGGCTGGCACGAGCGTGGCGCGGCTGCGAGGCAGGGCTGGCTTTTCTTGGGAAGAGCCTGGCATGTACCAGACACCTCCATTTTCCCAAGCCCGGGTGGGTTCCCCTGAAGCCACTGGGTTGCTTTGTTTTCTCTTTCTGGAGGGGTTGGAGGAGGAAGAGGCAAATGGGGAACGTGGCCCGTGTTGTACAGAGGCCCCTGCAGAGTGCAGAACACAGACACGGCTCTGCAAGCCACAGGGGCGTCTGGGTGTGAGGGCATCATAGGCACCGGTTTTCTGTG